>NC_089653.1:19727500-20977500 GCF_037042795.1 Molothrus aeneus
ACAACATTCTGAGCAAATTTACTTAGTTAACCCAAATAAAGCCAAACTCCCAAGAATCTACGGGGTTTGGTAGTTTGCTGAATCTGCATTTTTAACAGAACATTTATTTTTATGTTTCGCCCATCTGCTAGACCTCTCTTATTGCTTTTTAACTTTATTACTCATTGTTGCTGCTGTGCACATAAATCAGTGATGGCATCATATGGTTTTGACTGCAACTTTTCCAAATATAACTGCTTTATATGGAATAAATTGAAGTCACTGGGTGGAATAATGAATTCTTCAGAGAACTACCCAGAAAGATGTTTCTCAGGAAGCAATGAGGCTAGCACAGGGTTGTAAAAAAGCACTTCTGAATGCTACTGTCTCACTGGTCCTTTCTTCATTTTCTGTAGAGAGAATGAGTTTCTTACAGCATAGCATATTGCCTCCATATGAACTCTCTCCCTTATTAAAAGAAACACTGGTCTTGGAATTCTTTTTTTGTTTGTTTGTTTTCTAGCATCCAGAGGAGCGGAGGAAGAGTTTGGACTTGTGTGCACTGAGCTGAGGTATATGCAGGGGAATTTTTTAGAAGGGGAGGGAACCATAAGGAGCAATCAGGACTCGCTGTCTACAATGGATTTCAGCAGTAATCATAGAATAATTTAGGTTGGAAATTGCCATTAAGGTCATTGAGTCCAACCATAACCATGACACTGTCTAGTCCTCCACTAAACCATGCCCCTTAACAACACGTCTGCACTTTAATACCTCTGGGGACAGTGACAACCATCCCCTCTGTGGAACCTGATCCAGTGTTTCACCCCTCTCATCATAAAAATTTCTTCCTTATATTTAGTCTAAATCTACCCTGTTTTAGTTTAAAACTGTCTGTAGTTTGCAGGTTGTGTTGAGCATAAGAGTACTTCTGACAGTAGGAATGTAAGCCTGGGGCCAAGCTCTGGCATGGGCATGTGGAATACTTCTCACAGAAATCACATCCAGGACAAAGTGTTTTTAATGCAGCTCCAGCAAGGAAAACCTCCCACAGAGCATGGCTGGTGGGCTGGGGGTAGGATAGGATGCCTGCCACTGACACTTGTGGCATTTCTCCTCACCTCTTAAATTGCTCTTGTATTTTTTTTTAAGGTTCACTTAGTTCCAGGTTCTGAGAGGTATTACATGACTGCTAGATCCCAAAAGCACACAGAGTCCAGAGGGCAGACAAGAGGCCTCATACTCTTCAGTTTTCAGAGATTTAAGGCTGTAAATACATCTGTCTTCTGACTCTGCAGTAAGTTAAAATTGTGGCTCCTTCTCCTACTCTTCATATCTATGCTTTTAAACCCACGACCTGACCCTGCATATTTTTAGGATTTAGTAGTCTTTGTGCAATAAAATGGCCTGGCAGAAGATACATACCTCCTTTTCCTCCTCTGTTTGTGAAGACTTATGGGGCTGTGGTGCCCAAGAGCCTGCCAGTCTGCATTGCCCCTGTAGTGCCACATGTAAGTCCCTGAGTCAGACTGACCTCAGGAAAGGTCTGGAGGACCAGGTGGAGACTCAGGAATGTAACCAGGCCAAAGTGCTCTGTGGACCAGCAGCTTGTAACTTAGGGCATTCCACCCTGCTGCTCAAAGCTCTTCGCTGAGCTGAGCTCTTCTTATCCTGTGGCCAGAAGCAGAAGGTGCAAACCTGACTTAGTGCACTTTTAACTCCCTGCAGCCTCCCTGGAGGTCCCTGGGAAGCTGCTGGGGGTACAGTCTCTTCCTGAGATATTTCTTCTTCATTACCCAATTCTGCTGTATACTCACTGCTCAATTATTCAGAAAAAGGGTGAGGTGGGATAACCTAGATAGAGAATCGTGATATAAAAAATATGTAAATGAGGCTATAAGAACATACTGAGTGTGCTCACCTTTGCCATCAGCTCTCTAAAAAAAAAGAGCTTTAACCAAAAGTAGGCAAAGCTGTGCTTGAGGTGAGCATAAAACACTTTCTCTTATGAGGTCCATAACAGAAGCATCAGCTGGAGACAGGGCCTCAATAATCCACAGCTTGAGTAAGGGTATGTACATTTCAGATCATGTCTGATTTTTAAATTAAAAAGAAAATCCTTCATTGAAAAGGAAGCTGAAACATTGTTTAAATGTGATTTGTTGTGGCATCTCCGTGGAAATGTGGTCCTTATGATACTCTCTGATAAAGTGAATTGATGAATACATGTTTTGCTACATCAGCATCAGTGAAATTAGAACTGATGACTATGTTTTATTTCCTATAAGGGAAAATATTTTGTGGTATCTTGACTACATTTAAACAAGGTATTTATCAAGAGTTCAGACACAGTCTTCAGTGTTGACTGTTTCTAGCCATTGTTAAATGCTCAATGTGTACACACTTGGAAAAAATGTAACTTTTCACAGCTAAGAACAATATAAGAACTCTGAAAAACCATATAAAGATATTTGGTCTGTTTTTTTTTCTGGAAAAGGCAAATACTGTATGCATTTGAGAAAGGAATTCTACCATTTTTCTCCTGTTGTGGATAAGGGGAGGAATACATTTCCCCTGGACAGCTTCAGGAATTGCTTGTGCATTTTATCCAATGGCAATTGAAAAATACTTAAGTATTGATAGGGCAGGGCAAGCCAGGCTAATACTTTAAACAGTCGACTAAAATAAGTTAGTTAAGATATATTCTTTTTTTTTATTGCATGCAAGGAAGCTTTTTTACTATAACACATAGTGCAATACCCTGAAAATGCTGTTAGCAAGAATTTCACTTAGATCCAAAGGGAACATTAGCTTGTGAGCAGGAGATGCTTCTAGAAAATATTTATTAGTTTTCTCAGATTTGAAGTGGAATCAAACTGGATGTCCTGTGCTGGTGTTGAGGTAGCTAATGACAGTCTAAAAATGAGGGTGTTGGACACCAGTGGCTGCAGGAGCTTCCTGAGCCTGTGCTCCACAAGGCAGGTTTGCCATCTCATTTATTATTGCCATCTGAATTCTGTGTGATCTCAGTGAAGGACCAACACTGAGCTGGGATGAGGCTCTGTGCCTGTGGATGCTTCTTACAGCACTGGGTGCCTGCAGAGCTCTCAGAGTCCTGCAGGAAGGAAAAGTGCTGAGCAGAAGCTCCGTAGCCCCGTGCTTGCAGAAGGACTCGTTTGTGGTCCAGTGCCTGTAAAGAGGGAGGAAATGATGGAGCTATCCCATTTCCATTTAATCTTAGTCTCTCTCTGCTATCTTTATATCCCTCTTTCTGTTTCTTTTATTTGACAGAAATGGGAATCTTGAAAGGAGATGGGTAGGTTTTAATTCAGGCTTTTAGGAAAAAGAGGAAAACCAAAAGCATCATAGCATTTGGCAGCAGTGAATTGAGAAAATATTTGAAGTACAATTTAGTAAAATGTGAAGTAAGTTATTGAGAAGAGCAAGACTTGACACACACTTTCATATTGGCTAACTTCAATCGTTTCCATAACCTTGTGGCTTTTACAGAATTATTCCTGAAATGCCTTTATTCCCCTTAGGAAGAGAAGTCTCAGTTCTGAATTTAAGGAAAAATTGTTGCACGTTTAAGATTCAGTAATAGGCTTAGCAGCTTTCACATCTGCTCTTGAATGTGACCCCCCCTTGCATGGCCACAGTGCTCTCATTCCACTCACATCTTTCCCTACTTGGCCTTCACACAGTCTCTTTTGTTGACATTAAACACCCAGTGCTTCAGTTCTGACATGTGTTCAAAATACTGCCAGTCTTAAGGAGAATATTTGGAGAATATATTAAATAAGCAAATAATGAAACATGGTTTTGTAAAATTAGAACATCCATAAAATACACTGTCTCTATTAGCATCTGCAAATGCTGTTCAGGGTATTACACATATTTAGGAGATAAGGAAAGATAATCTTGCCTTGGCCTTATAAAGCACTGCAAGGACAGCATGTCATTGCTGCAAAATACTTATAGGAAAAATATGCTAAGCACTGCATTTCTTAAGCCACAAGCTAGGAGTTTCTTGTTCTTGTGTTGGCTCTTAATTGATTTGTCTTGTACAAACTATCATGTAATTCCTAGGCTCTGGCTGGAAAGGGTGACAAGAAAGGAAGAACCACACCCAGGGTTAGAGTGCTGGCAGGGCTGGAGAGGAACATGCAGACTTACACGTCCCACAGAACAACCTGCTCTGTGCAGCCCAGTCCAGTGAGAGTTCACCCTCAGCCTCATAAAGAGCTATTCCCAACCATAAAGTGTTAAAAAAAAATAGAAATAGTTACATTTTGGAAGAATTACTTTGACTTTGGTTTACACAGCTAATTGCTGTATTTATAACAAAAATTAACTAAGCCAATCACACAATTAACTGCTGGCTCCTTTTATAATATTGGTATGCAGTGCTGTTTTGCTCTTGTTTTAATGATTGTGGCAACATAATCCCATGGTGGATTCATTATATAAATCCAATCATTTTTGATCAGACAGCAGATTTTAACTCTGCAGTTAGACTGACATCAGTATGGCACATCTCTGTGATACCTGATCAGCTGTCTGCCTCCATCTCCTTCAAAGTAACCAATAAGCCAGAAACCCACAAGAACTGGCAGTGATTAAAAGGGCAGAACAACTGGAGAATAAGGTTTAATTGCTAGTGCCTCCATTGTGCCAGAATAATACTGTGAGCTCTGACTCATCAGACTCAAATGACTTCCAGCTCCAGGGCTGTGTTTTGTGAGATTGGAGAGAACGTTTGACACGAGAACAAATGGGAAATTGCTCACAGCACTTAGGCACTGTCCCTGCCCTGCCATGGTGCTTTGATTGGCAGTCCAAGTATAATGGATAGCAAATTTCAGACTGCTGCAGAAAGCCTTTAGGATGGCTGTCTATTACACAATGATCTATGACTGTGAAGCCCTCAACCTGAGGATTCAGGTGTGGTGATTTCCAAAGTGATATTGCCAATAAAGTGTTCTGCTGAATCACCTCCAACTCCTTTTCCACTGTCTTTTCTACAGATGAAGTGTAATTACTGCTGATTCACACTAGCACATACAGTGAATTTCAGGCAGGGCAGGAGGTGAGAATAGATCCACAGCAAGTTTGGGAATTGAGGGGGGTGTATGACAGGAAAAACTGCAGGAAGCCCAAGAACAGGGGCAAGCACAATAGAATTATTGTGTCACCTGACCTACAGAACTGAGAGCTATCCAAGAAAAATCTTAACTGTTTACTGCATGTTCAGAATAGAGTTGGAAATTCAGCTGGATATTGAAAAATAGCTCCTTCTACTTCAGAAGGAGTCTTTGCACCAAGAATATATTTTTTAATTGTGTTTTAAATATTCAGGCCTTCAGAAACATTAAAACAGGTGAAATGGTTTAGATCAGCCACACTTCCATCTTCTACTCCACTCCTTGCTAAACAAAATCCACGTTGATTTGTAGCTCTAGCCTTGCTCAATGAAGGAGTAGAAGGCCTTTGAAAGAAGTGAGAGATAAAAATACATGTATTTCTCAGTTTTGTTTCCAAATCAGTGAAATTAGCAGGAGGCTCTCAGCACTCATCTCCCCTTCACTGGTCCATCTGTCAAATGTAGGAGTAAAATAGGTGTCTAAGAGGAAGCAGATGCTGGCAGTACAACTATTTCAGCATCTCCTTAGAGCAGAGGAATATTTCCTCTAGAAGCACTGAGCTGCAGCCCAGCCCTCAGTTGCTGAGCCTTCCCCTTCCCCCTGTGTCTGGAGCTGCCTGGGCTCTGTTTGGCAGCCGGCGTGGGAAGTGAGGAGCTATGGCCGGATGGTGGAAAACATCCAGGGACTTCAGTCCACGAGCTGTCCTTCCTCACTTTTGTGCTTCTTGCCAGTTTGAGAGGCAGTCACACATATCCCAATTCTACTGAAGGCCAGAGGCACTTAATTTGCACCATTATGTGAAGAAAAATCCAAACTGTCCAAGAAATCATGTGGGCTCATGGTGTTGAAAAGGAATGACCTTTGGAGAACAAAAGGTGCTCGAACATAAGGAGCCAAAGTCACTTCCAGCAGGACTGGCATGAGTTTCAGAGGAACTGCCCTACTGACACTTCTTCCTCACCAGGGTAGTCACAAACTCAGCAAATTCATAGTCATGTGAAAGGTTATTTGCAGGGGGCCAGAACTTCAGCTGAGAAAGAATACATCCCAAAGCACTGAGCAGATTTGTCTCGAGAAAGGCACACAAGTAAAGCCTTATGTAAATTTACTTCAGGAGCTGCTTTCTGTTCTCACAAATTTGTGACTCAGACCAGGAAAGGCAGAAAATTGCTCTGACAAAAATTGAAACCATAGATGAAAAAAACCCACCACTGTCCCAAGATTATTTTAAACCTGTGGCAAATAAGCCTCTGGCACCTAAGTCTCAGGTTATGTACCTGTGAATGACACTGCGCTATTTACCAAAAGAACAGTACAAAAATAGAGCTAAAATACTAGGAATTTATTCTAGTTTCTAGTCATGCAAGGGTGGTGTGGTAACCCTGTTTTCTGAGAAAATCCTTCAAAAATGTCATGAGAAACTTTTTGTAAGTACTTAATAGTTATGCCTTCAGGGTTTAAAAAACATTCCGTAAACAAGACAAATTGGAAAATAGGTAGAATGATGTCTGGAAACTATCAGTAGGCCACTTCAAAAAGCAAACACTAGAGCTGTTAATAACGTTCCACTGAAAGGGGAAAAAATCACTCTTCTTCTTCTCTTTATTGTTTTAACTAAAGATTTTTAGTTTTGTACATCCAGTGAAAATCATGGGGTTTTACTCTTTCCTCAAACCACTTGATTGCTAACTGCAGATACAAGTACAGCTGCAATGCAATCCTTTCCCTGGCCTACAGACAAAACCACTCTGCTCTTGTCTCCTGAAATAACACTTCAACAGATCTCCATGCCAGCAGTGAACATTTGATAGGGATTTTCTCCACAACTTCCCTCTCCTCCAGTTGTTCCCATAGCTCCAGAGGGACTTCTGCCCCCACCCCTCCTGCAATGGGCTTTCTGCTCCCCATTCTGCTCACACTGCAGCTGTGTCCCTTGGGCCCTTCTGGCTTTATGTGCAGGTCAAGTTCCATTTTCTCCATTGCTAATCTAAAAACAGAAGGCAGCAAATACGCTTTACATTTTTAATTCTGCGCGTCAGCAATGCCAGGCATTAAATCTCAGAGCTGAGAAGTCTTTGAAAAGGCTCCCAAGAGGAATAAGCAAACACCAGAGGGGCTAATATAATCCATATGGAAAGGAAGGGGGGCATTTATTTTGCATTTGGAATTCACTCTGCTCTTGCTGCCCTAACAAGATAATTAACTCTAAATATATGTCTCTGCCTAATTATTCCTTGCAAAGGCATAGCAATATGTTCACCAGTGGCTGACGAAGGCATTAGTACACACCTCTGAACCATAGGTCCTAAGGGGTAAAATTTTCCTTCTCTAAGGAGCTTTTAGTCCAGGAAATGTGACTGACTATATAAAATGACTTCACAGACTTCTCTTTCTGATTCTGTGACAGAATCACCTCTCTTTCATTCTGTGATTCTTCATCACTGCCATGCTGACAGAAAGTAACTCTTTCCCACACTACCACAAGAGAGAAGAAAGACTGCAGGGTGAATGACTTCACAGCCACCATGGCCCTGCCCTGGGCATTCTCCTGGAGCTGGTAGGAGTAAAGATGGGAGTTCTAATAAACAGCCAGCAGGATGTGATCTCAGAAACACTTTTCATCCCTCTTTTTTTTTTCTCCTTTTGAATAATGACTGAAGCATGATGGGAGAAACCCAGCACAACCTCCTCTGCCAGTCAGCTGCTTGAGGCTGTGGCATTTGCTTTTCCTGGGTCAAAACAAAATAAATAGTACATAGTACAATGCATGAATATTGTACTATGACATGATACCTTAACTTTCACATGCCCAGGACGTACACCTGTGGCATTTGTATGACATTTTATATTTGAGGTAGCATATTTTTCACTGTATAGAATAAAATGCAATGTTATTTATGTAACTGATCTTGAGAATAATAATACAATAATTGGCATTCGCAGTTCACCAAAACAATTTTTTTTTAATCACTAGCTACAATTAATATCAGTGTTGAGTTCTTCAGTATTCAGCTGCTCATGGATTTTGCCATAGAGGAGCAGACTCTTATGATGTAATGTAGTGCCTGATTGCTCTCTTGCAGCTGAGTAGAGATGCTCTGTACCACAGCTGTTATTCCAGCAGGGTCTGCACTGCATTCAGCACAGCCCCAGCTGCTTCTCTGTTGGTGACTTGACTTCACCATGATTCAATGCACAAAGTTGGGCTGCTCATCCCAGTACACCTAGGATGCAGAGACAGGGGCCTGTGAAACACCCCTTTTGGTTTTCTTCAGTATGATAAAGGTTTGATTTGGAGGAGGAGGAATGTAATTCTTTTATTTAGCAAATAGCCACCATGTGTGCCATACAGGCAGCACCTGTTATGCCTATTCTCCCAGGTGCTGCCAATGCAGCACTCACCCACCACCCCCAGGATGACATCAAGCTTGCAGGAAATTCACTTCAGCAATAGCAGCTATCCATAAAGCATCATTTCCATCTCCTGCCACTGGAAGTGGCTCTTAGGTCCTGTTCTTTGGAGCTATAACTGATTGTAACTCAATCTATCTCAGCTGCTGGGGTTGCCTTTGCACCAGCAGGCAGTTCCTTTGTACTGGGATTAAATCCTGCCTGGCGTCCCTCTTGAACAAAGATGATGACAGACCTCTGAAAGTGGTATTTTCCAGAAATTCAGACAACGATGGTCTTTCAGAAGATTATAGCAGTAAGAAAAGGAGGATTTTACAGCCTGATAACAAGGTAAAAAAACTCTAGGGCTAGGGAGTGTGGTTTGGAAGTTAACTTTTCCTGACTTGCCAATGCAGAGCAAGGGGAAATGCTTTTGGTGGTGCAGCTGCTGAAGTGATAGTTACAGACACAGAGACCATGGGCTGGTTTGGGCTATGGAAGAATGTGACTGTTACAAGAAAACACAAAAGTGGAGCAGAAAATATTAGGAGGTCTTCCATTACTTGCCTTTGCTAGATGGAGGGTTTGAAGGGTATCAATATTTGACATATGACTGTGTCACCTGAACACAAAAATCACCTTTAAGTCTGTGGGTTTCTGTGCTGTATCAGTGTGTGACCTGAATTTCTGATGGGTAGAAGAGGGGTGGCTGCTAATGGTTGTGGCTGAGCTCTAAGTTTATGGACAGATCTGTTTTCCTGCGATCAGTAGATTTGCTGTGGTGCTCCAAGCCAAGTCAAAGATGTCTCTGTGCTGTACCATAACATTCTTGGAGCCTCAGCTGATAGACCTGTACTGTGTAATTATCTTTAAACTAAGAAGAACTAGGGGTTTGGGGTTTTGCTTTGTTGGTATGGGTTTGTATTTTAGGGTTGGTATATCTCTAGAAATTCCATTCACTTTTAGGCCAAAGTGAGGCTGGATGCTTTGAGAATTTATGTGTCTCCTGGTTCAATATTGATGTAGCCCCAGGGAAGGAAAAATGGAGGGGAATTGTGAGTGGGAAGGCAGGAGAAAAAGACAAAGCTTTGTGAAGAAAAGCACTTAAAAAATACAAACAAAAAAACCCTCACCCTGACCTTCTGCTGATTTCAGGTAATGATGCTTGCTGCATACTCTGAATTCATCTGTTAAAATGTTGTTTTCTCAAAGGGATATCAGTAAGGAACATTTTGGGAAAAAAAAAATTGAGATAGTTGCTTTTGGTATAACAATTTCACGGATTTGACTTCATGGTTAACTACTGTTGTGTGTGTGATTCAGGGATGAGAGGACTATTTAGGGCAGGAGTTTTGCTGTGTGAAGGTTTTTGTTTTGTTTTCCCATTTTTGCAAGCAAGGGGAATTGCCCTTACACTCTAATTGCCACCAAGTCTGTAGCAACAGCCACTTTCGTGTTGTTCCTGAAAGTAAGGACTGAAGCATATAAAATATTACAATGACCTGAAATATGAAGAGATAGCAGATGTTTTTCCCCAATAACACCTTTGGGGCAAATAATTTTATTTCATTCTTCCCCGCTAATTTTTTTACAATATAGTGAATTGTAAATTTCTTTTTACAATATAGTGAATTGTAAATTTCTTTTTACAATATTGTTAGGATGAATAGTCAGTGAAGTGCATCAGTGACTCGGTCTGCCCAGCTGTCATGATCTTCACAGACAGCTCTGGAGCACTGAAATGAGCTGTACATTCTCCAGGCCTTTCTGAATGAGATAGATGAAGCCAGTTGAGCAATGAAAAATGGGTACTGAGCTGTGCTAAGTTTTCACTGGTGAAATTGAGGACCACTCCATGAGGCTTTTGCCAGACTAGTCAAGAGTGGTATTTCTGCTTTAAGGAAAATTCAAAGCTGTAACAGGTTCTTCCCAAAGAAGGATGGAAAGTCAAAATGTTGATTTTAATGAAATGAAGTTTTACATAGCCTAGAGAAGATGTGGTGAGAGGGGAAAGAGCTGTTCTTTGCTCTCAAGACATTACAGGCTATTGTAAAAAGAAAGAAATAGGTGTTTCTTCTTGTCTATGCAGAATAAAACAAGAAGCTAAGAGCTTCATTTTAATCAGGCTAGAACCTGAGGAGACTCTTAAAATGAGGGAAGAATAATTGGAAGCCACCATCACTGAAGGGCCATAAGAAAAGGTGAAGGGAGTGCCAGCCAGGACAGGCTGAAGTACAGGTGGTTCTTGAAACAGGAGCAGAGACCTCTCAAGAGTATTTAGCACATTCTTGCTTTCCTTTTTTTTTAGCTTCATGGAAATACTTTATTCTTGATTACATTTCATTTTAAATCTCAGAAGTGTCTGAGAGAGATGGGAGTTGTTGCTTTATGCATATTTAACACTGTTAAATCTACCACATTACCATTAATATACCAGATTTACCATATAAATTGTGGTGATTTGCTTAGCTATATTTAACTACAGAAAAAGACATTCACTAATTGCCCATGAAAATTCTAATTATGTTCTCAGGAAATGTTCAGACACTGATCTTCCAGGGTGATAGATCTTTGTTAATATAAAACGCCAGCAAATTTTAATTTAATTTTGCATGGCAAAATTAGATCTAGCCTCTCAAAAGTGAGCACAGCTATTAGGAACCCAACTTAAAACACTCATGTTTGAAAAATAAAGTCTGTAAGCACTGTGCCACCCATAGGCTATAACTGAAAGTCAGGCACTGCCAAGGCATAGGAGTGAATCCAGTTACTCACTGCTGTCACATTAGTGGTGGTAATACAGACCTACAGTGCAGCTGAAAAAGTGACTTCCTAAGAGAATGAGACAATGCCACAGCTTACTAGCTTTTTTTTTTTCCAAGGACCACATCTGTTTTATACCTTCAGGTTTTGGAACAGATATATCTGAAAGGGCAGTATCGAAGATGTTAAGACAATTTTCCAGTGGCGATGTTTTTCTCTGTGTTTGATAAAAAGATTTGTAGACTAGTATTTTTCTCAATTAATATACCTTTGTGTTGCTAACGCTTTTCTCCAGGAGCCTGTTACCTTTCTGATGGATGTGAGCTTTAGTGTTAAACATGAGCTGTTTTAGAAGAGGAAGGAGTGAAACTGTGTTGCTTTGGTAGGGAGTGGAAAAAAGAGAAATCCTTTGCCCTTTCAGCTGAGGGAGAGCTTTGAAGCTGCTGAGCAACGCTGCAGCACCACATTGACTCTCTGCTGGGCAAGCAGGACCTTGCAAGGCATCTTTGCAAAGCAGCTGGCTTAAAGCCAAGGCTTGGTAAAAGGAATCTGTCTTCTGGTATTTTAAAGTGATTTATGTCTCAGTCAGGAGCAGGACAGTTGGGCTGGCTAGTCTCAAAGTCTGGCTGGAGGGTAAGAAATGCTTCTTTTCCTCTTTTCCTCATGCTAGAGGACTTCTGCTTTACCCAGTAGCTTTGTGGCAATTGAAGCCAAATTTCACATTGAGGCAGAGCAGCCTTCAAGCCACTTAATTATTTAGTTCACTTTTTTTTTGCTAGAGCAGGGACCTGATGGACCTGGAATTTCTAGTATATAAGAGCTCCTGCCCACTAAGACCCAGTGTATTTAGTAACTGAGTTGGAGATTGGTAGGTGGGCTCTGTGTCCAGCCATATGGAAGCACTAAATTAATTCCTCAGGTCAGCAACTTGCCGTTAGCTTCATGTCTTCTGCCTTTCGGGAATTGCTTTTTCACAATTAAAGCTAGATTTCTTGCTGGAAACCCTTGACTTTGTGTGCAGCAGACAGAACTAAACTGCATCTTGTCAGTGAGCTGATGTACTAAGAAGTCCTCTGTGCAGCTGTCCACGGCCATGGAGAAGTAGGGCTGCCCTCTGCCCACACCCCAGGGACTGAGGGCCCTTGGAAACCACCCCCACCCTTCTCTGTATTCTCAGTGCCCGTGAGGCCAGGCTGCAGCCTCAACAGTGCATGGCTGCCTCACAGCAAACACTTTATTTCACAGCAAACACTTTATTTCACAGGGAGCCCTTTGGGACTGATGGCAGCTCCGTGGTACAGCCCCCACTGCCGTAGACAGCAGCATAGCTGCAGGAGGCAGCACAACCAGCCAAGTTCAGGTGAAACCAAGCCAGAAAACATTAAGTGCTGCTGTGTAGATTCACCCATCCACACATCACATATGCTCTAGCTCAGCAGGTAAATCTGGCCCTCAGATTAAGACACGCTCCTGCCAGACTTGCCCACAGCACAGCAAGATCCTTGACTAAATCTGTCAAACCAAAATATTCCAGTAAATTTAGTGAGATACAGTGTTTCTTAAAATGATACAACTTGCAAGGTGAATACTCTCATTTAGTGAAGAGGTTGGATTTCATTTTCAGGGTAGTGCCAGCTTCTGATCTGCAATGCCATACCACAGCCAACTTTAGCAGATCCCATGGCACAGAACAAACTAGTTGTACTTTGTATCACAGCTAAGTTTGTTTTACAGAAGCTGAGAAAATAGATATATTGAGCTGACACAGTGAGAACCAGATGTATCAAAATAAAATTTATTCTTAAAATGGCTAGTTTACACATAATAGCAAAGGTTACATAAGGAAAAGTGCAATTAGTGGAGGAGGTTTATTTCACCTTAGTACCTAACATCTCGCTGCACTGCAAGTAGCTTCATACTCAGGCTATTATACTTCTTAGCCGTGGACAAAACTGTGATTTATTTTTTGTTATTAACACCATTTCTATATAGCTAAAAGGTGTGCCAGCATTCACACCTGCTGAGCATGTACTGGACAATTTCTCACACAAGTCTTGCATGAAACCCAGAAAACATTTAAAGTTTGACAGCTCAGAAAGCTATAATAAGCATACAGATACAAGATATATATATGTTTACTAAATTCTAAAAACAAATAAACTTATAAAAATGAGGTAAACCAGAACAGTTTTCTATGTGCAAGCCTATATTCAGTCTAGAAAAAACTAGTAACAACCCTGCTCTTTTAAAGAAATTAGCTCTCACAAAGTGCAGCTAATTCACTGTCTTCAATATGAAGGACCTTGCCTATGTTACTTGTGAAAAGTCATGGCTAACATTGCAATTAGGAGCAAGATACTCAACCACCAGATGCTGTAAGATTAGATCTGGTGGTGAGTGGAATCACCTAATGATACTACAGAGTAGGAAATTCAAAATCACTTTCTTTTGTTGCCTAACCCTATTTTTGTCATATTAGGGTGGCTTTAAAATTTTTTCAAAGGCACATTTTTCTTTTAACATTGAAAGGCAACCATTTGCCTGCTAAATAAGTAAGATGGTGAAGTCAAGGTTACATTTGTTATCAAATGCAAGGCTTCACAAAGACAGTAAGGACAGAGTAGACTTCTTAAAGCAGTGGTCACTTCTACTATTCACTTTGCATCATTTTCTTTAGTCTTCTTTTTATCCCATAGATCTTTCTCTGAGATTTAGAAAAACAGCTTTGGAAAGAAGTAATCAGAACATTGCACATCTCCAAGTTATGTAGCACATACTACCTCTTCCCCTTTTCCCACTTGTCCATTATCCTATCCAAGTTTCTTAAGATGTATTGAAGCCACAAATCTTTGCCATGCACCCCTACATGCCTTTGCTACAAGCACATAGAGGGTCACAGCAAGCCTCCTGACAGCATCTACTGTACTCCAGATAGGTGCAAAATGAGTTGTGCCATTCTGTTTCCAGCCCTGTGCACACACATACACACAGTTACCACAGCTTGCTGAGACACCCTTGCCTTCCATACACTTTGCAAGTCTCTCTCCTAGTGACCCAGGAGAGCTGACAGCAGGAAGAAAGCAGCATATACTTGGGATACAGGCAAGCTACTCCTATAGTATGTAAGATACACATGAGTTGCACCTTGGTTTTCTTTTCTTCCAAGGATAAAGTTTTGGCTAAGAACTTCAGGAGCATAATATGGTTTAACAAGTCCCACAGTCTAACGAACTTGGATTTTTTCAGACAGCAAACAAAACCTGCCAGGTGGTTTCACCATGCAGTATGTGAACCAGAAACCTAGCACTGTTCTGTAGCCAAATGGAAGCATTCTTCCCCAGCAGTCTGGATCACCAATATGGTGATGAATTTTCAATCTGACCTGAGCTGTGCCACTGGGGAAACAGGCCACTGGACAACCTTGGACTGCCCAGCTGATCAGGTTCTCTCTCTTGTCCTCTCCTTGAAGTCTGAAGATCTACATAGCCTTCCTTGGCAGACGGTATCTGAACACCATTAGGCTTCCACTCTGCATGTACAATTTTGTAATTCTGCCCCTCGTTATTGTCCCAGAAGGTATGTTCTCTACTTTGGTAAGAAACGCAAAACTCTATCTTCTCTTCAGAGGAAATGGCAGGAGGAAAATCAATGGCAAATGAGAAGGTATCATTTTCAACATCACTGTAAACATTGTTCATGTACACACACTCAACATCTTTGTAGGTCTTCCATGTGTCAAAAGTAATACGAACCTGAACCTTTTTTTCAAAGCTGACATTTTTTACTTTCACAGTGCCTGACAGGACCTTCTCTTGCAGGGTGCAGGTCTCCAGGCAGACCAGGTTCGTCTGCAGACGGTTCCTGAAGTCCAGGTAGTCAGCTGAGGGCTGAGGGAAACCCAGAATCAAGTTTTTGTCCTCATGGAGTTTTAAGTCAGATGTTATGTCCTCGATGCCTAAGAGGTCAAATGGCAGATCCCACACGGGGGGCTCCTGGAACTCGGAGAAGGTGTGGATCACTGTCAGGGACAGCCCCTTGGAGTCTGCAAACACAACGCGCTTCTTGGCTCGGGCTGCCGAGGGGCTCCAGTCGCTCTTCTGATCTTCTGAGTCACACTTCACATGAAGGCATGGCCTGAGAGGTTTGATTCTGTTCACAAAGCTGTTTCTTTGGCAGTCCTCGAGGGGGCTGAGAAGGCTCTTCAGTGGAGGAGAATGGGCTATGCAAATTCGCATGGCCATATCCACAGGCATGCTGGAGCTGGGCAAGGGTCTCGGGTCCAAGATCTGTATCATTCTGAATGGAGAAGAAACACAGGATGTCACCATTTATTACATCAGATAAGAAGCTTCTAAAGAGTGTGTGTTTACTTCATCATTCTCTTAATTATTCATGGCCTCATCTCTGCACAGTTTTAAACAATGCAGACTAAATCAAAATTGACAGTCCTACCTACAGAACCAGGGTGAAACTAATCAGTCATTTCTTGGCAATCCTAAACTTCTTCAATTCAAATCTACTGTCCTTTCTTTATCCAAACCTCTGAAAAAACAGATTTTAGTGAAAGCTAATTGAACATATTTTCTTGAAAATAGAGAAAATAACATTCTAGTAATAAGTAAAACAGATCTAATTAAAGTAGAAGTGCTCATCCACTTGAACTTCCCTCTTAGAGGCCCTGAGTGAGGTCTTAAAATTCCAACAAGCCGGATCAGCTGCTTCATCTCTGAGCACAGACAGCACTATATTAAGCAAGTTGCCTATCCCATCAGAGCATCAGATGGGATTCTACATATCTTTATGCAGAACCATCATTCTGTAGCTCTGAATAACTGTCAGTTGATCTTTTTAGGAATTTGTTTGGTTGAATAAAAATACTAAAGCACCTTTAGAAACATTTTTATGAGCTGTGAACCCAGGTCTATGTAATAGGGCTCTTTGCACTGTTAATGTCAATGGCTGAGTGAAGCAGTGGAAAAAAGTGGGAGAAGAGAAGGACATACTATTTTTTCACCTCATTAGGCTTCAAGAATTGACTTTAAAACAACTTTTCATAATCTCTAAAGGCTATGCTGAAAGTCTACTGCAAGGATTCAATAAGAATGCTACAGCTTTTTTTGTAAAGAATTACTCATAACCCTCCCTCTCAGATAATGGATATCAAAATTACTGTGCAAGGCCATGGCCCATGCAATGCCAGATAGCTTGACTATTTCTAAAAAGGGGCTTCAACTGTAGCACATCCCTGCTGAGATGAATGCTGTCCTTGCAGGAAATGCAGGGTTCTGTTGAGTCACGGAAAGGCATTTGCTTTGTCACTTAAATGAATGGCTTTCTGCTTCTCAGAGTTCTCACTGGTATTCCAGAGCCCTGCCAAAACTAAAGCAGAAGCTGCACTGGCCTCTTCTTCCTTTTTTTAATTGTGGAGTATTTACCATAATAAGCAGTAGGAGGAGAGTACTCAAATCAAATTAATCAACTTTTGCTTTGCTTTATTAGGAACAGAACTAAGGCTTCAGAAATACTCTCTCTGCAACTTTGGTGACCCGAGCTTTTTCAGTGTCAGGGAAAAAGAAAAAAAAAAAAAAAGAAAGAAACAAACAAAAAAGAAAAAGGAAAAAAGCTCACTCAACACGGAAATAGCAAACAAGCACCAAGCATGCAATCCCCACGCCACCGCCGGAGCAGCTGCCGGGTGCTGGAGGGGCAGCGGGCGCTGCCGGGCGCTCGGGCAGCAGCGAGGACAGCGCCCGGCGGCAGCCGCGGAGCGCAGCGGGACCCGGGCACCGCTGGCACAGCCGGGCGGGCAGCGGGGCCCGGGCGGCGCTTACCTGGTGCGCTGCAGTGCTGGGGCCGCCACCGCCGCTCGGGCCGCGCCCGCCGCTCCGCCGCCTTTATGGGGCCGGGCGCGGCCCGCGGCCAAGGGGCGGCCCCGGCCGGGCCGTGCGGGGGGCGCGGCCGCCGCTGTCGGCCGGGACTGCCGCGTGCCCGGGGGCTGCCGGCCGGACGTGCCCCCGGTGCCCCGTCCCTGTCCGTGCCTGGAGCTGCCCCCGCTCCCTCGTGCTCCGGGAAGGGCGGCAGCAGCTGCGGGCACGCAGGGCCCGGGCAGGGCCGGCTGCAGCACGCGGCTGTGCAGCAGGCGGGGAGCGGACGCGACCCTCTGGCCTGCGGCAGAGCCAACAGGTGGTGCCCGGGTGGGGCTGCTAGGGGCGCTGCTAAAGGACCTTGCCCCGTGGAACTAAACCCGTGTTAACTTATAGACTTCTCTGCTACGTGGAAAGGAGCTGAGACTCTGAGTGGTAAGGTAATGTTCCCAGGGCTAGACATCCATCGTTCTGGAATCTAACTGCCTTTGTCGTCAGTGAAAAAGCACTTTTGAACTTTTAATGTGAATGGCACCGATAGCTTTTCACCACCCACACCTGGTGATCTCTGCACTATCTGAGGATGACAGGCCATGCCAGAGGTCCCGCATTTTATCTACTGCCTTTTTCCAGAGGAAAGGGACAAAAACTGGTGGAAGGCAGTCCCCACAGCATTAGCCATAGCAATACTGTGGCACTGCTGGTGTCCTGCCTCCCAGAGGCCCCGTGGCAAACAAGCCCGTACAGAAGCTGTGGACAGCTGACAAGCAGCATGCTGTCTTCTGCAGGCTGAGTAAATCTACTAGAGAAGGTTCATCGCTGAGTTACTGCTCTTCAAAGACCATGTCCTGGTTGCTAACTTTGTCTCTGGGTCTTCTGTGGATCAACAGTTCCACTGCCACCTTTTTGCTGCCCAGCTGCTCTGTCCCAAGGGTAGTAGATGACTTGCAGACAGCCTACAAGATGTGATAGGGAGTCTGTGAACTGAGATTTTTCTGAGTTCACAGCTTTTACCAGCAGATGAGACCACATACATCTGTATGAACAGCAGGAGGTCCTATGTTCTACATGAAGCTAAGGGGGCTTACAGTGATGAACAAACAGTAAAGAAGTTTTCTGTTCTTGATTTGTGAGGAAAAGAAATTTAAAGCTCTCTGCTTATGTGTGAGGAGTTACTAGAAGATGGGGTGTGAGCATACCAGATGATGACAAGGTCACTTCCACCTTGGATTCAAGCTACATATAAGCAGAGGGAGCAACAGGAAAGGCTGGAGGCTTCTGCTGACAGATGCATAGCACATGGATCAGTATCTGCCTCTGCACAAATAATGAGAGTATTCATAAAACAGTAACACTTCAGTTTCTTAGTTCTGCCCCTTGGTGACTGAAGTTCCTGCCTTTCGTGACAGTACATGACATTAAGTGTCACCCAGACGAAGCCTGAAGCAGTAACTGGCAATGCAGACAAGGCTTTGGAAGGTCCTGCTCCATTCCCTGGAGCCACTTACTCAGGACAACCTTCCCTGGTCCTCCACTTCTCAACTTGCATCCCTGCTGCTCACATTGCTCTTCCTCTCCTTTCCCTTCTTTTATCTTTTGGTGACTGCTGGCTCCCTGTCAAGGGCAGATGATATTTTCTCGTTGTTTGTCTACAGAAAGTGATAGAAAACAGCATCTGTGTTTTGGAAACCTTGCTAGTAGTCTTACTAGTAGCAAATTTATTTTTCTTTTGGAGGAGCTACAAAGACTTTCAGCCCCAGACCCCACCTGCAGTAAGCCAGGCCAAACATACCCATAAGGGTATAAGGGAGGACTGACCACATGGCTGGCACTTACCAAATCTCTTCTATTTACCCATTATAAAAAATGAGTAAATAACCCTGGAGTTTGTTTGCCTGTGCTACTTGAATCTTTGTCCATGGATCTTCCCCCACACACAGCTTAGCTGGGCTGCTGTGTTATCAGGGATCACGTGCAGCAGCTGGGGCTGCTCTATCCCACTATCTGCAGACACTAAATACGAGCTGCTTGATTCCTGTAAAAAAGGAGTTGCCTCAAGGCTTTCCTACACATATTTCTGTTGCTATGTAGTAGCTCATTGCCCTGTTGGTGCTATAAAATATTTTGCTCTTGCTGTGTAAAATATCTGTTTTGCCCAACTTGGAAAACATCTTGAAAGATTGTTTAAAGCGATATGTTTAGCAAAAAGCCAGTAGTGAGATCCAGAGCCTTTCACAGGCAGATCATTGCCCAAGTCAGTAAATACAGACTGGATACGGTAACTTTGTGCCTAATTGGTAATCTGGAGCACATTCATGGCCGTGGACTTGTGTCCCAGTTCCTGGTTGCCAATACAAGCAGAGAGCACTGTGTAGAGCCAGGGTAACTCTTTCCTCACCCAGGGAGACATCCCTGCGTTGAGGCAAACTGACAGGGTTATCTGAGTTAGCACACCAGTTTGTCCTGTCAGTGATGGTTCCCTAGCTGTGCTTTTTATAGAGGACTCAGATTTCCAGATACTTTGGTTTGGCATTTTAAAATGTAGATCTGTCTGTCTGTCTTACCTTTCAAATAGTGCTGCTAAAATGGGAGCACTGGAGGAAAAAAACCTACTGTCTTATTGTGCATTTGACAGCACTTTGTGGCATATCAACTTTTCTGACATTTGTAGGAGCACAATGGCAGAAATATGTAACTGGAAAAAGCACAGCTGATTATAAAATCAAGCCCCATCACAGGGGGCTGTACCTTCAACCACTTCTGTAAGAAGGAAACCCAAATCAATCAGCCAGACTAGTTCTCTGTCTTTTCCTGAAAAAGTGGCACATTAGATCTAATAATTTAATTGCAACACATTAGCTATAGAAAACACAGTTCTATCATAGCTACCATAGTTTCACTAAACGTTAAATGTATGTTTTTAAAAACGCTTTTCAGCCTAGATGGTCCAGATGCAATGGAAGGCACAGGCTCACTTTGAAGGAGTTCATTGAGGTTGCTCATTGACAAACTGGCAATTGGGTTCACGCTGTTCTGTTCGAAGACAAATATATGGTATTAGCTCCACAGTGAATGCTTTTTTTATATGCAGATGGTCCTCTGGGTCTTGCCATTCTTCACCTCACCTGAACTACCCACGACCTTTCAATCAGCAGTTCTGAGAACAGATAATGAGTGATTGTGCCTTCCTGTCAGCTATCACACTGCAATTGGCTGCTCTGGTAATCTCTTTGCTGGCTCTTGTCATTTTATGAGAATGAAAAAATTGCTTTTTTTCAGCCTCTGTTCTGAGCATGAGTAATTAAGCAAGGATTTTGTGTTTACTCTGATTTTATTACTTTCAGGTCTCTGCTTCTTTGCTATCCTCCCCCACAACTTCAGGAGGGAAGAAAGGAAATACATTGCAGTGGAGGATATAGAAAGAGTAGAGGAGCTATGAGCATTGAATTAAAGCCTTTTGAAGCAAAGATAGGCAAATATTTCCTCAGAGCAAAGTAAAGTCATGACGGCATTTATAGGTAAAAAAGTCCAGAGAGAAAAACATATGTCCATTTCACTTGCATAGTATCTCTTGAGAAATCCCTGCTGTTTACAAGGGAGAACAATGCTAGCTTAATGCAGTTACAGTATGCAATTGAGCAGGGAAGCTTTTGATTTGGTTTTGGGCTTGAAACTAAAACAAATTGCTAGGCCAGGGGCACTATACTGGTGTCATTAGAAAACAGAGTATGTCCACCTTATTGGTTGGCACGTTCCTGCAGCATCACACAACACCTGTGAAAGAGACAGAGCTTTAATGACTTTAAAGAACACCTGTGGTAATAGACAGGGATAATTCTGTCACACAAGATTAACAGCAGCATTTTTTTCCCTTGTTTTGAGCTCTTCTGTTCAATATTTGTTCTCTGCTACTAAGACCAATCTTTGTAAAGTGTATTATCTATGAAGTTGGGTTTCAGTTTTCTATGAAAGTGACTGTGAGGCAAATAGTGATTTTTCAGATACATAGCAAGTTACTTGAGCCTGTAAGACTTTGAAAATTTAAAATTACTTTTAATGGTTTATCTGATGAAATACAGTAGGCAGAAGTTTTATTAAGTCTTAATAGAAGGCTATATTCTTTTCTTGCTTCTCAGAACCCTTTGGTGAACTTTGAAAATTACTAATGGTTGCAAATATATACCAAGGAAACTAGTCCTGGGAAACTCTGTTATTGTTTTAGGATTTTTTTCAGCACTGATACAGTCCATACAAGGAAGAAACAAATTTTTGATATTTTTAGAATTTTTATTAGCCCATTTTTCATGATTGGTGGGGGGGGGCATGGTGTCAACCAGATCCAACATGCTACAGCTGTTGGGAAGCACTCACTGAAATACCTGTAAATTGTTCTTTAAGTAAGAAAGTGTAAGTAATTACCTTGTAATCACTTGCTAATAAATCAGAGAGAGCCTGGGGAAAAATATTGCACTGCCCTCACTGCAATACTGCCACAACCATCCCCTAGAGAGCAGGGTAAGCAACGTGCAGCCAAATGCACATGCAAAAATGGATTGGATTTTTGTTTTCTTGCAGCAACGGGACATGGGTCTAATTCTTTGGGCATTCATAGGGGTTCTTGGTCTCATTCTATTTCAGTCAATAGTGTAAGTTCTTGCCACTCCTGGAAATCTCTAAGGTTAAATTCAAAGACATTTAAATTCCTTGTAACTGAAAGCTTTGGACTGAATTAAAAACTTGAAATTTATTTAAAATGTCTAATCTTGCTAAAGCTGATTAATGATAAATTAGTCAATTGTAGATGAGTCATCACTTTGAAAATGTATAGTGGCAGAGAAGTGCATTGCTTTCTGGAAAAAGTGACATACGAAAAGTAAGAAAATATATCTCAGCTTCTCAAATGTTTAATGTCATGTGATTATATCAAATTCAGGATATTTTGAGCAAAATTCTTTAAACTGATTTTATGCAAAATGCAGTCTTTTAGAAGTCTTTGCTAGTATGTAGTAAGATGAAATAAAGACAATGCCACATTATTTATTAATTGCTATGATATAGAGTGAAAAAGGAAAGAAAACCAGAAGAAGGAAGAGCATAAATGTAGGTATTCATTCGTGGAATAACCTGAACTTTCCATGAAGTGTCTTACAAGAGTGCAGAAAACAAAACATGTACGTATGTTTTATACATGAGTATAAATCTGGCTTATAAGTGCAGACCAGATTCACTTTTGAGAATGCAAAAGCTGTCCTAGATGTCTAAAATAAAAGCAGTATTTCAATATCGCAACATTCTTTTTCTCCATTTTTTGTGGGTTTTATTTTTAACCACACACCTAAGATGGTTGAACCTTGATAACCTGTGGTCAAACATTTTATAAATATAAATCATGTTGCTGTGTATAGATAATCAGTGTCTCTTCTCTCTTTTTTTCTCCTAGGCCCAGATAAAGGAATTACCTCTGCTGATGAATAGTCTTTTCCGAAGAAAACAGTAAGTGAAATGCTGCTTTGTGCAATTTGGTTTATGCTTAATGTTGTGTGAAGAAGCAAATGTTGGTTTAGCAGACACTTCCATCAGCTGTGTGGGCAGTGTTCTTGTTCTTTGCAATCTCTCAAGGAAAAATGTGATTTTTTTATGCACATGTGTACAATTCCCTGCAGACTTGCAGGAGCCATGTGATTATTCAATATGATTACCATTCCCATAAAATTTATGTTGACTAAAACCTTCATCCTGAATAAGCATTGCTATATCTGACAGCAGCCCAACTGAGAGCTGCAAGATGTTCACACAGAGTGTTTCAAAGCCCTTGAAGGGTCTGAGTAACACTCCTTCTCTCGTTCTGCCACCCAAGAGACATGATCCATTTCCCTATTTTAGGTTCTCTTACAAGGTCCTTCTTGTCTTGTGTATCACCAGGGAAGAATGGGGCTTGCAAATCAGTAAAGTGAAATTCTGTGCCAAGTTTTTCTTGGATTTTCTGTGCGGGGAAAAAACTCCCCTATGGCATACTAAGAGATGAATGAATGAATCTTTTCTCTTCCAGATTTAATTTAATTTCTAACCGCTTCAGACTAAAAATTTGAGTTTCCCAGGATCTGACCTAGTTATGCCTCTTTGGGTGCAGCATACATATGTATATGAATGTATTTTTCCCCAGTTTCACGGGGGTCAAATTTCATGCAGACGTTCACTTCATTTTTAGATTTGCTGGAAAGAATGAAGCTCTTCAATCCAAGTGCTGTAACATCATCAGTCCTCTTTCATCCTGCAGTGGAAAGGGAACTAGTTATGGGCCTGACTGTAGAAAGATTGTGGCCTAAATAAGATATTTGCAATAAATTGGTTTCTTTGGGTTATTCTTAGATGCTGCTTCCCAGAACCCAGATGGTTTACTGTCAAAATGTGCTGCTCCATATATGCAATAATGCTTACAGTAAGTTTTGCAAGATTCAAAATGGTTGTAATCAGTGAGAATAATCTTGCATTCTTCTCTGGAGAATTGCAGTCACAAGAATAGTGGAGGTTGCAAGAGGCCTTTTGAGGTCACATAATCCAGTCTCCTCCTCAAAGCAAGAATAGCTTCAAAGTTAGATCTGGCTGCTCAGATTGCTCCTCCAGCTGAGCTTTTAACAACTTCAAGGATGCAGCCTCTCTAGACAACCTGTGCCAGTGCTAACGACTCTATTATTTTTTTCTGTTTATCTGTCTGAAATTCCTTTTATGCAACATATGACTGCTTCTTCTTTTCCTTTTGCTGTACTTCTCAAGGGAGAGTCTGGCTCCATCTTCTCTTGATTTCCTCTCAGTACTGGGAGGCTGCAGTCTGACCTACTCTAACTTAGCTTTTCTTTTGCAAGTTAAGCAAAGTCAGCTCCCTCAGTCTCACCTTCTGCAGCACATTCCAGGCCACTAACCATGCTGGTGACCTTCCACTGCTCTTAATGCAAACCTAACCCCCCTACATCCTTCCTGGCTAGCTCTTTTTGTCCACTTTGGCACTGGGATGGACTTAGTTCATTGAGCAAAACAGATCTCATGCCCTAACTTCATCTACCCTTCACTCTGCTGCAAAGGCATGGATCTCCCCTTGGTGACACCGACATGCACTTCCTAGCCATAATGTACACTTTAAGGGTATGAGGACTGAGGGCTTTCATCTGAAGAGAAATCACTGAGTGTCTTGGGGGGAAAAAGAATTCTGGTTTTATTCCCAGACTAGGTGAAAACAAAGCCTGTCTTAAGCCAGAGGTAGTTAGAAATTTTTCTTTTTAATGAAGTTCTGATATTTAAAGGAATAAATATCCACCAGAGTGCTTCTTGGAAACATAGCATTTAAAAAACAAAACTCAACAATGCCAACCTTTCTCTTTGCCTTTGGCAAAGATTTCTATCAAGGATCCCTTTGTGGAGAATGAGATGGGACACAAAATAACACATGGCATTGGTGGCGTGGCATTCATGTCCTTCTCCTAGGTTAGGACAACCTGTCCTGAAGTACTTGATCCTTTTTTACCCATATATTTCTCTGCAGTATATTTATGCATGCAAAGATCCATAGCTCTAACAGGAGAGGCTCAGAGAGATGGAGTCCAGCCAAAGCAGTTTTCAGCCTATTCATAGGACAGGAGCTGGCTGTCACCAAGCCAGGGCCTGGCCATATCAACTGGCTATTATGGGAGAGGAAGTTGTGGTTCTGTCCTTTGGGAGCAAGTGGGGAAATGGAGGGAAGTAAAATATTTACACAATAAATCTTTTTCCATCCCATTTAAATTACTAACTTTTTTCATTTCTCTGTACCCCAAAAGAAAAAGAAATTGCTCCCTTGGTAGCTTTTTTCCTCAGGGCAGTAATAAAGACAGTGAACATGAAAGAAAATAAACTGTAGTTCTGTATGAAACAGGTAGCACAGAAATTATGCATTGATTTTATTACTGCTGTCATATATTACACATTTGGTTTCTCAAGAAAATAGCCATATTCGTAATTTATACAGTCAGTGTTTGAATGTCCCACAAAGAAGGTATTTAGGGAGAAACTTCTCTGCTAGTCATAGCACAACAATGTTGAAAGCAGGATGGGGTGTTGGTCAATGGAATGTCTCTGTTTTAGAAATTACACCCTATTATCAGGGCTGCTAGTTTCAAAATCAGGTTAGGCATGCCCTGCAGGTACAATACCAGAAAATAAAACAGAATACCTGGCCCTTTTATGTAACACAGTGTAAGTACAGATAGAGGAAGAGAAGTGATGATTCATTATCTGTTCATCCAAAAACCAAGAATGCTGATTCACATACTACATCCTAAAGCTTCACAAGTCTAAACGTATTCTTGACTATTGTCAAATCACCTTTCTAGATACTGTGCAAAGGAGATGGGCTATGCTTTCTGTCACTGATGTTGCTCTAAATCAAAAGGTCTCAATCAGCCTTAGAGTCAGTAGCATTTAATGTCTCTTCTGGTATATCCTACTTCTATCATCCCTTGTTTTAAGTTTTGCAAGTGATATAGTACTTGTATATTACTTGTTTTGTCCTCTGTGTTTTCAGCAAACTTGTTTTGACCTCTGTGTTTTCAAACAGCATATGGAACTTTAAAAATACATAATATAGTTGATAGCACACTATGGCTTTTTATTCCAGGCTTATGTTTGTGCCCTGTTTTTTATGATAGCCATATACAAAAATAAAAGCAAATGAATCCTTCTTGCAGGAAAAAGTCATTCTGTCCAAGACAGGGAGCTTCCTGGACTCTGACATTTATGGTTTTTATTTTTACATCAGTTTGCTGAAGCTAGCAAAACATTCTTTCTACCATTTTTATCAAAATAAGACATTCATCTCTATTTCGTTTAAACTGTATAAACTATGAGAGTTGGATGCAAAGTGGATAAAAACCAGCTGTTCCTAATGAAACTGCATGAGACCAACTCCAGTGTAAGCACATCAGACTGGTGTGAAGTATGAATAACATCTACCATGTAAATATAAAAGGTCCCTGCCCTGATTCTCTGGCTGACATTTCTAATGATACCTTCTCAACGAAGTCAACAGAGATACAGTCTCTGCTTTCATGGGTCTTTGAGGTCCTCTGTTCTCAGGATCATTTCTGTTCTTTAGCCATATGAATTTGAAAGAGTAATTATACTCCTGAAGATCTTTCCCTGAGCAATGTTACCACACACAGTGTGTAACCCTTACAATGCAGCTAATAACAAGGGTGGGAACCCCCACCTGAAAGTCCTGCCAAGCTTTTCTTGATGGGGCAAAATGGTGCTTAGAAACACATTCAGTGGGGTGTGTTCCCAGTTTAGGGACAATTACACTTTCACTGTGCATCATTCCCACAGCCACAGTAGTTTGCAGAAATTTAACAGAGCATGGGGTTCCTTTGAATCCGTGGGTTTCTGTACTTCAGTATACTATAAACAGATCAAATGGCAAAAACCAACTCAAATCTGCTGCAGTGCTGAAAAGAAATGCCAAGAAGAGCTTACAGTTTTATGAAGTGTTGCCTAACATTGATTTCATCTTTCTATACTGTCTGTTTATGGGAGAAGGAGTGGTTCAGCAGAACAGCTGAGCACACCTTCTTTCTCTGCAGATTCATACTGGTGTAAGTTTAACAGTGGAATGATGATGTTTCCATGCCTTATCAAAAGAGTTAGATAGTCAAAGATCTGAATTAGAGCAAGACATTATAGCAGGAAGGAAACATGACTTACAGATATAAACCAGACACTCCAACAACCTGTAGCCAAAGTACCATAGAGCTCTTTGAGGTGCTGCTATGTCACACAGTGTTTTAACTACTACCAAAATGTATTGTGGCTCCATTGGTCACATATAGTATCAAATCTAATTCCAGTGTTCTTCCTTTCTAAGTCTTTTGAGTAGATGAGTTCAATTACCCACTGAGACTTCACTCCTGCAGATAATTGACTACTCAACCACCTTAAATTTGCTGTTGGTAGCCAGGCTCAGAGGGCTGATGATAGGATGGCTGATGCAAAAAGCATGTGCATGGATTTAGAGTGGGTGAGAGAGATAAAAGGATACATCCTGAGAAAATGCTTAGCTTGCTTGCTCTTTTTTAATCTGAAAAACAGAGCACTGATTTCCTGCCAGGGGACACTTTTGAATAGGAATATCTGGAACTGCCTACTAAATTTGGTTTAACTTGGAGCAGCGGCAGAGAGCAGGAGGAAGTCATGATGGAAAAAAATGTATGTCAGCCTAGGAAAAAATTGGGCTAGAGGCTCTGTATCTAGAGGCTTTCTTCTGTCTCTAAGTAGATGCTGTGACAGAGGCCTATTTTTATGGAATCATGCCAGTTCATGTCAGTCCTTTTCTTCCATCACAAATGTCATCATTTAAATGCAATATGTGCCAAGAAAGACCCAAGCAAAAATAATTTAGATACATTGTCTAAACATGAAGGGAAATTTTAAGCCTTCATAAATTCTATATTCTCACTGCAGGTAAGTGTTTTGTAGGCACATTTGAGTTTATCTGAACATCATTACTCTGACAGAAATTCAGTCTTGGATGTTACTTAAAAAAAAACAAAAAACAAAAATCTTTTAGTGTCTTTGAGCAGTGCTAAGCACGAGGTCTCTAATTCAGAGGAGATGCTAGCCACTGCCCTCCCTTTGCTCTGTTTCCTTCACCTTGTGCCTCAATTGATGCAGCACAAAATTAAGAAAAGGTGACAGCTAAAATGACACGTGACATTTTAAGAAGCACGTTTTCCTGACATCCAGTTTCTCCTCCTACCTCTTTTTTTTCATCCCTGCAGTTAGAGGAGCTGTGCTAGTCACGAGTGTCTAACAGCTCTGTGTGCCAGTCCTGGGGCTGGGCTCACATATCTGCACAACAAACTCTCCACAGTGGAAAACTTATCCCTGGACTGGGGCAAAGCAAGTTACTGGAGGAAATGTAACAGGGACTCAGTGTGTCATTCTTGCCCAGAGGACTCAAGGTGAAGGGATCACATTCATCCTTGCCTCCTCCCACTTGTAGCTGACAGAAAACAGTCAAGAATTGATTCAGTGAATCTTTCTAAGAAATTTAGGGTCATGTCAGGTGTTTGCTGAAGACAGAGCAGGACTTGAGATGAACTCCTTTGTCCTGAAAAATGGCTAAGAGCAGTCTTGTTCTCAGGTGCAGGTGAGGCAGCTTCCAAGGTGCACAGCCTGTGAGCTCCAAGTGATCCCTCACAGAATCAGTGAATTAGTCTTACCATATGCTAACACAACAGGTGCAAAAGCAAGGTTAGTGTGTCAGTGGGTCTGCTGCAAACATGTGCCAATTTGGTAGCACAAATGCACAACTATTCACATTTATCTCAAAGGAAAGGCTCTGCACCTTATGCAGAAGCAATTTAAAAATAGGAGAGTGTTACTTTCATATAGATAAACTTGGAGGACTGACATAGGATAATAAAAGGTACACAGCAAAGGAAAAGAACATTCAAATAAATCCCTGCAGGTCACTGTGGCCTGCTTTGAATTCCTTCCAAATTTAGCCTGGAGGGTCCATGCCCATGTGAAGCTGGTTTTGTACACAGCACAACAGAATTGGTCCAAGCTAAGCTTCAAACAGAAAAACAAATTCCACTATCTCTTTCATATTTTTCCTTCTTAATCACTTGATAACTTAAAACCTTCCAATAGCTGACAGAAAATTTGCTAGTTAAGAAGTTGTTTAGAGATCCCTGAGTTGAAAGAATGTGAAGTGAACACCAGTCAAGGTACCAAGGAACTATGGAAGATCTTCTCTGGGACTTGTCCCTGGAAAGGCTGTTACTATTTGGGGCTTTTTTTGTAAACATACTTTTTCCTGCAGGAGAAGGATATAATTTTTCCTATTAAGTTGCCACAAAGAACAGATAATTGTCAGTCACTGGTGAAAATATTTCCCTCTCACCTCCCAAAAGTCAAAAACTTCTTAGACTTTTTTTTATATGAATTTTTTTATTGTTTGGGATTCTTGGTTAACATTTATGTAAATAGTTCCATTTAGTAATTTTAAGTGCTGTGGTGTTTTGCAAAAGAACAGGGTAAAAAATATCCTGTGTGCAGAATTACAATTTAATTTGTTAGCCATGTTTCTAATTCAGTTTTTAGCATAACAGAAGTACCATTTTGGCCTAAAAAAATCGAGGTCTTTTACTGATTTTAAATTTCTGGTTTGAAACTTTTTGACACATAATTCACATTATGTTTATGGTGGTTTCTCTTCATTCAACTTCTTTTTCCCTAAACAATGGACAGAAGGCAGGGTTTCCAAATGGCACCATGTTCTAAGATTTATCAGGGTGCTTGGCATCAGAATTAAAAAGACCATCAGACTTTGCCATTACTCACAGTAACCATATGCCCAGCTGCTTTGCATAATTCCTCCCAATTATAGCCCCACAGAGGGGCTATATTAAGCCTTGTCACAGTTTGAATTTGGAACCCCTGTCCAAAAAGTATAATGTCACCTAAGCTTTCACATTTGTGCTGGGAACAGCTAGAGCAGAAGCAGGGGTTTAAACTAGGACACTGGCAGTTTGCCTGAAAAAAAAAAACAAACTGCCCATAAATCTTCTGTCTAAAGTATTTGGACAAAGTGTAACTTAGAAGTTAAAAAGAATCAGTAACCAAGCAATTTCAAAATACGAACACACAATCTTGGATTCCTTGTTTCCTTGTCAAGAAGAAGTATATTTCCAAAGTGAGTCAGTAACTAAAGGTTAAATCTGATTCCTTAGGCTGCTTTCCTAAAGGAGGAGCTTAAGCGCTGTGCCAAGCTGACTTCTATCCATACATACAGATATCAATCTTGAGCAACTCTGTGACCTTGGCCTGTGTGGGAGCATAGCTTGAATTTCATCCTTCCTGATCAGACTAATAATAATAGCAAGGCTATGACTGCTTCATTCTGCCAGCAGAACTATTTAGGTGGTTTAATATCACTTTGCAGAACATCTGCTTTTACTTCACCCTTTTTTCATTCTCGAATTAACTCTTACCACACCTACAGTGAACTCTTCTACCATCCCAACTGGGTAATTACCTCAATAAAAAAGACAAGATAGCTGTACAAATGCTGTTTTGCAAGAAGTGCAAGGTGGTGCACACTTCACACAGCAGTGTTGCACTCCCTGCCCATCCTCCATCCATCCTGCTGCCTCTCAAGCCCCTTGCAGCCTGCAGCCTTCGTGGCCCTGTGCAGAGGAAGGCACCAGCTCACACCATGTCTTAACCCAAGCTTCCAAGTCAGCAGCTGCTGGACAAGGATGGTTTCCCATAGCTCTTTTGAACAATGTAAGTAGCATGAATACTTGTTTCATTTCTTATTATACTGAAGCATAATGTCCTGATTTCTGATTCTTCTCTTCAGGGATTTATTAAATATTCCTTTTAAGAATGTTATGAGCTCAGCATCAAAGTACATTATAAATCTGTCCAGAAATAAATAACACAGTGCTGAGGAATGTTAGCTAAGGGAATCTATGGTAGATTTATTTCTTTCTCTCCCACTCTTCTGCCAGTGCAGAGGCAAAGCTTTCAGATTCTTTTCCTATCCCAAAGGGACTGGCAGTTGACCAGCTTAATTATCAAAGCTCTCTATGTAAGTCAGTATGACTACTCCAAATATTCCAATATTTTGCTAGACAGAACTAGGCCATGTGGGGAAAAAAAACTAATTCAGCTCTTAGCCAAGGTGGGCTACAGGAGTCTGTGAGATCTCTGCTAAAAGCAGACCAGTTCTCTCCCAGAAGATGGTGTTACATCTTGTGCTGTTAGATGCAAAAGACAGTTTCTACTTCATACTGTCTATAAGGCAAATCCAATTTCCCAGAACTTCCCTGTCTGTGTTACCTGAGTAGATGCCAAGTAAGAATTGCTCAGAAAAGTACAACTTTATTTTATTCCAAGTTTGTTTTGCTAAAAGCTCTTTTGGCTAAATTGGAGGATTCCCAATACCTCCTGATGTTTCCTTGCTGTGGTTTTTCTGTCTTGGACAAAATGAACACAGGCATGTATCAGTAGTTGTGGTAAATCTGCACTGTGGCTTCTCGGATCTTTGCTACAGCACAGACTGCTTTTGGATCTCTCAATGTAGCTATAAAAGGGAAACTAATATTCCTACTAGCATTATCAAATACTGTTACAGTGTAAAGTGCCTGAATGGAGAAGAAAACCCTTGAGCCATTTGTGCATATGCTCTTATCAGTTCTACAGTGCTCTGCACCCCTCTGAATGCACAGCAGACTTTGCTGGTTGTGTCAAACTGACTCAAATGATAATTTGTTTGCCTACCATTTAGGATCCCTAGTAACTAGTATGCATTCCATATATTTTTTCCAGGAATACCATTTATCTTGGATCAAATACAAATTAGGCCAACTTGTATCCAATGTTTATCTGTTGCAGAGGACTTCTGTTTACAGGCTAAGAGGGTCACAAGAACATCTGGGTCCTGTCATCTAGATTACAAGGGCTATTCTGGCCCACACTGAATAGTCTCCATGCAAGGACAGTATTGAGGAAGACAGCAGTAGCTCTGCTCCACGAACTGTCCAGACAGCAGAGAAAGAATTTCGCTGATGATCCTTTCTGAAGAAAACCAGTTGGTAACCTAATGTGAAAAATGCTATTTCACTGTTAGATGCCTGTGGAACTTTGATTTGTGTGCACACATATTGTGTGCAGAGATAATATTTCAACTGTCTTTAAGGTTTTAAGATCTCTATCATGCCTACTCTTCTCCACACCAGTCTAACCTTCCATTCAGCTGTTCTGTTTCCAGTCTTGAAGTTGTTCAAGTTATGAGACAGATCTGGAAGTAAAATAGGCTTCCACTGGGTATTTTCTGGGGAAGTGAGGTAGGAGACTCAGTTAAGTATTTCTCATCTTGAAGACCAAAGGGCCTGGCCAGATGAGGCCAAGAATTGAAAAGGAAAGAGAGAAGGATGACCATTCATGTTCCTGGAACCATTCCAGAGAGATAGAACATAAGATATATTTAGTAACCTTGCTGTTGAAATGAAATATTGTGTAACTTCACCTTAGCAGCAACAGTTAGCATTTGTGTAATCATGCAAAGTAAAAATGACCTACTTTTTAATTATAAAGAAATGTATTCAGTAACTCTAAAATATAAAAAGGAAAACTTTAAAATATACTTCCCAGATAGCTAAAATCTTCATTACATAGCATTACCCTATACACTAAAATTATTGCCATTTAAAGAGGAATTTATCAGGTATTAGGCATTGGCTGTACTGGCCAAGTACACAGTGCTGTGCTAAATAATCACATTCCCAGGTGAAATTTAGCACCATTTACTATTTTGAGGCAGTCAGATTAAAGCACTGTGGACCCATGTTCTTGAGAGTCACTATAAGGCAACATTTCAACAATCAAGCATGTTTGATGAAAGAAGAAAATCAGTAATTTTCTAAACTTAATGGAAAAATTATCTTCCATGGATAAAGAAAGACATAAATTACTGCTCTAGGGCTTCATATAAACTATATAGGAGAAATCTCAGTTGCTTATAATAATTAGAGATTAAAAAAAGTAGATCACAGAAAAAATCCTAGAATAAACTGCCTGAATAAAGTGCTTAAAATTTTCTCTCTCTTGCTAAAGGCTTTTAACTTATTTTTGCAATTTAATTTGCTTTCAACACTGTTCAAGTATATAGTTGTTTCAGAACTTTCTGACTACTCAATTTTTTTCTAACTTTTGTTAGACTCAAGCCTTCAATAAATTTAAGGTGCAACCAGCAGTTCTGCTGCTTTTTTTGATCTCGTAGTTCTGATAAAGGGATTCTGTCTTCAACTGACTCAGGGAACAAATAAATGAAATATACATCCCTTAAGTGAAGATTAGCCCCTTATTTGTAGAGTGGCTGTCTAGTCTGCATTCAGGTAGGAAGGCAAATATCTTTATCTGGTAAATATCTGAGTATTATGAGACTTTTCTGTTAAAGACAAAAATATCTTTGGATGAAGATTTTAAACTTTGCCTGCAGGAACATAAGAATTGTCTTAATGGAGCACTTTTTTCCTCAAAGAATATCCCTCACAAAATATACTCTACCCTTTCTGAGACATTACTGGTCACGATGAATTTTAAGGTGTGGGAAAAATCCTCCCAAAGGAGAAGTTTTTAGCTGTAATGCTGGTTTAGCTCTGCGATAACTTATGCTTAGTAGGACATTTACATAATTGTGTTCACTTCTCATAATCCTCCTTTTAAAAATAAAAAATTGTATTCATTTTTATAGGCTTTTACTGAAGATTACTGACCATTAGAGTGTGACACCAACAACCGTTTGAACGTTTCCTACTTTCTGTCACTAAGTTAAAAATCTGCATGTATTCTTCACAGTAAGTCTTAGGATTTTAATGGTTTAATGTCTGATTTCAATATCACTGTAATGACATTCCTTCTTTTCATCACAATTCCTCTTCTGAATCACTGCCATGGACTACTTTTCAGCAGGAGCCTTCCATTATAAATACTGAAGTTCACTGGATTTGACAATTATTACTTCATGGTGAAACTGTAAAAACTTCTTAAACTAAGTAAGTTTTTCTTAGGCTGAAGTCAAGAATAGCTTGTTCATTCTCCTGTTCTTTCCCTGGACTGTGGAACTAGTTGTTCCAAGAAGCCATCATTTGAATTGTTGAGAAATTGCCTCTCAAAGATCTGGCCTGAAATAACAACTTGACAATCTATGTGCAACTATTTGGAGTGGTACACTACTACTTCCTTAAAAAAACATTACATTTAGTTTCTTCTTTGCTTTCCTTCACACTGCCTGCTCTGGATCGTATTTACATACTATAGGCAACCAATTCAGGTATCCAAATTAAAAGTATAGGCTTCTTATGCCATCAGTGGAAAGAGGAACAGTGCTTCAGAGGTCAATTAAGAGTAAAACACTGAGAAATCTGCCTGCTTTGTTAATTTATTGGAGGACCTGGGCACTTCTGTTAAAGGCCCGGGGCAGATTGTGAAGATGTCTGAACCTCCACAGAGCCTTTTTTATTTTTTGCTTTTAATTGGGACAGAAAACAAGTACAAAATTTGTTAATAAAATGTCCCTTGAATTGCAATTTAAATGCATGGAGAGTCTCTCACTACTTGTTGCTTGCTCCTTCTAAATATTCTCCCTTTGGATGATTTTTCAAGAGAATTGCTCTTTCCCTATTACTATCTCAGTCAGTTCTACACAGATTTTAACCTAATTAGCCCACTATTTTTTTTTTTTTTGACTTGCTCCAGAAAAAATGAATTTCATGGCTGGACAGATATTCTGGTTTGCCTTCAATTGCTTTCAGCATGTTCATATTATTATACCTATTGGAGGTACAGATTAATCTGTTTTGCTGGCATCCCCCGTCAATGTTGATCTTTGGCCCTACTGCTCCTCTGCTGCTTGTGGTTTCTTCCCAATAAAAAATCACAGCTTCCCAGGCCTCTGCCATGTTCTCATGCTGGCACCCTGTGTGGTTCCGCTTTGCACGCAAGGAGCCTACGCTTTTAAAAAAGCTCTCTGTCACCTCAGAATGTTCCAGGCACTACAGAAAAACAAACAAGAGCTCCATTTAAGCCCTCTAGACATGTTTCTGTCTAGCAGTTTTTGACAGAAAACTGGAACAATTTTAAACAAATCACAGGCATCCTGGACCAATGGCTTTCCTTTTTTTCTGTGCAATCTAGTTTCCATGAACTCTTATACATTTATCTGTGCTGCTGGTGTCCAGAACACAAGCTTCTCCCTAGCACTAAAAAGAATCTTCTCTAACTGCTGTCCCCACAGCTGGTCATGAAGCTGCTGAACAATTATCTGGGTTGCTGCATACACAGGTAGAGTATTTTGATAACTAAATGGCCTCCCATTACAGCTTGTTAGCAGCTGACAGTATATCCCCATCTCCTAGAGGGACCTCTTGGCTTTGTGCTTGCTCCTCTCTGAAAAGCTCAGTCTCTCAACATTTCACCATCTCTATGTCTCCTCGTTTTTGTTTTGTTTCTTTTTAATTCCTTTGTTATTCCAGAACAACATGTTATAATTATTACACTTTACCCCCAACTGCTGGTTAAATATAGGTGTTGCATATAAAACACCACTAACTACACATGGGTAACTGGCAGAAGAAAAGAACCAGTTCCTGCTTGTTTAAGAGACATAGCCAAAGTACTTGATGGATGAAATAAGGGGAAGGGAGAAAGTTTCTGTAAAGATCCAGTATTACACATACTAATGTACAGCCTGTACTGCTTTGATTTTGCAGTGAGCCTATATTTCATAAATTGATCTTTTAATTTAGAAAAAGAAGCTTGCACTGAGAAAGTTTCTATTTATACTTATAAAAATATAGTAATAAACAACAGATCACTTCTGTTTCTCTCCAAAATAAACTCTTTTCTTTATAGGAACATTTTATTATTTCCTGATGTACACATTAATTATCCCTGGTTTGGGCTTTTTTTCCAAGTCTCATCTGGAAATACTTCAAATGGAATAAATTTTGAATCATTCTCCTTTTGGAATACGCTAAATTTCTGAACTCTTGAAATATTCTATTTATTCCAGCATTTTACTTTGCTTCCAAGAGCAAGGCAAAGAACTGCAGGGACCAATTGGAAAAAAATGGAAAATCCTCATAACATGAAGGGCTGACAGCCAAAAATCCTAAACCTGATGGACTGCCTTGTAGATTGGCATGAACAGTGTCTCTCCCCAAAAGTAAACCTTAATCTCCTAAGCAGAAAGGAAAATAATTTCTTCTTAAGGCTGCAAGGCTGCTGTAGTCTTTCCATGCCCAACAATCCCTCTTTTCTTTTATTTTTCTATATATTTCTCTATTTATTTTTATTTTTCTTCTGTTTTCTTTTTTCCCCCGTCATTTTTTTCTATTTTTTCCTTCCTTTTTATCTCCTTTCCTTTCCTGCCCTCTAGTGACCAACCAAGCATGTTCCTAAACAAACTGAGCACACTTCCAAAATACTTCATGTTTCTGTTTTGTGAGGTTATGCCACCAGAATAAATATACTTCAAAGGTAGAGGCCATTGTTATATCACAAATTAAACTAAAAGGAATAACAGTGAAATGTTTCTCATCTGTTCATGGCTGAGCTTCTTAGGCTGGGTTAGTAACAGGTGGGTTACAAACCCCCTGCTGCATCTAGAAAAGTGCCTGCCACCTGTATTGAGTGGGATTTGGCATATAATTCAGCTATGCTTTTCTAACCATGGTATTGTACAGAAGAAGGAAGAAAAATATTGAATTTTACAGATTATTTTCTCATAAATAAACATATAAATAACATATAAAAGGGGGGTATGTATGGTGAATCTCAAAAGTCACTGAGAAGGCTATTAACACACCAGTCCTATAATATGCTGAGAGTCTTTGCCTCTTGAATTAAAGGCTAATTGAATCCTGCTCTTACAGAGTAATTTTTTTAATTGTTTCCATTCATAAAGACCTGCTGTAGTTTCACAGTCAAGCTATCATGAAGGCATGCTGGAAAAGGAAATCAGGCTGCAGATAATTTAGAATAATAGTACCTTTTGGGTATAGTGATGTGGAGAGAATGTAGAATTTATTTCAGGCTATGCTCTTTATAATCATGCTCCAGTGGAACAGTAAAATATTGTTCTGGATTTTAAATTATTTAGAAGACTGAGGAGCAGGATGTGTTTGTGTTTACACAAGTATTTGCACTTCCACAGATTTCTAGATACAAAGTCCCTTCTTTAATTTTGAAATGAAAGCAGTCAAGTTAATGCATTTGCTGCTTCTGCTGTTAGTGCATTCTGCTGCTTCTCTGCTTCTGCAGAGAAGGGTTTATGAACTCAAAAGCTTGTATCATTTTCCAAGCTATGCTAATGGTGATAATAAAAGATACAAATGGCAGCATTGCAGGTCTTGTTTTCAGTCTGTGGTGCCTGCAGGCAGGAAGGGAAGCTCTCATCATGCACACTTTGGAGGAGTTGGGAAGGTCTGAGAGGGCCTATGAGCCACAGTTGATGACAGTTTATTTGGGAACATTATGGCCCCATGCAAAGCAGTGGATGAATTATGTATGTGTGGGACTCTTGGCTATTCCCTGCCTGCTGAGCACAGTTTGAAATTTCAATGGAGACACAGAGAGAAGCCAGTGGGATTACAGAAAACACACATGATGAAGGCAGCACGTTTGTCAAAGCATGTGGTTTCTGCCCTGTGCTGGCTGCATTCTTCTGTCACTCTGCTGCTGTGGCTGTGTGTAAATTACCAAACTGAACACACACTGACACGAGCATCAGACCTTGCTCTGTCCCTAGCATGGTGACAGCCTGGTACGGCTTGTAATCTCCCCCAAAAAATTCCTGAGTTCAGTTTAGGCATTAGCATGGATCAGGGAAAGAAAATTTGGATGTAACTGCCTTGTTTCAGGGACAGGGATATTTGACAGAATGGAAGTGACTAGACTGTACAAATGTGCTACATCTTTTTCCTTGTACTTAAGTAATTTAATTTCCTAATGTGACAGAAGTCTGCAAGGTGAATTGACTTTGGAGCTACTCATCTCTGCATTTGCAACAGGAAGGTACTGACCCTATTCAACTACTTTTTCCAAAGTGTTTTAATATGGTGTGAATGAAAAAAAAAAAACACGTTTCAGAATGATCAACTGAATTCTCTTCCAGTCAATCCCAGAGGCTCAGGCTTCCCTATCAAGCCGATGAGGCTTACTGCAGGGGCAGGGAGGAACAGAACACTTCCTATTCTCTTCCAAAACCTTGAATTGGCAAAGTCAACTAACAGGTTTTTTAATATCTGTGTTTCGAGATTAATAAAGAGAACTGTGTCATTTAAGTTGTATAATTTCCATTTCATAGTTATTATGCAAGCTCTGAACTTCCTTGGAGTCACAGTATTTTCCTATATAAGCAACTGTGCAAGGATCATGAAGCCATTGGCACCAAAATGCAGCCTTACACACTTGCAGGGGGGAAAAATCCCTGAACAGAAAAATCCTCACATTTAACTACTGAAAACACCAAAGACACATTTGTTCTTCTGGGACGAATGGCTGGCGCTGTATTTATTTTCTGCTCCTCACCATCCCTCCCGAAGGAGCAGAGGGCACTGAGGGCAGCCCGTGAGGGGCCGCGCTGGGTTCCGCTCCCGGCCTGGCCGCAGCACCGCGGCCCGGCGCTGGGAGGCTCCCGCCGCGCGCGCCTGCGCACGAGGCCGGCGGTGCCCGGATCCCTCCGCCGGGCGCAGCGCCCGCCCGGGAGTGCGTGCGGAGCCCCCCGGGCTGTGAGGGGCGGCGGGCGGGGGCTGCGCGGGGCCCGGCCCGGCCATGGCGGGGCGAAGGTGCGCGGGCGGCGCGGCCGCCCTGGCCGAGGCGCCGGGCTGTGGCGCGGCGGCGGCCGAGCCGGCTCGGGAGCTGTTCGAGGCCTGCAGGAACGGGGACGTGGAGCGGGTCAAGCGGCTGGTGCGGCCCGAGAACGTGAACAGCCGGGACACGGCGGGCAGAAAGTCCAGCCCGCTGCACTTCGCCGCAGGTACCGGGGCAGGGGGAGCCGGGCGGCAGTGCCGCCTCCCCGGGGCGCCGGGCTGGGCCGCGGGGGAGCGCCGGCAGCGCCGGGCCGCCCGGGCCTCGCTGCTCGGGCCGGGCGCAGCGCCGGGGTCCGAGCGCTCCGAGCGCTCCGCCGGCCCCGAGCATCGGCCTCGGGCCCGAACCGGTGTCACCTGCGCTGAGGGGTCAGCGAGCGGTACAGCTGTGTCCGCTCGCTTATTTCATTTTTCTTTTTTTTTCCTTTTTTTTTTTTTTTTTTTGTTAAACAAACCTCGTCTGGCTTTGAGGACGGATCTGGAGTGGGGTTTCTGCTGTTCGTGTTGTGACACGTGAGCTCTGACAGGGACACATGTCCCACGTACAGTTCTCATGGATTTCAGCGGGCCTGTGCATTTTTAGAATTGAACGCATGAAGGTGTTTGTCAGACAACACCGTTTCTAAGCTTTTTGCGTTCTTATCTTTGACAAATGGACTTTGTTAATTCAGGACGTAGGTAAGCAAACGCCTGACGTCACAGGACAACGGCTTTCACTGGCAGCTGGCCAGAAGATTGTATCCCACCTTTTCAGACAAAGACCTGACTGTGACTCTTGTTTTCATGTTGGTTGTTTTGGTTTAATTACAGCCTTAGATGTAGGACTCCAGGGCTGACAGGCTGCAGAAAACAGCAGCTTCTTTTCAGCTAATCAATATGGATAGTAGCAGAGATGTTTATTTCTTTATTAGATTGTTTTGGTAAAGGTTTCTGCTTCAGGTGTCCTTTCCTCATGTTAAGAGAGCTTGACTCAGACTTAGGTCTAGGTTCTTGAAAGTCTTCTCAGGACAGCAGTATTTAATAAATTCAAGAAGCTTAATTGGCAAGAGAGCTCAGGAGACAACTTAAAATATCCTGTCAGAGAAAAATAAATTTTTTTAGCTAATTTTTTATATGCAGCAATCCTTCCTGTGCACTTACAGACTCTGAACTTCTGAACAACTGTGTATGTTTTAGAGCATTTGGGAGAAGTGAGGGGTAGGTTTTATTTATTTATTTGTTTTTGGTTAGTTTGGGGTTTTTTTCCCTAAGATGTTTCTCATTCACTATAATGATCTGTTTTATCTCTCTGAACAGGGGTGATCTGTCTTGACTTTAAATAACTCCTGATCTGTAGAAAGATTTTTCTTTTAAAATGTGTAGCCATAGGTTCGTGTAGTTGTTAGATTTCTGAGGTTAAACATGTTGGTGTGTAAATGAGAGACACTGTTGTCATCCCGAGTCTTCTTCCAGCTTGCTACAGAGAAATTAATTGCTCCTCTCAGCGGCCTGTAGGAGATGCTGAGAGTTTCTGGTTAAATGGGACAGAAAACACTTGTGTGATTTCTCTGAGGAACTCTCTGTACCCCTCAGGTCGAACTCTGCTCTTGTCAGCCCACCTGCACTAGGCTCTGTGTGAAAGGTGGACATAAGTAGCTCTTGGACTTGGGCCTGACTGGTTTTGTTTGGTTTTTGCCTTTCCCCTATTATTCACAGTTGGAATAATACTCACTTCTTTTGTCTTTGCCTCTGAAAGAGTCACATTCCAGGAAGTAAAAGCAAAAATCTGTTTTATTCTGGCTTTGTTTATCCTAGTTGTCTGGGTGTTCTTAGAAAATACATTACAAAACTTCTCTGACTAGTTTCATTCAGTTTCAAGATTTCTTTTATGGAGGAGTTGGAGCTGAAATACATAATGTCACCATGTTTTGTATTGCCCTTTTTTCCTTTTTTAGTGGCATTCTGGGTCTGAATTTGGGTTCTATTTTTTAAGTCTTTTCCCCGATCTTACTTAACAATTTTTTTTAAAAAATAAACCCAATTCCTCTTTTTTCATGTGTCAGTTTGTAAAGGCAGATTTTGAAGTAAAAGAAAAAAGCTTCAGGCTCTCCCTAGAAATGTATCATTAACAAAAGTAATACATTTTGGAGTTTTGCTGGAGGTTGCTCTTTGGATTTTGTAGTACACAACTGTGTGTGTGATAGTTAAGTTATCCTGAAGGTTTAGTCAAGAGCCCACCATCCTTCACAATAAAAGAGACTCCATCCTCTCCCATCATAAACTGCATCTATTTCCTCAAAGTCAGTCTTTTTCTTCACAGTGTGTATCAAAGTATCACAAGGTTTTAAGGACTTGGCAGGTACTAAAATGCCCTTCCTGCAATCTAAATTTCATAAAATACATGGACACCCAAGGTAGGGGAGAAGAATTTGAGCCAAGTTCTTTCTGTTAGCTTTTTATCCCATCAGAAGTAGCTGAATGTCGGTTATAACCCACTGTGATTGTAAATAAATACCTTTTTAAAATTATGCACAGTTGTACATTTTGTCTATGATTAACAATTGCAAATTGTCAGCTAAAAATTTGTAACTTTCCAGGGAACAAGTGCATTGAGCTGCTCAACTGTCACAGGTGATAGAAGATCATCAGCTCGGGGTCCTGAGTAGCCAGCCTTTCTTGCTGGCAATTGAAACAAAGAGTTCATGATGATAAGACCATTACCTTGCACAGTTGAAACGTGGTCTCTTGATAAAAGCCCAAGAGCTAAAGAAAACACCTACCTCTTAAAAATTACAGTGTTGGGGTTTTTTAAAGTGTTGAAATAGTTTTTACTGCAGCCAACTAATGGTGAAGAGGAGCTGTTGGAGTAGGCAGTGACTGCCTTCCCGTGCTTTCCACTCTCAGGAAAACCAGCAGAGGCAGAGACCATTGTGCAGTTTGGCCACTTCCTCTGTACTCATGCATCCTTTAGAAAGCAATGGGAAAATAATTCCCTTTCCATATATGGTGCCCTGTTGTACAGATGCTTCCCCAAGGAAGTAAGGAGTCCCTGCTGTGCACTCAGGGCTGGAGAGAAGTTACAAAAATTGGTCTGATACGAATGAGTTCATTTCATGGACATCAAATTAGCTGCAGGGGTGTTGCTGTACTGAAGGTACTTTGTGAATAGATGCAGGCTTTGCTGAGAGAGAAGCTGTGGATTGCTCATGAGTTGTATCTGATTGAACGTCTGTATTAAATAGAGGGAATTCTCTATGCCTAGAATAAGGTTTACTACAGCTGATTTTCAATTATGATGTTGATTTTCAATTATGATGTTGATTCCTGGTGAGGAATTTTACCTGTAAAAACGTGGCTTTACATCAATACCTTGAGGGGTGGGAATTGTTCTGTACAAGAATGAGTGGTTTAGCTGCCAGATATGTAATAAAGAATTTGATCAGAGTCTTTTGTAGCATGATTGCAGCAGTCCTGGAGAACATTTTTTGGTACTCAGAAGAAAATACCAAGCAGTCTGTCATCAAATTACAGTTTTGATTATGTGTTTGCAGGACTCGTGCACATGTGAATTTCTCTTCTGAGAGGTTCCTCAAAATAATTTAGTACATTTTGAGTATATATTCAAACTATAAACAGAATTTTTTGAAAGCTTGAGGAAACAAGAAAAATGTCAGGACACATTTAAGAAAAATAACAGTATTTATAATACTTAGAATAGCTGAACATATTGAAAAATGAGAAACATTATGCATATAATGTAATATAGACAATAAGACTGCATGAGTATAGCCACTAATAATTTTTTTGGCAGCGGAAATATGCTTGTGTGTGCAGTGAATATGAGTTACTGTGCCTGTGCAGATAAATTGGTTTTGCATGGACCATGTATCTGATCCAGTTCTCATCCCAAGTATTCTGAACTTCTCTTCTCTGTTAGGACAGGCAGGGTGGGTAAGTGGCATGGTGAGACTCAAAAGTGAATTTGCTGTAGAGTCTGTGGTTCTGGCCTCATATGGAGATAGTAAAGCAAATATAGATACAGTTTGATGTCCTAGCTCATTTGCCAGATGTACAATAAAGATATAAGTATGCCAGGTACAGCTGAAATTGGAGGGAACCCTATCAAGATATTAATTGTTTCTGTAATCTTTAATATTACTTTTCTACTGAATTCAATCAAATTTTAAAGAATTTCAGAAACATCCTTAGTATGTAAATGCTTCTTTAGCAAATACGCCAGTTGTGATTGTCTTTAGGAGTGGTCACTGTTACTGAAGTTTGTTGGTTTAATCTGCACATCTGGGGCAGGAATTTCTCTTCTCCCACCCTGAAGCCTTTTCGCCCTTTCCTCTTCCAGGTTTTGGTCGGAAGGATGTAGTTGAATATTTACTTCAAAGTGGTGCCAATGTCCACGCCCGGGATGATGGAGGCCTTATTCCTCTTCACAACGCCTGCTCCTTTGGCCATGCTGAAGTTGTCAATCTGCTCTTGCGGCACGGTGCAGATCCCAATGCTCGAGATAATTGGAATTACACTCCCCTTCATGAAGCTGCCATTAAGGGGAAGACAGATGTCTGCATTGGTAATTTTCTCCCACTCTTCCTGTGACTGACTCACTTGTTTTCACTGTGAAAAATCTAGAACCCTTTTAAGACCATTTTAACTCTGTGGAGCTATGGCTGATACAAGGGTTAAAAGTAAACATCTTTCATAAACTTCAATACATATGTCACTGTTACAAGATACAGGTTTTTGGATCTTTTTTTATAATTTTTTTATAAAGTCTACCTATTAAGGTTCATCATGGGGAAAGTGCTTTAAAGTGATGTGATGGAGCTAAATTCTCTTCTGTTTCAGCCTAGACTCTTATGCTGCCTTTTGCTTCTGGTCATAGTGCAGTGAGAAGAACAAAAGTGATCTTAATAATGGATTCATTCTGTCTTATGTGTAGCAGCTGTGTTAAATTAGTTAAGGATGGGAAATCTTCAATTATATTGACTACCTGTTTACCTACACAGTTCTTAAGAGGAACTCTTTAAGGAGGAGGTAGAAAGTTAGACACATAGTCGAGACACATTTCTTGATTGTGTGGTTTGCTGCCATTTACTTTAAGAGAGCTGTAAAACTCTAGAGAGCTGTGCAGATAACATTGCCTGTTTAACCTGAGTTCAGCATGCACAGACTGCCACTGCTGTCTGCAGGTTAGCACAGGATATGGGGCAGCATGCTCTGGAGCTGATGGAAAATAGCTGAGTTTTGTGGTGGGTCGGTCACAAGCTTTCAAGTGAGATTTTCTCTTGTCGGTCTGTAGTTGTTCTCTTTCTGATCTGCTTTTTTCTCTTAAAATGTATCTAGACGTGTTTCATCAGAGACACTGGTCACAGATGACATTGCAGAATGCTGACATTAAAAATGGGAAAAAGGAAGTTAGAATGTTTCTTTTGTTGTTTGCAGATTACAGTAATGTTATGTCTCATAAACTTTGTCTTGTAGAATTGTTTTCTCATGGAAAACTTTGGCATTTTTGCAGTGCTGTTGCAGCACGGTGCTGAACCAACCATCCGGAACACAGATGGCAGAACAGCTTTGGATTTAGCAGACCCGTCTGCAAAAGCAGTGCTGACTGGTAGGTGATAATCTTTAGATTCCTTTGTGACTGATGTTGAACTGATGTAACACCGTAGTTTGGAGCTTGTCTTTTTGATACTACTTTAACTTGTCTCTGATTTATAATTCTAAATAGAATTCCCATATGGCTTTCATCATCTCAGTCATGGCATGGGTTCTGGATAGTTTATCATGCTAGTTCAGTAATGAACTGTTAAATTTTTAGAGTCATAGAATGGCTTAGGTTGGAAGGGACCCTAAAGATCACATAATTCCAACCCCCTGTCATGGGCAGGAACATTGACTAGACTAGGCTGCCCAGACCCCATCCAACATGGCCTTAAACACATCCAGGGGCAGGGAATCTACAACTTCTCTGGGCATCCTATTCCAGTGCCTCACTACCCTCTGAGTAAAGAATGTCCTCCTAACATTTAGTCTAAATCTCTCCTCTTCCAGTTTGAGCACATTTCCCTTTGTCCTATCAATACCCACCTGTGTAAAAACTCACCCTTCCTCTTTTTTAAAAACTCTCTTTTAACAACTGAAAAGAGTATTTGTAAGTACTCTAGCACTTTTGTTCTCTAAAACTTTTGAAGAGGAGGATAAATAGTGAACTGCTCATACAGATATTTATTTGATAGCTAAAGAAAGCCCTTTTGTCTTCTAGGTGAATACAAGAAAGATGAACTCTTAGAGAGTGCCAGGTATGTATGTTTGGAAAATAACTGGAATTAGTTGTATTTACAGAATTTTGTGTAATTAATATATAGATATTTAGTCTTTGGAGCTTGCATTCCATCTAGATGCTAAGTTTTGCCTGTTTTCTGTGAATGAAGCTACAAAAGTAGTTCCATAAATGCATTTTTGTTCTCTCTTTAATGCTGGCAATGCAGATGGGAATGTGTTGCGTCAGATCTGTTGAATGTGAAAAATATAAAACCAGAATAAGCTACTAAAAATTGGGATAAGAATATTTCTGCTCATTTCACATCTTGTTTTTCAGGAGTGGAAATGAGGAAAAGATGATGTCTCTTCTTACACCATTAAATGTTAACTGTCATGCAAGTGATGGCAGAAAGGTATTTTTGTTTAAAACTGATTTAAAAGTAGTTATCTCTTACATGATCCAGTTACTGTTTGATCAGATTTTAAAAATGTTAAACATAAAATCTACTTTCTTCACTGTATGTGGGAAAAATAAGATTCCACCTCTCTAGTAGCCAGCCGAGGGGTTGTTTTTTTTTGTTGTTGTTTTTTAATCTTAAAAGGACTATGCAAGTAATTCTATATAGGATCAATAAACAAACTCCTCAGTTGAAGCTTCTGCTTGACCTTCATATCTGCAGTGATAAAGAAGCGAGGACTTTGCACAGATTTTTGTCCCTGTCAGGGAGAAATACACAGGTGCTTTATTTGACATAAGCAGCCCTTAGGCAAGTTGCTGCTCCTGATGCAGGAGCAAGCTGCTCATTGCTGTAAGTAATGGTAAAGAAAGACATAAAAACGTTCAGAATCTCCATTCTGAAAAGTCCTGAGTCTTCTGGTTTCAGCCCCTAGCCTACAGAAGGTTCAGGTTATTGAGTATCACTTTTTGGCATCATTATTCTCATTAAGTATTTGTACTCATTCACCCAAGTTTTGATTTAGTTACTTCCCCTTTGTGAAGCTTTGTGGTAAGATACTGGGATCTCCAAAACACTGATGCATCTCTGTTTTCTCATCTGGTTATGAGGCTCATCCTCTAGGAACTGTAGAAATCTGGTTCAGTGGATGGGTTTGTAAATGCAGAGGATAAGATTCCTCCTCACTAATTTGTAGCTCTGCCTTTAGTGCTGCTGATGCTTGAAGGCGTTTGCTAGAAAAGATCCTAGAGCAGTTAGTTATCTGTCTGCTCTCTGGAGGGTGAGAGTTTAGAAGAGATGAAATTTCCCCCACACCCTGCTCACTGCATTCACAAACGTGGATAACAGTCCCTCTTGATAATTTTCAAACTTACTTCACTGATTGGCAGAGAGACTTCTTCATAGTTGCTAATGGTCATTGTTGCTAATGGTCTTCCTACTTCCCCTTTCACAAGGATATAGTTTGTGCCAGCAAAGTATTTATAGCTATGGTAGGCTAAAAAACCAAAAGTGGCCTTTGTATTAGTGATGGAGTAAATTTGGGATTTGTGTTCATGTTGACTTCAAGCGTAGTCAGTCAACAGTGAACATAGTTATCAAATGTCTGATTCAAGCACTCTGGGATTTTTTTAAGCTTGTAAGTCTTGAAGGACTTCATCATTTAGTACTGTTAACAAGTTGTGAAAAAATAAATAAAAACTCAATCTTGATTTTGTGTTACTGACTCATTCTGCATTCTCTTGTTTCAGTCTACTCCATTGCATTTAGCAGCTGGGTATAACCGTGTGAAAATAGTCCAGCTCTTACTGCAGCATGGAGCTGATGTGCACGCTAAGGATAAAGGGTAGGTTCCTTTTTCCCTTTGTTCAGAATAAACAGAATCCATTTTGAGGTGAAGTAAAGAGCAGTAATACTGTTTTAACCACAGAGAATTTCCAACTTTAGACTGTTCTGTAACCTTTAACCTTTCTGTTGTGACAAAAATGCAAGTTGATGAGTTTTCACAAGAGAAGATATTACAGCATTGTTCTTGTGAAAAAGGATATAATTAGGGTCACTCCTGAACATCTCCTGCAGATAGTTGTTCCTGCTTAGGATTCCAAGTCTGAGTGGAATAATTTCATCTGCACTGAGACAATGCAATTCACTTCTCATCTTCTGATGGTTTTAGATGCTTACTGTTCTGATAAATGCTGATGGGATTTTCTGGTTTCTTCTTCAGCTTCTTATTTCCCCATAGTTTCATTTGAACATTTGTCATAGAATTTTTGTAAAATGTTCAATATGAAGCATAGTACCAGTTGCAATGTGTTAGATGCATTTGAAATTAATATATGTGTATCCTAAACTAATCATCCTTCTCCTTTTTCTTCTATGTAGAGATCTGGTACCACTTCACAATGCCTGTTCCTATGGTCATTACGAAGTAACAGAGCTTCTAGTAAAGGTTGGTCTTTGAAGAGATCAAATTGCATATTATTAAATAAGAATAGTTTATAATAGACTAATACAAGTTGCATATTTTTTTATTTTGTACGTAGATTTACAAAACAATAATAAATTGCTTTTGCTCTACATGATAGTGATTATTAAGCTGGAGCTACAGAATCTTCTGCTTGCAAGGAAGCTTTTTCTTTATAAATGTGCTTTCTGTTTTTAACTCTCTCTGCTCCAAAGTTGAATATTTTCATACCACCAAGTAAGTACTGCTTATCTCAGTCTTTCTACACTCACCAACAAATAAAAAATGAAGCACCAAAAAAACTCCTACAAGCTGAGTAATTTTTTGAGTTTGACAGTAGAAGAATATTTTAGAAGACGAAGCAATAAGAGATGTTTTAAAAGAATACTAAAAAGATAAAGATAAGGTAAAGATAGTAAATGTTTTAAAACTAAAGAGCAGTCAGTCTTTTCAGGAAATTAACTTTACAGCATCAGTTCTGGCCCTGAATTGTAGCCTTTACCCCAAAGAAAGAGAAACCTGTCAGTTTTCCTAACAAAAGGGAACTCTTGGACCTGAAGCACTGTATCTGGATTATGTTAGTCTTGAAGATAAGTATGATACACTTTAAACTAGTGGCTTGAAGATGTGGGCTGCAGCATAATATGTGTACTCCACCAAAGGAGTTTTGAGCTGTGCCTATTCTCAGCTGCCACAGCAAATCAAGATTGTTATAACAACTGAGAATGTTCTGTTGTCTAACTCCAGACATTTGGCTGCTCAGAGAATAGCTCTTGTTCTGCTGTGTGTGTTTCAGTCCCCCACTAATTCCGTGTATCTTTCTACTTGTTTAGCAAAAAATTTTGCAAAAGAACCTATTGAAATAAGCTTACATTGCAGTGAATATAAATAGTCATGATTTTTTTTACTTCAGGGGCCAGTTGTAAAGTGAATTTTTACAGTGGTGGTACTAGACACAGCCCCACAAATGAACTTTTGACTATACATTACTGTGTGTCTAACTGTTTATCTAGAGTTGTGTTCTATATTGGATTTCTGCTCTAGAAAATTCTGAATTACTTTTTGCAAAGCTATACATCTTTAAGAGAAGCCGTGGGAAAGAGCATGTACTTGCTTATAGACTGAACTTGAAATACAATCAAAATGTTACTGGAGAAGAATTACACATACGTTACTCATCCAGGAGTATTACTTGTAGAATCTTGTACTTAAATGTTTTGAATTAAAATTGAGTGCCGGTCTCAGTTGAGATACCGTGGCATTCATATCTTGGGGTTTATTCACAGAACATGTATTTATCTTAGTGCATCTGGTCACTCTAGACATTTTCTAGAGCTGCAAAGAACCAGAGCTTGTTCACAGGTGATTTGGAGAATGTGAATATTTCTCTGATTTGACCTGTAGCAGAGCTCCTTTCCTTTTTGAAATAAGCCTGAAAAGACTAGCTAGCCTTTGGATTCTTTGATTGTACCTGTGGGACACCAGGTGATTAAAAACCACAATGTGCTGAAATGTTGTGTTGGGTTGAAAATTAGTGTCTTGGAAACAGTTTGCATATAAGCATTGATTTTTATTTTAACAGTCTACTGTATTAAAACTAATAACATAGTCTTTTTCTAACGTCCTGGTTTTGATTGCATCTTTTTTTACCCCTTTCCCTTTCAAGCATGGAGCATGTGTGAATGCAATGGATCTGTGGCAATTCACCCCTCTGCATGAAGCAGCTTCTAAGAACAGGGTGGAAGTATGTTCTCTTTTGTTAAGTTATGGTGCTGACCCAACACTCTTGAACTGTCACAACAAAAGCACCATTGATTTGGCTCCAACACCCCAATTAAAAGAACGATTAGCATGTGAGTATCAAGTGGGATCAGTTCTGCAGTTACAGCTTGTAATGTGTAATTAGATTCCCTAGACAGTGACCAGCCAGAAACCAGATTTGGAAAATGCTTATGCTTTACCAGTAATTGTGCAATTATACACAGTATATATTTCACTGTTTATAATTTGAAACTGCTGTATTTTCTGAATGAAGGGATTTAAAAGACTTTTACTGTCAATTTTATAGTCAAGGGGTTGTGATGGGTTTTGTAGCTTTTCTCCCTATTAAATGCTTTCCCTCATGACCTTGCCAGTACACTTTCATATCCCATACTTGTTCCTGTCATTGCATCAAGATTGTTGAAATATTAATTTTTATTCCACAGTTTTTTCTTTGAAGAAAAGAGTACCTGTTTAGAATGCTGAATACATTTGAGTGTGCCACAATCACTGAAAGTTGAAAAAAACTGAAGGGCATTGATTTTTGTCCAGCAAACTGGAAGAGTGAAAAGAGTGAACTCAGATTCTGTCTTTTGAGTGGTTGAAACAATAACTTTCTGGGATATTTACAAAAATTGTCAGTAAATACTACACTAGTAGTAGTATTTATTCATGAAAGCATCTAGAAATTATTTTCCAGAAATAGGTCAGAAGTAGAGATTTTTATATGCCTGAGTTAGTACCTGTGTGAACAGTAGAACCTACAGAGAGGTGAGTGAAATAGATCTTGTGCAGCCAGTTTGGATGTGTCTGGCTTTGGTTTAGAAACAAAGCCAAAGTTGTGTAGTGTTTTGACTTAACTAACAAGTTCTGTCAATTGATGTAATAGCTTGAGTCAGACTTGGAAATGTGTGCTCCATGGTCTGCTGAATACAATTAATTTCTTTTTTTTAACTGAAAGAAGCAATTCTCTTGATCCTTTTTGAGCCAAGGAGTGTAACCCTCTGCTATGTATTTCTTTGTTTTTTAAGATGAATTCAAAGGTCACTCACTGCTGCAGGCTGCAAGAGAATCAGATGTAGCTCGTATAAAGAAACATCTTTCTTTGGAAACAGTGAACTTCAAACATCCTCAGACACATGAGACAGCATTGGTAATATCTCAGGATTTATTAATGGCTTTGTATATATTGTGGCTAACCTAAGCACACTAGGTAATACTTTAGCAATAAATACTGCAGTGTCAAGTGTTGTAATTCACACCAACCTGGAATACACAGTGTCTAGCTAGGCAAATAACACTGACTGATATTTTGTTCTTAATGTTAAGACTAACATAAATTATTTAGGCCTGTTTAGATTGTCTAAATGACTGGGTTTTGTAGAATAGTCTTATCTTAAGCAACAGCAAGCTATATGTGCTAGCTTTGTTTTGATGGTTTCCAGCAGTTATTAGAAAGGGGAGTTCTTGAAAATACCAGAGTAAATCCAAAAGCCCATTAATCTTCCAAATTAATAAGCGTCTGAGGGTTTTGGGGATTTTTTTCTGTTGTCTTTGTACGCCACCAGCTCTTAACTGCCTGCTGATCAGCAAAACCTGCATATTGCTTGCTGGTTGTTAATTGTAAACTTTTTCATGTTTACAGCACTGTGCTGCTGCATCTCCATATCCTAAGAGGAAACAAGTATGTGAATTGCTGCTGAGGAAAGGAGCCAATATCAATGAAAAAACAAAAGAGTGAGTGGTTACAAATGAATGCTCTTAACTGTTTGTTTAGAAGATTTTGCAAAATACATTTTGAATTATTCTTTTTTTTTTTTTTAAGCTTCTTGACTCCTCTGCATGTGGCATCAGAAAAAGCTCATAATGATGTTGTTGAAGTAGTTGTGAAACATGAAGCTAAGGTATGAGCATCATACTTTTGTTGACATTCATGTACTGTACAGGTGTTCACACCATGAGAGTGGAAGGTTTTGTAAAATAATTTGTTTTGGAAGGTTCTAGATTTGGAGACTTCAGCTACAGGCCATCAATCCATCAGTACAGCCCTGTACATTACAAAATCATCATTGGTTTGGTCCTATTTTTAAGAAGTGAGGACGTAGTTCTCTCTGGGAAAGGAAAACTTTCAAAGTGTCTTATTCAATGTTTCATTGTCCAGCAGGAATAATGGAATACCTGAGAAAAAAATGTGGGGGGTATATATGAACAGCAAGAAGCTAAACTGAACTGTGTGACAGACTTTACATGGTGTTGTATGCAGTAAAAAGTAAAATGAAAGCAAAATGTTAATTCATAATACAATGTTTAGTTCAAACTTCCGCAGAAAGAAAATGTGGAGAGACTCTGTAGTGCTTGAACCCTCCAAGATTGAGTTGAATCTCTCTCATAGAAATTTGATTGTAGCCTGATTGTATGAAGTTTTCCAAAACCAGAGGAAGAGAAGGGAATGAAAGTAGGGTTTAGGTGCAGAGTTTTAAATTGTTGAATACACTTTCACTGAGCCAACAGATAGGAAGCCCTCAGGCTGAGAAACCACAATAAGCCAATGCAAGGTAGAAGCTGTTCTACACGTTAGCATTGAAGTTAGTATTGCGAGGAGCAAAATAGTGAATTACTCCTGTTTGTGGTAAAAATGCAGTGGATTATTCCCATGCTTCTAAAAGGGGGCTACTTTATGAACTGTTTTTGTTTGAAATGTCATCACCTTTGGAAATATACTAAATATGTTATTTTTATTAGTGTAAGGATGCTACTCGTGAAATGTTCCCAGTCAGCAATGAAAACATCTTAATACCAACTTGATGGTGGTATTTCTTGTCTGTGTTATTTTTTAGGTTAATGCATTAGATAATCTTGGCCAGACCTCTCTTCATAGAGCAGCACATTGTGGTCATCTTCAGACATGCAGGTTGCTGCTGAGTTCTGGATGTGATCCTTCCATCGTGTCTCTGCAAGGCTTTACAGCCTTACAAATGGGGACTGAAAGTGTGCAACAGCTACTACAAGGTATGCTGAGTTATTCAGCATCCACTGAGGTGCTTTGTTTTACTTGCTGTTCCAAGTGCTGCCAAAGAATAGTGAAGACTAGTCAACAAAAAAAAATGTTCTATGAAAGACAGTTCTAGGTGATGTTTTACTTCCTACTTAACAATATCATTTACTTGTCTGAATAATCAGATATGAAGATTTGTGGTATAGTCACCTGGAATAATTTTATTAAAATCCTGACATAGGGTGGGGGGAATCTTGAAACTAGAAAATGAGTTTCTAAAACACAAAATGCTTGATTTACATTTGTGAGTGGAGGCAACAGTTTAGGTGGATTTTCAAGAGTAAGGTTTGGACATTATAATACATACATAAACTTGATCTGGTCTAATTCTGAAACAGAAATAAGAATGCTTTGTTGGTTCCACAATATTCCAAAACATACAGGAAGCATGCTGCTGAAGTTAACTTCCCATTAGCTAATGGTTAAACACCATTAGCTCTAGCAGCTATAGTTGTAGATAGTAAACAGAGACAAAACTTGTCAGTAATTAGTTAACTTTATTTCAAGGATTTCCCTTTAAAAAAGCTCAAGTTATTTCCTGTCTTAACAAATTTCTTCAACTGCCTACACTTAACCTGTCATGCAATCTCATTTATTTTGCAGAAGGTATCCCATTAGGTAATTCTGATGCAGATCGACAGTTGCTGGAGGCTGCAAAGGCTGGAGATGTGGATACCGTAAAAGTAAGCTTAAACCTCTCCTTAAACAGAAGAGGGAATTGGTCATGGTTTAACCTCAGCCAGCAACCGAGCCCCACACAGATGCTTGATCAATTTCCCCCCAGCAGGATCAGGAGAGAATCAGAAGGGTAAAAGCTGGAAAACTCGTGGGCTGTGATTAAGGCAGCTTAATAGAGAAAACAAAAGCCACGCGCACAAGCAAAGTAGAACAAGGAGTTATTTCACTACTTCCCCTGGGCAGGCAGGTGTTCAGCCATCCCCAGGAGAGCAGGGCCCCATCTTGGATAACAGTGACTTCAGAAGACAAACTCCATCACTACAAATGTTCCCTCCTTCCTCCTTGTTCCCCCAGTTTATGTACTGAGCATGATGCCATCTGCTCTGGAGCAGCCCTTTGGTCAGTTGGGGTCACCTGTCCTGGCTGTGTCTCCCCCCAGCCTCCTGGCCAGTGCAGCAGCACGAAAAGGCCTTGGCTCTGTGTGAGCCCTGCTCAGCAATGACAACAACATGTCTGTATTATCAGCCCTGTGTGCAGCACAAATCCAAAACACAGCCCCACACCAGCCACTGTGAAGAAAATTAACTCCACCCCAGCCAAAGTAGCACAGAATTATATGCCAGTGTATAATTTCTCAAAGCGAGCAATCAAACAATCCTTCACTGACTGCTTTAGAATTATGATTGGTCCTAAAACCTTTGTATTGCACAATTACTACAGATTGCAGAATACAATATTTATCACCTCCAGATGCCTTATATAAAAAGCATTAATTGAAGTTAGAGGTGTGGATATGGGGGCAGGTGGATTTTTTCCTCAGGATGAAATCTGTAAAAAGTAAAGACTGTAAAAATACTGTTTCTTTATTGAAAACAGTTATGCAAAATTAGATGTGTATAACAATATTCTATGACTAAATTAGAAGTGTCAACACTACATATAGTGACATGTTTTGTTTGGGGAACTTCACAGAAGCTGTGTACAGTCCAGAGTGTGAACTGCAGAGATATTGAAGGACGTCAGTCTACACCACTTCATTTTGCAGCTGGATACAACAGAGTATCTGTTGTGGAGTATCTTCTTCAGCATGGAGCTGATGTACATGCAAAAGATAAGGGGTAAATGCTTGAATATGTATTTTCTTGGCAATTGTAATTGGTTGTATCTATCAGCTTTTGAATATTGCTAGCTGATAAGCATCCCGTTTTTCTTAAGACGTATTTTTATTTTCATGGAAACTTCTGTTAGAATGAAGATGTTAAGAATATCCAAAAGCATTTGCAGTACTTAATATTAGAGCATCAAGAATTTCTCTGACCTTATGCTCTTACTTCTCTTTAATGCCTCGCTGATTAAGTTTTTACTGCAGTAGGGATTCCTACTGTATTAGACTGTTGGGGGAGGGTAGGGAAATAATTTGTTAGGGTTTGATATGGTCAAAGATGCATTTATTTTATGTTTATATTGTTGTTGAAAAAATACCCTGTTTTTAAAGAGAGTTTTTCTCTTCTTCTGTTTCCAGAGGACTTGTCCCTTTACATAATGCCTGCTCATATGGTCACTATGAAGTTGCAGAGCTGTTGGTTAAACATGGTGCCGTTGTCAATGTAGCTGACTTGTGGAAATTCACTCCCTTGCATGAAGCTGCAGCAAAAGGAAAATACGAGATTTGCAAACTCCTGTTACAGGTATTACATATGCTGGAGGGAGGTACATTTCTTTCCTGTTCACTTTCAAAGTCCATTTAAGTTTCAGAAATTGATTTGTTGTTTCTAAATTATTGTAGTTAAATGTTTTTAGTAAAAGGGATACTGTTAGTACCTGTGTTGGCCTTTTTCACACAGCAATTGGAAGGCTCTCTGCAGGATTCCAATATGTGTCAGAATACTTGCTCAACAAGGCATTAGATGCCTAAGATGCATCATGTTTATTCTACTGACATCCTTACCACCTGTTTTTGGTGTGCACAGCATGGAGCTGACCCTACAAAGAAAAACAGGGACGGAAATACTCCTCTAGACCTTGTTAAAGATGGTGATACTGATATTCAAGACCTGCTTAGAGGAGATGCAGCTCTCCTAGATGCTGCAAAGAAAGGTTGTTTGGCCCGAGTAAAAAAGCTCTGTTCACCTGACAATGTCAACTGTCGGGACACACAAGGACGGCATTCTACACCACTACATTTAGCAGGTCAGTGCTCTAATTAGCTAGTTTGCTTGGTTACTAATTACTGTGGCTGAACTTTCTATGTCTACACAAGTTGTAGTGTAGCCTCAAGCTGGAGGATTCTGTACCTTTTCTTTAAAAAAATTAGATTCTTATGCATATTAATTTTGGGTTGCTTTTCAAACTGTTTAATTATTTTCCTGTTCTGTCTAGCCAGAGGGGGTCTTTTATTGTTTATTGACAGGTTTTAAAACCAAATACTCTTAAGGTAATGCTGTCCTTCATAGTAGGTATTGCACTGTCTTCGCTGGGACTGACAATTTAATTTACTTTCAAGTAATTTAAGTTAATTATTAACTTCTCCACAGCCTGTTGGGGATGGCATTTTAATTCTATTCATTCTGTCCTTCTGCAATTCCAGCTGGTTACAATAATTTGGAGGTTGCAGAATACCTGTTGCAGCATGGAGCAGATGTGAATGCACAGGATAAAGGAGGCTTGATTCCTCTGCATAATGCAGCATCTTATGGGGTAAATAGCTCAAACTTTCCAAGACTTTATTTATTTTTTTTAAAAGTACATTTCATTGACAGCATTTTGAGCCTCTGTAGAATGCTTTTGCTGTTGAGTTATAGTATAATCTTATTTGTAAGACACAGAATGAATAATTAGATCACAGCTTATGTTGTAGGTAAAGACTCATAAATTTGTAAAGTCACGAATGGAGTTTTCTGACCATGAATGCCTAAAAAGCCAGCAGGCTGAAAGGTGTTTTGTAAAATGCCTTTCCTTACCTGTGCCAGTCAGATTTTATCAAGAAGATCTCACTTTCACTTATATGAATGCTGTTGAGACAGCAGTTGTTTTTGTGAACTTCCTGAATCTTTGTCCCTGAATCAAGTCTTTAACCAAAACAGTTGGAGAACTTTCCAAACTGGAAGTTCAGAATCAGGCTTTTTTTCCTTCAGATTCCTCTGGATTTGGAATTTTGTTTTACTCTATCCTTTTTTCACAAGAGAACAAATCTTACTTATCTTTTTGCTGATATGTCATAGATGAGGAAGAAAACGCCTTGCTTTAATACTTTCTAAAATAATAATTAAATTCATTCTAAGAAAATTCAGAATTATTCTGATTACAGAGAAATAACAGTAATAGTTCTGAATTATTTTAGTACACTGTGGTATCTTGGAATTTAACAGGTGTTTTTAACTTTTCCAGCATGTTGATGTAGCAGCTTTACTTATAAAATATAATGCATGTGTGAATGCTACAGACAAATGGGCTTTCACACCACTTCATGAAGCAGCCCAGAAAGGAAGGACTCAGCTCTGTGCCTTGTTACTGGCACATGGGGCTGACCCTACTCTGAAAAACCAAGAAGGACAAACACCATTGGACCTGGTCACTGTAAGTGATGGGGCTCCTCTTGGGAAATCCATACTTACTTATGTGTGACACCTCATTTAAAACTATCCTTTAAAAAAACAGTAATGCAACCACTTCTGCAAAATTAAAAATACTGTGGTTTCTGTGGGGTTTGTATATGCCTGGCAAGGGAAGTCAATAGAGCTTTATAAATTTTCTTTAAATAATTTCTTGCTTTAGGCATCTTATTTCAGTATGGACTAGGGGTGAAAAAAACCTCAGAATGCTAACAAAGTGAATTAATGGCTCTAATCTGATGCTTTGAATTCAGAGCTTATAGTTTGACTAATACAAAAATTATGACAATAAAATATAAGCAAACTTTGTAGCAGCATAAATGTAAGAAACTATCTGTCTGTTAAATTCTTAGGGGTGTTCTTTCTAAGTATTATAATGTAAATAAAACTACACTTAGACAAACTGTTTTGTTTCATAAATTCTTGTTGCCAGTAGAAGCTTCTGTTCATTTTTCATAGCAAATTAATTCTGTTTAACTGCCGTTACATTTTTTTAGAAATGCTGAAGTCTTTACCTTTCTACAGCTTTTACATATAGACATTTTGCAATTTGATGTATGCTTTTGGCAGAAAAGACCATTTGTAAGCTGCACTGTAAAATGCATTTTCCCAATATTATTTTGCAGTGTACTTAAGAAATCTCATATAATGATAGTGCATTCTAGGAAAAAACATTGTGCAAAAGTGTTTCTCTGTTTTAATGAGTTGTTTTCTGCTCTTTAGGCAGACGATGTCAGTGCGTTACTGACTGCGGCAATGCCTCCTTCTGCCTTACCGACTTGCTACAAACCTCAGGTTATAAGTGTGTCTCAGACTACAGGTTCTGCAGCTGATTCCCTCTCTTCTGTTCCATCCAGTCCATCCAGTCTGTCTGCTGCAAGTAGTCTTGACAACTTGTCTGGTAGTTTTTCTGAACTTCCCTCTGTTGTTGGTACAAACTGTGCAGAGGGAGCTACTGTTCTGGAGAAAAAAGAAGGTGAGGCTTTTTCAGGAGTGAATTTCTTAACAAATGAAGCATTCAGGAGCATTTCTTAACAAATGGTGAACACAAAGGTGTCAAGTTTCCCATACATTCATAGAGGTATTATAGCATACACAATAGTTAGATTCCTTATTATGTCATTAATGAGGAACAGAAGTCTGAAAGTCTTGCAGTATAAGATTATACTGTTTTCCCCTTACAGAGCCTTTAAATTTGTTTTTTTGCTGAACAGAACCAATATGGTGAATTGTGTTTTAAAAGAGAAGTCAAATGAAATTTGGCTGTATACCAAGCAGTATTTTACTGCAAACTTTATCTAGTTTTTAAGAGGCTGTTCTTAGATCAGGTATCATAAAAAGGTTATTTCTATGACATTTCACTTGTCAATATATTTTCTGTAGTAATGTACATTTCTGGTAGCTGGTTGCCTTGTTGTGTGGCAAAGACTGCTCTTAGGGATGCAGAAGAGCAGATTAGTTTATACTGGTTAGTGATATTTAATATTTAATCTACATCTGCAAAAGACCAGGAATTTCTGCTTCTCTCATAGCTGCCACAGATGTGTATGCCTTATTTTACAATACAGGTATGAATGTACATTGTGTTTTTCTTCTTACTTAGTTTCAGGTGTAGATTTTAGCATTAATCAGTTTGTGCGGAACCTGGGCCTTGAACATCTAATTGACATATTTGAGAGAGAACAGGTAAGTGGTTATATTTATTTCCAGATAGTCTGGGCTAGAAAGCAATGGAATAAATAGTGACTGGTTAGTATAATGTAATAAGACAGATTTTCAATGAGTGACAGTCAGAATGAGTTGGATGAAGGAAAGGACTGTAACTGGATTTTTAATTGATATATTAAAAAATGTATCTTAAAATATATGCATATATATTAACATATGCATAACACGTGCAAGCAATGCAAGTTACAATTTGTAGTTTGTAGCATGTTTACTTAAGACAAAAAGTTAGAAGAAAGCAGTTGAGTAAAAGTAAAATATGTAAATAATACACTGAAGCCTCTAATGTTCCTGTTCTTTTCACACTTGCTTTTTCTCATGGCCATTGTGAGGTATATTTTCACTGTCAGTGGCATTTGTTCTGGTACAAAAACCATGGTCTTGCTTTAATTATAGATAACATTGGACGTATTGGTTGAAATGGGACACAAAGAATTGAAGGAAATTGGCATTAATGCTTATGGCCATAGGCATAAAATCATCAAAGGAGTTGAAAGACTTATTTCTGGACAACAAGGTATATGCTTATTTTAAATTATCACATAATACTGCCTTTACATAATCAATTTTTATGAATTACTTATGTTATTCCAAATTGTATCTCATTAGAAAGAATGGGTAATAAAACTTGACCTAGAAAATGGTAAGAATGTCTTCTGACTGGAAACTTGGTTTTTTTTATTTTTTTTACTTTTATTTATGTTGTGAATTACTGTGAATCTTGACTTTCAGTGCTCTGATTTATTTTTTTCCTCTGTGGTCACTTTTTTTTGTGTACTTAGGTAAAGTGTTGACTTAGTGCAAAATGTTTATAAGCTCTTTGAGATAGGGAATATTTGTCTTCATCAAAGCAGAGCACATTCTGTTGATGAGTTCAGGCCTGTTACGTCCTGTTTGTTGGGTCCTGCCACAGAATGCTGTCTGCTCACTCAGAGAGCAGCTGAAATTCTTACACTTTTCTTTAAAAATAGAATTGGTGTGCTTTCAGTGAACCAAAATTAACCTAATTGCTTTGTTTAACAACTTTAGTTTGCATTGAAATTACTGCTAAAGCCTCTTTAGTTGTGCAGGACTGTTGATACCAGCATGGTCCCAGCAGTTGTAAATTCATCATCATTCAGTATGCTTCATGTAACTATGGCTGTGGAGAAGGCAAATAAAACCCTCCAAATCTCTTTTTCTTCTTTGACTCCTTGAAATATCACTTACTGTTGTATTGCTCTGTTTCACAGAAATGAAATAAATTAGAATTGGTAGGATTTTTTCCCTTCCTGATTCACCATTTGTGAAATCTCATTCTAAAATTTTCACTCCATAGTAATGAGTCACTATCCCAATCTCTGAATTACTTTTTGCTCCTTAAAACAGTAAGAACCAACCCTAAGATAATTCTTTTCCTGATAATGAAGTATTTAAGTGAATCTGCATAATTTTCTTGTAATTGTCAGGTCTTTCTGGACAGACTCATGAGTAATTTGGATAAAAGTTAGTTTTAAGGTGTGATTTCAGCCTTGTGTCTTGTTTGAGTTCAAAGTTTACATAGCCACTAACTGTATACTTTGCCTTTTAAGTAGGCCTGATGTATTTTTGAACATATGTGTATTTGTACATATGGCATCTCTTCCTGAAGTATAACCATTGTTTTGAGGTTAGTAGTGGATGAGCTTTATTTTGGTTCTTGCCACTTTGTTTCTCCTGAGCACTGTTCCAGTTGCACACTGCTAACGTGAGGCTCCAGACTGTGCATGAATCTGTAATTTCCACTTTCCCCAGATTATTCCTTTTAAAGAGCTCATGGCAGACCTAGTGTTTAATTCTGGTCACCTGTTAGTTGATGCACACAGTCTTCATATTCTTATATCCAGTAATTACGCTCCCATTACTTGCCAGTTATGCCAGTTAGAGTGCAGTCTGTCCAATGCAAACTAACATTGGATTCTTTGTAAAATTCCAAATTTTTTTGCATATTTGGAAAGATAGAGAGGTTTTCTTTTAAACATTCCATATCTTTTAAGCTTTCATTACAAGGCTCAAGCATTTTGGATTGACAGACTTAGTTCTTTGTCAGTTCTCTCTGCATGACCATGGGAAAAACACTCCTACTAAATTAGTGCTTCAGGTTGCTCTTCCCATTCATGATGCCACTGCCACCAGTAGTTGTGGACTCTGTACAGGGAGTGGTTGCTCACTGTGTCACTTACCTAGAGTTGAAATGAACTCTGAAGTAAGCAAGTGTTTACAAGCATTTCCCCTGTTGTGTGTATTAGTATACTGAGCTAAAGCATGAATAAATGGGTTAGTGCATCTGAAATGATGATTCTTGCCGAGAGAAGATCAGTGTCCACAGATCAGAGAAAACAGCTGTGGTTTCTGAGACTGTGTTTTATTACATTCACATGCATTTTGCTGTGTTTTATTGCATTCACAGGACTGAACCCGTACCTGACTCTAAATACTTCTGCTAGTGGAACTATTCTCATAGACCTTTCCACCGAAGACAAGGAATTTCAGTCTGTAGAAGAAGAGGTAAATGCCATTCTTTGTATTCTCTCAGTATTTTTGCTATTGCTGCTAAAGAATCAGATAAGGAAGCATTGCTGGACAGTTTAACAGTACAGTAAACGTCACTAAGTTTAAGTAAAACCTGCATAAGGATACTTCAGACTCCCAACTTTGACTGGACCACTTATAATCTGTGGTCATGATGTCTGTAACTTTTTTCTTTCTTACATTATTATTGCTTGTAGTATTTTTAAAACCTGTACTATATATCAAATATCTTCAATATAGCATAAATTCTGTACTACCAATTAATTGCCTGTTTGTCATAGACAGTTTTACATCACTTCCTTTCAAAGTGCCGTAATCACACAAGGCAAAATTCTGAACAAATACAATTTTAAAGAGATTAGTCACGATCTTCTCCAGTTTGAAGACTAGACCATGGAGCAGTAAAAATACTGTTTTGATTTTTTTTAAATCATTAAACCTATTCATGTGCATTCACAAAATCTGGCATTACTTAACAACAAGTCACCTAAAAATTTCTCTTATGATTTTTAATTGTGTTAATAATACATGATTCATTATTTTCGTTACTTGACTTGTGTAAAGGGAAACGTGTTGAAGATCTTGTGCGGGAATGTCATCCTCTTTAAATTCTCAATTTTCAGATGCAGAGTACTGTCCGAGAGCACAGAGACGGAGGACATGCTGGTGGAGTCTTCAATAGATACAACATCTTAAAGGTGCTTGAGTTTTTTGTGGCCAGTGGTTTTACATGTTTGGAGCTTTGTCTTAAAGTAACGTATCCATAAAATGTTCTACACGTGTTTGAGTTCCATAAGGTGACAAGATGTGCCTTTCTGAGACATGCACAGGATAAAGATCACTTTCCAGGGAAATTCAAAGACTTAATTTATATGGAAAAGCTATTTATGGGTTAATGGTCAGGAAGAAATTGACATAGAAAGATGTCACTGAAAACTGGAGAATTTTTGAAGGAAAAGGCAGAAGGTTTTATAAGAAACAGAAGAGGGTGTCTTTTGAGGGAGAATGGCAGGAAAGAAAGAGAAGAAGAAAAAGCAAAACTTTTGAACTCTTATTTTGGCTTGATTTAACATCAAACAAGTGTAAAAAAATAGGCAGTAGATGAGTTTAAATAATCTAACGGAATTTTGGTTTGTATTTATCTGGCTTTCCCTCTGAAGTAATGGTAATTTTCATTAATATCATAAATATTTTGATTTGCAAGTAAGTACTACTAAGTTTAATTCTTAACTGAAGTTACAGTGGAATTGCTATGCTATATCTACATGCACAAGACATTGCAATACCCAGCATACCTCTGCAGGGAGTATGTAATTTACTTTCTTTTAGAAGTGCTTCACAAATCTTCATGGAAGACATTTCTTAATTTATGGATTGATCTTTTTACTAGTGATTCAGCATCAAGAAAAATTGTGACTGAGCCTGTTAAATTTAAATTAGAGCATATTTAATTTAAGGGTTATTAACAAGGAGCTCTGTAACATGAATTGATTCTTAAGTATATAGCTATTACTTACTTGTCATAAAACAACAATCAATTTGTGTTTCATTGAGGCCTAAGAAAAGTATTCTCATTGCAGTGGCAGTGTAAATGTAGTGTAGTGTAGTGTAGTGGCTATAGATTATCTGTCCAGTGAAGTGAACTGAGATTTTTGGTGTTATTTTGACTGTTTCAGATTCAGAAAGTGTGCAACAAAAAACTATGGGAAAGATACACACACAGAAGGAAAGAGGTCTCTGAAGAGAATCATAACCATGCCAATGAAAGGATGCTGTTTCATGGTGAGAATTTGAAATGCACTTAATGAACTTATTTCATCATCAGCACTCTTTATTGGAGGGTTTCTACTGTCTCAAACAAAGTAAATTTCCTCAGTGGAAGTAGGTTCCAGGTTTTACATGAGTTTTTTATGAGCAAGTGTTTGTGTATTTCACAAGGGATGATACAATGTACTGTATTGTTCTTCTGAAATTTGCATCTCCTTGTCTCTCCCCAAAGGAGACTTCAAAGGTCTAAGTGAAAATATTTCAGTAATTATGAATGAAGATTAAGTAGTGTGCCTCCTCGAGGAGGCTGTTTTGGCAGCTGTATGACCAAAATGATTAAAGGTCAGACTTTATTCTGTTAAGGATTGTTTTGGGGTAGGATTTTTTTTGTTTGTTTTCTTGGTTTTGTAAGTTGACAAGTTAGTTTTGTTAAGCATTCCAAAGATAGCTTATCATTAGCAAGGTAAAGCCATTTGAAGCCTTTACTGTACACAAATACAGAGTTTGTCCTGGTGAGCGAAGTTCACAGTGCATGCTCACAAGGAAGGCCACATAGTTCCCGACACACTGGGAACAAGTGTTTGAATTGTGACACATACAAAAATGTGTGTACTGTCTCTTCAGTGTTTTACTTTCTTTCTCTTAGGCTCCCCATTTGTGAATGCAATCATTCACAAAGGCTTTGATGAGAGACATGCCTATATAGGCGGCATGTTTGGAGCTGGGATTTATTTTGCTGAAAATTCTTCCAAAAGCAATCAGTATGTGTATGGAATTGGAGGTGGCACTGGATGTCCAATCCACAAAGATAGATCTTGCTATGTTTGCCACAGGTAAGTCTCTTGAAAGAATCTGGTTTTGCTTTTTTATATTGTGTCCTAGACTATCAATGCAGCAGTCTCTCTCTGAAGAAGGATTTTCTGGCTAACCAGACCTTCTCAGTACTCTCTGTGTGCTGGGCCTAACAGAAACTTTCAGAAAACTTTTGACATTTCAAAGTCCTAAAGAACCTTCAATCATCTTAATGCATTTTACCATATCTTTTCCCTTAACTTAGTGTACAAATCAGACTTAGGAAGCCAGAGAATTAAGAGGATCTGCTAGATGCTTATGTGAAAGATGCAATATGAGAGTTTAGTTCATTGTCTGTTACCGGGAAAGGAGAAGTTCAGAGATACTCAGATGCAGTATTTCTTTGAGGAGGATGTACAGTCAGCACTCACATCACTGCTTTTTCACACACTGAAACAGAGATGTGGATTTGTGGATTCTGCCACTAACTGAGTTCTTGAATCCACTTTTCAACAAGAACACCTGTTACCAACACCATCAGTTCAGAATAAACTCTTAGGTCATGGAGTCAGTTTTGGTGGTGGCAGTCATTTCAACCAGAAGAATATTTAGTTTTTGTGTGCATGCTGTTTTACATTGGTAAAGTCATCCTTCCAGTATCCTTCTTTGAGTCTCTCTCCCTTTTCATGTTGCTTACTCTTCTGTGGGACTCTCAAATAATGGGGATCATCTTCCAGAGTTACAGAGGATGTCAGTCTTGTCACGCTTTTTAAAGTTTTGAATAAGAAGGGATTTTTAGTTTGTCTTCTGCAAAGAGTGATAAAAGCAAAAGTTTTGGCAGAGTGAGGGTGATACATAACCTTGGTCTATAAAAATGCCAGGATTCCATTGTCATTGCAGTAGGTACATGTATACAGAAGTAAGAGCCCTTGTCGAGTCTTTTAATAGTGAAAACAGCATGACAAACTGACAAATGCTAGTCTGAGGTATTTTGCATTGACCTAGAGTTTGCACTTGGCCTTGATGTTGACTTGGCCTTTGGATACAAATCTAGCATTAGAACACTTGTGAATTATGTTGTCAGGATGAATAATGGGTAGAGGGGATAAAAAACTTCTTCCTAAAACACCCAAAAAATTTAAAATAAATAAGTAACAGGCAAAGAAAAGGTGGTGGCAATCTCTGAGTACATTGTTAAGCATGCTGTTTCCAGTAACTAAGATAAACATTTTTCCATATTACTACCAACCCTTTCCTTGGACTAGAGCTTTCCAAAGTGAAAGCTTTTGTTCAGCAGAACAGAACCTGAGAAACTTGAGCTATGAAAGCTGACTGAAGTGGCTTCAAGGTTCAGAGTCATAAGCATTATGCATTCATGGTCCTTTTTCCCTTTCAACACAGGCAGTTGCTCTTCTGTCGTGTAACATTGGGCAAGTCCTTCCTGCAGTTCAGTGCCATGAAAATGGCTCATTCTCCCCCAGGACATCACTCAGTGACCGGGCGGCCCAGTGTCAATGGATTGGCATTGGCAGAATATGTCATTTACAGAGGAGAGCAGGTAAAGAGATTTTGGGTTGGTTTCACAGACTCTCTTTTGCTTTTTCAAAGGCATGTCATGCATTGGGGTTTTTTTCCCTAGGTTTATGGGTGCTAGGGCTTGATTTTGTTTTTGAACAAACTCCAGCTGTGGTTGCAGGTGAAGGATGCATGTTTCCTGAATGATCCAGGGATTTTTACCTTTGGTGTTTTGCCCTTTTTCCCTTTGGCATTAATTTTTTCTCCTCCTTAACAAACATTATTAATTCATCCAGAGAATCAAATAATAATAAACAATGTGTGTGTCACTTTTCCAGGCTTATCCAGAATACTTGATTACTTACCAGATTATGAAACCTGAAGCCACCACTGAAGCTTAAGACAAGTTACTCATGGGAAACCATCAGACTTTGGATGTGAAGATACCAATGGCTGCCATCCCAATAATAACAAGTTTTTCAACAAAAACTTCCCATTCCCAGGTGGTGTGGTAGCAAATGTGAACAAAATATACCAGTTTTGACTTGATAAAGCTTTAATAATGTACAGTATGTTTTTCTAAAATTTCAGAAATGTCCTCTTTTTCAGCACTTTAACAGATACCATTCCAGGCATAAACTGGGGTTTGGCTGTACTAAATTATAAACAAAAATTAACTTGAAACAATGGTTTTATACAATACTGCATTCAAACCTAGCAGAAATTGTAATGGTCTATACAGGAACTCATTTTACTAATATTGTGTTCTTTAAAACACTGCATTTACACTGAAAACGTTTTCATTTGTAAAACTGTAAATAAGAGCTTTTGTACTAGCCTGGTATTTATTTACATTGCTTTGTAATATAGGTGTTTTAGAATTGCAATCTTGTACAAAATGTTCTTTCCAGATGTTGGTTTGTTCATCTGTGTTTTCTCATGCGAGATAGATTTGAAAAGTCAGGTTTTTTTCAGGTTTTATCACTTAATTGTGGGGGAGAAAGCAAATTTTATCTGAAGAGGCTTAGAAATATCCAATATTCAATATTTAGATTGAATACACAAATTTTTTGTTCTGTATTTTTATTTATGAAATATACATTCCTGAGAATGATGGGCTATGAAAATAGAATGTTCCAGACAAATACTAAAGTGGTTTTCCACCTACTTCCTAGAGTTGCATATTTTATTTCTGTAAAATGCCTTTTGAAGTTTTTTATTTAACTATAGGTATAGTTAACTTGTATCCTCACTTCAAGGCTAGTAGACCTTGCAAGTTACAGTTTTAGTAAATTATTTTCTTTGAATGTAGATGGAAAATTAACCTCAAGAAGTTCTTTCTTGAGTTTCACTTGCTTACATTTAAGCCAGGAAGTTAAATAGTTTATTCCTAATATGAGGGCAAACAACTTAGTCTTTTTATATGCTTTTTTTGGTAGATTAATCTACCTGTTGGTGCCCTCAGAATATGAGCATTGCAAGGTGGAAATGTTAAAAGGCATCCTCTCATCTCCTGTGTCTCATCCATGTTAACATTCAAGCTGTGGTTGAAGCAGGTGTGTAGGAGTGTGTTTGTCTGCTTTCAGCTGCGTGGAACTGCTGCGGCTGCACCTTCTGCTCCCAGCTCAGCCAGCTGGGAGAGGAGGAGCAGCTCTGCCACAGCAGCAGCTGCCTTTGGTAGCCCTGCTGAGGCCCCTTGGGCAGAGGAGGAGTGCAGAAGGTACAGCCCCTGCCCAGGTGTCACTGGGGGCTCCTGGCTGCACCCACCCGCACTGTCATAGCTCTCGTGTGTATTCTGCTTTCCTGCCGTCTGCAGTTTTTACCTACATATTTCAAAAATATGTAAATACCAATTATAAGTTACTTGGGGTTAAAGTGGGTAGGAGTATATTTTAGTTGTTTAATATTTCTACATACAGAACACTGTCCCAGAAGACAATTTGTTTGCAGGGCATGTTATCTTACCATGGTTTTAAATGTAGTAACTGATCAAGATAATGAAATCCTCTTGCTGATGTGGTGGTTATGTGATTATGCTCTATGTAAAAATGTATTGAACCTTACCCAGTTATGTGAGGAAACTGAATAAGATTGCAGAATTCTTGCAGAAGGTAATATTGGCTATGAATAAAAAAGGCTTTGATTTTTAGGTACTTTCTCCCAGCATGTTGCCTGTTCCTTAGGTATAGTAATGCTGGAATTTGTGTTCATGCAAAATCTGTTAATTATGTTTAAAACTTTTTTGTTATTGCTAAAATGCTTCATTCTATATGACTGATCACCTAATGTCTTGTAAAATATTGTGGTATGATAGCATTTTAAGTGGTACCACAATGTTGGTTTTGTCTGTTTGGGGATTTTTTGAGCTGTTTTTTTGCATGACATACCTTGCACTCTGAAGATGGAAGCTGTAATGATTTGATAATACTGACTGTTGAGGTGAACCTTTAATCCCTTGTGCAATTAGTTCTGCTTTACTCATCTTGAAGTGTCTTTACATGTACTTGTATGACATTCCATATCCATTTAACACTAAATAAATTTAATTCACTGGTTTTCTGGTAGCTTGGGAGTAATTACAGATGTAGTATGTTAACCCATTGTTTTAAATGTAAGCATGCACAATGCTGTAACAAACTGCATCACTGGAGGCAAAATTAATTACATTAAGTAGAAGAGCTTTTAATGTGGATGAAAACCTGTAAATACTGTGAAAACTTGTAATTTTATATGTGGCTAACTAACAGCTTTAGCTAGTAGTGAAAATGTTTTAGTAATAAACCCGGAAGTCAGCTACAATTTGTGCACTTCAAACTCCATTATATGGTCCAGAACTGAGAAAGAAAACTTGTTTACATTGGTTTGGTAAAATGAAAAGTAACCTGAAGAGTCTTACTTTCAGATAACTGCATGGGTGTTATACATACCTGAGAAGCAACAGAAGGAACTGTTTAGATCACTGGTAGTATTGCAATCAGTAAGTAATTTTATTTCAATAGGACCATTTATATGGTGGTAGGTTTCCAAAACCAGGTTTGTATACAAGACTTAAATAGACATGAGCACTAGAGGGCAGGACAACAAATGTTTTCTAAGATCAAGGGTAATGAAAATCTTTAAAGGGTCTTGGGAACATAACTTCTGATAAAATTGTTTCTGAAAATTCCACCTATCTGGGTTGTAAAAAGTTAACTTTCCATTTTGCATTAGATTTGGTTTTGTTTAATTAAATAATTAGTATAAAAAGAAATTATACAACTAACCAAATTGGAAATATTAGGATCTTTTATTAAAAAATTTACTCAGAAGTTAAACTTTAGTTCTTAGAAATCAAAAAACAATTCAGCCACACTCTTCTCTTATATAATTGAAAAAGTTGATTACCCATACAATGCATGTTAGAGCTATGTTGGCACTCATTTAGAATGCAAATGACAAAAGTGTATAAAGGAATTCCCACTGTCCTTTCTACCCTGAACTTGCTCATTAGCCATGTATGTGTATCTGTGCATACACACACTCTTGCTCAGTCTCTGAAAGAAAAAATTAAAAGAAGTTTTGAAGGTGTTTTTTCCTGCAGAACATCATTGTCAGTGAGAGTGCTGCAGCCTAGGAGCCATGTCCCCTTCTTTGGCCCGTCTCCTGAACTTAATATAATAAAATGGGTTTTCTCTTTCACTGGAAACAGCCCCATGGGTGGCTTTCCTTCTGCCTTCCAGTTTAAAAAAATAGAGACTTGATTGGTACTGAGCTGAAGGTTGCTTTCTTGCCTTCAGTGACCTGGCAGTGAGGCTGACTGAGGCCTGCCCTTCTCTGGTTCTTGGAGCTGTGCTTAAGTTGCAGAAGGAGGTGGAGGTGGTGGTGTTACCGTGCGGGGCATAAGGGGAGGTGTGTCCCTCCTCTTGTCCCAGTGCAGCAAGCATAAGCAGTGGTGCTTCTGAGAGTATCAAGGGGTTTCTTCCCTCTCCCTGTGGCTCACTAGATCAGAAAAAGCTACAGGCAGCCAGAGCAGGACACAAAAGAAAAAGCATGTAGGTGATTGGTTTGAAGATAACAAGTTCTGCCCTAAAAAGTGCAAGGATGGCAACTGAGAGAAGACAGACAGGAGGGAGAGAATAGAAGAAATAGTAACCTGTAAAAAAAGAAAGGCAAATTCTACACACACTGGAAAGGCATGTTAGGAATAACAAATATAATTGTTGGGAATGGCCAAAGTACTCATGGTATATCAGCTTCCCAATTTACATTTGACATAAAAAAGCAAACAAACACTGATGTATGGACATTATGAGGCTCTTTTTGAGAAGAACACACGTTTTAGAAGGGGAAAATTTGCAGCCAATTCAAAACATTAATGTTAGACCTGGTGAACTGTGTGCAAGAAAAGAAATAGGGTTTGAATACCAAAGGCAAATGTCCTGCACAATAGATCTTCGAAACTTTTGAAGCGTTGATTTTTGAAGCGTTGATTTATCAGAGGCAAGCTGAAAACCCCCTGGATTCTGTATAGTGGTAAGATGTATATGGGAAGGTGGGGATTTTAATGCAGCCAGGAAATTCGAAGGAAGTGGTGGTGAGATCCATCTCTCCATCTGCAATCTTGATAAAGCTGGTTCATTTATGACTGTGTTTCAGCTGGGGTCTTCCTGAGTGGCACCAAAGGTGATTGGGGTGGCTCCTGACATGTGCAGTGACACAGCCAGGGGAACACCTCCTTGCAGAGTTTTTAAGGTAGGACCATTCGCAGTTTTCAAAAGACCATGAAGTATTTGCAGACCTTAACATGTAAAACAAATGTGAATTGTTTAAGGAGCAGAAGAAGATGCACCAGTGCCTAAGAATGTGTGATTGAGGCCTTTTATAGTTAGAAAAGCAGCTTCGTGTCGCCTGCTAACATTGTGTACAGAACTGGAGTGGTACATGTGGGGAAGGGTTAGTATTGAGTAGTTGATAGAAGTAGCCTGTGAAGTGGATTGGGAACTAGTTGTTTTTGTCAGGGGCAGAAATGCCTGGCTTTGTGCTGTCCAGCTGCTCTTCAGAAAGGTAACCTTTGCCAGCAATGCATTTGGAAGCTTATTTCACAATAAATTTATTCATTCATATTTATTTATTTATTTCACAAGAAATCTATTCAATTTTCTGGGGCTGTGGGCATCATAGATCAATAGATGTGTACAGAAATAGAATTTCTTACTAGCCTGATAAAGAAGCTGGTAATTAAATTAAGCAGGTAAATAAATTAAGCAAATAGTTTGGACTCAATCTTCAAGGGCTTTTCCAATCTTACTGATTCTGTGATTCTATGAAAGGTAAAAACTGATTTTGTTATAAAAATGAGTAATAGTAAATCAATTAGTCTATATAATATTTATGACCCAGCTGAGGGGAATATTGCATCTAATAGCTTTTTAGTCAAAGTAGAAGCTGACAGCAGTCACATTAAGTATTGTGTTAATTAATGATAGAGTTAGCTACTAAGCAGTCCAAAAGTGTCATCTTTAAATAAATAAACCTGCATATGATGACTGATCATGGTCCCCTATTTGAAAGTATTTTACTGAAGCATAGCAAACATGAGATAAACTAATTAGATTTGAAATTAAAGAAGTTTACTTTGAATAATAAGTATTCATTAGAGCATTTGTTTCTATTGAACAAAGTCTAATTCAGTATTTAGGGAAAAAACCCACTTAGCAGTTGGGTACTAAAACTTCAAGATTTAGAAATAATTAAAAAACACATAAATAAGTGCAATTTGTACAGACAGCAGCATAGTTCCAGTAATGAGGGCCCTGAAGCACATTGTGCCAAAGGTGTTTTTTAATGCAAAGATTCTAAACCAGGTAATCAGACAGTGAAATAAATCTGACTTCAAACTAAATGACTTAATGTTAAAGCTTATTTCAAAAGATTAGGAATGTGAAAATGCACTAGAAACTGCAAAATTACGGGTTTTAAGAAAACATTCTCCTATTGGGAGTAAATCTCTGAATGGAGAACCATTTAGCACATTACTAGAGAGATGGATTTCTGAAGGTGCAGAACAGACCTTAAGAAAAAAATGAGGTTTAAAAAAGAGGAAGGGAGCAGGGTTGTGGGTGTAATTTACTGAGCATCTCAGAGTGGTGGGAACTACATTAACAGAGAAAATCAGGTCAGTGTTACACCACAAGGTCAAGGAAATCATCTACACTGAATTAGAGTGAAAGGCACCAAGTGTCTTGATAAGGAGGAAAAATTAGAGAAATATGCTGCTCTTTTTTGCCAGTGTGTCAGATTGCTGAATTTCTGAAATAAAAAAAACTTAGTGAACCTTCTATCCAACATCCTACATATATATGCCATGTAAGCATTTTGGGCAGCTTTAAAAGCCTCTTGGAATTTGTATAATCAGACTCAAAATGAGGTGGAGAGGCAGAATGATGAGCTAGCTCATTTCAAGCAATTCTCAATTTTAGCACAGAGCAGATAAGTCCCAGGGGAATTCTAATGGGAATAACCCATTATGGATAGGACTGGACAAATATGGAAACCTGCTTTTTTTGTGTAATTGTATATTAAACCATATTCAAAAGCCCTTCTGAAATACCACCTATTATTAAAAGTGTTCTTAGTCAATTATAAATTTGGAAACACTAATAAAAAGAACAGATATTTATAAAATGCAGAAAGAAATAATAACCTGGAGCAGTTAAGTGGAATGTTTCAGTTAGAAGGAAAATTTGACACTTAGTGTAAATAGATTTATTCAGGGATGTGCTTTAAAGTTTTGGATAGTTTTATTCATGTGAGCACCAAGTGTCAGCTGTAGGGACATAGTCCAGCAGATATACTGAAATCATGACAATACTTTGCAAGAGATACGAGAACCTTGTGGCAAATTTTAAAAGCCAAGGAGTCATATAAAAATAGTCCATAAACTCTTGGGTTTAGGTATGCCTCCTCTATGTCTTCTGAGACTTCCCTCCCCTCTCTCAGAAATACTAGCTGTTCAATAAAGCAGTTGAGCAAAATGTATGAGTTAAATATTTCATATATCAGGTTTCAGCTGTGTTTAGTACTTTGTAAAGAAAGAATAATGGTGTGACTTTGTACAATTAATAGCTTAGATATTATTGTGTGATAGGGTGCATTGTTATGTATTACAGATGTTTTACTGCAATATCAATAAATAACATGTTTTCCTTTAAAAAAAGAAACAAACAGACTACAAAATAATGTTTAATATGTCTCCTCCACTGGACAGAATTTACAGTACTTATTTTGTGGGGTTTGTGGTTCAGCATCTTTAACCTACTTAAAATAATGTGTTTGGACTCACTGACCTACTAGTTTTAACACAATGAATTATCTCATACCTGTAAACACACATTTGCCTCTTAATTCTGTTAGTGTCCAGAAAATTAATCAGAACTATATTTATATCATAATTTAGCAATAATAATTTAAGGTTATGGTGTTGGAATAGTTATCTCATCAGACACAATGCATTCTCCCCTGTCATATCTAATTCTACTGGTAAAATACAACCAGGATTTCCCAAGCAAATTCATTATGTCCTTAAGTTTTAAAACTGAATTCATTCGGGTTTCTTCTTCTTTGCAGCATTCTGTCTCTTTAGACCCATCTGAATTATTTAACTGTGGCTGCCTTTTGCACCTTCTCCCTTATTGCAGAGAGCAGGGATTTGCCAGCATTAAGCAGCTCAGCTTCTGGGTTCAGAGACTGCCTCTCTCTAGACCCTCTGAACAAGCAAAGAAATCTGTTCTGTGGGGCTGCAGCTTCATGATCTAAAATGAAGTGATGTGGGTGGCTTGTGACAGGAATGCACACATCCTAAGTGAACAGCAGTTTCCATGGGGATGTCTGTACCTGTAATAGCAGACAGTCACATGCCATTTTTATTGCTGGAAATCCCTGTTTCTCTACAGCATTCTTTATAATTTTGTCTTGTTTCTTTTTTCAGCCCAGTGCTGTAATAAAGTGATTTGACATGGAGTTCTGTGATAGTCACAATATCCACTGAGAAGCTGAAAGACATTTTGGTTCATAAAAGCGACGTTCATCCACCTTGGTCCCAGGTAACTTCACACAAAAAGTTCTGCTGTGATGTTTTCAATATACACCTTTTAAAAGCAAATTATTACAGAATCCTAGAATAGTAGGGTAGGAAGGGACCCTTAAAAATCCTCTAGTCCAAACCCCTGCAAAGAGCAGAGACTTCTTCTACTATGTCATCAGGTTGCTCAGAGCCCTGTCCAACTTGAATATTTCCAGGGATGGGTAATCTACCACCCCTCTGAGCAACCTGTGCTTTTATCACCCTCACTGTAAAAATTAGATTAATTCTGGCTGGTATTAAAGAAGCTATATTGCAACTGGTAATTTCAAAGCTTGTATTTGAGAAGGATAAAATGAACATATCGTTATAGAGATACTTTATTTACAGATCTTTGCTTGCTTTGAAATAGAATATTTCTATCCTAGATGTTAAATCTTAGAAGTAAGATCATATCATAATAAAGCTGTTTGCTCTTTTCAGTAGTTTGAAGTAAGGAGTATCTGCCTGAGAGAAAAGGAAATATGTCCAGCTGGTATTTATAGTTTAGGATTCAAAAACTTAAGTTAAGGAATATACACCACTAACTGTTGAGAACAAGGTAGACTAATCTGCTTGCTGCTGATGAAAAATGCATGTGAAATCTGTAGCTCCCTATGTGGAAAGCAGGACAACCAAGACCACCAGTTCTGCCAATCAGTCATTCACATTTCCCACTGTTTTCCTCTATTGTAGCAAAATGTGAGAAGCTGCCCCCAGGCCACACAAACAATGCTCTTCATTGGTCTTTACTGAGGCATGATCGGGCATCTATGCCGAGACTGCCAGCCTCAAAGAAGTGCTAGTGGATGACATCTGCCAGCCTGGCTTTGCTACAGATAGATTTATGAGCTGTGAAAGATGGCCAAATTAACATCTTCTGCAGTCTTGATAGGATTAGGGTTTCTGGGACGCGCAGCCATTTGCATATTGCCTGACTTACCACATCAGTATTGTGTTTGTGGCTCATTTTAATAGATTGGGAGGCAGTGGGGGCTTTCTCCCTTTACACCCTACTGCTCTTCCAGTCAGTCTGGCAATGGCCTGGCTGTGTTGGTTTAATAGACCTAACAGAAATCATATTGCTTGATCTGACTTCTTCTAGCTAGACCCTTAATGCAACTCAAGGGCAGCAGCATCTGTAAAAGCCGTTTTGCTCAGGGAAAGATGTTCTTCACTGTGGTGAGCTCATGCAGGCACACACATGAAGCTGAATGATAATGCATTTCTATGACAGTCCACAAAAGTTGTCCCTAGGAGTTAAAGAGAGAAGATCTGACAGAAGCTACCTTTCTATGGCCTCAAGCAATTATTGAAGGTTTTGGAAAGGTTAATTTACCAGTAGGAACATAGCTGAAAACTCTGTTAGCCTTAAATCTCTGCCCCCTCACTCCCTCCCCACACAAGACTTTAGACCACTTTTTTTTTTTTGTAATTATTTTTATTTTATATTTATTTATAAATGGTGATCATCCAGTGTTGGTAAAATATAGTTTGTTCTTGTCACTAGACTGGAGATGGCTTCAGTTTGCTGTGTGTTGAGTGACAATGGCCACACACCCCTCACAATATTCCCCAGCTGGGGTGCCCGTGTGGGATAACTGGGTTAACAGCACAAGCCTGTGCTGAACAGGGTCCCTAAGGTGCCTAGAAAAGAGAGGGTGTCCAACAAACCACTGTCTTAAATTTACAAAGAATATTTATATGTACTTACTCCTTACCTAGACTGTAATAATAAAAAAAACAAATGAGCTATAATTTTTCAGGAAATTATGACTTTTCCAGGCTTATCTTCTGAGTTACCTATGCCAATTTTTTACTCACACTTTCACTGATTTAAAATTACCTGGTACTTCCTCTCAAGTGTAAATGACTTCTACTGCAACTGATGTGTGATGGAAACATTTTCATTAACCTCATTCAGGGGTTAGTTCCAAATTTCCCACAAGAAGCCTACCCCACTCTGGCACCTTAGTTTGAATAATTTGAAAGGAACTAGCACTGTTGAGAGTCCCAACTCCATCAGGTTGTGGGCAGAGGAACTGCAGAGATGGAAATGGACCTGAGCATCAGAGTCTGATCTCCTGAGGCAGCAAGGAGTGTGAAGAAGGCAATGAAACATCTGCACAACCTCTGCAGGTGAGGAGGAGCCATGTAAAATGCAGACCAAGCTGTGGCTGATTATATTGGGGTATCATCAGGCATATATTCGTCACTTTGTGATGTTATTTCATTACTAAGCCACGTTTACCACATGGGCACATTAAAAGGAAGAAAGCAACCAATGCCAGGTGATTTGGGCTCTCCCCACCAGCCTGGTGCTGGCAGAAAGGGCCAGCTGGCTCCTCTTGGTGTCCCAGTTCTGTGTTTTCCCCATAGGTGCCACCTGCACATGGCTGGCCCCCACCCCAGGGCTACCTCGTCTCACAGAAATGAAAACAGAAGCTTTATCTCCCTTGGGTCTATTATAACTTCTTTCTTAAACCAAACTACTTTTTGTTTTCTGCTGCTGTTTTCCTACATGACCCTGGCCCCACAATGTTCCGGCCCAGAGATGCCCATTGAAAGGAGCCATCCCATTTGTTCCCGCTGCCATTTGCCAGGCCCCATAGAGCTCCAGAGAGCCCCGAGGCCATTGAGATGCTGTCCGCGTGTCTGTGTGTCCGTGTGCGCCAGCTGGGGCTGCAGGCGTTCATTGGCCCCTGCTGGGTGGGATGACATCGGGTCCCGCTTGCCATAGGGCCTCCAGCTTGCCCCGACGTCTGCTGAGGGCTGCAAGAGAATAGAGCTGAGGGGAGAAAACCATCACACTACCCCCTCTCGGCTCCAATGGGAACACAGGCAGCTTCAGCCAGGGATAAAAGAACTTTAAAAAAAAAGAGACACTGTAGTCTTGCTATTAACAGGAGATGAATTGCAAGAGACCATTTCATGCCCAGGGACTTCAGAGAGCAGCATCCCCAAGAGCCATTAGCTGTCAGCGAGAGTCAAGAGTCGTGCTGAAGCCCTTTGCTGTCAGGACAGAAGCATGCATATAAATTTTATACCATTTGTCTTTGAGCAGAAACAAAAGATCAGCTCCAAATCCTCAGCATCACGGTCTCGACCAACACGAAATAATACTGTCTTGTGTGGCTGTCTTGTTAGTCTTTTCCCATCAAAAGAATCCCAGTGATAAATTTATTCATAATTTTTGGAAAAGGTTTTGCTCTTAAAATAAAAAAGAAGCAGCAAACACATGGAGTTGAGGCTATATTTATTCCTGTTAGTGCAAATCATGCTGCTGCTAAGGATCGTGACTTTGGGAAGTGCACAGTACTTTTTTAAATTGAAAAGAAACACAGCTTTAAAAGGTTAGCCACTACACTTTCATCTCCTGCATTTCACTAAACTAACTCTGAGGATGATACATCTAATGTATTTTCTAGTTCCAACTGCAGTGTGAAAAAAAGAAATTAATTAAGAATTTTTTGTTCTTTTTCAACCAAGAATTCAAGCCCTACAAACATTTTGGGACCTAAGACTTTAATTTGCTCATGAGAGAATATCTGCTGGCTCCAGTAGTCAGATTAAATATGAGCTCTGTAAATAACATGGAGAATGAAATGCTTTAAGATATTTCTTATTGAATTAAGATGTGTGCCTAAGTAGATATTAGATACAATTTTGTATTTTAGGATTTGGATGTCTTTAATTGGACCAGATTTTGTCCTATGGATTTCCTTTGTTAAATAGATATTTTAGTACTTTGTGAATGTGTAATAAGAAATTAGCTCTGTGTTTTACCATGATGCTTCCACCAAACATTTTTTCATTTTATGCCAGAAAATAATATCATGTTAGAGCCTAAAATTATTAAAGCTGGAGATATACATGTACCAAACAGATATATACTTGTATCTAACAGATACAAGTTAGGTATCTGTACAAGGTACAAGGAAGGAGAATGAGGGCTGAGAGAGTTAATCTAAACTCTGTAATACTGTATGGCTAAAAGCCTCTTTCATGTAGCTGTGTTCGTGAAGTGAGTTTGGAACTCTTAAAAATCCAGATTATTACAGAGGAGGTGATTTGTTATTTGGGAAATTGACAAAGCCTGCCATTCACTCACCTCGTGTGCTGCTTGGTTTTACAGTAAGTCTTAGACAGGGTTCACAGCACAAGGGAGGCCTGAAATATGTCAGGGGCAATTAAAGAGAGATTCCCAAAGATTTCAGGTTCCATTATCCAATGAACTCCAGCTTGAATAGTTGCTTTTTTAATTGTTCATTTCTTTTTATTCTTTCTGTGTCTCCACCTTATTCTTATTTGCTAATAGTCTGATGGCTTTTAACTTGCACCACAAGCCTCAAAAATATTGCATCCCTTCAGAGACTCTCCTAGCACAGGCTGGTCAAAAACTCAAGTAGGAAATATCGATGTCAAAATTACATGTGGAAACATTAATATGCAAATACAGGCAAGTACAGCTGGTAGAGCTGAGGGTTGAGCTATGACTGCCTGAGCAGATTTCATTCGCTGAACCTCTGAATTCAGAGGAATGAATAAAGACTGAGAGGGAAAATCAGCATCTTCCAGAAGGAAGTGCCTAGCGCAGAACCCAGGAAAGAGTAATTCCTGTTCTGGGCTGGGACAAAAGACTGAACTGTTCAAAGTCTGGGGTCTGCAACTCCAGATCCATTGTGGGACAAGCTCTGCTCAAACAGTCATGAAAGAGTAATTCTATTCCATTTATTAATTTTTGATGTCACTTTACAGGAAAAAATTGCTACACTCAGAAAGACAGCTTACTGCCTTCTTTAACCTTGCAAATTACAGTAACATCTTCTAATTGTCCCTTCAAAATCAGAAGGTGGTGAAAGAGAGATTAGTGCTATTTAATAGGATCAAGGGCTTTCTGCAAATAAAGAGAGCAATTAAAGCCAGATGCACTAATAGTATGCCCAGATTCAGCATCATTGATTTTTCTTCAAAGGAAAATCAGGAAATGGTATTGCCAGCTTCCAAGGTTCTGTTGGAACCTCCAGATACAGAGATGAGCTCAGCACCCAGAGGAAAGGAAACAATGTCATGTGTAATATGGCACAAAGATGTGGGGGGGTTTTGGTTGGGTTTTTTTTTTTGGTTGTTTTTTTTTTTTCTTCTGAAAACTTCCTGAGTTAGAGCTCCCAGAATTCATTTCCAGAAGCTAAAATGTTGATCATTTGGGTTTTGGTTTTTTTTTAAGATAGCTTATGCTTTTGCTTGAAAAACACACCTAGTGTACTGATCTGTCAGCTGGCAGCACCCTTGTGATGACAGCCCAAGCAGCAGCTGCATATGGGCAAGGTTGATTATTCCCAGCACCACCTTCCTCTTGGAGGCAAGAGTTTATCCAACGGGACAAACAGTCAGGGTTTGGGCCACAGTGGCTCTTCTTGCTGAGGATAGTCAGGAGGTGCTGAGGAAGGAAGGATGTGATGACAGGAGCCAGCCAAGCCAGGACCCAGAGCAGAGGTGAAGGACTGCCACAGCTGCAATGGGAGAGCAGAGGTAAAGTGTGGGTGCATGGGCAGATCTGGGGAGCTGAACTAAATCCAGGGGTGGGAAGTGTAATGAGTACCTCTTGTGGAGCTGCCACAGGACTAAAATGAATTGTTTCTGTTGGAAATGGAGATCTTGGCTACAAAGTGTTTCTGGTTTGGTTGCCTTAGTGGTGGTGGCAGCTGTTATCCAATCATGGGAGAGGATTAAAAGGTTCAGAGAGGAAGCAAAAAGTCATGGTCTTCCCCCTTAAGAACAAATCTGAGGATCTCACTATGGTTTCCCAGCCTTTGGGATCTGCAGGTCAGTTTGTCAATAGAAAAACTGAGTGTATATTATTCAGCACTAGGCTTTGGTGTTATTAACCACAGTAATAACACCAAACAGAAATCCAAATGCAATTAATACGATCTCTTGCCTTGCTGTATTTTATTAGTTAGTGGTGCTAAAAGGAAGACTTTGAGCTACTTTGGAGACTCAGGGAAATATTGTGGTTAAACATAAAGTAAGGGATCCTCTTCTTTCTTCTCCCTCTTGGATAAACAATGAATTTGTTCAGCGTTCCTAGCTGGGTTTTTAAATGCAGAGTGATGTGGGTAATCAGCTTGGTTGCCATGGTGTTCCACCTTTGCATCTGATGGTGAGAAATACAAACTCTAGCAGCACTGCACAAAGCTGCTGTGCTGGGGCCATGGAAGTAAAACAAAGCTGGGCATTATTGCAATGTACTGTGCAATGCTCTAGCCAGCAGCCTGCTCTGTGGCTGCTTGGGTGGCAGGCACAAGAAGGAAAAGTGAGCAGTCATTAAAAAAAATAGTGATCCAAGCCACATTCAGTGGTGATGAAGCTTTGGCATAGTGCTTGCACAGAGCATTATCCAGCTATTTGCTGTAAAGGAAATTGTTTTGGCACTAAGAGCCGCATGCAACAGCCCAGATCCTTGTGAGAGGTACTGGCAAGATCCTGATGACTTCTTAGTGGCCTTCTCACAGCGATCCTTAAAACCGTTCAGAAAGAGTCTGCAACTGTTCTGGTCACAGGCAGATGTCTAGGGCTGTGTAGGACCCCAGACAGCTGAGGGAAACTTTAGCTTTCCTTACCAAAATGTACCCCATTCTGCGCGGATAAAGTATCTCTCAAACCCCTCTTTCCCCCGGAAAAATAACCTGCCTATTTCAACAGTATGTCATTAGCTGGGTGAAATATCATTCATCTCCTAAATCCAGTTCCTGTACCTAGATGCTTCTGAGTTTCTCAACCTTTCTTTTTACAGCTGGTTTCTTGCCCAGCCCTGTTCAAGTTCTTGTTCGGAGACAGTTGCCCAGCTGTTCTGTGGGAAACGAGACTGGTTCATGTAGCTTGTGAAATCTGTCAGCAAGAAAGGTTTTTCTAGGGTTCAATGAGGTCTCAGTCGTTTCTTATTCAGGTGTAAATATATGGTTTTCTACTTGGGCGACCAGTCTAACTACAAACTTTAGGCTCCTAGAAATTGATTTTGGGGAGAGAACAGCTGTCTCTTCGTATTTATGTCCCTTGAAAAAAGTTAACGTCCTTGAATGCATGAGCTGTGCCTAGGTGCTCTCACCCGGGTCAGTTACACACCGGAACGGTGCTGCAGGTGTTACAGGGCTTCGGCGAGACAAAGAATTACGCGAGCTTCTTGTCACAAAATAGTTACCGCTTTATTGGGGAGTAGAAGAGGAGAGCGGACAGAGTCGGGGGGCACTGGCGGCGGTGGCCGAGGGCAGGCGAGGCCGGCAGTGTCCGGGTGCGGAGCCCGGGCGGCCGCGCTCCCTCCCGCGGGCCGGAGCGGCTCAGCCCTCCCAGAAGCCGACGAAGAAGCTGCACAGCGAGTGCCACCGCTCGGCGCAGTAGGTCTGCGCCGGGTCCTCGGAGGGCTCCGGGCCGGGGGCCGGCGTGGCCGGGCCGGGGTCGGGCAGCAGGCGCAGCTGCGCCTGGGGCGGGGCGCGGCCCGGGCCGCAGGGGCGGGCGCTGAGCGGCGCTCCCGGGGCGCAGGGGTGCCGCCGCCGCCGCCGCAGCCGGGACAGGATCTGCCGCCAGTAGTGGCGGCTGCGGGCGCCGAAGGCCGGGCAGCGCCGCGGCTCCCCGCGGTAGGCGCAGCTCCGCGCCGCCCCGCCGCCCGCCGCCCGGCAGCTCAACCGCAGCTCGCTGGCCCCCGCCGCCGAGCGCAGCTCCCAGCGGCACCGGTGCCGCTCCGGCGTGGAGAACCGCCCCGCCCGCGCCTCCTCCGCCGCCTCCCGCTCCGCGCCGCCCGCGGCGGCCCCCAGGGCGGCCAGGGCCAGCAGCGCCAGGGGCGGCCTCATCCTCGGCTGCCTCAGCGACGGGGCGTCCCGGTGCGGGGCCCTCCCTCCCGCCGCATCTTCCGCGCCCTGCGGACACACGGAGCGTGGCGGGCGGTGCCCCGGCGGGCGCGCAGCCCTCGGGGTCCCGCCAGCCCGAGCCGGGCGTGGAGAGGGCTGATCCCTCCAGGCTCGTAAGCCCCGGGGCTTTTAGTTCGCGTCCGTCCATCCGTCAGCTCCGTCCCGGGACCACCCCTGCCAGGAATCCGTAACTGGACAGCAGCAGCCGGAGCCCATCGTGCGGCATCACAGCTGCGAGCGGCATCAGACACCCCCGTCCTTTTCCCCCGCACCCGGTTTTCCCCACGCACCCCGGCGTTTTCTGCCCAGCCCCGAGGCACTCACGGTGCGCCGTGCGGTGCGTGGCGGTGCGGGGCAGGCGCTCCCCGCTGCCCGCGGCGGGCCCGGCACGGGGTTATCAATGCTCGGGGACTGCCCCCGCCGACGCCCCTCCCCGGCCGCCGCCCGGGGGGACAGCGCGGGGACATTTCCCTGGAAAGATCTGAGGCCAGGCTGGATGGGGCTCTGAGCAATCTGAACTGGTTGAAGATGTCCCAGCTTGTTGAAGGGCTGAACTAGGAGACCTTTACAAGTCCCTCACAACCCAAACCATTCTATGATAAGACTCATGCTATGATGTGACAAGAGCAATTGATATTGACTATTGATCTTTCTGTGCTAAAAATGAAAGACTTTTGCAGAGTGTGAGAGACTGAGAGAATGACTCCTGGAGAAGAGGTGGGATTCTCTAATTCAGGGGAGAGGGAACATTTTCAGGTAGTTCTCCCAGTTCCTAACTGCATTGCATAGTTAGAGCTCTCCTTGGTTGGAGTGGGAGAGAAACAAAAGAGAGAGGACTATGAGAAGGAAATAAAATATCTTGGGCAACAAACCATAGGAGAGGGTTTACAACCAAGATTCTCAAGAAGGAAGCTGCCTGGAGTTACATACATAACTGTGTGGCTCCCTTCTCAGCATGCCACATTGTGTATTTCATGGGTGCTGAGGACACCCCATGGGCTGTAGGAGGAATTTTGGCCTTTGACTGAGGGCTGTGGGTAGCAGGAGGCACCATAAAGGACTGCATTGTGACTTTTAAAATCTTCTATGGCTCCACTGAGCACAAGGCACATCATGTGCCTTGGCTTATTAGTTCACCAAACATTGGAGTTGCTTTCAAATTAAGTTCTGACCACCTGTAATTGTTATATATTACACTGAGATCTCTGTCCATTTTTCACATTCTTGCTGCCACTTATGCAGTGTGAAATGGAGTTGTCTAATATGTTTGAGATAATCTTTATAGGAGATTATCCTAAGTGTATCAGCTTTGGAGGAAAATATTACTCTGTGTTTTAATGAGCACGTTGCTGTTATATTTTTTTGGACAATTTACTTTACATCTCATACAAGTCACTAAACTTTAGGAGCTAAGGAAAGAAAATAAACCAGAATGAGATTTCTCTAGCCTACCCATGCAATAACTAATCTTTCTTAGTATTCTTTGCCATGTTCTCCTGCGCCTATATTTACACACACATTTCCCTCCCTGATTGTGACTTCTCTTTTGCAGTAAAGCAGGTGTTAGTCTTTGGTTTTCATTGCTTTTATATGAATTTTCCTGAACAAGCTGCAATTTCTCTCTTGGATTTGGTGGGGATATAGTGGGGGGAAGATCTTTCTTACATTACTAAAATCACTATATCCTTTTGTTCTGTGTTTGCGGTTTAAATCTAGTTAAATTTAAATTGCAGTTTAAATCTAGTTAAATCACTGTATCCTTTTGTTCTGTGTTTGCAGTTTAAATCTGTTGCTGTTGTAGCTGGGTTTTGACTGCTCTTTCCCTATGTTAGAATAACCTTTATAGCCCTAGAAGCAGCTGGTTATGGAGTTATCTCTGAAAACATGATTAGTGTGCACTGTGGCAGAGATGCTTCCCTTGCCTCTGCAGGGAGCCTGAAACAAATCCCTGGGGAGTTAATGGGCCTGTCCATCTGACAGATGAAATAAAGAGTGTGCTTTACCATGTGAGCTCTACAATGAGGAGCTGCAGATGTACCCTACTGGATGTAACCTGGACTTCAGTCCAGATCCTAAACCAAATTCAAAGTTAATGTGACCACTCAGGACCAGCCTAAAGTGTGAGACTCAGCTCAGTGGAGATAGTGCAAGATCCTGGTCTGAAACACCTGCACAAAGCCAAGGGGATGGATGCTGGTGGAGTAATGTCTGCAGGAAAGCATGAAAGGCTACAGGGACCACAATGAACGTGAGACAACAGCTGTCATACAATAGCAAATAAGGCAAACACAGAAATAAAGATATCAGCCATAAGACACAGGAAGTAAGGCATGGGCTAAACCAGGCTTTGAATGGGGCATTGTATCCAGTTTAAGCACTACTCTTCAAAAAGTGATAAAGATCAACTGAATTGAGTGTAAAAAAGCAATGAGAGTATCACAGACCTAGAAAACTTGATTTAAACAAGGGGCTTGTTAACCTAACAAAGAAAAGAACTGAGAAGGCAAATGGTAAAAAATGAATCACTGATTACAGCTATCTCCTTATGCATCTTTTTATTCCAGAAGTTCAGATCATAGCCTTAATCCCACTTTTCATTGGTCAATGAATAAATTATCCTTTAGGTTTTAACTCTGAACTGAAAAACTTATATTATGTTTAGAGGCCACTTTGCAGTCTTTGAAGATATTGCACAGGAAACTGTGTTAGGGTTTTGACTTCAGGATTTTGATATTTAAAAATTCAGTTGAATTAATCATTTGTATTTTATAAAAACTCCAGTCACTGTGAAGAATAATATCCATTTCTGTTATTCTAGCTTCTAGGACTGCAGTAACAACTGCAAATGATTGCAAAACAGTTTTGTTTTACAAGTGGAAAGTAGTCACAATTTCCAGCCTTGTCATTATGAATTCCTTTCAGAGAAGTGGGTAGTGTAAACAATGTTTATGATTCATAAACTGAAATGGTTTAAATACACAAGACCATAGCTGTGTTTAACCTTCTTGTTTGAGCTATCAATCTCCCAATTTCTTGGTACTGGCTCAAGAGAATAACATCATATTTAATGTGTCTACAGGGAGGTAGACTGACCTTCTCAATTACCTTTAGATCCTATTTAAGCACTTCTCTCCAGTCAGACTGATGCCTTTGTCCAGGTTTTTGACATGTTTGTGTGTTGCTTCTTTCATTCCCTGACAACCAAGTGCCACTGAAATTCAACTCAACCTTTTGTTCAAGAGGTAGCTTTTTGCAAAATGATAGAAAAGAAACTGCATAGTATTGATCAGGAGATTTATAAATAAATTTCTAATGATGCAGAATTGGTTTGAAACGATCCATACGCCCATCCTTCAGTCAACAGATCAGGCTGCTGATGATTGCTCTCTTGGAAGCCAGGACATTGCACGTCTTCAGAATCATCCCAGAATATGTTTTCTCTTCAATTCATCTACTTTAACAGAAAATGTTCCACATATCCACCATCTTTTTCATCTTGCATTCCCTGCAGGCTTTTCCATGAGCTGGGCTGAGTCATTGCCTTGTTTTCCACCCAGGTCAGGAAGTCTTAGAGAATTGAGTTTTTGGTAGTTGTTCCTGTGCTCCACGGGAGCTGCTTTGTTCCTCACACCATGTATATATTCCTTTCTTTAGCTGACTTGTACATTATCAACTCAGATTGTTGTGTTTCTGATTAGAGATGCATAACTACCTGCTATTTTTTTTAAAAGTATGTTATTTTTCATATTTAAGAGTCCATCTCTTAATGTTCTCTTCTGTACTCTGCTTTCCACTGTGAGGATGCTGCTTTATCAGCCATATAAAGGTTGCCATACTTATTCTTTACTTTCATAAACAAACTTGGAAAGCTTTTTCATTTCTGCTTCTCAAATGTTTGTCAAAGAGTCATTGTTGTCTCCATTAGCAGAGAGCCCACATGACCACTATTTCCTACCTTCATTCTTCACTGTGCAATGAACAGACTGACCTCAGTGTTGACAATGCCCCTTGTTGAGCTGGGTATGGGAGCTGCTAGAACACCCCTACAACTCCAGGCTTTTCTCTCAGCTGATCAAAGCTCTGAGTCTTGTGAAAGGCTGAACTTCAGCTTTGCCTTTTCCATTCTTTAAGCTTGTTCAAAATAATAGTGAAGAAAATCACAGAAGGAATTTATTTCAGCTAGTACTACACAGAGGACTCCATTAGAATGTCAAAAAGACCATTTCCTTTCATAGAACTTATGGCTGGTCAGCTTGAAGAAGTGGGAGACACATGACCCTTTGTTGTAGCAACGTGCACACAGACCTACATGTAACTGAAACCCCATGCAAGCACTTCAGAAGGAAAGCGAGCTGCCTTTTGAATTGCCCTTGTCCCCTTTTTTTAGGCACAGAAGGATTGGAGGAACCCATTTAATCTGAACATTTCTAGAAATGTAAAGTTTTAAAATTAGCTCAACAAATGCATCTTGACACTATTTCTTGGCTGCAGTGTGGTGGAGGTGACCAACATGCCAGGAAAGGCTTATTTCATTATTGAAGTGACAAAAGTAGCTGAAGAGCAGAAGGGTGTGGGGAGCTCAAGTGATGCAGGAGCTGTTCTATTAAAATGTTATCAGGGAACACTTGTATCAGATGGTGTGAGTGCACGTTGTTATTGCAGCAGCAGCAGGCACAGCATGAGGAGAGCAGAGGGCTGGGGATGGAAACCTGGACTGGGCCTGAGCTGAACCCCCCATCCAGCACACAGGGCAGGAAACATTGCACACACCACTGAGATAACTCACAGGGCTGGACTGATTCTTTCTTTTCTTCTTTTCATGAAATGCAAGGAAATTTCACATTCTGAAAATGTAAATTGGGAGGGTTTCGATTTTAAAAATGTAATTGTAGAGCTTTCTAATGAGGAAACAAATCATAATTATTTGACAACCAAGCTGTAAACAGGAGATTGAGTTCTTTTAAATATCTTACAAGTTGAGTAAAAAGGCTGTATGTTGGAACACAAGTTAAAAAAAAAGAGTTCTGAAGAAAAGATCTGAACTACCAGATTCCAGTTAAAATTCCAGAAAAACTAAATGGCAAATTTATAAGACTTACGTCCTGGTATGTTTAATTTAATTTTGTAAAAGATAATAGAAATAGTCAATTTTTTGTAATTGATGAAAATGCAATATGCACAGTGCTTTCTGTGTATCTCCATGGTAAAATACATCTCTTGAAACTGGAGGAGGTTCAGATGATTAACTTGCCCAGAAAGTCAGTTTATTTGGACTGAATTCTTTTGCCACCTGCTGAAGGCTGGAGATTGGTTTTCCATGGTGTGAGCTGATATGTAGAGTACTACAGCAAAAAGTAAATGTCAAATGAGATAATTGTGAAAGATGTCATGCACCTAAAAGGTGGATGTTTTTCTACGGGAAGTCCATTCTTTTATGGATTATGTTTATTTTTACATTGTGGTTTTATCTGAAGTTCCAAAATAGTGGGGAGAATGCTGGTATATTAGATACAAGCAAACAATGAAGTTGGCCCTGTCCTATAAATTATTGTGATTTTTATGGGGCAGAAATACACAGGCTGTGCAAGCCTTTATATACTCTATCAGCATACAATTGGTGGCTCTTACAAAATTCAAATGAATTTGATATATTGTGTTTCTTAAGTAGAACTATATTCTGCATAAATACCAAATAAATTAAAACACCATACACCATAACAAAGAAACATCAAAGAAAAACACCCAAAAAAAGAAGAACTAAGAATGTAAGAAAGTAAAAATTACTTAAGGCAGTTGATTATCATATTCCTGCTCCTTTGCATTTGCCTTGTCACTACACAGGCCACTGAGTTTCCACATCCCACATGGTCAGGTTTGTGTCTTTTCTTCTGTTAGGCAGTTTAAGTTGCTTTCTCCTTTCTGCATCCTGATCTCTCTGGGCCTAAAAGGCTCTATTAGAAATGGAAAATAGTTTTTCTCTACCCTGACTGATTAGAAGAACATAATGATGAGACCTTTAGAATTACTGGATCAGGCAGTAACAGAATCACAGCAAATACCAGAGTGTCCTGCAGGGAGGGAGCTGCTTGCAGTGCTTGGAAGATGCAGGCAGCAGGCACAATAGAGCAGTGGGATTGCAGACTGAGGTTTAGGGAAAATCTGGTTTGTGGTACAAGATTGCATGATTGATGTTAGGTGCTCAGCTAAGGGCTGCCAAAATCTCAGTGATTCCTTCTGCCCAAGACATCCAGTTGTCCCCAGTGAACCCCTTGGGGGTGCTGAAGTTCCTGTATTTTCCATGGCCACCTGTGTCACCAGACTGATGTTACAGAGCCTTTGTTCCTGGAGCAATATGCCATGCAGGGCTCTTCTCCTTTCTTACCACACGTGATACCTTTGCCAAGAGTGATGGGTCTTCTGCCTCTAAAATCCTACTGTGTAAGTCAGCATATAAGGCTAAAAACTGCCTTTTTCATTGGAAACACTCCTGTAGCTGAGGCTCAGAGACAGCATTGAGTATTTCCTGAAAGGAAATTATGATTTTTCTAAGTAATGCAGAAACATTACTGTCAATAATCAGTGGCATTAAATTATGTGAAAATTTTACCCTGTACTACTATTATACATCCAAGAACTTTGGGTTTTTTGTTGTTTTTTTTTTTTACTGGATATAGATTTCCTTCATCTTATGTCGGTGTGTTTCCCAGGAATGACTCTCGTGACTGGACTGCAGAGGAGCAGGAATGTTGTAGCAACACTTAAAGACAGAATATATATCTGGAAGCATATGACTTGAGACATTGCTTGAGCTCAGCTTGTGCCACCCCAAAATTACATGTTTCAGCTTTATAAAGTAAGGCATACTGAACAACAGTTGAAGCTCAACAAAGCATTTACAATTCAAATTTTGTGCCTGTCTAGCTTGCCTGTCACTGAAAGTTAGGGTTAAATTCACAAAGGGGGTTATTCAGAAGCAAAAAAAAAACGCTGCTTCTATTTAAAAAAAATTAAAATGTAGTGCACATTCAGATAAGCAACTGCTGTGCATTATCTGGAACCAAAAGTGATGGTAATAGTGAGTGCAGTGACCTGTGCTGCAAATAAAATCAGTTTGCATTGTCAGATATCAGCTCAGCACAAAAGACATTATGTTTTATCTCTATTCCCCTGTCCCTGGACTCACCCCATCTGTGCCGAGGTGATGCCTCTAAGGATCATCATAGTAACTTTTGAACACACTTCAAGGAAATGGCTTCCACTACAAACATCTTTCAGAGTACTTTGTACTTCTGCAGTGCATAGCTGTCAGCAGTACAGTGGAAATCCAACCCCTTCTGAAAGAAGCCTGCAGTGAACTGCTGCGTCCCCAAAGCCCTATTGTTCCCAGTAACAGCTGCTCTGTGTGTCACCTGTGATGGTAACACGGGTTTGGGGTTTTCAAACCCTTGAAGAGCTTAAAAACTGTAGGCTGGTAGCACACCAAGGAAGTATCAGTCTGGTGAAACTATAATTCATAGCTTGGGTGCATTGGTACTACAGGATAAACATTCTTCAAATGAAAATTAGGGTTATTAATCACCATTATCTGTTAATTTATTGTCACAATGTGGTTTGGCAGTACTAATATTCTGCTATAATCCAAGGCATAAGAAGCAATGCCTAATTTCCAGTTTCATCTCTTGAAACTCAGCTCTTTTATGTATTTCTCTCCTTCTGTTAGCAAATGTGCACCAAGAACATTTGTCATGATGTCATCTCTGATGATTATGTTATTGACTTAGGCACTAGTAAATATTCTATACTCTGTTTTATTTTATGCATTCATTTATTTAAAATCTCTAACTGGTTCAGCTTTGTTACCAACAGCAAAAAGTTACAACTACTTTGTTTGCTCATTGGATCTTGTTACTCCCTTTTTCTCACTATCCTGCATGCCTGGGTTTTTCCCCATCAGCTAGTCAGTCTAGCCAGGTTTTCCTCTCAGCCTGAAGAAGGTATCTTCACTTGATTCAGGAAATTGCTCCAGACACATTTGACTCTTTGGCCGAGATTTCCCCTGACTGTAATAGAAGCTCAGACAACTTGCTCACGTTTCATGCAGAAGTCATCAGCAGATGTGAGCCCATGAAATAGTGTATACAGACTCCATTCAGCCAGTTCAGATTTAAATATGAAAAGAGTAAAATAGAGTGATGTGTTCTCACTGGGGGTGGGAGTGAAGATTAATTTAATTAGTTAAAAATCTATTAAAATGTTGAACTGCAGGAAGCGCTATGAAATTTTTCTTTAAAGAAAAAAGGGAGCCCAGCAACAGTTTCTGCAAATTTTACTAATGTCTTCTTAGTACCTAAAGTAAACTAAAACTGTCTCAAAATGAAATTCTGCTCTCGTGGATGAAGATAAACCTACATTTTCTCTAGCATCTTCATTAATTTTGTACTATGCACATATGAAAAATCTTGAGTTCATTTACTGCTGTCAGTAGTTCCACTGATTGGCAGCTTTTCTATTGTGTAGCTACCTAACGTAAGAAAAATGTGGAATTCATTCATAAGCCCTGGGTTTTCGAAAATATCTTCAATGATTAGACACAAGTAGGGACTGGGAAGGAATAACAAGACCAGATCAAGACTACAGTAAGTTTTTTCAAGCCAAATATGCTAGGGAAAAAAAGTCAGGCCTTTAACATCTTGGTACCGTTCTTTGGTGTAAATGAAAATTGGTTCTTAAGAGAACTAGAAATCTGAGGAATAGCCCATGCCCAGAGGGTGCATCCTACTTTGCTTTACAGTGGGAAGGTCAAGAGGTTTCAGGAAAGTGAGTCAAACTATTTCAATGAGATAAAGTTATGTGGTGGGAGTCTATAACCATGGTGATGAAACCACTCAGGTACATCAGAGCCCAGGGGCACTGGACTGATGGTGGTTAATATCCACAAAGCCGCTTCAACCTCCCAAATTAAGGGGAAAATACAGCTTATGAAGACTAAAGACTTTTTCACAAAATAATTTTACTGATATTCAAGTGATGGAAATGTGCTCAATATGGTGTGCGTAGGTGCCTCGTCTGAAATCCAACACAAGAGGCATGATTTTGGCAAAAGCAAAGCAGCAACAGATGCTCCTGACAACTGAGTTGTGTAACAGGTTTCTCTTTCTGCAACCTAGGTCAGCTGTTCCTCACAGAAAGTTTAACTGAAATGTTAAGGCATCTGATACTAATCAGAGGGATAATAAAAAACCAGAGGTGTGATACATACAATGGAGGTATGATCTTGTTTTCCTTACATTGATATTTCCACTGGATTCGTCATTTGCTAAAGTTGCACATAACCATAAACTCTGCTACTTGAGCTTTTGTATGACCACAGGAATTCTGTATTTATCTCAAGTAACAAGGAATAAAGGAACAAGACCTGCAGGTGGTTGAGAACTTTGTAGAGTGACAGAAGGAAAGACAGTGGGAATTATTTGAACAGGAGAGGCATTTGGTGTGCAGTGTAAACCCCACCCCTTGTACTTTGCTGCACTGAACTGTGTTTTGTTTCAGACATTTAGGCACTGGCTAATAATGGTGTTTTGATGAGGTATCTGTGAACTTGCACTGCTTTGACACCAGGGCTATTTAGAAGCTATTTTTAGGTCACTGTGATGTTAATGGTATTGTACCTGTGGTACTGTTAGGCAGGGAAATGACCTGCTTTTGGTCAGTGAAATACCTCACACACACTGTGCTGAATCCACGAGTAGATATGTGGATTTGGTGATCTGAGTTATAGAGAGTGTGTTTGAGGAATAGCCATAGAACTCCCTAAAAAAAATACCTTTACTTTTATTTACTAAAAAAATACCTTTCTTTTGCCCTGCCAAACCAAGAAATTTGGTATATAGATAACAAAGCCCTGCCAAGTTTTTGCTTTGAAGATACTTCTTTTGAGTGGCTACAATAGTGTAAATAGGAAATAATTTTGCCTCTTAATTTCTGCTGAAGTAAACCTTGGTTTATTGTAATAATTTTAATATTTCTTATCACACTTGGACCTAACAATATTAATATTAATTGGATCTTGTGTAATCTAAAACAGGAGCTTGCCCTGTCATGAGAAAAATGTCAGTCAGAAATCACAGTTAATCATTGCAAAAAATTATTAGGAAAAATGAGTCTTGCTTATTTGCTATTCACAGAAGTGGGTGATCTGTAGAATGCTTCCCAGTCAAGGAAAATAAAACTACATAGAGTGTGAATATTTATATGTTATTAAATCAGCAACAGCAGATGTAGTCTGAATAGCTATGTGGCGTAGTTTCATATAAAGTACCTTCAGTAATATGCTACTGAAAATGAGAATGAAGAGTTTATAATATGCAATTTCTGAAATTTATTGCAGTCTTGATCATTACACTGCACTTATTGCAGCAGACCTTACTACTGTAAACTACTGTAATGTGTATCATCTGCACATCAGTAATAACCATTAGCAATTAGCTACAAACAATTATTTCCAACATCACTTACAAAAAACAATTCCAAGTTGTCACTTTAAAAAGATGCAGTAAAGACCAGGAGTTTTTCTTCAGGAAAATGTACACTTATTTTCAGGTACAATCTGACCTATTAATGAAGCATGTTTAAACTATGACCACAAGCACAGACACAAATATGTTTTTCCATTCTTAAAACAAACATAGTTTCATAGATTGAAGCTACCATGCATTTTTCATTGTTCTTAAAACATTATTCAAATATATCCATTGCTTAATTTCTGCTACCCACTCTGTCCTTCACCATTTTCATCATCACTCTAAATAGTAAATCCAGCCTAATTCCTGGATGAGACAGCTCCCATAGCAGGACAAACCTTGGGAGAAGATAAATCTTTCTCTTCCATTCATTAACTTCTTTTATCACTAATAATGAGACTGTACACATACTAAAAAAAAATTATCTCCTGTGCATAATAATTTCATGTGTGGCCTCGACTGCCAGAGGAGTGCCTGCCCATGGGCTGGAAGGTGTGAGGGCAGGGACAGTTCCCTCTCTGAGGGATTGAGCCAGCTGAAGCTCGTGCAACAGAAACAGAAGGGTGGCAGGCAGCTGGGAAGTCACACTTCAGGGTAGTACCTTGTCAGGTTTATCAGTATCTCCCCAGGATGGGTTTAGTGTGGAGAGCATGGAATGAGATGTCTCTTAGAGCTTGAAGATATAAATGTGTTTGTTTGTTTGCTTGTTTGTTTGTTTTAAGGAGTTAGACTCTGACATTCTTATGCATTTCTGGTTTGTGTAAGAAGAAAGAAATTGAGGAAAATTGAGGAATTTATTGAGGAAAATATAAATAGAATCTTTAACATCTGAATCCGTGTACAGTTCCTATATGATCACCTAGAAACTAATCAATGGGAATCAAAACAAAAAAACACCTTGTATCTTTTTTAAGGCAACACCAGGTTTATTTCAGGGTTGCTCTCCAGAGGAGGCACTAGGCATGCTGAATGATAATTAAATGCTCAGAAATATGGATAATCACTAAAAGAAAGGAAGTATACCAATGACATCTCAAAGTTCTTATCTGTACCTTTTTTGCCTACAATAAAACATCTAAGGATAGTTGCATGCAAAAAAACCCACAGCCAAACACATCTGAAGCTCAATGCTTCTTAAGGAGACACATTGTCATAGTGAAGCAGGACTAGAGATTATCTCAAGAGACCACTACTCTGTGCCTCTGCCCCAAGACAGGATCAACATTGTCACTGTCATATCTGACAGAAGCTTACAGTCATTTTACTGAGAGAGAAGTCACAATTTACCTAGGCAATCTACTCCGGTGCTTAATTATCCTTATTCTTAGAAAGTTTTTACAAATTCTTGCCTTGGTCTTCCTTACAGCCCATTACCTCTTGTCCTGCCTCTGTAGCCCAAGAACAGATGGCAGTCACACCCAAATATTCCCCAAGGACACATTCCTGAAAAGAGCAGGGTAGCATGAGCATATTTTCCCATAGGAACTAATGATGGGGAAAATGCATACAGGGATTTAAGAACTACACCTGGTTTAAAATCACAGGGAGCAGGACCACTGGGAGGACAGTCTCTTTTCTGCTGCTGTCCTTTCAGCACAGATCACTGTTCTGAAAAGTATAATTTGTACCATCTGTGAGACAATGCCCAAGAAAGCTCTTGCATTGTAAGCATTCTTTATGTCTCTTTCTGGACAGTTGCATCTTCATCATCTTCCTGAAAATCAAAGGCAATCCAATATAGGTGAGGGACAGAAAAAATGGGACAAGGATGGTGGTGAGTGGAGCACTCTATTAAATGGTCAGCAGCAGAACCTTTAAGTAGTGGACAGAGAAACAGAGGGCAATGAGATGCCACTGTATTGCCTTAATGTCTGCTGAACCCTTCTACACAGATAGAAACAATCATAGTTTTCCCAGTATTCTCTTGCCTGCAAGCCATCCAACACCCATTTGCTCTGCCTTGTGTTGATCTTCATATTTGCAAGTAGTGAAATGGGTTGACAGAGATGACCTGGCCACTCTTTATTTTGTGGATCATACTGTATTTCTACTTTCTGAAGGGATTGGCTGCCTGAACTGTGAGCTTTTTTTACTTTGATCGAATTATCTACTATTCTTAATATATACCTCAAATTTGACTGTAGAATGGGGGTGAACAAATGCATGGGAGATGTCTAATGACTGTGAGAGTAAGGGGTGAAGGTGGCCATGGGAAGAGGTAAATATGTGGCTGCTATGTGCTTTTGGAATGGACTCCATATGCCTCCTGTGTGGTAAGAGCAGTGTTTTCCCATCCCTCTGGCATGGGACATTTGTTGCTGGGGAGCTTACATGGAGACAGGGAGAACTCTCCCTGTGTGGTGGCTGTGTGTGAGAGAAGTGATTGATCACTCATCCCTCTGAGACAAGAGGGTCCCTCACACTGACCAAGTTCTGTACAGGGGGCAGCAGTTTACAGGGATGGCTTTGCCTTGCAATCCAATTGCAGAATAGCTGGCACTTGACAACTGCTGGGGCTGCTGCCAAGGGGAGTCTGAGAAGTCACAACCCTCTTCTCCATAGACATCTCCTCACTGCTGTGCTCTCCCTGGAGGTTTATGGCATGGGGCGCGGGCTGCACCCATGCAGTGGTGACAGCAGGAGGCACTGACGATGGGACAGCTCCTTCCTTCTGGCAGGTGGTGTCACGGTGATAGGAAACCAGCTCATTGCTGAAGTTGACCCTCTCCACAGGGGATTCAGGTGTGCCACAGCAGCAGCACCGGCAGCCCAAGAGATTGCTGAAAGCCCTCCTGAAGTCTGCATTGAAAGCATAGATGACTGGATTCACTGAAGAGTTGGCCCAACCAAACCACACAAAGACATTGAAGGTGGTTTGGCCGATACAGAGTGACTGCCCTTCAGGGTCCTCCTGGAGGCTGGGCTGGCAGAAAGGCAGCAGGCAGTTCAGCAGGAAGAAGGGCAGCCAGCAGCAAACAAAGACTCCCATTATGATAGAAAGGGTCTGCAGCACCCTGGTCTCCTTGTGCAAGGAACGCCGCAAAGAGGATGTGGGCTCCTTGCCAGGAGCTGGCCACTGCCCCCCTGCTCTCTCAAGGGTGGAGATGCGGCGGATCTGGGCCTGGGCAATTCTGTAGATCCTGGTATAGGTGATGATCATTATGGCCACGGGGATGTAGAAGCTGATAAGGGAGGAGGTGATGGCATAAGTGCGGTTCAACCTGACATCACAGCGGGGTGTCCCAGGTAGCCAGGAGCCTGGATCTCTACTGTCCTCGGCTTTATGCCAGTGCAGCTGCACGGGGATGAAGGAGATGAGGATGGAGAGAGCCCAGGCCATGGCTATCATGGCACAAGCGAGGCGCTGCGTCATCCTGCGCTCATAGCGAAAGGGGCTGGCGATGGCCCAGTACCGGTCCAGGCTGATGATGCAGAGGTGGAGGATGGAGGCGGTGGAGCACATGATGTCGAAGGCCACCCAAGTGTCACAAAAGCTGCTGCCAAAGAGCCAGGAGCCTCCAGCCACCTCAGTGACCGCCTTCCAGGGCATCACCAAAAGGGCCACGCAGAGATCCGAGATGGCCAGTGACAGCACGAACCAGTTGGTGACCTTGTTGCGGAGGTGGCGGAAGCGCAGGATGGCGAGGCACACGAGCGCATTGCCCAGCAGCGTGCTCAGCACCAGGGCGCCCAGCAGGCACCCGGTGAGTGCCCGCAGCACCCACGGGCCGCCCCCCGGCGCCGCGCTCTCCATCGGGGGCGCTGCCCCGGCCCCCCCGGCCGCTCCTGCCGGCGGGACAGCGCCCGAGGCGGCGGCGGGACCCCCCCCGGGCAGCGGCTGTGCGAGCGGCCGCCCGCGGGGGCATCTCTGCCCGCCGCCCTCGGTGTGCCCCGCGGCGGCCCGGGCTGTCCCGGGCTACTCACCCGCCGGCTGCCGGGGCCTCGCCTCCCGCCTCCCGGCTCGCCGCCGCCGCTCCCGGCGGCCCGAGGGAGGGGCTGTCCCGCCGCGGCCCCGCGGGGGCTCCGGGCGGCGGCGGCCCCTCGGCGGCGGAGCGGGGCCGGGCCGGGGCCGGGGCAGCCGCGCGTTCCGCCCGCAGCGCCGGGACCGAGCGGCGGCAGCAGCTCCGGGCCGAGCCGGTGCCCGAGGCCCCCGCGCTGCCGGACCGAGCGGGGGCCGCCTGGGAAGGGATGGAGCGCTCTTCCCAAGCGCGCGGGGGGAGCTTTCCCCACAGCATCGCCCTGGGAAGAGCCCTCCGCCAGTCCTCAGCCCGTACTTGTCCAAGTGTCCGGGGCGAGGCAGGACCCGGCGCTCTCCGAGCGTCTCCTTTTGGAGACCGCGATCACATCTCAGCTTGGTTAGAGAGCAGGGTGTCACTTCGTGTCGGTTTACATCCACTGGGAATGCGCTCAGATCTGGCTGTCAGAATCTGTTTTCACCAAAGTAGTATTGTGCTGTTTAGTTTTTGGTTTGGAATTTTATGCAATGAAACCAAAAGCACAGAAACCTAAGATCTCTAGTTTGAATCTACTGCATTTTGGCAATAAGTTGTTCACAGCATCCAAACCCTGCCTCTTTACTTTTAAGCCAAAGGTGTATTTAAACACTCTTCTATTTATTGTTATAATAATATGCATGTTGTCACATAAATGTATATAATTGCCGCACATATTTACAGCCTACATTCAATAAAGTATCCTCATGCAAATAGGGTATAATCCTTCATTTTCGAAGAATTTGTATGGTTATCCTGTCATAAGAAAAAACAGATTAGGACAAGAATAGAAAATATAAATTAATGCAATTAATTGACATGGGAAGCAGGTATTTATTTTTACATTAGGTATTTTTTTATTTCTTTGCCTCTTAATTTAAACTACTCCAGTCACTAGTTCCAATACAAATAATTTTCAAGCAGTATCTGATTTCCATTGTATTCTTATGATATTTCTGGTAATTAGTAGAGAGAGTGGAAATTTTTAAAATAAACCTTGAACAGCATAGCTGGCAGCTTACCCTGTAAAAAAAATCAGCATATTTAAGCTCAACTAGTTGGATTGTACCATTTCATAACAGATCGTTAACACTTGGTCCTGTTTTTCTTTGTGCCTTGGACATCACAGTCTTCATTTAGCAGCCCACTGTGTTGTTCCTCCTATGATACTGAAAATTGGAATACATTTCTTATTAATGCATTTATCCGTAAGACTAACTCATAATTCAAACAACTGCTGGAGAACCTTCTCTAATTAAATATATACTCTGTTAAAGCAGTAGGAGCTGTAAAAATAACACAGGCTGGCATATAAGAGCCAACTCCACTTTTGTCTTATTTGGAACCATCTGTAGTTCCACATACGTGGCTTTTGCCAACATCTGCAAACCAAGTAGGTCTCTGATGTTCATTCCAATAGTAAGGACTAAAGCTTAGTTTGTAAGATTTATCTACACACTTGCTAATTTGGCTTGATACATTTACTTTTATGTAGCAATCAATAAAATGACCCCAAAGGACAGAATGTATTTGTGAAGGATTGTAAGTGGGACAGTAGCTGGACCTAAGGCAATACAGCACTGAAAAGGAAAGAGCAATGCTTTTGCATATTCAGCAGACAGTAGTGCTGCAGAGCTCTGTAGCACAAGGTAGCCAGCATTCTCCATATTAAAATAACTCTGTGTATCTCCTGTTCCCAGGATCACATTATGCTCTGTGAATATCTCTGGCTCCTTTTTAGCATGCATTATAAAGGAGAGTGTGTATGCTGATGCTGTTTTGTGTGCATATCTGTGAGTGCCTCACCTCAAAATTTTGTGGCTTTTGAAGTAAAATCTGACTGACCAATCTCAAAAGATACATTTCTGATTGTTGTAATTAAAGTAGGCATCTAGGCTGAAGTCAGAACCCCTACTAATATCCTCACTGATAGGAAGGTTGTAGTGTGGACTCAAGCCTTACTAAATGCAATAGAATCTGCACAGAGAGAGACATTGTGAGTGCTCTTACCATGAAGAAAACATCAACAGTCACATTCATTTTCTTAGATACCAGAGGATCCAAGTGGAAAATGTAAATGCTTAAGAAACTGTACAGTGAGTCAGTGGCAAAGACAGAAATAGAAGCATTGCCCTGCTTTTATTCCTGTATTGGGTTGGAAGGAGTGAAGTGTAAGCTTATGGGAGAGGAAGGAAAGAAAAACACAGGGGAAAACACAACACTGTGTGAAAATAAGTGTGTGAGGTGAGTTGCAAATGCTGTAAGCTTTGATTTTAACTATTTCTTGAATTTATCTTACTTGAGATAGAACAGGAAAGCTCTGGGCAAAATAACTGAAAAATACTGATGGAATGGGTAAATCAGCCTCTCGTGACTTCAGAAAATTTGTGAGCTTGTTCCATATATGTAAGACATATTACAATATGTATATAATGGCTTGACACTGTATGTATTTTAAATGCAATCACTGCATTTAAAATCTCTCTTCCTCCAAGAAGAGATTTATATAAGAAACCAAAATCAGTTTCCTTCTCCTTCCCCTTTCTTTCTTTCTTTCTTTCTCCTTTTCTCCCTTATCGAATTACCTTATTCTAGACTAAGTGCTCACATGTTTTATAGCACATATGATTAAAAGGAGCCCTGATTCAGAAATTGAGCCTTTAAAAGTTTACTATGACTGCATTTGGAGCTCATTCCTCAGTCTAGCTCACTGACATGCTGGCTGGACAACTGAGGCAGGTTAAAATTCAGTGCTCAAACAGGATTTGATAATTCAACCCAAGCCTCAAGGTGCCTCCTGGAAGGGCACTGCCTTTGCCATGACCTGTGCTGTGGTGCCACAGCTGGCTGGTGGGAATGGCAGGGTCTGCTCTGTGCCTGGGAGCTGTGTGCAGGGTTAGTGCCAATGTCACTGATGCTGTGTGTGCTCATACAGGCAGTGACTGGAGGCTGCAGCCACATTGATCCAGTGTCAGCATTTCTGCTTTGTCAAATGAATGTAATACCAAAGTGGTTAATTAAATAGTTAATTCAATTTTGAGATCTTGTCCAAATGGAGGAGGATTATTATAACAAACTTTGGGAAGTGGTGTCAATTTTTGGTATGTGGTCAGAATTTCAGACAGCCATAACACTGTGTTTTGTTTTGTGTTCATTTATTTCAGAGATTTAGTGAAACAGAGCCTATGGGCAAGCTGGCAAGCTTTCTAGCACCTGGGAGATGTGATATTTGATAGGCTGAATTCCAGTGTTTCATAAGGAGCATTTCAGTCTCTCATCTTGTTACAAGGGTGCACACAGCCCGTGCCAGAACAGCTTGGACTGCACAGTCACACTGCATGAGTGTGGAGCACAATTGCTTCCTGAAGGCAAGATCCTGCCACTGCCCCAGTAAGGCTTGGTGCTTGGAAAGCCTGTGTTTGAGCCTTAGCGGTGGTTCAGTACAGAGAAAATAAGCAAGGCAGAAGTGATGCCAGGAGGCAGATAAAATCCCTTTGAAGGGTCACAGCCCTATATTCACTCTTCTTTCTCCGAAGATTTCACATCCCTAGAATCTATCCAACAGACATTTTAGAGCAATCTTTGGATTCCTTTCACTCATTTGACAGCACAAATTTTCTCTTACCTAAGTTAGGGTATGAGCCCATACTGGCAAGCCTAATTTACCCACTTACTGCAAGCTGGTGGCTGGACCACAGCATGTAAAATAACTGGGCATTGATGCTCAAGGATACTTACAGACTTGCAGGCACAACAGATAAGGTTCCACAGCCTACACTTACCACTTTGGAAGTTGATTCAGATTCAAGTTCTTGTTCTTAATATGCAAATTAATCTGGGTTTCCCCAGGCTTCATGCTGATAAAGGCCACAGGAAATGCTCACAGTAAAGACAATGATAAAAATAACTACTTGGTAATTATCCCTGGTCAGAAACAAACCCATCCTGAAGGAGTTCCTTGGTTACAATCTTTGCCCCAGAAGTTCCAACAGCTCACACACCTTGCCACCTAGTGCTCCCTGTTCCTTCTCCAGCAAGGGCCGAGCAAATTTGTCTTTGACTAAAAACCAGATAAACAAAAGCCCTTGTTTGCTGTATATGCATCTTTCCTGTGGTAGAACATGCCAAATATCAGGTGCACTGGCTATAGCTTGACTGCATGATAGGTGCTTTCTTGGAGACACCCCTGTTTAGACTGAGAACATGTCTCTTTCAGTTCTTCCTTGATGCTCCATCTATGGAAACAATTACACAGAGAAATGGAGGCAGTGTGTATGATTGGTTCTTAAGACTGAGTCAGGATGAAGTAAGTGTAATGTACATAATGCCCTTGGAACTGAAAAATGAGAAGTGTTCCACTGTCACACTGTTCAGCCACAGCCATCATCTAATAGCTCCATTAACAGCAGTTTTGGACTGGGACACTTCACTGATAAGAATTACATGAAAAAACTTTATGGAATAATTCAGCAACACAGGCCCTCAGTGCTGTCTGGAAAATAGCTCAGGCTATGTGTAGGATGCAACACTGCATAATTAGAAGGTGATATTTCTGTGTAGTAAATATACGCCTTTTTTTTTTCTCATTTCCCTCATTCCTGTCCATCCATGATGCCAAATGTGGCATATTGGTTTGTACAAATAGACAAACATTTCTCAGCAAATATAATTAACAAATGTCCTTAATAAATTATACACTTTAAAAGTTTCTCCCCTTTTGCACTGCCTGTGATTAGCCCTACTCCTACTGGCTGTGCCTGGCTGCAGCATTTCCTGAGGGATTGTCTGCCAGTTAAGTACAGCTTAAACACACTTCAGTAAATTGAACCTTACCCTTTCCAACTTTCCAACCACTCCCTCTTATTCTGTTTGCCCAAGATAAGGGAGACTTGTTCTTTTAAGGATAAACTCCTTTTTGCTATTATTTCGGACCTGGTTCAACATTCACAAGCAGTGCTTTGTAAACTGAGGTAGGCAGCTCTTGCTTCCAGGTATTTATTCCTGTATCTGTATCTTCCAGCTTCATCTGCTGTGAAACCAACAAAATTGCTAGGACAGTAATGTCAAAAAAGCATGGCAAAAAAAAATTAGGTAATTTTTCATCCATAAGACCAATTCATACCAATATTGTCACTGAAAACTGTTCACTCATTTGCTCTTGTACATTCTGTAATAATTTCTTCAACTTTCTATGAAAGGTTTGAAAATTTCTATGCTGGTCATATCTCAAGAAAATAATTTATAATAAAATCCAATTAAAAGTTTTCATCTGCAAATAGTCCCAAGCCCCTATCAACTTCCCTTGAATTCAGGAGGAAAGACTCTTTCAAGTTTCATCTTAGTGGACTTTTTTTCTTAGACCACTTCTCTTCCCACTAAATTTATCAAACAGAATTCAAAAGCACCCAGGTCCCGATGCTCAGTCTTGGCAACATTTTAGAGTCATGCTGTATATTCATACATAGCATCTGTAGGTTCAGGGAAAATTAAAATTAGATCAACTAGATTATTCCTAAATATTTAATGTGAACTTACCTTATGAAGAGGATGTGTTTGGAGAATGAAAAGACAGACTCCTCTTCTCATAGCTCCCAATGTGTATTACAACATTATTTAAAATTTTATTACAGAATAAAAATCAAATATGACTTGGCAAAAAAAAAAAAATTAAAATAATAATTTCCACGTATTACTTTTCTTCCTGCTTTTGCTTTATCAGCCATAGAAGTGATTTTATCTGTATTAATGACACAGTAAGCAAACAGCACAAGACCGAGACAGGAATTTGTTGTAATCACCATAGGGGAGAACTAACAAATGTTTATCAACAATATATTGATGTTAGAAAGTAAACACTCTCATTGCACGTGACCATATATGTTGGTAAGAAAAGTGCAAAGTAAAATCTCTGCAGTTCAATGAACTCTCACAAAAAATGGGTACTGCTGTAGGCTACCATGCTGCTATCCTGCCTAAAAAACAGGAAGTTTTTAAAACCTTCAAAACCAGTTGAGACTGAATATGTGACTGAATATATGTGATTCAAAATTAGTGGATGAAATATGTGAGAGAATAATTGTTCTTGGTCCTCTAAGCCCCTTCTAGAAACCCAAAAGACGTAGGTTGAAAACAACTGGCCAAAATGTTCTCAGGGACAGGACAAATGGGCTCAGATCATCTCCTCATTCAGTGACCCCCTTTTCACTTCATCCCAAAAAGATGCCTCCCCTAACCACACAGAGCTACTGCCTGAGCAAGTGACAATCTCAGGCTGAGGAACATGAGGTCCTGTGTTGCCTGTTGACACTTATTTGTTCCTTTTCTTCTGCTTCATCTGTGTCTGTTCTCTGCCCATTTTTGTGCATCTCAAGGGGTGAATTTGTACAAAAAGGAAGAGAAAACTTGAAGTCTGTGAACACATCATGAGGTTTCTGGCAGACATGGACAGAGACTGTGGATCAGGTCTAATTGGTTAACTGGATAGAAAGGGAAAAGCAAAAGAGTTTTGGATCATAACAGAAGTGGATTTTAAATTTCTTTCATTAATATCTTCTACATTGTTAAGAATCTGTGTTATAACAAATCTGCTTTGGATGTGGTAATAAATATTTCTTTTTGTTTCTATTTTAACCTGGTTTCAGATAAGGGCGATTTCTAGGTAACTCTCTGTCCATATGGATTTAATGATATTTAAACCACGAACATTTGGATACATTGGAGTCTTTGGCTTTTCTGTATTTTGATGGTGATAGCCAGAAGGAAACAGAAGTCTATATATAGGTATATAATCTAATTTGCCCTGTCTGGCAGTGGGAAACATGGAGATTACATGGAAGGAGAGAGAGTCTTCCAGTGACTGTTAATAATCTGGAAAGGTTCCTGGTGCCCAATAGAGCAATGACAACTACAGCTTAGCCTATAGCACTGTTTTTGGCACTGTTTGAACCACCACAAGCATAAACATACTCAAGCAAAGTAATACAGACTGAACTGCCTTAATACAGGTATACAGAGTGTTTGATCCACAGGCAGTGTAATTTAATTCTAGGACTGCAGCAGGACTGGGAGTGTGCCAAGGAGAAGCTTTCAGTGTGCAGGAGTCTGCCAAACAACTAAATGAATTGTTAGTTACACTCTGCGATGAGATCTTGTCCAGAGGGCTTTGTATTAAACATGCAAACTGCTATTAGTGGGCTGCAAGATGTTCTTTCCAAAGCAGCATTTCCAAAGGAGTGAAAGCCTTGGGAGTGAACTGCCAGAGATCACAACTATATTGTAAATAGAAGAACATCTGAGGTTTTGGGAGCCCTAGGGAACAGCTCTTCCTATACATTGATTTGAGGAAGCCATTCCATGTTTTAATTACAGAAGTAATGAAACAGCTCTGAGAAACCATCAGCTGTGTATTGGTTATGGTGTACCTGTTACAGTGGGTATTTCAGTGAGCAGCATTGATTGCACAAGAGTTAGACTAATATTTGAATCCTTGTTATGTTGTCCTTTTGATAATGAGAAGTTAGTGGTGGGCATTGGCTTATGAGTTACACAGTTTGTTGTTCAGGTTTTTTTACAGACTGCTGTTTTTTCTCAGTCTTTGGGAACAAATTATAAATTACACTTTCTCATTCATAATCTGCTATTTAGTCCCACTTCTTCCCTGTGAATTGCTAACAACATTTTGCAAACTACCTGCTCATCCTTACTCATTCAAATCAGACTGAGCTGAACTGGCTGAACATTTGCCTGATGATGGGAAGTGCTGAATTAATTCCCTGCTTTGTTTTGCTTGTGTGCACAGCTTTTGCTTTACCTGTTAAACTGTCTCAACCTATGGATTTCCTTAGTTTTACACCTCCCCCATCCCACGGGGAGATTGAGTGAATGGGTGTGTGGGCCTTAGCTGCTGTCTGGGATTAAACCACAGCAGTCCTGGAGGTGGAAATCAATGCAAATCCAATGAACCAAATGGTCTTATTTTGTGCAACACAATATGCTATCCTTTGGAAGCCCTGGCACAATTACCAGCTGCCCCTGCTGCACTGACTGAAATTGGTGCAGCACAACCCAGCCCTATGTCACACCCTCAGGCCAGTCTCCATTTCACTCAGCTTGTTTAACATCTAGGAATGCTTTGCTGCTGCTGCATTAATGAAATCACTGAGGGTCTGTTCAAGGGTGACACTGCCATAGAGCATCCCAGGTAAACAATGAACACTCTGTTGAGAATGATCACAGACACTCTCTGGATCTGAATGTTTCCTTAAACCAGAATTTCTCACTGGTAAAAGCTGGAGAGCCTCTGTAGCACCTAGGATGTACGCTCACTCAGCAGGCAGAGTGATCAGTCTCCATGTGTCTGAGATGACCCAAATCAGGGTGGAGAACAAAAAGCCTACCATCTTAGTTACAGCAAAACCTTAATTAGAAAGCTTTAGCTAACAAAAAAGCTTAATTAGTTCATCTTTGTTAATGGTTTCTTTTGACCAAAGTAGCATACAAAGTGTTCTCACAAGCAGTTCAGATGTCATATTCGAAGGATAGGCAATCCTGGAAATATTTATTGGGCACTTGAAGTCTCTTTACCTCTTCTTTGACTTGTGGCCTTGCTCTCCTGCCGGGCCGAAGGGACTGTAATAATTTGGTTTTTCTCTGAGAAATGTGGTGGGAAACAGAGCTGATGGGACCCGTAAATGCCCTCCATCCGCCTCTCCAGCGTTAACCGGAGGAGTTGTGACATCCCATCCCTTGCTCAGGAGAGGATTCACCCCAGGATTTCGAAGTGCCGATGTCATTTCCCTTTTCTCCCCGTCCCGTTTCCCCCAGAGCTCAGGTAGGTCCCGTCTCCTCCGAAAAGCGATGCTGCCCTGCCCTGCCCGTCTCTCGTGCCCACAGCTCGGCCGCCGCGGGGGCAGCGGTGCCGGGGCTCCCCGGGCCCTCCGCCGCGCCGCTCGGAGCCTGCCTGTGTGCAGTGCGTGTGCAGCCGGGACAGTTCGCTCAATCCCAGCCCGGGCGGCTCTGGGGCAGGAACGGAGGGATGAGGCGGCCGGGCTGAGCTTTCCGCAGCCGCGGCACATCGGCGGAACGCGGTCCATGCTGCCAGCCCCTAGGCGGAACACGGTACCGGGGGCGCGGCGCGGCCTCCACAGCGCCCCTGGCGGGCGAGGGCCCGTCTGGGTGGCATCTCTATGGTTCCGGGTGCGGCCCTGCCGGGAGGGCGAGCGGGCGGGCGCTTCCTGCCCGGCCTCTCTATGGTGACTTTCCGGGAGGAAGGGCCGCCGCCGGCGCCGCGCGCCTGCGTGTGCCGGGCCCGCCCGCCCCCCGCCGAGGCCGCTGCCCGACGCGCGGAGCGGCGCCGGCTGCCAGCGCTCGCGGCGCCGCCGGTGCGGAGGAAGGCGCGCGCGCCCCGGCCCCCGCCGCGCCCCCGGGGCTCCGCGGCGGCAAATGGTGGGGCCGGACGATGCCGGAGCTCCGGGCGGCGCAGCCGTGTTTCCCGCGGGCCGGCAGGAGGCGGCGGAGGAAGAGGCGGCGGAGGAGGAGGAGGACGGGGAGCGGGATGGGAGCCGGGGCTCGAGCCGGCGGAGCGGCGGGCCGGGGCAGGAGCGGCTGCTGCAGCGGTACCTGGCGGCGCTCGGCCCCGCCGCGGCGGCGAGTGGGAAGCGCTGCCCTGAGAAGCCCGCGAACGGAGCCGCCTGCGCCGTGGGCCCCTGCGGGAGGATGACCAACGGGGACGTCGGCTTCCTGCTGCCGCCGCAGGAGCCGCCGCCGCCACCCCCTCGGGCAAGACGGGATGAGCCGGGGCCGGAGGAGGAGGAAGCGAAACTGCAGAACGGGGGCTTCCTCTCCTGCCCGGCGGGAGGCGTCCCCTTGGGAACCGCCTTGGAAGAGCCGCTGAGGAGCTGCCGGCTGCGGAGCGAGGCGGAGCGGCGCGGGGGGGCGGCGGCCGAGAGTCCCTCGCCGCCTCGCAGCCCGGGGGGCGACGCCGGCAGCCGGGCGCTCGCCGCCCCCGCCGCGCGGACCTGCTGGGACCGGGCAGAGCCCGCTGCCCTGCCCCCGGCGCCCCTCGGCTTCACGGACGTGAACCTGAACTCCCGCAACACGTACGAGGTGAGCCGCCGCCGCAGCGCCCCGGAGCACCTGCCCCACGGAGGGACCGCGCCCGCCGAGCCGGCCCCGCCGCCGCAGGAGCCCGCGGAGAGGGCCCGGCACCGGGTGGGCATCGCCGGCGCCGGCAGCAGCTTCGCCGAGTTCTTCACCAGGTAAAGGAGCCGGCGGCGGGGCCGGTGAGGCCGTGCCCGGCAGAGCCTGGGGCCAGGGGGATGGATGCGGGTCTGCCGGCCGGGTCACGGGCGGCCGTGGGCTCTTGTGCAGGAGCGGGGCTCGGGGCAGCAGGGTCTTGCACGAATTCCGACCCTGACGAGCTCTTTCGCTAGCAAGCAGATACTCTTAGGGCAGGATAGAGGCTTTGGACGCGACAGTAAGATGATAAAGACCCTTTTACTACTACGAGCTACATGGACTTCAAGCTGGAATTTGCTTCCTGTACCAGGGCATATCGCTGTCTGAACGATCACAGTGGTACTCATTAAACCGCTTGGAGAATAAAGTGGAAGTTGGTGGTGGTGGAAACGCCTTTCAAATCGTCGTGGAAATTGCCAAGTGTTATAAAGCATTTCCTACTTGTTGAGGGTGTAGATAGTTTACTTATTTAGTTCTAAGTGTGGTGTTGAAAACTTCAAGGACTATGCTTTGTGCTTGAATTGAATTGTGTTAAGTTTCTAGCACAAAACCGAAAGCTGTGGGACATCCAGCTTTGTCGCCTAGGATCTCTGTCGCATTACTCACTCTTTAGCATACTACACAGGAGGTGCAGCTGGACCATAGTAATTTATAGCACACTCTATATAATTTCCAGCAGTTTTAAGTCTCCCAAACCCAGGAGTTATAGTTGTTGTTCAAGTCGCTGATAGGACAGTAGGTCTCTAAGTGTTTTAAGATGACAGAATAAGATTAATTTATTAACTGAAGAATTGAGATGGGAGAGGTTTGATCTCAAAGTGGGATCCCAAATGGAGAAATGGGCTCCCTCTGCCAACTCTCAGGAAAGGGGGAGATGGTTTCTTGAGGATAAAAATAGTAGCAGTTGAAGAATAAGTTCTGTGCACACACTTTGTTTCAGGGATGGACTGAGAGATTCCTGCTATTCCATATTAGTGATCTTCCATCCCATGCTTTCGTTCCTTTTTCCTCATGTTATGTGGACTGCAGTATATTGTATGAGAGTAGCTCAGTTGGTTGGAGAATGGTGCTAATAAGGCCAAGGTTGTGAATTCAGTCCCTGTCTGAGCCATTCACTTAAAGAGTTGGACTTGATGACCCTTTTAAGTCAGAATATTCTGTGATATTACCTTCCTTTTGCCTCACTACTTGAGCACATCTACCAGTAACATTTATGTTGTTGCTTTTTGCCCCAAATCAATAATTGATTGAAATTATGGAGCATTTTCCTCATAGATGCTGTGGTTTAACCCCAGGTAGTAACTAAGCACTACACAGCTTCTTGTTTTCCACCCCTTTCACCCCTGGCCCCTGTGAAATGGGAAGAAAAATCAAAAGTAAAACTTGTAGGTCGAGATAAGAAAAATTTGGTAATTTAAGCAAAGTAAAATATAATAGTAAAAATTATAATGATAATATAAAGAAAAGCCTGAGTGATGCACAACACAATTGCTCACCACCCACTGATTAGTGCCAGACCCTTTCCCCACACACTGATCAGCCTCTTCTGGGTAACTCCCTCAGTTTATGTTCTGTGCATTAGGTTTTTATAGTGTGGAATCCTTTTGGCCAGTTTGGATCACCTGTCCCAGCTATACTCCCTCTCAGCTTTTTGTGTGCTTCCTCACTGGCAGAGCATGAGACACAGTCCTTGACTTAGGATAAGCACAACTTAGCAACAAACAAAACATCAGTGTGTTATCAACATTGTTCCAGTACTGAATCCAAAACAGAGCTCCGTACCAGCTACTGGGAAGAAATTAACTCTATCCCAGATAAAACCTGGACAGTAGAAAAGTTTGAACTTGGTGTACAGCAGAAGTGGTCAATATACATTGATATTTGCTGGTTTTAGTAAAGGCTTGGGTAATAGATGAAAAAGTGTAATTGCTTCTATCCTGACAAAAGCTATAGTACAGACACCTCAGTGGAAGAGTGGCTCTCAGGAAATCCCGTTTCACAGTGCCTGACTGGCCCAGCTGGCTGTGCCTCTGGTGCATTTGGCCTGGTGAGCAATACTGGCTACCTTCTGTTCTGCCTATACATTCATAAAAGAGCCTTAGTTACAGTTGATTTAATCTCATAAGCCAAAATGAGATTGACTAATGAAAACTTCCAGTGATTTTCTTTGAAAAAATTTTCAAACTTGTCTTGCTTGACGGATTTGTCTCTAGATAAATAAATACTAGAATGGGTAATATCCGTTATGAAAAGTGGTAATAAAACTTTTATAACTTTTTCAGTAGTTAGTTCTTTTCTTCTGAACCTGTAATTCAAAAGCTTAGACTTCTCACTTTTATTTTAAACTGTCCAGATTAATTTAAAGTTGCCAATGTAAGTGAGTTATCCTATAGTTCTTAAAAAGAGGATGTCAGTAATAAGAACTGAAATGGTATAAAAAATTGTCCTGTGTTTGAATGTTTGTAGCAACTCTACTTCCTTAAGTTCTCAGGAGAAGGTTGCTTGTATTTGTGAATGTGCACAGGCTCATAAATGATGTTGCTCCCCAGAGTTTGAGTTGTACCAAGTGGCTGTGTACCTGAGAGAGAGCAACTCATTTGTGTTTTGTCAGAGTGTAGCTGCTCCCACAATGTAAAAAAAGAAAACCCAAAAGGTACTGGATGTGCTACATGGGTAGCCCAGCAACCCATGTATCTAGGATGTTTTGTGCTTGTAATGCTCTTTGTTGAGTTTGCAAACTGTCTAAAATTTGGTATTTCCCATTGTGTTTTTCTAATAGCCATAATTATATGGAAATTATTCTAAAAGCTGGACATTTCTTGCAGATACTTAAAAAAGAGAAGGCAAAGGAAGTCCTACTGCCTCCAGCTTTATTGTTGTAATTGCTGTGACCAAACAGTTTGATCAGACAGATCTGGGTTAGGAGGCTGCTGTTTCCAGCTGTTCCAGCTTGTTCCCAGCTCTTCAGTTATCAGAATGACCTGCTTCATAGTTCTTTGAAATAATCCATGTTAATTGTCTGTCTTCATTCACTGAACCAGAGAGAAAACTGATGAGGTGAGGTGGGGGAAAAACCAAGCAGCTGTCATCAGATGCATCTTATCCAAACTCTGTGACAGGGAGAGTGGCTGTGCCCTTGAGATTGTCATTAATAATTACTTTAAGATCCTGAGAAAGTTTGCATTGGTGACTAGGACCTTTTTTTCAAGTGAGTATTAGGTTTGATATATGGCCTTGGAATCTTAAGTTGTATTTCTGCCAAATCATTAAGCCTGTCAAATCAATACTAACAACTTCTAACAGAAAAATAATTGGTTTTGCTGTACATCTTGTTTTTCTTCACATGTGAAGTAGGATGCCACAAGTAGATCAGTATGTGGAGCAGAGTGTCATGGCAAGGAAAATTGCATGGCTATGGTCAGTTGTATCCACTGTGCTGCTGTTTTGGTCAGAGCCATAAATGGCATTTTGGAAGTCACCTGTTGCTGCTTTGTAGTCCTGTAGTGTATAATTCATAATGCAGTCATATACAGGCATTGTACACAGCAGCTTACAAGGGCAATGCTCTGTTCTTGGGTTACTGGATCCCTGTTGGGTGCAGAATGGTTCAGTGAGCAGGAACATTGCATGGACAGTTGAATTAAAGCCATGATTATTACCTTGACTACAGTATGCTCTAAATGTGCTGCTTTTGGGGGCAGAGCAAAACAGTAAACCAAAAAGGTCAAGCAGCAGCAAGTAATCCAGGGCTGAGAGCAAGACTCGATTCTGAACCTTTTCTAAAGATGAATTCTACTTCATAGTTCTGTAGGTAGGTACTAGCCATCTTTTCAGCTTGTGTAGATATTGTACCTTTCTGAATTGTGTATTTGCTAGACAAATTTAGGTATCTGGTAGTTGGCAAAGTTTTTTATTCCTTGATTCAAAGCATACTGTTGACAACAGTGATATTTGCTTTTTTAGTAGTAGAGCACCATTTTTCCAAGCACTTGTGTTCCAATATTCACCTAAGATTCACAATGAGATTAATTCATAACTGCCACTTCTTGCAGGTCTTTGGAGTGTGCTGTGAGAAATAGGTGTAAGGGTTTACAAGCATGTATGGCTCCTTGGCACACATATTCTTATGGAAAATGTCTTTAGTCTCTTACTTCCTTCATTGCCCAGAGTGATTGTGTTTGTTGTCCAGAAGTTTTGAAAAATACTCACTTGAGGAGGCGATGGAAAGTCAAAAGAAGTCAATATTTGTAGGCACAAAGCACTAAGAAATCACTGAAGCTCACATCTTTGTCTCCCTCTTTGTAAACACAACCTTGAGTAGGTAGTCCTTCAAAAGCTGCTGATCTTCTTGCCTTTACAGATGTCCTTGGCAGAGACTGGAAGGTTGCAGGGAGGCTCACTGAGTATTGTCTCTCAGTACACAGTAGTGTCTCTAGCTATGTAGTTTATATTTCAGTTTATTACAAAGTACCACTTGCAGCTTTTTGCACTACGTGGGGATCTACTTAGATGGGTCTTGTGAAAGTTTAGTACCAGAATTAACATTTCTCTTAGAGAAAAGCTCTGCATACATAAATCATCATGAAACTTCAGGGGATGTACTGGGCACCTATGGAGAAGAAAAATCTTTAGTGGACTTCTGATCAAAAATGAATCAAGTGGGAACGGGTTGTCCTTGTGACAGGTCTTCTAAACCTTCCATTCATGTAAAGATAAGAAAACAGATTGATGGGATCACTTCACAGTGCTTAATTTCTATTCTGCTATTGCCTGTGCCTGTATCTTGATCAGATCTTACTGAAAAAAACCTGCGTGTTTTATTTTTGATTTTGGTGTTGGTTTTACATTGTCCAGATTAAAACAAACCGAATGAAAAAAAGTAACAGCCATACTGTCAATATATATTGAAAGATGATTACAGAGAAGAGTTAAGGGAATACATAAAAGCTTCCCTGAGAAATCATGAGAGCACCCTTCTCCCTTCTGTTTTTGGCTGCAGTTGTTTCTGCTTTCTATAAGTAATTTTGTAACTTAAGGGAAGAAATGGATACATATAATTGCTTTGAATTAAAGCTGATTGGAGAAAGTAAGCAGGAGTACCTGGACCCTAATATGTGGGCAACTTCAAACAGTACTCTTTTTTTCCTGAGTTAGAGACATAAGTAACTTGATAAAATAGGATATGGCATTCATATTATCAAGTTGAGAAGCTCCTCTGTGGATTCTTCCTTGACATTTGTGAAGAATGATTTATTTTGTGACGTTGTGTTCACATGTTGACCGGTTTCTGACTTTCAGTGGGTGTTTCACCATAGATAAGATGCTTCGCACCCATGGAATCAATTTGGTTAGGGTGTCTGTTGACTAGCAAATCAAAGTGAAATTTCAGGAGCTCAAGCAGAAGAATGTTACGTTGATTTAATTCTGGATAGGTTTCAGAAGGCCATGTTGCTCCAGCTTCTGTCTGCAGCAAGTCTTTCCCCAGTTACCCCCTCAAGGAAAAAAAGCTGACTGAATAGATGTCAATTCTGAAACCTCCGATGTATAGTCTTCATCAGTCTGTAATGCCTAAAGTATTGTTAGCAATTTTTCTACTCTCTTTGGTTGATAGTGTAAAGGACAGTGTTATATTCTACACTGGTACATATATTTGCACTAGGAGTTTTGTAATCCTAGTATGAATTTTCATGAAGTAAGTTCTCATTAAACTAATGCTGTAGGGTGTTTTTGTGGGGGACTGTGTGGATTTTTTTGAGCCAAACAGCTTAAATTGCAGTTTTGTATGCAGCAAACTGTTGGAATCATAGCTTGTTTTGTTCAGGACTGTTCTACAGAGGCATTTAAACTTAATCTGAAAGCATCTTCTCTTCTCCCCCTCCCCTTCATTTTGCTGAAGGCCTTTTCATTCATTGGTCTCTTCTGCTTATTTGGGGTCACAGGGTTTCTTACAGAGTATATTGAGAGTAGTGACAAAGTGAATGGAACATCTCTTCTGAATAGGCTATGACTAAAAGAAGAATGTTTTACATGGGAAATAACTACCAAAGGAGATCACTTAAATCACAGCTGGCCTCTAAGAAAATGATAGTTCTATGTTTTTGCTCTCTTGGCTGTTCCAGTTATTCATTAAGTTATTTTGTCCTGATTGCTTAAGAATAAAAAAGGAGTTTAAGGGTTTTTGGTCACATTTCATTCATGTCAATGAAAAAATTGTTACTCCTCTCTTCAATTTATTTGAACTACTGAGATGTTTACGATATAAACATCTGTCTTTTTTTATTTATCATAATTGGTCTTGTTTGTTGTTCAGCTGGGAGGGGACTAGGTTTATTGAACTGGGTGGTTGGCACTGCTTTAAACTTTGCAGCTTCTGTGTGTGCATCGTTTTATTATTGCTTTCTAAGGAAGCGAAGCACGGTTTCTGCTTCATCTCTCTAGTACTGCAGCCTGTTTCCGAGGTCAGTCAAACCTCTCAGAGTCTGAGAGAGCTCCAGCATAAAAATCCTACAGATTTTTGAATGAAGTCTGAACACAAGGAGAGCCTGCAGAAGAGACTGATAATTTGCCTCTGTATTTTCAGAAGCCAGTCAGCTGTGCAAGCCACCTGCAGAGCATTTTGCTTCTGGCTCGATATTGGGGTAACAGTCTGAAGAAGAGTGTGGCTGTTGTGTGGGTGAACTTATGACTTCAATTAGTAGAAAACTAGTTTTCATGGTCATAGATGAGTTTATTCTTTCAGAACTTCTGAGAGCCAAACACTCAGACTGGTGTTCTTCTGAATTCCTCTTCTGCTTTCTTATGGCCTGACTGAAAAGCTGTAGCCTAAAGGAGTACTTTCCTACAATTTTTCTCCCTTCTCCAAGGTACTCCTTTATTAAGAAGCTATGTTCAGTTTCCATTGTTATGTTGGGTGCGCATTGTAATGTGCTCTTGGGTAAGTGAAAGAGTGTCTTTTGATCCTGTAGCATAATAAAAGCTTCCTTGTTGGCTCCCCTTGCCTGTGACATTTGTTGGTCTAAGCTTCCTGAAGGCCAGCTGTAGAATAGGTAATCTAAGCTTAGCTGTGGTCAGGCCTCAGACCTTGGAAAGTTCTGTCCTGTGTGTGTTGCTTCAGCTGCCTAATGCATTCATTAATGTAGGATCTTGTCTGTCTGCTGCTGGGCAGTAATGAAGCAGTTTGTGTGCTGGATGCCAGAATGCTTTAAAACTCAAGCAATCCACTTGCTATCAAAGGTATTTGTGTGGTTGGCATCTGTCTGCCTTAGGTAGCTGAGGGAACTGGGGTGGTTTGGACAAGAGAAAACTGAAGGGAGACCTTGTCATTCTACAAATACCTGAGAGGAGGTTGTAGTGACATGGGTGTCAGTTTCTTTTTCCACTTATCAAGTGATAGGATGAGAGGAAACAGCCTCAAGTTGTGGCAAGGGAGGTTTAGGTTGGATATTAGGAAAAGCACCATCACTGAAAGGCTAGTCAAGCATTGGAACAGGCTGCCCAAGGAAGTGGTTGAGTCACCGTGCCTGGAAGTGTTTAAAAGTCATGTAAGTGTGACACTTAGGGACATGGTTTAGTGGTGGTCCTAACAGTGCTGGGCTAATTGTTTGACTCAATTATCTTAGAGATCTTTTCTAACCTAAATGATTCTATTATTCTTGCTTTTTCTTGTTGTAAACTGTGTTTTGCAAATTGCTTGCTGTTCCTCAAATTCTGTAAGTAGTGGAGTGGTAGATTGGAAAATTTCTTCCTCATCTTTAGAAAAGATGTCAGGCAAAACTGAATTAAATCAGTCCCCTGCCTTCTTCTATCAGCTAATAGATCAAAAATTAATTCTTGTGTTTTGTAGTATTTCTGCAATTGATCACCGAAGCAATGACAAAATATATTGCTAGTTGCAATATATTGCTAGCTGCAATTGCTAGTTGCAGCTGAAACCCAATGCACTGAGTGACTGCAAAAGTGCTCCAGTGCTTGTAGTGCTACATTGTGCAATCGAGTAGTTGACAGGCACTCTGTCAGGCACCAGAAAGGAAAAATATTAACTGAGCCTTAACCAGGCTGGTCAGAGTTACAATCACCCCTGGGACAGTCTGCAAAACAAAACTCTGCCCTGTGTTTGAACTTCCAGTTCACAGACTTGTAGGCCATGTCACAGGCTGGAAATCTTTATCACCTTTGTTTTGAAAGCATACATTGTATAGAAACATTTGAACTATAGGTATAGTGATTGCCCTGATAAAGCTGGTGAGTTTTGCCTTAACTGAAAGTGAGTCACATCTAGAACAATTTCAGGTGCTTTGTTTAACTGAGTTGTACTTTGTGAGATATCTTGGTGAGCTGACTGAAGAATTTGTTATTGTCCGGAAACAAAGGAAATGTTTCATCCCTGCTTCTGGTATTTATATGATCCTCTGTGAGCTGCTGTTGCTCATTAAGCTGGAGAGTGAAAAAAGTGTTGATGGTTTTCTGTGGGACTAGTGAGCTGGATTGACTTGCAGGGTATGGAGGGTGTGGGAGCTGATGCAGCAGAAGGGATTGTAGGACATTACTATGCAAGGAGGAGAAATGCACTTCCCCATTATGTGGGTTTGTGGGAGGAAGGGCACTTGTTCCTCAAGCATTGTTTTGCTTGGAGTATGTTGCTCATTAAGTAATTGTGACTTTGATGGATTAGATATTCCTGGCCATACAAAAAATACCAGAAAATACAGATACACAGAATATCTGTAGTCAACTGGTAAAAATTCTCCACTTCTCGCAGCTGTGATCTAAGACTTTGTTTTAAATGCTGTGGGTAAGAGACCTTTGATCATTATTAGAGAAGATTGACCTTAGTGTTTGGTGTAGTGTCAAAATAGCTTTATAACTGCCTGATCAAATACGAAAATGATAGAACAGTCTGGCATAAAGCTCTGCTTTGCTACTTCACTCTGAAAAGTAAAGGTTGATTCTCTTCCTTTATTTGTATTAAACCATTCTGAAATTTAACCCCATCAGTTAGCTTGCTTATGTGTCTGCTTATTTATGAATGTTTTTGAATGCTTGAACTGCTTGTAAAACTGACCTGGGCAACAGCTCTTTGTTAGGAGCAGAATGTAGTCTGGTAAAATACAGTTTATCAGTGAGTGTTCTGTACAAAGTGTTCTGTAATACTGCTCAACGCTTTCAACTCTTAAAACTTCCCAAGTGTTTGTGTACCTGTAGTAAAACTGGTCTGCCAGCAGAGTTTGTAAAGCCACTTTGGGACTGGTATTCACTAGGAGCTTGATAAGAGAGTTGATTTAATTAAGTCTCATCAGTGCAGTTCCATGATAGTTCCGTCAATCTTTGTCCTCTCCAAGACACCAGAGGCCACCTCCTTCCAGCTTCTCAATCCTTAGCTTGAGAACTGTCCTTGACAGTTCATCAAATTTCAGGTATACCTATTGTAGCCAAGGCTTTAGTTGATCACTAATACAAATGGAGACATATTTAATTTTAAAAAAATACTACAAGCTTGGTCTTGCTGAGGATGGTTGTTTTTCTGGGTACGATTTTTCATTTCCTTATTTTATTTGTTTTTATTGGAGGGGTGGGGAGAGGACAGAGGCCAAAAGCTTGCTTGTGTAGCATCTAAGGCTGCAGGTTTAGAGTATTGCAAACATTGAAGCTCCTTTGGAGAGGGTAGTATGGAATATTCTTTGAGTTGTCTTGGTGCAGAGAGTAAGAGGAGATCTTTACGTCTAGAAGGTGCTAAAACTAGAAACCTGTAACAAATCTGTGGTTGGGGTAATAAAATTAAAAGAGAATCTATAATCTAGCTGCTGCTTGTAGCAAAATGGTGGAAAATGGAAACTGTAAAATTGGTTGGGTCACATCTCTTCCAATATAGGGCACAACTTTGAAACTTGTGCTGAAAGCAATCAAAAATGTGTTGGATCAAAATGGGCTGACACTTGAAGCTATTGAAATTAAAAATGTAGAATGCCTGTTGCTCTGCAGGCTTTGTAAGTGGCTAACCAAAAAGGTTTTATTTCCTTTCAGTGATTCATTATTTATGCTTAGAGTTGAGTTACCTTTGTTTCTGCATGTAAATTATTGAAAAGTCTTGTTTAAAGCAGAGGGGCTAATTTTGCTTAATAAAGCAATGGGGTTTTTTTGTCTGCTGTTATTTCCAAATTATTTCACATGAGAGCATAACAGAATGGCCAAGACTCGGGTATGGAGAAGAATTCTGCTGTGTTCTTAAGCAGCTTTTGTGTGTTATGCCTGGTAAAGAGATGCCAATATGAATTAATAGTTCTTGTTATGTATTTGGCTATGGAATATTCCATACAGAATATGGAATTGCAGGCATGTAGAGGTTTCCAGAATTTGTTCTAAAAGTATGGTTTTAAGTAAAAACAACTAATTTTAGGGTTTTCCATCTGTAAAAATGTATCTATAGCAATTCCTGGAACATGCCTCTTCTAACTCCTTACTAATACAATTCTCTGGGTAAAGATTGTTGGGTAAATAAGTCATTTCCTTATCAGCTCATCTTTCAGCTAATTCAAATTTCGACAAGTTTTAAGCATACACCTATTTTGTATGCCTATGAAGCTTATTAAGAAATTAGCATGGGGTGGAGCAAGAGCAGATGGCATGTACAAGCAGAACTCTGTTCTTTGTGGGGATGCAAAATCAGTTGTTTTGTAATACAAACACAGTTTTTAATGACTTTTGTTACTGCATTCCTTTTACATGCTCTGAGGTTTTGTTGGAATCAGTAGAGTTTTAATGTTATTTCAGAGAAATTTAACTTCAGGGCTTTTAACTGTATTTTTGTAACTATATTAAAAACACAGAGAAAATGTACTGAGGTTTTTTTGTCCAACTTGGTGCTCATTTGTAGCATTACTTCTATGCTGGATTTCTCTTCTTTGTGATTCTGTGAGGAAAAGCTATGTGTGATAGAGTGAGGATATTCTTGATGGGATGCTGATTCCTTCCTGTTTGTGTGTTGCTTCCCTGGATTTAGAATGATGCAGTTGTCTTATGCAGTGTTTACTAACAGGTACTAGGTGCTTAATCAAAAGGGAAATCTAATCAGCCTTCCTCAGACTTCCTCTGTCAGTTCTCGTGGCTTTCAAATCTTGTTTTCTCAGCATAACAATTCCCTGTTATCAAAGGTCTTGAAAGATGGGTGCAATGAGAAGAAATGATTGATGATGGAAGATGACAGTAAACCAGATTGTTGTGTGTAAAGTAAAAGTCAGAAAATATTTTGACAGTTAGCTTTTTTATCTAAAAAAAGTAACTTTTACTATGCTAGTATAACTTGAAGTCTCTTTTTGTAAATTATTGGGTAAACATTTTGAGCAAGCTCAAAGTTATCTTGTTAAGGATGAGAAATCAGAGAATAGTAGTTTACCTTTCAGCATTGAGATATAAACACAACATTGATTTATTAGTAAAATAATCCTAAATTATGTGTATTTTATTTGGAAAGATGTTTTTTTGTTGCCACACTATATGTGTGCCAAAGGTGCCCATAGTTTAGTGGTTTTGTTTTGGTTTTTGGGGTTTTTTTTGGTTGGTTGGTTGGTTTTTTTTTGTTTGTGTTGGTTTTGTGTGTGTCTGTTTTGTGTTGTTTGGGGTTTTTTGTCTAACATAATGCAGCATTTCAAATTAAATTAATTTTTATATTAAAATGAACTGTAAGGAAGCATACTTTCCTCATGTATAACAGTAGTGATGATTATAACATGGTTTATGCTCTCCTCTAAGACCACTTGAATTTTGCCATTTTTGTGTAGTGCAAGATGAATAAATTAGAGAAGAGTAGTCTCATTGTTAGTATGCTTTATATTGATATCCATCCTAATGGCTAAGGTGTAACTCCAGCCTTCCTCTACACCTGAAATCTGTCTATAGATCAGTGAAAGTGTCAGAATAGGTGAAGCTTGAGCCTGTATATGGAGTTGTAATGATTGAATGATTGGGAAGGAAAGCTGCTTAAGGTGTTGCTGGGATGCACAAAGCAGTAGAATGCTGCCAGCCTGTTGTTTGTGGCACACAGTGGAGTTGTACAAAGGGAAGATCCATGTATGTTACCTTTGTTGAAAGAGCTGTAGCAAAACGATGTGTAGCTTGAAACGAGGTTAGTTTGACATTTTTGGTCAAACAAAAGATTCTTGTCAGACTCCTGTTCTTGTGCAGAGGTCACTCAGTTATACCTTGAGGCAGAGTGCTGGAGATGGAGCTACCCTGAGCCATTCCTACCTGCTGCTGTTCAAAGCACTTCAGCTTTATTTGAGTGGCTGTTGTGCAAATACAGCACAGTCTAGTTTTGGATAAAATTTAAGATCAAGGTTGAAGTAATTGTCTCATATTTTCCAGTAAGTTCCTCTAAATCTTGGAAATCTGTTGTCCTCTTGACCTGTAGCTACTTGGAAATCAGAAAGAAGTTTTTTGTGTTGAGATTTTTTTTTGGGGGGAGGGCAAGTCAAAACCCCAAAGTAAATTAAAAAAATCACTAAAGTATCAGGTTCCACCTATCCCCTTCTGAGACTTAATTCTAATTGCATTTAGACTGCACTAATTAATCTTAAATAGCAACAAAAAAGTGATTTCGAAAGCAAAAGAGGAATGGAAGCAAGCAATTTCATTAGTAGAACATAGTGTTAATGTCACCTGTAGAAATTGTTAACATTTTTGAATTGCTGTACCACCAGTATGGTGAAATTTGCACAAACTATCCTGGGCACAGGCAGGAATAGTTGAAGCAACACAGTTAAAAATAAGGGGGAAAACCACCAGTCCTAGCTGTCATTACAGCTGTTGCAGTTGTGTGCTCACAGCCCACAGGTTTTTGTTTAGTGTAATCCAAACCATGTTAGCAAGAGGTGTCTTGGTCTGTGCCAATAACTTCTCATTCTGTGGCACTTCATTTTGCTTTTGAGCTCTTCAAGGCACCTACTGAAACATTTTGGAGTGTCATTTGAGAGTGTTAATATGTGTTATATAAAAGAAGCAGGGAAAAAACCTTACAGCTTTCCCCTGGGCTTTTGTAAAGCAGAGCTTAAATCAATGAACTAATTTAATACTTCTATCCCATGGGTCCTTGCAACAGAAAGAATTGTTCACTTCTAAAGCACAGACTCTCTTTTAATGAATTTTGAGGTTTTCAAATGGATTTTGAGATTCTGTACCGAAATGCTATTGACTTTTCAGCCATTTCAATAGTTGACTCTTCCCAGGATCAGTGAGAATCATGAATATTCTAAGCAGCAACAAATACATCAAATCTAGTACACTTCCTGCAGTTCAGTGAATGCAACTTGTAAGCATTCACAGATGCTGTTCCTTAACACAGCTTTTGTAAAGCTTTGCTGCTGTCAAGAACACCTCAGATGTGATACTGTTCTTTGCATAAACAATGTATTAAGAAGTGTCCTTCCATCTTCAGCAAAGCTTATTTGTAATCTCTCATTAATTTCTTTCTGATTAGAATTCCTGTGTGAAGTTTATTCTGGCAGGATACAAAGTTTTACGAGCACTTAGCCTTCACAAGAAACAGACCTCATTGAAATATGTGCTCAATAAAAGTTAAACTTCATTCCTTCCAGACTACATTAAAGAATGTTTGTTTTGATGTTTTATTTGTTTAAAAAACCTGAAAAATTAAATCTTGTAAAAGCCATGAGCATGCCTAAATCTTTTTGTATTGAAATATTAATTTAAAAAATCTGTATGTTTACACATTATTTTCATTTTAAAAGGAAAACCAGTTACCTGGTTGTTAATGAACCAGCTTTGATACAATGACAGATTGCCATCAATATTAAATGCATCTTTCAGCTTCTACATATGCTAGAGGCAGTGGAGTTCAACTGCCAAGTAACCCTGGTGGTTTTCCATAGTGTGTACAGAGACTGGGTGGTTATTGCTACTGTGAAATCAAGAAAGATGCTCCAGAATGTACCTACCTGCATACCTGCTTTTGGGGGAAAAAGTCTTCTCTAATGAAGTTCAAATACAGCTGTTGCTGTTGCAGATTTAAGGGCAAGGCTGTGGGGTAGTGCAGAGTCTTTAGAAAACTTCTGTCTTGTTTTGTTGTTTATTCTTTGACAGCTCCTCCTTCCCTCCTGAAGACAATGTAAAGCACTGTGAAAAGTGTCCTTATGAAATGAGCCTTTGTTATTTATGTAAGCACACTTTTTTTGTCTTACAGAGTGGATCTGTTTATTTCACTAATAGTGTTCAGTTCTGGGATTGACTGAAGATGGTTTTTTTCATGGCATGGGTACCATGGCTGGTCTTTTTCACTGTTCCTCCTTTCCAGGCTGTGTATCAGAAACCACTGTCTTGGAGCTTCTGGGCTAACTTGGATTCCACAGGGATGGATGAAGATATTACAAATTTCTCTGATGGGGACAGAGTTGTGGAATGTGTGGGTCACAACCAATGCTTCCTAGAACAATTTGTATTAAACTATTATTAGTAGCAATGGCTCAATTTCCATAATGGCAAACAACTATTCAAACCATGCAATCAGTTATTTCCAAACATGCTTTCCCAGTAATTGGTTGGAACAACATCTGGGAGACCTCCACAGAAGTGGCACAGTGTACTGGGGCACCAACAGATTCTATTCTCTTTTGTGGGCATTCCACAAAAATGTCTCATGGTGTTCTTGTCAATCAGGTGTGTGTGTAATCCTGTACTCCCTGCCTGCCTATAGCAATTGCTGTTTTCTTGAATGCAGTCTTTTAATTTTTTTTTTTTCTTTTTTTGTCAAGCTGTTGATGATGGTAGTGAGTGGCAGTGGCCTCAAATGGAGTGAAGAGAGTCTTGGTGTTCTGCATTTCTTTTTTTTTTTCTGGATTCCATGGGACCACCAGTCTTGAGTTTAACAGTTTTTGGGAGGCTTCCATGCTCTATCAGCACCTACTTCTCCATCTCTCCAGCTTGCTGTTTGCTGGTGGCTAGACCCTCAACTACACACAAGCTCACAGGCTGTAGAGTTCATTCACACAGACTTGCACTGAAGGGATTTTTGACAGGCATTTGCTTGTTTCCCAAATAACAAAAAACATTCTAGGAACAAAAAAAATAGCTTGTATATGAAGACCATACAATGTCTTACAAACACTACAGTTCCTAATTGTAAAGCTATGCTGTCTGGCTAGAAGCCCTGACAGCCCTGGAATTTAAGAGCCCTGAACACTTTTCAGACAGATTGTGGTTGTTGAAGCATGCTCCTTTTATCTGGGCAAAGCTAGGAGACTGTTTGCTATGCACAAACATGACTGCTTCCAATTTGAAAAGGAATTGTATTTTAAAATACAGCAAATACATTAAGTGAAGAATAAATCTGAGGATCTATTTTCAGAAGAAGAGTGTGAAGTTAGCTAGTTAACACTACAAAAACATCTTCCACCAAAAGTACTCCCCTATTCTGTTCTCTGAGGTCAGCTGGTAAGCTTCCTGAGAAATAACCTTACAGGCTACTGAGCTTTTAATCCCTTTGTGGTAAGAGTTTCTGGAAAGTAACTTTCCAGTATTCAGAATAAATACACTTCTTTCATTTTTAAAGCACTTGTACATAACATGCTCTGTGGGAACTTGTGATTGGAGTCAAATAGTATAGCTGAGTATCTGACAAGTGGCCACCAACACGGTCTTGTGATGGTTGGCTTTCTAAGAAGTAAGAGCAATGCAGTCATCTGCCTCTTTGGGTGTAATTGCTTTAGGCACTGATAAAGCTTGTCTGCCAAACTGAAGCTGTGTGATTGTTTCCTGGTTTTCTAGTCCATGCTATGAAAGTTGAAGCCATGAAGATTGGTAGAAGTAATAATTCACCATTAAAAAAAATCTCTTTAAGTTACAGGGTGTTTTTTAGCTGTAGTCATTTCGTTCTCCAAATAAATCAAGAAGAAACACATAAAACCAGCCCCAAATAAAAGTTTGAGAATCTGTGGTGTGCTGTTTATATATAAGGAAGTGCCTGCTATTACTAAAAAAAGGTCTGATAAAGTGGTTTAGAGGTAAAGTTAAGTGTTAAATACAAATATTAGCATCAAAGCACCTGTAATGAAAGATGCTCCACTTCAAATTAATTATTTGAAAGCAGAATGCATTTTGCATTTGCTGAGCAGTAAATCTCTACAGTTCACCCAAGTGAACTGGTGGAGAAATTGAAGAAATGTAAATAGGAACAATATGCTTTGTTTATATGCTTATAACAAACAAAACAAATCCATTCTCTCTTTTCAGAAACTTCTTCACTAAAAGGACAAAGGAACTCAAACCTCCTGTCCAAAGCGCTCCTGGTTGGAAGTTGTTTGGAAAAGTCCCACCCAGGGAAAACCTTCCAAAAGATTCCAAAATTATTCAGCAGGTGAGTAAACATCACACAACTCAAGGTAGGAAAATTGTAAAAATAAGATACAGGTACTGCATTTCTCTGCTGTTATATCCACGTTGGTGTTATATGACCACAGGCTGCTCTGAGAACATTCTTTTGGGGCTTTACTTAAGTAATTTACTTAAGTAATTCCTTTACTAAGGAATTTGAGTTTTATGATTATTTTGCGATGATGATTCCATTGATGATTACATTCTTCAGTACATCTCAGTACTTATAAAAAGTACTTCCAAAAAGGTGGTAAATGTTCAAAAAGCACTTAAGCTGGTTTTATCAAGACATTAGAACTTGCATTAATTTCCCATAAAATTTTGTCTTATTTAACATGGTATGCTGCAATAGGACTCATTTTTCTATTGCCATCCTTGTCTGGAAGACTTCCTATATAGGTGACCTGTGACAAATTGCTTAGAATTCTGAAACGTGTAATCTTCTTTAAATTAAAGCTTTAATCTCACTGAAGATACTTTGTTGCAAAATAATACTGTAAATTAAACTTGGTTTTGAGCTACTGGAATTCTTCACAAAGACACCTCTGATTTCCTTCCTCTGTCACAAGGTTGCACTTCCATATAATTGTTCCTGTGGAATCTGTCTTTGATAAATAATACTAAAATATCAGTGTTCAAAGGGGAGCAATTGGTAACGTATCGTTACCGTAATGTTAGTGTGCAAACCTGAAGGTGAAAGATTTATTGACATAAGAAATGTGAATGTCCCCTGTGTTGGTTAAAACAGTAACTTGAATCTCTTGAGGGCTGCTCTCTCTGTCTGCTTTCTTAAATTCCAAATAAGCTGATGTGTTTGGCAGGTGTAAATGGCTGTGAATGAGGCAGTGTTCAGTTATCTCCTAGAAGGGGCTTTGTGGCAAAGAGGGCGTTTTGGGAACAACCAAAGTCAAAAACTAGAGGATCTTTTTGAAGGACTTTAATGCAATGTGACTTGTGACCATGGGTTGAAACTATGTGACCTTTGAAGATCCCTTCCAACCCAAATTATTCTATGGTTTGTAGTGTGAAGTAAAATGAATGCTTTTTCTACGTTTTCAAATACAGTTTTCTTATTTAAGTGGTTTTCCTCTTCGGGTGGGAGAGGGCAAGCATTCTTGCTTTGCTTGCAGGTGCATGCTGTTGGCCTTGTGCTTGAAAATGCTGTGGTAAAATCCAGATGTCTCTTCTATTCTGAGAAATGGAGAATCTGCACAGTGTTACCTGTCACCTGCTTGCTGTTTTCTAGTAATGAAGATATTTGTTCTGGAGACCAAGTTATAATAGAATTGTTTGGGTTGGAAGGGAGTCCTGCTCTCCCTGCTATGGGCAGTCACCTTCCAGCAGACCAGGTTGCTCTAAGCCCTGTCCAACCTGACTTTGAACACTTTCAGGGATGGGGCATCTACATCTTTCCTGGGCAACCTGTTGAAGATGATGATCTGAAGAAATAGTCCTACTTTCTTATTCTGTTTGCTCTCAGTGATGGTGTTTGTTTTAAACAGTAGTGTTTCTGTTTTTTAACTCCTCCAAAGTGTCAGAAAAGCAAACGATTACAACAATGTATTATCTTTAGCCATGATTGAGTTGCTCCTAGTCATGTGGTTTGTGCTATAATGTTTTCCAGATTAGAGTCACTGTTGGATTTACATGATCTCAAGTGAAGTACCAGTAATAGCTAATAGTTTTAGCTTTCTATTTGGCTAAAGCATTCATGGTCTTTATCTAAAGCCTCATGAGCTAAAAGATACAGTTACCAGTGGGGGAACCAGCTTGACAGTGTGCTCTACACACAGTTAGAGCTACATACCTAAGGAAATTTGATTTTAAATTGTGAAATGACCCCAGTGTCTCCATAATTAGCATATGTCAAATGTCTTGCACGTGTGTTTAAAATTTATTGTGTAGCTCCTTGTGCATATGCCTTTGAAGAAAAGCTGATGGTTTCTTTTCTCAAAAAATGTTGGAATTTGTTAAGCTGGTGATGGGTTAGAATGAATGTAGGCACAGTTGGTTGTTGAAGATCAGTGGGGAATAGCATCTTCACTTCAAATGGCGGACTGTAGTCTCTAGACTAATTCCTCACTAGGCTGGAGATGTGAGTGAAAACAATATAAGGCCTTCAAGAAGTTGATAGAAGTATGATCAAAGCTTAATGTGTTTTGTTCACATGGAATTCTGTGAATCTGTCAGGTTACTTCATAACCTACATGGAATATCTCTCCAAACTTGCACTTTGACTTTCTAAATCAGAGTGGAGGGATCAGATATGATTGAAACAGAAGCCTCACATTTCCCCCCAATTTTTTAGCTCTTTGTGGCCAGAACCATGGTTACTTCTTGTTAGCCAGCTTTTTAAAATGAACCTTAGGTGTAAGACTACAAGAAGATAGGAAAGCTGCCTGTGAGGGAGTTTATGGTAATTTATTATTAGCAATAAATCTTGCCATTCCTGAACATTATTTTTCATGGTTGGATTTTTTGGACCACCATCATGGTTTCACTTTATTGATGTCAGTGGCCAGCTTTGGGAGGGTGCAAATAAACCCTTGATTAAGGAAACTCAGTAATGAGTCAGCATCCTGCATGTAAAAGATGAGATCTTAAGAAGCCCTGTTGCAAGAAAAATTAACTCACAACAGGAAAAACTTTGCAATTAATAGGAGGAGGAAGTCTTTTGGATAAGGATAATACTTACATAAAAGTTTTATAGCAGTATCATGAAGCATGAAGTACTTTCCTATTAGTAAAACTGAGAAAAATTGCATCATTGTAGATGTATAGCCAAAAGACTGGTGGGGCTTATGTGTCCCTTTTCCATCCTGGCTGAAGGAAGCCTCCTTTGTTCTTTTTGTTATGGTAAGGATGATGTAGTAAATTGCTGATCACATTTAAATGAATGCTTGTGGCTCCCAGTCACTGTCTGTCAACTAGACACTGCTCTATGGCAACTTCACCTCCAGAGAGGTCAGGTATTGCTTGTATTATCTTGAATAACCTCCAAGAAAATCTGGAAACTTCATTGGGGATACTGTTTCATTTACTGTTCAATAGGCATTTTTCAGATGACATGCCAGCCAGCTGTGCCTTCAGAGACTGCCTAATGAACATGATTGTAACTAATTTCTTTGCAAGCCTCCTAGCCCGTGTGGAAGATGATGAATGTTCCCGTGGCACGGCAGCCGGCGGGGTTTGCGGCACCGTCCGTGCAGCTGCGCCGCCTCGGGCGTGATGCGCTCCCTCAAACTGGGTCAGAGGTTGGAAGTTCTTGGCAGCTGCAGCTCCCCACTCGCAGCTGCTGGCACGCTCATCTCTCCTTGGATTTAGAGCTGCCCAAGCAGGATGTGATTGAGGCCAACTCTTTTGCTGGACTTCTCCTTCCTCTGGGCTTCTTTCCTTCACTGTTTTTTTTTTTGAAAAGGGAAAACAACTCCCCAGGACTGCAAATGTCAAATGCATCTGATGGTTTTAGGAAGTGTGCCTTTTTTCATGAAATGCAGCTAATAAAACTAGCTATTATAAGAAGCATGTTGTCATTAATGATCAGTTTGGTAAAGTCTTTGCAGTCTGTACAGAAATCTGCTTTAAATTAGACTGTTGAAATACTTTAATGCAGAAGCATTTAAAGCAGAAACAGACTTGTGGGCTGATATATAACAATTTGGAATGTATTGACCAAAGTCCAGATTCTGTTTAAAAATGCAAGCACAATTTCAGTTTTTGTGCTTACAGTTAAAGAAAAGCGCTTTTAATCTATGATAAAAATTTTTTCTGAATATCAAATAATTAAGTTTACCTTATTTTATTAAGGCAGGCTTGCATACGATTTATTAATGTGTTTAAAGCAGTATGGTGGGTTTTTCATAATATGCCTGAATTAAAGTCAACTCAAAATATGCAATTACACATTGCAATATAAAAACCAAGCAAAACGTAGACCAAAATTGCTTTATCAGCAGTTTTAATAATGCTTCTCTCAGTGGCAGCCTTAAATGAAGTGGAAAAAAAAAGCTTCTTTTCTACTTAAATCTGACACACCATTAAAAGCTTGCAGTGATTTTAGCAGTGACTGCTTGTTCAGAAGTGAAGCCATCTTTTCCAATAGCTGTCACCTTGTGTACAAAATTGAAGGTTTTAATCTTTGACAGTCCATTAAGTACTAGCTTTGACTGGGTCACTGTTGTACATCTAACCTCTGAAAATATGTTAGGGTGGCTCTGAAATATTTAGAAAAATGAAATACCTGAGGGCTAAAAAAGTGTCTTCACTTGAATATTTTTCCAATGTTGTTATCCCAGTCTGAGATCTAACGGAGAAATTGCAGTCATTGATTCGGCAGAATTCCTGTGGTCTCCCAGAGACAAGGGTTTTCAGAGGCTTCTCTTCAGAGGAACAGATGTGGTTTGAATCAGTTTTCATGTGACTCAAACATTTTGGCTTGCAATATTAACTCTTCCCTCCAGTCTTGGTTGTTAGAGTATAAAAGTGCACAAAGCTCTTAATGCTTATAAAATGTGTTTGTGTGTGTGTTTGTAAGCAAACCCAGGACTGACTGTCTCAGAGAAGTTGTTGAATGCTTTTTTACAGGAGTGGTTCTTAAGCAGATTGTTATTGGCTCACCTTGCACTACTACTGGAGAAAAAAAGAAAGGCAGTACTTCTGTCTGTTTGCCAGATACAGGGCAGAAACACATTGGTAACAAACTGCCTTGAAACAAGGACTGATAATAAATGGGGCTATTGGGTCTGACCTGTAACACCTGAATAACAATTTGCCTTACCAGAAGCAGTGAGAAGGCTGGGATGGTTTTCTTTGGTTTTCTTTTCTTAGATGCTGTAGCCCGTCAGATTCTCAAGAAATGTCCCGCATCATTCAATTATCACATGTGTAGTCAGTAAAACATCTGTTCTAGAGGTAAACCATAGACATTCCCCAGTGTTTTAGATTTCTTCAGTGATTATCTTGTCAGTAACATGGTAGTGAAACTGGCAGGACCTCAGAGTGGCAGATGCTTTCTTTTGCTTTATATAAAGGCCATAAAATACAGTTCAGCTCCTACTGCCAGGACGTCCCAAGTTGCTTTGACAAGCCAGACTTGTTAAGGAGAACTTCTTACGATGTCAGTGCTATGTTGGTGGCACAAATGCATCTTCAGGGGAGTACCTTACAAGGAGGAATGGGATCAGTGTTTTGAAAATAACGTGGAAGTATTGACTCTGCTGATGTGAATTCTTCTGATTGCTGTTTTTTAAAAAGCAAAGTCTTTAACAACAACTACAATGAGTATTGAAGCAACTGTTCTCTTCCTAAGGCTTGAAAAAGAAAGCATGGGCATACATAGATATGTATTTTCATTTCTGTTCTGAAATTTGCTGGATTTGGAGGAAACAAATAATATAAATTGAGGTAATAAAAATTATAGAACTTATTTTACTTTGATATGGTGGGACATTATATTTTATTTTTTGGTCTTCTGGATTCTCTCTTTGTGGGCCTTTGAATTTCTTTAGCCAAGCATGATCTGTAGGATTTTTTCTTTTCTCAAAGAACTGAGCATTTGCAGGCTAAGAAGGCATGCTGCTGAGCTTGGGGTGCTGAGGAAGCAAAATCATCATCTAGGCAGGCTGTATCAAATTCCAAAAGGATAGGTTCAGGTGGTAAATCTGCTGTCTTTCATGGACATTTATTTAAAGTGTGAGATTGTGGGGGTTTTTTGTTGGTTTGTTTTAATATAAATCTTACCCTTCCAAGGCTAGTATGGTACTTCAGTATGGAAAAGGAAAAATAGTATGGCAAGGGAGAAGAAAGCCTTTAAAATGGTTTCTATTATTCTGAACACTGCAGCTATGTTCTGTTTAATGATAAAAACCTTCTTTTCCTTCTTCCAGGCACTGTAATTCAAGGCTTAAAAGCAGTGGGCTTTGTTTGTCACCTCCCCTACACCCCATCTTTTAGCTTGGCTTATCTTTCCATTATAAAACCAACTTTGACTTTTGATTGGAAATGTGCAGAGCTGCAGAGTGGTTGTACAGGGTCTCCTGTAGCTGGGCTTGCTTTTATACCTGGTTGCCTTGCTGCTTGAGTGGTGCTTAGAATCTTATTTATGATGGAAGTGACTGTTCCTCAAAGCATTACAAATACATCCTTGTTTTCACCAGCAAGGCTGAGGTATAGCCCACTTTTGAGCTTTAAATTTAGAAATACCAATGATAACATGACAGGGGACAATGTTTTGTTTCTCCTTTTTAATAGCATGTACCTTCCAAGGCTGTGGTTAAGTCAGTCTAATGTCTGTGAGTGGTGTGTGCTGGGGAGACACAGGGTGTATCAGGGACTGCCTTTGTCATGCATCTGAGAAGCACCATGGAAAAAATGTCCCTTAGGGCTGAGGGGCTGATTACTGAAAATATAAAACATCAATTAAACCAGAAGAACAATCCAGTTGATGTCTGTACAGACCTTGCACAAGTGGGAAGTCTTTGAATATGTGTCTGTTTTGAGGGCTGGAAAAGGAAGAGGAACAGACACATCCATGTTTTTTCAAACATAAAAGATAAATAGTCTACATGTGAATTTAAATTTTGGATTGCATATTGCTGTTTTGTAATGGTCTTTTCCTTTATTTATTCACTAAGGCTCTGCTTCTGTTTTTCTTATTAGGATGACAGTTCTGGCAGTCTTGCGTCAATATCTGCTCTCAGTCTATTAAACACAGGGGTATGAAATTTAATATATACTTTTTGTAGTTGTATTTGATGCCATGCATGGGACTGTGTAGCACTCATTAAAATAGTACAAACATCACATTTTCACAGTAGCATGAATATTTTATGGCACTAACCATCAACTCATTAGAAGCCATTAGCAAAATAAACAAGTTTCACATGTGAATCTCACTAACAACTTGAAGTGATTGAGAATTATTGTTTATTGTTTATATTGCATGTTCTTGGATAGCAAGAAATAGGTAATCATACAGCTTGACAGTAATTTACTTTCTATGTTTGCTGTGCCTCATTGCTTAATGGTAAATTTTTGAAAGGCTAAATTTGTGATTTTTTTAACAACTTATTAAATTTGAAAATTTATATAGTAGAATCTTTCTGTCTCTGAGCCACACAAGCTATTAGCACTTCAGAACTCCAGATGCTTTTAATCACTATTTCCAATGTGGAATTGGAAAACTAGAAGAGCGTAGCTATTGAAACTTCTATTACAATTTACATTATCTATTTGTGTGACTGGGATTCTTCTGAAATTGTGCATGCCCATTACTTTGTACACTTTTTATGTAATTCTGCACTCTGTGTTAAACATGAATAGTACAGATTGGCTTCTCAGTTCTGTGGAACTGTGGAACAGAGCAGTCCCATAACTGCTGGTTGATTCTGGTGCCTGTGGTTCACATTACATGGCCTGGCCACTCTCAGCGTGTCTTTATTGGGACCAGGGCCGGTGACTTCTTGTAAACAAAAGATGAAACTTAATGCACCTTATTAAATATCCAATTGAGGAAAAAATACAGCAAACAAAGAATTGAAAGTGAATGGCATTAATTTTGGAAGACTGACCTAGAAACTCTTAAGTGTCTGTTTGGTTGTCCTTTTGTACTGTGTGAAGATTAGTATTTTCTTCTCCATCAATACATCTGTTCTTTCTATTTCACCTGCAAATTAGGCAAGAATGTACTATTCTGCCTGTCCTGACAGCATCTGGAATTCCTGTTTCTGGGAAAATGTCTAGTTTATGACTCACAGGATTTTTAAGTGACATCTACTCTTGCTATTAACACTTTGTTTATAATCACTTAATAGCCAGTGCTAGCTCAGCAATTTTAACATTTAACCTGGAGACAATATGCATGCTGATGTAGGATTATTCATTAGCAGAAATTCTTCTTACATGGATGCACTCCTAGGTGATTCTATTAATGCTTCTATTCTTGGATGATCAGCCCTGATTCAAATGAAGGCCTACAATCTTTCTGATGATATATCTAGTTAGCTGTACAACATAATGAAAATAATCATATAGATGTTTCATAGACCCATCTGCTCCAGTCACGTGTGTGTAGAAGGAGAGAGGTTTAAAACCTTTTGCACAATATATGGCAATTCCCACTCTGTTTCATCAGCAGAAGTCACAGCTGATTGAATAAAAACTATTTTAGAATCAAACTTAGCATTAGAGAGGAGAAAGTATATTAGAAGAAACTGTCATACACAGGATGTTTAATTGGAGTATTAGTATGCCTTAACATCTACTTTAAATAGAGGCAATCCTTAAGCCAGGGGAAGCTTATTCAGTGTTGCATTCTTTAGTTGCAGAAATTCTCTACACCTCAGATGCCTTTCTCCTCCAGCATACCTACAACATAATTGGATGTGTGGTGTTTTGTCTGTATAATAGGTACTGTGAGAACTTTTAAAAGTCCTTGTAACCAAAGGCTTTTATCACTCATTCCCAGGAGTTCAGCTTTTGTTGTTGGTTCATAAATAGATCAAACTTAATTCCAGATTCATGTTGAATTTTATGGTTGGTATTTATTCCTTTACAGCTGTATAGTTTGGGCTCTGTAGATGCAAGTTTGTCTTTTCACACTGAATCCCTGTGTTTCACATGTAGCTAAATACTTTATCCCCACATGCATACCCTATTTCAGGTCTACTAATGCTTTTGGAGTGCTGCAGTGCAGCTGGTTTTCCCTTCTCTAAGGTCATTGGCTTAAGTATTGGAAGAGGAAGCTATGAGCAGTTACTTTTATGTTACACAGAGCAATCCAGTCCTGTTTAGAGGTATTGAAAATGACTCTCAATGGTCAGACTGTCTTTTATGGTACTATAGCAGAAGAATGAATGAAATTTCAGACTTGCATGTTTTCCATGTAGATAACAAAAAGGTGCAAGCAATAAAGACCTCTGTGGGTTTATTTACTTTTTTTTATTATTATTTAGAATACCAGGGCATTTTTTTGGTGTTCTTTGTTGTGGTGGTAGGGGGTGGGGTTTTTTGGGTTTCTGGTTTTTGGGTGGGGTTTTTTGTTGTTTTAAGAAGAAACTATTTGAGATATCTTTATCTTCTTAAACAAATGCAGTTTATAAGCAAAAGATGTTTTCCCAGCCCCAATTACCTGTCTGTAGTTTAATAAGCTTATCTGTGTCTGTGCAGGAATAAATACCAGAAATGCGAGTCCCTCCACATACTGAAGCACTCTTAAGTATATTGTCACAGTGCTTTTCAGGAAAAACATGATTTTAGCTTCTTACTGAGTTAATTATTGGCAGTAGATAACAGGATGCTGTTCCAGAATTAGTAAGAAGATAACTTTTTATTAAAGCTAAAATTTGTTTATTTTGGAATTAGGAAGTGCTCTGGAATTTTCAATAAATGCCTGATATGTTGCAATAAAGATTTTTTAAAACAACCTTCTTGTGAAACCATACATGTGACACTTCCAAAATAATTGTTTTACATATACAGGTTTTACATAGTCTTGAATCTTAACTGTCAACTGTTCTATCTTCTGGCTCATGCCCTGCATGTTAAGCATTTGACAAGACATTTGACTTTAAATTGTATTTTTACCTTGTTGTGGGAGAATATTAACTCACATCTTTCAAAGTGAAGTTTTATGTCAGTTCAAGCTTTTTAGATTCTGCATCAACTGCACAGTGAAGGATATTGGATACTTTACATGTAGTCATATGAAGTATTCCAGAAAAAAATGGACACTTTATTTGCAGAATTTCTCTACACATCTGATGGTTGTGGGATCTGATCTTCAAATCAGTTTCCTAGAGCACAGGCTTCTTGAGGAAAAAGCATCTTCCCTTGGAAGGTTCTGATACTTTGGAATGTATTTCAGTTTGGGGAATGTGCAGCCATGACAGTTTGAGCCTGAGGCTATTTTGGTCTCTCTATTGAATCTTTCTAGTAACACTTATAGTTCTCCTTCTCTGCCCATGTGATCTCTTTTTTAAAAATCCAACTGTTCATGATGTGTACTTTCAGAAACACAAGTGGATGATGAGTTCTGCCTTTTGTGAAAATCTCTGTTGAAGAATTTTTATTTTTGTTTTTTTCTTCCTCTGTTGCCTTGGAAATAGTGTATCAGTTCTTAGCACAGGTGATAGCTGGAACCACTAGTCTTGTTCACATGTATTGCTTGTGTTAAAAAATGCCTTAAGAGTGGCTTCATTTCTGTTAGATATCTTGCAGTGCTTTTTTTAATCTTTTTTTTCCTTTTTTCCCCCCTTTTTTTGCATACAAGTTAGATATGTAGAGATGTTGAAAAGGTTGCTAATGTTTGAGCTTCCTCACCTCTGACCACTAAATGAACTTGACTTGGTGACTCTTGTTACAAAGGAGACTATGGAAGTAAATCAGAACTTCTACCAAGAATCTGAGGGATGGCATTGCTATTGTGCTGTAGCCTGGATGCTGATCTCTGGGTGTTATCACAGGATACATTCCTAATTTGCAGATGTACTGAGTGTCCTGAGGTATACAGCGTGACAGGAGTACTGATGTTGTTTCTATTTTTAAGTGGAATGAATTAATTTTGGGCTTGGGAGTATGTGTATTCATTCAAATGGTGAGCATTGATTTTTTGATTTTGCTTGTGTAAATTACAACAGAACTCTACCAGTCCTGTGTCCAGTTGTTCAAGATACTTATTTCAATGTGATGAATGGTGTTGATGCATATTATTCCATTAACTTGGCAGTAAATTTTTATTTACAGAGGAGAAAAAGAAGGGGATGTGAAATTTGATGTTTTCATCTGGCTCTGTTTAGCTTTTTTCTAAGGATTGTGTCATATTTTTGTTTTGTTGAGTTGCTGTTGTGGTCAAAGGATTAGAATTCTTTCTTCCTCAGAATCTTGTGTATATTGGAGGCAGTTAAATATTTCTTTCTGAGTAGATTGCATGTTTTAACCTCAGCGGAAGGAAATTATATGGAACAGGCTTGTAATGATAAATACTGGTATATTGTCACTGAGTGTAGTGTAGGTGGTTCTGGTTTATGTGGGTGTGATGGTGTTGTTCCAGGCCTCGGGAATGTGAGGTGTACTGGATCTTAAGGGGGGCTGGAATCGGGAGGAAGAAATGGAAAGAGACACATATTCTTGATTGGTGGTGGATTATTTAATTGTCAGCTTCACATGTTACTTAAATACACTTGTGCACTAGCTAGGCTGGGTAGATTATGCAGATTTCTTTACTACCTGATCCTGGGATGCTCAGTTGAAATATTGAACGAGAATAGATCAAAGATTAAGTTGATACAAGAAACTGCTTTCTCATTCATCTTTACTCAGCAGTCCTGGAGAGCTGCACTGTTGCTATCAGCAATTTCAACTTGTAGTGTTTGCCACTTGCTGGCTTATTAAGTAATGTTAAAATATTTAATGTGAAATTATTTATGCATTTAGTAATATCATGCTTACTAATTTGGAGTGAGGCTGAAAGTTGAAATGTAATTTTTATCAATAATGCTGTTTAGGAATATGAAGCACGGACAGGAAGAATGTATAAACCTCCACCCCCATCATCCAGACGTAAAAATATTGAGTTTGAACCACTTTCAACTACTGCTTTGATTCTGGAGGATCGACCAGCGTAAGTATGAGTCTGCTGTGCAACTGAAGGACTGAATTTTAGCTAAAATTCTCAAGTCTTATGTGAAAGAATGGTTGGATTATGCTATCCCACATAATAGCCTAACAAACTTCTCAGAAGAGCCTTTAAGTGAATCACAGTGTATATGAGGAAATTTTTTCTCACTGTAATGGAGCCACCAGTCTGTAATCTACTGTGTCTCACAGCTGTCTGTGACCATGCTCTGGGCATCCTCAAATCTTCAGGAATTTTCTTGGTTTATTTCTTCCCTGCTTTCTCAGTGTGCACTTCCTTCTCCCTTATCCTCCCTTCCCCTATTTTGGAAACTTAAAACATTTTAGGTAGGTAATACCTAAAAGTGCAGCTGAAGGCAGGGAAACAGCAGTTGAAGATGTAACAAAACCCACATAAAGTACAAATAAGAATAGTGATAAAAAATGGGTAATGAATTGGTCAGTATTTTCGGATATACAGTCTTCAGCAATTTGAAGGAAAGAGAAAGGACCTGCTGACTAAGAACATAAAGAAAACAAGTGGAGCAATGTTTTCAAATTGCACCATGGAAAAGCTTGTGATGGCACTGTTAAATGTTTGCTCTAATCACTCCAATTAGGAAATGGAAAATAAAGCATATTAGTGTTTCTTTGGATATTCTCTCTGGGAGTGTATAAACTCATTCCTTGCTAAGACAGATATATTCTGAATGGAATTACAGATTAATATGAGTATTTGTTTTCATAAGTGCATTATTTATTTCTTTTACTGTATGGTAGAGGGGAAGATATGCAACAACTCAATTGCTGATGTTTTTCTTTACTTTTGCAGTATTAGAATTCACAAGCCAAGATAAATATGCTTTTACAAATGACACTTGTTTCAAATTGGAGTGCCACCCCAAGCATGCAGTGTGTTGCCACAGTCTAACCTTTGAAAATACATTCCGCTCTCACTTTCATTGAAAATATTAATAAGTTATTTTGTCTGCTTGTATGAGAGAGGAGACAGAAAACTTTTTAAATATTAAAATGACAAAACTGTTTTCTATTTTTTTTGGACCATAGTAGACTAGACATTAGTTAAGAGGCTGAGACCAAACCCTGTGTTCTAATTTGCTTTGAAGTGAGTCTCCTTGGTCAAGAGGAAGTGTGTTTAGCAATTAGGGGATCATTATGCAGCCAAAAAACAAACACATTTTTATCTGGTGAACTTTTAGACTGCACCAAGCTTCCTTAGCTTCAGCTCTGACATCAGTGGTGATCTTCCCTTTCGTCCTTTGGCAAACTTACATTCTTCTGTGAGAATTTTAAGAGGTTAACTACAATGTATAAAAACCTTTACCTTTTATTGAAAATACTTCATTATAGATTTCATATGAACATATTATTAAAATACACATGGCCAGAAATGCATTGGAATAAATAACTATATGGTATATCTGCATTTTCCTTTTGTCACTCACTTGAGCATCAATCCAGATGTTCAACAAATTCAACAACCTTACTTTGGGGGAAGCTCTAGGAGAACTAAAATACAGGAGCAGCAAACATCTAGTAGTTCTCTACAGCTGTTAATGGAACACTGACAGTATGGCAGCCCCAAAGCTCACCTTTGAGAGAAACCGAATTTAATCCTGTTCTGAAATGGTCCAGAATGTCATTTGTGTGTATTGAATTCAGGAACAACTTGTTTTCAGAAATCTTCCTGCCAAGTCAGTGGAGGAGGCTTTACGTCATCGACAGGAGTATGACGAGATGGTGGCAGAAGCAAAAAAACGAGGTATGTCAACTGCCAGCAATCACTGTAATTCCTCTCCACTCTGCTGCAAAAATAAAGCAAATCCTGGCTTGTAGGCAAGTGGTTACATTAAAGAACCTCTTGTGTAATGTCTGGGTTATTCTCTGGTGCATAGGGGCACGCAGTTTAAAACAGAACTCAGTTATCAAATTGCTATTCTGCTTCAATGAACGTAGCTAAGTTCAGAATGCAACTTAACCTTTCATTTACTTTTTAAGGAAAAACTTAATTTTTTAAAAGTACTTGTGTAGTAGAAACTTTCTGGATACTTGGACTCTTTTTGCAAGCTGTGTTGCTGCAGTTGCCACTACGAGCCACAGTATAATAAAGCTGACTGCTTTAAGATCTGGTTTCCTAAGAATTTCAGATCAATTTCAATGGGAAGAGAGATGAAAACTTTGGGGTTATTTTCCAATCAACTGTACCTGTGTGAACCTTCTTATTCCCACTAGGCATGATTAATTTAAAAAACAGATCTGTAGCATCTGGTACTGTGTCAATCTATGAATAGTTGTTGAAAGGACTTTTGTAGTCTTGTGCCTAGTATTCAGGGAATAAGCTATTTTAAGAATCTGTGCTGCATGTTTTACTTGGGCTATTGTCAGAGATACAAGCTTCTGAACTGATTGATCATCTATGGATCCATGGCAGCTTACTTTGAAAGATGCAATAAGAAATCCACAGCATTTGACAATGCATTTCACTCTGCTCTTGTGGTGTGTTTCTTGTAAATTGTGGTCTGTGTTCTTTAATAATGGCATCTTTGGAGGTTCAGCCATGTGTGGTGTTTTCATGTGTGTGCCCTGGTTTGTTAACTGTTGCTACGGACTCAAAGCTTCAGTAAAACCTTGATGAAGCTGGTCAGCCATCTCTGTTTACCAGGGAGGGCATGTTTACTCTCTTGATGTGACCAGTGCATGCTTAAATAGAAAATGTCCTGCAATTTCACAGTGGTTCTAAGTGATGTCAGGAGAGCATTGGTCTGTCCTTCTTTTAGCCTTTTTGATAAGAGGAATCTGCAAATCATCTTTTTTTTAACAGAAGGCAGGACATTGTTCTCTTGTTCAGCAATGTGACTTTGTCTTAGGTCTTTAGGTCCTGTTTCCAGAAAAGAAAATAAGAATCCTTTTAGGTGGAAGCTTCAGTAAAATTGAGATAGTTTTAAAATGGATGTAGAATTGCACTTTTAAATAACAAAATTATCCATAAATATTGCTGATTAGTCTAATGAATGAATAAGGCTCAGATGAAATATTGTATGAAAATCATGAGTGGAAAAAGAGCGCTGATGATGTGCTTGCTTATTAGTTATCCTGTGTACTGCAGAAGAGAATTATCTTAGTTTTCTAGCCTGATTTTTGCTTGTCTAAATCACTCTATTTGAACAACATAGCTTAAATTTAAAAACGTCCAGAGAAATACACCTACAATCAACAGAAATAGTACATGCAACAGTAGTTTACCCTCGATCTTTTAGACATCTAATACTTGGGTAGTAGCTGAATAATTTACCTAGTAATTTGTATACACTAATACAGAATTATTAACATGTTATGCCTAACAGAAATTAAAGAAGCACATAAAAGGAAAAAAATAATGAGAGAGCGTTTCAAGCAAGAAGAGAATATCGCTAGTGCTATGGTGATTTGGGTCAATGAAATACTACCTAACTGGGAAGGCATGTAAGTAAAGTTCTGCTGTATAAATGAGGCAAGCATGGCTTGTTTCTCCTCTGGAAACTGAGGACCCACATACCTTATTTTCCTTTTCTGTGTTGTCAAGAAGTCAGTTTTTGTTGCCATGATATAGTGTGAGGTCATTACAGAGCAACATGAAATGTGCTTTCTGGGAGCTGAATGTTTGGGGGTTTTTAATGGGGCTTTAGCATCAACAGAGATCTTTGAATATTGATTTGGTAAACAGTGTGTTATTTTGCTTGTAAATTGCCCAGTGATTTTACAAAACAAAAATGTGCAATATGTGCCTTTTGTTTTTTTCTTCTCCCTGCTCCTGTATATTAGGCGTGCTACCCGAAGAGTTCGAGAGCTGTGGTGGCAGGGATTGCCCCCAAGTGTACGTGGGAAGGTTTGGAGTCTAGCTGTGGGAAATGAGTTAAACATCACTCCTGGTATGTTCCTAATAGATCACATGTTAATGCTAAGTTAAGTTGATTATTTTCAAAGAAAAATGTGAGCTTTTGTTAAAAAAAAAAATCTATTTCTGTAAATCAGGGTATATTTCTTTCTGAAGAAATGTATTTTATAAGGCTGGGAACAATTGTGTTTTACAGTTAGACATTTTAGCCTCATAAATTATGGAAACAAGGTTCAAAACCTGCTTAGAAAAACATTTAGTATTTTAAGAATTAAGGTAGTGCTTCCCCCCAGAAAACATTTTTTTTGTTTAAAACTGAGAATTTGTAGCTTTGCTTTCTTAAGGGGGTGAAAAGGGGAATTGTTTTATTTTATGACTAATGATTGATGAATTGTAAGCATTTTATTCAAAAATACAAATCTGAATTATGTAAGGCATGATTTCCCTGTCATAATTTGCATGTTCACAGCAGAAAGAACAATACAGTGCACCCAATAAAACTGTGTATTGTGGTAACCATCTAATAGACTCGTCTCCTGCCCCCAGTGATGAAACCAAATAACCAGAGCCAAGAATGCTTAGCATGCTTTTGTCTTGGATGGGTGCTTTTCTTAATACTTCCCTTTTGGTTATTGGTTTTGTTTTGCTTTCTTGCAGAACTTTATGAAATCTTCTTGTCAAGAGCTAAGGAACGATGGAAAAGCTTCAGTGAGACAAGTACTGAGAACGACATAGAAGGTGAGATCTCCTGAGTGCTCAACAACCTCCTGTTCACTTTTACAAACCCAAGAAGTCTCACAAGTTCTTCTTCATTTTCAGCATTAAGAATACTTGTTAAAAGTTCTCAAAGAAATTCCCTACTTAAATGTTTGCTGTCCTATAACAAGTCAGTGAGCGAGGGGCTTGGCACCACTTACCGTATCAATAAAAGACAGATTAAAATATTGCATGTGCTACTTTCAAATAAATGTTTCCTTTGAAGTATCAAGACTCAGGCTCTCATGAAAATACTAGATGAAATACAAAAAGAAGAAACAGGAAACTCAATTACAATACATGTTCTTGCTTAGCTCTTCTTAGATGGGTTCTCCTCAGTATCACGTCCATGATTTTGGGAAAGAAAAAAGAATATCCTCTATTTTTTAGTTCTGAAACTGAGAGGTCAAAAATACAAAACATGACATATTTCAGATCCCACTTGTATTTCCTTGCCTGCCCAGATGGCCTTTCCTTCCAGATCTATTAAGTGGGGATATTAGCACTCTTTTGTCAAATGCAGTTTATTCACTGGCATACTGCTGTCTCCTGTGCATGTTCTTTCTGTTAAAAATAGTATCAGTGATGTTTTTAATGTTGGATGTCTCCTTGTTATAAAGGTTAACTCTTTGTGCTGTTGACTGATAGTTTTTAAAATGCTGCCCTGTGATAGTGTCTTTTCCATTACTTTAGTTGTTTGTGCTTGCCATAGGGATAGCCCTGTGACTCATCTGAAGGTTGTCTTGAGACAAACAATTTATAAAAAATTCGGTGTGTATATGACTGTAAATATGCTTATCCTTGGAAAACATGTTTGCAATGGCCCTTGGTCTGTGGAGTGGTGGTTTGCTTGTTCTTTTGTTGTGGGGGGTGTGGGCTGTCTTTGGGGAAAAGCTTAGGTAATCTGTTTTTTTGAGAGGTAATAGTTCTGGATGGGAATGAAGGGAGAAGGAGCTGTTTTAATTGTGCCAGATGTCCTGGGAAATGGTGTAATAAGGGAAACTGAAGAGTGATAGAATTTTCATCTCTGAAAAGCAAGCAAGCTGACAGTGCTTATTACTAATCTTTGGTAGCAAAGTCTGGAACACCAACTATGATAGTTTTAGGAAGACTGGAATGAAATGCTGCTTTCCAGGCTACAGCAGAGCAGGTTCTGTTTAGCTGTTCATCAAATTGTCATCTTTGCTTTCCAGTTGGAAATCTTGTCTGATTTAAGCCCTCTGAAAGAGCTCTTTCCCCAAGTCTTTTACCTGTATTTTTCCCACATTTTCACTAGTGTTTTTATCATGCCCCTGTGGAGAGGATTGAACAGAGATAATTCAAGGGCTAGCAGAATTTCTTCTGGAAGTTTTGGATGAATGCTGCCTTCCTTGTCTTTATGTGCCTACAGGAGTTTTGTTCTGAAGTTTGTAGAATTGATCAGCTTTAATAAGTGTTGGTTTTGCTTGCAGATGCAGGTGCATCTGTTGCTGATCGTGAGGCCAGTCTGGAGCTAATTAAGTTGGATATATCACGCACATTTCCATCCCTCTATATTTTCCAGAAGGTGAGATGCCTTTAACTTTCCTTATGACAGCTTTAAAATTCTGAATAGTTAAACAAGAAACATAACTGGCCAAATATGGAAGAGTTTTTAGAAGTTGTTTGGACTTCTTAAATGTTCTTAAATTGAGAATAAAATAGAGACACTTAGTGATGGACTATGAGGTTTTTTTTCCCTTTGAAAATGTATGAAATTCCTGTTAATGAGATTCCTATTAATTAATTGATTCCTATTAATTATGAAACTACAGGCAGAAATGAGAGTATTCTCACTGCTACAGAAATCTTGATGCATTTTCAGGCTTTATGATTTTTATATAGCTATTATGTGCATACATGTATAGAAAATAAGATGCAATATCGTTATACAGTAATTTGCACTATGAAGAATTAAAATATCCATTGTCCCTGAAGAGGAAAGTCCAACCTTGGATCTGTACCAGATATCCTCATTTTCTATTATGTACTGGTTTCTGCTGAATTATTTCATGGAATTATTGTTACTTTTCTTTTAACATCTCAAAAGCATTTGTGGTAATGCTTGAAGTAAAAGATGGTATTACTCTAGATATGAATAAAGCAACAATTCACTGGCTCACTTGCCTCTTAAAATATCAGCTTGTTCCTTTCCTGTATTTTTTTAAATAAATATTTCTTTTCTCCTTCTACTCTCTCCTCTTATTAGGGTGGTCCTTATCATGATCTCCTTCATAGTGTTTTGGGAGCATATACATGTTACAGACCAGATGTGGGATATGTAAGTATTTGCTGTAAAATGTTTCTAACATGACAAATAAGCTTAAGATGTTATGTATTAAAGTATATTGAATAAATAGGTGTTCTAAACATTATGCTACAAGCATAATAATAATTTATTATGCTTTAATAATTAAACTTCGGCAGTTATTTCATAGCAGTCACAATGATGGTAGTTCTTAGAGACAATTAAATAGCTGAAAATGTACTGAATGTCATTGTTGAGTATCTGGATTGCATGGAAAATTTTAAATGGGTGTGTTCATAAGACATTATAGTTCTGACAGAGTATCCACAGGGAAAAAAACCCATAAGGTGTTAGTGGGCTTCCAGTTAGCACCTCACTTGTTCTGTCTTACTTTTTCTTCCCCTGTTGCCATTTCCATAGTGATACTCCCTGCTTCACTACTGCACATCCTAAAATCCAGAAATTCCTTCTTAGTGTCTTGCTGACACAGAATAATCACTCCCTCTGAGTTCAGTGAAGATTAGACTGTTTTCAGCAAACATTACTGTGTTTAAAGACAAGCAAAAAAAACCCCATTAAAAAAACTGTCAAAAACCCCTGAACAAACCAAGTAAACCTACCATCTCTCTGAATGGTGTTAGCTTACAGAAGCATTTAAATAATGAACAGTAATGAAGAAAAGGGTTTTGTTTTACTTTATTATTCCTGGGGGTATCTAGGAACATCTTTCACAAGCTCTAATGCTTCAGGGCTCAAAAACACTTGAAAAGTTTTAAGTCTCATCCATGCAACAAAGCATTATTTAGCACAGGGTGTGTCTTCCTCTCTAAATCAGATATGCTTGGGACTCTGCATAAATAACTAGTCGGTTTTTTATGTTCAAATGTTTTTAGGCCTGAATTCTGTCATCTGTGACCTCATTTTTGGAGACTCTCCCATATTTTTAAAGTGAGATTACAAACTCTGCAGGTTCTGAGACTGCTTGTTCCCAGGGTGGAGTTTCAAAAGGCAAATAAGTAATTTTTTGTGGATAAGTCTTCTCTTTTCCATCAGAAGTATTGCTAGTCTTGATATTTCTTATCACATTTTTAAAATGTTAATATGGCAGTAAATGTAATGAAATCTTATTTCCACACCTATTTATCCCCCAGAAATGGAAAGCTGATTGTCTGTTTCTGATGCATATCAATACTCTTTTCCCTAGTTGGTTAAAATGCTGACTGCATGGGTTTTTTTTTAATGAGAACAGGCAGCATGAATGTTTAGAGACAGTGGAATAAAGATGATTGCAATTGAAATTGGTAAAATTATTGTTAGCATAATGGGTATTCAGATCATCACTTAACTACAAGAATCATGCTCTTTACTTTTATTGCAGGCTAAAGTGTTTTTGGGAGAGTAATGGTGGAAAAATGTAAACTTGCACTGCAGCTAACCACCTAGAAGTAATTTTATATATGTGAAAAATTATGGTTTGACAAGTGGAAAGGCATGTATTGACTGTTCTGAAACAGAATTTTGTCTCAGTTCCAATGTATCTGTCTGGGTCTAAACTGTCCCATATGTGAAGTTTTTCTCCATGACTGCTTTTCCCATAGTTTAACAATGAACTTGAGGCCAGGTTTTGTTTCTCATGAGCTCTGCATTCACTCTGTGTGGTTTTAACTTTCTTGTATTTCAAGTCCTGAGGACTTGTGATCATGAGACCTCCCAGAGCGTCTGAACTGCTGGAATCAAATTGATTGCATGCATAAAAATAATTTATCCACGTTGTTTCTATTCATCTGGAAATGTTATGCAATGGTACTTGATAAATTGCAAACTGTAAATATTTCCATTTCCAAAGATATAAGATCTACTGAACCTACTCACCTTTATTTGCCCGATGCTTTTCCCACTTGAAGGTACAAGGGATGTCCTTCATTGCTGCTGTGCTCATTCTCAATCTGGAAGAGGCAGATGCTTTCATTGCCTTTGCTAACCTTCTAAACAAGCCATGCCAGCTGGCCTTTTTCCGTGTGGATCACAGCATGGTATGCACAGAGTTTTCTGGTTTTGGACCTTAACGTTCTTTTGACTTGAAGCATAGTTGTTTTATTGATGACTTCCTGGTGTCCTATTGAATAATGGAGAACTTTAACCTGTGATTATAAAACTGAGAATACCAGGTACTAATCCATAGAACTCATTCTCATGTTTTGATTTCTCCTCTAGAAACATTTAATCACTTTACTTATCCTAAGGAGTCACATTGTGCTGTCTTGACATCACTTCTTGGTGGGGTTTGTGTTGGTTTACAACCAAACATTCTTTTGATGACTGCTTATCATGTGCTTTACTGTCCCTACAGATGCTGAAATACTTTGCAGCCTTTGAAGTATTTTTTGAAGAAAATCTTCCTAAATTGTTTCTTCATTTCAAATCGTACAGTCTTACTCCAGACATATATTTGATAGACTGGTGAGTTCATAGAACATATTGAAAACCTAACCTTAGAACTGTTGGGACACTTTCTACTTTGCTATAGGTCTTTCAACATTGGAATAAAGCATAAAAAAGGCATTCAGTAGGTCTTGTGTAATCATGAGGAACTGTTTTGTCTAACTGTAGTTCCTCTGGCCGGCTTCAAGCTTTATTAAAAGGGATGTATTCAGTTAAAAAATGAGACAAACAGGAGTTCTGTGCGTTCACTTTCTTGTTGCTGTAGTTATGTGACATAAGTAGGGGAGAGGAGGCTACTACATCATAGCAGTACAGTGTACTGTGATTGTAAGTGACTTGATGAAATGAGCATAGTCAGCTACTGAAGGAAGCATGACTGTAGGAATAGAGACTTTAAAGTAGAGAGAGGATGAAATTTAAGGCCTGGTTTGAAAAGGGATAAACTTGAAAATGCAGTGAAAATTTTGAAGTAAGGAATGTTCAAAAGCAGAGAGTAGCAAGCTCTGTGTGTGTCTGTAATGGAAGGCACCCTTGAAGAGTGGTAGTGCTGTCAAAAACAGAGTATCTGTTTGTGTGCATAAGGATGAGCTTCATCTAGAATTATTAGATTTTTGTGATTTTAACATGAAAAATTCGAAAATGTATCACAGAAATGTAGCTATTGATTTATCATTAGTACATTGGTGGGATGCAGCCCTCTATTGAGATTAGCTGTGGCTTTAGATTTAGTTTAGAAAACAAATGAACAGAGCTGTTAAACTCTATGGCTTAAATGGGAAAACTTAAGTCACACAGTTGTGATCTTTGTTGCTTAAGTTCTTATGTGTTTATTATACTTTGTTTGAGTATGAAGAGATTTGTCACCTTTCTAGCCAGAGCTTTCTAAAGGAGATGGCATTGAAATGGAGGATTTCCTGTGGCATCAAAAGAGATGGGTTTCAGAGTACAAGTTCTGACTTCAAGAACTGGAGAGCTGTGGATCATTGAAATAGGGGGAAAAAAAAGTGTATAAAATAACTTGTCATCTGCTTACTTTGAACTAATGTAACTGAGATTTAAAGGAAGTTGTCTTTTCATTTTTCTGAAATAAATTTGTAACTCTTCCTTTTTTTGTTCTTGACTCATTTGTAGGATCTTTACACTCTACAGCAAGTCACTACCACTTGATCTGGCCTGTCGTGTCTGGGATGTTTTCTGTAGAGATGGAGAAGAATTTTTGTTTAGGACAGGATTAGGTATCCTTCGGTTATATGAAGATATTCTCCTACAGATGGACTTTATTCATATAGCACAGTTTCTAACAAAACTTCCAGAAGATATTACATCAGAAAAGCTTTTTAATTGTATTGCAGCTATTCAGATGCAGAATAGTAACAAAAAATGGGCACAGGTGAGTTTCTTGGGAATAGATATCAAATCTGACATGTCAGTACAAGAATATATGGAGCACCTCTCTTCGTGATTATTTAAGCTGCTTGTCTGACTCCTTAGCAATGGGCACTTCCTAGTGTCTCATTCTAGAAATTTATCTCCATGCTAATATTGTGGCAGTTAATACTGATATTATTATAACACTGGCAGCCTTCATATTCATTCAGTGATTTACTTTTCCAGGTGTTTGCCTCACTGATGAAGGACAACAAAGAAGGGGACAAGAACCATAGCCCAGCACCAAAAAGCTAATGTTGAGGTCCATTGGAAACGTGGAAAACCACTGGATGACAAAGAAGTCTTCATGTCACTTCTATGTGGGAAAAGCACTAAAGAAAATGTGAAAATGAGACAGAAAAAAGACACAGCTCTCAGTGGAGTAACGAACTGATGAAATCTTCACCCTTTTGCCAGTATTAGTTTTTGCCATGGGAAGATCTGATTTCACACAGAATACTAAAACCTATGAACCTCAGAAGTGGAGAGTTCATATTTAAAACTTTAAAAGAATCAGATCAATGCAATAAACATTTGTAATAACTTCTGTTGGTACTTTAAGCAAATTTTTGAGGCATAACTGTTTTTAAAAATACCACAAAGGCACTTTTTGGAGGGGATGAGGGAAATGCTAAATCTTAAGACCCCAAAACTGCTATCCAAACCAAATGCTTTGGTGCAAACATTACCTCCACAATTAACAATTTGCAAGTATTGAGGACCAAATAAAATGGTTTGGTGTGTTTATGTGCAAGGTGGTTAAGATTTGGGAAGGGGTATTGTCTTATTTACGTGTTTTGGTTTTTTTTAAGTTGCAGCTTCATTCTTCAGTCTGGGCGAATGTAATTAACTCAGGAACTGTAGACATATTGTGCCCAAGCCTAGAGCAAAAATAATCTGAATTTTAAAGAGTGGTAAGAACAGGGCTGCTATTTTCACTGTACAGCTTTCAGAGCAAGTGGTGTTTAAGCATTTGTTTTGGTGTATTGATTGTGGAGTAAATGGAGTGGGTATTCTGTGAAAGGGTTTTGCCACCAGAAGTTTTATATTGTCGAGCCATTTCCAACTAAAAAATACTTGTATGTAATGGTGAACACTAGAAAATGACAAGGCTATCTACAGGCTTTTGTGTTCTCAATGAAGCAGCCACTTTTAACACATGGAAATAATGCAGACACAGAATTGTTTTTGAAACTGTCTTTTTATTAGTGTGCAATACTGAAATCCAAAAAGCATCTGTTAAGTGATAATTCTCTAACATCTTTTAACTGTGAGACATAAGGTCATGCTGTATGTGTCACGGCAAATATTTTCAAACATTTCCTGTTCTTGAAGATGCTGTACAACAACCTGTGGTTGTAGGGGACAGAAATTTAAAATGCATAGCACTGCAGGTGAGGAACACTTGCACTCTCTTGATCCATTTTTTGCTAATATTTAATGTAAATAAATTCCTTACATGTGGGTTTTTGTAACTGGTCCCTCTGGAAATCAAGTAAAAATTACCATTATGTATTTTTAAGTGCAGGAGGCTTCCAGTTGTCTGGTGTTTTAAAAGCAGAGTCTGCATAATCGGGGTAAAGATTTAGTGTGGTGTAACTTGCGTTGCTATCTGGTTTAAAATCTACATATATGCTACTCATAACATTACAATTTGAAATGTAAATGTCTGATTTTTCTTAACTTATGTATTCACTACTTTAATTGGATCCAATTTGTCTTATATTTTTGTGTTATCTTGTACAGTTTTCTTACTTTTCAACTATAAATCTGTATATAACTGTAAATAGAAGGCTCAAGCCTTCCTTTAAGACCACTAGTACCAATTCCTGTGTAAATAAAACTTACATTAGCTGCGGGCCGTGCTTCTTTCCCGTTGCCGCCGCCCAGGCCGCTCCTGTGGGCGGCTCTGGGCCGGGGGCGCCTCCGGCCTCCGCCGCCAGGGGCCGCTGTGGCCGGGCCGGGCCGGGCCGGGCCGCGCGGGGAGCGCTTCCGCCGCCGGCAGCACGCGCGGGCCGCCGCCATGAAGCCGGTAGGGGCCGTGAGGGGAGCGGGCCGGGGGCGCGGGGAGGCAGCCCGGGGCTCACGGGCGGACCGGCGGGACGGGGAGCCGTGGTCGTTAGAGGCCGATGCTACCGGGGCTCCGGAAAGGGCAGAGCAGTGCGGGTGCTTTGGGTGGGCGCCGGCGGCGCAGCGCAGGCTCGTCACTCACCCCGAGACGAACGCTGACTTTTCAGCCATCTCCCGATAATCCAGCATAGAAAGGGAAGCTAAAGTTGAGCTGACAGAAATTCCGGATTCACAGATTCACGCATGTTCTCAGTTGGAAGGGGCCCGCAAGGGTCGTGGGGCCCAGCTCTGACCGGCCCGTACAGGGAGTGATCCACAATCGTGCTGTTAGTAGCACCATGATCCAGCCATGAGCTGAGGGTTCGGGGAGCCCCACACTGATCCAGCCACTTGTCCCCTTTGTAAAGGGACGCATCATCCTCAACAGCGCTTCCGTGCCAGCTCCTCTGCACAGCCTTGCCTTCCCATACCCCTCGTAAGGTGATCCCTGCCGTGCCCATACTCCCATCCCGAGCACCCTCGGGTCGGGAGTGTTTAGCGGGTTTGGCACGGGCCCTGTTTGTTGACCCCGAGCCTCCAGGTTTTCCCCGATCGGGCCCGGTTTCTCAGCCCGCGGTGCCTCCCCGAGCTCTGTGCCCCGTAACCCTGTTCTGGCACAGCTGCTGTTGTGAGCCTGGCAGCAGGCAGCCTCGCCAGGTGTCCCTGCAGCTGCTGGGCAGGGAGAGCTTCAGGCAGGAGAAAGCCAGAGCTCAGCTTGGGGAGGTGTCCTGCCGGAGGACATTTGCCCGAGGCTGTGGCCTCGGACATTAAAGTCCCCCGAGGTACTTTAGCATGTGCTGGAGAACAGCAGCACCCTGAGAAGAGAACAGAGTGCTTGTGAGCACACAAAGAACTGTGCCCTAACGAGCTGTGTACATACCTGAGTGTCTAAAAGTGATGGACATAGGGTTTAATAAAAAAATTGTCAGAGAATGTTTCTGTAAAATATTTGTCACAGTGCTCTCTTCTCAAAGAGAAGAATAACACAGTTGTGTAAATTTGAAGCTAATTGATGATACTGTTAGCAAGAAACGTGTTGTTCAGTCCTAATAGAAATAGGAACTCGGAGATCTTAAACAGTGGAATAAATTTTGCAAAGACTGTTAACATGTCAGTGACTTGTAGTTTTCTGTTTGTTTTCTAGAGAAAAAACACAAAGCGAGTTCCAAGTTTTCGCAAGTTACTGAGAACTAGTCAAATAAAACTTGACAATAAATTAAAGAATAAACAGTACAAGCAGAAGAGTGCTGCTAAGAAGTATCGTAAAGAACAAAAGAAGCTAAGGGAAGCTGTCAGAGATGCTATTTCTAGAAAGCCTTTTCCATTGGAGGAATGCAAGAAGAAACAAGTTGGTAAGTGTTTGTTCACTGAATATCCTGCTGCTTCCTGTTGTAAAATTGGAGAAAACAACATTTCATTTTCTGTATACAAATAGCTGCTGTTCCTGTTGAAAGAATGGGAGACTTGTGAAAAATACAAAATGTGGCCATTCTGGCACCTAAAACTGTCAAAAGAAGTTAAAGATGGTAGAAATATGTTTGCACTGATTATTATTGGGTATCATAGTAAAGAGGCAGTTTTCTGGGATAACAAAACCCATAGGCATAAAGGTCAGCAGCTCCAGGTAGAAGTAAGGCATAAAATGGTCTCAAAAGTGCAGGCAGGGTTAGGTTTTCAAAGGTGACTATACATATGGGATCTTAATCTGTAAACATCATCTTCTAAAATAGCTAAAAAATGGGAAGAAAAAGAAGAAGAAGAAGCTCTTCCCCTGGACATGATGGATGAAGATGACTTAAAATTAATGGAGGATCTGGCCCAAAAAGCATCCTTTTTAACCAGAGATCTTTCTTCTAAGTGAGTTGCAATGTCTCCTTTTCATACTAATTCAGCCTTGTGTGGTTAATATGTAATTAATATGTAAAGTAATGCATTCATCAAGAGGTCTCTTTCAGTCTGGTGTTTCTTTGCAGCTCTGGTTTAGTGTTTCCTCAGCCTGTCAGTACTTCAGTATTAATGTGCCAATGTGTATCAGTGCATTCAGGTGCTCTGCCTGACCTTCAGGGTACTGTTTCTGCAGTTCCTTCCTGGGAGGTGCCTGGCTGTGAGAAAAGTAGCATCCCTCAAATGAAAGAAATGCTTTAATCTGTAAACAGAGTCTTTTTTTCTATATAGAGTATTCAGGACATTCCCTGGACTATGAACCACATATTGCACTGCAAATTGCTGGAAAAAAATAAAAAGGGTTCTGTAAGCCATGTCTGTAAACACATGCAACACCAAAACATTCATACCAAAAATTTGTTACTAGTTTTGTGGACCAAGGCATGGGTAGAGTTCACAATGACATATGTAGAAAGGTGTAGTGCTCCTAGTTGTAGAACAGTCTTTAGAAATACACTTCTACAGAGTTGTCTGTGTATGTGACTGTTTGAAAATCTTACCTTGCCCTTTTTGATGGATGTGAAAAGACTCTCTGTGCTGTTGTACGGTGGTTTTAATTCGTTAATGCTGATTCTGCTTAGTAATTAATAATTTAGTCTAGTTTTGAAGGAAAGGCGTAAATGGCAAATGGCTTTTATGTACAAAGTTGCAGTTGTGCTGCATGGTGTCTTGTAGCCACACTGCAAGTTCTTGAATTAGAAGAATTTTGTTTTAAACCTTCCCCTTCCCCTTTCAAATTAACTGGGTGTAACATAAGTTTAAAGTCTTCCAAAGCTCAAAATTTATTGTGTGGTTTTATTTAGAAATATTTTGCAAAATATAGTTCTATGTGTCTTACATTCATTATGCCAGAATGTTTTTAGGATGCTAGGAAAACAGTGGAAGTGGTTGCTCTTTTACCTGTTTCACTGTTATGGGCTTTTAGCTCCTTTCATAGTGTTCCCTTAAATTGGAGAAGTTACATTTTCAGTCTGCTTTACTCTGGTCAGCTACAATCTGTCTTAAAAACTCTTCAGATATTACAGCACTTACAAATCATGTGCTCATATTAGCACAGGCTAAATCCCCTCTTGTACCCTTAGGTGTAGCTCAGGAGCATTCCTGTGAAAGGCTGCCACACCAGGCTGGTTATTGCTGTTGTCATTGCAGAGGGGTGTGTGACACAGGCTCTGCCAGTGGGCAGAGCAGAAAAGTGATAGTGACAGTGCTAAAAACAGCCATGGAGTGGGGTGGATAGAAATGGTCACTGACCTTGGTCACTCGTTGTCATGTCCTGGTTAGGCCTCATCTGCAATGTCAGACACAGTGAGGGGGAGAGAGGCTGTGGGGCAGGTACAGGAAGGCTCTGGGCTGGTTGCCCAGTGAGAGGATCCTGATCCTGCTCCTTGCTGCTGGAGTCCTTCATGCCAGGACTGCTCGGGGTGGTTTGATGGGTCTCAGCCTTGCCAGGACAGCCACTCTGCTGTGGGGGAGCTCAGAAGGGAAGGAAGGACAAGTGAAACAGCACCCTGGCCTGGGTGAGAGGCAGCCACTTAATCCAGCTGGTCAGGCATGGCTCTTGTCTAATTACATGGCTGGTTCATTTAGTTTACATCATATTTTTCAGTGAACCTGTTCACATCAAAAAACGAAAACATGAAAGTGTGATTGAGAAATACGAGAAGGTGCCAAGACGTTTGCAAACAGAGCCAGAAAAAGAACTTATCCATCTGCTCCCCATCAAAGACAAGAGTGGCATAATTCCTCAAGCTGTGGAAAAGCCAGGTAAGACACAGATTCTGGAACTGGTATAGTAGCCAAGAAGTGTATCTTTTATTGGTTTAAAATTTCACAGTGTTTGTTATGTGCTTGACACTAGATACTCTGTTTTTGCAGTTCTCAATGTTGCACATGATGAAGAAGAGGACGCAGAAGATATGGAAGAAGCAGAGGGTAATAAAACATTTTGTTTGCTTTTTGTTGTTTTTTTTTTCCAAATCACTTACATACTGAAAAGTATTTTGCTGTTTCTCAAGGAAGTTTGCAATTGAAGTGTATTTTGTTCAGGATGTTTTTGAATATGTTCATTACCACATTGCCACCAAAGCATAACCATTATTCAAATGTTACCTGTTAGAATCTCATGAATGGCTGGCTTCAGATTGTCTTTGTTCAAAATTATTTTGATATTTCGCCTAGAACTGCTGCTTGCATGAAGTTCCTTTTATCCTTTGTGTCATATTTGCTAGTAAGAAGGAAATACTGGTCTTACATAAAGAATATCTGTGTGGTTCTATTTTGAGATCATTTTGAAATATAGTTCTGGACACAGACTTTTGTAGGCTTTAAGTGTCTTTGTCTTTAAAATTTTTTACTTAAAACATCAATACCAGGACACTGTGATTTTCATTTGCAGCTGGCTTTTGAGTTAATGGTCATTTTCCTAGTGACTTTGTGACTTCTGGGTCCTTACTGTCTAAATATAAAGTTGAGGAAGGAAATACTTGTAGCAAAATAATATTTAGAAAACACAAACAAAAACAATTGTATTTTTAGGAGAAAAAGTGAATGATGAATAATTTGATACAAATTGCAGAGCACTGCAGCTTCTTAGTGTGGTTGGGGTAATACATTGAGGTTATGTGTTCCCACTGTACTCCGAGAACACCATGGGCAGATTCAAAAACACTTAGTCCACTTCTTTTTGCAAGTAAAAGATTTTGAAGTGGAGCAAAAATGAATCTATGGATTATATAAGATCTAGCAAAGTCATTCTTAAAGCTTCTTTGATTGTGGAACTTCTTGTGTTGATCTCATGGGGCCTTACCAGGGTACCTGTTTGAAATGCAGCATCTGCAACATGGTACTTGTTAAATGATTCCCCTCTTTTCTGACTCTCACATCTGTGCCAGACTTTAATGAGGAACCCCTGCCTGTTCTCACTCCTGAGGAAATGGCTGCCCAAAGGAGACAAAAGCTACAGGAGAGGAAGATGCACATAGCTGCCTTAGCATCTGCCATTCTCTCAGAGCCAGACAGCAATGTAGGTACATTTACTTAACCAGCATGTACAAGTGTGTGTGTTGTTCACTAAGTCAAGAAACAAAGATCTGAATGAGCAAACAGTAGCAAAAGCACAAGAATATATGGGTAGAACAAGGAAAATGTCAGTTGTATCACTTTTGTTATTTTTCCCATTCCTTAAGCATGACCCTTGTGTAAGCTCTGATTACTATATGATAGTTACTCTGATTACTATCTGATAGTTCTCAATGCTTCAGGATATCCTAATAATTTTCTGTACTTCTGTGCAAGTTTGTAATAGCAGGATATTTTGAACATTCCTGAGACTAAATTTTTGTTGGGATATCTATAATTTCCTGGCTCTTTATGCAGTGCTAAGTAGAGTCTGAGTAAGTGCTGAGTTAATGTACATTGTGCTTGTCCCTTGGTTTGCAGTTGATTTTCATCTACTGTCTGCCTGTTTTCTTCAATCAGATTAAGAAGCTGAAGGAGCTGCGTGCCATGCTGATGGAGCAGGATCCTAACGTAGCTGTGATTGTTAGGAAGCTGGTCATGGTGTCTTTGATGGAGATATTCAAAGATATTGCACCTTCCTACAAAATTCGGCCTCTGACTGAAGTAGAAAAGGCTACCAAGGTGAAAGAGCAAATCTTTTTATTGTGTATGTGAGCAGTTAAGGATGTTTTCAGCTATGCCAGGTACTAAGAGCGATTTGTTTAATATGATTTTATGGTTTGAGCAAAGGGGACAAATACACAAATACTTATTGAAGCTCTAAAGCTGTGACACTTTCAGGAAGAGAGGTTTTGGTTTTGAGCATTAAATTCTTACATACTTCCTTCAATAAGTAGGTGACATGCAGATGGTAATGGAGGGGAAAAGTTGTGTCTGAAAGTAGTATACCAAACCTGTGTGACTTTCCTCATGGACCTTGGAATAAGGACCTGCACTAAAGAGAGTTAGAAAGAAAGCAAATTATGCAATGTTGTCACCCAACTGGCATAGATTTCTTTGAAATGTGTTCAACAATTTGCTGAACAAATGCAGAGTAACTTGTTTTCTGGAGCTTGTTTTTAACCAATATTTAGAAGTTTTTTGGATATAGGTTTAGTGCAGTTTAGAGTCATGGTTTTAAAATAGCATCTAGTTGATAATGTTACTTCAAGCTCTATAAATGAAATAGGCCTAGTTGGAAAAAGCCCTGTGAACACATCTGTAGAAAAATACAGATATGTTTTATGTTTAATGCATTTCTAGGAATTCCTGTCTAGAAGAAAAAACTACTTAGATATCTGATACTTGTTTTAAAACTTTTTTTTCACCATTGGCTAATTTCCCAATTTAGCTCCCCAAATAAATCTCATTTCAATTATGTTTACAGGTTAAAAAAGAAACTCAGAAACTGAGAGAATTTGAAGAAGGCCTTGTAAGCCAGTATAAATTTTACTTGGAAAATCTGGAACAAACAATTAAAGGTACAGTTAACACTTCTCATTTTTCATAGTGAAGGCAAAATTGTTTGCAGCAGTTTCCCTCCTCTGAATGAATGGTACCTTCTGTCTTTGAGATAGCACTTACATGAAGTACACATGCAATCACTAAAAAATTAAATATAAGATCATCATCATTCTGAAAAGTAATCACTAAAAATAATATTTTGTGCAGATTGGAAGCAAAGGAAATTGAAGAAAAGCAATGTCATCTCATTAAAGGCATATAAAGGTCTAGCAGAGGTAGCAGTGAAGTGTCTATGTGAGCTGCTTGTGGCCCTACCCCACTTCAACTTCCACAATAACATCATTGTTCTCATTGTTCCACTCATGAATGATCCATCAAAAATGGTAAGTGATTTTCTGATTAGAGAAAGAGTTCTTGTTTTGTGTGAAAAATAATTATTTCTGAGCTTTACTGCACAATATCCAGATCTTTTGACTGTATCTGTTCACTATTTTACAGGCTATGTGCACTTTATAACTAGTAAATACCATGAGTATTGTCTGTCACTAGCTGTTGTTGTGGACTTGGCTTTACAGAACAATTTCTGTGCTTTGCTTTTCAGATTTCTGAACTGTGTGTTGAGGCAGTTAAGAAGCTCTTTAAACAGGACAAGTTGGGCTATGCTTCACTCGGTGTAGTTAAAGTAATTTCTGGCCTTGTGAGGGGTAGAAATTATGATGTCAGACCTGAGGTAAGAGTCTTTCTGTTACATCTCCCAATATTCTTCTGTCAAAAGTTTCAAAAATCCCCAAATGTTAAAGTTACTGCAGCTGCTGGCTACAGACAAGCACAATTTTCTCACTCTGTCAGACCACAGACAGTTCAGGATTAGGCTGAGCCACAGAATTAGAGAGGTATGGGGCAAGGGAAGGAGACTGGGAAGTAGAGATCAGATTCTGCCAAAGACATGGCTTAAGTCAGGCAGGGAGACTTAAGGTGTGAAGGAGCAGGAGGGGAGTAAACTGGAGAACCTTTGACCAGCAAAGCCCAATAGCTGGAATGGAATTCAGGATTTCTTACCCTAGTTCCTATCAGGTTGTACATGACCTCCCATTATATTTATTTTATTTTACAACAGGTGTTAAAAGTATTTCTTCACTTAAGAATTAAGGAAGTAGAATTACAAAAAGATTCTGAAGACATTGCACCAAAGAAAAAGTTCATGACTTACAAAGAGAAAAGAAAAAATCTTTCCAGAATGCAAAGAAAGGTAGGACATGTGCTTTCTCATGCTCTATTTCTCTTACTTTATGTAGCAATTTGTTCCTGTTTCTGTTACTTTATGTAGCAATTGCACATCTGCTGTTGCCATTGTTAACTCTCGGCATCAGTGATCAATTTTTGCATTGTACTTGAAAATTTATTAGGTTCTAGAGAGAATTTAATTATCTTCCTATTTTTTCCTCTTTCCTTTTTCATTGTGTTGATAATGTTGATAATGATTGGGTGTTTCTGATAGGACAAGGGTTACTCTGTAGAATCACAGGTTGACTTAAGCAACTCACCAAGCATGGAAAATTTATTCTCTGGGTATCTTTTCAACCTGGATATCCAGACTGGTTGGAAACATTGGATGTGTTGTCTTAAAATCAACTGTATATTTTCAGTGGAAGAAAGCAGAAGAGAAACTGGAACGAGAACTCCTGGAAGCAGAAGCATCAGAAAGTAAAGAAAAGAAACTGAAGTTGGTAAGTAATTTAGACATTATTCCCCTATTTTAGCAGAGTGGCAGCTCCTAACCCTTTTGTAACTAAAAGAGTCTTCCCTCCATCCCAACCTGGCACCATTCCACATCTCTAGATCATGCTGTTAGCTAACAAGTACTTTGCCTGTGACAGAGATCTAGGTTTTAGTAAACCACACTCTCAGTTTAGCCATGAAGGCTAATGTAGCCATTCCTATTCCCTTCTGCTGTCTGCTCAAAATGGTATTAAATCCATTGACAAATGTCCTCCAGGTGCCCTGTTCCATAGGACACTGTGTAGGGGGTGTTAGAGCCTCTCAGAGTGGCCTTTGGGCAAAGGAGGAATGTGGCTGGAGCCAGGAGAGAGCCAGGAGCAGGAGAGCACTGGAGCGCTTGAGCTTTTCAGTGTAAGAAGTGCAGAGATGGCAGTGCCAGGACTGGTTGGAAAGGCCTGAGTGCAGGCTTGGACAGAGAAAAGTGTTTCAGGTGAGTTGAAGTGAAATAGAAATGTCTGTTTCACATGATTAAGTATTTTTATTTTCTTTCCTTCAGCACACGGAGACCTTGAATATTGTATTTGTAACTTACTTCAGGATCTTGAAGAAAGCTCAGAAGTCTCCACTTTTGCCAGCTGTGCTCGAAGGTCTTGCAAAGTAAGAACTGACTACCTTCTTTTGTGTGTGTTGGAAAAGATATAAAGCACTAAAGAAATTTTTGCCTTAAGCAGTGAGAAAAGGTAGTCCCTGACAAATTAGTTTAAATTCTTTTATTTCTCTGCTGAAGTTTTCTGCTATTTCCAAAACCATTTCAATGTGATTTGAAATTTCACATGATAGAATTGATGTGATGCAAATGCCACAGGGTGTGATGTGATTCCATTCTTTTGTCTGATTAATTGCTAAAGGACACAAGCATGTCTTTAATGCTCCAGAAGAGCCATGATTAGCATGTTGTGGGCTGAATTATTCTTTCCTGTGAAGATAGTTCAGCATTTGATTTAGCCTGCTTTTAAGGTGTGGATCTTGGCAATTCAGAACACTTTGAACTGAGTTTAAAGATAATATCTATAATTTAAAAATTAAAATCTCTTTGATTGCAGGTTTGCTCATCTCATAAATGTGGAATTTTTTGATGATCTATTGATTGTCCTTCATTCTCTTATTGCATCTGGGGTAAGTTGAATTTTCATTACTGTTTTCTTAAAATTGCTTTCTTTTGGGTACTTAATCTGTTTTGTATTCTTAGGATTTAAGCTACCGCGAGAGTCTTCATTGCATTCTCAGTGCTTTTCATATACTCTCTGGTCAAGGTAGGAGATTTTTAAAAACAAACTTTTGTTTAATATTGCCTGATAAATAAATGGAGTAAATGTGTTTATTTGGGATTATGTTTATAGGTGATGTTCTTAACATTGATCCAATGAAATTTTACACACATCTGTACAAGACACTGTTCAGCCTGCATGCAGGTAATTCCAGATTCCTATTTTCACTGTTCACTTAGATAATGTTTTTTCTGTTTCCTTGCTATCAAAGCCTTTATGTAGCATTAATAAACTACACATTTTTAAGATATCTGATTTCTGAGAAGATTATTGTCTGGTTTAACCTACTTTTTTTTTTTCTTGAGTTGCACATTGCATTACTGCAATACAAATACTTGAATTATTATTCCAATACATGGTAACAGATTCTAATCATGTAATTTCATTAGGAAGTGCCAAATATTTGATCTTGGATAAGCATTTAGTCTGTCCTCAGTTTTTTTGCTTCCTTATAATTATTTCTTTCAGTTGCAATTTAAAAATTCTTGTCTTTTTTCTCTAATTCTCTCTCCAATAAAGAAAAAACACCTGATTTTTCCAAGATAATTCTAAAGATAATTTACATTTATATTCTGCTCAAAAAAATTTTCTAGTATATTTTTCTGATTTTTATAATGATAACATTTCTGTGTTCTAATCTAAATTTTCCAGTAATTTTGAGAAGTTGAAAAATTGATGAAAAAAAGATTTATAAAATTTGAAATTAACATAATTTTAATTAACTTTAGAAATAATTGTGGATTCACTATTAAGAATAAACATTCTGCTGTTCTGGATGGGTAAAAGACCAGATCTTTTCACTTTTTAATAATTTATAAATAATGATACAATGAATGCATTTAGGATTAAAACAGTAGCTTAATTCTAATAAGCATTGTTTATAACACTAATAAGCAGTGTTTAATAATTAGATACTTTTGATGGAACAAGTATATTCTTAAAAAGGAGCACAGAAACAATGGTACATTTTTTCTGTTCAAAGCTGGACTATTTTGACCAAAAGAGGGTGGATGTTTAATGTGTGCATCACATGAGGGGTGTCTGAGCCTCCCAGCTTCCATGCTTTTCTCAGTTCAGTTCCAGCCCCTAGCAGAGTATACAATGTTTGTCCATGAGGTGGTTCTTTACTCTTTGTGTGAAATTCTGCTTTTGAGGTGGCACCAATGAGGACATAGGGATTGTGCTGCAGTGCCTGGATGTCATGTTTGCCAAGAGGAGAAAGCAAGTCTCCCAGCAACGAGCTCTTGCTTTCCTAAAGCGACTTTCCATCCTTGCTCTTCATGTGCTTCCAAATTCCAGTGTTGGCATCTTGGCAACAAACAGGGTATTCATGCAAGTAAGTTTTACTTGTTCAAATTTTTAGCTTACTGGCTAAAGGTTATGGAATTTTTTGTTAAAATTATTTTGTGCAGAATTTTTTAAAGCATCTTTAACAAGAATGATGAAAACAGAATATGTTTAAATGCTGCTGAAGCTGACTGAAGTGGAATGAATCCTGAAACTGACTCAACTATGTTATAATTGGGTGGGTAATATAAACAACTCAGTTTCTTTTTTTTTTAATGTGTTGTAGACATTCCCAAGGATGGACCTCTTACTAGACAATGAATCTCAAGGCAGTGGAATTTATCTCCCAGAATTAGATGAACCAGAGCATTGCAATGCCCAGAACACAGCGCTGTGGGAGCTGCATCTACTGCAGGTTTGTGAGTAACTCAGGGATTTGGGAAGTAACAGCAGTAAATAGCTGCTCAATGCTTAGGTGCTTTACACAAATGGAGAGCAGAGGTCTTCAGGCTTATCTGTCAAATCTCAGCCCATATGAGCCTATTCCAACACAGAGGAAGAGAAAGACCAACACAGTGGTATGGAAGGATGAGCTCAAAAGGGGATGTTACACATCCCCTATTATAATACCACACTGGTTTGTACTGCAGGTTGCCTTGTTAGATTCCTTTGGAGACTTTTTAGATCTGTTAAGTTCCCTTGCAGTCCAGCTCTTCTTCCAAGAGGAACTGACACCTTGATCTGTCATTCCAGTCAGGGTTTGGAGAGGACTTCCTCTGCCCTTTGTCCCTGTTTTCTGAGAGTAGGAATTATCTAACTGTGGAGAGTCATGCTCACAGCATGATATGAGGGAATAAATGCATGACATTAATCCCACAAACTGACTGATTTTGAGGTACTCAGTTACTAAAATAAAAGCAGACCTTCCATCTTATGAATTGGAAATAAACATGAGATTCTGTAGAGAAATACATTATCCCTTACTGCCTGTCTACTGCCTTCATTCTTCCTTTCTTTCAGAGACATTATCATCCAACAGTGCAGAAATTTGCGTCTCACCTTATTGCTGGAGCTCCAACTGAAGGCTCAGGAGTTCTTCCACTTGATTTGAGCCAAAGGTGAGTTATCAAAGAGTTCCTTTTTTTAATAACAGGCCCTGAAAGGAAGCTGTTGCTTATACTATATTAAAGGAATCTCTAAAAATAACCTAAGACTCTGATCTTCAAACTCTTTCTTCTTCTGCCAGTACAGAATGCAGAATGCTGGCTTGCCCTTTTTTTTTTTTCTCTCCCTTTTTTTTCCCCCTTTCTTTTCCCTTTGGAGACTTGTTGCCAGGCTGTGACAAGGGTAAACATCTCAAAGTGCAGAGTGTTTTCTTCCCCTGGGAGCAAAATACCTTCAGCTGCAGTCCTGATCTGAATATGGATCAGGATCACTGAACTGGGGCTGTCCAGAGGAAACTAGAACCCAAGTTGCAGTGTAAGGTCTGTAGCAGCTTAAAACATGAGAGCAGCCATCCAGGCTCAGACTAAGATCTAATTCAGCATCCAGTCTTTGGCAGTGGCTGGCAGCAGGTGCCTTGTGAAAAGTAAAACCAGGGCATTCACATGAAACATGCCCTGAGCAGGCCTCTGGCAGGTTTCAGCCTGGTGGATTTCCTGAACCTGAGACCATTTTCTGTTAGTACCCCTCTCTTCATGGAGTTCTTCCCAAAACTGTTCAATATCCCTTGAATCCTAGCACACATTCTGCAAATGCAGCATTGTTTGGTCAGAGTTCTGTGAATCCACAGCTCCTCATGGCAAGATCTGCTTTCTGTTGTTTTGAACCTGCTGCCAGTTTGCTTCATTTGGCAGCCCCTGGTTCTTGCTCTGGGAGCTGAAGTGCACACCCTGCTCCATCACTTTTCCTGTGCCTCACAGGGTTTGGCAGACCTCAGTCATATCATACCTCCACCCACTGTCTCTGCTGGATGGAGGGATCCATCCAGCTCACACAGGAGCTGTTCCATATTTTCCATACACTTCACTGCATGTTCCTGAACATTTACCACTTTAAGCATTTCAAGATGAAATTGGAGACTCAGTTGCAATATTTGAGATGCGGGTGATCTATGGATTTATACACTGATGTAACTAATTTCTATTGTGTTCTGTTTCAACTCCAAACAACATTAAGTCACAATCCCATAAAAGTATCTGTCATAAAAAGAAGATAATTTTTTCTCTAAGTGATAGTGTCTGCTCAGAGCCTACTGTTTTTATGTCGAGTTGCTTTTTCCAACACTAAATTTCATTTGCCACTTTACTGATCATCTCATACAGTCTGTCTGCAGTTTCCTACAGGTAGCTCATTCTTACTACTACAAATAACTTGGGATTCTCCAGCTCTTTTTTGAACATGTTAGAAAGTGCAGGTCCTGGAAAAAGCCTTGTGGAGACCCAGTTTCTTCCTGCCATTACAAAAAATGACCATAGACTCCTTTCCTGTTTCCTGTGTTTCCTATCTTCCATCCAGTTTTTTTCTGTTACGGTCCTCCCTGTTCTCCCATGGTTGTTTTTTTTAAAACCCTTTGGCAAGGAACTGTTGGATATTCTGGCAGATTTTGTCAGCTAAGACTGTCTTTACCTACCTTTTTTTCCCCTCCCCTTTTTTTTTTCAAATATGTACCGATCACAGCTCTGGGAACACAACGGTTTTCTTGTGTGTATTTAGACACATTTTACTTAATTTCACTTACATTATTTCCCAGCCATTGGCTCCTGATTTTTTCCAGGTGATGCTCATTACTCTGAGGAGTTCTCCCAAAGTATGATGGAGGGGGAGAGTGGGGTTTGTGTGGGATGCTGCTCTTGGATTGGTGATAGATCAGCTGAAGTTGTATTTGTCCAATGCCATTTTTCTTTCACTGTTTCTTTACTGTAGGTCTGCTACAGAACTTTTTGAGACATACTGTATGAAAGGAATGACCTTTAATCCTCCTGTTGCATCAGTAGCACCCAGAAGAAAGGTACTGTTCTCATTTCTAACCATGTGACACACCAATATAACCTGTATCTGCTGGCTCACTATGCAGTGCCCAGGCATTGGCACACTCAGTGTGGCTTTCTTTTCTGTACTTTCTGCATAAAGTACATTTTTTAAACTGGGATAAGATAGGACTGATATAAGGAAGGGAAAAATAGCTGTATAAATAGTCCTATCTCCCACAGCATCAGTTAACATAGCAAGATTAATATGGTAGCTGTTATTTTGCACTTTGCAGTGGTTCAGTGCAGATTTCTTGGCTCTTTTCTGTAATGATGAACTAATGTTTGTTGAAAAAGCAATAATAAAAAGCCAGATCTTTCCCCAGGGTGGGTAGTTGCCAAGACAGCTGGATTTCCAGAGTGTTTGATTCAGTGTGTTGAGGAATACTGATCCCTGTTAGTGTCACTACAGCTCTAAAGTGGAAATTTGAGGGGAACAAAGGGTTAATGTAAAAAGAGGAGAAATGGGGGAAGTGTGTTCATATCCTCAGTGCTGGATGTGTTCCAGATGCCAGCCTTCATTAAGTGTCCAGTTAGTGGTGTGTCCTTTAAAAAGTGATAATTTTCCTTCTTTCTAATGCAAACATTATAACCTATTAACCTTGTCAGTGCTCCACATAACTCAGTAATGTCAGCTGAAGCCTTGAGAGCACAATTTTTTTTTCATTTTAGAGAAGCAACTTCTGAAAATGTGTTTGTACTTAACTTACTCAGTTGTTTCATAATGACTCCCTGATATGTGTGTCCTGCTAGGGAGTTATATGAGCAGCTCTGACAGAGCAAGGCTGAGAACAGCAGATGGGAGAAAAATAAAGGTTGAGTAAGGAAATGCACAAACTCCTTTAGGGAGTAGAAACAGTGGAACATCAAGATCACAGTGTCCATAGATGGCCATCTATAATGGACCTAAATGGGAAAATTACCTTGGGGTCTTGCCTGCTCTATGACTGTTTGGCCCATTTAACAAATTTTGGCAGTTACCTGAGTTTTGCCCTCTGTGTTCTGCATGTCCTGTGTGTGCCAGGCTGCCAGGGGTTCAGCATCTCCCTGCTTTTGACAGAAGCTCCAAACTGGAGCCCTGTGCACCACTAAGGAGAGGCTCTCATTTCTCCATGAGTACACAAAGTACTTGGCTCTGGAAATTTTAAGACTTTCACAGGGAAATTTAAATCATGTGCTTGATCATAATTTTTTTATTTGAGCACCAGGAAAAGGCAGAGCTCCAGGTGTGGCTGGAGGCAGGAGGCTCATGGGATTCCTTTCTGACTCACAGCCTGTGCTCTGAGCATTGTTGCCTGTTGGTCAGAGATGCTTCATGTATAAATGTGTGCTGTCACCAAAGTGTGCTTGATCTGTATTTGTAAGGTGTGTTGAACAGGGGGCAGTGTGTGAACCCCCCACTCTGAGCTGGAAGCCATGGCTGTGTGTTTTAGGTAATCTTCTAAAGCCCAGCTTAGCACAAAGCAGAAAAGCCTCACCAAACCCCCCCCCATGAGCTTATGAAGGGCTGCCTGACACGGTGCTTGTCAGATGAACAGGTCTGGCCTAGACATCTGGGACCAGGAGAGAGAAACAAGACTACTAAACTAAGGTAGGCATGGAAAACATGGCCCTGTTTAGTAATAGAACTCCTATTTTGTAATTTTCAGGATACCTTCTTGCAAAGGGATTCATTTGTAGATGAAGAACTAAACAAACAGCTTCAACAACACATCATTGAGACTGGTGCTCACAAACCCTTGGATTTTGCTAAGCACTTGAAGGAATCATCCTTGGCATAAACGTACCTATCAATCAAGTTCACTTGGATTCTTAATTATGGAGAAAGATTGGCTGAAAGAAATCACCAGTCATCATAAAAGGAATACAAGCAGGCTTTTGTGTGAATATAGAAACACACAAAACTATAACAGCAGTTTTTCACACAGTTACAGGCCTGTCCCCCTAACCACCAAGCCCCTGTTCAGGGGGCTGGGGAATCACAATGAACTGTCATGTCAGTGTTTTAAAAATAAACAAACCCAAGTAATTTAAGAATTGTTTGCAACCATGCACAGTTGTATTTTTGTTTATGTATTTTTCTAAATTTTATAACAGAATATAGACATATGTGTTTGTGCAAACTCACTGGGTTGTGCTGATAACTTAATAAATATTTTGAAAATGTTAACATAGTACTGACTTTTTGATGTCTAAGTTACATTTGGAATATGTATCGCATTTTTCCTGGTTTTCTTCTGATGTCTTCTAACCATTTACCTCATCTTGAAATGATTTTATATTTGATTGTTTTTTCCCTTCTGATGAATCTTGACACTGGCAAATTAAGAACATTGAATTTCAGTTCTAAGCTGTCATCTTGATTGAATGCTCTACTGCTGTGTGTCTTCAGTAAAGCATTGCTGTCAAGAATACTGGACAAATACAAGGTAAGAATGTTTAGAATGTTTTTGGTTTTGTTTTTTGGTTTTTTTTTTTTTGGTAGGTAATTCTCTCCACATTCTCCAAGTATTATTTATTGTCTGATTGTTTTAGAATCCATTTTCAGCTGCATGTTGGCTTTGCAAAGAACAGGTGAAATATATGAAATAATTTAAAGGTGAGTACTGTCTTTATGTGAATTCCATTGTACAGGGGGGGAATGTAGTGGGCTGTCCCTGGTGACAGCTAATGCACTTCTGTAGTGCTTAATCTGTGATGTGATAATGGTGTGTGTGTAAGTTTTGCAAAGCTTTCCTTTATGTCAGAAAATATCTTACTTTCTCTAGGGTATTTAGTCCTTTATCCTGTTTTATGGTTCTTAGATATTTTTACAATTAATTTATTTCTCTTTTAATACGTTTTCAGTATTGATCACAGTAGGTCACCAACTTCCAAGTAATTAAAGATAAATTTACAAATATTTTTAGAACAGGCATCTGTGTATTAAGGGATTAGAAAATACCTATGTATTATATTATACATATAAAATACCTATGTGTTATATTATATTTACTGTGTGGACTACAAACCTGCATGCATAACACTGGTGATTATACACATTTCTGTCTGCTTAGGCTGTCATTCCCATTCATTTTGAGTAGTTCTTTTTAGTTTAATTGTTAAGTGTTTGCAAATACAGATGTGATTTAAATTCTGCAAAATTCCAAGGGGGCCATTTGTCAGTACCTTTGTCAGTTCAGGAAGGCAAAAACAAAGATTCAACATCTTAAACCATTTATTTTTTTACAACATATACAAATACAGTTTATTCAAGTCAGCAGAGAGAAAACAGTCCAGGTGGAAAAGTCACTTTTAAAATTGTTCATTTTACATATTTTCCAAACATATAAAGACTGGCACATAGTGATGTTGCATTGTCAGAATATTTTAACATGCTTGAAGAGGCAGAGGAAGACAACTGAACAAGTCATTCTGAAAGAGCTTATTGGAGCAAAATCTATTTACTGCTATTTATTTTTGTGTTTAATTTGCTAACTCTGCCAAATGTCTATCACTATTTAAGTTACAAAATATTTATCACAGACAGGAAAAAACTGCCACCATTGGTACATTTAGTGGGCTACCCTAAAAGTAAACTGAGTTTTACAGTGGAATAGTAACAGACAATGATTAAACACCAAATGTTAATTGAAGCATTTGAAGAGCAGAACAGACAGCTGAGTTTCAGAAGCTGCAGACTTAGCCTCTCAAGCTACCAGCAAAGTTTTCTCTTTTTGAACATAAACTATGAATGGAAGAGAAAGTGTTCATGAAATATTTGGATATTTCTGTGTTGAAGTGTTTAATTCTCAAAAGCTTGTGAGTTCTAGCAGACACCTTCCTAAAAGCAGCTATTCAGACACCTCACCCAGTAATATTTGTAAGCAAGGAAAAAAAGTGTCCCTAGGCTTAAAAACCCAAAATCTGAGATAGTATTTTTGAGTGTTCTGAGTGCTGTTGCTGGGGTCAGTGAGACAGAAGCAGGAAGCCCTTGGGGCGGCAGAGGAAGCAGCTCCTGGAGTGCAGAGAGCTCTGGGATGTGGTAATGGAGCAGTTCCTAAAGCAGAGAGCTCTGCACCCACAGGAGCTGGGGCTGCCCAGCTCTTGGCTCTTGCAGTCACACACTGCAAGCACCACGTGCTGCACAGGAAAGGGTAAGAAACTGGTAGAAAAGGAGCAGTTTTTAAATAGTACAGAATAAAATACTTTTGTGGTTTTGCCAATAGGCAATGGAGCAGGAGAAGCAAGAGATTTCCACCTGAAAAGTGTGCAGTGCAAGGCCTGCTACTGCTCAGAGACTGCATGGTTCTGGAAGATGTTGATTATTTACATTCCTTTCTCTCAAATTTTATCCTGGAAGCTGCTTCCTGTAAATAGTTTGTAATGTAAAAATGAATGTATTTTCCTAATTCATGTCCATACTCAGCCAAAAGCATGGAAAAGGACAAAGTTATTTTGTCAGTTTTGTCATAGGAATGTGTGGAGAGATTCCTGCAGAAATAAAATCTGTGGCTAAACAGAATAAACATTCCTATTAGCATAACAACTTAGCACATGAAAGCTCTTTAACTGGGCTTTCACAAAAGTTAGCAAGTCCCCCTTGCTCTTTAATGCTTCCAGTGGTATTGTATTTCCACTACTTGGAACCAGCAAGAGGAAGGGCACTGCAATTCTTTTCCAAATTCACCCCAAAATGCATCATGTTTCACCAAGAAAAGTTTACCTGGATATTTACCAATACCTAAACTTTAAATTAAATGATGCATGTATTTCAATGAAAATACTGGAACAGGTTCATTAGTCTTACACAGTTCCAGATGTCTACACGCCTACAAAGTTAGGGTTTTTAAACAAAAAGCCAAATATTTTGCTGTTCTCTTTCACTGTGATAAACAGCAGACAAAGGAGGCTTTGACTGTGATTGATGATGAAGATACTTATATTAATAAGCTATTCCAACAGCTAGAAAGATTGTGTTAGCAGAAATAGTACAAAACTGCTGATTTTAAATGTCCACAAGACTTCAGGCTAGTGTTAGGCCTATGGTGCACAATATGACATGACTACTGATGTCCCCTTTGCTTCCCCATGATTTTTTTTTAATATCTATGTGACAGAAAATCACTAGGGAGTGACAGTATGGGTATAAGAACTTTCAATGTTGAATCCAACTAATTAGCAAGGGTGTCTGCCAGCCTACTGTGATACTACAGGTGATACTAAGAATTTTCAGAGCTGCTAAAGATAAAAAACAGCCCAAAAACCCACACCAACAAAAAAGAAAAAGCTAAACTTGTAAGGGCAAACTACAGGACATTAAGCATTTTTAAAATGCCATAAAAACACCAAAAGGAAAAGTTTCTCAGTGACATCAAACTGCCACTGTGTTAAAATAACAAAGAGAATAAAGCTAACATTTGAAAAATGGTTGCATTAGTTGAATTGTGCAGCAGGTTCATGTATTTCCCAGTAATTCCAAAGTATCCAAAGCAAACTATGCGTACAGACCTCTGTGGAAGTTGTCACTGCTTAACATTTTGCTGGGGCTCAGTCTTTCCCTTGGGCAGGGAGCACATGTCCCTCACAGGGGCTGCTGCAGCTGGACCTGGTAAGGAGTGACAGGCTGAGCTGGTTGGGGGCTTGACTTGGGTCATGTTGCTGATCTGCAAAATGCTGCTTTGGTTAAGTTCAAAACTTAACTTTTGTGAAAGATGAGCAGTGGGAAGTGCATGGCCTCTGTGAGGATATGCCACTGAGAAATGTGACTTTTTTGTATGTCTGTGGTTATTTTTTCTGAAAGCTGGAAGTGACCTCAAGAGGGCACTTTTTTGCTTTGGTAAATGGCTACTTTGAAGGCAATTCCTGTAGTGTATAGTGAAAGACTTCATAGTTTCTGGTGACAGAATGCAGGTTCTGTCTTCTTGTTTATATGCCAGTTAATAACTTTGTCTTCTTTTATTTCACTTTCTTATTCATGGGGGGGATGGCATTAGCTGTCATGAGACTACTGTCTGTAACTTCTTTCTTCTGTTTAGGGTTTGCTCTAGTGAAACAAAAACATGTGCAGAGCAGTTTGTTCCCCACAGACACATTTCTTGTGGGAGATGAAAGGGATGGCTGATGGCAGCAGTTGTTTAATTTGTGCCCCTGTAATGGATTATTTTAAATAACTAAACACATCAGTAACTCCCATGGAGGGGAAAAAAAAATGAGGCTACTATAACTAACTTAGATAACAAAAGATGAATTCAGCACACATAAAACTTCACAATAGTGTTTCTATGTAAACAGAATTGTCAAGAGTTAGAGTGTAAAGTTCTTTATACTCTCTGGGTTTAACAGACAAGTAAAAAGACAGTTCCGGACTACCTGGAAAAATGTGGTTTGAATTAAAAATTTTGAAATGTTAATTACACTTATCAGTGCATTGGTTTGAATTTGGTCAGTACTGGGTATTAAACATCTTGTGCTGAAAAGAAAGAACCAGAAAAGTTCTAATGTTTTTTTCCTCTAAATCCAGAGAAAGATAAAAAAATCTGCATTTTCTAAAAAGTAGTATACGATAAATATACTATACAAAGGCATGTACTTTGAAACATGATAATAAATATTCTTTCTTTAAACACAAGCCTGGAAAACTAAAATTTATAAGAAGAAAATGTTGTTCCTTGCCAAGGTCTCACTACCAGTAAGGTGTACTCAGCTATTGTACATTATTTTGTTAATGTAGATAAACCATAAATAATTTTGAATGTTTTCTGTATATTCACCGAAGTTAAACAGATATGCAAAGGAAGTTACAGTATATTTAAATCTCTTTACAATCACTTAACACAGTGTTTAACAGTAATTGTCAGGTAAAAGTGCGTTATTTTAACATAATACACATAAAAGACCACTCTGGTTCTCTGCCTTCTGATTCCTTAGAGGCAGCAAGCTAAAATTATCTTTTGTTTAAAAAGGGGAGGCTGATGACACGTGTTTGTTTACAACATACAGTCCAAGAAAACCTCTCCATCCGCCTATGGAGAATCTGCAGATGTGAAGAAACAGGAAGAGAGGAATCTTCTAAGAGCTGACAGGCAGCTTTCCCATCTACAGCATCCCATTTAGGACTCCCAGAGTCTGGATGTTAATCCAGCAGTATTGCCTGGATTAAAGCATCTGTAGCACAGGGCACACAATTCTGACCAGTTCAGTCCGCAGCAGGATCCTTCAAAGGCACTGCAGAAGGATTCAGTCATGTAAATTCCACATTTGGATTTCAGAAAAAAAAAGGAAAAAAAACCCCAAGAAAACACAACAAAACAAAACCCCAGCAAAACAAAAACCCAGCCAAATGCAGAAGAGGGAAAGCGACTCTGATTTTCCCATAATTTACTTTGCTTTCCTTGAATTCAGATTGTTTTAATGCTTTAGGGTTTTATAGCAGCCTAAAAATAAGCTTCCTATTTGAAATACTTTGCAAATCAAAACAGTGCCTAAATTCTGTTAATTTAGTGACTTAGCAGCAACATTACAGTGCATGTCAAATAATGCTTTAATGATTAGAGGTATACAAAAAAAAATCTTAAATTGGCCATCTGTGAGGTGGGATTATCAACACTGAAAAAGATTTCTTCTTCATTTGCAATGAGCTGCAACTTCCCAGCAGCTGTCACAGTGCTCTAGTAGCAGTGTGCAAGTGTCTGGTTAGTGTACAGTGCTGGGCAAGTGGCACTTACTATCTCCAAATAAATGGGACAGTCTTTGTTGTGTATTTCAGCTGTTTGAAGTCAAGCAAGATGGAAGAAATTGAAGAGATACAGAAAGGATAGTGTAAATGTTTAAACATTTCTGGCAAAATTTCCACAGACAGAAATTAACACTGTAAACTTGCTCTAGCTAAAAAAGAGGTCACCAATCCTGATGATTTTATTATCTGAACATAACAAAAAACAATAAAAGCTCTACTGCTCACTTCCATTTGCTGTGGTCCAGAGCAGAAGAATAACAGAGCATTGCTATTTGAGCACAATTGTTGAGAAAAATGAGTACTGCAAAATCAGCTGGGATGCAACATTTTGGATTAAATGGACAGAGCAAGTGGGTGAAACTCCACCACTCTGGTTCACTCAGAGACCTTCCTGATGTCATCGTGCCTGTGCACACCAGTGTCTGAGGCTTTTCTGGATCATTCTGTCAGTGCTTGTACCTCACTTGGTTTGCTCTGCTCCAGCTTGGGAGCAGGAATCCTCTGGGAATGCTGCTCTGAAAGGCTGCCCAGAGCTGGGCTCAGTCTCCCGTACCTGGCAGGCCCTGCTGTGGCAGCAGCCAGGACTATTCCATGATGTCACTGAAGGCCAGGGCGCAGGCGGCTCTCTCCTCCCTGCCCTGGCCACCGTCCGACACGAAGCCCCGGTACTGCTTACTCGACTTGGTCAGCTTCTTCAGCTCACTGGTGAAGGAGATGCCTCTTCTCTTGTCATCTCGTGCTGCCTGGAAAAATTAGAAAAGATCATAGAGGTGGTTTAACAGCTACTTGTTCGCTGGGAAATAAGGAATGAATATGAAAACACCTGACATACTGCTGAGCAGGCCTCCCTTTAGGAACTCAGTACGGCTGTGCTTTCATCCAGGCACTTCCTTCTGATTGTTCTGAATCAATTAATTAAAAATTACGCATTGTTATAGATGTGTTTAGCAAATTTGGTAATCTCTGCTTATAATGCAGTTACTTTAAAGCAACAGCAGCTGTGGATTGGTGGTGTTTGCTGGAAAGGAGAACACAGCTCCTTCTCCAGCAGGCATGTACTTAATTCCTGCCATTTTTTAAAGCCTGAAATAAAGCAACAGAACAATTTTTTCACTGGCCAGGAATAAAGGGGACTTTATTCCAGTAGCTTATAAGTTCTGCCCATTTGAATGGTCCTTTATTATGACAGGGAACATGGCATGCACAGCCAGAAGGTTTTGAGAAACAGAAAGCTGGTAGCAGATAAAGGTTGCTCTGGATTTGCAGGCTGTGAGGGAATCATTGCTGAATGTAACTGATTCAGTTTTGCAAAGGAATAAGTAAGGGAAGTTCAGAGAAAAGGGGAAATTTGCTTTTTGCTGTAGTCTGTCCTCTCCACCTGCCCCCATGCCAGATGTGTCTCCCTTGCATGGAAAGCAGGTTCCCATTAAGCTGATCACACACCATCTGTAACATCTGCAAAGTATCGCATGTTTACCTGAACCTGTTCTTTGAGCTTAAGGATAAATTTTCCTGCTCCCTTCCACTTGCTTTGGGCCTGAAACACACACTCCTGATCAGAGAGAATCCTCTGAGATGGTTTAGATGTTGAAGACTTTTTGTTTGCTGGTTCTTTAGTCACCTCTTCCAAGAGCACATAATCACTTGGGTTTGGATTGCTCAAAATGCTGTAAGAGTATTTGGCTTTGCAGAGAGTCTGTTTAAAAGGAGAAAAACAAAAGAAAAAACAAGGCATTCTCTCAGATTCAGGTTACTAAACCAATTCTTCAGCTAGTGCTGAGAACAAATCCCACCTTAGCTTGTTTGAAACCGACTTCCAGCCCACATGTTGAGGTGGGCACACTCCCTTACCTGCTGTATGACATCCTGAGCCGTGCTGAGGCGCGGAGCTTTGATCACGGTGCGTGGCTGCTCTGGGGACACATCATGTACCTGAACAAAGAAGCTGTCATCCTCAGAGCTGAGGGCTGCTTCTTCCTTTGCTTCTTGAAAGACATTTCTTTCATTTAAATTCTACAGAGAAAATGACAGGCAAATTGATTTATGAAGAGAGGTAACTAATAGCTGGTGGTCACACAAGGGTTTTATTACATGGAAATTAGAGACTGCAGTTGCCTTGGCTCCATTTTGTTAAATGCATTATAAGAGAGGTTTGACAAGCGACTACTGCTAATAATAAATAATAATGCTAGTAAATACCCATGTTTTCTAAAATCGATATCTGAAATACCTTTCATAGTAGGTGAGGAATGGAGATGTTTGTATAACATCCTATTTAACAAAAATGGTCCCTTAAATCCTTCCCTTATGTATACAAAATGATGTTTTGTCACGTAACAGTGCCAGCATGATGGGAGATGGTGGAAAGGGTTCTTTTCTTTCTTGTCCCTGCACTAAAGCCAAAAGAATTTAGAGAGCCAGAATCTGAGTGAACATTTTCCTGTGGTGTGGAGCAAGAGGAAGGCTGTGTGTTTCTCTCTCCCTTTTCAATGACTACTGCAGATTTTAGACAGAATTCCTCCTTGAACCTTCTCTCAGAGAATGCATTTCTGTCCAAGGCTTGGAACACTTGGAACACAGCTGGGATTCATAAGCTGTAAATATGGGCTGTGTATTGCACCCTGTCACTGGACCTGCTCCTTGTTTTTCCAGTCAGATTTGCAGCTTCATTTCTAGCCCAAGCTCTGTGGTGCTGCTGTCTGAAGAAAGGCTCAAAATTATGGGTAATGCTTTGAGGTACTCACATAACAGGACAGAACAACAGCATAATTTTCATATGAGCTAAGGCAGATTTTTACCCATTTTCTGACGGAATGGGGCTTGGCAGGACACCTGTGGCAACAGACACTGACAGAGGCAGTGCTGCAGTCAGTAGAATTCAGTAGACTACTATTTCTACAAACAAATTTCTACCTTGTTATTTTTGTTCCAAAGGTTAGATATAAGGGAAACCAAAATATGGACTTGTGTAAAATAATAGCAATTTGTCAGATTGAAGCTTTACTAAAAGTTCTGACAAAATAAGCAAAAATACATTTTTTTCAGTTTAAAGTATACCAGAGCACCTCTGTCATATATATATATATATATATATATATATATATATATATGCATGTAAAGTCTGTGTACTAAGCAAGCATTTTTATTTGCCTAACTGACCAAAGAAAGTGCCTCTGAAAATGGGATCTTTAAGTGTCTTTCTCCTGCTTTTTTTGTCTCTGTCTCACAAGCCTGGGCACTAGCATATTTTAAGCTGTGGGTGCTTTGCTCATAGTGTAAACTGAAGTAATCTTCCTCCTTTAAATTAAAAGAAATCACATATTTAATTATTTTAGCCTATAAATGATAATTTAATCATCCTTTGAGGCTTTTAGACTTATTCTTTAATATTAAAATTATTTCTAATTTTTCTAGACAGATGATAAGTTGCTGCCATCTAAATTGATGGTGGTTTTCTGGAGTTCTACTATGATCCTTTGGTATTAACTATTATCTTTATATTAATTTTCTATCATGGCATAATCTAGATTTGCATTAAGTTAGAAAGATCACTCCAAACAGAGTCACTGAACTGGTGACTGAGCCATAATGAATAAACACCACACAGCTGAGCTCAGGGAAGTCCAGTTGGTGTCACACAGGTCTATAAAGTCCAGTTGTGCTTCTCACTCAAGAGTTAAGTTTGGTTTTAAATAATGCACACAGCATTGACATTACTCACCAAGTAGTGAAACAAATACTGCACCCTTTTGTTTCGTGGCCCTAAGAACTATTTTTAGCTACTTTTGTAAATAATAATTTATCCAAAACAGACTTACTTCCTCTCGAGTTTTAAAGATAATTCTTCCAACATATCCTTCTTCTGGGAACCAACTATTTAAAAGCTGCACTAGCCCTTCTTCAGGACCAATCACTCTCTGGAATGGTGGTTTTCTGCATTCACTCTTTTCTTTTGATATAAAACTTTTCTCTTCCATCAGAAAATAGTCTGCAGCGCATGACTCGGTGCCTTTTATGGTAGCCAAGAGCTAAGACAGACAACACACAACAATTAGAATGCTAAATATAAACACTGCATAATTAGTAGTTATAAATGAGAATGAATAAGGAAGCTTTAAGAATCAGTAACTATTCTGACAGTGCAGGCAGGATTTCTGATGTGCTATTTATTATTCAGATATTTTACTCCAGGGTAATGTCCTGTTCTCTTTAGCCCAGCCAAGCAGTTCAACTATTCCAGACAAGGCAGTACTATTTAAGCTTATTTTGGTCCTTTTTAGCTTGCCAGAAAATTTATTCACAATCCCAGGACAGTACAGTCTTTTCCCATTGCTAGAATAACAATCCCTGCTGAGTTATCTGGTTTTTCTACTCATGAACTTAGCCCTCTAACTTTTACTCTCTGTTCCTGCGGTGCCTCAGTTCAAAGAACTGTGCAGAAATGTTTGCCTTTGTTGTAAGGAGAGCCCACTGCACCCATTGACTAGAGACACTGTTTTTCTCATCTGCATATGCCCAAATATTAAAATACTAATAGGGAATATGTCCTAAGATTATAAACCCATTCTCTGAAGCCAAGATTGGGAAAATTCCACTGCTTATATTGTGTGTTTGCTGTGTAATTAATTGCACAGCAATGCATTTCTAAGAGCACTCCTTGCTGGGGTGATGTGTGAGAAGTGCAGGGAGAAAGAGGTGCAGCAGATGTTAGTGTGGATTCTGGCAATGCAGAGTCTGCAATTCAGCAGGAGCTCACCTGATGGAGCAGCTGTGCAGCCGTGGTCCCTGCACTCACACTGAACACAGTGAAAGGCTCTGGGCCTGGAATTCCATGAACTGTCACTTTGTAAGTCATGGCAGCTTTCCTTTCTCCCGGGCTAAACAACTGTTCAGACAACATTCAACAGGTTACTGGACGTTTTTACACAGGCATGTTATTTCTAGGTTGCTTAAAAGAAACTGTACACAAGTTGTGAGGGCCTTGACAAAGCAAAGCTGTTCAGTTCATACATGGCTCTTCCTTACACTACAGATCAAGGCATCTAAAAAACCCCAACAAACCCTCCAAAAGCCTCCATCGTCTCTTGAAGCTGAAGAGAAAAAGGAAGATTTCCAGTGGGAATACATAAACTACCCCTGGACAAAGGGCCAATTCTCCATCATTCATTCCCCATTCTAGCTGAGCTCAGATATTTGGATTCAGCATGCAGACTGGATGAAAAGCAATAGCTTTGTTTCAACCTCCAAACTATTTGTTCTTCCTTTCTACCCTTGTAATTCACCAAGATAGAAATTTGGAATGCATCCACAGGAGGTAATATATGCAACATACCTGCTGCACTCACAGGAGCTCAGAAGGTTTTATCTAACACTTTAGGAATCAGCAAAATGATAAAATACATATTTAAAGTTGCCAAAACACAAGTAACCCAAGTAGCCTAACAGTAAGGGTTTTTAAACAAAAATCACCTCTATGCATGCATATTTTTAGATATACAGATACCTGTACATATGTATACATACTTGCACATATAAACATATGGCTGTGCACACATATATAAATCTGTATGTGTTTATGGAACTACAGAGTTCACCTTTTCTTGTAACAGAAATCAATTTTATTCTCATTATTTCAAAGTTGTTGGTAATTTGCATCTTCCTTTTTTTTTGGTCTCAAATGCTTTGCTTACAATTCGTGCACAAAGGAATGCATTAGGCTGCACTGAACCTGACTGCTCGTCCACACTCCTCCAGTCGAGGAGCACATTTCTTGTTCTATACCTAAATACAGCAGAGGAGCCAGACTTTGAACTGAAGAATGTGCAGGTTTGAGGGCTAACATCTTTGAACACTCTGGCCCTATAAATCTTCACACCATAGTAGTTATTAAATCAAGAATACAGAATACAGGTAATTCATGCACACAAACAAAAAATAAATTACCACAGATGCAGGCAGAGTGTTTCCAGAGGGACTTTCTTCCATTCTCCGACTGTTTATGAACAAACTGGAAATTTCTAAAGTCTCATTGTGTAGATTATGGAGCTGGACATGTCTGTAGCCTAGAGAGGAAAAATCCTTCTGTAAATACTTTGCCATATCCTAGGACACAAGTCTCATAAATGAAAAACTCAAATTTGCTGGTTTTATAGCTACACTTTGCCACACAGGTAGGATTTGAAGCACTCTAATAGCACAGCATGAACACACTGTACAACAGGGTAACACAAATCCTACTGCTGAGTGGCTCATAGAGCATCCTGCCTTTGTTTTACCATAATATTCAATAGAGTCATACATAAAATATCTAAATATCAGAACACAAATAAAGCAAGGTCAAATTCTCATTGGAAAATGCATGTGTATGGCCAAATCTCACACACCAACCCGGACGGTTGTGTGGCAATAAAGTGGCACAAAGCAAATGTAAAAGAGCTACTGGCAAGATGGAAACTCTCTCCCCCAGGTGTCACACAATTAGTGATGGGGTTTTTTTCACCCCTTCTCCGACTCCCCTCCAGCCATGTGGCTGTGAGAAGTGCAATTCCCCTCTGCCCAGTGATCAGCTGTTGCAGCAGTTTCTTGGGCAAAGGACAAGGCAGGAATGAAATCCCCCCAAGCTTCCTAAGGGAGCAGCCAGTCCCCTGGTGATACAGCCTCAGGATGGGAGCAGGTGTGTCCCACATGGCCCTGCCTCCACAACAGCACAGGATCAGACCTTTCACAAGCCACTGGGGGGGCTGCCAGCTCCCTGGGAGTCCCAGATCAGCACTGTACTGCCAGGCCGTGGTGTGCTGTCTGGTATTCGCTCCCTGTCTCCTCTAGAAAAATGCAACTGATTAAAAAATTCCCTCTGGAAGGATTCAACCCAGGAATGTGCTGGGCCATTGTGGCTTAGGGTGCCAGCAGGAGCCACGCCGTACCTCTCTTCAGCGCTTTCAGGGGAATGATCCTCTGGGCTGTGACAGCCGAGCAGCTGTTTTCAACCACGGCGAAGCGCAGAAAGACCAAATCCTCGAAGTGAACGCGGAACAGGAACTGCTCGTTCCACATGGGGTTGAGGGTGTTGCGGTGGATGGGCTTGGTGCGGAAGTGGCAGCTGTCCAGGGGCATCCCCAGCACGTCGATCTCGATGCAGGGGCTGCCCGTGCTGTTGCTGGGGCAAACGTTCTGGCCAGACACGATCTGCAGCAGAGGGAGGAGCACAGAGAACTGTTAGGGGGGTAATCCCTAAGCTGCCATGATCCCGAGCCAAATACTGCTCAGCACAGTTTTACAACGCTCGCTTTTGTGATTGCCAGGGAAGTAATTTCAAAAGCAGAGCTCCCTCAACCGTCCCACCCCCAACACCACTGCTACGGTATCTTTCCTCTGAAAAAATACACTATACAACTGTTCAAGGCATCTGAACATTAATCCATAATGAATGTACCAGTAACTCAGTCAAAAAGGATCACTTTTCTCTCTATTACTCTGGGGTGATGGCATTGAGCTCTGGCTTGCTTTGGCATACACAACACAAGAATTAAGTGTGCAATTACCACAGCTGGGAAAATCCTGGTTCTTATGAATTTCACTTTTCTGACACATTTCTTGGAAAGGACTAGCTTCTGAGAGTACATTTTTTTGGCCACATAATCCATGAATTATATATCTTGTTATATGACTTACAAAAATATATTTTTTCAAGATTCAGTACAGCTTTTCATAATGGCTTTTTGTGCAGCTTTTCAAGTGTTCACAAATGTGTAGAACATCAAGGCACATGTGCAATTTTACACAGTTGTGCAGTCCCAGGGAAAATGCTTTCAAGATTGAGTTTCAACAAATACTGTGAAGGAAACAGGGGAAGTAACTATGGATACAAATCAGCCAATACAATGAAATAAAGACAAATCTTTGTTCCTTTCCTCTCCAATTTCTGTTAGTTAGGCTGACCTTTGGAAGCAACATTTAAAGATTCAATCTTTTCATTTAGAAGCATAAAAAATGACTACAATACTGGTTAAAGACTGTATTTGTATATTGTCTACTTCTATCTGTTTGCCTGTATGAAATTCCCTTTTAATGTACTTACTGTTAAAGAATATATAGCTGGCTCCTTATTATCAAGATCTCTTTCCAACGGACAAAAATGCTGGTACATTGAACAGTTTTTATCCCACAGAACTGGAGGTTTCAGAACATATCCACAGCCACCATTAGCCTCAAACATTGCTGCGTTGAGTTGCAGAGGAAGATCTGAGAAATTAAGGCAGCCAAAACTGACAGAGAGCAATGGTACAATGGAAAAACTGCAACAGTGAAGACAAAGTCATGTTTGAAATATCTTTTTTTAAACTATTTTAGTTATGTACTATTCCTGGTTTACACAACTATGTGTGATTTATGTGTCCAATCTATCCAGTAATTATTTGTAATTACACAAAACTCTAAGAACAGTTCATTCTTTCCTTTCCATTGTCTTTATTGAGCTGTAGGGCTTGCCTACAACAGTTCTCTGGGAAGTTTCTAGGAATGTGCCCTGAACTGCATAATGAATCACAGAAGCACAGAATATTCTGAATTGGAAGGGACCCACAAGGATCATTGTGTCCAGCTCTTAAGAGAATGGCCCACTGGGGATCAAGCACACAGCCTTGATGCTGTTAGCACCATGCTCTAACAAACTGAGCTCATGCCAGGTTCTGTAGAGCACTGTAGATGACCTAATGGATTCCCCATGGAAAATGTGAAGGAACAAAGATAGGATAGCATATATTCAAAAAATGTTTTGATCAACATTAAACCAACATCCAAGGCAGCACTTCCAAGTGAAAAGTAGTTCATACTTTTTTATGCTTGAAATTATCTGAAAGGGTAAGAGTTACTTGAACTGGGAGAAAAAAACAACCTTCATCAATAAAATAAAAATAAAAATGGAAGTGTTGCTGTCCAGGCACTTCTGGGTTATCAGAGAACCTGGTGCACTGGCATAAAGCTCCTGGACTCTGAGGTCACTGCCCTCAAGGACCCAACTCCTGTGGTATGAACCTGCTTGTGGCTGGGGTGCAGGTACAGGAAGGTCCCCTCAGGAGAGCAGGGGAAAAGTAAATAGGGAAAGTACAAATTCACCATGTAAGGCCTCCTATCACATTTCCAATGTATTAAACCCTGGGTTTGTGCAGCCTTACCATCTGTTTGGTAGTTGAGAGCCACGAGCTGCACCCCATGGAGCCAGAAGATCAGGGGGTGGGGGTTGGAGGAGTCGATGCGCGTGGCAGCGGGGTAGGTCCTCAGGAGCTGGCAGGTGGTGTGCTGGATCAGCTTCTGCGAGTAGCGCCTGCAGAGCCGCTTGGCAGCGTTCTCGTTCAGGGACGAGATGTGGTAGCACTTGGGAGTCCTTATGATGGCACTGAGGGAGGCTGGAGAGTTGTAAGGAGAGCAAGGATCTTCCCAGGTCTGCCGCATCATATCAAAGGGACCTGGAAAACAAACAGTGCCCTCAAGGTACAGCTGCAGGTCCAGAGGCTCCACAAATGCAATGTTTTCTAGTGGAGTATGTGTGCGTGCTTTGCTTATGGTAGAAAAAGGTGATCCTGGAAAATGACACTACTCAGGACAAGTGTCACAGTCCTTCTGACACAGTAAGAACAATCCTTGAGAGGAAACACAATGTCCAAGTATTGAAATAATACCATGATTAGATGTGCTAACAAGCACTTTCATAAATATATACCTAACTGGCATTTGCCAGTTAGGAAAAATTTAGGAATTAAAAATTAAGGAATAAAAATATTAAATTAAGGAATAAAAAATTAAGTTAAGGAATAAAAAAATGAAATAAAGGACTAAAATTCCCTTCTTCTCATTTATACATTTTACATGAGGAAGAGAGGCAAGACTGAAAGCCACCTGCTAATTTTCCAAACAGTCTACAGAGACTGCAAAATTTGGGGGAAAAGGCAGTAAAATACTTATATGCTTTAGAATAAGGCACCACAATTCTTCATTTTTAGGACACTGGCCTCTAGAAGGAAATCTTTCCTGTCTGCTGCAGTCATGCCCTTGGGCTGCAAGAAATACAACTGTCCCTGAGCCAGAAAATTAGTTCAAAATATCTGTTTATGGCACTCACTTGAAAGGCAGGGGATCTGGGTCTTACTCCTGCTCCAGAGCCTTTCCTGTACTTTCTCTGTATTTCTTTACATCTGTTCCTAGGCAGAGGCACAATTTCCAGGTTCACAAACTGAATCACCTACAGAGTCTAATTTGCACAATTACGCATTTGGACTTGGCCAAATTTCAGGCCTCTAAATTCTATTTCAGACAATAAAAATTCTTTTCTGGACCAGCCCAACAGTCCTGGCTTTCATTTGTACTTTGAAAATATTCACTTATATCTTTAAAAATATAAATTTCAAGATACTTAAAATGCACATTAGTTTCAAATTGCTTATGAATTAGGATCATCACATTTCTGATCAAGTAATCCTAATATTCCACACTCACCACTTCAGTTGTAATAGTGGTACTGTAATAGCTGCCGTGTTAATGAAAAACCATTCCAAAGTTTAACGTTTTACACATTGCAAAGTATTTGATCTTTAACAGCTTGGTCTGCTACATGTGCTGGATTACAGTGTCATTCCACGTGACTGGTGAAAGAAGATGCTAACTTTACCTTTTCCAGATGCTTTGGCAAGAGCAGCTGACTCCCCAGGGCTCAGCCTGCCAGGATTGTTGCCAAAAATGGACTTCCTGCTTTTTCTTTCTTTTCCTCTGCTAGAGCCAGATGGGTTTAGAGTTGACAAGCCTATTCCCATAAATGTAAAATAAATGAGCCAAAAAACATGACCGAGGGGGCATGACATTTTCCACCATATTTTACATTATTTTTGAAGGCATGAATACTCTTGCTATATAGCTCACAGGACAAACAATGTATTTTCTCCACAATTTAATTTTAAAATCTTTAAATATATACACACTTTTATATTATATATATACATATATATAATATATATTATGCATGGTTTTATATATAATGCATATATGTATATACATTTATATAATGTATATAGAAATCCATAGGAAACCATACAATATACAATTCTCTCAGTGTGATATAACTTTTCTCCATTTTACTTTTTGGCTTGAGGAAGGTAAAGGCTTCCTCTCAAATTACTAAATGGTCCAAACTGATACTAAAAAAATCAGCAGTAACAGTCCCAATGTATTCATCGGAAATAGGAATAATTTTTAAAATAAAAATCTTTTCTACAGAAGCAATAAATCAGTAGTGAATATAATGAAATTCATCTAGGTGACAATACCTACATAATTAAATAAATGCAAGATCATGATTGAAAGATATAGAATTATAAATATTATATGTCCAAATGCTGTTGGTTAAACAGTTTAACTTCAAAAAATGTTTTCAGAGTCCTCTTCTTCTGTTTATTTGTACTTCAGTGCTGGTAAATACAGTTAGGTGTGCAAAATCCATTACATATTTAATAGTCAATACATACTAGGAGTGGAGCTGGAAAGCTCTAGTATAGCTATTATTCAAACTTGTGCATTCTAGAAACATAATCATTAAAAGTCATGACCTGAATCCTGGTGAAGTAAACAGACTTAATCCCACTTAAGGTCAATTTTTTTCTGTTGGCTTGGAGAGAGCACAAAGCAGATCAAAATTAAAGTGCACAATAATTATTCTGACACCCACGGCAGTGAGATGTGGGATGCTCTCAGAAACCCAAGATGTATTTCTGATATGGAATGTAACAAAGCAAATACACTGCTACATGCCTAAATGTGACTCCTAAAACTTTCCACATTAAGTAACATCAATTCACACCTGCCTAAAGACAGTTCTGGATTTAATACTAATATTTCAAACACAAATGTAAATCACAAAGGGGATACATTGGCCTCTTCTGATTGAAGTCTGCCCACAGCTGCAAATTTTCAGCTCTCAATCTCTATGGCATGTGTACATGTACTTACTAAAATTATGCACACAGTTTCAATGGAACTACTTGGGTTAGTAAAATTCAGAACATACATAAATGTTTTCCACGTTGGAGATGTATTGTCTCTTTGGGCCAAAGCATACACATAAACCACAGAAGATGGTAGAAACTGGGATCAAGGAATATGAATTTAATTGAAGAATGAGGAGTTATGCGCTGTGTGCTTCCAGCACTATTTAAATCCAGTTTTGAATGGATCAAATGGATTTGGCAAGTAAGATCCAGTTTCAAAGTCCTGTTGTGGAGACAGTCACTGAGGAAACAAACTGACCTCACAAATCACCAGAGTGCAGTGCAGAGCCCCAGGGCTGACAGCCCAGTGTGATGGCCAGAGGGCACACTGCAGCTGGCAGCTTCCTTTCAGTCTGTCCCATGCTCTGCATGTTACACATCTCTTCCCACACACAAGCTCCATTTTTCACTCCAATTTAAATCTGACTTCAAAATAAAGCTTTACCAATTCACAGAATCATCAAATCACAAAATAATAGAGGTTGACAAGGATATGGAAGTCATCTGGTCCAACTGTCTGGTCAAAGTAGGATCAGCTCAGAGTCCACCATACTGTACATAAATCCTATTGTACTACCACAGTGTCAGAGTAAATGTTTTGTGTTTCCCTGCAACCCCTGTGCCATGTTTTTCAAGTTACAGAATTCAGTGCCCATCTCGTGTGTTAGATATAAGCACAGTGCTTTACTGCTTCTGGACTCAATCCAGAGGACTGCAAGCTTCCCTGCCCTTCTCCCTCTCACCACACTAACATAATTGCCACCTTCTCACCATGTGTTTCCAACCAACAGGAAGTCTGCAGGTTTGCAGACCTTAAAAGGGAATTTACAGCATTTTTATATGCAGGGTGCCCTTTTTTATGTTCACTTTAATTTCTTGAGAAGTGATATTATAGGGGCAGGTAATCTGATATGATGGAGATGATGGTGATGAATTTCATGCTGGTGAGCGCAGGTGGCTCCCTGCCCCCTCCACTTGATTGTGCAAATCCTGCTCTTATGTACTGAGTTTCTCTACTCATTGTGTGAGGATCTCAGCACCAAGGGGATGAGCCATGTGCCAGTAGCAGTGCTCAGGGGTGCTCCACTGCCCTCAGCTTGGGTGACACAAGAGAACAGACCTCCAGCCTCTCAGATAATGGTGCAATGATATCCAACACACTGGAATTCAAATTAAGCAAGGACTGTAAGGCCAAGGAGCACAGAAACAACAAGAGCCATGGTGGGTTCCTTGTTACCAGAGGTTTTATAAACAAGAAATGTTATTTTCTCCACATGATAAATTCTGTTTTGACCAGGGAACACTTAGGGAAGTCTGTGTTACCCAGTAGGTTAGGGTAAGTGAACATTATGGTCCTTGTCCTTTTTTATAGTCACAAATCAGTGATTAACATTCAGGGATGTAGGCAAGTGTAAACACAGAACAAAATTATATGAAGACAGAAGAAATAAAGTATTTACACCATTGATCAGACACTGACATGAATTCTACCCTCCCTATTTCCAAAACTCCTGCATTTTCTGAGCTGGTTAGGAACACAGGCACTAGAGCTACATAGTCATGGATCTAGCAGCCTTGCTCCCATCATTCATGGGCAATACTGGGTAGGGCACTGCACCACATCTGTGCCCTCCAGCTGAGCAGAGCAATCCAATCACTGGTATGGTGGCCATGGGAGCCTACAGAGGAGGCAGTATTTGTCTCAAAGGAGACAAAGTTTGCTGGAAAAGTAATTTCTACAGCTTTATGTGTTCATCTGTGAAAGGAGATAATCTTCTTAATTGTTCTATTCATGATCCCTTTAAATCAAGAGGAAGAAATCTGAGAAGGAAAGCAGGTATTTCTTTAATAACCAGTATTACATTAAAAATTAAATACTTCAAAGTTTTCTTAGAACATCAGAATTTTTTATGTGTCAAAATGCTTGGAACAACCCAAACTATCCTTATTTAATCTTGAATATCTTTCTTTAAAAGAAAATATTTTACTTGAAATATATCTCATTGCAGATTTCATTAAAAAGAGTATCAGATCTGGATATTTGGAAGGCATTATTTTTACAAGTGACACCTACAATTTTTAAAGTTATGAAAGAATGTCCGTCCATTTTTCAGCATGTTTATCTTGCCTATTTGACACTATTTTATGTTTGGTTAGCTTCTCTAATCTGATTAAAGTTCTGTTTGTGTAAGATCATGATTTGGCAGAATTGCTAATTTTTCCACAGAGAACCATTCCACTAAAGAGCAGATTTTTAATTCAAAACATTAAACATATCAATAAACAATAAATTCTCAATTTAAAAGTATTTATGTACATAGTGTGAGCCAAAATATACCCAACCTCATATTTCAGTACTGAACAAGTGCCTATCAGTGATCTCTTCACTTACTCCCTCTCCTTTTCTCTGCAAAAGTTATTTTTCCTACTGTACAAAAGAAGATTTTCTGATTTCCATAACTGCTTCCACGAAGACTGAGTGAGAGTCTGCAAGCAGCTGCCCTCACTCACCCTTATGAAAAGGTGCTTTACTCCTGCAAATGGCTCCTCTCCTGTCCACTTGGGAAAGAACAGAAAATACAGCTGGAGGCAAAGGTGAAACACACTAAACAGAGGTCACTTAAAGAAATGTGACACACTCTACCTTCAAGGCCTTAAGAATATTCTCCTTCTTAATTCAGTAGGTCCTTACATGGAAACTCAGAGCTCTCAAGATAAAGCTTTCTGTCATCTGGCATTTGGCAGTGAAGCAGTTGTCTAAGTTGTGAAGACTGGCAAATTTCACTTTTGTAAACATTTTATTATGACAAACAGTATGTATTCACCTAAATTATGAACACTGCTTCTCAGCCAGGAGCTGCTATTATGAAGACTACCAAATTATGAAGAAAGAACCTCCTCGACTACTTCAAACTAATCCAAAACATAAACATAAAGTCTCCAGGAGTTAGAAAGCTTAAAGCAATAAAACAGAGCAGTGTACTCACCAGGGAACTTCACTGCTTGACAGTAAATGACAAGATCTGATAGCTCTGGGGCTATCTGTCTGCTTTCCTTCTTGTTCTGTGGAAGATAGAATTCTTCACCCAGCTCCATGTCGTAAACCTGAGTGATAATACCAAGAACATTTAATAATAGTATTACTGGATGCAGAAGGACTGTTGCATATCTTACTTAGGTCTTTGAAATATTTTATCACTTTCTTCCTATATGTTTCTGTTCTCACCTAATGAATCTCCCTCCCATGTGCACATATCTGATCAACACCTGTTACTGATTCTGCAGTAGTGTGTAAAGGCCTTAATCAGTCAGTTCTACAAACATTTAGACAAAACAAACACATCCATATTGAGAAGAATCTGCAATACACTAAACAGCAGTACACTGGTTCTTTTTCCAGAGGATTTAATAAGAGGTGCTGTGATTACCTCATATCATAGTGCAGTATTTTAAACTTATTTTGAAGCATAAAGATGCTGAAGAGTCAGATGAAATCTTCAGTTCCATCAATATTAATTTTCAGCCAAGCAGCCTATACATACTATAACCTCTGAGGACATTTCTTGAACAGTATGTTGAGCATTTGTTCTATTTAGGCTATTTTCTCTGGTGTCTTTCCATGCTTTCTACTGTTTCTCTTCATTAAAGTCCATTTACTATCTGATGTCTCAGTTACCTAAACTGTCCAAATCCCTTTGAACCTGGTTATATATAAAAGTGCAGCTGAGAAGAAAGAGGGAAAAAGCAGAACTACCTTTCCTTTATTATTGTAAGTAGCACCATCAGCCTTCTTTAGTCGTTTGGCAGTCTCTTCATTATATTCAAACTGCAGTTTATCACTTGATAATTTATTCTCAGGTCGATCTTCAAGAATATTATCTAAAAATTAATGGGATTTTAATAAACATAAAGCCAAACAATTTCAACTGGAAATTTAATTTGAATTAACAATATCTGTGGACAGTGTTGTGAATCTTATATGAATAATCAGATGCTAAAATAATGCATTTACTGGTCAGAGCATCATCCTCTAGTAGTAACCTTCTATTTAAAAATCTAATGCTTGGGTTTGGTTAAGACACTGCCTTTCCTTTAAAGCCCATCCTTTTGTGCTCAGAAGATCTTTAAAACCAAACCATCTAATGAATTAATTTTGTCATCTGAAAACAACTGATATTCCTGAATGACAAAAAAATGCCAAAGACCAAGCACAATTAACCCCATCAAATACGTAAACATTTTGTACAGCAATTTTTGGCTTTCCTCTCCTTACTTTCACCATGCACAAGTATTTTTTATATCTATAGAAATACCTCTTCAAAGCTACATATTTTTCAGAGAACAGTATGCCTAATAATGATGTGGTCCTTCTGGACCAAAATGTTACAGTTTTCACAAAAGGAATGGTTTCAATTCATTCCTGATAATCCTGATGCTTTGACCTGATGCATATTATTTTATGCATAATAAGTGTCACACATGCAGGCTTCTAACAGTTCCTGACCAGTTAACAATGCCATGTAAGAATATCTGCTTGCATTTATAATATGAAGTAGAAGCTATATATTCACATTGTCACATTGAACAGGCTGAAGATGCAGTGCTGATTTCATGCAGTTAAAATGCTCAACCAAGTGGCTTTTACCTTCCTGGCTGTTAGGAGCAGAAGAAGCATTAAGGACATCAGCTACAGGGAAACGAGTCAGAGAGGGAATAAGAGTAAAGGGAATTAAGATTTAGAGCCAGAGAAATGAAAAGTAAGTGTCAGTTGTAAAACTATTAACCTTACACAAAAAAAATGTATTGGTAAGAAAAATAAAACTGAATCTCTTTTAGAAAGTTTACAGACTATTATTTAGATTAGTTTTAACAAAATATTAAGATAATTAAAGACTTCAACGAATAATCATTGTAATAAAGTACTAAACCATGCTGCAGATTCCTTCACATACTGGAAGGTGTAAATCTTTCTTGCTAGCTTCAGATTTTTCAAACCTTCTCTTAACTAGAACAGTGCTAAAAAGTCACTTACTGCAATCAGTTTGCAAAATTTTCTTGCAAATATGTTAGCAAAGATTTGAGTTTTCACTGCAATTTACATCTACAGCATCTCCACCCTGCTGCTCACAAAGAGTATGCTCAAGTAGTCAGCTAGGCCAACTTTCAGGCAAAATGCAACTGAAGGCAGCATTGACATCAAACTCATAAACAACACTGCTATTCCACAAGCAGTGTCAAGTCTTGAACTGCATTTGTTAATTTTGTGACTATTTTTAAAATCACTAAACACAGGAGCAAGTAATGTAAACAAGAGACCACCTGAAAAGAAGCCCTGTGCTGCAGGACATGCTTGAGCCTTACATCTTCTCTGAACATGGCACCTAGAACTTAAATGGGCCCCCAGCAGAATGAAAAGTGCAGTTAGTAAAGCCCTTCACTGTTCACTCAGGAGGACACCCCAGCTCTGTCAGACCAGTTGTCCATCTAACCCAGTATTCTTTCTGATAGTGGCAACAGAGCAACCAGCCACTAATCACCACCCCAACAACCACAATCACTGAATAATAGGGATGTTGGACCAAATACTGCTACCAATAACAATTGCTTATACATCTCTTCATGAATTTGTCCAATCCTTTTTTTTAATATGCTGATGCCATTTGGCTCTGCAATTTCCCAAGGCAGCACATTCCAGAAGTTTACTACCAGCTGCACAAACAAATATTTTACCTATTTTAGACTGATCTTCCACTTGCTTTACTGAGCACCTGCTAGATCTAATGAGTAGCATTCTGTGCTTCCCTTAATCCACCACTTCATGACTTAGTAAACCGGCTTCCAATTTACCCCTCTTCTCTACCAGCTGAAGATTTTCAGCCTTTTCAGACTTGTGCAAGGACACTGCTTACCCAGCTCATGCCTGAACTAGAATATTCGCATCTTGTTACTACAGTTCTAACAAAAGCACTGTAGCAAACAAAGAAATAAATATAATTACCATCAGAGAGAGATTCATAGTCATAGTCATATTCATCTTCCTCATCTTCTTCCTCTTCATTGGTAGGTGTGGGGTTGCTAGCACCATTGCTAGCCTGTGCTTGCAAATGTGCCAGCTGATGAGCCTACAACAACAGAAACACTTACTACATCATCGCTAAGTACTTTTGAAGAGAAAAAGAGTTTTCATGTTTGTATCTTGTTTTATTTGTATGAAAGCACTAAATATATATTAAGTGAGAAATAAGTAAGATTGTTAAGATCACGCTAAAATACCACTTTGGGGGTTTGAGCATAAAGAGAACTTGTATTGCAAGAAAAACACTTAATAAGATAGGAAACCTAATTAATTATGGAAAAATGTCAAAGTTGCACATCATTCAAGACTGCCTTTTTCCAGTCTGAAATATGCTGTTTCAGAAACAGTTAAATACTTTTTCAAAAGACGGAGAATATCTATATACTGGTATGATCAGTGTGATTTACTCATCTGACAACAAGAATTTAAGTTTAATGCAATTGTGTTTACATTTTGAGTAATGGCAATTATTTTTCAAGGATTCAATTGAACTGCTGACTAACCATAGACATTATTAGATTGAGGCTACTTGAGATGCAGGCCTAAATTCTAAAAATCAAAAAAATTCTCAAATGGGAATAAACACCATTTGAGTAGCAGAGTATCCCACAGAAAGTCAATTAAAAATCAAGTATTTGACTGGCTTGAGTTTGAAAAAAGAAACAAAGCAGAACTCTACCAAAAATGACTACATACTGTAAATACACACACATACTCATTGCATATGACTACTTCTCAGTAAACATGAATAGTAAATGTTAAAACCTCAGAGAAAAGATTTATTTATGTTTGTCACACAGGGCATATGGTGTTAATCATAATATTATGAAGTTTCATAAAATTAATAGACACTAAAATTTAGTTAAGCTGTAGCTATAATTTACTATATGTGCTGTCTGCTTTTGAAAGCACTGCAATCCACTGTGAACTATCCAAGCATGAATGTGCATTAGATTATTCTGCTGTACATTGGAGTTAGCAAAAACTTCAAACACAAATGAACTATTTCTAACAAGAGTTGGGTCTCACTGCTTGCTCTTAAGGAAGGACTGTACCTTTTGTTTCAATATATCCACTGGTGTTTGATGGGCTTTCAGCTTCTTGTTTTTAAGCAGGATTTTTCTTCTCAGTTGGCCAGGGGAAGGCAGCATGGGATCATCAGAAAAGTCACTCTCAAATAAAAACTTTGTCACCAACTTATCTCCAAATACATTCTGAAACATCAAGAACAGGTGATGTGTTATGGAAAGCCCCAGGACTTGTGCTGGGAATACCTGACCACAGTGGAGGGCCCACCTTGAAGATCTCGGCCATCTTGCGCTGCTGGGGCAGCGAGCAGTGGTTCTCTATGGAGATGATGACCGGCATGTCGGAGGTGATGAACGCGTTGCGATCGATGGCTTCCACCACCTCCTGCCAGAGACAGACAGAGAGAGAGGCACTGAAAGAACACAGCAGCATTCTGCAGCTCTCAGTCAACCTACTGCTAGCTGAGAGGGGAGACATCTGCTTTCCTCTGCAAGAAGGAAGAGGCCACCCTGTGCTTTCAAAGCAAGCTGGCGTCTTGTTACAACACAAGTGGTAACACCTACTTTTGTTACTTAGGTACCAACAAAAAGACAGAAAATTACATTACATATGCTACAAAAACTAACTTGAAAGCATATTTACCGCTGAGAATTTCATGTCTGACATAATCTATAGTTTATATTCTATTAAAATTTTTAGCACATAAGAATTTGTATTTTTCTAGTAGGCAATTTTTCCCCCCTTCATTACAGAAAAAATAACTTCCCTCTTTTTTGTTTCTACATGCATTACCACCATACCTTAAAAGAGATCTTTGTAGTAAGGGTGTGCCCATGATAAATGATAGGCATCCCATCATCACCATCCCAGCAGTCCAATTCTACGCTTCTGCAGCCTTGCAGAAGAACCTATAATGCAATTGAAGAGTGTAAGCACATCTAAACTACAGTGTCATGCCATCAAAGCAGAAGACAGACATTGCAGAGCTGAATGAAAGCCCTGTGATTCAGCAAAATTGCTGCAAAGAGCAATCTTTGTGAAGTGAACAGCCCATGGGATGTACAGTCCCCAGCTAACTGCATTCCCTAACTGAATTCCTTATTTCCCATTGAAAAAGACTGGGAAAATTAAGCAAAGCATGTATATTCTTGGGAGAATTACCAAAAAGCTTTGAAATTCATGGTATCATACAGGACACATGGAATCTGTTTACAGAAGGTGGTTCTTATTGTATAGATTAATTTTCTGAGAGAGAGAAACATTCCCATACTTCTACCTGCAAAAACAGCTATAAAGCAACATGGCAATTTATTTCAGGTTGCTCTCATGATCATTTATGGGGAAAGCACCTGCAGTTTGCTGGTTTTTTCGTTATTATTAGTTTTATAAATAAAAGATAGTCTGAAAATGAAGTATTAAGAAACTTCTATGAGTATAGTTACAATGGAAATGTGCCAGGCCATGTTAATCAATTATATCAAGCTATTTACAGCCATCAATTCATTCATCAATTTTTAAATTATTCATTTATTTATTTTAGAAAGCCATTGCTAGAAAACCAAAGAAGCAAAGAGGAAGGATGAAGGAAGAGATGAGCTAATCCATCTTTTGCCAGCCCAGTTTATTATTGTGATCAGTATTTAGCATGCCTGTCATCTGTACTACAAGCTAATATTTTACTGAACAGAAAGAACCCAAAAATTAAAACAATTTCCAGCAAAACCATTCATGAACAAAGAAAAAAATTACTCAAAACCTGAATAATTTTATTTCAGACAGTTGTGTCCATAGCTGGCACTCCACCACTTCTGTGAAAGCCAGACACACTGAGCCAGAACAAAATGCCCCTTCAGCTGGCAACACATACTTGAGGGACAGGAAGAAGCTTTTCTTAATCATGCAAACTTTGAAGGCAGTTGATCTCTATCTCACTTCCCATCTATTACCAACACAATACTAAGATCACTGTGCAGTGCCACTACAGGAACCTCTGCCATTGCATTACTCAGTGCATTTGTGTTATTCAGGATTTCCTAACACAGCCTCACCTCTCTGCCTACAACCCCAGGTGAAGGAGCACAGGGGACACCAGATGAGTCCATTCTCAGTGGTGAGTCATTAACTCTCAGCATAATGAAAACACTGCTGCCAGGAAGTTTGATGCTTTCTCCAGCATTTTGTAAACACACAAATATTTATATATATATATATATATATGCATACACATACACAAAGAAGTACAGAACTGAAAGCCCAAGGGAGAAACTGTTCCTTCCTTCATCAGCACCAATCAGGCATAAAGTCTAAAAACTGTAGAATATTCCTAGAAGTAACATTTTTAGAAGTTATAGTTCTATTTGAAATTAGTCTTTGCAGTGCAATGTACAGTATCTCAGTAGTGTTTCTGACATCTGAATGAACTAAAATATTAGATCAGTCTTTCCTGTGGGAAAGTCTAATTTTAGTAGGTTGGGTCAGACCGACTGGTGTCTAAATGCTATGAATCTCAAACTAAACCCATTTTTTTGCTTTAGAAAAGGCATTTGAGCACAACTGTGCTTACAGGCAGCTTTCCCACACATCATGTTTTCCAACGTTTTGCAAGCAGGGGTTTAGGACATTTAGATTTTCAAAGCAAAAAGGTCATGTTCCTGAAACTTGCCAGTAAAACAAACAAGTTCATGTTGAAAGCTACACAACAATCCAATCCTGCATACCTGGCTGTAGAGCTCCACTGAGGACTCCCCTTTAAGCTGATGGCCAGTAAGGTAAGTATTGTGTGAGGATTCTATGTAGTAATATGAGAGAGGAAAGTGCAAGTCCTCAGAATTCTCCTGTGATTCATCATTTTTGGAGGCAAAGTTGTCTTTATCCATCAAAAATCTAGAAGTGAGAAGATGCAAGGAAATTTTATGCTGTGATGAGCATTTTGTGACTCTCCAAGAAACATCAATACACTGGTATCATCTTTTTACATATACATACAAATATATATATATAAAAAAGCACAAAAGTAATTACCTTGCAAATCCTTCAAAAGATAGCAGCCCCTGCTGGCACATGTTCACACTAGGTTCAAATTTCTATGAGGAGGAAGAAATCAAACAGACAAACAATAAAATTCTTAGAAACATGTCTTGTCATGTTTTTATATGTAGTCTGCTCATAGCACTAAACAGCTGTATTTAAACACAGTCTTTTTGTGAATAATGAATCAGGTGCCTGCAAAGTGTGTTTTACAAATGACTACACAAACATACTAAAATCATAATCATAAATCAAAGAGCCATTCAGGTTGAAAGGGATGTTGCCTAATCTGACCTCCTGAGACAGCCATTAAATTGCAATTAAGAAAGATTTATAATCAGGTGTCCTACTCCTATCTAATATGCTTAAATACAACATACCACCATGTCAACAAGAGTTATGGTATTCCAACTTGAAGCTTCTTTAGAATTTCTGTCTTTTAAACTCTGCAATTCTATCTTACATGTTGATAGTTATGTATAGCTTTTAGCCTTTGTTAACTGTTAAACAGGGACTTAGTTTTGGAGTATATTAATTACACATGAAGGAATTTGAAGGAATAAAAAGTTTTCTACACAGTTTCTAAAATCTTCAGCCATGGTACATAAGGGAATAAAGTGGCCATGTTTGCTCTGGAATTTATTTATTTATTTTTTTACAATAAACCAATAATATGTGGAAATGGTGCTTTTTAAAGTTCCAGTGTAAGATTATGCTCAATCAAATACGGGGCCAGACAAAGAAAAAATAAAAAAAATTGTCTTGAACACCTTTTGTAGGTGGTGGCATCCCTTCTCTACTAAAGTACACATTGCTAATAAAACTATTTATTTGCATTTTTAATGGATATATTTATGGACATCTGTACAATTTTCTAGTCCAAAATAAAGATAGTATTAAATTTTAAATTCAAGTAAACTGTAGAGACAATATCAGTATGAAAGGAGATACCCACACAGATGCTATTCTGAACAACACACAATGTTAATGGGGAAAACAGAAGTAACTGGAGTTCTAGTAAAAAGGAAATGCAAGATATTTGTATTACAGACCTGGATAATACTGAGGATTTCATCATAGGTGCAGTGTTCTCCTTGGCAATTCACTAGGAAGTCGTTCAGCTGCTGGATTCCTACTCCAAACACTCCCAGTGATGTGCTTTCAACTCCAGTACCATTGGTTACGATGCTGGCAGCAGCAATAGCATCAGATATTTGCCTCTGGTTGTCTGATAGCTGCTGCCTGCTCTTAATGAACAAACCAAGGTCTGAAACATTTCTAGTCAACAAATCTTAAAAGAAAAATGAGGAAATAAAAGTATAAGCTAAACAATTATGTGTATTACATATCCTGTATAGAATATAACCTAGTATACAATACACACAAGTATCTCACTGGGTGTTTTAGCAGTAAATTAGAACAAAATCATCTTGTTTCTGCCCACTAATAAAAGAGAGAGAATTAAGCATGCATGTGAGCAGATACAAGTATCCAATTACTCTGAACAAAATCCTGGAACCTTTAACATGGATCCACGGCCTCTTACACACCCAGGACTCTCCTGCTCCATCTCACCATCACAAACAGCCTCAAAGCCTTTCCTTCACTCTGTGCAACCCCACACCCTTCCTGTTCAATTTCCCTTTATCTTCTTCCAGCTTCATATGCCAATTGTTCTGCACCCTCTCCACAAGCTGCTTGGCAGAAAGACTGTTTTCTTTACATGTGGCCAAAGTCCCAGACTTAGATTATGGTAACTGAGGAATGTAAAGAGGGACAGAGGCTTCCTTCCCCTTTATCCCAAATAAAGCAGATCCACTAGGGAAGTAGATAAGAAAAAAACAGCCAAATGGGACACAGGGCACAGCCTCTTTATTTCTCCTCCCTATATTTGCTCAGTGTTTTAGTCCTTCCAGGACTCCTGCAACCTGTACAGATCCCTGGGCTCAGCCATTCAGCAACAAGTTTTATCCCTCTGCTATTACCAGTGACAAATATATCTGGCTAATGGAAAGCTGGAATATTTTTCCTTCCCTTCATTTTTGTCTTATAGTCCACTAACTAGATTAGTGGAGGCATGGCAGCAGTCCTCTACTTAAACTTGTAACTGATAAGGAGACACATTTTATTAAGGGAAATAACTGAAACTGCTCAGCAGTCTAACAATTGCATTTTTCTCTTTAACAAACCTAAATCAGGCTGGAATCCACTGCTATTTTCATCAATCTTCAAATTAGTATAAAGTGGAGCAGGCTCTAAGCCAGATCGATTGCAAGGCACAGCGTAAACATCAAAAAGGTCTTTCAGATCCTTGCGGCTACGGACACTGCAAAAAGAACAGAAAAATTCAATTTTTGCTCTTTTATAAACTTGGATGAATGAAATTAGTACAGAAAAAAAATCTTTTACCTGAAAGATTTGAAGAGCTCTACAAATTCCACAAAAGTCATGTTACTATCAGACACCATGAAGTTCTGAAATCCTTTCATTCCTCCTTTGACACGGCCATGCCAGCTACTGCTGCTCCATGTGCTAAATCAAAAAAAGACTGCTGTAGTTTGGTTACATTAAACTTCTACTTAACTGAAATATTATGCATTAGTGTATTAACAGTTTATTTGTGCTCTCCTTAATGCATTTATTACCAATATCTGGAAGAAGCAAATAAAGCACCATCTTTTAAGATGCATAATGATGTTTTCTACCTTCTTGGTTTATAGCAGCTATTTTTTTATTCTTGAAGACAACTGTAAACTTTATCAGAATGAGTAATGTATATTATGCAATTTAAAACTTTCATGTGAAAAAAGGCTTCATGCACATGGCACAAATGAAAGCACTTATTTTCCCTTTAAAGAAAACAATGCCAATATTCTTGTAATGCAGGCTGTGTATAAGGTCCATTGAAGACAAAATAATAAAATAGATTGTTCTGTAACTGCAATCATTAATCTAAGTTGTGCAGCTGAACAACATTTTTGAAGTAGAACCAGCACATTTCCAAAAGTCACGTCCCAAAATCTTTAGGCTTCTAGAGGATTTGCACTAGTAAGTACAGTTAGGCCTTACTTGAGCAGTATGAACAAGTCCTTAGTGAACTACATGGAGTAACTTGCAATGAGGGGCTGAGATGTTGAGCCCCTTCCTGGGCCTAAACACCAATGAATACACATTACAGGAATGGGATCTGCCAGCAACAGCACCCTGAAAAGGGCAGGATCTAAGCAACAACACAAATATCACGAACTATCTGGTTTGAACCATAATTAACTGCACAAGTTACAGTATTTCCTTCAAAATATCAGATCACATGTCAGATTTTATTGCTCTGTAATGTTCAAATATACTGACTGATCCATTCTTCTACAAATTTTGCCATCAGGCTCAGTACAAATAGTTCAGACAGCTGTGATGGAAAAACAGGACCAGCTTGTTGTCCAGTATTCCTAAGGACATGCCTGCAAGCAGGTGACTTTCTACACAAATAGGCTGGACCAGATTCCTGAGTTTACTCCTGGCATGGGATGGATGCATGCAATTGAAAACAAAATGTGATTTAAAAGTATTAAAAAATACCATCTACTTTAGTTGATAATATTGGATTTGTTTGACATCACTATGGAAAGTACTGACATACTGCATAAAACTTTTTTAGCTAAAATAATTCCCAGCATTTTTATAAGACAGGAAAAATAAACCATGATGAGGAAAGCCTCGAGATTCCAGAAAACAGATTGGAACTGCAGGGTACCAAATAGGAGACCAAGAGCAGAAAAAAATGCTCACCATTTCACCCAATCTGATCACTAAAGATTATCTTCCAGAGTAATGGGAAAACAATACAAACAAAAGGTTTAAATAAAAAAGCCAAAATCCCCAAGGAAACTCCATCATCACCAACCACCAAACTTGCCATTAGTAGCAGTCTGGATTGACTGCTGAGTGAGGAGGTTTACTCTCTCTTCCCAAAAAGGCCACCAACTCTAGTTTTCTGTCCTCTATGTCCATATCCCGTCCTCTGTGTCCTAGGATCTTATCAACCATCCTGCTGCTTCCTCCACTCTACAAACAGCACTAGATTTCCAGGGAACTTGGAAATTCATCAGATGCCCATCTGCTTTGAAGGAATGACAAAAGCAGCTGCAAGCTACTTCTGTTCAGAATAAAACTCTCTCCAGTGCTCCAAATTTCTTAATGGCTCATTAAAACAGGGTCAAGGTAATGGGTCAAATATGTAAATCTGTTGTTAGGAAGACTCCTTCAGGACAGATGAAACAGCTGTAAGGTACATCCCAAGCAAGTTCTGTCAGGAAGGGTCATAGCAAACTTGGGACTGCTCTGCAAAGTGATGCTGTGGAAGTGCCAGGGATGTTGCCAGGGAAAACCTGTGGTAAACTGGGGGAGGTCCACAGTGCTTAGCTACACACAGATCCATGCAGAAACCCAGGCCTGAGAGGATTTAAAAGAACATTAGCTGTCCTTTTCCAGGGAATGTGAGTTCTCCATTGAACCTTTTAATCTAATTTAGAGACAACTACAATTTTGGCATAAAAGCAAAAAGCAGATTTGCAAAACACAGAATAATTTTCTAGAGATTGTAAAGCAGTTATTTCTTCAGTTCAGTGTAAAATAAAGCTGTTCTCACCATTACAAAAAAAAAATTGCTTACCAAGACAAATCCAAGTTTGTGAATGACAGTGAAAAACAAAAGGAACGCAGAGGCTCACAAAGCAGCATTAACCCAACCACACATGTTCACAGGTGACTCTACTAATCACACCTGTTGCCAAATCCAACTATTTTAAGTATAACTACAATTCCCAAGAAATACACAATTGAAACCACTGTACAAGACGTGTCTCTACAAATAAAATGTTCTATCAGCAGCAGTAATCCCTTCTATTGTTTACTGTTCTCTCCTGGAACCCCCGAGATTCATATTCATAATGATATTTCAGCAATCCTTCTCCAGAAAGGCACTGGAAAGCCTCTGTAGAGACTGTCTTCTTGTATGTTATAAAGTACTGTCCACGTCTCTGAGCTATTATTAATACTGTAATTACAACTACCATCACCATTAGTATATATAGCATTAACATAATAGTGCACTATGATACTGCACATATTGCAACAGCAAAACCTTTTACACTGCCTAAGTGGCACAAAAAGGATGAATGTTCAAGAAAAAGACACCTGTAAGAGATTCCAAATTGGTTCCTCCATTTCCCAAGATAGTACTTCAGCCATCACCAGTAATGTCAGCACAGGTTATTACTCCCTCAGGTAGAAATTATTTATGCTGAGAAACCTCACAACCTCAGCTCACACATCTATAACATTTCTGTTGATTTTCACTGTACAGAAAATGCCTATAACTATATTTTGGAGAAGATTTGGAAAAAGAGTTAAACTCTGTATTTGTGCAGTTTTGGGAACAGCATTCCAATCTGCTTCTGTAACAGATATAAACTGAAACATGCTGCTCAGGGACTTGCTACAAAGCCATCCTCAGATTCATGGCATTTCAGCTTAAATGTCTTGTGTTCTGCTACAATGTGTTTTAGATGTCTACAAAAAGGCTAATGACATTTCTGGCGCTGTTTTTGTCAGATTTTGCCAGTTGGGCACAAACCCCACATTAGATAATAAGTAAGTAATAGTAGCTTCTTTTCTTTTTTCAATCAAATGGATTTTGCCCTTACCTAGACTGACTTTTGCTTGATGATATTACAGGAGAGGAGACTGGTCTTGCTGGTGAAGATGATGTGGCTCCTAAGTTGGGAGATCCAGATGCTGTCAGAGAGTGAGCTCTTCTTGATGGAAGGTTGTTAGATGGAGAAGCATTAATAATAATATTTTGATCTAAGGAGAAAACAAAGTTTTCACCACAATTACATTTGGCCGAATAAAAATGCTTTTGTCCAGAAGACCTATACGAAAATTCATTAAAACATAGGAAGACACTAGCAGGATTCCAGCTTTGTCCCAAAACAGTTAAAAAAGTATGTACTGAACAACATTATGAATGTATTTTATCTGAATAGATAGGGAGTGCTACTGAAACTAAATTTAAGAACAATCATGAACAACTAAAGAAGTTAATTTCAGAGTTCACAGATTTGGAGTTTCAACTGCAAAAGTAGCTTTATAAGTTTATTTTTAACACTACAAAAAATATCTGCATAAAAAGGCTTTGAGCAAAACCTTGACAGATTTTTAAGTACTGAAGCAATATATTTACCTGGTTCTTCTTGTTCATCAATATCTTGAGGATCTGAACCACTTCTATTACGATATTCCTTACAGCTTTTTGCCTTCCGAGTTGCCATTTCATCATCAGTGGCCTCTCCACTTTCACCCTAAAATAATGAGCAACATAATAAACATCCCAAACCTACTATTTGCATTTCACTTCAGTACAATCTGTAACAAAACCATGAGATAAATCAGCTATTCCTTACGAAACAGACTCCTGTGAGGCCAGTAACAGTCGAAAAGAGACAACTTACACAGATACGTAGCATGGGACCATTAGGTGTTACCTCAGTTTGACACCACACAGAAGATAACGATTGTGCCTCTCTAGAATGCTGCAGCTGGTTTTACACTATTTCACTGGTGCACTGGAGCTCTAAAGAGAATGGATCTTGTAATTTGAGAATCTTTCTACCTGCCCACTAGAAAATGTGGGTAGCATAGAGGTGCTAGTCCTGCATTTTCCTCTCACCTGCCTACTGTTGAAAGCAGTTTTGTCCAGGAAAAGAGGAGACTGCCAGACTAGGTCATGTTCCTGTCACCCACACAAGATAAAATGCAAGCTAATGCAATATGGAATAACAATCATAGTGTTTTTCGAAACATGAAAGCATAAAGGATTAAAAAAAATTACACCAACCTTCAGACACCACTTTGCATGTTAAGATTTTTATCACCACCAGTATTTTATCTTTATACTGAGGTAGCACCTAAAGGCTGCATGAAGATTCTGTCCCATTCTGTTAGCCCTGGCACCTACACACCCTAACAATGCTGCAAGCATGAAAAAAGAACAAACTATTGGAAAATAATAATCCTCAAACTTGAAATGGCAATAAACAGTTTTAAAATCATCATCATCATCATCAAACTTCTTTTCTCTGGTTCAGAACACAGCTATACAGTGACTACAAGGAGGAAACTAAACACATGAATAGCAAAATATTCTACCCTGATGAGTACTTTCTTCTTTTTCTTAGCTGTACTGATTCCCAGAGTGTTGTTTCTCTGCACATTGGGCTTCTCAGTGCTTTTGGTGAGAGATCCCGTGCCTGTGCTTCTTGTACTCCATCGTCTGCCTCCAAAGAGCTCAACAGCCTGAGCCAAGGTTGGGCCTTCAAACCTTCCATCCTCCTACAAAGATTCTCAGTGTTAACAAAACAAGGAGAATAAGGACACATTTTTAAAGCAATAATATAGATCTCTGAGGAACCAATGAAAGAAACATCAAGAGGAGACAATTTTTGATTACTGAGTGAATTCCCCAGGGCTATTTTGTTTTCTGCTTTGGGGATGCTTTTGGCCCTAACTATTATCACTCATTATTCTGGTGCCCTTTTAAACTACAGTCATTGCTTTTTTTCTTTTGTATTTAATAAAATATTTATTTCAAAACTCCAAACATATGAAGAGCTTTGTAAGAAAAAAAAATTTAACCTCAGTGTATTGAAAACTTGCAAGGTTTGACATAACCTTGTGTGGAGAATCAGATCTTGCTGCTTAATCCGTGTTACAAAATTGGAGATTTAGTGTTAATCTTTAATCTAATCTTACTTATGATGGAAACTAATTGCATTACATTAAGCTGTTGATATCTTTGAACTTTTTAATAGAGAATCACAGCATCTTTTACCTGGTAAAGGCTGACATACTGTTTCCGTAGCCACTGTAGTCTTTGATCAGGGAATCTCCTCATTTTTCTTACAGCTTTAGTCAATTCCAGCAATCCATCATACAGCATTCTGGCAGTGTATTTTGGAGCAACAAAGTGCAGCAACTTATTATCAGTAGTCTGAAGTCCATAAAGTAGTGTTATACCATTTTCTTCAAGGGACATATTGCAAAGCTTATTTTGAACACACACAGTGTGCATATCAATGCCCGAGTGTCCCATATATACAGCCTTGGCTGAAAACAAGTCCAAAAAGCCTTCCACCAGTCCACTATTACCAAGAAACTGGTATTTACCAAGCTCAGCAGTATTGCCCAGCACACTCAGTTTTGCCTTGGCATTTGCAGGGCAAACTGTGGTGGGTTTTGTCCAAGTCAAAGTACTATTGTCAGGCTGGAGCTGGAGGAAGCAGCGAGCTGAGAGATGTGTCTCCTGGTCGTAATGAATGACGGTTGCCCCTTGCTGCATGAACTGATGGACGTCAGCCCTGATGGACAACACGTACCAGGGAATGAGTTCTATCCCATGGCAGAAAGCTTTTTGCTGCTCTTCTGTTGAACTGGTGTCCCATTCTTTCAACTGCTCAAATATGTCACTTTCAGAATCTGAAAGATCGCCGATGAGAAATCTGCATGTGAGAAAAGATGAGAGATTTATATTTAGTGATACATGTGCTGACTTGTGCTATGCTTGATGAGTATTTTTCTGCTGTAGTTTAAATAAAGGGAATACTATCATCACTATATAATTGGGACTTGCAGGAATCTGTGTAGTTTTTGAAGTATTACAATTTATGTTATTGCAATTTTGCATCAATTAAGAGATGCTGCTACAATTACTTATAACTCCTGAAACAATATGATAATACTTTCCTAGAACTTTCCAAATTTTGCATTAATAATAAAGAGTGTCTGATTGGTTCTTAAGGCCAAGCGATACCGGTTTCTAAATCCTCTGTGTAAGATTGCTTCAGCTGAAATATTAAGTGCCATATGTGGAAACTGTTAGCAGGATATAGTGTATTTCAGACAGGACTTCTAATCTCTGTTCTATTACTGATTTAATGCGCAGACCTTTCACATTGTATAATATTCTGATTAAAACAAGTAAAATACTGGTTAAAATACATATCTTCCTCATAAGAATGCACAAAGAATTTTATCAGATACTTTCCATGAGAAATTTTATTTTACTTAAGGAAAATATTAACATAAACTTGTATGTAGCAACGAAAATTTCTGATCTATTTTGCCAAAATTAGAAACAGTAGATGCAGAGCAACAATACTGAGCTAATAGAAGAGGTAGTGAAAATGAAATGTCTTCCCTGCAGAAGCATCTAACGTGTATGAAGGCACAAATGTTCAATATTTGGGTACTTCAGAGAACATAAACACAGGCAAACTGTTCTGTGTACAACAGAACTAATGAAGCACATTTTCCTAACAATATCCAGGCAATAGAATACAAACCATCTTCTTCTACATATCCTTCAAGATATCTTATCCTAATACCCTCTTTGGTTCCCCTTCCTAGTACCACAGTACTCCCAGTTCCTGCCCCTTACCTACCAACTAAGCCAAAGATGACTCATGTTGTGTTTCCAAGTCACATACACCATCTCCCCAAAGCTAAACAGCACAGATGACCATCAGCTTTTCCTCAAACTCTCCTCTACCTGGATGACAAATTAATCTGAATTTTTCCCTTATTCCATACAGCAATGATTCCTCTATGAATTTATTAATGGGTGAGATTGCAGACTCTTCACCAAATTTATAAAAAAGTGGCAAATAGGTTGAGGTTTTATTGCTGTGGTGAAGAGACTGACAAAATAACTGCACTGGTCTTACGTGTAGCTTTGTTTCTTCAAGAAATATTCCTACAAATAAAGGTCATGCGTTTTAACTGAGCTGATCTGTATTAAATAAAATTACATTTTAAAATGAAACAAGCAACTGAAGCAGCTCTTTCTTCCCTATGCCCTCAAAACAATGGAACAAGTCTCCGTACAAATGCTATAACATGTATTTGGAGAGTAGCTGTGCATGGCTGGAGGAGTCTATTACAGCAGAGACAGAAATGGCAGACTTTTGCTTATGCCTGGTTTCACATATTGCAGGCTGCAGATTAGAATGTACAAGAAGCAGGTAAGCCAAGCACACACACGTAAGCACACATAGAAATGGAGCCTCTGACACAAGCTGCCAAAAGCGACACCACTGCCAATTCCTCAGAGCACTTACAGAGCCTGGGCTGGACCAGGGCCTTTCTTTACATGTGCTGCCCCGAGAGGCAAGGAAATGAAAAGTAAAGGAAACAGTGACACAGATTGCAGTTTTAGAGGAGAAAATTGCAAGGTATACAAAAAGAAAAAAAAAACCTGAGGTTTTCCCCTACTATTTTATACGTTATTTACTGTAATTGGAAAGTTTTAATGTGAAGATAAGATCAGGCTAATGAAGCAATGATTCAAAGTAAGGAGTATCTTCATAGGTCACTCACTAATTAACAATTCCATAAAAACTCTATTTCAAATTTGCTTGGTGGGGTTTTTTTTTTTCATTTTCCTGCATACCTTTATTTTTTAAAAATTTATTAATCATCAGAACAGAGTTCTAAGAAAGATTAATGTTTGATATTTATCTGGCATGTACAGAAATCCAGGGCAATTAGATGGGTCACTGACTATAGAGTGATAGAGCTTATTTGCTAACGCAACTAGGAAAGTAATTACACCCACTGCCCACTGATTTTATTAGATGCCTTTCATTTTCTTCAAATCAAATTAACCTACCAGCTTTGGTGCATTCATGTTCCACAATACTAATCCAAATCATCAAAAGAAAAACTAATTGAAAATCCTTCTTACAATTACAAAGTAATGAGAAACATGTTTTGCAGTGTATTTTTCTGCCTTTATGACCACAATGTTACAATTATCAGATAATGCATAATTATGTTATAATTTGGATTTTATAATACTGTATGCAAATATGACAGGTCTCACCAGAAAGAGGACTAAATTTCTTCCTTAGAACCCTTTAGCTGTTCATAGGAATAAAAATAAACCAAACACAGCCTCCATGCAAGTACAACAGAACATGGCCTTTCTGCCTCCATAGCAATTTACTCCTGCGCCTCACCCAGTTCTCTGCATGCCCAGGAACAACATGGCAAGTGAATAAGGAATTTCCAAAGCCTGTGAGACACTTGAGCTAAATCAGTACTTTCAGAGCTATTCTCCTACAAGTATTTTACTGTTAAAATCAGTATTTACTGCCTCAGAAGTACCGACACTTGTAACTGAGTAGGTAGTGGCCTGAACCAGGAAACACAACTTTAATTACCTATCTGCAGTTTTGTTCATTTAAATTTTAAATTTTTGTTCCAGATTCACACTGGATTTTTTAAAAACTGAATTCCTACTTTAGTTTGGAGTGTAACTCACTAGATTACATTTATGAATAAAGCATAAGTAATTTACCAAGAAATTATTTCATAAAGACATGAAAAAGGAACTCCATTTAATTTCTATTTTGTTCATCCAAGTGAAGTGTTTATATGCCTTGCTTATTCGCCATTTGAACTGTGATTTGCAAGTTGATTTTTAAAGCATATTAATTAATAAAAAAATAATTCCTGGAAGAAAGTATTAGTACTTGAAAGTGCTATTTGAAGTAAGTCAAGAGACAGCATACGTGGGCAGAGAAGTGGGTCTGTCTTTCTTGGCTTAATCTAGTGCACCACTTCCTAGAAGCAACTAAAGCCAGATGTGAATAATTCTATTAGAAACCATTCTTTCAGGAAATCATGATTATTTATTTTAAATGAAATTTAGAATTACATGTTAATGAAATAAATGCATTTTAAACAGGAAGATAGCAGTTGCCTCTCAGTCAGTTGCTTTTTAGATTTAATATTTAAGTAGGTGAAGTAAGTTGGATAGTTCTGAACATACTGATATTTCTGACACACATTATTAGTAAAATAACTTAAGCAGTGACTTAAACATGTTTTTATACAAGCCCTGACGTAATTTTACAATGCTTTACCTCAGAGCACTAAAGTTCTGTTACTTAATTTGAAGTTAGTCTAACACAGTTACTTAGTTGAAAGCTGACCTGACACACCTATGTCTACATGGGCTTTGCAATGAAACTTCTCTGCAAAGCAACATTCTAGAACATCCTGTGATTTCCTAAATTTTGCATTTCCTGTATTTCCTGCTGGTGACTAGTACAGTCTTCAAGAGTGGTCTTCAAAGTGAAATCAGATTACTGGGCTTTTTTTACACAGAGCACAATGAAGTAAACATCTTTGCAAAATAGCAGGACTACAGCAACTTGAAAATTCAAAATATGTACTCACACATGAATGTTTCCTGGACAAAACTGAAACCCCTCAAAGTAACATGTCCTTAAAAGAAGAAGTCTTTTAAAGGATAATAAATAACCTTTTTTGAAGGGGCCAGAACACTGCCTGAGCATGCAGAATATAATGTTCTGAGCTCTGATAACAAATATGTCCTGGTGCTATTCCTGTCGCTAGAGATCAAAATTGTAATTGTAACTGTGGATTTTTAAAGCTCTCTGTGCAAGACAAAAAGGATTTACCCTTATCATGAGAGGAAGTAATTACACCATGAGGGAAAATATAGCTATACAGAGAGTTTCCAAGCTGTTGAGTATCAGGGGAGAAAAGTTCTGAACTGGAAATGGATAAATACAAGGAAAAATGCTAAAGTTGCTCTTATTTCAAAAGGCAAGCCTTGGTAAAAGAAAATCGAAGACTAAAACCATGACATATAGAAGTGGTGATAGTAAATAAAATGAGACCTACTGGTAGCGGTTTTTGTCCTTCAAGGAGTTTTTCCTTGAGCTGCTGCCTTCACTGACATTATCTTCACCCTCTTCAGACTCCAAACTGCGATTGCAGCTCCGAATTGTTTGAAAGATATTGTTTGTTGTTGATTCTTTTTCTGGATTGTTTAAACCATCTTGGCCTACTCGTTGTAGGAAATTATCTTGTCCACTGTAATCTGAAACAAACTATAGAGATATCGAAAAGATTAGTATAGCTACAAATAGAACCTTGGGTCATCTACTTCTCACTGTAGAAATTTTTACTATTAAGAACATTTAGTGCATATTTCCTAATTCCCATGGAATTTTGTACCTACTTGCAACACAAAACAGACCAAATAATTTCATAAATCAAATAAGATAAGTTAAAGTAACTCCTGGAAACTTAAAAAAAAGCCTTAGTCTTCAATGCTTCATCTAACAGGAACATTTTTCTTTTCAAACTACAATAATAGAACTCATAAGAATAGTTTTGTTCCATAGAGGAAAAGCTTGATCTGCTGAGCTTCTAAATTCTGTTTTTAAGAAACTGCAAACTTCCAATTCCCAGTGAATTAAGTGGAAGGTCAGAGTATTTAGCAGAAAATAATAACACATTTCAGGCTTTACATATTTACTTAATCCAAAGTATAAAAAACATCCTTTTTTACTAATGCTGATTTCTCAGTAGTCTGATATTGAACTAGGTAGAAACAACCAAATCTAAATTGCTAAGGAACTATGGGAATTAAATTGATATCAATGTAACTGACCAGTCTAGTAACAGTCTGGTTTAGAAAACTTTAGTTTGATGATGCCTGTGTGTAAGATTATATAAAATAAAGCACTGGCTAAGAACATAACATCTTAGAATATTTGTTTCATTTACCTCTAATGTTTCATCCTGGGAGTTATATCGTGGACAGAGTCTGATGAGGCTTGATGCTCCATCCAAAACTTCACAGAGCTCTTTTAAAAAGACACCACAGAAAGGAACAACTTTGCAGCCTGGAATATTGAGTGCCCGGTTGACCACTTTCCTGTATTCAGATGATGACTCATGTTGTGCCATAGCATCCTTCAGACTTCGCATGGTTTCAATATCAGACTGGTCCATAAATTGCCACATTTTTAAAACCTTTCTAGACCTATTGCAAGAAGGGATCACAAAATTTATTAAAAAAATTTCAACAGCTTACCTTCAAGTCCAATACCTGCAGCATATATGTAATAGAGAAAATTATAATTGCTCAAAAATGAATGAATGAAATCAAAGCCATTATTTTTATAAAAATTCCCCTTTGAATTATCAAAGAACAAAACTAAAAATGAGAAACTAGCAGTATGATCTACTGGAGCAGTATTTTACATTTTAATAAAAGCCCAGCTGCATAAAACATACCAGTAGGCTCTCTAACATTTTTATTGTGTCATTGCCTAAAATTTCTAAGGGCCCATAAAGAAGTAAGAAAAGACTGGAAACAGCATAAAGATAAAGCAGAGTGTTTCTTACAAATTCCTTCAGCTATATTATGAACAATCCATAAAGTAAGCAAAAGTTGGAGTGTTTAAGTTAAATTTATTTTTTAAAATTTACATTGATTTCTTCCCCAATTTGCTCACAAATGATTTACTTTGACAGAAATAAGGACGTAAGTCATGTTCAAGCCCTCAGGCACTAGTGCAGAGCTGTAGCTGAAAAGAAATTCTGCTTTCCAACAGAAATAGCTGCAAGGACTATGAGTACCTCTGGGAGTTCTTTTACCTTCTGAGCTGTATGTCTGTGTAATCACATGGCCTTTCTTCCCACCCCTGGCCTCAGACATACCAAAAGATCCAAAGATACCTCACAGTAGACTGCCCTTAACCCCACTTTCCATCCCTATCCTGAAATGCTGCTCATCAGCACTAACTCTCCTCTCCTATCTCTCCTGCGCTGTGCAAATGCATTAGAGACAAAATTAAGCCCTTAATTGGCCTTGCATTTTCCCTCATAACTTACATGGCTTAGAGATGGTGGATGTATTCTGCTGAAATATACTCCCCATGCCTTGGAGTGTCCCAAAAGAGCTTTATATACCAAAACCATAAACAAATAGCTCAGTGAGGTCCTTACTGAACCACAAAGAACAGCAATGCAAAACACTTTAGAGCTTTGTTACACAAACATATTATACAACGGGTCAAAGCCAAGAGATAGGAAACTTGATCTTAACTCTTCCCTGTTCAGAGGCATTTGCTGCCCTCTGAACTGCCAGTGCTAAGGCACTGCCTTCCTGCTCCCTGGCCCTACAGGAACCTGTCATTCCAGAGGAAAGCACACAATGAGCTCTCTCTTAGCCCCTACTCTCTCCTCCTTGAGATAATGCATGTCCTTCTACATAAGACCATGACAGCATGAGATCCCAACATCAGTCTGTGTAAGTAAATCAGAGGAGTTAAACACAGATTTGGCTGTTTGGTCTTTTGAGGGTATTTTGTCATTTTCGGGTAATTTCTTTTTTACACTTAAGACTGATCCTTTTAGAGCATCACCATGATCATGCTTCACTTATATTCTGGAGACTCCAACCACAAGTTACATTAGTTATAACTCATTAGATAAACCACAACTGCTTTCCCACCTTCTTTTTACATTTTTAAAAATTTCTGTTAAAAAAAGTTTTGCAATGCAACATATTCAACATGCACTAGGAAAACGGATGGAGTTCTCAGAGCATTTTGAGAAAAAAAGAAAGGGTTTAGCATGCTTCATTTTTCAAAAAGGGATTACTAGAAAGTCACAGCATGAGATGATGTGGCTTAGCCATGGATTTTTATTTAGTTTTCATTGTTCTCCAGAGACATCTGCTTAACAGAGGCTGCAATGCAATCAATCACTGAAAAGCCATTAAAAAAAAAAAAGAGTTGGCAGTACCTTAGCCCTGCCAGGAATTCCATTACAGCATTGTAGTTGCCCATATTCCAGCAGCATTTTGCCACATGTACTAAGTATGAGAAGACTTCTCGTTTCTCCTCCATAGAACCTGCAGTCAGGATCAGCCAGGTAACCCAGGAGCTCACCTGGTAAAACCAAACAGACAGTATGGTCAGCCAAAGCAACGACCCTTGGAGCACTCATGCATCCTTGACAGATAACATGGGTTTGTTTGGTTTCTTCCATCAGGAGGGTATCAGTCAAAATTCCACTTACAGGCTCATAGCCAAATCACATAAGGATTGCAAACACAACCTACACAGTGACATTCACATGACAACAGTTAAATCATTAACTAGTCTAGAAAAACTTTTATTAAACAAAAAACTACTGCATCTTAATAGAAGATATTCTGAATCTGCATTGATGCCACAGAAGAAAATGGACAGCTTCAGCTAGTGCTGATTTCTAAAGCTGCTGGAGAGATCTGCAGTGTAATTTCTCATTAACATGGCTTATAGATCTCAGTCCCACATAACCCATGTCAACAATATGAACAGTGAAAGTTGATAAATTGGAATTTTTGGTTTTGGTTAATTTCATAAAACTAGCTGCATTTAATGCACAATTTTGCTAATTCCTACATGCACTGAACATTTCAGATATTTTGCATTATTTGTTTGCAAGATCACTAATCAAGTAAATAAAAAGAATTCCCATCTTTCAAAGTGCGCCCGTACTACCAACCTCTCTTTGGTAATTAATTAAAGCTGGAATCAGAAATCAACTTAGTACATGATTCTGTTTGTATTTAAACAAATAAGAATCAACCCTTCATTTTATCACTGTGCAGATTTTCTTTCCAGTTTATGTTCCCACAATATCCATAAAAAGTAGCTATATTTCACATGGAAAACTAATTTAAACCAACTGTTTCTTTTTACAATATGACTCCCTGGAGGCTTGATTTTTGTCATTGTGTAAACACTTAGGAGGCAATAAATGTGATTTGTTTACTGACACTGTGTTCCATTCTTTGGTCCTGAAGAACTCAAGTGTTTACAGATAATACCAGTGTGAAGAGAGGCTTGTAAAAATTAGGAAAGGCTAGTTCATCCCTCAGGGGCCACAGACTTTTATTTTAAAAACCAAGCATGTGAAAGAAAATGTAAATGCATTAGTACTAACAGGAAAATAACCCTCCTGAAAATATATAGGGCTTCTATTTATGCACATCTATACAGACTCTGTGTTCCAAGCCACCTGCTCCCAAGGGAGGAAAATCAAAGACTACAAAAAATCTAAGTTACTATTTAACCTGTCTGAGGGCATCATCAATCAAGAACAATAAATGAGAAATGTCCATATGAGAAGAAAATTCATACACCCTATATAGAAAAAAAAATTTAAAAGTCACACTATTGGGACTGAATTCTTGAAGATTCATTCACTGGGGACATACTCGGGAGTGAGGACAGTGACTATGGGGACGCTGCAATAAGTTGTGTGCATCAGGGGCAGCACACTAAACACTGCAGAAACTCAGAATGAGATTCTGAATTCAGCTAAAATTTTATTTGGTGTATTTACTTAGTTACTCCTAAAATATAAAAACTCAATCGACCAAGAAGTGCATACCCAAAGAACATGAAGGTATGGAAAATACAAACCACCATAAACTGCATGGCACGGGGGTCAAATGAGAGCAAAACCAGAATAAAAGGTAATAAAACAAATCCATTAAAAAATCAGAAACTGTGAAACAGAACAATCAGATCTGTGGCACAGATTTGTTTTCGTATGCTGGAATAAAGTGACACATTATTTTTGGAGATTATTCTCATTTTCCAGAAATGGCTCTGTTAGGGAAGGCAACTGCTAAACACGCAATCTCACCAAAAAATTAATATTTGTTTGCTATGCAATACCAAATGTGGTAATGACTTGATTAATATGGTTTTATAAGTTTGAAAGAATCATATAATTTTAAACAGATATGTTTTAATCTAAAGTAGTAAAGATGTAATGATCAGAGAAAACAGTATCAAAATTGAGAAAGAATGTTTAAATAGGCAACTGACTTCAGACTCTCCGTTAACAGGAAACCTTTAAACTAGAGCAGCCACTTGATGAAATTCTATTTAATAGAGAGTTTAAGACCGCTATAAACAGGATGATGAACTTTTACAATCTGTAATCACAAACTAAAAACTATAAAGGGCAGCATGGGTGAGCCTTTGCCGACTTGAGATACTGTATAACATGTAAGAGCAAAAGAAGGGTACAAAAGGCACCATGAAGTTCACGTTCACTCCTCCTGTAGGACAACAACAGAGGAGTAGAAAACATTTTAAAAAAATCTTTCACTAAACAAGAAAATAAAGTGTCTGAATCTTTTCATTCTAAAATAGAATAGGCAAAGGCAGATATAACAGATTGGGCAGAATCAGGGGATGGAAGTGAGCATCTAAGACACAAACCACTCCTGAGAAAAAATGAACATGACTGCTTTAGAAATGTTGGTATTTTAATTTTTCCTGGAACAGATGGTATTCAAGCAATAACAAACTTATCAAATTTTCATTTAAATGGGAGTTCAGAAGTGGGTTTCCTCAGATGCTGTCCATGTACAGCTGAACTAGATGCACCTCACACAAAAGCAGAGAACTCTATAGGTACTTATTTTTTGGTGGCTGTGGAATTCACCTGGAAGCTGAATTCAGAATCCTACTTCGGCAAGCTATTAGCATAGATGGTATTTTGATGTGGCACAATTACCCTGTCACTAAATCCATGGGTTTCTAGTGGGGGAAGAGAGCAAAAGGAAGCTCCATCCTGGCAAGCTCCGACTCCTGGACACTCCAGCCAAGTGGATACAGAACAGCACCTCCTCTTGCAGCATTTCTTTCTTGGTTGGCTTGCAGAGCCACGTCCCCAGCTGCAGCACAGCCGAGGAACACCTGACCTCAGGATGCAGCACCATCAGCTGCCTTGATACCAAGCTGCCATGACATCAGCATGAGAGCTTCAGGGCTCAGGCAGTGCCTGAGCACACACAGTACATCCCAGCCAAAGACTGCACAGGAGTAGCCTTGCCAAGGAGATCAAACTGCATTGCAAGTATTTGTCAGAAAGAGCAGTAAAGCTTTTTGGACTAAGTTTTTGTGTTGGACAGCACTTCAACATCAGATCATGATCTACGTTTCAACACAGTAATCATTATTTCCTTAGTTTACTTTTTTTTTCACACTTGACTTACATAGTTCTGTTTATGTAAGTCATTTTAAGCTCCCTTCAGAACAGAAATCATCACAGCAAACCTATAATTAGATTTCCGCTGCACTGCTGATGAGTCTGAAAAGCCTGAGAAAATGTATCCTGGCTCTGTTACGGTAACCCACGTGATGGCAAGACACAAGAAAAGTAATGAATTAACACACCATCCACTTAAACAAGTAGATAATAACATCAGTCTTTTCATTCAGATGGATAAAAATGAGTGTCATCCAGGATTACTGGACACTAATATTAAGTACTAAACAAGCAAAATTGAATAGATGTTTGCTTAAGATTTAAATATTTTCTGGTGCCCTAATAGAAGCACTAACAACCTTGAGCCAGATAAAGTTCAGATACATAGAAAGTAGTCTCATTTGCAAGGTTAAGAGATATAGGAATCTCCTTCAAATCTGAATCTGAGCACACAGGACCTGTACCCAATGTCCTGGCAATGCCACCTATACTGAGCAATATGTACTACAATTTGTAGTACAAAAAGATCTGTACGGTTTCAGGTTTTCTGAAATTATCTTTTTATATAAAATCTCTACTATTTTAACTGCACCAAAATCTGTGGCATTCAATAACTAATTTAACTATTTTTTAGAAGTTTTTTTGGCTTACCTTACTTCGATCAAAGACTTCAAGTAAATTCAGGTTAGCTATTGCTAATGCACTTGGGAAAGGCATATTTTTACTAGTGTTAGTATTTTTTACTTTTAAACATGGGAAATAGATATCAGTCACTAAAAATGTAAAATGAGCCTATGTTTTTGATTACCTAATTATTGGACTACCCCTGATTTCAAGACAAATCTATATGCAGGCAAACATCTACCAATTTGTCAGGGCCAGGATATAGCTTATTACTGAGGGTCAGCTGCTTTTACTAATAAAACATGAAGGACATGAAAGAGACACTCCTGATGGAACTTGATCCTCAAGTTATGGTGCATGACCTTAAATCCCTGTACAAGTGAAACCTACAGGACTGTTTATCATTCCCTCTATGGGAACCTCGCTCCATGTAGTACACAGGAAGGAACAGCATTTAATGCATGTTGAATTACTAACTGTATCCCTAAATCTGTCATGGATTTTTTTCAATCATTCTCTTATTTCAGTCTTCTAATACTCAAAATTTAGATTATTCATATATATATTCTTTACTATCCTCTATATACCTCCTAGAGAATGCATTATGTGATTTTTTTTTTAATGGGAATTAACTTATTTTTTATATTTTATGAGAATGCAAATGTAGTGGTGCTTTGAGGGAGGAAATTATTAACAATTTCTAGTTGCAATGTGCAGTGTTTTATCATCTGTAGTGTTTTACATTCATTTCACCAATGCTTCAGTTTGTAAAACTTTTACAGCAATTCCCAAGCTACATACTTCAGTGGCTGATGCTACATGGAAGAAATGATGTCTTCTATATTTATATTACATTTTTAGGAACTTCATAATACTTGAGAGATGCAGCTTTCAGGGGTGAAATTACCAAACGCAGCTGCCTGCCTGAAGTTTAGCAATTACTGTTGCTAGCAAGTAAAACAAATTCTTCTGGTTTGCCGCAAGGTAAGATTACAGTACATACCTTCCTTAACTCCTACCATAAATTAGCCATGGATATCTTTCTATAACAAATTGTAGCTGATTTAAATACTGCCTAAACTGGAGCAAGAAAGAAAGAAACTTTAATACTGACAAAATCAAGTATGTGTATGAAAAATCTCTGCATACAAAACAAGAAGATGATTTTTAAGGTATCCAAAGGATAAGCATGGCAATCTATAACCCATTTAACCAAGTCAATCTGGTCTTAGTAATTTTGTTTGATAAAAGTCAAGACATTTGAGGAAAATCTGAAGAACATGAATAATAATCTTCATCAGATATCATATGGTAATCATGGCAAGAGGGAAAAATATTACTTTGTTTAAAAGCAGAATTCTTAGTGTATCAGGATAGTCCAATTTCTCCCTTTAAAAACGGTAATTAAAAAACACCAGCAGTATGCAGCATCAGCACTAATAGCTGCCTGAAGTGAGTTCCTCTGCACTGCTAACTGCACACACCTGTCAGCGCATATTGATGAATATCTGTGTATATATTTATACAGAGCTCTGTGTATAAAACAGAACTGGAATTTTTTACATGGGTTTCACTGAGGTTAAATTATGAATTTTTTTTTGGCTCTTGGTATAATATGCAAGATAATTTTCAGATGCATTTTTAATATCTGAATATTTTAAATTGCATAGCTTATTAATAGATGGTTTACTCAACACACTTGTGTGAAATTATATAACATTACAGAGAACATTTACCATTTTAAATCTGACTAAAAACTATTCCAAACAAGGACTGGAAAGAGTTTGATATTTGTACAAACACAATCTTTTAAAAAGCATTATGCAAACCCATTTAGGCATTGCAAAAAATGCTGAACTAAGAGACAGACTGCAATATTTATTTACATTCCATTATTTCAGTAAAATGATATGTCTCTGTTTTGCTAGTGAGGTTTAAATCTGTATTTTGAATGAAAAATGAAAAAACCTTACAAAATTTAACCATTAAAAATAAAACTATCATCACTAAGTATCCTAAGTAACCATATTTTAATTAACTTTATTGATTTTAAGAATGGTTTAGTGAGTGATGAACCCACTCCAGTAGCAGGGCTATACTAACACTGTTCAAACTTTTTCACCTTTTTAGCTTATTTTTTGGCAACCATATCTTTCCAAAAAAATCACCTTATGCATTTGACTTCTGATTTTGCATTTTCAGTTCAGCAGTGGGACTAACTTCAGTCAGCCACCTGTCTTCCAATCTGATGCAACTTTCAATTTAAGAACCCACAATTGCTCTGTTCACATATGTCAGCATGGAAAATTAAATGTTTCAGTTTGTTTAATGTCTTACTGGCTTTCTTTTACTTGAAGCTTCAGCCAGAAACATCAAGTTACAAGGGACTCTTTTCATGTTTATATAAAGCAATGATTGAAATGATTTTAAATGTTTACATACACATGAATGTTTACAACATGTGCATTGTACTTGTGTCTCTGTGGTCGCTTTGCTGGTAACAGGCAGAAGAATGGTTGGGAGTCAGTCATAAAGGTGCAAGAGCCTGGGGGGGTAAAGGGACAGAAAAAGAAACAGAATCCCAGGAAGACTGTGCCATATGACACTGGGGAAAGAGCACATGTCACTCCATGTAAAGAAGCAGGGTGAAGTCATGTCATACAAGAATCGGAGAAAAGAACTGAATCAAGAAGAGAGGCACAGCAGGCAACAAGGAGAGATGGCAAAAACGTATGTACCAGTTGTTATGGTCCTAAAACACACTTAGGTACCATTTTCCTAACTTCCCAGCTGCCAGGGCTCTGCTAACTCTGCAGAATCTCAATGGTTTGTTCCTACAGTTTTACATCCTTGAAAACTAAACTTCTTATAGCCAAAGCTCCATCAGAGCAGAAAAATACATTACTACCACTATGGAGTGCACAGTCTTAGAAACTTAGAGCCAATAGTTTTGTAAAGGTAGATATAGCTGTATTTCACTCTAATCCTCCCGCTAGCCACTAATTCAGAATCAGCTTTTAATTACATTTAGTAACAGGAAAGAATATCTGCCTTTAGTTTGGTCTAGAGCCTTGCTCTGACAGGACTCTAAGATCAATTGGATATTATTAGCAGCAAATGAAGTATGAGCTGTGTCTCACCGGTGAGAACGTGTTGTGCCCAAGGCTCCACTATTATGCAATTCCATTTTTAATCAAACCCTAAAGACTACAGGCTTTATTTACAGCTGATGATACTGTATGCGTGTAGTCCAAAATCTTCAGGATTGACTGTCATTCTACACAAGTTTTATAGAGTGCTTCTCCTTAATAGGTATTGTCTGAAAAAAATACTAAAAAGTATACTGCTTCATGAAAAATTCTCTAAATAATATAATTATTATTTAACAGAAAAATGACATGGAATTGTTTTTCCCCATCATGTATCAGAAGCCTGTCATCCTAAAAGTAATTTTGGCTCCCACATTATAAATACACTTCAGTATTTCTATAGGGAATGCCAAAAAAATCAGCAAGTGCTCACTGAGTTTTGCCAACAAAATCATGACTCTTTGTACAAGAATTTTCTTTCCATTTATAAACAAAGACACTTTGAGAGTTCACGCTCATGATTGGCTATGGCAACTGATATACTCCACTGTAAGATAAAGCATATAGCAAATCAGTGACTTATGACAAGCAGTAAATATTTTACAATAACTCCATTTAAACACATAACATCTATGTTTTTAAAAATGTATTCCCGATTATACTTCAAATAATCTATTGCACTATATACCAAAGAATCTGTGCACTGAATATTTGGGAATTAATTCAAATGATATAAAAAACTATCCTGTACAATTACCAAACAAGGAACGCTAGACAACAAAAACTGGAAAGTCAAAAATCTCCAAGATTCAAAGCTAATGCTGACTATCTTATCAAAAGGCAACTTTAATGCTAAAATTGTCATTAATATGGAACAGACTTGGGTCATTTCTGACAAGACTTCTTCAGGACCTACTTGCTTTTCAATCCTGTGACCCTTCAATGTCAGAACACAATCCTGGTCAGTCTGATTTGTACAGCTGATGGCCACATGTCCTCAATGCACTGCCCTGGCACTGTGCCTCACCAGGCTGTACACAGCTTGGCCAGTGCACCTCATCTCCCCTGGCTCAGCCCCATGAGAAGCCCCCCAGGAGGGAGGGCCCCAGCAGGGTCGGCACCGACAATCCTCTCCAGCCACACCAGCCACAGCATCTTCTGTAGTCTGCTCCAATAGAGTACTGCTACTGCAGCTAATTAAAACCATTTTTAGGCTCTGTTTAAAGACTGAATATTGTAGTTGCAACTTTTATGTATGTTCTCATAATTGAATGAGGTGAGAGAAGCCAATATATTTACCCTATTTTAGTTGCTAAATCTCAGTAATGCACAAGAAGGAACACTTTGAAACATGCTAAATATTCACTCCCTGATTCTTCTTTGCCCAGCACACAGGAAGTTCTCTGGGGGTCAATACACATTCTTCTATATTTACTTAATTTTATGCTTTTTTTTTACTACTTGCTTAGTAGCAAAAAAATTTTCTACTTGCATAGTAGTAAAAAAATTTTCATCTCACCCCCTATAAGAATGCAGTGGATAGCAAACTAAAAAAGCATTAAGTCAACTTTATCTTCATTTTATTCCACTTCTACAATTCTAGAAACTGCTAACATCACACATAGTTCACCCCCCCCTCCCCCCCAAAAAAAGAACGAACTGTTCCATGTTTCTGCAGCTAAACCAGGAGTTTTTATTTAGGTAGTTTGATTTTTGATTTGGGTTGGGGTTTTGGGTGGATTTTTTTAACCATTTTCTCAATTCTTAATCAGTTTTCTATTAAACTCGTCAGAAGACCACCTTTCTGAAAACAAAATAAAATCTTACTAAAGAACTCAACATTTGGCTTGTGAAAATGTCATGCCAAGTGACACTTCTTTGTATAACAATGCTTAAGATACACACAGTGGTTAAATAAATAGTGCAGACTAGTGTAGCTATACTACAGAAAATACAGAAAACTCTATAATACTTCTGTGCTGACTCCTAATATGATGCTTAGTCTACAAGAATCCAAAACAAATAAATAGAACTCCAGCACCTAAACAAACTAATAAATTGACTGAAATTTTAACCCATACTGTCAGTATAAATACCAAGAATTAGAAGTCTGTAATTTTTTCTTCATGTTCACTTTACAATATGCAAGAAAAAGGTAGGCAACTGTTTCCCAACCTCACTGAGCAAATTGATCACATAGCTCCTATTAAATTCAGTGCAAGTTATTTAGCTAAATAACTGGTCATCTTAATTTACATTTTAAAAAGTTGCTGTTACAGCTAAATTTGGCTCGGAGAGATAAAGGAAATAACAAACACATACATCAGGTAATAACCCTTTCAAAAAGCAATTTAAAAGTTTTGTTTTACCTCATTAAACCTTGTCACAAGATCTTCTATAGCATTATGTTCTCCATTAGGAGAAGAAAGAATAGTAGCAGATATGGATGCCTTAATAGATGGCAGCTTGCTTTGACACTCAGCACTGCCCAAATCCCTGGTCAGGAAGCAGAGGTAGTCGATGGGTAAGACTTTGCGGTAGAGCTCCTGCTCCTGCTCGGTCAGGATGCTGGCAACCTCCTCTGGGAACTGGATGAGGTGCTGCAGCTCGATCAGCTCCCTGCTGATACCGGCCACGCTGGAGGGAAGCACGCTGGAGCCAGACATGGATGTACACGCTTGGCGTTCTACAACAAAACAAAGGAAAAATTCATTAGGCTTTGCCTTTAACTCTTGGACTGTGCTGTGCAAAAGCGAGACAACATGGTGTTTTGGTTTTGTTAAACTGTTCATTCATTTACTCAGCAATACACTATATTCTAAGTACTTTCTATTTAAACAACCTTCTTTTACATGTTTTTTTTTTATATCTGGTGCTGGCTAGATAGAGGGCAGCTAGAGTTAGGAGATTGTAAAACCACCTGCCAAAACACACCTTCTTCCAGAAACATCGAAATACCTTCTTCCAGCACCCGTGGCCTTATCACAGCCTCAAATAAAGGGCTCATCTGGCAGAGTGTGCCTCTGCTTTGCCCCCATGTAACAGCCACAGTACAAAGCAATTTGAGGGCTTGACTGGGGCACTGAGACACGATTCCCACAAGAAATAATGTATAATGATAATTGAAAACCCATGTGGGTCAGCATTTTTCTTCATAATCCACTTGCTATAAGATAAATTGTATCTGAGCTTGCTGCATTGTGAAACCAAATGTCCAAGGCTACAAAATATTTTTCATTCCTCTCAGAAAATGCATATATTTGGGAGCATGAATGTTTTATCCTTAATACAAAACATTCATGGTAGTTTTATAATATCCCAGCAGTGATATCTCTTGAAAAATAAAACTTTTCCTAAGAAGGAAGAAGGCAAGCTTTCTAAGATCATGTGGGAAGCATGAAACATCAACACAATGATTCCAAAATACTGAGTGAATCTTCTTACTAGATAAGTTTAGAATGGGTTCTCTGAAAAATATTTCAATAATTACTTAAATGTAAAAACATTCATAGCCATATATTACATACTCTTCATCATTCTCAGAAAAAGGAGTTTATTTTTTTGCATTGCTTCATGAAATACCTTCAGAGATTTTTTCCACACACATAATGGGATTACACCCTAGAACTATCTCTTCCCCAGTATTTTTAATATATCTATAAGCTCTCAAGTGATAAAGGGTGCAATTTGTTTCTCTAAGAAAGAAAAAAACCAAGTTCATAATGACTGATTAAAATTCAGTCCCTTATAATAAACATAAAATATGCTACATGAGTTTTCCACTCTAAGTCATTTTGTGCAAACTATTATTAATCAGAGGGAAGTTAAGAAGACAGAAAATTGGCTTTTCTTAATATAGTCTACTGAAAATCAAATTATAAATTGCAATAGCCCTAAATAAAGTCTTTGGGCGAACAGAACCTATTGAGAAATGTTCAAATAGAGAAGAAACTTCTGAAAGAACAAATTGTTTCTGTCTACACTAGCAAGAAAAGAAGTAATGGGATTAATTTGCAACAAGCAGTAGCTTGGTTATACAGCGGGAAACATATGTAACTTCGGTGATAATGAAGAAGTGCCGCACAGTATCTGCATATACTGAGAAATCTCTGTCATTGAAACACCTGCAGCAAAGATTGAGGGGGAAAAGCCAGTTAAGAACACCACTGATGTGTCACTGCTGGTTTGGGCAACAGGTGGAGTGCAGTGAGCTTCTGGGCTCCCTTTCAGTCGTCTTTGCTTCAATTCTACATGAGACTTCAGTTCTGTTTCCTGCCTCAACCTGCACAGAACTGTTCTGAGAGGTTTTGTAATAAAAAAGCACTAAAAGCTCATGTGCACGATTCTTGACTTTGCAGCAGAATACAAGCTTATGCCTAAATAAAAACAATGCAAAATATAATGTTCATTTTATATTAGAAGGATTATGTATTTACTTATGCTTTACATATATGGACTGAACTGTCACTGTCACAACCAGCATTATCTCAGGAAGAAGATAATATGGAAGGCGTGACACAAACACCCACCGACACCTATTTGCTCCCTAGAAGTCACAATGCCTCACTGACTCCATGTGCATGCAAGCCCTTCCCACACAAGGCAGAGAAAGTACAGCCTGCACCAGCCTCCCCTGTATCTCACCATTGAAATGGAGGGTGTTTGGTTGTGTCTAGATTGAACATTTGTTTTACATCACAAATGGACTTCTGAAGTGAATCTCCCAAGTATCTTCACTTACTGTGCTTTAGTTTAGTCTTAGTGCAAAAAAAATTGATTCTTTTCAGACAAAACTGCACCAGAAGATGCACTCCCAGAAGGCAACTAACACATCCCAACTGGTGAAAAGCTGTAGCTGTCAGAAACATCCAGTCTCTGGAACAAGCACCAAGGTCAGGAAAGGACAGGCAGCTCAGATGATGGCTTGGCTGCAAGTGATCATATACCACAGGAAACAGACAGCAAGTACTATGGACAGTGCAATGCCACAGCGATACTTTGCAAAACCAACATTATTTGGTAAGTACAGCTGTAAACACCTTATAGCTGTCAATATGGCAGGGAAGGAAGATATAACTCTATAAGGAGTGCCTAGTGACAGATGAAAGAGAGAAAACATAAGAGCAAAGATGAGCTGTTCAGCATCACACTGCTCGCCAATGAGGTTTAAAGGGGCGTTCTTAGTAATTCACCTTCTCCATCATTGTACCAACTACACCATGCACAAAGACCTCAAAATCTGGCAAAATTTGACACTGAATTTGCAATAGGGTAGAGCACTGATCATGATCTTTTGCACATTACCTTGCCTAAGTATAATCACCCTTCAGGCTCCACTTAGCACAACCTCTCACATCTAAGAACAAGGCTCAACACCACAAAGTGACCACAGTTAAGGCTCGCTCCAAAGCATATCTCTATACTGCCAGAAACCATCAAGAATAAGAATCTCATTAGAACTGGATTTCACTACACTGACTGCCCATTGATCAAATCCAGCAGAAAGCTAGTGGATGGATTTTGAATGCCTTTAATCAAACTACCTTTAATGGAACTATCATCTTTCATAATGAAATCTTCGCAACCCAGCTTCACTTTAACAAAAAAATGAAGCTGTCAAAAAGAAAATCTTTTCATGGAAGCGAAGCCAAGATGACTCAAGAGCAGCCACCAGTACTGCTGGATTTGAAAGAAGATTGAAAATAAATAAAACACTTCCTGATTCAAAACACTGAATTTCAAACTAGCATTTCTCAATTCTTCATTAAACTGGAAGAACATTATGTAAATTCTCTCTGTAATGTGAGAGCACATGGAACAGGCTGCTGCAGCAAAAATGCAGCTGATATCCAAGGAGAGGAACAGAGGCTAAACAGAAATCTGAAGGCACACAGCTCATGGCTAAAGTATGGCTAAAAATACTGAAGAAGTAGAATTAACTTATTTAAGTAAGTAGAATAACTTATTTCTGTTGATTTTTTCTACACCTATAAATATGTAATTCTTCCATAATTCACATCTTTTGCAAGTCTTGGTTGTTGGCATAATTTACCTCTCCAGATTCAGATATCTTTCGTCATTTCAGTCTTCTGTGTTTTATCACAGAAAATCCAGGATCCTTATTCTCAACTTCACCACCTTCCATGATTTACACTCTGCATGAAAGTCTACTTTCTGTCTATTTGCCTGTATTAAGCTAGTTTTTTTCCCTGGACTATTTTTTCATCTGTTTGTGTGTGTGTGCTTCAGACTTCCACCATTTTTTACTCCAGGAACAGATCTGCTTCTGCTATAAAACTCCTTATCCAGTCTCATAAGTAAGTCCTCCAGCTTTGTGTTGTCAGTTTGTGTTCTTCAGGAAACAGATAGTATCTTTCTGCACTTCAAAGAATGGCCAGGTCCTTAGAGTAACTTGCAGAATGGAACTGCTTTCAGACCCAAATCACAGTAGCTTTTTTCACAGTTAAGGCAAGATACGATCCTCACTAAAATTAGCTGCTGCAGTAAATGATACTGGTTTTTGTGTTCTACCACATCAAGTTAATGCTAAAAATACTACAAGAAAATAAGGACCCAGACTACTCATTTCTGAGTGGCCTAAAGCTGAAATAGATAGCTTTGCTTATCCTGCTGATAAACAGCTGAAGCAGATAATCTTTAACACAGCAAGTATTGCTTTTATTACTCAAAACAAGATAACCTCTGCTTAGCTTTAACAAAGGACTCCTGGACTGACTTAGTCATCGCTGATACCAGTGGGAACAAAGAGGGCTCTTCTCCTCTAACAAAAGAATTATCTTTTTAAGAATGGGAGAAAAATACAGAGTGCCAGGGAAAAGTCACTGCATTTTTTAAATGAATGCCATCTAAAAAGAGTAAGCCGGCCTAGAATATGAAAATCTACTTTCAACAAAGTTTGATTAACTGAAATATTCAATAACTGGATTTCTGTCTTAGTTTTATTTCTAGGTCCTTTTCTTTCTACACTTACTTTCATTTAAAAAAAAAAGTATTCCATCTCTACATTCAAAAAACAGTTTTAAAGCAGTAAAGTGAAAATTACAGTCCCTAAGAACATGCTCACTCTCTAGAAGGCTACTGGCAAAGATCTTGTGATTATGACAAGCTGTGATCGAGAGCAAAAGATGGATTTCAATAGCTGTAAGAATAAAAGTAATTACTCAACCTATTATAATATCTTTTAACTTAGACAGTTTTTTGATAATAGACTTTGCTTTTATGACGTTATACTAATCTAACTGAAAGTATAGAAAAATCTTAAGAGGATTCTTTTTCTCTGCTAATATTAAAATGTGTGCAATAAATGGATTCTAATAGAGGCCTTTTTAGTAAGCTATGCTACAGATATCCTCCAAACTGTTCATATGCTTTAAGAGAATATATGGATTATGTGTACAGTGAGAAAATAAATACTGACCAAAGTAAAAAAAATTAAGAAATAGCCACAGATGAACAGCTGTCAATATAGAAAATGTAGAACTGTTCTGTTCAAAAAAGAGGAAAAATACAATAAAAGCTCCCCAAGTAGAAGACACCTATCAATATAAAGCAGTTTAATTGAACACCAGCTTCCAGTACAGATCAGCACAACTGGGATAACATTGTTTTGCTGTCCCTTGGATGCAACATATCTCAATACCGTAATAACCAAACCAACAAGCTTTTGTTAATTTCCTGTTTCTCTTCTATCTAATTAAAAATATCTCTCTCTCCCTTAATGAACATGAATTCACCATTATCAATTCTGACTGCAAACAACTCACTCCAGTATTAAAGAGCCTGATATTTAACTAACTGGGAAGCTTGACACAGAACGGGATCAAATTCAAGTTCGATTTCCCTGTAGAAACCACTGAAATCAATAGATCCACTTTGTCTTCAAATTTCCTTATGAGTCAAGTAATCAAATGAGAAGACACTCAGATTCTCTGTCCATATACCTAAATCTAGCAATATGGGCTACCTCTTAAAACTGCCTATCAGCACACATTGGAAATTATTATTAGCAGGGGAGCACTGATCTACAGGGTACTTGCACTAAATAAAACTGGAGTTCTTTAGGACCTAAGCATCAGAAAGCAGAAAACAGAGATAACCTGAGGAAAAGAAGATGAGCTACAGTCTGTAGAATTTTTATTTATTTTTTTTTTTAGACCAAGTAGGATTACTGATACACTCTGAGGGCACAGGATCCTTTTCAGGTTTGGAATAGAAACAGCAAATTTCACAGCTAGTTCAAGAATGCCTGCTTTGAGTTTAATTCAGGCATAGTAATAGCAAGACATTGGAGGAGGTGATCTCTTGGGAAGCAGCAGCAAGTCACCACATTGGGCCAGGTGAAAAAAGCAATAGTTTCTTTAGTACAAAGAGAAAAGGAAAAAGAGAGAAATCACATGTAGAAAAGAATTTTGCTGGGAAAAGAACACCCTGAAACTATAACACACAGATATTCCTACTGAGGCTGAGATTTTATTGCTGAACAGATTTATGAAACTTCTGGAGAGGATTTTTTTTTAAAAGGCAACTAGCATGTTGAAGTATAACTGAATTAAATGACATTATATACTACAAAATCCTGACTCATGAGCTGACTGAGTAGTGGAATTCAGCAAAAAGAAAGATATGGAGTGATTGTAACAACAGTCACTCCTAAAATCACTTCTTGCTTTAGGAACTGGCAAAGAGTTCCGTTTTGAAAACCAGACTCTGGACACACTTTTAAAATTTTGCAATTATAGGATCAATCACGTGAAATCCCAGAGGAAAAAAAACATGAAAGTACTGTACTGTTAAGAGATACAACCTGCCTATATAATTTCTGTCTTGAAACAAATTTAAGTTGTCTAAAAAAATGATATAATTATTAGGACAGTTCAGATGCACATGCATGGGAAAGAATTTCTTTTTTCTTTAACTACAAAAGTTGGGTAAACATTTTCACAGGGTAAAACCTACGTACAACAAAACATTCATTTAGATTGTAAAGTTGATTTAAAGATGATCAGCATTAAGTATTTATTAATATGTTAACCTTGAGTTAACAACTACAAAGTAGCCCTTACATTTTTCAGAAGTTCCTACCCATTAAGTATGAGCTTGAAAAACTATTTCAACTCTGCTTATGGCTGGATTAGAAGATCCTGGTTCTAAACTAGATTTACTGATATTAGCTCAGTTGGCTGGAGCATGTGCTAATAACAATAAAGCCATGTGCTCTATCCTGTATGGGCCATTCACTTAAGAGATGGACTCAATGATCCTTCTGGGTCCCTTCCAACTCGCAATATCCTGTGAAATCTCTGTGAAATACGAGCACTGACATCATACATGAAACGAATTCAAAGAATCACCATGATTTCACCACACCTGAACTGCCATGCCTGCCTCCCATCATCCCTAGTGTACAGCTACACTGCCGTGTGTAATTACAGCCACGCTGCTGCTCAGATTTCTGGAATTGCATCCAAGGCCTTTTACCACTCCACTAGCCTGAGTCATTCATGGAAATATTTTGCAGTGTACAGGAGAACTTGGCTGCTTGTCTCTGAATTACCATATATTATCAACACATTTAATCAACCATTTCCTCTCTGTATGCAGGTTGGCTGGTACTGACCGACAAAAACAATCAGACTTGTCCATAATACATACTGGGTTTTCTTCTGGCTGTAAATTCCCAAGAAAAAAGATGCAACGAGTAGCAGTGTGACATTAATTTTGCTTTGGCAAAATCAGAAGATCTCAGGACAAAACTCATCCAATTTGATGCTGATTTTCCAATTCCTTTCCATTTTCAGTGCAGCTAGCAAAGAGCTGAGACTGCATCCTCACGGAGAAAAGTACAACTAGCAATGGCTGCAGAATATCTGCATAAGAATCAATGTGTTTTTTGTGTGTTAACCCCAGCCAGTAAACATTTCTTCTGCACCTGAAATAACAGGCTTTGAAGGCAGTGCCTGTAACAAACGACCCTGAGGCTAACAGGGTAGCAAATGCATACTTCAACTACAAAGGGCACCCTGTGTTACACAGGGTTTGCTGAACATAGACATACTTACAGGTATTATAGAGAGAGGAATCAGCCGTGCTGCCAGAAGTCTGAAGAGATCCACCATGTACATGTTTAGTCAGAAAGCAGCTTTATTGCTACCAGTCTACATGTATGGCAATGGGCCACCTATGTATGGCAACGGGCCACCTGAGACCTGCTATTTTAGGGGACCTTCACCTACTGCTGTAACTCATGAAACTGTATCCTCATTTCAGAACACCTGCCAGAAGAAGGTTTAATTATAATTTGGTAGATAGACTGTGAATGTCTGGTTGACTGGTTGAAAATTAGCTCTCAAAAGCTGTTGGATAGCAACATGCCATCTTGCTTGTGGCATGCTGCAGCACGCACTGTGCAAGACCAGACACAAGATTTCATTGCTTCAGAGGCAACTATCACCAAGAAGGCTGGATGAAGGGATTCTGGGCTATAATGATTGATCTTCTAAATATACACCTTTATACCACAGTGTAACAGATATGTGAAAAGGCTGGAAAGAGGTTATTATGACACCACCACACTTGCTGTTCAAGTGGTTTTGGGTTTTTCATTTTTTTCCTGAAATGTAATCCCATCTAATGAATCCCCTCCTCTGAAAAACTCCTGAATGATTTCAGAAATATTCCACTTTCACATACATTTCATAAATCTTTCTCCTAAAGGCTGCCACAGTGGTATACTAACAGGATTTTGACTTGAGCAACACACACCAGCAGGAGGGTTCTCTGTGCAGCATCTGTATTCAAGACCTTTTAAGATCTGGATATAAATACAGCATAGCATCTGGAATGTTAAGTTCAAATGCTAAACAAATGTACATGTAAATTACCAGATAAATTCCAGCCCATAAGAACAAAATCGTCAAAAGGGAGGATTTATGAGTTTACTTTGGAAGAAAAGAATATTGTAGAAAAAGAACACATAATTCTCAATGCAAAATGAACTCGTTACTGCTTGAGTCAAAGCAGAACTCAAGGTTTGACCTCACCTCCCAAAATAATACAAAGCTTGTCCGAAATCAAAGCAGGAGCTGCTGTTCAAAATTAAATTAAAATGCATACAACTTTCAGTTAATGCTGCAATGGAGAAATATCCAGTGATTAGACAGAGTGCAAGCATCTCAAGTCAGGTTCCAATATTTGAGTATTTCAATCAAGACAGTAAAAATTAATCTTGCTTCTATTTTTTCCATTTATGTAATGCAAAAGCTTTTCAATTTTAAGAATTAAAGAACTCTGTTATAATCCGTGAGTATGGGAGAAAATGCAAACAAAAATGTAGTTTGAGAATATATATACACACACCTATGGAAAAGAAGGATGTTCAACAGATGTATGTACAGTTAGGTACCCATTAAAGCAAGGGCTTATGATACTGATTTTCTACATTTTCTTTTTTGTTGTTGTTTTAGGAACTTTTTAATTTTAAAAGACTACAAACTGTAGCAGCAAAACATAGCATTCATAATGTAAATACCTGTAAAACTGCAACAGGCATTTTCAATGCCTCAGCCTTGAGGCATTTCTTTCTAGTCTGAGTGCACTGGACTTTGACATTAACAATCCCTGCATTTAATTAATGATCTGTTGAAGTTTGCACCTTGCTGCACAACTTCATAAATTACCATAAGCACAAATTAGAACTCATTTCTGGCCTTAAGATCCTCAAAAATACATTTTGTAAAAAGCATCATCTTCCATACTTTGGTCTTATCATGAAGACCAGATTACATGCTGCAGTGACCCTTCAAGGATAGGTGGGAAAGAGCAATGGTCTGCTCCCACCTGGTCCAGTTTTACAAATACTGCACATGAATGCCCAAGTTCAAGGAACTATCCAAATGAAAACTGTTTCAATTTGGAAAACAATCATTAAATATAGTCTTTCAAGGTAAAAATAATAAGAATGTTTCCTATAGCTTCAGTGTCATACCAAGTGAAGCACACACCAAAACTGCCATTGGTGTTAGAGACACAAGATGAACACTAGATGCCAATCTGAGAACTTGATTTTAATAATGTCAAAGAATAACATGAGAATTAAGTAAGATCAGATACTAATTTTTCTTGCCTTTTGAATCTTCAAAGGAAAGACAATCCAGTGCATGAGACACGCTACCAGATTTTCCACATAGACCAAAGGGCAGGCAAATCTGCTGCATAAGGTGTTTTGGTTATTATTCTTACTGATTATTGGAACAAAATTAATCCAAGCCACATCCAGTAAAAACAACACTTGATTAGATGTTCCCGATTTAAGCCCTGAAGCTTAGCAGTGGAAGAATTTGAAAAGAATGGAATACACTTGAAAAATGCTTAATCAGTTCGGAGTTTTCATCATTCTGGCCTGCTTTCAGTATTTCCCTAAACAGAATCTGTTCCTAACATGAGTTTATTTTGAGACCTGTCCTCTACGTAACTATGAAAATGGATAGAGAATAAAACCAGTAACAGCAGATACTTTCGATTGTGCACCTGGGTACAAAATGTCTTTGTATGATCTGTTATGGAAACTTTTTAACTTATTTGATATTACACCTGGAATAATATAAATTCAACCTCTACATAACCGAAGCACCTACAAAATCTACTCCTTCACCACTTAGTTTAGGTGATGATTCAATTATTGTGTGCTCTGAATTTTCTCTGATAATGAGAACATTTTGTGAATAGGACAGCACAGTCACATTTATTGTAGCAGCTATAATTTAATTTGATACCCAAGATTTTTAGATTTCTAACAAAAAGAAAATCCAGGAAATATACCTGTATTCATCAAAAACATACACATAGAAATTCCCTAAGACACATCAGAGAAAACTGCTTGATTTATTAAGGCATTAGTCAAAAACTTAGTAATGGAACTCCACAAAACTATTGTGATAATAGTTTTGTATCAGCAGTGTACAGCAGGAAAAACCTAGTAAGAACAAAACACTTCACACACTTTAACAGACTTCTCAAAGTGCTGTTAAAGACAGTACCATAATTTATAAAGATACTTTAAAAAGAGTTAATAAGAACAGTGAGTTCTATGCTGCTAAAAAGAAATACTGCAGTAATTCTACCTCCTAGTTCAAAATTCACGATGTAGAGGAAAATATGAAAAGATTCTCTTGCACAAGGATAAATGAGTGAACCAAGGACACTAATTGAAAAAGATGCCAAAAATAGAGAAAAATTATGAACTGGAAATCAATTGATGGATTACATAACAGGGTGAAGGGCAAAGCTAATACTCATAATTCACAACCATTCAGCACTCGCACTTCATTATTAAAGAAATGGCTTAGAAGTATTTTAAGACATACTAAAAGAGTATTCACTGAAACTGGTCAAAAAGAGAGGGAGATGTTTAAGATGTGAAAATGAGTATGTCATTAACTGATGATGACCCAGTCAGTAACCTGCAGCCACTGGGAACGCTGTGCAGCAAATCCACGGCTCTTCTTGCACATCCTGCAGAGCACTGTCACGGGGCTCAGGTACCTCCACTCTACCCCAACACAGCCAGAGCTGTGCTACTCCTCCTTAGGTGTCTGCCCACAAAATATCATTTGGTCTGTGTCCTGTTTACACTGCACAGAAACACAGAGGTAGAATCACAGCTGCTGCCCTTGCCGTAATCCTTATGTGTATTCTTGGGTAAAAACAATCTCCTAAGTTTTAGTTTAAAAGAATTAAGGCTAGCTACTGCAGTAGGACTAGATGATCTGTAGGTCTCTTCCAACTGAACTATTTTGGACTACTGTATTCTACATATTATTTGTATTTTTTCCTTGTGGTTGGAATTAAAAGTGAACTATCTTCAAAGCCAATATTAATAGCCATTTCTGAGAAATACAGTTTTATGGGCTAAGTATCCTGGGTTGAGCGCTCTCAGGACAAAAGGTATGTTACTTTACAGATAATTTAAAGGAAGGAAAAACAAGATGCAGACAACATGCATGTCCATGCAGGCAAAACACAGATGGCTTTCCTGATACATGTTTATTATTTATTTTAGTGTGGATTAGTTTATCTTCTTTTTCTCCTTCCCCAGACACAGTCTTTGCTCAGGCTCATTGGTGAATATGTATTGTAAACGTACAGTATGTCAAATTGGCATTTTTCCTGTAGGGTTAAAATACAACTGAGGAAGCCGGCCTGAAAAAAATGAAAGTTTGTAACCACAGAGGAATAAAGTAAAATTATTGCCATACTGTTGGCTTTTTTTTTTTTTAAGAAGGGAAGTAATTCAGCTCTTTTCTTCTGTAAACTACTTCCTCTTGTGATTCAGAAAGAGTAAAACTAATCTCTCTACCTAGAATAACAACAATCCTCTTAGTCTCACATTTTTTCCTTATTCGCAATTTCAATGCAAGTTTCCAGTGTAGTACAATACCTGTTTGGCAAAGTCCAATTACCATTACTAAATTTACTGAGTGAAGAAAAAGATTCTGTAATGAGTTTACAGAATTAAATGAAAGAAGCTATTCCTTACTCTAGAATGCAATTTCCAAAGTTCTAAAAGGCAATTTGGAAAGGTATCTTTCAATGCAAACACCTAATGATGCCAAATACCAGAAAATTTTCAAATGGGTTGTAACAGCCTGCATCCTTAACAAGCTGATTTTTCTCATGAGGAAGTTGATGGGAAGCTAAGGAAAATTCATACACTATTTTTATAAGGGATTAACATGAATTTACAACTTCCCATCATAGTAAGTCACGTTCATGATGTTATGTAAGTATTATATCATGCCAGTTATTCTTTTAAGAAAGTATTGCTACTAGCCAGCTATTCTTAGCAAGGTTTCTGGAATCACAAAGGCTGTGGCAGAAGCACAACTCAAAGGATGCTGAGAGGCATTTTCTCGGAAAAAGAGAAATACACAGCAAAACTCAGGTCAATATAATCAAAGTCCTTTCACAGACATACAGAACACATCAGATGCACAGTCACATACTTTCAGTGGACTGAAGGACCAATGGCACCATGGGCTATCTCACCACTTCACACAGAGCCATGAGCACTATGCAGTACAGACATGGCCAGGCGAGCTACCAGGGGAAATGCTGATATGCTTAAAAAAAATCTGAAGTCCAAGAAAAGTTCTGTAGTACTGAGATAGCAAAAATATTATTTAGCTTAATAATAATGAGTTCTTAAAAAAACTCATCACAATAACAAGAATTGCCAAAAAGTCAGAGCTTCAAAGATTTTGATTCTTCCTTTCATATGTTTTTAAATTACAGAGTGGAGCAGCCTGTGTGATTTAGCCTTAGAACTGAAATCTGCTCTACGACACAGGAGTTTAAGCCAGAGAGGGATTAGTGGAATACAGCAGACAGCAGAGAACAGGGTAGGCACATGTCTCAAAGTCAGAAGAATTAAAACAATAGACTACACAAAGCATTAAATCAACCTTAACTTCATAACAGAGATCTTAACAATCTCAACATCTATGACTTGCCTCAATATTACTTCTTCCTACCTCTAATATAAATGCTCTAAGTACTTTTTTATCCTTGCAAGCTTTTCTACAACTTCACTAGTAAATTGATATAGTTCTGCTTAGACTAAACCCTGCTATAAGCAACTATATAAGCAACTATTTTCTCTAATTTCTTTGTTTAGTTTATGTCATTTGGGCATCATGAGGTAAATTAAAAAGTTACATTTATAGAAGATTGTGTTCAAGCAAACAGAATATATAGCCCTATGTATTATACTGCTGAAACTAGCTATCTTGTAAAAAAATTGAAGTATTTATTTCATTTGGCTTTCACAGGATTAATACACTTGCCACATAAAAGCTGTTCTAAACAGTCACAAGACTCCTTAATGAATTGTGTCTTTGTCATTAAGCTTTAGCAGATTATACTAGAAAGGGTGTTTGCAGTCCTTTCTTAACAGGGAACTTTCAAAGCCAGTGATTTTACCATCTGAAAACAAACACAAAACTAGTACCTTCCCCAGATATTAAGAAATCTCCCTTAACCTGAAGATTTCAAATGCAATTAATTCCTTTTGTAAAAGTACATAGCAAAAATTAACACTCCTCCTCCTTCCTTGTGGTGCTACTGTTACCTATATTGCAGGTAAGGTTTTAAATAGAGTTAGGGTCAACCATGTCAACAATATTGTTTATATAGCAAGAAAATAAAAAACCTGGAAAAATAAAGCACATCTGTCTTTAAGACCAGCACAGTCCCTTCCAACCCAAATTATTCCAGGACTGTTACAGGGCAGTTAACCATTTTACCTTACAAACCTGACTTTAACAGAAAAGCAAGTAGTCAGGTTAGTGTACACATTATAGATCTACTGGAAATAGGAAGTATTCTAGACATAAGAACTGCAAATCCTGTGTATGAAAAGGAGTTTTGCTTTCCTAAGGTTAACAGCTCTGAAAAAATAAGATGGGACCCTAAAACCGAATTTTATCTATGAGCTTTTAGGAGGTGGTGCTGGCAAAACTAGGTTCCCCTGCATAGATCATGGATGACACCAGTAATACACAGTTATCTTTTCTGTATTTCTTAAAGACACAGAAAAACCACAGAGTATCCAAAGAGAGCTATAAAATTATTCCAGGCTTGAATAGTGAGATCCAGCGAAAGATATTTAGATCAGAAATGTGTAACTTTAGTTCAATAAAGTGCAATTGAGAGGAGACTTGACTGTAGGAGATATGTAAGCACCTCCTAACAGGGGAAAAAGATCAGATTTGAAATAATTAAATCTAGCAGAAAAAATGCATAACAAGAACAAATGGTTGGTCCTTGATGACAGAAAAACTCACACTAGAAGTGTCATCCTTTGCCTTGGAGCATCAATGACCACTGGGAAAAGCTGTGCATGTGGATGATAGATCTCAGGCTTCTTCAGAAGGCTGTACAGTAGCACAGTTCCCTTTTGACTACTGAGCTTATTACAGAGACAACTCAGAAGGATGTTAGACCAGCTAAATGGCTCCACTGACAATAGGCTTTGCAATTCCATGAGCTTTCTTACTTTCCCAAACAACATGCTGTTAGTGCCGTCCTGTTTTCAAATTTGATGTACCATGATCCATGCAATCACTAAACCTTTTTTTCCTTCTCAAGCTTTCTGAAATATTTTCCAATATTTGACGTTCAAAGAAAAGTTTTGGTTTTTGAAGGATCTGTTTCTTTTGAACAAAAGAAAGTATAATATTTTGGTGATCTGGAATCAAACAGAAATCCTAGTTACTGACACAGTTCTAGTTCTATTTTTGCAAACAAGAATATTTTCATATTTCCTCTTGATGTCTTTTTTAGAGAAATTAATTCTATATATGGTTATGGAAAATACCTGAAGACTTCTCTCCCAAACACTGACTTTGTATGCAAATCCTACCACCATCCTCAAGACAACCAGTACCTGACGCAGCACCTCTTCTTTTTGTGCTCAATACATATTTAAAAGTTTTGTTAGTAGCTATTAGGAGGTTTTATATTCAAATACTGTACCTATGAGGTAGACATGAACTATATGATTTAATTTGATTCCTTGTACTTCATGGCAATTACAGAACTGTATATTATGAACACCTAAAGCCTAGAAGAAAATTCTACTTCTAAGGTTCTTTTTTGTTTTTAAATTTAAGACACTTCAACTTAAATAATAACAAAACTATTTCATGGTGCTTTAAAGCATAATACCACAAATAAGTTCCTAAAATGCTAATTACATTTTATCAGCCAAGTGCCTACAAAAACACAAGAACAGAAATAACTCTTCTAAGCAAATAACACAAAAGCATTATTTTTAGGTATTTTATAATATATAATTATATTTAGCTATTTTCAGAATCAAGTCCCAAAGATTAATGACATTTCCAATTGGAATTCTTCTGAATTCCAAGTTGAAACTTCTAGAAATTAATAAGAAGACCAGTTTATTTGAAAAAACTGTATAATCATTTTTAGAATAAGTTACAAATATTTATGACACTTCATCCATGTTAAAGAAATTTTTCTCAGAATCACAGAGCATGCTGAGCTGTAAAGAACCAGAAGGATCATCCAGCCCAACTCCTGGCTCTCCACAGGACCATTTTGCTGTGTTTCTCTGCAGAGCTTTGCAATTTAAATTTGAACAAGCAAATACAGGTGAACAGCTCCAGATAAAATGTACTCTAAAGCTAAGAGTAACATATTAAAAGGCATTTGAAGCAATAGCTTTTCCAGACTGAGAATTCTTTTTCCCCCCCTCAAAGAAAAATGCTCTTAGGAGACACCACTCCAGCCCATGGATGGGGGCAAAGACAGGAGACATGATGCAAGAGCAGCAGATCTATCTCTTTCCTAGAAGACCTCAACACTCACAAAGAAAGCTGAAAGTGTGCATGAAATCTGTCACACTAAGTCCATGGGAAATGTAGACAAAAATACGTAATTACTGTAGAGCTGTGCAAAGCCCTTAAAATTAAGCTCAAGAAAATAGTTAAAGGTACTTTTAGCAGCAAATTGTATCCTACTTCTTCTACTATTGCTTTGAAACATTTTCAATTCGCATTTGATAAATCTTCCTGGCAAATTACTTATTTCAGAATTACTAAAATATGTAGCAATGCTTTTATATGCATACCTAGTATTTCAAAAGCAAATAACTAAACATTCAAAAACTATGTCAATATGAATCCTCTTAAATAAAAGCTAAACCAATTATGCCCTAAGAAAAATCCTAGTATCAGCCTAATTTTTAGAAAAATGTTTACACCATTCCACCTCAAATCAAAGCTGAAAGCATTACAAAACAGCCAAAGGGAGGAGTCTGAGCTGAAATTAACTAAAATAAATTTCACTCCCTTTCTTGTACTATTTCTAGTTATCTCAGAGTTGTTATCACTGACTGAATAGGCACATCAAAACCACCATTGTTTTGCAATCAATACAGATACACTTGATATCAGAGTGCTTTTTTGCTGTGCTCTCTGAATCACTGAGGTGAGAATAACAGTGTTGACAACCAAGACAACCTTCCTATTGCAATGGGGTACTATCACTTCGAATGGTGAATGCTTGTCATAGCCTTTAGCTAACAGCCAGATTAGGGAAATGGGAGAGTTAGCACATAAAGGACATTCCTTTCACAGAGTAAAATATTATGAACCTTCATTCAAGTTACAAATGCCACTTGAAAAAGACATGCAAATGGAGGGGTTTCTTTATGACCAGCTAGGAGCAAAACATTGCTATTACATGCTGCTATGTGTACATGCCATTCAGAAAGGGAAAAAACCCATAAACTCCCTTAAGCAATCATGAAACAAAAACTGCTTGCAAGTTATAAACTTGCATACTGAAGATCCAGGAAGAAAAGCTCACTAAAGAAAAAGCAGCAGTGCACTTACATTCAAAAACATGGTATGAACGTGCAATGTTTGAGTAATTTATATGCTTTAGGAAAAAAATACTTACCTTGTTCTAGTACTTTTTAAAGTACTGAAATTCCTATTTTGTCCAGCAATTTTGTAACAGACACTTGTTTTTTGTAGAATATGAAACAAAGGAATGTCCCCCAACAGAATTTAATATTGAAATAGTTGCAATGTGAACCAAATAAATGCAAAGCAATTTTCCTAAATTACTTGAAATATTGCATTCCATGTCAAACAAGCTGAAATACAAAATACACTGTTAAGACATTATTTCATATTGCTTTAATTAAATCCTTACTTCATTTTCCACCTAGAAACAGTTTCGTGTCCTGACAGCACTATTATTTAAATGCAGCCATTATAGATCTAAAATAAGATTAGAAAACTGGCACCCAAGTTACTTCTCTGGAAATAAAACTATCACTTTGATTTAACTCCCTGTACGTAATCAGAACTGTGTACTACCGGCCACAGAAGGGCAAATCTTACCAGCAAATGTGCCTTCCATTGAATCTTAGATTCCTCCTAAAATGCCAGAAGAGCAGGTACTTCAGTGCCCCAAAAAGTCTCCACGCTGCACTTGTCCAAACTAACAGTGAGGCAACAGCTGCTCAGTTTAAAGCTACAAACTGTGGCAAAATGCATAACTGACATGCCTTGTGTAAGCCATGAAGAAGACATGCATTTGGCTGGCTCACTGAAAGGTCAGGTTTCCCACCTCCCCAGATAAAAGCTGAAACACTAGGATTCAAATGGAAGGAAGTTTAGAAATTAAGGATGAGCATACATCCTGCTAAGACTAAAAGCATTTGATTTTGACAGCAGAGTTATAAACAAGAGTCATTTTAATTCTGCTGGATTCTTGTCTTTAAATATATTAAGAAATAAGTTACCCTACACTCAGGCTTTTGTACAAGTTATATTTATATCAGTGTTGTTTAAACAGGCCAAAAGTAATAAATGGAATTAGTTTTGTTTTAGGAAACTTCATCTGAAGCATTACAAAAACCACAATGTGTGTTTCTTTATTAGCAAATGCCCTACCTTTACAGCTATTATGCTCTCTGCACTAACAACTCAAGTAAAAGGCAATAGCATTAACTTTAATGGGAAAAAGGGCTATGACTTAGGTAACCATCCAAAAGCGTTTATTTGAGAGGCAAAGTAGAGGAAAACCTCCCTGAGGCTTCTAGAAATGTGATTAACCTTGAAGAAATTACAAACAGGGGGAATGAAAAAGACAGCATAGCCCTCAGATTGCATTATATTCAGAAAGTCAGCAGAAACCAAACCCCTGCCTTCATCCCATAGTCAGTATCTGGCTCTGGCACTTTTATCACTTCTTTTCTTCATTCTAAGCTAACCTTTGCCTACACACAGTTTACACCACTTTTACAAGCAGCAGGACTACATCACTGAAAAGTTACTTATGAAATTTGCTAGAGTACACAAGACTGAAAACCAATATGCTGCCACAAGAAAGCTTTCTCCATTTCCCCAGGAAGTCTGAGAGAGGTCTGTGCAGAGCTGGAATGTGAGCAGTACACTCCGAGACACTTTGTTTATATGGAGAATATATGTCTTGTCTGAAAAATCCCTACTGAAGGAAGGACCATGGGACCTGGCCAACACACCATTATTTTTTCATTGACAACACAAGCATATTCTAATTTCTTAATTGGAAGAATGACAATTTAGTGTTGTTTCCAACTTCCAGATGGAAACTAGGACACTTAGATTTAAAAAAAAATCATGTTATATATGAAAACATAAGGATGCACATGGAGATGCAATAGAAAACTTTAAAATTAATTTTATTTATAAATATAAATTTTATTAATGCTATCTCACTACAAATATATAAAATGAACCATCAAATTAAGCATTTCTCATCATTATAGGGTCAATTACTAAAGTATTTTTCACTAGTTATAAAAGCAAATATCTGAAAGCCCAGAGGAAAAAAAAAATTGAATGTCTTTGATCTGCTAAGTAAACTGCACATTATTTCTTGAAATTTAGCAAAAAAATTCTGTCTGGAGAAATAAAACACCATTATCCTACAAAACTGAATTTCCTCTTCTAGTTTGTTTCCTAAAACCAAAGCTTCAAGAGATGACTTTTGAGTCATCTTGCTCCTTGAGTCCTTGGAGTTTTCTGCTCATGACTGACATGCTAACATAAACATACTGAAAAAGTTCCATTCTACACTTTAAAAGTTCCCATGGACACTACTTTTACAAGGTCCATTCAAACAAATGTTCAGACCTTTGAAATAATAAACAATAATAAGCAGTTCAGGGATTAACTATCTGCACTCAGAATCCCTTTTCATTTTTTTTCTGAAGAGTAGTTGTCATAAAAAAATAATAAATTTGATTTTAAAACTGACATCACTTTGCACAAACTTCTGCTCTCACAGCCTTCATCCACAGACATCAGCATGTCCTTTATTACCTTCCTCACAACAAACCTCTAACAACAGACTCATTCTATGTATTTAAACTCCTTTTTTTTTCTTTTAGTGGAAATAACAGCTATAGACTCCCAAGAAAAATATTGCTATAAGCTGAGACTCAGATAGACAGGTTAAAGGATCAACAGTGTACCCGAACTCTCACACAGTATTATTAGAATGAAAATCTATGTAAAATCAGCTGAAACTCAGTTGTTTCTTAATTGCTTAGCCCTGTACACAGATTAGGATATGCACATCCATACAGACATGTACCAGGAGTATGATACTATTACATCCAAAGGTGCAATTTTACAGATGAAAATACTTTAAATTCTTTTAATAAGATTACTTACACTGGTAAACTTCAACCTTCTGCCTAGTTCAATTATGTGTCTATCTTGCAGTACTTACTGACCCCGGAAAGAAGACGGTAAGGATAAGACAAGCTATGCTGACAGAACTTAAATCTTTGTGCCTATAATGTATTAAACAGGTTGGACTGAAGGAAGTTTTTTGTTAAATTAACGTTGTCAAGGATCCTCATTAAGCCCTTTCTCCACTACCCTTTGCGTGTCCCTTTGACTGCAGCCCAATCTGGCTGCAATTAGGGCTGGCCAAAGGGTGAGACAGGTCCAGGAGACTGACCTCAGTGATCTTTCCCTTCTGCCAGTAGCAGGGACAATCATTGTAGCCAGCTCCAGACGGTCCCACGTGTCCCTACACTTACAGCTGTCCTCCAAAATCTTTCTCCTCCTTCCTGATGCCTCAACCTTGATCTGTGCTTCCTGCCATGTCACTCTTCTTTCTGTTCCTAACCAGATGACCTGCACTTGTTCCTGCTATTCCTAACCTACATCCTGGAGACAACACAGCAGGCATGAAATCCTTGTTTCCTGACTCACACCCTTGCCTCAGGCCACATTATCTACATACAGACTGACCAGTCTCCAGTATCTGATTTCCTCTCCTATAGTGCATTGACACATCTCACCACAGACTGTCACCCTAAGACACATTTTGTCTTTTCAGGTCTCAATTTCAGCTTGTTTGGCTTTATCTTTCATTCTGTACGGTCTTAACCTTTGGACACAACATACACAAACACACACACACAACCCACCAGCTAAATTATGCTGGCCTTTCTAAATCTATGTACATCAAGCTTGTTATCACCCATGACTCTGACACATAGCTATCAGACAACTGCCCTAACTTGAGGGATCCTGGAATTTTCCCAATATTGTAACAATACACTTTGTGCAAAGGATACAAGAAACAGCAGTGGGAAAAGCCACAGAGACTTGGGCACCTGTTTGCTGTGCAGTCTTGCACATGGCAAAGTCTGATTACAAAAAACCAGTAATCACTAAATTCTGTGGGATGAATGAAGCAGGTTTTCTTAAGATCATTGCAGTCTGCCTCCACATTCATGACAAATTACTTTCCTTATGTTCTTGGTCAAAACCTGCTATTGTCTGTCTAACAAGGCCTGTTGAGCTTTCTCTAGAAGATGTAGTCCGATTTATATCACAGAGAGTGGCATCAGACTTACCCATTTTAGAAGATTCTAAAGTGAAAAGAATACTGATAAGAAATGTGTTTGCAGTCTGCTCCATCTTCAGACACCTCTTTCTAACTGTCCTTCCCTTTTTCTTAGATTACAAACAGAACTAAATTGGGGGGGGGGGGGGAAGTGTACATGTTTCTTTCAAATGATAATTCTATCAAATGTAAAGTACAAACATTTTCACATACTCTAGTTCCTTCTTTAAGAAAGACACAACTTTTTTCACTTTCTGCATAAAAATGTCAACACCATACGAACTATGACAATGACTGGCCCTTCAAATATGATTCCAGTGGAAGTTCTGGCCCATTCACAACTATGAGCAAACTTCTGTAACAATCAATTTGTAAGAAACAGAGCAGGCTGAAAAGCAGGATTTCCTTTCTACAGGAAAAAAAGACCTGGTTTCAATCCAAATCCCATTGAAAGACACACTTTAAATTTTTACTAACCAAAACCTCTGAGTTACATACAGAGGTACTAAAACAGTGCAGCCTAAATGTCTTCAGTGTTCATATGTGAAAATTATGTTCTCTGTAGCAACAAAGATGCTGACAAGGATGTGAATGTCACTGAGCAGCTGTGGGAACTCCAGGCATCCGTGGTTCCCGGGAGCCCAGTCTCAGACTATCCCTGTGCTAGCGGGAGCGGAGTGGCAGCCCCTCAGTCGGGAGCCATCTGAGAGCAGGGCTTGCAGGAGCTCTGCTCCAGGCCTCAGACATGACCCCCCTACACAGCAGGCCCTACTTGAGTTTCTGAAAACTCTCAGTCTCAGATCCACGTGACTGGGAATTCTGGCTTAGAAGGTCTGGTATGTTTGGAAGCCTTCTGTGGAACTAACAACAGTGGCTGATCTGCCCACAAAACCATCCCAGCCCTGGAGACTCAGAGCATTTAAGGTCCTTAGCTACCAAGCAAAACCTTAGAAAGTATTCCCTGGAGCTGGACTGCTTGTGACTGTAAGGTTCATTGCTCAGGTCACTAAGTAACCCCTGAAGGAGAACACAAAGAACTGACCAAGTGCTTGGTGCTGGGGAGACACAACCCAGGAGGCTATCCCAGTATTAGGGACTTCCTGTTTGCAGGATCCCTATTTCCTGGGCAGATATTACATAAAAGCCCTAAGTAAAGAGAGAATTAATTTTTTTGAGAAATCCTCTTTCTGAATCATGAACACACTTCTCATTAAAGTAATGGGCTCCTCTTTAAACACACTGTGCAAGAGAGTGCTGAACTTTGTCTCCAAAAATTGCAAACATTTTGAAAGTAGTGGAATGCTGTCTAGTCCAGAAAAGGTTCTCCAAACACAAATTCAACAGCCCTTGAGATCTTTTCAAGACTTCATGATATAGATTGGTTCTATTAAACAAATTTACTTCTGCTTTGGAAGCTTTTTAAGAACTGTCTTGAAAATCATGTGAAGTGCAGTAATATTTACTCTTTAGTTGACAACCGATTTGGAGTTACAGTGCCTGTCTTCCCAAGAAGTCATTATATGTGACAGAGCCCTACTTTCATGGAAAGGGCTAAAACACCTGCCTGCTGACTGCAGGTATTGAATTACTTCTTTATTTTGCTTTGCTTGCACACACAGCTTTTCCTTTATCTATTAAACTCTCTTCAACTGAATTTTTCAATGAATTTTTGCACTGTTACCCTTCTGATTCTCTTCCCATCTCATTCTAGGGGAGTGAGTGGCAGCAAGGTGCTACCTACCAGGGTTAAACAACAGCAGCTATTAAACCACAACAGGATCAATATATTCTCTTTTCAATGCCTGCAAACAACTACTGAGTGAAGTGTTCCCATGACATTCTGTATCCTGAGATAAATCCTCCATTGCATTTGATGACAGAGTTATTGATGTGAATTAAAATTTCTCAGGTTTAGATGAGGTTAGCTTATTGAGGTTAAATTCAGCAATACAGAGGATGCTGGACAGATGAAAATAACCTTCTTATCAATCTGTATAGACAGGACAATTTCTCAAAAGGTACACACCCATGAATGATGACCGGAGCTCTGAATTCAGAATGCAGCCGGGTTCCTCGCTAATGTAAATGACTTGGTCACATCACCAGGTAACACTCCATATAAATGTTTTAGAGAGGACTCTTGTAATTTCTCTGATATAATACATCATCACAATATAAATGAATAGGAAGCTTCCACATCCAGAAAATTTCAATATCCTAGAGCTGCAGCACACCTCTTCCTCACCAGAGATCAGCACAGTAAATCATGCCTAGACCACTACAGTAAATCCTGTCTCTACTCTCTACACAGCCTATCAGTGGAATTGCAAACTGAGTTCAAAATCTTGAACTATTTTTTAATGTCTTACATCTTTTGGCTCAGAATCCAACAACATACACCATGTAATACTGTCACCATAGATACCCCCAAACTAGTGCAAAGTGTGGTGGTACATGGAGCACACAGAGCACACAAGAGCACTCACTAGCTGAGGCTCCATAAAAAGATGGAGCCATATCAGCAGCTTGGTGGGCCTGAGCTAACTATTGCTGCTGCTTCAGTTTCAGAACTCAGCTCCGAAGCACATGGCTCAGTTCTTCTAATTCTGATTTCCGAGCTACCGCAGGACTGTTCCTGCTTATTTTTCTAAAGCACTCATCTCCCCAGAACAAATAAAACCAAACAAAATAAAATGGAAAACCCTACCAAAATTGGGTGCTATACTGTACATATCTGTCTCTCATAGACAATGATGGCACGTGAAGCTTAGTAATGCTGCTCAATGTTGTTGTAAAAGGTACTACTGAAATTCATTCACATGCTACAAGTTTGCCATCTGTACCTGTTATTCATAGAATATTTCAGTGCTTCTCTCTACCCTTTGATTCACCTAGAATTAAAACAAGAAAGGGCCACTTCTTGGGATAAAATTAAGACAGCCATATATGAGCATCAACTATACCATTATTTGTCTGTTAGAAATGAAGTCAGTATTTGTGTTAGTTAAGGAACCGCACTGGTTTTGCACTTAATTTTGTCATATTTCTGTAAAATTTTGGGCAAGCCATAATACCCACATGCATCACTTCTACCATGGTATGACAGAGATAGTACATCCTTTTGTTATGGTTTTGATGACAGATGATGACAGATCTCCAAATTCTTGAGTAACTTATGAAATATTCTAGGCATGAATTAAAAATTAATCAATAACGTAAGTACTGCTCTTTACAAAACCATATTTTAAAGCACAGAATTTGTACCAAGAAGGCTTTGTTTAGCTTCCAAAACAGACTAAACTAAATCACATTGAGGATATTATTACATATGAAGATGATCAGCATGGAAGTTTAGTATGCAACATCCATTTTCCAACAGGCACTTTCCACACAGAGAGCACCCATGTTATTTGAAATGATCCAATACTACAAAGATGATGGACCCAAGAGAAGAGCAAATATAAACCAGTAATGAAGTGTACATGCTTCTCAATACAGTGCTATGCTGACAGCTACTTGTATAATGACAACAATAATAACCAAGTAGAGCATACACTCCTTTCTCTTGTTCTGAACCAAGTCAGCCCATGAGCAGGAGCACTTGGTAAATGAGAAATACTACACATGGAAACACCCTAAAAACAATGGCTTAGACATTAAATTTGGATGCAGGCAGAAAAGATTCTAACAAGAAAAAAAACTGAAATGTTTTGTAATACAAGTCTTTTCAGTTTAGTTGCATTTTTACTTTATTAAACTAAGATAGCTATTCATATAATGACTGCAAAGGAAAATATTTGAAAACATAAAATCTTTTTTATCTGTATTCATAATTTTGGAACTCATGCTATACTTTAAGTGGACAGAGATATAAGAAAATCTTCATTACCTTTAAGCATTGTTCTTCCAGTTGATCCTCCGAAGATATTTAAAAGACCACTTCTTGCTCCTAATGATGTAGTTGCTTCTAGCAAAGCACCAGTTATATAGTTAGAGAGCGCAGTCCTCTGAGAAGTGGCACGATATTGACAGTAAGCACCTGTTACACATGGTTTTACACAAAAACCATCTCCTTGGTATATACAGTCTGTAACAGATGTTGGGAGCTTCCTCAGAAGGTGAGGAATATATTGAAAAATATCTTCTGCTCCTTCCTCCTCTTCTCTCACTGTACTGAAGATCTGTGAAGAATGCAAAAGCATGGACTGTTAGTTCACTTGCTTAGGATAACATACTGAATATAAAAACAATTCCAAATGACCACGACTTCTTGTGAAGTTCAATGACCTGCAATATCTACTTATCCAAAACTGGTTTGTTAGAATTTTGGGTCAGGCTCCCAAACAGGATATTTAAGTGAGAAGTCATTCTGGCTTTCAATCTATGTTTAAAAGCATTCTAAAGAAAACCATTAGACTAAAAAGAACCCACATCAATATACCTCATCAACATTTAAAAATACTGAATATGAATAAAATTGTTTATAATACTATTAGATCTGTTGTACTTCCAGAAAACCTTAGAGATATCAGTAGCAGAAAAAATCAGATCAACTCAGGGTTGGCACTTTTTCTTGCTGAGTAGGTGGGGTTTTGCAAACAGAGATGGTTTTAATCACTCTGAACCCTCTTTCAAAATGTTCACATTTATTGCATTACTTCCAGCCTACACACAGGTCCTCTATCTAATATTGGTTTAGTACTCTTTTTCCAATATTTGTGATAACACACTAATGAACTTCAGTCTGTGGCTTAGCAACTAAGTAATGTTTGCTTATTTAAAAGGGTCTAATGATCAAAGCAAGAATCTGGAAGAAATCTCTTCATTTAGTATAAAAGGGGAGACTTGATTCTTCGCATTCTTCCATGATGACTTACTGATTAACATTAATAATTTGTTTCAATGATCTGTGCTTCTTAATTACAAAGTGTAAACTACAAATTAACACAGGGAAATGTCAGCATAACTGTCACCAGGACACGTGCTGAGACAATTTTCATGAGATTGATCCCCACCAGTCAAAGATGTGCAGAAGAAACAAGCTGATGGCTTCATGACAGTTTTTTTCAATTAGCGCCTTGTGTCTTGTTGCCATCCTTTCCCACATATAAACAAAATACAGCTATCCATCAACATGGCAGAAACTGCAGCCAGCCCTACAACGCAAGCACACATGTGCTCAGTCAAATGATAAGAACCTGTTTGCACAGCCTGTGCACGCCACATGTCAGAGGCACCGACACCCTGCCCACGGGACACACACGTGCCCAGCCACGGATCCAGGGAGGGAAGTGGCTCCCAGCATAGGGATCTCACACCCATCCACTTCTGCCCTGAGCCTGGCATTCACCCTGCCAGGTCAGTGAGGAGGGACCCAACTCCCTGCTCCATGAGGGGGATCTGACCCTCCACTAACAGAAGAAGTGAACAATGATGTGGTTCCTTCATCCATGTAAACAAATTGCAGAAAATCAATTACAATTTAATCTATTAAGTAGATATTTGCTATCTTAGCTTTAATTTTTGTAATAACCACCTTTGGGGGAAAACAGTAAAATTTTATATTAAAAATAGAATAATTCATTAACTAGTAATGTAATTCAATGATCTGAAAAAGAACACTGGCATATTTATTAAGATAAAGAAACTTTCACATGTTGACTATGGTTATATATAACTCAATCCCTTTAAAAGATACCTCCTGTGATGCACTACACTACTCATGCACTACACTACAGCATGAAATGTTGTGGCACCTTTTTTTTTCCCCTCTCCCTGCAGATCTTCCAAAATTTGTTTGGTCTGAGGTTTCTAGAAATATTACACCTGCAGCTTTATCTTCTTTTCTTTGCTATCTGGCAGTTTCACAGACTTTTAGACTGTCAGTATAGACACATCATCACCTTAATTCAGAAAGAAAATGTGTTCTTAAAGGGTGCCTTACCTGGATGGTATGTGTATAGATCTTTTATTTAGCTAACTGTCTGCAAGTACCTTTTCAAAAGGTGTACTGTGAAATAGTAAACCTTTGGACTATGAGTGTGTTACACACAGTAGACATAATTAGTCTTTTTAGTTTGTTTTAAAAAAATATTTAGTTAATGAATATAATTTAACTTCTCAAAACTGCAGTTACCATCCAAAATATTTTTTAAATTGGGCTCTGCAACTTATAAAGGCATGTTCTGTTGCCTACACAACTAAAATTTCTTTCAGCTGCCAAAGCAAAGAAACTATTTGTTGACAGAAATAGGCGACAGTGTTTTGCCGGAGAGATTATACATAGAATAATGGTGTTAATCTCTTCTGTGTAAAGTAGACTTTGGGGCACTAGCTGTCTCCAAAGACTTTGCACATCACATAACATTTTCAACTTCTGTTTGTTTTGATGTGTTAAAGTTCTGAGCGTGTTACTTCTGCTGCACACAGATGAGGTTACGAAAAAATACAGACTTACAATGTGTATACTTGTCAGCCCCTGTAAAGAACTGAAACAATCAGAATAGCAACAAATCCCTCAGGTAACTGACAGGGAAAACCACCTTTCAGAGAGATTGCAGCAGACAATTGAGAAATTTAATCTTGCCTGGGAGACAAAGAAGTTTATTCCAAGCCAGAGCTTACAGTTCATCCTGGCAGAATCCAGATCCTATTGATCCATGCCACTACCAAAGAATGACTAATGTAATTAAAAATGAATGTGAACCAAAAAGAGTAAGATGCAGCACTGAACTGAAAGCTACCCATCAAGAAACCAAGCCTCACTTTTGCCTTAGATATCAAATTAAAGATTTCAAAACCATCTGCAGTCTGATGTTGCCATGTCTCACTTACTGCATACAAAACAGTAACTCAAAGGAAACTCAGGACAGTATCTGACTCTGAAAGTGTTGCAATACTAAACATTCTGTAATGAACACGCAACACTTTTAAAATAAGAAACAAGATGAAACAGGAAGCTCCATATACTAATACACCAGTATTCCAATAAGAGTATACTATGGCTTCAATAGCTTTTACTTTCTTTTCTTTTTTAAGGAGATTTTAATGGTAAGTAAAAAGAAAATAAAAATTACTTGCAACATACAATATTTCTGATTTCTAGTAGAGAAAATTGTCCTCCAACTCAAAAATGAAAATTAGCATTAAAATAAAGATTAATTTCAGACAGAATTCCATCCTAGCAGCTTTACAACCAAGTCCATACTTGGAAAATGCATGGAAACAAAATAGATTATTCACTTCTTAATAATGTATTAAATAAATTATCAAAACTTTACTTTTAAAAGCCCCTCAGTTTTGCTTCTAGTAACTTAAAATGGTATCTGCAAGTTAACTTATTGATAACCTTCAGGCAATAAAAGTTTCCTACAGTGGCGACAGACATATTTTGCTAAGATATTTAAAAAATCTTTAAAAATAACTATAAGAACAAGCAAGTTATGCTAGCCTTGAAATTATTCCTTAGTTTTCTCTTGCAATCTTTTTTTTTCTGTTTAATCATCACGGAATTGCAAATTGGAATATGTCCTTTTCTCCACAACATTACTACAGCTTTACTGTGTAGAAATGGCAGAAATCTAAAGACCGCAGCCACTTACTGCCCAGTTTATGACACACATTCCCCCAGAATGAAGCTGGAGTTCATGGGTACTGCTGTACTGGAAATATCAGATATAGCAGTTCATAAAAAATAATTGTGATTTCTTACTAAAATGCACATGTATCTCTTACTGTAGTCTTTTTTTTGTTTCTCTTTTCATATTTTTTCTGCCTCAGGTATTTAGCTTAGACCTTGGAGGCATGCTATCATGTTGTCAAATATCTAGCTGCTGCTGTGCTTTTAAAACCCAGAAACTGGAATTATGAACCGACTAAAAACGTCCCATTTATTAGGCAGCAGAATATTTACAGAAGAATGTGTGTACCCAAGAATTTCATTGCAAAGAATAGTCATGAGAAATTATGCTTATTGCTACTACACTGTAAAAATATGACACAATAGGGTAATGAGGTTTTAATACTTCACTGCATCTGTCCAAACACTCTCTAAACACATCTATCAAGATATCCTGAATAATCAAGACGAAATACTGAAATGTAGTTTCAGGTGTGTGCATGTGTTCAGTTGGTACAACACATTTCAGACTGATTTCCTGGCTGTTCACCTACAGAGCACTTCTATGATGGAGGGTTGCTGACAGCAGCCTGTCTTCATTTGTTGCACACTTTTAAAGCATTTTTATATGCCTGTAAGCCATAGTGGTATAATAACAAGTAATAACTCTCAGGACAGTATGTGTTGAAGATCATTTAAATACCTCCTTTGAAAACACAAAGGTTTTACAGAACATACAAGCCTAAGCACAATTAACAGCACAGGAAATGCTGCTCTTTTCAAATTTGTTCTGTTCCAAGAAAAATTACATTCAAGTGACGAAATTCTGTGAGTGATTTTTCATTTTGGCCTTGCAGGTTTTTCAGAAGAAAACCCTTACTAAAATTGGTCAAATGAAGCTAACAGTGATCTCTTGGAAGTCATGACCAAGGACCATTCCAATTGCTTTTACATGTATTTATTCTATCATTTAATTCGGATATATATAGCATGGAATACAAGCACAGTCTGCTATGCAAAAAAACACCGTTGTCAGAAAGAAACTAATATGCAAAGTGAACTTGGGTGAATGAGGCATTAATGCAGAATTGGTCAATATTTGAGTTTTATGTCTTCCAAAATGATACTCCAGCATAACACTTCGGAGCATATATTAGTAAAAAATGTAAAAATAGGTACTGCTGATAGTTAGTTTTCTGAAGTACGCTGAATTTTCTCAGCTTTATCTCATTCACGTTATGACCATACCCTCACTGATTAGTTCATAACATTTCAAGATCATTGCTAAAGTACAAATCTTTAATTCAAGGTCTTTCTAAAATATGAATGTCTTGTAACAATTTCTGATTATGTATCAATTATAAGAACTGAAATACATTAAACACCGAATGCATTTTTTGTTATCCTTACAATAGTGTATATGTTTGTCTTTCTGTGTACATGATATTCTCAAGAGGACATGCCAGAGGCCATATCTCAAACAGTTGTGCAGGTTGTTCAAAGCCGAGGGATTTTACTGTGTTTGACAAAGAGGATGCTGAGAACAGCGGAAAGGTCTGCTCTGTCAGGACTATTTCTCAGCTCTGTTCACTGGCAAGTCTTCTTCACTTCAGCAATCAAATAGGTGAGGTCTTCAGAAATCCTTTCAAGAAACTGGACATTTTGGTAAGTGGCTTTCAGTGTCTGGAGTACAAAAGTCAGATATTTGGACTGTTAGAACACTAACTTCTTGGTGGTACTCGGCAGCCTGTAACCAAATAAGCACACACCAGGACAGCTGATGAAATTTTTGGCTATGTGTCTAACCAAGTTCTGGTATTTACAAGAACAAGTAGGGCAAGGTTTATGATAAAACCTGTGGTCAACTAAATTTCATTCCCAACTTATTATTCCAGATGATGTGGATGAATGCAATCACTCAACTGTAAGCTTTTCTAAATTGTAGCACCACTGAAATTTGTGAGAGACTCTTGACTGTCCAGCCCAGCAGGAGATGAAACACCATTCCCATTCCACATCCACTGTAACAGCTACTAAGAAGAAAGCTCTACCCTGCCTGAAACCAGGACAGCTACCTCTCCCAAGCTTCTCTGATCTGTCATGACACTCTATTGCAGTTTCTCCCTGCGGCAAACACAAAGACAACTATCTGGCAGTTTTGCAAGCTGGCATCAAACTCACAGATCCTCTCCCAGCATCTCATGATCCAACATTTTTGGCTAACAGGCAACATTCTTAAAGTACAAACAGCCATCCCAGATTAAAATAAAATGCAATCAAATAAAGGGTTACATATTATCATGCCTTTCTTCATACTCAACAGCTTTTGGAGATGTATTTGAACATCACCCTTCAGGTGGCTTTGCAAGCCAGCAATTGCCCCGCCAAGCAGAACTGACAGACTCAGCAGTGGCACTTGCCACCTGGCCTGCCTGCAGCTTTACCAACAGGAGAACAAGAACTACCACTGCCTGAAGGTTTTACTGAAACACAGCCATTTGGTGCAGGTTTGCATATGTGCTTAAGAAATAGCAGTAAAGGGCTATTTTGATAACTAATCAGCAAGAAAACTAGAGCTATAAATACATATTCACAGTGAAATATATGCAATTCAGCAAAAATGGAAAGAATGGCAGGGAGTAAGAGTATTGTCTATATCTTAACTTGCTCATATCTTGCTTTCTATGTTTTTTCACATGGTGTTAAAACGTTATAACCTCCCTGCTGAGATGCCAGTTTTTGTAATGGAAAAGTTCCTTAAAGTATCCCTAGACTGCTGAAACACTGTACTGTATTTTAAAAAATAAGAAAAAAAATAAGAGGACACAGTGTCATGGTATAATCTGAAGTGTACTTCATAACATACAAGGAATGCTATGTTGTCTTGTCCTTATAGTAGGAATAAATCTCCCAATTGAAACAGAAGCTGCCCTCCCTGGGGTAGGGCACATACAACTTGCAGAGGAGGTGCATGCATTGGAGCCTGTCCAGTCCCCTTACACACCTGAAGGAAAGAACACATCACAGGAGAGAAATAAAGGGCTTCAGGCATCTCTTCATCATTGGAGTCAATGCTTTTTCCAGCATACTCACATAGCTTTCCTAATGTCCAGTGATGCAGTCACTGTGGGAGACCCAGATATTTTCCTTTTCTGCAAATGATCTTCAGGTTCCAGCAATTTAGAAGAAACACTGTGGATACCCTTCCAGCAGCTGTCTTGCCAATATCCTTTTTGCAATGTCTGCTCTCAAAAACCTTTCCAACTTTTGTGCTCTCTTTAAGGATGAGGAAGATGCATACAGAATGTCAGCACAGAGATCAAGACAAGAGTATCAAGCTGCAGAGCAACAATGCTCACTTACTCAACAGCAAGTTTTGTTGAGTATTCAGTTCTACACAGTAAGTTGTAAATGGGCAATGTGGCCCAGAGCAGCAGAGGACACACACAAAACAGATGAGCTGACCCTGGGAACATGGAAATCAGTGTCAATGGCAGCTGGAAGGCTGCCAAAAGAGCGATCAAGCACAGATGTGCCCAAACACTAATATTCATTAAGTGATGTTCTGTGAACTTTCTAAAGCTTCGATTGCAATTACAGAATGTGCATTACCTCACCAGCCAATATTTCTTATGAATTGCATCCTGTTAAGGATGAGATAATTTCAAGAACAGAAACAGAATTTAATGAGGATTAAACTATCTTGCACAGGCAATAATCCTTAAGTACAGTTCAACATTCTTCAGAAATATTATTAGCCATCCCTATTCAGTTCTGGTATCTGACAAGTGCCTTAAGTGGAGAATTTTTTTCATTCCTTATTATCAGGAAATGATGACACAGTTTTTAAAACAATAATTTGAGATTTGGATTTTTGACCAGAAATTGTAACAGCAGATCGAAACTTCCAACAAGTCATCATTTTTACTTTTGATAAAAACTTGGTTGCTATTACTTACTTATTTTCCATTTCTGTAAGGTAACAGTATTAAATAGCCCTTTCCAAAGGAAAGATGAACTTCACAGATTTAGAAGATGGAAAGCAGGGTGATGTAATTAGGATACAGATTTAAAACAATACCTCCACCCTGAGAAAGTCCTGCTTTTCATGGCAGGTACTATACTTTAGATTCAAATAACTATTAAGAAGAATCACCTTAAGATATAAATAAGAGGCTGATAAAAGGCATTAATTGTCATTTGAAAGTTTTTTCATAAACACTTGAAATTTCAAGTTGATTACAGAGAAGATGAAAGGATGACACTGTACACAAAATAGGAGTTCTCCACATCACTTTTCAGCAATGTGAAACAATGCCCTTGCCAGTGAAAAAAACCTCTGTAATCTTTGCTAGAAAAGGCAAAAAACATCACTTTCAGCTGGGTCAGTTATTTATACCTCTGTTGGTACAAGTGTGTATGTGAAAAAATATATACTTATTAATTATTTTATTACTAAGTTCACTTGCTAACTTAGTTTTAAGTATTTTTTAATCTTTTTCTAGTCCTTTGCAACTTTTAACTTTTAGATGTTTTCTGTTCTACTCTTGTCAATTCTACATGCAGCCAGTATTCTTTTTATTTCCTGAGTGTTTATTTACTTCCTCCAACTTTCACCAACAATTTATGAACAATTTGCTGCCTTAGTAACTAAATAAATTAAATTACTCTTTTAAATAAACATCTGAGTAATCTCCACCTAACTAATGCACACCTTGGGGTTTTTTTACTGAAAAGCTGATAGTTTTAGTAGTCTGACGTGGATCATGTCTTTGAACATCTGATTGTGTGGACTGGAATTTCTTGGGTTATCAGCTTTCAAAATTACCTACTATGTTTTTTAACATAAAAGTATAAGTACCACACACATAAGTACTGTTCAAAAGTATATTTTAATAATGACTTTTGATATACCTTACTGATGATAAAAAAGCATTCATATAAAACTTCACAGGTGTGTTATAAAAAGTACTTGAAACAAGAAGATGATTAGCAGGTTGAATTTTTGATTCTGAAGTTTTAGTGTAGCTATGTACATTATCTAAAATAGGCTAATTAGGCTTAAAACTCTCAGAAAGACTGAAATAATTCACTCAAACCATTTAGATGTTAGAATATTAAATGTGTCATGATGAAACAATTTCAATTCAGGACATATTAGTATTTTCATTTTAAATTCCTCCTTTCATCATAGTAGAAAGGTCTTTGGTACGTCAAACTGGAAAGGATGCTACTATTACAATGGATCACTAAATCCCCCAAATGACCCACATCTTTTTTTTAACCTATTATTCTGTATGTGGAGCAATAGCAAGTCTAGATTTTCTCTAAAAAACAAACAAAAACCCTAGACATGCATCAGATACAGGCAGAAATCTGTATGGGTTTGTACCTTAATACCAACTGTATTCTTCCCATTTGAGGAAAGGCTTCCACAGAACTCACACATTTAAAAATAGCTGCATTCCCACTCATGTGAACTGATTATTTAAACAACTTTGAAAGATGAGCTTAGTTGCATAGTCCTGATCTATAAACTGACAATAAGGTTTAGGAGTAACATACAGTAAAGAAAGAAAACACTTAAAGAGATCTCCTGTCAACATGATCATCTTAGAACCGAATAGAAAACCTAAAAATTATCCCTGTTGAAGAACATATCTCACCACCCCTTACAAGTTTGGTTTCTTATCCTCTTTCTACAATCTCATCTATTTGTCAAAGTTCACTATAGCTGCTTATGCCAAACTCTGGCCTTAAGTGTTCTTTAAAAATATTTTGTTAATATGTATACTTATAACTGATTCAGAAAGCACACAGTCTGTTCCATTCCCATGTCTCTCATATTAAAATTCATAAGATAGCCAGTGGCAAGGGTTAAAGGTCATAGAACTGGCTAATTCTGTTTTTACACAGTGTAATGATGCATCCCTGCAAGCAGAGAAACTGCTCAGAATTGCCTTAGAAGATCTCAGAGTAAGCTCAGAGTAAATGTGCCAAAGCTCAGACACAAAGTACATGTAATAAAAATATCTTTCTAATTATTCAATCACTATTTTTATTTGTATCAGAAAAGGTTCATAATGGGATTTTATTGTACTTTACATTCTGGACTTAAATTGAAAGGTGGATCTCAGCCCATCTATCAGAAACAGTCTATAGTTCAGATATGTAGATAGAAACCTAAGGATTGAATAAATGTCAAGTGCAATAGAACCTTGCTGTATCCCAAAATACTTTCATTTATAACCAATTTTAACTGATATTACAGTAAAAGATTGGTAGGCAGATTACTACAGCTGTGAAATTTATGCATCCTACCCATGGCATACAGCTAATAAAAGAGCAAGTTTTCCTTAGCACAGGAAATCTAGTTCTCATTTTCTAATTTTATAGACACTGAATCCATGCCTATTTGTTTGCTTGTACTTCAGCTGTTGGGTTCATAGGGTCACATGAATAATTATAAGATTATTTTGGATAGTACTTTGGGGCCAGGAAATTCTCAGAGTTTTCATGACTGAATTTTTTGATAGACTTTTAGGTCAGGATACAGAACATGATTTCATGAAACAAAATAACTCTGTTCTATAAAGAGGCATTTTCCACTTTAAGGGTTTTTTTTAAAAATTACCCAGAAATAGAAAAGGCAAAATTCCTTGCCCAAAGTCACAAGAGAATATTGATACTTCAAACTTAGCTTTGAAATTACATGTTTAATCATAATTTACTGATAAAAAGTGAGTCTTCATTCACCATCATTCACAATGAACATTTAATAACAACCCTACAAAAAGATAAGAATAAAAAAGGGCTATCTTGTAAATTTTTAGAATAAAAATTTCGGCTAAAACTAAGTGATCACAATGATCCATCACGGTACAATACAGCAATTTTCCTTATGTTGCTTTCTTGGATCAAGAACACAGTACCTTCAACACTATTCATCTTCCCTGGTCATTATCTGCTAAGACTGTGCTGCATCTGGAAGTGTAGAAAAGCTATACATGTGAAGACATTGTGAACAACTAATATACAACACAGCCACCTAAAAAAATAACTTCCTGTTTTCCTTGTTGCCAGCTGGAGAGTTCACCTGTTGCCTCTAAATAACTGTTCTGCAGAACACCGTACATTCAATTTTCACATCATCTTTCTATTTTATGAAACAACTTTGATGATAAATACCTAATACACACTAATAGTCATACTTACATTAAGACAACTGTATACTGGAATCAAACTGAATCTATGGCAGCAATTGTCACTGAAAGAGTTTTTAATTATCATCTGAATCTGCTAAAATGATGCAAGGGTGGTAACATTGTTATTAAGTTAAAACTGATGCTCCAAAGGGAGCTTTGGAAGCCAAGTTCAAGATCTAAACATGGGGCATTGATTCATTAATTCTATTTCCAGTTCAGTTTAACTTGCCTGAAAATCACAAAAGAGATAATCTAAAGTTCTGCAATTTTCAAAAGTTCTAATTCCTTCATCACATTTAAAACACATTTTTTAAGGTAAATATGCTTGTTTTAAGGGAATGAGTATGAGTGAAAAAGTAGAGTGACTGAACAAGGGAGAAAGAATAAGAGCACAGTAGTTCAGAATTTAAATTACACTTTTTAATTGTTGATGAAGTTAAGTTTCTGCAGGATCAGAGTATATGTTCTCCTTTCTTTTCCCATTGGAGTGGAATGTCACTGGAGGCTTGATTTTCAGAATTTAAGGCATCTGGCTTAAGACCAGATGAACAAAAATATTTTAAACTAAATTTCCTTATTCTCTGGGGATTGTTACAGAGCCAGGGACTAGAGTTTAGTCGTCCATGAGATTTATTTTGCTTTAGCATTAGCTTCAACTAAACTTTGTATATACAACAGCTTCCTTACCAAAATTCATAGCCACTCTGCTCAGTGTAATCATTTTTATAAATTGCAATTATATTACACTGAATTACATGCATAAGTGACCTGTGTGTATGCTTAGCCTCACAAAATGAAGGATAAAACCTAGATTCCTATTACAAGCTTCTCTTTCGTACTATCACACCAGTTCTGAAAACATTTTGACTTATTTATCTATAAGTACATGTGCCAAATTTAGGATTCTTTAAACTTTAAAAGCTTCACCTTAATGAGAAATAGTGCTCTTTAACAGCTTTGGGAGAGCTGAGTACAGATTTGTTTTGAATTAACTACACCAAGTTTTTATGTACATAACAAACTATTCACGTACTTGAGGGAGGAAAATTTGTAATGGATGTTTCAGTTAACTATTAAGCAAAAATGGTTGTTTGCTCTTGTTTTAAATAATTATCATTGAAAGACGAAAAAACGTTGAAAGCATTGTATGTTTCCATGAAACTCTAGCAGTAGCTTAACATTTTACTCAAGTCCCAAATACTTTCAATTTGACAAGTACATTCTCAAGATCTTTAGAGGGCAGTTTTGTCACAGCATCATCATTCTGAGAATAAGCAGGAAGACTTGTTCAAACAGTGCTATGATAAAAACTTAAGGTGACATCAGGGACAAAAAAAACCAGAAAACCAGTACTTTATAAAGATTAGATAGATCTAATGGATCTTTACTGTAGAACAGAATAAACAAGATAATTTCCAGGCTCCTATCTTCTCAGAACCACATCAAGGACAATCTATTCCGTAGAGGGAAAAGTTTACATATGCTTTTTATAACAGAAATCTCATCAAATGCCAAATCTACATTAAATATATAAACCTATTGCAATATTGGCATTGCAAAGGGCAACTGCATGGTGCAAAAAAAGTAATTTCCATCTGTACTTTTAAAACCAATTTTCAAACTCAGTCTTTATATTCCATAAGTTACTCTACAAACTGTACTAACGCATTCTTCTATAATGAAATCTGCTTATGAAGACGTAAAGACCACATGAAAACAAATTGACGCAATGATGGAAGTCTAGCTACTTATGAAAATACAAAATGTAAAGCTTGGGCACTAGTTTGGTTTTATTAAAATGACTGATACAGAAAAGACACTCACTGAGAGTCATGACCCCTCTCTAAATTAATAGAAAGGTAAGAACGAATAAAGATGGCAACAAATACAATTCCATAAAGCAAGAATGGGCTTGCTAACTGCCCTTCAATATGTGCTTGACATATGTGTGACTGTAATTCAACATTTTGTCCAGTCATTCTTTTTTAGTCTTCTGACTGGCTGACTGTGTATTTTATTCATTTACAGGACATTAGTGCCCTAGACTTACTAATATATCAGCAAAAGCCCATATTTACATGCTACTTAGTAATATGGCAATTTAGAAAAATGCCCTATCTGTATAACCCACAGCTCACCTTTTTTATCACTCTGTACACACTTTAAAACAGGAACTTTTATCTTCCTATGCATTTATTCTGCTTCTTGGAGAGCAGGTCCCACAACCTAATGCTGCCAAACATTATCATAGTATATACGATTTCACATATTTTTAATGTATCAACCTTTAGTTCCCCTTTGTGTTATGATTTTGTAGCAGCACCAAAAAAAAAAATTAATATTTGGACATGTTACTTAAAACCTCAAGGCCCTGTCATAATGTTCCCAGGTCATTTGATTTGAACATAACCAAACTACAAGGTATCAGAAAGGTAAAACTCTTGCTATTTAAGTGAAATTAAGAGAAGTTGTCACAGAGATAGAAAGTTTGTGTTCATTAAGTGCAACCATCACAACTTATTGTTACTCATCATGAGAGCTCATGTACGAAAAAGAACAGTATTGTGTTATTTTTCACAAGCAGGATCTTGGATCCCTCATTAACCAACCTAGACAATAAATTGCTTGTCAAGTCAAAAGCACTGTTCAGTTTAAATTCCTGAAACATATTGCTTTACTGGAAGACTAGTCTGGTACATTTAAACATTAGACAATTTCCAAGTTTTTTAGACTATTTAAAAGTACAACATAGGTTTGAGAAAATGAAACAATTCTCTATCATGACTAGTGGGTAGTGTAATTTTAGCTTCACATGCACATGATGGGAAAATAAGACAAAACTGAATTTTTAGCATTTATAAAAATATACATAATAATCAAATGTCATCCTGATTGCATTTCTACTGAACAATTTTGTATTGATTACACTGGGTGAAGCGATAGCTACAGAATTTTTTTCCACTTATATTTTACTGCATATTCAAAAACACAAGTCTTACAGACTTTGCTAATGATTTCAATATACTTCACTAAAAATATCAAGTTTTTTCTATAAATCCTTGCTGTACATGCAATATTTCTTCATCAAGTCACACATCAAGAGTCAGAAATTCACTGGGGGGTTTAATGTCAACTTAATTAACTGCATCTAAGTATTTTATCAAAACAATAAAGTAAGAAAAATAAATGTCTGTAGTTAATATTTACATAATTTATAGAGTTAGAACCCAATACTAAGCAAAAAAGTAGACTTTATAACTTTATGTGCTAAAATTCTGTAAGTGGCTTTACAATGAATTAAACACAACAAGCTAGTAAACATTCACATTCGGTATCCCTATTTTAAATAAAAAGAAAACAATAAAATTACTAATTGCTTACAAGAACAGGATAAGTATTCACTGAAAAGAAAGTTGTTCCAGAAAGAAATATCTTGCTTAATAAAGCAAGAATATATTTTTCTCCAGCACTACATTCTCCTTTCTGACGAAGGAAAGCTTTCCTATTATCCCTGGAGCATGAAAAACTTTTTAACAGTTTATATTACATGAACCATACCTTTTTCCCTTGTGTTTCACCATATCCATATCATATCATCTGGCAGGAAAAATGACAAAACTTATAGAGATTGAAACAAGCCAACACAAGCAGAAAGTGCAGGTTGGCTTTCAGCAACCCACGATGACAGCCTGTTCCCGTCTACAGAGACTGCCTGAGAGCCTGCAGAGAAAAGAACTGTGCTGCCAAATCTTAATCCCGTGGCTGCACTGCACATGGGGCTGCCTCACCTCTGCAGCTCCTACAAGTCTACTTCCCAACAGTCTGTGGAAATTTGTTCCTTGTAAAAACTCCATAAGCATTTCAATGTGATCACAGACACACAGATAATAAAATCTGATACATTTAATGTTTAATTTTGCAGGCCTACTGGAGTTTGTGTTTACATTACTGCAAATGAAATGATGCAATGCTTAATTTATCTGAAGGCACCGCCTTGTGCTTGGTATTGTATGAATTTACAGAAAAAATTAATTTACAATGCCAGCCATGAAGCAATTTCTAAAACGTAGTTATAAATACAGAAAATAAGGTCACTGGCATGATGTAAACTCACTGTAAGCAAAAGTAAAATGATTCTTCCCACATTAGATTTCTCATCTCTAAGCTACTAACACAATTATACTACTGCAGAAAATGTACAGATTAACAGGGAAAAAACTTTGAGACAAATTATATAAACAGAAGAGGATTATTTCTAATTGCAGTCCTCTAGAACCAGTTCCCAAGCGCACGGCTGAGGCTGCCACACACTGCTCTGCTCTCATGCTGTCCTTCCTACTGACCCACCATATTTCTTCACAAGGGGGCACAATTTATAAAGGAAAGGCCTGGTGCACAAGTCATTTTTGCAAGCCTAAAAAATTCCAAGGACAGCTGTATTCTACTTTAAGAGAGTCCCAGAGGAACACAAAGTAGATGAATGAGAATTTTTGCTAGTGCAGGAACTGAAATAAGCAGCTTTACAAATCCTTGTTTTTGTTAATTAAAGATACACGATGGAGCCAACATGAAAGTACTGCAGCACACTGGCTATTTTGTGGCTTTCCTCAGAAAGGGTCCTTAAAGTGGGTCACACTTCAAATAAACACGAATAATTCCGTATCTGGTAACCTGGGTAACTTCATCTCAGAAGTGGGCCTTGTTACTATTTAGTTATCCCTCAAATACTGCTCTTCAGTAAATTGATCTCTGAACAAACACTGATTGAAAAAAGATTATAGGTGAGAATAACAAGTTATGGAAGGGAGGAAAAAAAACAAGTATGTGATAAAAGTAATGATGACAAAGGTAAAAGTAGGAAAACCACTGACTAGCAAGAGTTTTGAAGAACCACTGATAGCAGAACGTGATGTAAATGTGAGAGTTGCATATCTTCTGAATTCTTTTTAAATAACCTGACACACCACTTACTGGCTTTAAGATACCTTTCTCTACAGTTATGGAAACACAGAGAAGAAAAACTCTTAAAAGATATGCTACAGTTGCATGCTAGGATGGTGGGAAAGTAAAAAGCACGTAAAATGTCCAACTATTAGTAAAACATGATAGCTTCATTCAGTATTCTCTTACAATAATTAGCAGACAGCAATAAGTACATAAAAAATGCACATGGCAGAGAGCATTATGTTCAAAGAAAACAGATATAATGATTTCTGAAAAAAAAACTATACCAAATGTTTTAATATTATTGTATTTATCAGGACTACCAATTTTAAATACAAGATTATCTAGGCAAGTAGTGCAAAAATAGCAGGAAGTAGCTTAAGGCTATACAAAAAAATGTATAAAATTTCTTAACACCTTGTCATTAAACACCCCAAAGATCAATACATTAGAGCCATTTTAAGTATTTGGGCTCTGGCATTACAATGCAGTTTTCTCAATCTTCCAAAACTGAAGCAAGAAAAATTTCACATGCATGCTTTTGTTGAATAAGACTTCCTAGGATTCATAAAATAAACTTTTCTACAGAATCTTCTCTTTCTCTAAAAATAATGAAATATCATACAACAACTACATGTGAAGGACTTTTCTTTAGAAAAAAATAATTTGTTTAACTCTAATAACTGATCCTCTGGTATTGCTTTGATATTTTAACACATGCTTTAGTATCCAACCTCCCTAATACCGTTTTCCGGTTTATTTTCTGAAGTGCTAGAAGCTGGAAGAAATTTTTTAGTGGTTATATTCAGGGAAAATGTACTTTTGATTGATGCCTTTAAGATCTTCTAAATTTGGTTCACTGTTCCCATACAGATTTGTGTCTAGAAGACAACCCCTTGGAATTCCCAAGCGTGAAAAGAACAGCGTAAACACCTCTTCCATATATACCAATTTCATTGTATCTTTTGTAGTCAGAGATGGATCAATTACTTCTGAGCAAAAGGGCAACAGTAAAACAACAAGAGAAGGAGAGTTCATATGGGTAATGAGTGAGAGAAATAGCTGTAGTCTCTTCTTGCCTATTTTGTGCCCAATAATGAGTGTTTCTACACAGAACAACAACTTAGGAGGTACACACTCAGCCTTCTGCTTTCTTGCTCGTGATTAACCCTTGTTGAAATGCATTTGTCAAAATCTAGAGTCTTTGATAGAGATATATCATATAAATATTTTAAGATAACCTCTCTCCTACAGAAAATATGTTGTACAGACTTCTAACCATGCTGAGGTTTGCAACACAGATTAGCTCCTCAAAGAAATTCTCTACCATTATTATAGATGTTTTGAAACTACCTGCCAATGTTATACTGGAAACAGAGAGAAATGTCATCAGATGTTCTACCTGCTAATATTTTAAATAATGGACATCTCAGATGACAATCCTGTTCCTTCATTTCAACAAAACCACTTTCTGTATAACAGGTGGCCCTACTTTTGCTGGGAGATTATCACTGAAGATGCTCATCTTTACTATAAACATTCCAGTCTCAGTGTCAGCTTCTACTTCCACTGTAAAGTAGGGGAACAATTATTGTTCTGAATGAAAAAAACCTTAATATAATGAATAAATATGATAAATTTCAGACAAAGAGTTGTAATTGTTTTTCTTAACTACAAGGACGTTTATTCCAAGATAAAAGTGAAGTTTGCTGCAAGGCACCTATAGGCATTTAGTTCATAATGAACTGACATTTTCAAGTATATGGATGTTTTAAAGGAGACATTAATGATTTCTTAGCAAAATGGTTTTGAAAGAAGGTAACTGGAAAAAAAATTTAAAATTTACAATGGATTTAGCTAAGCAGCTCTAGAATCTGTAGCTTTACCTATATATACTGTGTGCTGCTTATGTTCATAGTCTTTTATAGCTACTACTCCACAAAAGCTGCAGAAATGTTCTTTGAGAATTTAGAAAAAATCACCTGAAAAAAGATGTAATTTGAACTGAAAATTCCTAACTTCTGCTGTCTATAATAAAATCTTCATTCTAAGTGCCTACAACCACATCATTATCCAAAGTGTGAACCCTGATACCATCTAGTACAGAAACTGCTTTCTTCTTTTAAGCTTCTTTAATGTGCAGCATGATCCACTATGCGAAGAAATACTTCAAGACAGCCAATCCGTTCTTGGCAGTCCCAACAAAACAACAATCTAACAGATTTATTCAAATACAATTTAAGTGCACTTCTGGCAGATAAACAATGAAATTCTCTCCTTCTTTTGGGGACTTAGGGTTTGTGTAGAAAAACATAACGCTATCTAAATTCCATGTATAGTCTGGTAATGTTCTCTATCAGTTGAATTTAAGATCATCGTGTCCCTCTGGTCTGGAACATATTATTTTCTACACAAGTAGGCTTGTCAATCTAACTAAACTGACAGCACTCCGAAGCGTGTCCCTGCACATACATACACACACACCAAAAAAAAAATAAAATAGGAAGACAGAGGAGGCAGCTGACAAGTCTACATTCATTTAAGTTGTCAGTTCTGAGTTGTTTCTAAGCTCTCACCAGGAACTCCAGTATCACCTGAAGAACATGAGGTAAAGTATTGACATGACTAACACAGTCAGGAGTCAGGCACCAGTAAGACATCCTTGCTCTCTTCATCTTAGCACAGGGTCAGCAAGAAAACCAAATGCTTTTCCTGTCAAAGACACTTTTCATGTATTTTTCAGTCTCATAACATATGGACCTAATAGCATTTACAAGAGGTTCCATTCGTCTGTGGAATCCAACAGATGAACAACATTGTTCCCTCCAACCCACATCAACAGCTTTTTGGGGGTTTGTTGTTCTTTCAGTCCAAGGAAGAAAAGCAATGTTTTCTCAACAATGTCAAGAAATTTTAGGTAAACAAACCACTACAAATGCCTGAGGGATGAGAGTTAGAGTTTATTGTGCCAGCACAAGTCATAAATGGTGTGACATGTTTTCAGAGAAGGTGACATTGTCCCCAGCTGTGGGATTTTCTTGACAAAAAGGTGAAGGTGCTCTATTACTCAATTTTGTTTTACTTCCAAAGAGAACAATCCATCTCTGCAAAAGACTGATTATTTGACCTCTATTTAATTAAGAGCAGTCAATTCTAATATAGCTTTAATTTCACAGTGACCTTCTTTGACATTGCAAAGAGAAGAAACTTTGTGCTATGGAACAGAAGCAAACTCCGTATTTCCTACAAATCCTTTAATCCATAACTCATTAGCTTTCTGCTTCTCTGTCTGAATGGAACTATAGAGAGTGCATATCTGCAAGGAATTTTACTACAGTATACACCCTAGGAAAGAAAAAAAAAGAAGACAACAGCCAACATATTCTCTTTGGTCTGCTTGCCAAGTCTGTTCCATAGCTGGAAACCACAGATGCAGAATTCTGACGTTACAACTTCTCCCACATACCTTTCATGAATTTGTCTGTGTAGGTTTTTCCCAAAGGGCTTTAGTTCTTCAAACATTTTGGAACCTGTGTCCATACCAAGACATGCATTTGCAATACATTAAACACCCCCATCCTTTCACTGAGAAAGTGTGAGCTGCATTTTGAGCTCCAGTAAATTATACTTTTCATCACAAATATTCTGTATGGTTTGATCCAAACCATCCCTGGAAAGCTTGTCCTCGGTGAAAGGAGAAAAACATTCCCATGAAAAATTATTTCCTTCTAGAACATACATGGGAACTCTCCAGCACACAAAATTACAGTAAAGAAGGACGAAAGGCAAGAATGCAGGAGACCATTTTAGCAGATTTTTTAAAAAAAGACTGAAGTCTAACTTGCACTTTTTATATCTGCCAAAAACAAGCTGGAAAATCTGCATTGTCCATCACTAAAGACCTTAACATTTTCTTTGCTGTATAATTCCTAATTTCTGAAATTTATTGAAAAGTTTTACAAGTACTGGGTGGGTGGATATTTTCACTCACTTTCCAAAACACCCAGGAGGAAAACAAACTATACCCCAAAATCAGTACGTTAAGACTATTATAGATTTACAAATATGGAACCCATGGAAAAAATGAGTATGTAAATAACATTTTCAAAGTGAAAACAGAGAAAGAATCAGAAGGAAAATCTGTAATGTCTAACTCCAGCGTCTTGCTCTTTGCTGAACAACTCTCCCTCAACTGCCACGAATACAACAAGGCTGGACAAACCTTTTTCTCCTGCTTGAGCTTCCCAAAGGATTCCATACCTCTTTCAATCACCTGGGTGAAGATAAACTGGTGTATGAATCGGTCACTCTTAGACTGAACCAGTCACTCTTTTGTGCACAAACACAGATTTTTCAGGAAGAGATATATGTGACAACCCTACTACCTTAATTACATGTAAAACTAAGGGTTAACACTGCCAAAACTTTATACACACTATACAGGAAACTATACACACTACCAGGAAACCTTTACTCCCTCTTTTCTTCTGAATAAACGTATAAAAGAAATCATACAGCCAACTTTCTTCTATAAGAGGTCTCAGAATAAATGTAATACAAAAAAATTACAAAAATGATCAGAATTATTTTCTAAAATAGTGTCTAAAAAACCCAGATGTTCATAAGTTTTGTATCTATAATTTGAAGATTTTCATTCTAAAGTTTTATGAAAAAGCTGCCCAGAAGAATAACTGCCTACTGAACAGACACAGATATTAACTAATAACAGAAATTTCTTTCATGCAACATTTTTAACCTATCCAGGAGTACTCTCCAAAAGTGCATGTAAGGAATCGGTGTCAAAGTCAGAGTATTCTTAAATATAAATAATAAATTTCTATTAGTCTAATTTGTATTCTCATGAGCTAAATAGTTTTTAGAAAGCTGCTATTATTTTTGCACTTCAAAACTGGAGCCACTCCGATGATTTTTTTCAGCTGGATTAGAAAATACAGCTACACTCTGTTTAATAATTAAGATTTTCATCTGATTCCACCTACTGGTAGGAAAATTGTTTTCTGTAGCCTTGATAGGAACATAAACAAGAAAAAAGCTTTGCCTACAATGTTATTCAAGTAATACAGAGTAAAAGGGACAATTGTTTTTTTAAACACGGAATCTAAATCTAAAAGGTCCTAGTAAAGAGTTGAAGGAGTGACATTCAATTGTTTTAAAATTAACAGGCTGTATTGAGGCTTGACTAACTTTAAAGCCTAAACTTGTTTGAAATAAATAACATTGAAGACTGAAAAAAAATTCATTTTAAATTGTTCTTCTATATAATCTATTATATTTAGTGTTTGTAATGTTTTTTACATGAAAAAATGTTTCTTGTCATCATTTTGCCAAGAGCAACGTTTTACCAGACACAGATTTTTAAATGTTTTTAAACACATATATGAACACAAAGGACATTTTAATCAACAACACAAAGCAAATGGAATAGATCTTTTATATTAAGATAACTTGTTCAAAATAAAACTTCTTTTTATTTATATAAACATAAGTGTCATGGCATAAGACTATCCAAGAGAAAATATCATCTCTGTTCAAGCCATATAAGCACAAAAAGCCAGGAAGGCTGGCTCCATGATGGGCAAATTCACCTCAGGAAAAGATTATTTTGTCTGGTTTGTAGAAGAAATTCAGCAAAACACTAAAAGCAAACCTTAACCATTTTCTGAGGATTCTCAAGCTGGTAAGGCGATGGGTATCTCAGAAAACTAAGGTTTGATATATACATCATAGACCTAATTGTCCTAAATAAAACGGGATCTAGGCCAACTGACCTACGTGATATCACGAAGCCTGTGAGAAGACCTGACCCTCCTACGTGGTCCCACAGGACAGAAGAAGACCGGCCTCTCTAACTGCACTCTCGAGCTGGAAGAGTGGAGGAAGGCTTCACCACAAATCGCCTAAAGGAATCCTTGAATACCCCTGAAATATCATAAAAACACTCTCCCCAGCAATCATTAGGAAAATATACCTATACATGTGCACTTTATTTTTTTTTTAATGACATCTTTTTGGGCGCCTCCTTTGGCTGACCATCATTTAACCAGGATGGGAAGAACACCTTTATTTTTTTAATTTTTAAAGATGATAGAAGTCATTCAGAATTTCAGGGGGAGAAAACAGCAGCATGTGGAAAATGCTTACAAGTTTATGGGAAAGGATTTTTTCAAGTTTCGACACCAGTGTTTGTTGAACCTTTTGAAGTGCTGTGGCCTTTCTGAGGGTAAATAATCATACAAAACATTTTAGACACAGTAAGACTCATAGCACAAACCAGAGAATTTACTCCAAATATAGCATACATATGTTTCTGCAAGAGTGCAGACCATGTGAAGTATAAGCCTGTCAACATTTTAGCAGTGTTCTACTGAGTATGTGTTTCCTGACCAGTGAAACAGTTAAAAGGGGGGGGCAAGACTATAAATACTCTTTCTTCACTAAATATTCAACACAAAAAAGTGCCAAAGCAGCTTAGTTCAGAAAGAAGCCCTTATATACCACAGTGCAAACAACATTTCAGCTCTAATTTTTGCAAATAAGCTGAACACTTGTTCTACTGTACTTTTAAACATTATTTATCTTTGAATGCTGAGAAATAATTCAGTTACAAGGACAATAAAAACTCCATGAAGTTTGGAGTCACATTTAGTAAGTCTGTTGAGTCTCCTCTAAGCAAGTTTACCGTCAAGAAGAATCTTTAAAAATATTTCTAAAGTAGTCCGTTACTTCCAGTAATAAAACACTCCATGAATGCTTCCATGTACAATTATATCTCCCTCTTGTGCACCATGACTGAACTAATAAACCTCCAGACACCTGATCTAGTGTGAATTAGGGAAATCAGGAGCATGTGGAAGCAATAACATTACTTGTTTTTTCCACTGTATTGTATTTCAGCTCTTTCCTTGCCTTTTCATTAGCTAGTGGAACAATGATATAACATGGTGGTGACAATTCCATTTCACACATGCATTGATTACAAGGTACTTGAATATTCTGTTCCTTTTCAGGCTCTAAGCACAAACTTGCTTTTATTAGATCAAATCTGTAGTAAATCACAGTATGAAAGACATTATGAAGTACTTTCATTATTTTCTAATATACTAATAGTAATTTTCAGAAAAGTTAATTTTAGATATTTTTAATTGCAGATATTTGGTCAGTTGGAAGAAAAATCAAGGGAGCTGTACTATCAGTCTTCCAGTAGATACCAGGATGTTACATTCCTTCATATCCATAAAAGAGCAAAGAATAAAAACTATTCATCAACATAACAGAACAGAAATTCTCTACCAACCAACATCAACTGCTCCACTTGTTATCCCATACTATGTCTATTCCATAAACCATCCTGAGATGTGTATCATGAAGTCATGCCCCCATGTAGCATTTTGTGCAAAGAGAAATACTGGATAGTGGCCATGCTCTTTACTGTATCTGCCTAATCTAGGCTTTTTAAATAGTCAAGTCACCTCTGCATTCATACCAACGAGCAATCCAACAGTTTTAGAAGCACTGCTTCCTGCAGAAAATGGCATTTAATGAAAATGTGCTCCAAATAGGTGGAAAAATGGAATTGTGACCTGCAGGCAAAGGCAGCTGAATGATGCTGTAGGACATGGGTGTATGGGCTGAGAAAGGCTGCCCCAGCCCCACTTGCTCTGTCAGTGCAGACACAGAAACAGCCAATCTGTCTGGCAAACACCTTATAATCTGCAATAAGCCAGAGCCTAGAGAAAGGTCTGTCAAGTATGATCTTTGACTAGTTGGTACACAATTTTAAACACTTAGAATTAATATTTGAAGTGGGGGAAAATGGTTTCATTACCATTTGGGCTTTGGAGTTTTTCTTCCAAGCATCCAGTTGGCTAATCAAACACCAGCACCAAGTTTGGAATTCCATTTTGCCTCAAATTCAGTTTTCAGGGTTTCTTTCCCCTTTACTTCTGACTGAAGAAATACCCACCAATGCCAATTAAAAGTGATAATGCAGCAGAGAAAATATATCAAGATTTGCAGTAAAACTGTATGAATTATTCTATCCACCAGATGGCATATAACTCACATTTTACTTCAAATATAGTACAATTTCAATGACAGGTGCAAAGATCAGATTTTTCCTATTTATTTTTCTCCTAATGTACAAATTTTAATTTTATTTTAGTATTCACAGAGTTTCAACAAATGAAAATACGTGTTCTGTAACCATGATATGGAAAAATGATTTCCACATATAAAATACACCCAGTCCATCTATGAGCTGTTTTGAAACCTTAGCAAGGAGATGCTTACACAGTTCTCTTGGGAAAGTTACACCTGTAAAAGTATCCCTGCAGAGATCTGGGTCAGTATAAATATAGTATAAGGATTCTTATCTAATGAAGCCTTATTGTCAAAAGGACTGCAGAAAGACAAATATTTTATCATCATGGGTATCATACCACATTCTCACAGTTACTCCTGATTATATACATATGTGCATGTATATATACACATCCAAACCAGGTCTAAGTGGAAATCAGTGATGACAGTGATGCAGCAGCCCTGTCAATACTTTCAAAGAGTGTTCCAGTGAAACTTAGGCCCAAATTTTCAAACTGGACTCCTAAAAATCAAACCTGTAAATCCCTAAGACTTCTATCTGTTGCTGGTCTGATTATGAGGAACATAGGGCATTCAGCATCTTGAAAATCATGGCAGTTTTACCAGCAGACTAATTAGGAAATTTCTATGTCTAATTTAAACACCCTATTTTGGATGCAATATTTTCTGAAATGCACCAAAGTGTGAAGTCTAACTTCAGAAAAGTATAATGAGAATTACTGTAAAAACAAAGCTTTCTCAGATCATCTCCATCTTGTTTTTGGGACTCAACTCTGACAAATAGTTCAAACTTTCATGCTTTCCTTGGCTGATGTCAGCCAGACCAATTGCATCTGTCCATGGTATTAGGCTAAGTTAAAAGCACTGGGTTGGACAACATGACAACAGCTGGCTGGAGAGGAGCTACTTGCAATAATTAGCAAAATGCAAATAGTCTTTGAACCAAGGATGTACAAAAGCTAATGGTCCTAGAGCCATTTGATCCAAGCAAATCCTATGACCAAACTTGATTCAGGCAGGACACATAAAATATAATTTCTTTTATGCCCTTCATTCTTACCTAAGTCTTATGTCAATAAATGTAGGGGATCAACTGCTGGACTACATGCTAATGGACATACTAATAAGGAGATCCTCTAACTATTGATCATATAGAAGAGAAAATCAGGTGAAGTATGTTAATAAGCACTTCTGTCCTGTGCTAGAGAAAAAAACTGGTACCAGTGACTTGCCTAGAGTGCTTGCTTGCATAAAGAAGTTAAAAATTAGAGAAGTAAAAAAATTAAAACTGCAGAATGCTCAGAGGCAAGACTGCTGTCTTTCAAAAACAGTGTGGTTTCAAATTTCCAGTTAGCATTTTGTCAATGCTTAATCAATTTTATGAATGTTTCTTAATGAAGAAAAATCACAATGAGGCAAATATCTAGAAGAAAATATAGTATGGTTTTCCACCATACAAAATAATGAATAATCTATTCTAGAAAAACATGCCCCAAACACTTTGTTATCCTACAATGGTAATCTTGACAGATCATCAAGAACTTTTCTCCCCAATCTTAATGGGTATTCAAGACTTCAATATCTTAACATCTTGGCCTAACAACATGGCAAGGTTTTTATAAAAATATCTGTAAACCTTGAAACTGGTTTTACAGTCCTGCAGACATGCTGTGCTATTGAGCCCCCTGTTCACCTAGCAGCTGCTCCAGGTCTCTGGTACAGCTGTGGGACTCCCTCCCAAGCAGCTGGAACTGACACAGGCACAAAGAGAAGCTCTATGATGTGGTTCAGGACAAGCCTAAGAGATAAGGGATGCTAATAGGCTGCTCTCCAAACATGAAAACAACCTATGGTCTAGACTGTCTTTATGGAGCCCAATGTGGTATTTATCAACAGAACATAAAGAAAATAATGTCATCTCAGTCAAAAACTTCAAAATTTGATCCAACGAAGTCATGGACTCAGTCATGGGTTTCCAAGCTGTGCTGCACATACTATTAATGACACACAAATGTCAGCTAAGCAACCAAAAACCTTCTCTCGTATGAGCACAAGTACTGCTGGTACCGTGGCAATAGTAATATATGAGCAAGGAAAGTTGGGAGCCCTGCTCCTTGTCTCTCGGAGAAAGGTGGAAGTCTGCAAGTCTCTGAAAGCACAGAGACTCAAACTAGCAGCAGCAGTGTTAAATATTTTGATATTCCTCATATTAGTCTTCTAAGAAACTTTGTTATTCTAAGCTTTCCAAAATTATGTGCCATTCTATTTCATTATTTAATTTCATTCGTTGACCAGGTAAGAATTTAAAACCAATTTTTATCAAACTTGAGATACTAAATCTTCTTGAAGATCTGTCTTTTTTAAACTAACAACCATTTTTTAAAAAGCGGGTCAGTTTGTCAAATATTTTCCATAGCAGAAATGTTGTTGAGAAAAAAACCCTATAAAATATCATCTAATTAAAAATCCAAGAAGGTAGTAAAACTGCCCAACTACTGAGCCTTGCCACACATGCTTGGCCGTGTAACATCAAGCTTTGCCAAAATGTCTCAATTCAAATGATTTAAAAATCAAAGGATGACTAGTAATCTCTCTCCAAATTCTATTAATTTTCTTTATATTTCTACTTGAAAGTACAAACTCTGTACATAACTATCATGACAGCTTTAGCACTGGTTTACATATGTCTTAGTTCCACAAAACAACAGCAAATCTCTTAGTTCTGGTTAGGTTTCAAAACAAGATTTTGTCGGTTTTTGCTCTCTACATTTTTCAAGTCCCAAAACTCAAAGGACGCTTTGTCAACTATCTCTTTTATTTTCCTTCCAAGTTTTTCATAGAACACTGGCTCCTTTTCATTAGTTCTTTCAGTTAACTACCTTTCATATCCCATTACCAAGTTCGCCCACTACTGTTAAATCAATTTCCATGTCTTTTACTTTAAAAAAAGGGGTTTTAAAGTTTTTGTTCTCTTAGATCCACTGAGTCACAACCACATACCAATGGGTATGTCCTGTGAATCTGCTTTCATCTTGACTGTTGTTTTCCTTGTGGTTTTTTGCAGACTGGTGGAATTTAAATTCAGCAAGGATTAGGGGAATCTGGTCATCACTGCCTAATATAAATATTAATTAGCAAATACTTATTATTTCCTGATGAGTACAGTAGAAAAAAACCCCTTACAACTATGCTCTATCATAGTTGGATTTAACCTTGTCCAAAAATACCAGCTCTTTAGGAAAGGGAATTGCAGTCCTGAAGTGTAACAGTACAACCATTTGCATATCAATCACCCAATGTAAAGTTTGAATGCTGTTTACCAAACCTCACATGAAAAAAAAATCCCTAAAAATAATATGGAAAACAAGAGGACAAAACAAAATTTTAAACTGACATAAAATAGCTAAATATGGGACAGATGCCACATGGGAATTTGAGCTCCACAAAGCTGGACTTATATAAGTAGGAATGCCCATTAAGACCACGCAATTTCATGAAGAAGGAATTTCAGCCTTAAGTACTGGACTTGGCTGAATGTAGATTGTGAATATTACAAAAAAGTGCTATCTAATAGTAGAGAACTAAAGAAAAGTATGTTGGGAAATTCTTGCCCTCTATAAAGAAAATTAAGAATAAAGGAGACTCCATCAAGACCACCAGGGTGGGGAATAGTAAGCATGTTGAATGTAAGCTCAAGAATGGCACTAGAAGATAAGATCAGAAAACCATTCGATAGGCTTGCTGTAAAAACAGCAAAGCTAGTTAGGAGGAGCTATAAATAACTAGAATTTTCAAGGGAGAGAGGAAAATGCTTCCCCTTCCTATCACTGAATTTAATGAGAAGTCCCATGGAGACTTCCAAGGTCAGGAAGCCGTGAAAGAGAGAGCAGACCTTGTAGTCAGCCACCAAAAAGAACCCTAGGGAGAAGGAGCCTGGAAAAGCCATAGAGAAATGAAGAGAGTGCAAACTGCAGCGGTGAAACTTTTTCAAATGGCAAGAGCTGGAGTATATCCTGACATAAATACTGTTAAGGCTGGCATGTGTAAAAGACTGCAGAGCCCTTAAAACAGGAATGGAATAAGGCCTACAAATGGGTAAATAAAATAGTTGAGGTACATTGCCCAAGGAAGCAAATGCATGCCCTGAGGTTCTGGAGCTGAGGCCTTCAGTACAGACCCAGCTCTTCCTCTGCTACTCACTGCTAAGAAACTCAGTGACTCAACAGTAAAGAATATTTAAAGATCTCAATCCAGGGGACTGACCATGGGAGAAGACACGCTACCAACTGTCTCTGTGTGCTTTTCTATCATGCCAGAGGGTGCAGACTAAATAAAATCTGCCTACTCAGCTTTCCGGGGAGGACTAAAACAGCACAAGGGACAGGTGCAGCTGGATGCCACAGAACAGCCTGCTATTCTAGAGCAAAACAAATCTGGGGCAACAGGTGATCCTTCTACAATCCTACACAGAAATTACTTCAAATCTGAAGACAGGGAGCAATATTTTCATTATTATCTATCTAAACACCTTTTGGGTTAGTAACTAAGTCATTCAAAGGTCCTGAAGAAAGACGTCTGAAGGAAGGACAAAACACAGCTGCTCTCTATGTGGATATGGAGTCAGTTCACCATGAACAAAACAGAAACAAAGTGTACTAACAAGCCAGCTCTAATAGGCAGCCAATATACCAACTATTCCATGTCTTCCCTGATACACCAGCCCTGCTTTATTCTGAAAATATATATCATACTCAGTTTTAAAATTCCAAAGTTATTTGTATGATTACAAAAATGAACCTGTTATCTATCCAAAGCAGTCCAAAACCTGGGGGTAGCAGAACAGGACAAATATGATGTATTGGTCTGGTAATTATGTAGATGATATAACAGATAAATCAAAATATCCTCATGCAAACACAAAAACTTGGAACTGCCTGAAAATTCCATCACGCACACCCAAATTCTCCACACAAAGCTTTGCCCTGGTATTTCCGATGGTAATTCTGGTAATTCTTCTGTATCAAGTGAGTTCCTGGTGTAGCAAAAGCCCTGTAGTATATGAAACACCTAGGTATAGCAAACAGTACTTCATCTCTTGAATTTCAGCATAACCTCATGCTTGTAATGGTGTCCAACATATTTGTTGTACTCTTCCATCATTTTATAAAGGTAATTTAATTCTGAAACAAACCATTGATTCATTTATCTCCTCAGCAGCTGAACCACTGGGAGGAAAAACAGGAAACAGCTGTTCCATCACACAAAACCAATGTGTGATGAGAAATTTATTCAAAACTAGAAAAAATATGACTCAAAAGAGATCATCATTTACAAAGGCTGGATTTGCAGTTTTTACAAACCAATTGCAAAGAATCACTGTGCAAGCTAAATTAGATATGCAATGATTCACAAATGCCCACTGATGAAAGAACTTTGTTGCTCAAATGCATTTAAACTATAATAGATGTCCATCCACAATCTGTTGGTTAAGAAAAACAATAAAAAAGAAACAAACCCCTCTATTTCTGTACTTACAGAAAATAAGAAAATTAATACACTGCTGTAAAATATGGTTCATGTTATACTTCATGCTTATAGATAACCTCTGTCTTTTCCGCAGCCCCAACCCTGTTGAGTGACTTGGTGTGAATAGACCAAAAATTCCTTTATGCTGACAGTAAATCACTACATCTCAATGAAATGGTCACATAGCAAAAGGTTTTGCACTCTTGTATTTCCCCTTGACTGCATTTTAAGTAAGATAAGTTTCAAAAGGACGTGTAGGTAACCCAAAATACAAGTTACTTTCCAGAAAGGGAAATATTCTGAATGCTCATGAAATACCCTGTTTTCCCTTGAAAATGCATACATTGACATACACAAGCCACCAATGCAATCCCAAGATTGCAAACAACAGACAGGAAGTCCAATGTTACAGCTCCCATGACAACAGCAGTGTGCTTACATGAAGTCAAAAAATCTCACATATGCAAGGGTCAGAACTATAATGGCCTCAAGCATGCTGCAGGATGCTCTAAATCTGCAAAGTGACTTGAGGATTTAAATCAGGAGATGGAGGACAGTTTGCTCTATGGAGTATTTTTCTTGATTCAACACAAAATCACATTTAGAAAAATTCTCCAGGACTTGGATACATTCTTATGTTTTTGCTGAAAGACAAACTATCCGGAATTATCATTCAGATTTTTATTCAGCCTAGAAGTAGTTCATAGTTGATTGGTTATATACATTTTTATTAAAAACTTGGTTTTTTCTTTGCTTTTATGCTTGTAACTACAAAGTTCCCTAACATTAATATTAGTAACTGGTAGGTAAATTTGAAGGTGGGTTTCCACCCCCTCCCCTTCACTGGAAACTTAGAGGATATGTCTCTTCTGCAGACTACAGTGCAGCACACAGCTACTGAGCTTGCTGAGGATAAAAGGAAATCTAGCCACAGCATATGGAGAGTGTTTGGGAGAAGTTTATCTTCAAACTCTGAGTGAGCTCACTAACAACTAACTGCCTCTAAGTCTAGAGAACAGATGAGATCATCACTTGTTTGTAAAACAGCTAGGAAGGACACAGATTCGAGTCCAGAAGCAGGGCTTCCAAGCACTGTGATAACATGACCAGTATAAAACAGCATAAACAACTGATGGGGACTGAGGGAACTTTTATTTATTAAGTTAATGATCCTACCTGAGTTATATTACAATGCATTACATATATTTATATAGGGAATATTTTTAGTATAAAACTGTAGTGTTTTAAAAGTGCTTAATCTAAGCTTGTCTGTCATCTTGGCACACGTCTGTCTCTTAAAACATCTGACATAAAACTATGGTTTCACATGAATCCAATAGCTTCATTCTGCACATGCTTCTTTTTCTCCCTCCAAGTAACATTATCCCAATAGGAGATTTTAAAAGATTACAGTATGACCAGGATTTCACCCATTCTCTAATACTTGAAGGGAATTCCTAAACACTCTAAGAACCATGACTGCTGTAACATGAAACTAGAGCAGCTAATAATACCTCCTTTGTTTTGGCCACTATTTACTAATGAAGGCTTGTATCCATTCTGATTGCTTGAAAACAATATTTACAGTGTTGAGAGACTAGCATGAAAATAACCAGTACATAACAATCACTTTTAATCACCTTAAAAGAAGATTACATTATTTTACTGTGGATTCAAAGTCCAAATGGTAGCAACACTCAATAGGAATTACACTTACTGGAAAAGCTAAGAGGAAGAAAAAACCCTACATTCATGAGAGTTCCTTAGAATATTCAGAGTCCTGCAACAAGTGCAGGTGCTGATTTCAAGACAAAAATAAACTTTTTCATTGCTTTTGTATGCTTCTGTGCTATCACAGCAACCTCCTCTGTAGGTCTCCATCTTCCAGTATTTTCTATACTAAAAGCAAGTCTTCAATCTCAGTTCAAAAATTAATGTATCTGGTTACAGTTGAAAATATTAAACAAAATTTTATTTTCACACAATTTGCAGGACAATAGAAACACTGTTTGAAACATGTGTTTTACAGGTAAATAATAGTGTCTAACTATATCATTGTCTAGTGAAATTATTAGGACAACAAAAATTAAAAAAAAGAAAGAAAATTAAAAAGTGGCTACAAATGCCAGGGCTGTTTGTTTCCAGCACTGCCCCTCTTGCAGCATTCCTGATGAAGGCTGTGTGCTGTCACACTGCCCTGAGTCACCCTGGTTCATTAGCTCTGACTCGTGTGGGGGCACCCTCAGAGCCCCCTGGCACTTGGTAGCCAAGTGGACATACTTGGACAGTGCTTAATAGCTGTATTATGTTCAATCTTTATTTTGACTTTTAGGTTGCCACTAATCCATATTTTCAAGAAAATTTCACGACCAGAGGGCTCATAACTGTACATTATCCAATCACTTTTCACATACAGAAGAACCAAATAGCCTCATTTCTCATGGAGGATGGCTTAGATATTGTGGCAAGTAAAATTTTCCAGTAGACATTTTTCCTCTAAGTTGTTCTTGAAATATCATACTGGTAAGGTATATGCCTACCAATTACTGTCAAGCCAAGCTTATTTAATTTTAGAAATTTTTTTTAAATATTCTGAAAGATTGTAGAAAAGCAAGATAAATTAAAATGTATATGAAATCTCATAAATTCAGATTTTAGTTATTCACTCACCAAGAGAGTCATGTTTATATGGCACAGTTTTTATTAACTTACACCAGAGTAAACAACCCAGCTTTTCAACAGTTCATACAGGTAATGGAGATAACTTAGTTTCAACTGAGAAAGAATTTAGAAAAGTGTCCAACTCTAACACTCTAAAATGAACCCTTTAATGTGCTGCAGAGAGATTTTCTAAACCAGACCTTCATGCTGCTTTACAGTTAATGAACAGTCACTAGAAGGAAAGTCAGAAAATGTGGAAAAACTGAAAGCATAATATAATGCTCTTGCCAAGACTCCCACACTATTGGCTTTAAATACCTAAGTGTGGTCACAGCTAAAACTTATTGTTCATAATTTGGCCCAATGTTGTTAAAGGTATAAGGCAACTGTAAAATAATACAAAATATTAAGCAATTTAGCTCAAACCCTATCACATTATGGTAGCAATATGACTTCTACAGACAGAGGGTAAGTTTTCTGGTTTTAAAGCTAGCATGTAAAGCTGGAGTAACTCAACCCAAAGCAAATACAAGTATAGACCTTCATTTTTAAAAGTTCAATTTATTTTTACAGTACTTACTGAAGGGAAAACATAATTTCATGCCTATTTGGCTCTTCTCCTGCTTCCCTGATTTTTTTCCAAATAGTCAATTCTGCTCATTAACTTTTTTCTTTAAACAAAGAAATGAGAAATACTGGGTCCGGGTAGAATAAAAACCTGTTTGTCCTTACCTACCAACTACTTTACCATAAGTAAATACACCTTTATGTCTAAAATGCACAATGGCATTTTAACAGGCAAAATACTCAGGCACAGTCAGATAAAAAAATTATTGTTAGAGTGGAGAAACACTCCAACCACTTGCAGATTATTTGCTTTATGTCATTATTTCCTGTAAATTCCTTTCAGCATGCTAGACTAGAAATTTTATTTCAAAATGGAAAGCTGAAAAATCTCAAATCTGCCTGTGGCCCACACCACAGAATCACAAATCAGCCTTTTTTGTTAAATACAAGTACAAGTACAACATAAATGTTAGCCTGAAGAGCAATGTTATATTTCAGGTATGCAGGGAAAACTGTGAAGGGAGAGTAAAAGTCCGTCTAAAGAATTCTATCTTTCAAAATATGTAGCAAGAAGTAAAAAAACTGTGGGAAAAGCACGTAATTCTAACAGAAATATGGTATGACAGCAAACCCAGACCTGAAATTCCTACAGAAACAATTAAAAACAACTCAGAAGTGAAAGTCAGTAATAATTTAATTTTTTTAAACTACTTTGTGGGTTGTGAATCTCAGAGAGTTTGGCACAATAACTTTACTAATAAGACTCGTGTCCAGGTAATTTCATGTGGACACTCCACAAGCCCTCTGTCTAATAACTCAGATCAGTCATGTGACTGAAACACAGCACATAAACAGGCACTCTATGCTGCTTATTCATACTAACACAAATGCTTTCAAGTTTTTCTTTCACTTCTTAAGAATCAATATGGGCCTCTTCATTATATAAATTATGTTTTGAATACATTGGAAAAGTGTATCTTCCAAAATACTACTAGATATAAAAGAGGGTTACACTCTTCATTCTGATAAATATTGACAATTAAAGGTTACAATTAACTCAACACCTGAGAAAAACAACCAAAAAATGTTCTTACATACACACAGCATTACTAACCCTTCCTTTCTTCATGTGTTAACATTTGCAGGAACAAGCTCCTGCATTTGGTTAATGCAACTGTTGTTGAAATAGCCTAAGCAGATATTATTTCCATGACTGATAGTGAAATACTCAATCTATCTGTATTTTCAGAAATGCCACAAAAGCATGCACTGACTAGAATTGCTGATACAGCTCTGGAAGGGAGTAGGACAGCAGAGGGAGGGAACTGAGATCTCTCTACCGGTTCAAAATTAAAATCAATATTTATATTAATTATAAAATGTTTACTGTAATTAAGAATCTATTAAGAATTAAAAATTAATTATAAACAACAATTAAAATACTATATATTAAACAGAAAACAACTCATGTCTAGTTCTATTTTTTAAAAAATATTATCCAAGATGACTATTTTAGATTCCACATTAATAAAAATTTTAAAATATAGATTTTTATAAAATGTCTACAAAAAATAAACATTTTTTACCTCCAAATCTTTTTTTTCCCCTGAAATTTTTCTTAACAGACACCACCAACTGATTATAGCTCAACTTTATGGAAATAAAGAAATCTTAACACACAACTCCTTACATTAGCCATGCATATCACAAATCTTTGCATGACATTCATTTAACACAGGAGTCATAGAAATACCATGGACACTACAGGGGAAAAGACCAAAAACCTGATGCTAACAAATGCTGAACTACTATACCAAATCATTGCATGAATTATGAAAAACTCCCACAAGGTAAATCTATTATAGAATCACTATTCTCCATGGGAACAGACATGGAGCAATTAATATTTTCTTTAATTGTCGCCTAATTAGTCATTGGCATTTTAGTAACTTAGCAACTATGAAGAATGTCAGGTATATTAGAGTGCTAACTTCCATCTGAGCAGAGTTGAGTAAGGCAGCAGAGTTCTTGCTTCTTAAAGCTCAAACTACTGGCACCAGGAATGTAATGACACAGCAGAGATAGTACTGACGCCTACAAAATAAGCTTAACTAAAGAATTTAGCTATTATGCACTGCAACTATGTTGTTGCAGCTGCCATCTGCAGATCTTGAGGTCACTTGCATAGCTTGAGAGAATCACTCTGTGAAAGTCTAGAGAGCTGCCCAGATTTCTTACCTTAGTCAATGGTGGACAGGTTCACTTTTGTCACATTACTTTACCACCACGGCAAAACCACCATCATATCAGCTAAAAACAAAGCGGACTTCAGCTCTGTGAACCTTACATCTCACAGATCCCAGAAACTCTGACTCTGGGAATCAGCCAGATTGCTAAGACAGTGCAGCTGGTATCAGGTGTCCAAGCAGTGGATACCTGTTCAAGCAAAGCCAACACCAGAGCCTGCACTCTCATGATCTCTTGTATGGCAAACTCTTTGCACTTGTGACTCCTTTAATATGTACTAATGTGAGGGGTCTGCACTGTTCCAACACAGACAAGCAGATGTCTCCTAAACAGATACAACAGCCACATTACACACATCCATCTGATAAGGGGAAATGGTGCACTGAATTTAGCTACAAAAACTAAGTGCAAAATTAGAAAAAATATTCAAGATAAAGTCTTATGTCAATAAATGTAGAGGATCAACTGCTGGACCACATGCTAATGGACATACTAATAAGGAGATTCTCTAACTATTGATCATGTAGAAGAGAAAATTGGGTAAAGTAATAAGCACTTCTCTCCTGTGCTAGAGAAAACTGGTACCATACAAAACATACATTAAATCCAGAGGAGTCTAAATCTGCATATGAAATACCTCTCAACAGTAATAATATGCTACATGAAGAAAAATATAACATCGTGTATTTTCAATATAGTGCAAATTCTTAGGCCCACCTCCCTATGTAGAGGAAGAAAAAAGAAGAAAAAAGAAAAAATCACTTAACCAAGCGACAGTTCAGTGACTTTCCTTTATTAGAGCTAGAATTTTTATGTAAGGGATATGCACAAATGAGATCCACATTTTCCTACTTTAAAATATAAAGGTCTCTATTGTTCCATGTTGCACCAGTACTGCTAGGAAAACTTAATTTCTCCAACTTTTTTTTCCTCTTGAAGAACAGAACTACTGTTCACTTAGCTGTTCCAAACAGAATGCATGCTCAAAGGGTGAGATAAGGGGAAAGGAAGAACAAATTACCACATTCATTTACTACTTTTTCCTTCTTCCTTTGATTATTAGCATGAAAGATTCCTACAAATGCCCATAATTCATTCAATTATTTTAACCCAGTGCATACATTCAATAGGCCCATATATTTGTGGCATCCATTAAGTTAATTTCTGTTTGTGTAAATCTATCTATAATGCTAATAATATAAGCCATAACCACATACAAATATTATTACAAAAACAATATTCTATGCTAAAATAACAAGAAAACAGTGCTAAGAGAACTTGATGCATGTTGAACATAAGGAGATTATATACAGAGGCTGATAAGAAGAAAAACAGTTTTAGTGTCCATCTGGATGAAGAAACACTTTGACACATGATCAGAAAAAGTTTAAAACCACGTGTTTCTTTCTGTGCATTGTAGTTATGCAAAGTGCTTTACAGTCCCTGTTTATCTTTTGCTGACTTGGAGACAGAACTTTTTCTATTTAAATAATTATTCAGTGAATAATTATTACTTTTGTTTCTGAGTTCATATAAACAGACTACAAAAAAATCTTAAAATTAAAGCTCTCCCACCCCAAAATGCTTTATGTTCTGTATTATACAGCGGTGGTGGAAAGTGGTTGAACAGGCAAGCATGATAAAACCTAAGGAACTCACGTCAAATTGGCAATGTCCAATAAAAACTTATAAACACATCCTTCAGCTATCTCAGCTACAAAACACTGTCCCATCTCTCCCCCCTAAAATTTGTAATGATACTTAAATGTACCATGCATACAGCATGTTAACTAAACCCACAGAATTATATTCACCCCTTCATAGGACAGTGAACACGCCCTCTTCACTGCATCTGCTCTCCCAGCAAGTTTGTACTTCCATTGACCAGTGTGGTGAATTTCACAAAAATCACCAGTACCACAAAGCTCTGCAACCTGGTAAAAAACCTGACATACACATGTTTATAGAACTCTTCAATTAACTACTTAAATGGAAAAATACTAATTTCTAGAAGGACACAAGTCTATTACAGGAGGGCACAACTGTCATGGAGTCAGTCTTTTCTTCCCTTATCACTGACAAAATTTCATATTCGTTTGTTCAATTTTACCATAGGATTCGGTGATCTTACATGAATGTAAATGATAGATGAATATGTAAGTTTTCTTCCATTTCAGTCCTACTGGAAGTTGTTGAAGACTCTGAGCAATAACTGCTAGAAATTTCTTCGAGAAGAAGAGATTTCCATTTAGTCAGGACCAATTTATAAGCATAGCTTTTATGACAACACACTCTTTTACCTTGATTATTTTTCCCCTTCCTCATGGTTATTCATACATTTTAACAGAGGAAAACTACAACTCCTTTTTTTGCTAAGCTCAGTAATCAGTGGTCAAAATCTTTTATAGATTACATCAACAACTATTTAATTTCCACCAGGGCAGAAAATCTTTTATTACTTAAAATAATTAAGAACGTGCTTAAAATCTTAAAATATTAAGAATGTGCTATGTAATTTCTATAATAATAATTTATACATTCATGATTTCATTCTAAACTTAGTATTCATTGTGTTATGTAACTTAAGGGAACACAAACCAGGGCAGTATCACCACATTAATGTACATTATTCAAGTATTACTTGTTTTATTATCGTAAAAGAGGTGTAAAAGAAATAGAAATATCTTCAACTTGGGGGAATACTATGCTTTCTTTTCATGAGCAACAAATTTTTCACTGCAATCTAATACTCTCATATATAATGCTTTTCTTATATTTATGGAACAACTGTATTATTAGTTTATCCATCAAATGTTTATACATACATATATGCTATATATATCCAATTGTGTAGAATTATAATAAATAATTTTACAGCTATCATATAAATGGAAAAATATAAGCATATATTACATACTTTTTCTGTTTAAAATATAAATATCTATAAAATGCATTTATCTTTTTATCCTGTATATAGGTGTGTTATATTCTTATATGAAAAGAATATTTATCAATAAATAAATTTATACATAAATCTAGGTATAAATATTTACCTACACACATTTTTATACTGATATATATGTATAGACATATACATATATATATATAAATTTTATATACATATATTATAGACATATTTACCACATGGCTATTTTAAACCAAAAGAATTTTAGAGGATGGCAGTACATTTTTCTAAAAAGCAGTGTTCAGCATAAGGTTGTTCAATGTGGGTAAGTGAAATATCCTATTCAGTGTTACTAAGTATTTACTAGTTGAAGCCACTTTTTTAATTGAAAGGTTATCATGTTATCAAAACAAACAAGGAAACAAAACAAAAAAAAAACCAACCAAACAAAAAAACCACTATGAAAAGCTTACCTCATACCATAAGGACTTCTCAGGACAGGAATTAAATTTCCATTTTATTAGAGACTGAATTATAGTTAGCTGTTCTGTTGTAATCCTAGAAAACTTCATGCCACTGTTGTTTCTCCTTTGTTCAACATAATTCCAAGCAACAGTTCCTATGTGCCCTGATGGTAAAGTCCTAAAAATTGCTCTTGTTCCAGTATAAACTGATTTTTTAACCTCTTTATCATTTTTACAGAAACGTCTTATTAAGAGTGTCGAACGTTCCTTTTTGTTTCTAAAAAAATCCTCTTCCAGCTCTTCTTCACAGTTATCACTGCAGTCCTCAAAATGGCTCAGAAAGGGCTTTGAGGGCATCCTTCCAGTAAAGTTATTTCCACAGAAGTTGTGACCTGAGCATGCCACTTTAACCTTTCGTGGTGCTCTTTCCAGACATAAGAACTTATCCCTTAAAGCATCTTCATACAACTGCTGTCCATTTTTATTCTCACAATTATTTGTCAACTGCATTATGCTGCAAGTGCAGGCTGGGGAACCAGTGGTGTTACCATCACCATCACTCATGGGCTGCAAGCAGTCATCCAAAAGGAAGCTGTTGTGTAAACCACACAAAGCCTTTGATATATTCCTTTCACTAGCACAATGTAAGTGAAAAAAGGCCACTTTATCAGGATCACTGCTGTCATTCTTATTTACTGCTGTCTGGCTTCTTAATGAAGGTCCATTCATTTTCAACTGAATTTCAGCAAGCATGGCTCTTTCCAGAGAAACAGGAATTCCAGTTTCCAGGCATGCCTCTTCCCCTGCTAGAGGAGCACAAGATTGATACAACTGGCTGCAGGAGATATTGCTCTTGTAGTTCTTCTGTACAATGTTACAGTTAATGTTAAGAAATTCCACTGAATCAGAGATGGAGCTGTTCCTCTCCCAGAAGTTTTCATTACTCTTGTCGTTAGCCAGTTGTTCTTTAGCCAGAGGGAATATTTTGGGCACTGAGCCCTGAAGACTTTCTTCTTCAAGTCTGTGTAAGTAAGACAGATTGTGTGTGGTTTGCCTTCCTGAACTGGCTGTATGTCTTCTTATAACACTGGTGTCCAAAGCATTTTCAGTATTTTCATCTCCAGCTGACTGGGCAGCTATCACTTTACCCTGTACCACAGAGAGCAGAACAGACGCTGTCATCTCCTCAGAGGTCATCTTGACACAGTCTCTAGTTGCTGGACGTGTGCTGGGGATGGGGGGAGGACCTTCCCCACCAATCCTCATACCATGATTTCAGTGTAATGAAAGCTAAAGAATCAGGGAACACATGATAAAATATATATCGACTGCTTGTTCTTTTTGCACTGATGTTTACAAAAAATTAATTGTTTCTACTGTTGGGCTGCTAGGCTTTCCCAAACTTGGATTACTGGCTTGAGACATTAACATTTTTAAACCAGTTCTTTATTATGACGTAGCCATTCAGCTGGACTGTCTCCACAAGTAATTTTTCTGTCATATATAGCCCACACAATGTTGCCTCAGATTGTAGATGACCAAACACATACTCCATGTCACAGATGCATCTCCCCACAGGGCACCCACAAAGTTGTTTTTCTGTAGAGAAAAAACATATATAGATATATTAAACAGCATCCATGGAACAAAATCCACCATCATAACTACAAACACAAGATAATTGTACTGAAACCTAGAGAATTCCAAAATACACATTTAAATCTGTCTTAAAATTTCACAGAAGAATTTTGGACTGTCATCACTGTCATGTTTTACATATTTAAATAGCTTTCTCCACTTCACTATGGAAGGTGACATGACTGCAGAAAACAAATTAGTCTGAGGTGTAACAATGAAATTGAACACATAAATAAAAAGGGAAAAAAGAAAATGTACTTTCCATATTTTTTCTGACTCGGGATAACCAGGATAAAAAATTCTGAAGAACACAATCAACTTTAAATCTACACTGTCTTTTAAAATAATTCTTTTCATGTTCAGAAGTACAACTACAATTGTTTTGGTGTTATATGGTTTTTGCTTTCCTTAAACTGTATGCTGTTACCATGAAATCATAAAGAAAACATAGTATTTTCACCACAAGTTTATAACTAAAAAAGCATGAAGAGTAAAATCGAAACAGAAATAATCTTCTGACTCCTTTACTTGTATGCCTTAAGCTAAAAAGCTAACCTGCCTTTCAACATTGTCATTAATTCCCAACTACTTTCCTGCAGGCAGCACAGTAGAAATAAATCTTGGAATCAGAAAATATGAGATTACAGACAGCTCAACAAAGGAAACAGAAGACTAAAAGAGACATTCCTAGATAAATCATGGTCAATTAAACAAATGCACTTATACTTCAATTTATCACATTTGCCACTAAAAACATAACATGTATTATTAAAACTATGGAAAATGTAGGCAGTTATATTAAGGTCTACATTTACCAGAACAGTCTAAATTCAATAGGAACAAGCAAAAGAAAAATACTTTAAATTTTAAAAAATAGCAGAAAACTAAGGCAAATGATGAAATCAGTTTCAGCTACACATAATAATTAAATCATCCATAGTGGACAGAATTAGAAATTATGGGGGGCATAAAAAGCAGCAAAGCTCAATGATTTATTTGAAGTGTAAAATCTATTTTGATATTCTTCTCAAGTAGTTATGATTAACAATTTTATTTTAATCCATTTTAGAGTGTCAGGTTTCATTTTTTATTGATTGCTAACCTTCATCCAAAGGCAATCTGGCACAAATCAAAAGGTAAACACAATCATTCGTTCACGGGATATTTGACATCCCATTTTCCCACCCAATTAAATTAATAAGTGTAACTAAATGCATCATATTTGCTAGGGTGGACGGAGGGTCACAAAAAAAAAAAAGAAAAAAAAAATTAAAAGAAGTGACATTTAGCTACAAATCTGTGGCTTAAAAGTTTGCTAGGGCAAGAACAGCACTATTTCTTCATACAATAACTACCACAAGTACATGGAAAAAAATGCAATTTCATACTTCAATAAAGATTTCAATTTTACTGGTTTAACTACAGGGAGAGTCACAAAGGAAAGTGACAGAGAACAAAGAGTCACAAGTTTTACATTCTCCACCCATTACGAAGCGCATGTACATGCCAGATCAGCCAGATCAGAGTCCAGGTGGTAAACTCAGATCCTGTACTAGAGAGATTTAGCACCAGAATGGAAAATAACAGCCCCAGTTCATAGAAAAGTTGTGTAGAAGGAGATAGCAGTAGTTCAATGGAGTGGCAAGCTTGGGTCTTAAGACAGAGTCATATTACCAACACAGCTCACAGAGCACCTTATGACTTACTGGAACAGCTCAGCTGCAGAGCACATACAATGAAAAGGTAACACTCGTTCAATTTTTAAAGTCTACATTCTCTGGTAGTCCCTCTACCTTTAAACGGTACCCTGAAATTTATTTTAATCCACTTTCTTCAACCTCACTTATTTCACTTTAAAAAAAACAAAAAAACCCCACACTACCACCAACATGCACACAAAAAAAGGAAAGCACTTCAGCAATTCTTATTGTATCATTTCCTATCCCTCTTCCCTGTCCTTCCTCTTCAAATACACAGATGACAGCTTACGTAACTTTTTGACACTACACACTTGATGGAGCCCATCTTATTTTTTCTGGCAACCAAGGCCTTTCAGTCCAAACTTACATACAGTGATGCTGATCAAAGGAGAAAGATTTAGGAAGGAGAAGCAGCTGATTTTTTTCTTGATCTCTTTATTTTTTTTCTTGCTATATCAAGTAAAAATAATTCTTTGTAAAAGATATAAAACATCAGTAGTTGTCTTCAGCACTGATTTTTCAAAGAATTCTGTGATCTATCAAAATGTCTTACTCTACTGATTTATCTCTCCTGCCACCATGATATATACATAAATGTACTCCCTGTGTTATTCCTAAGTCAAGGATAAAAATTAATGGATTGGATTGTCACTGCAAGTATTATACCTCTTATTACAGCTGTTGCTAAGTGAAACTCTAACAAAATATCACTCTACTGTGCAAAAAGACAAATTATTATGCAACTTTAACATCTCACAATGACTTTAAGATCATGAAATTGACCATGTATGTTAAATTACACTGGTTTTTTATGAAGAAACATTAAAAAAGAAAACTAATCACATCATTGATTTGCTTCTGTAAGTAGAAATTTACTAAAACCAGAAGCCCATTTATATCCCTGACTGTCCAAAAAGCCCATTCACAGACTAGGACTGAGCTTTCACAGTCCTCCTTCCTACTAATAATAATGGAATCATTTTCCCATGTCTCTCTTACAGCAAAGTGTTTCCACACCCTCCCCAAACAGCTTCTCTCAGACCTTCTCCTTTTCTCTAGAAATTATCTCAAATCTCCGTCAACACTGGCTCTGTTGGTCACCTCCCTCCCGAGCTGCTGAGGCCATACACCTCTCCATTCTCTCCTTGCCCATTCTCTCTACCAGTATCACTCTTCTCCATCTGTGCCTGTTTGAAATCCAATTCATCAAGAATAATGTCTGCATAAGAAGCTCCCACTGCATGTCCAGCTGTTCCCATTCTCTTGTGATCACTGCAATGCGACTGCAATGCAAATGTGATCCATCTCAAGAATCTTTTTACTCAAGTTACTTCACAGCTAAAATATCTTCCTAATCTAATTCGTAGTATGGTTGTACTAATGTGCTACAATAGCTCAAGAGAGAAAATGAGCAGCATAGGGAATGGAAGAAAATGCTTCCTAATATGGTTTATACATTTCTGCAATTTGCAAACATAATTTGATGTTTCAGCTATGTCAATCTAGCAGGTAGCTGCCACCAAAACTGGTAGACCTACTCCTCTCCTCACTCTTCTCTTTTTGTCCCCACTCTCTCCACCTCACTCATTTGGAGATCATGAATCCACAGAGTCAAACTGATTCACTTGGTTGATAAGTCAAAAAATTATTCTTTTCATCCAAACAAACTGCAGCCACATGATTACTATATTCCATGAAAAGAAAATATCAGGAATGCCTGGTAGGGACCACACATCTCAGTAGAAGCTTCAGTTTAGGTCATGTTTGCTAGGATGTCTAAATGCACCCTGACATTTCTCTAAGTCTGGTATGTCTAGTGTATGATGCAAAACCTCATGAGATAGCAAGTAAATACCACATTGGCAAAGCTTCTGATCTACGGACAACTGCAAAAATATCTGAAGTTGTGGCTCTGCTGAACAGATGACAGGGGTTTCATGTGTCCTCAGTTATACTCTTCTCAGTGTCTGCTTTCACTGCAATCAACAGATTTCAATTCGGTGTGCACAGCAAATTCCTGAAACTGATGGAATTCATTACACATGCTATGAAGTGTGTTAACACAGTGTTATATATGCTATCAAGTAAAAACCTCACAAGCTCAACCAATAAAACTGTATTTCGTATCTTACTGTAGAATTGCAGAACTATCACTCCCTGCGGCTTCCTTTACTTGCCTGTCTGCATTTGGTGAACAAAGCCTAGATCTTCATATAAAATCCTCAAACAAACATACACATGCACTTGCATGTAAAAAAGCTGAAATTATTCAAAAGCATACTCTTCCCATCATTCCCATCCACAATGATTTAGTTTACAGTTAAATCTGACCATAAAAGCATATGAAGCAGACAGCAAAGCCTGCACTGTACTCAGTACATGCTGGCATTTTCTAAAGCCACTAGATTGGCTGATGAAATCCATTAATAATGACACTGGTTCATTTTACAAGGCCTAAGTTATGTCAGAAAGGTAATGTGCTCCTTCTATCAGTAAAGGAAAGTAAAAATATAAGAAATTAGATCCAGCATTAGTGAATCATTGTGGATGCAGAGGTCAGCCAACAAAGACAAATGAGTAATTAAAAAAACAACCTGGCAACCATTCAGCATACGCATTCTCAGAATGTATTAGGTCTGAAAACATGTGACACAAAAGTAATTTGTCTACTTTTTTTTTTCATTTACACTGACTACATGCACTTTAAGACTTCAATTACAAGCTGGTTCTAATTAGCATTAATAACAATTAATATCAGCATTTAATGATTTCTTAATCCCCAGATATCTGGACCTGAAGTCTACAACAGTCTAGGCAAAACATCCAACATAATCAAAGACTACAAAACTGTATTAATTTACTATCCACTTAACCTGTAACTCATTACTCAATCTGAAGTCAGACAGAATTCTGCTTCAGTGAAAACAAAATATAGCATGTTGAACTTAGAGCATTATTTAGTCTTAGAAAAGGCATGTGAAGGACCAGAACCATCACACGATGTGGTTAAATTAGAAAGCACTTCAATTCTAGGCTATCAAAGGAAAAGAGGATCATGTAAATGTTTGAGGATGCTGTTTGGATTGTGGGAACAAGTAGCAACTGCATGAGGGGCAGTAAGGGATGGGTGTCAAGGTGAAGATGGGAATTGTTTGGAGAAGCTGGGTGCTGTCAGTGATGCCAAATGCAATTCTGTATGTATAATGCTGTGGGAGCTGCACAGGAAATTCAGTGAATGCCTGGTAGGGCCAGGATTATGATGGCAGAGAATAAGGGGGACTGAAACAGATACATGACATTACTAAACACATACTGTGGTTTCCATGGACTAACTGCTATTGGATTGAGACAGACAGTAATTCAAAACAGCTAAAGGGAAGTGCAAGAACCCTGACAATCCTCCCCTCTACCCTGGCCATACTGAGACATTTACAACTATTTCTTCAACGTACATCCTACATGCTACGTATACAAGGTAACTATCCTAAGCAAAAGTCATTTCAGCATACAAAACACCCACCAACAACCAAGTGATTTTATTAATTATTTCAAATTACTATTATTTACATAGTATCTAAGGCATAAGCAATCAGTTACTGAGAGATTCTTGGGAAATTACAGAAAATAATTTGGCATAGTAAGTGGATATAAAACTACTGATCATCTTTGTCACATCACCCCAACAACTATGCTTGACAACTATAATCCCAGTTCAAGCTCTTAAGGAGAAAACCGATTTATGAGGAAAATGTTTTGTATATTAGAACTATCCATGTACAATTAAAAAAGAATAATGGGCTTTGTTTTTTAGTATATAAGTTATAGTTTGTTCCAGACCAATTCCTTAAACAGAATAAGAAACCACATTTATTGAGCTCTCTTCAATTTATGCTGTATCATGCACACTATAAGTTTTTCATTACAGTGTTTTATGTCAGAATCAAGCAGGAGATACTGTCACAATAACAGGGCACCAACATGTCATCACCATTTTCTAAACCTCATTTCTCCCAAGGGGACTATGGGCAAACAGTAAAGAGGAAATAGCTAGACTCTTAAGAATCACTCAAGATGTGCACAAATCCTATTTGAACAGTTGGAAGCAAGTTATAACAACATTTGATTTGGCAAAGAGCATCATTCAGAACTTGAGATTTACCACCAGCATCTGTGTTTCAGCAACAAAAAAATCTCAAAGAACTACAGTATTTGTATGTCCTGTCAAGTTGGAGTCTTTTTTCTAATTTCTAGAATACTTATCTAAACATAATTGTGTATTAGATATCTCAAACTATGCAAATGTCTGCCAGATGGTGAACCCTCTCAATTGCCTCATCATTCATCACTCCATCAGGGAGAATGTTAAGCTTCTGCCAAATACCAGCTCCACTCTTCATTTCTTTACAGGAATTCCTTTTCTGCCAAGGAGATGCACAGAGAGAGGCCAAAACTGCATTTATCTCACTGTCAGGATCAGTTCTGTATTTCTTTCTAGATCTGACCTGCAATAAGCTGTTTAAATAAACTTTCTGTTTAGTGGTTACTTAAATTTCATGCTAAGTGACCTTATCTGGAAGCTGTAATTCCATCACTGACACTTGGACAAACAAGCCCTTCTACCTGAGATGCACAACTCCAGCTGTTAAAGGCAGAATAATTCTTCTCCATCTTCGAACGAGTACTTCCGGAATAACGTTTCTTCATTTTTTGAGGAATGTGAAAACAGTCTTAAATGCATAAAAAAGATTTTCAAGCACTGAGTCACTCACAGGAAAACAAAGTGCAGTACAATTAAAAACAAAAATCTTCAAGGCACAGAATTCAGCAGACTTATCACTGGTAAGTAGATCTCTTAGAAAGATTAGACAAAATAAAAAGCGAGAAGAAAATTACTGACAATTAATAAACTATATTACACAAAAGAATAGGCTAAATAATGCTTATACAGAAGAAAAATAAGAAATACAGTGAGAAATAAATTTTTTTTTTAAAGCATGTAAAAAACAAATGCACTAGCGCCATCAGAATTTAAGATCTGAACATTTAAAAAGTAATCATACAAACCTTTCCAAAAAATAGAAGCAATTAAAAATGAGGTTTGAGTTTTAAGCCAACTGCCCTGCCCACACATTGAGTGTGTGTTTGAGTACCAACAATTAGTCATTGAGATCCTTTGAAGCACCTAGAGTTTCAGACTTGAAAATAATTCATCCATCATCCTATTTCAAGGCTTTGTCCGCCTTTGAAAACTTTATGGTTTCCCTGAACTCAATGCCATCATTCATACCTTCATCTTACCCTTAAAAAATTCTCGAGTTCTACACACAGACCCCCCCTTCATTTGCATGGTTTCACTTTAGTCAAATTATGCCATTTCTCCTCAGTTGCTAAAGCACAGTAAGTCCCTTCATTAAGGCCACCTAGTAATAAATATTTTGAAAAATAACAGGAGACTTTTCTACTGATCAAGGCTCTAAGTCTACCAAATGGAAGAAGAAGAATTGAAAGTGCTTTGTGCACAACACATCTTGATTTGAAATTATTTTTAAAAAATTTCAAATTGTGTCTTTGTTAAAATATTAATGAAAATAATTGTTGTCATCACAATACAATTAATAAATATCAGGGAAATTATAGTATGTATTTATTTATCAATCATTTAAAACATTAATACAAAATGGAAAGCTTACAGACAAAAACTAATATGCTGAGAATTTGGTTATCACATTCAAAATCTGCCACTTGGAAATATGAACTGATTATGACTCCAAAGAGTCAACAGTAACCTGGGACTACAGACTAATGTAGTAGTAATTAGTAAACATGGCATACCATATCCACCATAGTTTTTAGATGTGAAGGGAAGTAAGTAGGAAACAGATGTTGGCCTCCAGTTGTAAAAAACATCCAATCACAGATTCACAATGGCACACCAGTGACAGAACTGGGTGTTTCACACTCTGATGCCAGTCCCTTCCTACCACACCTGTGAAAAATGCTTTTGGAGATGCTACCTTAACCAGAGGATAGCATTTGTCTGAGTCAGTTGCTCCAAGCCTTCAGAGGTCAGCCAGCCATTGGCCAAGCCCTACGGTACCACAGCATGCCAGCCACACTCCACACCCTGCCTGGAGTACCACCCATGCCTGCCAGCAAAGCTGCACCCCCTGTACCGGGATCCACGCTTCAGCAGTGACAGAAACCAGCACATCGGTTTCTACAGCAGCAGGATTATTTGCCTGGACACTGGTAAAACAGTAACAGTTTGGCCCTGAGGTAAAGAACCCTTTACCAAATATGCAAACACCATTAACTCTCATTCTCCTTTTTCCTAAGGCAATACCAGAGAGGTTCACATCACAAAGCAAAATCCCATGTCCAGCAGGAATCTCTAGCCCTGGCAAGCCTCTTTCTTATCCAGTTCTGCTTAACAGCAAAGTGCCACTGGTAGTAGCCTTCCCATGTGAGCTCACTAGCATTTGTACCATGTGAAACCATGCCTTCAAGGGACTTTATGTGCCACACTGACACATATTTCAATAAACAGCAACTGCACTTTGTCATACGAACCTGTCACCCCACTGAAGTTTTAAAATTACTCCAATCCAGCTGTGGCACAATAAGCAGCAAGAACACTTCAGTTTCCTAGTCTTGTTTGTTTTTTCTTACAGCATTTTTCTCGTGTGAGCACCCAAGTCTTCTCTCATTTCCCTCTCTCGCGCTGTCCTGTATTAGCTGTAATTCAAGCCACTCTGGTGAGAACAGAACAAACCTGCAATAAAAATATTTCTGAGACTAAAATGTCTGAGAGTATGTTAAAGGCACATATATCACTACAGTTTATGTTCTGTAAACCCAAGCTAAGACTTTTAGTCACAGTATGTTAAGCCACAGTAGTCCTATTTAAAACATGACTTGAGAAATAACTTTAATGTTACTGTTCAGCTGTCATAACTACAATAAGATTGAGTTTGAAACCCCAGTATATGTTTCAAATAAAAATTAAATGCTAATCTGTAGGAGGACATAAGTTCAGTCATTTGTCAATTTATGCATTTACACTTTAGTTAAGGAAAAGCAAAGAAAAATATTTCAAATGCTGAAAACTGACATTATTAAATCACTGCACAATTTCCCTTTCTCAAAATAGATTTTCTTTGTATACCACTCTGGATCTATTAATGCCATTCATTCAGGAATCTCAATATTTAACCTCTTATTCTTTCTCTTTTGAACATCTGCTATGTCCTGTGCATATTATTATGCCTAAGAGAGAATATAAGACTAGAAAACAGGGTAAAAGCAAAACAAGGCAAGAGCAAACAACCTGTTTACTTCAATTGTAATTAATTATCTTCTTTAAAAACATGAAATTTTCAGAAGACTATTGATTCAGCAGCCCTGAAAATACATTAAACTATTTCTATATTAATATTACTGTTCTAATATTTCTAGATATTAAGCACTGTAACACTGAAAACAGCACTACTCAAATAATATTTGCTCAGCAAATCAAGACTACATTAATTTTTTTCCTATGATGGTTTTATCAGTCACATCATTCTCTGGGAGAAAGCCCACCCTGACATCTAATTCAAGCCATGAAACAACCTTTAAGATGTTGGCTCTTGCTAAAATGAAATGTGCAAGCAGCAAGTCACCACACAACTGCAAATTATTTTTTCAGGATGTTGGAAGATGTTCTTTATGCTCAGATAAAATTGATTATGTTGAGAAAGACCCCTTCAGTGATAATTTTAAATTAAACGTATTAATACTTCAAAACCCCTGTAGGCCACATTGCAATTCAAATTATAAATACTATTTATTCAATCTCACTCAATAAATAAATAGGACAGAAATATACCCACAATCAAAATTACAAAGTTTCTTTTATAATATACTGTCACATCTTCCAAGATAAATGGAGTCAAACACTGAAAATACAAAACAAATTCCATGTTTCTTAAGTTCCAGTTGCATTTCTTTAACAATTTAACCTATTTGAAGGAGAAACATGCCTGAAGATTAACATAGTACGTCTTCATTAATGATTGTGACATACTGAGGTGATCTTTCATTTGAGAACCTTTAAAATCATTGTAATGAACATTTACATCCTTGCTGAGGAGGTATTTATTTGCTTTTCCTGGTTATCTTTCAGACACTTTAAGAAAGTAGTCCATCAAATATTTCTGACTAATTGTACTTACAATCTGTGGCTTATAAATGTGCATTTGTACTTCACCCATTATTTCAGGATAAAAAGACAACCTTCACCAAGTATTCAATTTAAGTTCAGTCTTCATAAAACAGGTCACTCATGGGTAGTACAGTTAAGCTCCTTGCTTCAAGAATAGTAAGAATATAGAATTCTAAACACTAAAATCTGCTCCCTTGATGAGATGGGACTTTTTGCCAGATTTTAGTCTACTTCAGTCCACACACTATAGTTAATTAGGTTAAGAATATGTGGCAAAAGCTAATTCTGTGTTATCTAACACAAACAATTACTTGCTCAAAGCTTCTTACATTTCTTAAAAGTTCTTGTACTTTCAGCTGAATAGATGGAATTTTAACCCAATGAAGTTGTTCGTAAAACTAATGGACAAGCATCTCAGAGGATATTTAAGGTTCATGTAGCGTAGCTAAAAGTACAATCTAAAACAAGAGAATGCACAATAATCAAGCATTATATAACTTAGTTACTCCTAGAAGAAATGAATTTGAAATAACTGCGACGCCACTTCCAACAAAAGCTTTTCTTAGAGCTAAGGTATTATTATTACTAAGGTCTTTCTCCTCTACAGACCCTCAACTAATGTGCAACTTCTTCACAGCCAAAATGATTTACAGAACTTCTCTTCTATATCTGAGTAACATCTGCATGAAATTTATTGAGTCTAGCATTTTCGAGACTTGCACTTTGTAATAAACCCAGTTGCTACAGGCCAAGTTAAAAGTTGGAAGAAAATGTGTACAGACACACAGTGTGCCTTTACAAAGTCATTTCCATAAGAAACTAGGCTAAAAACTGCAGTCATAATTTGGAAAATGACACTTCCTTCTCCAGAACACCTTTTTTTCTATTTTGACTTAACTGGCAATATGTGCCAGAGAGTCTGCTAGTATCCAAATAAAACTGTTTCATTAAAATCTGAAAATGTTGCTAGGAAATCATCTTGGTTCTTTTACCCTAGGATACATTCTTATATTAATATGCCTGTGTAACAACATATTACATAAAAATTGGTGTTACATATATACTTTCTCAGTCAAGCAGAAAGATTTGTTTGCATCATTTGATTGTGCAGCCCTGCTGCTAACACATTAACTCAATACAAGTCTACTCCTTGTATTTAGGTCAAAAAGGTCCTGGAAGGGAGGAGGGGTGCACATATCCCTGATCAATGCTCTAAACTTGAGCAGAGAAGGGATAGCACCACAGAAGAAGCAGTTGGTGCCACAATTAAACAAGCCAAAGAACACAACCACAAAAGGACTGTGAAAGATAACGAGCCAGCCGACGCATGCTGAAACACTCAAGGTTATTTCTGCTGTAACAGCTTAAGATCAAACCACTCTGTTTTCTGTACCGTTCTTGGGCATGATAACAACAAATGAATGCTACAAGCAGCACGGCATTCCATGGTGTTAACCCAGGATCAATGTGGGTATTTATCAGAGGCACTGTCAGGGCTCTGAGAACACCAAGTCCTCAAACGCCATCAGCAGCCCCACCTGCAGCCCCCCACAGCAGGCCCAGCTCACCCACTGGTGCCTTTCTTGACCCAGGTGGACCACAGCAGAGTCTCAGCCCTGGGCTTGTCCTCCCACTGACCCCTCCTGCAACCCCCCAGCTCAAGAGGTCACTGGTCTCACCATCAGGCACAACCACAAATGATAAAAAGAAGTTGAGGGAAATGAATTACCAAGTAACACTCGAGCAGCAGTATGAATACGGACTTTTCAATGTTGCCAAGAACAGGGATGAGGAGGTTACTCTGAAATGCTGAATCAAACACTATCAGGCCAGTACTGAAGCAGCAAACTGAAAGATAAGGAGCCTTGTAATCATACTTCTCTTGGGCAAGATGACAACAGTGACTTCATCCTGCTGAGGGGAAAACCCTGCAGACCAGTGCAGGAGGAGGCTCACCTGCAGGACAGACCATTCAAACCAGCTCTGACCCCAGCAGGCGGCTGAGTGTGTTATGAAGTAATAACTGGCACAAGAAAAGATCCCTGAAGGGAGGCAAAGCAGCAAGGAAAAATAATGGGCTGTGCAGTCTACACAGCTCTGAGCAAAACAAGGGCTGATGCTGGCAACAGTGCTCTGCTTGCAACAAAAACCTTGTAATGTTTCAAAACGGTGCAAAACCAAAATCTTCTTCAAGACAGTCTGCAAGGTGATGCCCCTCAGTGACATGCCACAAGTGGTCAAGTTCATTGATGATATGAACAGAAAGTGTTTACACGTGGTAGCTCAGTGAGGGTACCACCTGTTCCAGCACTCACAAGGTGCAACAGGCAGACTGTAGCTCTCCCTTTTCCAATCAATATCTTGCATACTGTACGGAGATCTTTGTTTAAATAGTAACAGTTTCTAATGTTGATGGTATTGCTTTCCCCTCTGGTACTTCCTAGTCAATAGAAAGCCAACAAGGAAAAGTCAATTTCTCACAAGGTTGTGTGAGAAATGTGGAGATGAGGTATAAAGATACAGTACCTGTACACCTAGAATAAAGTTCATGGATAACCGCAGATGACCTGTGAAGAAAGAGCATATAAAATCAGCACACGTAAATGAATGCAGACTAACCTGTCCTTTGAGATTTCAAATTAAATATTGTTCATCTGTCTTCTTAGGCATGCTACTGCCACACCTCAAAACAGTTAGCTGCTCCTGCAAATCGTTTTCATTTCCAGCTTTCCCTTCAGGTACTAGACCAACTTTTTTCTTGATTCTTTAATTTTTTATCAGTAGTCCTCTTATTTTATTACGAGTTTATCTTGCAATCTTGTAAGTACCTCCTTACAGATCTGGTCCTGATAATTTAGTGGGGACTGTATCACACTCAGATCCACTGTATTCCAGACACCTTCTTACTGATTTCCAAAACTATCTGCTTTCCCTTTTTACCTACCTTTAAGAAAAAAGAAAAATCAGTAGAATTGAATTTAGTTTAGGAAAGGCAAGCTCTACCTTCAAACACAAAATCTACCTTAGACCTCACAAAGTATTTGATAAACTTCGAACACTTAATGAGAGTAATCTAAGAACAAATTTAATTAGAAACAGACAGCACACTACTCACACTGAAGTATTCAAGGATTCTGTATAGTTTTCTGGTGTATTACTTGTTCATTAATGCTGGTTGGTTTTATTTAAGTGTTCTAACGCTTTTATAAAAGCAGAAACAGCTATGGAAGTAATAAGGGTAGTAGTACTACCACATTTAAACATATTTTTGAAAATACAATGCATGCATTTCAGCACTTCTATTCTTACAAGTTACTGCTCTAAAAAACAAAAATTGTACCCACTACATAAATTTCGTAATTATAGAGAAAAAGCAAGCAGTTTGGGTATACATTGTTTATATAACTTAATAATAGCTGTACATAATCCAGGTGTGCATAATTATTGCTTATAATAACCATAAAAACCAAAGTATAACCATAAAACCATAAAAACCAAAATAACCATAAAAACCAAAAACTTAGTTTCCATGATTCACTCACCAGAAAAAAGTTACACAGCAACATATACATATTCTCAGGTACATTTATGGTAAAAAAATGTGCAAGAGATATTATTATGTACTAATTATAAACCCCATATTCTGACTTTTAATATTTTAATATTAAAATATATTTTAATATTTTAAGTTCAAATATTTTACAATAATTATTTATTTTTGAACCAGAACAGAACACATTAAAAATAGTCTAAATTTTATGGATAATCTCCTTCATAACTTAAGATTCTTATTTTATATAGTCATACATCATTCAAGGGATTGTCAGATTATCGGAATACTGAAAGTTGCAAAGCCCTGAATACAAGAAAATCAAGTACTAGAAATGCCTACACAAAAACATGCAATAAATAGTACAATACCTATGCTTTTTTTAATTACATACTCATATGTACATCAAATATTGAAAAGTAAGCAATTAGGTCTTTAGATTTAGTAGCATGAGAGACAAGCCACATGCAAAAAAAACTGTAATTCTGTAGACATGGAATTAATTGTTGATATTTAGGACTGCAGCTAGAAGAGAAAAAAGTACCACCAAACTGATAATCAGAGAAAAAAGCCCAGGTTAATATATACAAGTTCATTGTAGATAAGAGATCTTGTCTCAGGGGCTTTGGGTCACATCAAGCAAGAAAGAGACAGACAAGTCATACCAATAATATGTCAAGGACCAATACTTCCAAAAATCTGTATGCAGAAAGGTCAGAGCTTCCCTTTCTCTCTGACAGAGGAGGGGCCCCAGCTTTCATGCTTTTCTGGCAAATAGAGGGAACATGGCCAACTTTCTTTGCATTTGCTGGCCAAAAGCTGAGACAGTCTCTGTCTCAATTCAAACTTTAAAACCTTTATTGGGATGCATATGGTTGCTCACAGAATAGAGCTTTATTGTAAGCAAAATGGCTAAGGCGGGAAAACCAGGACACAAAGGCTTTTTTTTTTTAATTATCCACTGATTTCTTTGACTCAAATGCACAGAAATGTATGGAAGAGTTTTGCTGAATGCAAATGCAAGCAAGAACAAGAAATTGAAGGTTGTTTTTTTTTCTTTTGTCCAGGGCTTTCCATTCTTCTCAACAGCAACCTCAGAGCTCCAATGCTGTCACACCAAACAATTTTCTTTGCTTTAAATCTGTGCACACACCTTCCTCAAATATTTTTACAGCTCTCCCACTAACTCCTAGGTCAATTCTATGCAGCTTTCTGTAAAGCACCACAGTTGAAATGAAGTTCAAGGGTGCACTGAAGCTGTTATAAAGGATAATACTATGCTGTACTGTTGTAACTGTGGTACAGTATCTTTTGAGGCTAAAAGCAGAAATTTTAGCCTCAAAACCAGATTTCTGTGCCTAGTCAACAAGATAACTGACTGTTAAGGACAAACATTTTCATTATCGACTTGCATAACAGAATAAAGAGTATGTGGAACAAAATGAGGGGATGACACGAAGATCAAGTTAAGCTTTGGGCAAAGTAGAATGATATTCACAAATTTTATAGAGAATACACAAACTTGCCTCTTCTGGGAGGGTGGAAGTGAAGATCTCCAGAAAACCCATTACTGTCTGTGAATCTCTAACATTCCTACACCTATCAGGTAACAAAACTCCATACAAATGCTGTGATCTGAATCCTGAAAGAGAATTCAGGCAGGCATAGTAGTCTAATACTAAATAGACATTTGAAAGATGTTACTGCATATTTTAACACTGACCTGTTTTATAGCCTGCTGTCTAGGGAACTGTTTATTTCTACACACCACTACTGAACCTGGCTTGCAAATCTAGAATCACAGTTCACAAAGTATAAAGAATTAATTTCTGAAGGGAATTCCCAGTATTGCCAATTCTTACAGTCATGTACTCAGAGGCACTGTTTTTCCAGAAGCCCTAGTTGAACTATTATATAATTACTAGTTGTAAAGGTAATATAATTATTCATAATCTGACCCTTAAAAACAGAACTTTTGTTTATAAAAAACAAAATGCAAATGGGAACAATAATGGTTTAATAATTCTAAGACAAAAAGGAAGGTTCCATGGAAGGAAAAGGAAATTTTGGAATTTGATGCTCTAAACGGTGCTGACAACACATTTTTCATAATAAAATCAGTTTGTTTGATCCATAAAATCAGTTTGATCCATAGAATGGATCAGAATGATGAGACAAAACAGTGAAGATACATCTCAATTGTAGATATTATCCATTTACTAATATCATAAACTACCCCATTATTTTTCTAATGCCCCCAAAGTTAATCTAAAATTTTAGTATTTCCTTATCCTGGTAAACCAGAAGGACCATTTACAATCCAAAATGTCACTGACTTTCAAGGGATCATATTGCTTTATACAAATGAAACTACAAAATTTTAAACAAGACTCTTTTTTCCCTGATCCCTGAAGTCCTTATGTCTCCTACTACAAAGAAATAAGAAGTTTTAAGACAGTTACAGAATTTGCTGCATGAACATAATCAGAGCAAGCAAAATATTCTTCCAAAAAGTGTTCATAGTGAGTGACACAGGGATCCAGCAAAAAACATTTGCCATAACTCAAAATTTGCTGGGACAAGAAAAAATTTCAGCTGACCACTAAGAACAAAAAAAAGGCATTGAATAATTTAAGAGACTCATAAATGCCTTCTTAGTCATGGGCCTGAACTAACATTTTACAAGAATATTCTTTCTTTATTGCAAATCCAAAATGTTCCCATAACTATATATAAACAAATTCAATCTGCACAAATAGATTGGTAGTTGACAATATCTGCTTAACACAAACAAGAACAAACAGTATTAATATTATACTCCTTCTCCACAATGAAACTGGCTGCTAAAGCTTGATTTTTAATGATCACAGCCTTCCTATACCCGGGTACTACCTATACATTTAACTTTTATTCTCTTTTAGAAAAGTTAGGTAAGAATGGGAAATGAGAAATAGTCAACTTTAGACTTTTATCTACAAATGTTTTCTGCTTAAATAGCAGGAAGGCTAGTTTGGCTTGGGTAAAAAAACCACCTTCTTCAACCTGACACATCCAAAGACAAAGAATTAATAAAGAACTCTGTTTAGTAGTGCAATTTAGTTTAACCATGTATTGCAGTCCTATAGTCTCTGAAATCTGCTTTAACTAGAGGGACAAAAGCATAACAAGTACCACAATGAAAACAACAGCACCCAATGCTATATGGACTTGGCCTAAGCTAATATAATTTCACAAGATGATGGAATACTGATAGCTACTTTCTAAATCCATCCAACAAAAAAAACAGAATAAAAAAACCCTATAATTGTACTAAAATACTTAAATTACCCAGGCTAATGATATAAGGAATGCCTCTAAGTGGTATTGTCAAGGAGGTTTTTTTAAATGACACACATATGAAACCATCTATTTTATGTTGTTATTTCTTCCTATTTCAATTCTAAGTCTACTGAGTGAACACCACCGCTGAAGTTGAACTTCTTGCTTATACTTTTCTGAATAAAAGCACAGAATGAGAAGACATGTATATTCAAATAATGACAGCAACATTCTGAGTGGCTCTTAAGACAAAAGTAATTCCAGCAGGTGTCCAACTGTTTGATTTCACTGTTTCTATTTTCGTTGTCTATTCCATAAATTGATTATTAAAAAAACACAAATTAACAAAAAAGGTACAATCATAACAATACAAAGGTAATTATGCAAGATTTTTCCCTTTTTGTATATTTTTGGACATAAAAATGCAAACAATAGACTATTCATGCTACACTGAAAATCTTCAAGGGCTCTAAAGGAGCCATAGTAAGAAATATTCTTTACGTAAAAAATGAAGAAGTACCATAACACAAAAGACTTCAAGAAGCATTATCTGCCTGGTCTTCTTTGACACCACTGCCACTGAATATGTTCCAAAACCATGGGCTGTGGCACAGCTAAGGAGTGAATATGAACTCTACACCCAAGCAGGGACTCAGCCTGTTTGCCAGCCCCTCCTGCAGTCAGATATCCAGGGGCTTCCAGACTTACAGAGATACTCCTCTATGTTCACTGCTTCCCTAAGTGTGCTGAACTAAAATGGGTGCACACCGAGTGATCAGAAACTCAAAGCTTTCACAAGAAGTACCTACAATGAGGTTATTTTCCCACTGCTTTCAGTAGAAACAATGCATGTACTCACAGAACATCTGACACACTTGAAAGTCACCGGAAGTGTGACTCTAGAAAAAGTTAGGAAAATACTATCCAATTATTAGAAATTGCCCACCAATGGGCAACAATCTCATATAAATGCATTTTAACATACTTGTCCACATTGAACAATAGCTAACTAGTTGAAAATACATCTTTGAAAAATGTCAGTGTATGAAAATTACCTAGAATTAGAACAGAAGCAGAATACCATCTTCAAAATGCAAACCAGCCCGGATATTACAACACTGTGTTTTCTTTTTCTCTTGCAATTTGGTACATAGCTAAAAATCCAAAACTTTAAAGGAATTAAAAAGGAGGCATTCACATCAAGAAAGTTCCTTGAGAAGAAATCTACAGGTTGTTCTTTGATGTGAACTGTCTGTAATGCACAGAGCAGTAGCTGATCTGGTATGATCCCTTTTTATCTTGCTAAATTCCAAAGGGAAACCAAGTTGGTTTTCCCCAAAACACTGCTGAAAGGTATTTGTACCACTACAGAAAGAAATTAACCTAATCCAAGCAACAGAGTTTTGTACTTGGAGTAAAGGAATGCATTATGAAAATGTTTGAAAGAAGATGCAGTGTAACAAAAACCTCAAATACCAAAGATCACTGCAGCAGCATTCTTGCTGTATGCTGTAGCACAGACAGAGAAAAATACTGTGGGAGGAGAGATCTCACATCAGAGCATTGTCTGAAACAGCAGACAGCAAGGTCCTACTACACAAGGCAAGGTCAACGCAACTGGAGAGTCATCTGTTTAAGAAAACACACTATTATTAGATGCAAGTTATGCAGCACTTGTGCATGCTAACAGAATAAAACCATTACCCCAAAAATATTTTCAAATGGTAGCTTCAACTTTGCTCTCAGTGTTTCTACTTTTTTGTGTCTCATTTAAAACATTGAAATAAGTAACATAAAGAACACTAAAAATGCCTGAGCATTTAATTTTTAAATTACTTATGAAATGTTACAACTGACAAATACAATAGTATAGTCATTTTTTTTAAATGAGGAGGCAGCACTGAAAATGTTGTAACAAGTTATTAAATATTACTTACTGATGTAGAATAAAAAGTATCCCACAGTGGACAGCCTATTTAAAACCTAATGATATGCCTCAGACTACTGTAAAATGTCAAGTACCTATACTGGCCCACAGATACCTCCTCCTAAAGGACTCAAGCCTGCACTGTCTCTACCACCAATGCTAAGCCAAGTACACACAGGTTTTGGATGTAAAGAATGCAGGAGGCAGCTCCATGGGGCATGTCACATACTCCACAAGGTTTGTGTCCCTGCTGCTCTAAATCATTTACTGAAAGAGCTGGTATTACACTGACACTTGATAAACTGGAGCAATGTAGCGGGCTCTGGAAGAAGGATAATTCTGGTGGGGAGCTGAGCTCGTTCCTCTCAGCTCTTGTTACCAGGTTTCAGTAGGTGCTGCCACATCGAGCTCTTGCTTGAACATGTTGGATTATTTATGAATGACTGGGCAGTTAAGAAGAAAGTATTGTGGATGGCCTAGTTTAAAATCAGTGACATTAATTATGTCTTGCACAGAGATGTCAGCATGACAGAGTATGAGAAACCAGAGGACTTGGATCGCACATTGACATACTTACAAATTAACTTTGTTTCAAGTAAAAACCAAAATTCTGTGCCTTGAAACAGAATAAAAATATTAGAGAACTCCCAATATAGGAAATTCATAAAAGGTCTGTCAGCACTTTATCCTCTGCTCTTAAACACAAGCCTTATTTCAGCAGATAGATGTCTTGCTCAAAAAAATCAAGGAGTGAAATACAACCATCAAGGAGTGAAATATGACCAATATCTGGCAGTACCATGACTATGGAAAACCCTACCCATAAGCAGATATATATATATATAGGTTTGCCAAGACAAATAAAGCAGCATGCAGAGTAAGCTGGACTGCTCTCACATAATATGTACTCAGTCATGTAGGTCCTCAAGTACATGAGCAACACCTCTCTTCTAAACGATTAAGAAAGCTCAGGAAGGGACAAAATTAAGGAAAACATGGATTTAATGCTAGCATGCTAACAGCTTTTTAAAACAGAGACATGATGAAAAGTGTTACTTACAAATGAATCAGACTGCATATTAAAGGTACAGAGAGCTATTAACCTGCTGTCTGCACAATCAAATCATAGCCATTGCTCACTGAAACCATCAATGGCTGCATTGTGAACAGGCATGAGAGTAAGTCTGTCCACCCGGGAACTCCATGATTTGTTCCAACCTTTCAGTTACTGGTATTTTCAAGAAGTATATAAAACAAACAAAAAAAGAGATGTGAATTATTGCTAATAACACGTATCATTGTCATTTATAAAATTTAAGAGTCAGACATGACCCAGAATCTGTTTTGTACTAAGTGTTGTAGAAACAAGAAACAAAATCACAACCCAAGTTCTGAAGTGTGGTTATCAGTGTTTTATAAGAAAACACTCCTAAAGAAATGCTTTTGTAAATACGCACATAAATTAAGATGATCACTTAAAAAAACCCTTAGTTTAATTTTTAATTTAAAAAATCCCTATGCAAATCATGGCCCTCTAATGAAATAATAGATTAATTACTTTTTGCCTCCTTAATAACTGAAGTTTTCTCTAACTAATTCTCATTTCAAATCCAGAACTATTGGTAAATTATAGCTGCTTTTCTCCAAAAAAGAAGGAAGAGCTGCTAACTTAAGCAAAATGTTTCCAGTGGTTATAAATCTACAATCTTTCATGAACAGTCACAGCTGTCACTTTTCAATATGGGCCTTGTCCTATATTGGATTTCCATGCAGGTTCTAGTCACTAGAGGATCTTAACATCCATGTTTCTCTTAAATAAAACAGCCCTTTGAAAAAAGAAATACTTCTATGAATACTTACAAGTAGTGCTCAAATTGTTTCATTACATTCTTTTGGATAACCTAAATACAGAGAATTTCTTTTTCTCATATTACAAATCTCCCAAATCTCAAATTACCTTATCATCTCTATGAACTTGCTCTATGTTTAACACAGTTTTGAGAAATTCGTTATTCTGCAGAAGGGCTTCCATATTTCTTGATCTGAAAGTTTTACCTTGTGGTATTTCTTTTCCTTTTTAATGTCTTGGAACCCTGGTTTGAACATCAAACTTTTATTGCAAAAAATGCATCACATTAAATTAATGTTAACTGGGAGGACAGGAACTGCACTGCCTCGTCTACAGTCACAAAGTCTAAATAACAAACTTTTTACCATGTATGAAAACAGAAATGAACTCATTACAGCATCTGAGATTACTACCTCAATTTGGCAAGAATGAATTCTATTTAGATCACTAAGAAAGCAAGACTTTTAGAAATCCCCTGCAAATTTGTGCAGATGGGCATACATGTCCATTATGTCTTGTGAGTTTCTCTTGAGCACTTCCTACTACACAAACCAGTGTCTGTCTCACGTTTCACCTTGTATGTTTCACTCCTCGCATATTTGTTGCGATGCTTTTGTAATGATCACAGAGATTGGTTGTTTGCCATTGACTTTTTAAGGGATGTGATAGCACAGATCAAAGATGATTATATGTAGCTGGAAAAATATGACTTCTTAAACTACATAATAGTCACTGCTCTGCAATGATTACTAAGAGGCTGCTTCATAATTGACAGGTTCTCTGATCTTCTTTCAAATATATAAGTGTAAATGATGGAAATATTTACAAACTTTTGTCATACAAATGTAGAGGATGGAAATATTTGGAAAACTTTTAATCAAACTTTTAGCATAATAAATGCAACAAGAAGGCCAATTCTGCTTCTTACACAAATGCCTCACTATGAAACAAAACATTTTACTGTTCCTTGAAGTACAGCTGATCCTTCAGGCATTTCTCTACCACTCTTAATCCAGCTCTTTCATTTCCTTTATCAGAAGAAGCCCAGTTCACAGTCACCTGTATAGGCTCTTCCCTTTATCACCTGTGCTGGTGGCATCCCAAGAGGGTGCAGCAGAACAGATAAGCATCACACCTAGACACTTTGGTCCTGATCCTACAAACACTTCAGCGAAACTACTTCAGTAAGTGTTTGCAGACTTTGAGTCTTTCTAACTCAACAACACTTCAGCAAGTGGGGCAAAGAGAAGTCTGGAGCTGGGAGGAATGCACTGCCCCTTCACGCTGGGTGTCAGGGCCTGCAGCACCCCCAAAGAGCAGAGACCCACTGAGGGGGAGACAGACAGCACGCCTTGTCCCTTACAGCCACAGGCTCCTTCCAACGCCACATCTCCGATGCACTGCACCAATCTGGGACTAAATTTTGCCAGACTTTAACGTAAAACTTACAACTCATTGTACAGTGGAAGAGAGAAAGCGAGAGATGAATTGAGAACAATTTCTAGCAAGTGGGATAAGGGCAGCCCATCCCAATTTTCATTTGCATTTGGGGTTTCCTTGAACTCTGCCAGAGGAAGAGGGAGAGGGAGAAGCCGTAAGCCGAAGGTCGGGCGGGAAGGGCGCGGGGGCTGCGGAACATGGCCGAAAGCGGAGCCCCCGTGCCCCCCGAGGGCACGGCCGCAGCGGCCGGGCAGCCCTCGGCAACCCCCCGGGGCCACGAGAGCCGTGGGGGCCCCAGAGAGCCCCCGAGGAGGGCCAACCACGCTCAGGAGTCAGGGAAAGAGCCCGTGAGAGCGGGCGGGGGTGTGCAGGGGACGCACCTTTCAGCGTCCCCCCGGTATCTCGTCCTCCTCCTCGGTTCGGCGGTGACTCCAGCGGCGGCGGGGCCGCGGCGGCGGAGCGCTCTGCAGGACGGGGCCGCCCCCGCCTCGCCAGGGCTCCACGGCCGCCGCTGCCCGGGGCAGCGGAGCGAGCGAGGCGCCTTCCCCGGCGGGCCGGGGGCGGGGGCTGCGGGCGCGCACCGCCCCGCCGGGCCCGGGAGGGACAGGGAGAGCTGGGGAGGGGCTGCGGGGCAGGGCCGCCGGCTCAGTCAGCCGCGGACTGAGGGCGCGGGGCCGCCCGGGAGGGTTGCCCCGGGACCGCCCCTCCTCGGTGGTGGAGAGCGGCTTTCACCCACCGGATGGCTGCCCTCGGGACGGTCGCTAGGATCATCCCCTGCACGCGAGGCAGATGGGATGCGGCAGCTCCTCCTTGTCCTGCCCGGGGCAGCCCCGCGCTCTCGGCAGGCACTGTGGAGCCGCTGGCCCTGGCCCCGCGTGCGCGCCGCTGGTCCTGAAGGACCGGGCGGCTCCCGCTGAGGGGACTCCCGGAGCCAGAGAGCGCGCCCCGGGTCCCGTCCCGCCGCTCGGAGCTGCCAACTGGAGCCGCCCGCGGAAGAGTTTCCTCCTACCTCCCGCGAACGGGCGCCGTCGGCCAAGCGCCCCAGCGCCGCGCCTCCGCACCGCGGAGCAGCGGCGCCGTCCCGCGCGGCTGGAGCCGGTCCAGCGCCATCGCCGTGCGCACCCTGCGAGCGGGGGCCGGGGCGGGGGCGGGCCGGGCCGCGGCTGCCTCAGCGCATCGGAATGTGGGCCCGCGCCCCCCGCCCGGAGCGGCTCGGGGAGCGCAGCCTGCCCGCCGCCTCGCCCCGCAGCATCTCCGCGGCCAGCGGAGCCTGCGGAGGGCAGCGGAACGCGGCGGGGCTTCATCGTCGCTGCGGGACAACGCGGTTTGGTGAAGGCAGCAGTGCACCTCTGCCTGCGATTATTTTCTTTACGAAAGTACAGGAAAGAAAAGAGTCTCGTAAAGTTCTAGTTTAAAGAAACCATTCTCAGTTTTTAAACTGGCGAGAATTGGCCATAAGCTAACACGGGTTTGTTTAGGACTTTTTTTGTGAAGGGCACTGATTCTCATAACAAAGGTATCTGGGGATGTGTCCCAGTGTGGGGCTGTAAAACTTCCAGTTCGTTTATTTCACTCTCTTTCAAAGCAAGGAACTCAAAATAGTATAATCTTACATGATACTATTTAAATTATTGCCGCTTGAAAATCAGATCTAACCCTACGTATTCTACTTTGTTACCTGAGCAAACACACATCACCTCATTGCAACAATTATGTTGTGAGCATAATACAAGAGTATTGATGTCCTGTAGACAGTAATAACAGTGGAGAAAGTCTGTTAGCAAATACTCTATTCAACAAATACATCAAAAAAGCCACTTACCCACTGGTAAGTGACATATTTTCAAACAGGTTTTATGTTGTTATTTGGAATTTTAAAACAAATCAGGTTAGGTATAGTGTGTTATATATTTGTTCATTATTAATTCCTGGCTTTACATTTATTATCTATTCTGAGTCTTTTCCTGGCTTATAGGTTCTGGTTATTAGAGAAGAAAATACATCCACCATAGTAGAGTACCTTGATCTTTTTAGCAGAATACCATGTAAATAATTTATTGTTTAAAAGACATAACACATGGTCAGTCTGAACTAATTTAGGTAATTAACTTGTAATATTGATCATCCTATACTGAAATATAATATATATTGGATAAAATCCAGGTCCTGCTGAAAATTTATCCTTGCCTTTGCCTCCAGCATGGCCTGGATTTCATTCAGTGCATATAGTATCCAAAAAATGCTGTAAGACAATATTTTGCAGAAACTGAAATTTGAGTTATGAATCTTTTCCAACTCATGTTTTCTGTGATCTGTGTATTTTTCAGTACTTTCATATTTTTAGAGCCCGAATATTGGCTCAAAATACGTTTAATTAATAATATTCTAGTGTACACTACAACTTATGTCAGTTGCTTCATAGCAAGTCATGCAATGGGTTTTCAGCTCTACAATAGTGACAATGAATTATCCTCCAAACACACAGGCAACACCAACCTTTCCACAGAAGCTTTTTCCAGTTTCTCTCTGCTTTTCCACTTGTTTTAAAGAGTGTAGGAAAGTTGCTATCACATTATTCCAGGGGAAAATATATATAACTGTTCCTTTACAATGTGTTTGCACTTTTTTTCCAACTTCCAAAACTCCAACAATAAAAGATATCCTATACTGAAAAGGAAGTGTTGCATTTTACTGAATGGAAAATTTGGAGAAATCACCATATCCTTGACCTGCCAAAAAGGCATCTGTCTTCAGGCACATATCAATGGGCCAACTTAGCACACTGGGGATCAATAACAAGCTTGAGCAATTCCTTGTATTAAGGATTTTATTCTTGAGATCCAGCTCCTCACCTGTAAATTGAAGACTTTTTGTTTCATCAGGAAGTATCCTGATGAAATAATTTAATAACAGTAAGATTTTTGAACACTGTGAAAGCTACACTTCAGATACAAAAGTGACAGGTGCTCTCTACAAAGTAATTAGATGCTCATTTTCTCCAGGACATTTGCTTCTCTGAAACTGTAGGAAAGAAGTAATTATGAGTATTAAAAAGCTGCAGAACTGCTCTTTTCCTATAATGTATTTATGCAATTACCAGTTCAGAAATTGCATCCCTGCTACCAAGCATTGCAGGTTGAGAAAAATTTGACTAAGAAGAAATAATGGTGTCTAGATCTATGTAATAAAGCTGCTGCAAGCAGACCTACTTGGGAAGAAGCTCATTCCCTTGGTACAAGTTGGAAAGCTGCTGTTAGGATTGTTAGCCAGGACATCTCTCCCTGGTTGTACACAAAATGGAAGTGACTCCTCTCAAAAAAAGTCAGCTTCCTCCCTTCAAATTTGTTCCCAAGGTGGGCAAACTCTGCAGGCAGCCAGAATTCCACTTTCTCTGGGGGATCCCACATCTGAGCTTTGCAGAAGTGAATTTTGAGCTGCCTGGCAACCTCAGTGTTATACAGATGAAGAAAGTATTTTTTTGCTGGACTTAATTCATGGGTCATGGTTTCTTTTTAACATTCTTAGCCAAGCAGAGAGTGCCTTGAGAATGCTTCAGTTTTCTCTCTCACTGTACATCAGTGTCTAACCTGTTCTCATGAGAACTCTCTGTTAGTCATCACATTATACCCTACTGCTCCATCAGGCCTGATGATAAACTAAAGACAATACATCCAGCTCAAATACAGTATTTATAGGTAGAGAAAAATGCAGTACTTCCAGAAAATATTGGTGTGTCTCACAGTCTTCTACCAACCATGCAGTTTGGAGTTTGGGTTACAGAATTGATTTAGAGATGAACTTCAAAGTGATGCATAAATATTACATTCCACACATTCCTGTAAGATGGTAGGTATTCACATTATACAGGTGGTGAAACTAAAGCAATGTGAGTTACTTGGGCAATTTTCCCATCAGGAAAAAAAGTACAGTGGTAGCATACCTCCAGAATACCTGGCTTTTTTCTGCACTCAGTCTGAACTATGAATCACTTGCCTAAACCCCGCAGTATAATGTATAAAGGAATATTTTGTTTTTAATCGTGGTATTATATAGCAATATTTTCAAACAATTTATTTAACAAATTACATAAACCACTTAAAATATGCTTTTAATTTAAAAAAAAATAGCCAAAAGGTTTTTCCGTGGGCTTTGCTCCAAAACTCACCCTTCAGCTAGGACTAAAGAAAAGCACGCACATTTGCACAAATGCAAACAGAAATTCTAAAAGAAAATTAGAAACGCATGAAAGTAAGGACTGAGAATGTTTTCTTAACTGCACTCTGGTTTCAGTATAGCAAAATTTTCATTGACTTACTAATGGATAGTTTTCTTGTGAAGAAACACACAGGCTTTATCTGCAATTAATTCCTTGCTTCCAAGAAACCAATTATCATTCTACAGAAGTGCAGCCCACAGAGGCAGGGTGGCGACTCCTCTGTCATGGCATCTCAGCTCTCTGTAAAGCACAACCCTGCTTCAGTCATAAAGGGACTCTGCCCCGTGAAAACAGTTCTTACAGAAAGGCATTTTCACTTAAGACAATTATTTTACTAAGAGACCTATTTTGAAGCTGTTTGTGATTGCTAGATAAATAATCCCAACCAGTACGACTTCTATTCTGATTCAAAATGATAAATAAATAAATACATAATAAATAATACAAACTACTTGAATTTCAGAAATTCTTTTTACATTATTAACTCTGGACTGAAGGTTGCTTATGAAGTCTGATATTCTATAAATGTTCCAGAAGCTTTGTAACTAGATTCCAAACTTAATGTTACTTTATGTGATGTGAGGTCACTTTTGCCTGGCTATTATAACCATCAGCAGTCATGGAGGCAATTCTGAAAGTCTACTGCACATGCTTAGAGACTTTCGGACATTTTAATTAGGGGAAAAAATGTAGCTAGATTTTTAAAAAGAACAGTTAGATAAAAAGCTGAAACAATGAGCTTTGACATCCACTGTTTGACTTTCAAATCATTAATAAAGTCATCCCCCAGTCAGTCTTTGAAAGAGCTACAAAAGGTTTCACAGTAACTTTTTTCAAATATCTAGAAGAGAACATTTCTTCTAAGGATAATTAATTGTAAATATGGAACAACTGCTTTATCATTTTTTGGCTACACATGTTAGTCTGAGAAATTTCATATTTCAGTGAAGTAGGTCCTGATGTAGATCAAAGAAAGACTTTAATGCCTTTATGGTTTCCCATTGTATAAACTAGCTATGTTTTTAGTATGCCATTATTTTATGATAGTTTTTAAAGTTAGAGACTACATTAAAATACCGGTCCTCAAAACATTGGAGTGATAACTCTTGTTTATTTCATATTACATTTCAGGGACAATGGAAGTCAAAGTATTAATACCAGTAATTGAATAAACTTAATAATTTTTTATAAAATTGAATACTATACCATAATTCTCTGCTAATTCTCCCTAAAAAAAAAAAAAAAAACAAACCAGAAGACAGAAAATATATAGCTATTAATTAGCTATTAATTGACTAATCTATGAGAATTTGGGAGTCAATAATAGACATAAATATTAGTCATTTTAAAGTGGCAAGTAACTAGCACTTTCATTCCACATCAAATTATACAGTCATATTGAAAATGTATTGAGAAGCCTGCTTTATTACTTTCTTCATATAGTCTTGAAGTTCCTGAAATACACATTAAAATCCTTGATACATTTATAATGATAAAATGTGTTGTTTCTTGCATAAAATTACAAACTTGCCTGGAAAGCACATCAATGCTTTTCTGAAATCTATAATAGGTAAGTAAACAATAATCTAGTGTTTTCTACAAAGTCTGGCTCATTGATTAGGTGTTGAAAATAAGAGAGCATGAGAATGCTTGTGGTTAATAGTTCTTCAGAAATGAGCATTTATGACCAGGACTTTCCACAGAAGAAGCCAGACAATCAGACTCTAAAAAGGGTAATCACTATTTTGCTCTTTGCTCATGAAATTAAAAAAAGGATATTAACTTTGCAATATCTATTACAGTCTCTCCTCCAAAAAGGAACATTATTAAATTTACTGTAAATTCTAAATATACGTATTTTACAATCCACTTGTAAAGTTCTAGTATAAATATTTAAAGGAGAAAAAAATTGCCTTGTTCCATTGTCACATCAGTGCACATAGTTTCACAGCTAGTCCTGAACAACACAATTTTATGTAACCTAAATACAACAGAGCTTTAGTAAAATGTTTTTTCTTTTATAATAAAACCAAAATAAACTTCAGCTTCTGTTTTATATGCCAGTTGAGATTCTTTGCAGTAATTCCTTCCACATCTGCTCTGCAGCTTTCAGGTTTATAAAAGCAGCATCTCCCAATTTCCTTTCATCAAGTTACCCATATGCTGTGTTTTATAGACATGTTGGTGCAGTTTAACATGGAGTCACTAATTACAACTTGGAGTCATATATATGCTAAGGTTAAGAAGATAAATGCATGTGGTTATGAGGCATTTAATACTGAAAATCCCAGACAACCTAGTCAAAAATTCTTCAAAGTGTGATAACATAGAAATAAAAGTACATCTAAAGTTATCATGGAAGTCATAAAAACAGAATTGACACTTAAAGGAAAAAAGTAAATAATAACACTATACATCAGCACCACCAGATTCTAAACCAATGACCTACAATTATCTGCAGAAAAGTTACCATGAAGAGTGTGACAGCAAGACTGCTGCTAAAGAACCAAATTGTCTGTGAATGGGGCTGGTATGGAAACATCTTCACAAAATATTTATCCAAAACAAATTTCTAGGATTTCTGAAGACAGTACAGTGTTGATATCTGCTGGTCTTAGGTTTCTCAGTTGACAGTGTATTGTAAATGTGGTTGGCTTGCCAGTGAACAGTCCATCGATGGCAGCATTTGAGGGGAGAGGGAGCAGAAGATGGCCTCAAACCACATGAATCTTCACCATATGCAGGATTAGAGTTTTGCAGCCCTGACTGATCTGTAGTCTGTATTCCCTTTTCTGAGCACCCTCACTGCACACCCAATGCCTGTCCCCTGAGAGTACAGCCATAAAAATCCCATTGATTCCACCTCTGAGAGGTGACAGTGTGAGCACAACTCCAAGTAGCTGCTGTTCTTTACAGCAAATTGTATGTAAGCATGTAATGATCTATATAAAAATTTAGGGGCCTAAACATAGCCATTAAGCTCCAGAGAAAGACATCTAGGCTGCAGCTTTAAAAAGTGCAATGTAACCCATCATGCTTCTGTCAAAAAGTTCCTAATACTTTAAAAACATTTAAATGGGAGAAATGAAATGTGAATAATGCTTTTTCATTAATTGTGTACTTGGAACATATTTCCAACTCTGCATATGAAAGAGAAAATCTGCTTGTCACAAAAAAAAATCTTTAAAGACTGCAAAAATGCTTTCAATCCTGAAATGAAGTTCTAAATATCCAAGGAGACAAAAGGCAAATTAGAAAAACATGCTACAAAAATATATGTGGGCATCAGAGAATTTGGAAAGACCAGAACCCTCCAGAAAATTTTAAAAAGCAGAATCAAACCGGAAAATATATTTTTCTTGAGGAAAACAGTATTTAAGTTTATTGATCAAAACTGACATTTAGAGAGCTACAGGCTAAAATATTGTCCATCACCTTAAGCCCAAAGTTTCCAGGATTAAAAAAAGGCATAGTAAAGAAATAGAAATGTGGCTATCACTCTAGTTTTCCTATTTTTTTCCATGCTAATCATGGGATACAGGCTGTAATCTGAAGCAAGCAACATGCTGTCAAGGGTATTCTTATATAATCAGCAGAGAACAAACTGTTCCTTCTCTTCCTTAAATCTGTACCCAATCACACAGTCAGGCTTCAGTGGGACAGCTTTGCTACAGAGAACTTGCCAGTGAGAGAACAAAGATTTTCCCCCAGACTTTTCCTTTCCCTTTTCTCCCCCTTTCTTCCCCCTCCTAAGAGAACAGGAGACACAAGAGGCTGTTCTGTAAAGCTGAGTCAAGATGATTTATGACAGACATTGTAATTAAAATTTATAAGTCTTGTTGATGCAAAAAATATGGTTAGTTTGTAAAGTTCCTGGCTTGTCTTAATATATGTGTATGTGTATATGTGTATTTTGCACCTTCCTTCCTTCCTTTAAAAAACCACATAACTGTGCTGGTAACATCAGAAATTCAAATTAGCCACCTTTTGTGCAAATTAAGAAGTAACAAACTGCAAAGGAAATACAGCTACATGCTTCTGCCAGGTAAAGCAGAAAAGGGAGATAAATCACATAAGCAAATGAGGCTTCTGGGGAAGAAAAGGCTGTCTTGCAGTCCTCTCATGCAAGATTTCAGATTGTAGTATTTTGTTATCACTCTCCATTTTTAATAATGAAAAAAACGTTTTGTCACATGGCAATAATAAAGAACATCAGCTAAGTGTTTTCATATGGACTCCCTACATACATTACTACAAATAGCAGAACATAGGGTCTTATTCATACTACATAAAGATGATGATTAATGAAGAAATTCAACACACATCTTTTACAAGGCATGGATTGACATGAAATAATTCTGGCAAAGTGAAAAAACAAAATGAATCGGGTTTACTTTTCAAAAGCAAACAGCTTTTTCCTTCACTTCCTGATAAAAACTTATTAGTGACTGAACAATTTTATGGTAATATAAAGGAATATTTGCTTTATGTAATAAAGTACTAATGGGAAAACAAGAAATAAATACTAATATCTGATTCACAGTGCACTGTATTTTTATAAAATAAAATGGATTTGCCACGTAGCCTTTCCAAACAATATTAAAAAGGTTTTTCTCTTCTTTAACATTACTCAGCTTCCCAAAAACTGTCCAGTACTACCTATGAAGTAGAACAACACCTAACAGTGCCTGTTAACACCAGCAAAAAATACTCCAGCCAACCTTCTAATGGAAAACATGTTGACAAGTATTTTTTCTAGCTCACTGTAGTACTTAGCCATGTTACCTCCTCCCTTTCTAATATTTCTCTGCCTTAATTCAAGTTGGTACAACCTTTCCCAACTCTACCAGGCTTCAGGCACAGTATGGTGCATCCATATGGTGCATCCTCAAAAGGTTGCACAACTTCCTTATTTAATCAGCTGCTCTGCTGAAGAGGCTCTTCCAGCACACCTGCTTCTGTCCATAGCCCTGTGCTGTGGTGACCAGAACAACACTTACTGGGAAACCCAAGCACTGGGAATATCTGGCAGTAAGGCCTGGGGATGAGGTACTAGATGATGCAAAAGGCCTCCCTGCCTCAGCATCTGCACCAAGAACTATGTAGGGGTCTCACCCCAGCCCCAAAATAAAAATTAAGAGTGGAACAGTAATATTTTTAAATTCCCCGGCCAAACAGGAGAAAAACAGAGAGCAACAAGGTCAACTGCTCAGACAGCATATGTGCTCTGTTTCTGTGCAACCTTAGAACCAGCAGCCTAAATTCATCCTAGCCCAACACAACTTGCCACAAAAATTTAGCAGTAAGAATATACTTGTTATCCCCTTTTTTTTTTAATAATATTAAGGATGTTTAGGACTTATGCTACAGATCCAGACTGCATCATACCCAGTACCATCATTACTGATAAGATGTCCAATCTCATTACAGGATCCCTGCCAACCACTGATGTTCACAGAAAGGGAGAAGACCCTCTCTCCTTGCTCCCTAGAATTTTAGGCAGAGCCTTGCCGAAGTCATCCAGCACCATCTAGAATCTTTTGCTCTGAGGGAGGTGAAGGATACAGTTTAAAACAGAGAAAAAGAGTTTAAGAAATTATTCAAGGGTCTGCTGAACAGTATTCTGTGTAGTCAGTAAAATGCTTCAATAGCATGTTGAATCTTACTTAAATTTAATATTTAAACTGAGTACATCATTGTACTGAAACTTTTAATGTCTAGATCTGTGGATCTGGATTTTTAAGAGAATTTAATCTTGCACCAAGGAATAAATTAAGAAACACAGCCCCACCTGCCGACAGAACGGCCACACTACAGAGGGAAAATGAACTTGCCCGCTGGCCAGGAAACACAAGTTTTCTTTCCACCTCTTTCACAGGAACCCCAAAAACACTTCATTCCAGCAGTGCAAGAACTCAAATCTTTTTCCCTTTGCTCAGCGTGTAAACTCAGCTGGCAAATCAGTTTTTCATCCTGTCTGGAATTCACTGCTCTTTAACAGGGTAATGTATGAACTATTCAGCAGTGTCAGAAAATACAGTTCCATAAAAGCCAATTGAAGAACAACCAACTGAAACGTATTTGAAGAGTTCATCTGTGTATTTTATCTCATGCACTACTTCCTGTGCTCAGGACTGTAAGAACACTTTATCAAATCAATAAAGTGCAGGGCATGTAACTATTTTGCAACTTCAGTGAAGTTTGTTTTCCAATAATGGGAATGCTTTTTAATTTGAAATCCTTTGATCTCTTTTCCTTTTGGCTTTTTGGTTTTTGTTTGTTTTGTTTTGTTGCTTTTTGTTGTTTGGTCTGTCTGGTTTTGGGGTTTTTTTGTGTGTGTGAATAGCATAATTGTGTAATTTTGTTTCAAGAGTTTTATCATCTAGTAATAGCCTTTGTTTCTTATGCTATGCCACTAATAATTTCTAAATAAAAATTTTTAATAGTCACCAAAAAAGTTCTTTTCCCTCCCCCTTCCCTCAAAGCTTAAATTTCTTTTAGATTAGCTGTTCCAAAGAACACACAGAACTGCCAAGAGAAAGTGGCAAAGTTTCTTTCACAAATAATATTCCCTTGCCTATGCCTGGCAGAGTTAGATTTCTGGGAAGTACCTTGCTTTTCCTTTACTTTAAAGCATGTGAAACAAACAGTGACAAGTTGTCCTACAATGAGTTAATTTTTGAGCATACAAAGTGAAGAGGATGCTTGATAGACAGGCCAATGCTGCCAGTAACTCCCCACGATGGAACTCACAGTCCCTCCTCTATTTTTCCCTCTCTAAGTTACACCCAGAAAAAAACATCTCTCACCTCCTCTCAAAACTCTTGAGTGCAAGCTTGAGAAGTTCACTTCTGATATCTTCTGCTCTTACAAGAACTGACAACACTGTAGGAAGCAGCACTGCTGTAAGGACCATAAAAATTAGCAATCTTTCCGTAAGACTTAGCAAATATGATTTTTTTTTCCTCTTTGGTGAAAAATTAATTATTAACACACTAGATACTGGGAAGTACAAGGATGAATTAAGTATCACCTTGTGACAAGTGGGACAAGAGCTGAATTCCAATTATGATGTATAGTAATAAAACAGAACAAAAAAATCCAGAGAAACAGACTGCCAGTTGGACACAGGAAAATGTAACTTTACTTATCTGTCAATGCTACAGTGCTTCCAGTTAAGAAATTAATGTATGGAAATTGATGGAACTTCATTTTGTCACTAGCTTGTTGCAAGGCATAAAAAGTGATGCAGCATGATAATATCAGAGAATCTGAGACCTATGTTCATGTTTACTGGGGACTGTTTGATTAACAGTTCTTTCATTAAGTTTTACAATTAATGCAATCAGTTATATTCCACTAATCAATGCAAAACCAGAGATTAATTCTTCAGAATCATTTTATTAGCAATGAGGAATATAAATCTCTTATGAAAATATTCTTAACATTTCAATATATAAGAATTGTCTATAAAAATATACTACTACATAACAAAGCCAGTAACTTCTACAAAACATGTAATTCAACATATATTTAACAATATATAGAACATAGCAAAAATCCTTTAATTAAGGTATTTTACCCCCTTTTTATCAAACAGTAATTCACAAAACATAGGAAATTACTCATTCTGATATACAGAAGTTATCACCATAGAACTCTATATTAGTGTTCCCCCCCAAAGTCACCTGCATCTGCAGGAACATAAAGCCACAACTTTTCTTTGGATGTACAGTCAGTTATGACCCCAAAAACATTCTGCTGGTAGCTGCAATGTCCTGCTGAAGTCAGTGATCAGCACTGCCAACACTGAATCCATGCAGGGACACAGACAATGTTTTTATTACCCTGGTGGGGCTGATGCCACAGATGAGCCTGCCATGGTAATCATGGTTAGAGAACTAAAAAAACAAACTCCTCCTGGGTAACTACTGCTAGTTAGCAAGGAAATAACTTCAAAAGAGGCTGCCTCCCTAGAAATAAACCCTCCATCAGACAGCTCTTAAAACAAAAGCTCAAGGAAGAGAAAATACCATGGGAGTAGTTATTAGTTTTTAAATTATGATCAAGGGAAGTACGATCTATTTTGTTATTACTAATTCTGAGAAGCATCATCTTGGACCACTTTTTGGAATTGGGAATCTGTTTTCAGAATAAAAATTACACATTTAACTAGTAATATCACCAATGCTGTTAAGTTGAGGTTATTTCATGCCTGGTGTTAGATAGAAATCCATTTTAATTATATAGACCACTCTTGTCTACTACAATAAGCTTGTCAAATTATTGGTGTAGACTTATTTAAAAGCCCTTATTTAAAGGGCTTTTAGAGCATACTTTGAACAACCAACAGAACCTGAAAGAAATTGGCTGCTGCACAGTGACGGTACAAAGCCATAAGCTTTCTACAGAAGAGTTGGGTACATAAGGCATTAAGGCTACAAAGTCTCACCACCAGCAATTACAGTGTCTTGCATAGTAAAGAACATATGAACCAAACTTATGATGCATCAGTAACAATTAAATCTTTTTATCCCTATGTTTCTGTGCAAAATAACCAGTAATTAATTATTACTCCTTCTATTCAGAATCCACTGAAATTGGAACATTGAATGAATATGTTGAAATTCAAGAGAAACTTAACATTATAACAAAGCAATTGCAGTGCAACAATATTCCATCATATTACATAGGAAGGAGTTGCTATTAGAATAGCATATTTAAAAAGTAAAGATCACAGCAGGACACTACAGACAATGAACACCAATATATTTCTGACTCAAAGCTCAGAAAAATAACTTTTGACCCTGAGAAACTTGCTGTATGAAAAAGCTAAAGAAGATCAAAATCTAAAAGAATCAAGGCTCAGCCAGTTTCATTACAGATTCTCAAACTGTTAATTTTTGGAGAAAAGTTTTACCATCCCAACAGAAATTTTAAGAAATATTTTCAATTGAAAAACCCCAGCATTTCATCGTATCCACACTTCTGTAGTTTCATTATCTTTAAGGCTTGCAACTAATATTTAGGCTTTCTGCCTATATTTGAGAGGAAGAAAAATTTTAAAATTGAGGTGGTTTAAGAACTTAAAGCTTAAATGTCTTTAATTCCCAACATCATCTAGAAAAGCCAATTACAGAAACTAGCTTGTAATGCTTTATGGACAGAGAAGCCCTAGTCAAGTCCTTCATTCTCATTCCAGTAAACAGTTCCCTAAAAGATCGATCAAAATCCAAACAATGTTCCAAAACATACATCTGCCAACATAGGATCTGGTTTAGATTATTATCTTAACAACTTAAATATTTAGCAAGGTTTAAGAACAGCAAGAGGAAATAAGCAGATGAAGCCATAAGGAAACCCTGTATGTTTGAACAAAGAAGAAAAACCAATCATCTGGGGGTTTTGGCAAAAGAAATATATTGAAAGAGTTTCTGCTAGAACTTGAGACAAAAATTACAAACCACTATACCTAGATGTTGACTTCTGGTCATGTAGCATATTTTCTACATTTACTTATGTGTTAAGGACAAGAAAACAATCCTTTCTTCAGTAACCTGTTTTCTCTACTAAGAAGAAACTTTACTAAGTGTAAACAAGATTGATTGAAATCACACGGACTAAAGATGTTTTTTAATGTAAGCTTCCACATAATTTTTATTCTGTACTGACAAAGCAGCATTCATATAATGTAATTTAAACTAATACCAAATTCTACTTCCTGAAGTTTTTATACTGTCATCAAGTTTAGGTTACTCCGGTTTTGCCCTCTCCAACACCCTTACTAAGAAGATATGTACTGGATCAGCTCCCAGGAGTAGCTCATCACATAACCACATAGGCATTGAGCCAAGAGGAAAGAGCAGGGCTAGCTGACAATCCAAGTTTGCATCAATCTGAACAGTTTTGGAACCACACCTTTATAAGTGGCAATTCAAACACATGCATATTACACGTGAAGTGAAGCAGTAAAAAATGCAGTCTGTTTTCCTTCCCTCCCCTGAAAGCTGCTCTCAATGGCAGTGATGGTTAAGCAGCAGAAAAACAATCCCAGTTCAGAGTTTCAAGTATTAAGCAAAAAGGGTGCCAAACTGGAATTTTATTATTATGTGAGGCTTTTAAGAGATAATAAAGCAGTTTCCTGACCTTGTCAGCAGTAGCTGAGCTTCAGTGTTCAGGAAAAGCAGAGAACAGACAGCTGTAAGCAGGAACCAATTCTACTCCTCAAATGGAATCTTCTCATATCTATAAACACATTCAGATTCAGGGTGCAGGTTTTACCTACAGAAACTTGGACAACGACAGCTCCTCATATTCAGATACATAGAAAAGGTTTTTCTGTGAGGTAATGAAGAACACCTGGAGGACAAAATCATTGGTCCCAGCCAGCACGGCTTCATGAATGGCAAGTCTTGATTGTCAAACCTCCTAGTCCATCTAGGAAAGCCACATAATCTAGGAAAGTACACATAATCTTTCTGGACTTCAGCAGAGCTTTTGATACTGTCACAGCATCCTTCTGGACAAGATGTCCAGCACACAGCTGGATAACTGTGTTACACAATGGGTGAGCAACTGGCTCACGGGTCAGGCACAGAGAGTTACAGAGAATGGGGTGACATCAGGGGTCCAGTCTCTAATGAGCTCTGGACACAGCCCAGTTCTCTTCAACATCTTCATTAATGACTTGGATGCAGGACTCCAAGGATTATCAAGGAGTATCAATGACACTAAATTGGGAGGAGCTGTTGACTCCCCCAAATACAGGGAGGCCCTGCAGATACCTCGATAAATTAGAGGGCTGGGCAACCACCAAACATACAAAGTTTAACAAGGTCAAGTGACAGATTCTGCACCTGGGATGGGGCAACAGACAGACTGGGGAATGAGAGGCTGGAGAGCAGCACCACGGAAAGGGATCTGGGGGCCTGGTGGATGGCAAGGTGAGTAGGAGTCAGCAGTGTCCTGGCAGCCGGGAGGGCCAAGCGTGTCCTGGGGGGCACTGGGCACAGCATGGCACTGGGCACAGCATGGCCAGCTGGGTGAGGGAGGGGACTGTCCCACTCTGCTCTGCACTGCATCTTGCACTGAGTGCTGGGGGCAGTTTTGGGTGCCGTAAGGTAAAACAACATTAAGCTACTAGAGAGCTTAATGCAGGGCCATGAAGATGGTGAAGGGTCTGCAGGGGAAGACTTATGAGGAGTTGCTAAGGTCACTTGGTCTGTTCATCCTGGAGAAGAAGAGACTGAGGGGACACCTCACTGAGGTCTTCAACATCCTCATAAGAAGACGTGGAGGGGCAGGTGCTGATCTCTTTTCCCTGTAGTCAGTGACAGAACTCAAGTAAAGACCCTGAAGCTGAGTCAGGGGAGGTTTAAGCTGGATATTAGGACAAGGTTCTTCATCCAGAGGATATCTGGGGACTGCAACAAGGTCCCCAGGGAAGCAGTCAGAACACCAAGCCTGTCTGATTCAAGGAACGTTTGGACAATGCTCTCAGGCACGTGGTGTGACCCTTTGGGTGTCCTGTGCAGGGCCAGGAGTTGGACTCAATGATTCTGACAGGCCCTTTCTGATTCAGTATATTATGACCCTAAGGTACTATTTGCATTCCATGCCTTTGGGATTGAAGTCTCTGCATCTGCCCTGACAGGATGCAATGCTTATTGGCAAAGGGAAAGACATGTGACTCGACATCTATAAATCAAAGAAAACGTCCACCACCTTTAGTGATTTAGGAAAAAAACATCTATCAAGTGTACAGAACACAGCATTCTCTTTTAGAAAACAGTAGACTGAGTAAGTAACAGAAAACCTCCTCAAGATACAAAGGATCAAATAAAGATTCCAATTAAAATTTTCTTTAAACTTTACTGAGACAAGACCCAAAAGTTTCAACTTGGGAAAATTTCACTTCCTGATACTGAACGTTTAGTCCTCCTGAAACGTGAAGGACACTAAGCTCTAAAACTATTTTTCTTTAGTATTTGTTGCATTCAAGATAAAGCCTACAAAAGTGAGAAGATGTGCAAGAGAAGTGATAAATACAGACTCAAAAGGGCCAGCATGAAAAGTGGGACTGAAGTTGCCCACTAGGACTGTCTGATGCAGTGTGGATGGCTGAATGTGATGTGTATCCATAGTGTCACCCTTCCACCAAGCTTTCTTCAAACCTCTTCTGTAGAATCTCTGTATGACCTTGGCCAACCTGCATTTTCTGTGAAACTGCAATTAACATTGCACTCTTGTACATTCTTAGGAAACAGGCAAAAGCTTTAATGTAAATCCTTCTATGTTTATGAAGGCAAAGGAGACTCAAACTTGGTCTCATAAAGAACTTTTGTATAGAAGGATCTGAAAAGGGTCATAAGCAGCATTAAATATAACCTATATTAAATACCTAAAAAATATAATCTTTTGCATAGAATAAAGAAAAGTGCAGCTACAGCGCAGCAGTCCCTACCAGAAGAAAGGGCTAATTTATGTGTGGTATAGAATTAACTGTTGTCTCTCATCACTGAGACTGCAGCAACTAAAGACATGTTTACAGGGAGAATCACTTGTGAAAAAAAATAGGTGATTAGGTTATTTCACTATGTCTGTGAAGTAAGTGCAAACACTTAAAATACTTTTTTTAAAAAAGCAAAGCTGATAGGTAATTTTCCCAAGTTAATTTTCTCTTGATATTACTTGGAAAAATGAAATCGCTTTTTTTTTTTTTAGAATCCAAATTAAATCCACATTTGGCATCTCTTTGTGCAAAATAATAATTAGAAAGCTTATAGAAGTACAAGTTTTATCTATTCTATAAAAGCTGGTTGTTTAAGGATTATCAACTCTTCATTCCCTTCCAACTTTTGTACTGCAATCCCTGTGGTAATCAAGCACAGAATATGATTAAGTCTGGGAGACTTATTTCCACTGCTCTGAAAAACAGAGTCTAAGTGGAGAGTCAGGAACTTTAGGAAAATAAATATTGTACACTTCTGAAAGGAAGCAACATCTTTGAAGTATCTCTCTACTGCCCATATTAGCACGCCTAAATATAAGAAAGTATATACCTCATCAGTTGCTAAAACATCTTCGATTTTAGTTAAAAAAAGTCAACTTATTTTACTGGATATAATTTGGTACTACAATTTGGTAAATGGGATATTTAAATAAATAAAAATAAATATTGTATTTATATATATTTCAAGATTGCTTGTTTCTGTAGTGAATTAGTATCTGTATTGTTAGATTTCCCTCTGTTTAGCTTTTTTCACACTGTGTCTCCACTTACGAATGGCAGTTCCGGAACTACTGGCTACTACACAAAGGGCACCACCCACAGTCCACCAAGTTGGTATATGATTGAGAAAAAGAACTTGTAAAATAAAAGCAAACACCACATCCATTGTTCTCATTATTGATACAGGTCCAGCTTTCTCTATCTGTAATGCTTTTGTGAGAAATATCTGACCCCCCAACCCTAACAAGCCTATTAATATTAGAAAAACCCTATCCCTGCCACAATGTGGTAAACGCCATTCATTCAAAACAAACAATGCTATAACACATCCAATTAATCCAATGACTGCATAATACCAAATTGACAAAAAATAATGCACAGACTTTCCCACCTTCCTTAGTATAACAATAGTTGAAGCTGCAGATAACGTGCTTGCAATCGCTGCTATGGTTCCTTTAAGGTGATCTGAGTAACTTCCTTCAATCCCTGTAACACGTGAGCCAAACAGAAATGGTGGTCTGGCAATAAGAATCACTCCAGTGACTGCAAAGAGAGTGAACAGAACATCCCAAAGGCTGTATTTCTCTTTGAGAAAGATCCATGCCAGCAATGACGTAAAAACAGGACTGGTAAAAGTTATAACAGTGGCATCAGCTAGCGGCATGACTTGGTAAGCGTAGTAGAGAAGAACCATTGCAGTAGAGCCAAGGAATCCTCGGAAGAAAAGAAAAATTCTTTTACCTTTTGGTCCCAAAAACCCTGTTCTGAAAAACAGAAATGTCACATTAATGTCACTACCTTGCTTATTTCACGACTAACATCCAAACATATTTAAGTATGGTATATACCTTTCTAGACAAGGGAGTTTAATACCCAAATATTCTTAACTGTCTGATCACAGACCAGTTTATTTCCATCATGACCCCCAATCACATTCAGAGTCCAGAACCTGTTCTTCTAGTGAATAATTTTTCACTTGCAAAATAACCCAATAGTATCTACAAATATCTTCTGTTTTTTTTAAGATCACCCCTTTGTGGAAATCAAATCACTTGGTAGAAGCCTCTACCATTCAGGGAGTCAAAGATTTTCAGTTTCATATTAAGAAACAATCAACTAATCTAAAATAATGCAGTTATGCAACTGATGTCCAAACGAAAATAACACTGCATTGCAATCATATTTAAGTGAGTGATAATTCTAGATCTAGTTTTAAGAAATAACTTGAAATTTAAACATTTTTTACACTTACTTGTAGTATATTAAACCAGGAAGAACAAATGCCATTTGGAAAACACATCGAAATGCACTCACTTCCACTGAATGTACATCTTCTATTTTTTTAAGAAATAAAGAGGCCACTGAGAAAAGGAAGGCAGACAGTATGGTATAAAACAGACCAAGTCCTGGGCACGCAGCTTTCTTCTTTACCCCTGCAACAGATAAAACTACAGTTAATAAGGATCTATTAGAAGACTTTTCTGATCAGACAGCTCTGCACACTGCAGTGCTCCACGTATCTGCAGTGATTTTTGTGATGGAGAACAGGGGAACCAAAGAAACAAACACAAATATTACATGTATTTACCAAATCTACCATGAAAACACTTTTCACTGACCATCATGGGTTTTCTTTTTTTCTTAAAACAGGGTGTAAGAGATGAACTCTAACACCTGGGATACAAAACACTGCAGTTCTACACGAGATAGTAGACTTAACTTCTTGTAGATATCAGACTAGTACAGGTGATTTACTATAGGGACTAGTCACAATTCTGCCCAGGAACCAACAAATGTAACTGACTACAAAACAGTCCATGGTCAGATTCTGAAACTATTATCTTGGGAATCAGCTGCTTAGTTAACTAAGGTTCCTAAGCAAAAATGAATTTCCTTTCTCACAAATACACAATATAAAATCTCTGTACAGAAGTTCATTTTTATCATACCTCATGTTCATTTTGCAACTAAATCACCCTAAATTTGACCAAGACCGATAACATTTTTATCTCACTGTAAGAATCCAAATATTTTCTTCAAATAGGCATCAAATACAGATTTTAAGCAGAATAAATTTAAGTAACTAATGTTAGAACATCAAAGGCCTGATATTTGTCATAATTCCATGAAGACCTTAGTCTATGCTTATTTATCAGACTTCCCCTTCCTGAAAGTTTCCCAAGTCTAATGTTTCTATTCAAGTTTCCTCATTGCCTCAGGCTCTCTTCAACAACACACTCTTCCTCGTTCCACTCATTTTCTCCACACTGATTAAAAAAAAAAAAAAGCAAGCAAGGAGAGGGAGAACTGTGAGACAGAGAACTGTGTTGAAGTCAGCAGCAGCAATCTCCAAAGAAATCAGCCTTTTTTGTTATTGCTTTGTTGCATAAAAGGAACAGTATTTCCACTGAACCTAGAGGTGAACACCAAGGAAAACAGAGCCCATTTAAAAATTTGAGTGGGATGTCACCTCACTATCTCTTTCTTTTTTCTCTACCTGCATAAAATACTGGGAGCTACCTTTTCTTCTGCAACTCCCTCTAAAGATAGGAGCAAGAACTCCATGTCCCAGAAGCAGGCAGAAGCAGTGTTTTGATAAAAGGATGCCTCATCTCACATTAGTGTGGCAGCCTGTGAGCCTTATGGATGCTCTAAAACACCATCAGCTGGGTACTGCTGTGAGTTGCTTAGCAACTAAGTATGGTTTTGAGAGGTTTTTTTTTTAAATTAACAAAACTTGTCACAAACCATTTTGATCCTCCTTGAGATCAGCACTCAAGGCTGAGAAAGTGCATCTTACTTACTGCCTAGAAGGGAAGACTTGCAGGCAGGAGTCCTAGGGACCCAGGCTTTACAACAGCAACTACAACCTGAAGTAGGCAAAAGGTTTGTTTCTCAAGGAATCCTGCCACACTGCAGCTGAGAGTTACAGCTTCTACTTGAAATATTTCTGTTTAGCAACAGCCTCTTACATAAAACTGACTATAAAAACTACCACAAACCAACACTGGACCAGGACACCTACCAACTATGAAACAAAGTGTTTAAAAAGTGTTCGTGAACTACGTAATGCCTTAATCCACACAGTCACATAACAGAACTTCAAAATTAACAGTCTCTAATATTGAAACAAAAGGAATCAGACTGGCTTATAACTGAAATGGGAAATCCAAACCCAGGCTGGCTTATGGATGAACACAGCACAAACATAACTATTAACTTTTATCTCAGGCATGATAGCTTCTCTGATTATTACAGAATGAAGCCAACCTAAATAAAGGAAGCGCTGAAACGGAAAACCAATCAAATTAAAGCAAAATATACTGAAAGGATCTTATATCCAGAACTAAACTTTGGATTGTAAGGAACAAACAAAAATCAGAAGGAACTAATTTCTGTAAGCTACCCAATAGCACAAGCCTATCAAAAACAGAATCTTCAGAATCTTGTAATACTAGAATTTAAACTATCAACATCTTGAATTGCCAAAGCATGTACTTAGTACAATAATAAAGTGGTTTATTTCATTTTAAAAATAAAATGGTCCAAGTTCTTCCACCAAAAACAAGAACTGCAGTTCTGAAGAGTACTTATTTCAAAGTAAGTTTTAGAGAGAAGTTACATTAAGATAACATTCCCACCCCACAAAATATTAAGCCTCAAAATACCAGCCTAACACCACCAAAACAGTCAAGCACTCATGCTTTTTTCAAAGAATGTAGCAGCCTGAAAATCAAAAGATTTCAAGCAGTACCCAACTCCTCTTTTGAGTGGCTACAGATTTAATTTTCCAGTTTTATTTCCTGGCCATCTCCATACATAATGCTTTCAAACAATCTTCCACTTCTGTTTTAAGTCATAGGTAAATGGCTCCCACTGCGACCTGTTTTAGTTGTAAATTCTAATTGAGTTTTTAATGCTGTACTTTGTTGCAAACAGTTTTATACCTGCAAAATGCATGCAATGAAAAAAAACACACGTCTCACATACAAGCATCTCAAGAATAGCAGGAGAGGCAGAAGAGTACTGGCTGTGGGAAAGACAGTCAGTGAGAAGATGATTGTCCTAGACCTTCAGGAAAGGCAGAAGATTCCCCACGTTATAAAAAGCAGAAGAGCTCTCTTTGACTTCTGTAAAGTGCCAGGAGCACAACAGCATGCACTGGAACTAATCATGGTCATGCAGACAAGATCTAGCGGTGATTCATAGCCTTCAGTCATCAACTCGGTCAACAATTTTGTGAGGCAGACAACCCAAAACTGAAGTACTCTTTCTGGTTAATTAATCAAAGTTTCTCAGGATTTCAAACACTGGGGTTTTTTCCCCAAGCTTTGCTTTGTAAGTGACACTAATGTGAATTTCACTGATGAAGGACTCTGGCCTCTCCACAGCTTACCAACAAATCTATTTTCTGCTGGAAAGTCAATTACAGTCATTTTAATGACAAACACATTTTCAGTGAAATTGTTTTAAAAAAAGTACTCCAGATAACTTCAGAAATTATTTTAAGATGGCATTTATGTTTTAAGAGAACTCCACTTTAAACCTACATGTTACATATTTCCCAATACGTTTGTGGCTTTATCAATTTGTGGCTTATCAGGAAGTCAGAGTCCCAAGTCCCTGGACCAACTAAAGCGCGCTCTCAAACGCATTTATAGTGTCAGAGGTTCACATAGGCAGAAGGCACTTCTATTTACCCAAACCTGTCAAGTCTTTAAAACTTTAAAACAGGAAGTACTGTTTTCCCGAGGAATAATCGCTCCCGAGGTTCTCACAGAGGCGACAGAGCCGCCCGGCCCTGGGGGTGAGCGGTGCCGGCGCTGTGCCCGCTCCCGGGGCGGGGGGCACCGGGCACCCGGCCCGAGCCGCGCCCGGCGCACAGGCACAGGGCACCGGGGCACGGAGCAGGACGTGCTGCCGGCGCGCCGATTCCCTCACCGGGGCCAGCCTGTCCACTCAAGAGGACGGGAGGACGAGGGCGAGGCCGAACCCGCTCGCAGGTGAGCCGCGGGTACCAGGTGCCGCCGCCGGGGACGGCTCGGAAGCGGCGAGGCGGCTCCTGCCGCCGGCGGGGCGGGCACCGATGCCCGGGCGCCCTCTGCAGCCGCCCGAGGCCGCTCCCCGCCCCGCCGCCACGTGCGGACGGCCCGATGCCCTCGGGCCGCTTCTTCATCCCCCGCGGCCCGGCAATGTCACCCCGAGAGCGGGCAGTCCAGCCGGGACGACGCTGCCCCCCTGCCCGACTCTCTCTCCTCACCAGGTGCCTCGCAGCAGAACGGCCACGACATGCCCGAGCAGCAGCCACAAGCGCGGCGCTCCTCGGCACCCGCCGCCTCGACGCCGGGCGCCGGGCACGGCTGCACCGCACCCGGCCCGTCCTCCCGGCCCGGCGGCACCTCAGGCTCCTGCCCGGCCGCTGCCGGAGCAGCGTCGCCCTCTCCGCCCTGACACGGCACCATGAGGTCGCGGAGCTGCCACGATGCTCCCGGCGCCTCCTCGGCTGCCGGCGACACCTGCCCTCCTGCGCATGCGGTGCGGCCGCCCAGCGCCGCCCGCCGCCTTCCCCCGCCCGCCCGCCCGCAGCGCCGAGCACCCGCGGGGGAGGCTGCACCGGGTCCCGGCTCCGCCACCCCCCGCCAGGCCCCGCCTGGAACCGCCCGGGCGGCCCGTCCCTCCCGCGGCCGCTACCTGCCTGCGAGCCCGGCGGCGGCGGAGGGCCCCTGCCGGGACAGGAGGCAGCGCCCTGCCGCTTCCTTCCTGGCGTCCCCCGGAGAGACACCCGGCGAGGGCAGCGGCAGCGGTGCCGGGGAGCAGCGAGGCCGTGGTGCCTCGGGAGGGGGAGCTCTGACCCCGCCGGAGAGCGGAGGGGGCCGCGCAGGCCGCGGCTGTTTGCGAGCAGAAGAGATAAAACACTGGGGAAAGGTGACGCGAAGTTATTTTGGGGGCGTTGTTGCGTCATTTGCGCGCCCAGAGTGAAAGCATCGCTGTGTGTGCCCGCGGCACTGACCCCTCTCAGCTCAGCTCAGCCTGGCCGGGCCCATCGGCCCGGACACTGCCCCGAGATAGTGCGCCCAGATACTGCACCGAGGTACTGCACCCAGACAGAGCACCCAGATACTGCACCGAGGTACTGCACCCAGACAGAGCACCCAGATAGTCCACCCAGATCCTGCACCCAGACAGTGCACCCAGATAGTGCAGCCGCCGCAGCCTCGGCTGGCCCGGCTGTCACCGTGGGACCTCCCTGGACCGGGCTCCGCGCCCCGTGGAAGAGCCGGGATGGCCCCGGTGCCCCCGTCAGTGCTGCTGTGTCAGTGCGCAGGGGCAGCGCATCGCTCCCTGCCAGAGCTGCTGCCTGCTCCGGGTGAAAATGGAGATGGGAACCTGGTGGGCAGTTCAGTCAGGATTGTTAGTGAGGTACAGAAATGTAACCCCCGCCTCATATGTTTTCCCTAAGAAAACAATGCTGCCAATGCCTTTGGGCAGAAGAATCGGAAAGGGTAGAGAGAAAAACAGGGGTAGTCCTTTTTCCTCACCCATGAAAAAGTGCAGAGTAAAAGAAGCAGAATTAATTTAAAATGCTATTTTTTTCCTTTTGAGCAAGTTGAACTGTCATCAATAATTAAAATGGGAGGAATTTCTATTAAAAGGAAAGATTTATGCTCACATTCATCTCTTAGCTGCATAAATTAATCTCTGTTTATTTCTTTATTCTTAACAAAGGGAAATGTAATCTACAGCTTTAGCAACATGAATGCCAAATGGTAGATAAAAGCTATTTCCTACAAACGATTTTAAGTTTTCCCTCAAGCTACCTCATAAAAGCTATTTCAAGCTTTTGGTGTCTCTAATTTAGCACATTTTATAGTCCATGCTAACCCACCAGAGGCGGTAAGTATTTCGTTATCTTGGAGCCAGCGGTTGATTAATATGACCAGAATTGTTTCACAAAATGTTCTTAGCTAAAAATTAGATGTGCTATATCAATTATTAAAATAAGAGAAATCAATTAATAAGGTTGTGTTGAAATCAGAATTATTCCTAAATATTTACATTATCTGAACTTCTGTTGCTATAAACCAAGAAAATAATTAAATATATGCTGCAGTATTTATGATCAACTTGTGTTACAGTTCCTATCAACATAGCTCTCTACAAAGTCTATACTAAAGCTTTACTAAATCTTTCCTCTGGAGATACAAATTTTCCCAAATTTCTCTTAATTAAGAAGTTACTTTTTCTTAATGCACTTATCTATTAATCAGAGTTTCATTTAGAGAGAAAGGTGCAAATAAACCTGGCAGCCTGCTGTTTTCTGAAGAAACTTCCCCTTCCCTGCACTCCAAGGCAGCTTTCACAGGCCACTGTTCCAAGAATCACCAACACAAAGTTAGAGCTGTCCTTCCCCAGACGAGTTTTGGTGGAAGGGCAGTGGGGATTCTCTCTGCAGCCATCCCAAGCTGCTGATGCCACAGGTGTCTCAGGGGAACACCTGGCACATCCCCTGGGCAGTGGGGGTGGAGCAGAGCACACCCACCCCAACTTTTGTGGCTGTCTGCACAGTCACTGGGTGAGTTGCCTTTGGAGTCAGTAACAGCAGAAGCAGCTGGCTAACTCAAGTCTTCAGTGAACAAAACCAGAGCCCAAACATGGTCCACAGTACAGATACAGAACAAATTTTAATGAGTTCTTACAATTTCTGGCTATTTGTTAAAATGTGCAGATTATATATTTATTTTAAAATAGTAAATTTTTTTAAGTGCCAAGTGCTGAGCTGCAGAGAGTTTCAAAGAGACTGCAACAACCCCCTCCGTACCCCTCCATGTCTGGTTTTGAAAGGGAACATCTGAGGGCAGTGTTTGTTTATGCCAAGATACATGAAGTCTTCTGTTTGCTCCTGGTCAAACTGCCAGGTTTGTCTCAGCTTGAGAGCTTCCAAGTTCTTGTAAAATACAACCCTCTTCCCTGAACAAGGAAACAGAGCAGTTGCAGCTGCCCAAACTAAGCAGCAGTCAAATGTAATTTGCAGGCATGCTGCCCTAGATTGGAAAATTAAGTACCTGCATAAATGTGCAGGTCAATGTCTAATGCAGCTTTTTCAAGTACAGATTAAGTCTCATCTATGTGATACTGTGCCCAGAACTGGCTGTTCCTTTCTCTAGCACATCACCTATAATGTCTTTGCTGAGTGCAAACTCCATAAGAAAAGGCTTTAGTAAGCATGGGCAATTTGATCATTGAAATTAAACTGCAGCACCAGCTAGAATGGCATTTATTTGGTTTCCATAAGTGCAGAAAGCGAGCCAGCTCCTGCACAGTCACCACTCTCCGAACACAGAGCTTTCTTAGGTTGCTCTTTCCAAAGGAAGAATATTATCACCCTCATCCAGAATTCAGGCACAGGTTTTGTCACTATAAATGCCAGGAACAATCCAGTACTTGACTGCAGGTTGAGGTACAGGCCTGGCAGGTACTGAAAGTCCTGTAATGAGGTCTGTGTGCCCTGTAAGGGACCCTTTGGTTTCCATCTCCCCCCCTGCAAATGCTGTTTCTGACTCCTCAGAGTGGCTTTCCAGAAACACCAACAAGCACAAATGACAAAGCAATTAAGTAAGTTTTGTGGAGAACCGTGGGACTTTTCTAAGAGATTATAAGAACTTTATCCATTATCACATAACTTCTTTTATCCACCGCTGATATATTCTAATAAGCTTTTTGGAACACTGCTGCTCTTGGAGGTTTAGTGAGAACTAAATAATATAAACTGAGGGAGCCCTGGAGCTGACCTGGCCCTTACTCACCTCTCCTGAGGGCAGCACTAAGAGCTCTGCAGAGCTCCAGCAGGAAAGGCATGTGGATTCCTGGTACGTGGAACACCCTGGTGACATCTATCCCAGTTTCATCTGAACATAGCTGTGTCAGCACTGTTAGGTACTGCTTAAGCTATAAAAGTAGTAGATTTAAATCAAAACAGTAGTCCATATCAATGGCTTTTATTCTGTAAAAATGCCAATTCTGTAAAACCAATTTTTTTAAGTTTAAGTTGTTGAGCAAAATTTCATCCAAAGAAATACAGACTAATGTGAAGTAACAAAATAAATAATAAACATGCATGGTTTCCTTTCCTTCTGAAAAGGTTTAACAAAAAAACAGATAAGAATTACTTTCTCAGTTTCTGAACTGGATCCAGCTCTTAAGTGCATTGTAATAACCATTTACCTCTGCACCTGAGTGCCATAAAACAGATGATTATTGCAGCACCAAGGAGTTTAATTGTCCTGGTCATTCATTCAAACTTCTGTCCAACCCAGAGCTGTTTGGGAATCAGAATAGCTGATGGGCACATCTGGTGCCCTGAGAGGTCATCTACTCCACCCTCCCCTGCTCAAAGCAGGGTCAGCTGGAGTTCAAGACTCTCTCCCTGTTGGGATTCCGAATATCTCCAAGGATGGAGACTGCACCAGCTCCCTGGGCAACATGCTCCTGTGTGCAAACACACATTAAAAAAAAACAAACTTTAAAACAAAAGTTATGTTTAAAATGAGTGAAAACTTGTAGTCTTGCAGCCCAGTGAAAATGTGGTCCATATGAGCTCCTGCCTCCCTATCCCTATAAAACCCTGTCTTAGTGGGTTTTATGTCCACCTCAGGTGTCAGAAGAGACCTGTATTTTTCAGCTTCCCTGTTAAGGTGGATGGTGAATGAGTCCAGGTTTTGACATCACCACAAATTGCTCCTGCATGTATATATAGGGCTGTTGTACAAACATTTTAATCTTGTGTCACAGTATGTTCCAAGCATCACAGTCTTCTTCTTCCTGAGTTGGTGGTTGTAATGAGTAGTATTATAAAACAGGAGATGGGGTGGAACATTGAAATAATAGGGAATCCTGCAATTATGGTCAGTATAAGGGAGATATCCTGAGGCTCTTTTTAACTGCATTTTCCAGATTGCACTACTAGCAGTTGCTCTTCAGGAAACTGATTGTATTGAGATAGGTAAATTCAGTAGAAGTAGGAAGTAAAAAAAGTTCTGGGGTCTCCAGAATGGAAGAATTTATTTTCTTTACTTCTGAAGAATTGAAAAATAATGGATAAGCAGGACAATATTAAAATTCTGCTTCTATACTTGTTAGGGTGCTTTCAATCCAGTATTAAAGGTATACTGCTTAGCTGACTTTTGTCACATAAAGGTCATGCTTCTGTCCTCAGATGGCTTAACTGCACTGCTTGCTAAGCAATCAAGTCTCTGTAGCTAGTATTCCTGGAAGGATAAATTAAAAATAATTTTCTACGTACTCTGAAGACCATAGTGTTTTCATTCTTGTATTTCACATGAATGTCTGCAGAGCTTATGCAAATTTAGATGGTGATCTTTAAAAAGTTATGCAATTTTTAATTCTCTTTAAGCACATGGAAAAGGCTATTATTCCAATACATCTTGGACATTTTCTTTTACTCACCGAATGAAAAATCTGTATGATTCTTCCTTTTTCTATCATTTTATTTCCACCAAAGAAAACAAACATCGAAGCAAACCAATAGAGTGAACTGTAGTTCACTCACTGTTGGGAAAGAACTCACTGTTGGAAAAGAAAATGAACAGCAGTACTGGTTTTGTGGATCATTTGTATTTGCCACAGGCCAAAACTGTAATAAGTTTCATAAAGCACTGTGGTGGTGGTGGGGGGCATTCAGGCCTTGGCCTGCTACTCTGAGGAAGCAGCAGCACTTGCTGTAGTACTGCAGTGAAGTTTTATAGATTGCTACAAGTATATCACGCTATTCTCAGTGAAAGGAGTTTTTAACAATAAATGTGTATTTACACTGCCTGTGTGCCTCTGCCTCAGGTGTAACTCCTCCATGTCAGGTGCATACACACACAGAGGTATGTTCTTAGTTTATGCAGTGATACAGTGCAGGTAATGAACAGAATTCCTAATGTATCAAACTGGCAGTGCTTGATAAGACATGTACAAGGTTATTATTTCTACTTCTTTAGGAGAATCTATATTTTTAATATAAACTTGGCAAGGCAACCAGTGTGAAAGTCTGAATTTGGAAAAATCTCCCTTCTGGCAAAAGAATTGTGGGTGGGGTTTTATTCAGGCATATTGTCTCATTTGGTGGGTTGGAGGTATCTGAGTACTCACTATACACAAAAAACTTCCAGGAAAGTGCTTTTTTTTTTTTTTTTTTTTTTTTTTTTTTTTTTTTTTTTACTGCTAGAGGAATACAGATTCACTGTTGCACGGGAATTCTTACAATTCCAGTTGTTTATTGGAGCCATTTATGCAGTGAATGCAATCTTGGCATGTTCCCTTTGCCTCACTGCACTTCCTGATGTGTCAGTACTATTTTTAGTTATGAGTTATCAGATTAGCCATAAAACTGAGTAAAGATCTGTTCCCTTTGAATAAGTTGTTTGTTACTCATAAAGATTAAGATCAGTCAGTGATGCACAGTGGAAAAAAAAGAAGGAAAATACAAGAAACTTTAAAAGGAATCCAGAAAAAAATCAAAAATTGATGGCATATGGTTATGAAAAAGAAGAAATGAGCATGCTAGAATTTATGCATGCACTGCCCTGGGTAGGTGCTTCTTCTGGTAAGCATCTCCTCCCAGTGGTTTCTTAAATTTAGATCTTTCCAAAATACAGTGCTTCATTTTGAAATATCTAAATTTGGTGTTTCAACAATATAAGTCCCAAACATATTTTTAATTTAAAATTCTTTCCCAAATCTATCCCATTTTCTGGATCTTTCAAAAAAAACATGTTTGGGAATTTTGGTAGCTCTTCTTTGGTAACTCTTCTTTTTTCTACCTCTCTCTTGGAGAGGTTCTTGGAAATCTTGGAAGTAATTTTTCCTGTTATTTAGTTGCCACTATGTATAACTGAAATTACTATAAAAGCTTGTTCCACACAGCTACTAAAGCCAAAGGGCTTGAAAGAGGGAAGGGCAGATATTCTTTGAAACACAGATAGAAAAAACAGGAGTAGGCAGAAGGTTATCAGTTACTATTCTGCAACCTGCTTGAGTAGAAATGATACAATCATTAAATACATACTCCTTTAAGTTACTCAGAGAATTAGGAGCAGACAAGAGGGAGTATTTCTTTCTTGTTCATAGCACGAAGCACCATGGAGAGAAAAAAACAAAGGAGATATAAAATATTATGTAATCTTAAAGTTTGTGGTGGTGACTTTCCAGAGATTTCTGGCAGGCAGTACAGTACAAAAATCAGAAAACAGAAGTACAACTTGAGGGTCAGAGCTCCCTAGGAGGAATGAAGGAAAGTGGAAATTGCTCATAGTTGCCATTTTTGCTTCTTTTGTTCTCTTCTATAATGCCCTTTGTGACTGTGAGAAGATAATTTGTTCAATTATATTTTGTCACTGTCACTTTAACTGACTTTTTACAGCAGTAGTAGAAATGACTAAATGTATAGTTTCTCTTCGTGGAAAGGGAGAGAACTATTTCAATCAGCTGCATTTCTTGGCACTTACACAGTATGTTTCCTATTCTGTGAGCTATCTGCCTGGGGCTGCTCTGCAGGGCAAGAAGGGGGATGCTTCCTTACTTGCAACTCCTATGAATTATTAAGCAATTGTTTATATGCCTTACTTGAAGGAGATTATTCTTCATTAGCTTCTACTTTTCCCCAGAATAAAAATTACATAAAATGTAAATAACCTTGTCACAGGTGATGGTTCAATATTAGTGCATTGGGACTCTATAATACATTTATATATTTTTATATACGTGAATGATTTATTCTATTGTTACATTATTATATAAAGCATTTTTATGTTGGTATGTATATATAGACATATGATAAACATATGAAACATCAACATCATTCAGCCTGTGCACCTCTCACCTTATTCCAACAAGCTGGTGCAATGCTCACTCCTGTCAGTTTGCTTGTACCAGTATGTTCAAAGGGGAGTGATCTGAAATGCAGCTCCAGCTTTTGTTAAGGAAAGAAAACCTTGCAATACAGATTTGAAAGCCCTTTTGTTTTGTCAGTCACAGACATAAATTTTTTTTTTCATTATTTTTTAATTGAGTCAGTGCTCCTTCATTACCTCCACGAGCCGCAATGCAGAAGAGCGTTCCTCATTAGAGCAAAAACCCTGCTGCTGCCTTGCATGAGGGATGTACCTATTCTGGGCATTTGCTGTCCACAAGATCACCTCCTTAAGGAAGGAAGCAGGGTTTCTTTTCCTTTCTTGCAGGAGGCTGAGAGGGTATACTGGGAAATCATAGTGCTGTAATTCCATATTGTTGGGTTTTCTAATAAGCATCACTTCTGGCCAAGCAGGCAGGACACTGGAGCACACGAGCCCAGGTCTAACTCCAAATGGTTATTTTTATGTCCCTGTAACCTCAGCTAGCTCAGATCCTGTGAACAGTGCCAGAGTGGCAGCCCCCTAGGAATGGGCTGACCAAGCTTTTGCGGCGTGTGCTGACCTCTGCAATCTGTTCCTGGCTCCCAGCAAGTGGACGCTAAGTGAGCTCGGGTTTGATGACACACACAAGCTGATTACTCCCTCTGAAATACCAGCAAATCTGGGAATGTTCTGACATGCACAAGCTGCTGCCCTCAAGACCTTGCTGAGTTGTCCTTGTCACTGAGAGGAACGCCTCTGGTCTGTGGCTGTACTTCAAGGAAATTGTTTCTGTTGAGGCATGACTGGAGCTCGTTCTCTTCTTGCAAGGGCAGCTTCTGGGCTGCCTGCTCTGTGTGCAGGAGCAAGGAGGGCTATAAGCTATTCTCAGAAAAGGAAGGAACTTTGCAATTTACTGGTTCAAGGGAGTCTGGCTGTATAGAGTGATATTGCTATGGCATAATTTATTTGTAATAATCTTGCCAGGTACACTTTGCAGTTCATATCATGCTTTAAGTGATTATTTTGCAATTGTACTTAATTGCATTTATACAACTTTTGGATGAAGTCACAACCACAACCATAAGATTTTTTGATAAACAGTAGAAATTAGCTTCCATTTTTCTTACTCTTAGATCCTCTGATTGCATCACTGCTCTCAAAATCATTTTACAGAAATTCTGAAATGAGTTGTAATTTTGGAACAAACATTCATTTCCAATTTGGTTCAAGCTAATAAAATATGATTATCATAGTGCTGTTGCAGTTTGATATAGTCCAGAACCCTGTATAAAAAGGCAAAGCTTTTCTAGCAGGTGTTGTACCAGATATTTTTTCCTGGTCTCAGCCTTAAACTGAGTTTAGTTTTAAGGACTCGTTATCTTAAATAATGCGAAAAAAAAGTTAATTATAAGATTTAAGACTAGACTTTTGTCAGTGCATATGAATTATTTAGAAGCAGAGGATTTTTATTTGTGATTGCAATCTATAATCCAGGTAGCTAATGCCTTCAAGTGTAAACATTAAAAGAATGCTCTCTTTTTAGTAGTAGTCTGTCTGTCAGAAAATTTACATATTCACATGTGCAATTAAATTTTCTGTTCCCGATTTATCATTTTTCTTCTTTGTTTCACACATTGGAGCAACATAGGCATGGTGATTTTCCTGAATGGGCAGTATCTTTATGTTATTGTATATGGGGGAAAAAAGAGGGCAGGATAAGGGTTTCAAATTACAGTTATTTGGAAACTGTGACAAGGAGAATTGCTTGTTTGTTTGTTAGTTTTTCCAAAATTGTTGATCTGTTTCTGTGGTTTAGAAATTACTCCTTCACAGGACAATACTATTACCTACTTAATCATAAGGTACTTTGCTACTAATATTCCTACAGCTCTAATACTCAAAGCTTAATAATAAGCTTATAAAAAGCTGAGTTCTGTTCTTCCCATGGGAATCTACTTCTGTCATGACTTACATAGCTGAAGTCAGCCTAAGTTGTGCAATTACATTCTCAAGTGCTTGCAAATTGTTTGCCAAAATTTTTTAAATGTTGACATAATTTCAAGGAATTATGTTGCTGGTATTTTACAGATTTTTTCCATGTTCACATTCTCAGTATTGTAAATGCTTCTGAATGGCTGTGTCATATGTAAATCTTATATATTTTGTTTTGTGGACCTCAGCAACAAAGTTGAGCTAATTTCTGAGCACTGTGTCTCAAGAACTGAAAATAGGAAATGCAATACTGGAGCACAGTCATTATACAGCTGCTTGGCTTTTCATCCCAAATGGTTACAACCAGATGTTTCTCACAGAAGTGCAAAGACTCTTCTTTTCCCTAATAAAGAGCAATTTTGTTCAGTACTAAAGTGATAGAATTATTTTTTTAATGTAATTTATCCATGTTTGACTTTCTGAATGCTGTATTATTGTCACCTATGTCACTGCCTATGACAGTGAATGCCACAGTTTAATTTGTGGGGGAGGGTATTTTGGCTTATGGCTTGGGATTTGATAGTGTCAAGTGCTTCCTTCAATAATTTTTTCCACATCTCTCTGAGTCCTTAATTACCTTGCAGAGTTTTTTGAGATGGCTACATGAGTACTGCATGCAGTATCTCAAATAAGGCAACAGCAGTGATTTGCCATGACATGTACTGTTGTAGTCTCCCTATTATCCTGTACGTGTGGTAGCATTATCTGTTCTTTCCTGTTGCTGTACATTGAGATCAGTATCTTTCTGAGTTGTTCACAACAATGTCAAGTTGACTTTCTCTACTGCTAATTTTAGACTTTGTGAGCATTTCTTTCCTATGTTTAGTATTTTGCCTTTCTGGACCCTCAACTTCACTAGTCATCCTGTCCCACTTGCTTAGTTACCTAATTTCCCCTGAAATTTTACACTTCCATTTTCATTTATAATTTCAGGGAAATATGGATCTTACTGGTCTGAAATTCCACTGGTTATTTATCCCATTAGCTTTTTTAAAAAATAGGTATAATATTTGTTACTTCTAGTTCTTTTGCACATAAATGGTTTTTAATGAAGGACTATGTATTCTTAGCAGATCAGCCTGTTTATTCTGAAGCTCTTTCAGTATTTTTGGATGCTCACCATCTGGGCAGGTTGACAACTTGCTAACATACTGGTGTTGCTATCCAGGCCTTCGAACAGGAAGGGAGAATGGGTCAGAAAGTCCTTTTTCAATTGAAATAATTCAGTAGGAAGAATAAAGTAAGGCTGAGTTGAAAACAACTTTTGAGAATTCAGAAATTGATTTGATGAATGGGAGATTGGGAACAGTAACATAATTATTGCTATCACCCATTTCCGTTTATTTGGAGTATAAATAAACAATTATATGAATATAAATATGCATATTTAGGAGCAAATTGCTTTCTACTGTAACAAATTTGAAGACAGAAGTATTACACTACCATAACTAATTGGAGCGATTCAGAGTCTCAAAGCACAAATACAACACCACTTCTGTATAGCACACTGGAGGTCTTTGTAGTTCCAGTTCATTTCAGGAAAATTCCTGAATAGAAATAGGGTTAGGTTTGCCTCTGAGCACTTTGTTTAAGTGAACTATAAACAGAGACATGCCTGTAACACCAGCCATTAGAATTCAGAGTCATCAGTAAGGAAGAAAAGTTGCCATTAGCAGTAAGTCAGGCAGTGTACCGCAGATCGGTCTGGAGGAGTTGAACTCCCCAAGACCTCGACATTTATCGGTGAGTTCCCAGCCACAAGAACACACTCAGCCATTCTAATCAATAGGAGTCTAAATCACAGCTTTACTGCCACACTTAGGTCTCCAGATCAGCAGGAAGGAGAGGGGAACGCTTGCAGGCAGATGAAAGGTAGTGGGAACTGTTGGCAATATGTATAACAAATCAGAGAGAAAACCCGATAGGCAGTGGGGGAGGCATTAACAGCTGAGTGAATTGAGTGCTTGGGTTTGCATTTTCCATCTGCTGAGCCTGGCTTAACTTCTGTCTGGCAGGGCCCTGGCCCTTTCAGTGGGCAGTAGAGTGCTCACCGCTCCCTTTGTGCCACCAGGGCTGAGACTGATGTACCAGAGAGGTGTCAAAAAGGAAAAAAATCCACATATTAGGATCATGGACGTAGTGCATTAAGTTTGTAAGCCTCTTACTGTATTTTGCAAGAACTGGGTGATTATCTGGATTTTCAGGGTTCCCCACTGAGGGGAAACATGTGTTTCATGGAAAGGAAAAGACTTCCTTGAAAGGGGAAACTTCCACTCTCTTGAAACTTGCTGTGTGTTTATATTCTGTTCTTAATTGTAACATTTTGGGCATGCTGACTTCTCTGCTTTCTCTTGGTGCTATTGTCAGTCTGAGGACTTTTCGTTACTTCTATAGTTTAAATAGTCTTTATTTTTCATTGAATGCTAACACAATAGATTTTAATGCATATATACATAAATACAGCTGTTTGTGAGCTTCCCACTAGAACATATCAAAGCACATCACACATCATTAACTATGCTAATAATTGTTTCCCATCCTCAAGCATACTTTGAGTGGCTGTTACAACCCCTTCAAATAAAGTTTAAAAATTTCAATATTTAGGAGAAGTTATAATTAAAATGAAATACAAACCAATAATGCATTTCTGTTTGTTTTGTTATCTTACACAACAAGATATTTCCTTATTGAATTTCTTTCTTAGTAGGAAGAGTGCTTTTTGGAATATTTTTTCAAATAAAGTAGAAACAAAAAGACCTTCAAGTCCTAGGCATTGCAATAGACAAAAAAAAGTTACACATGGTATAGTATCAGGTATTCTGAATGTATTTTATATATCTCTTCCCAAGTACAGAGGTGCATATTCTTTTGTATTTGGGGTCCATTAAAAATCTAATGAAGTAGTTGTAGGAATACAGTAGTATTCCATTAATGTTCTTTTTTTCTATCTTAGACATTAACATGGCTAAGCAGCATCAAGGATCAGCAGTATCCATTAATTACCTTCAATACTGTCTTCTGTAATACATTAAGTACCTTACATACTCTGTCAGTCATAAACAAAACAATTAGGGAGTTTAGAAAATCCATTACAACTACAGAAGACAACCAGTCAGCCACAAGTAACATAGACTTTGCTGAAAAAAATAGGGTTTTTTAAACAGCATTTTAAAAAAGTATCAATGTATATATGATGAAAGGTTCTGTTCTAGGTTTTTTTTCTGACTCTTCCACTGATATCAGAAGGAGTACTGAGCAGAGAACCAGGATGGAATAGGCCTTAGCTTTATGCTCAGATGAGCTGTTAAAATGCCCAGTCTCTGAAATCAGCAAGAAACAGCACAGGGAGCCACCTAATGAGCCTTTACACTTTCCTATGTTAAGGATTATGAGTCCTGTTCTAAAAATACCCCAGTTCTTTATATGGTACAAAGAAATGCTCTAGTCACACAATAAGAAACTGGCTGTTGTCCCTGTGAGTCTCCACATGACATAATGGACTAGAGAAAGGGATTTTCAAAAGAAAACAGGTTTAGATTCAGTATTTTATAGTAATTAGCTGACCTTCCAAAAATGACATAGGCATTAAGAACTTCTCAAATCACTAGTGCTTGACTATAGGAAAAAAATTTCTGAAGGAACAACCAAACTGACACTGCAGTTGTGTTCTCCAGCAGATTGATCCCTTGCCACCGTCCACTGCACCATGGTGAGTTTTATATGTATTGTGAATGTAAAATTCTAGTGACTCACACCCTTGCAGGCATTTAAATTCCTCCTTTAAACCCAGGAGTAACAGTGAATTCCTGTAAGTCTGTCACATCATTTCAGAATGAGGTAAAACTCAGGAGAGCAATCATAGCACTATGATAGCATAGGCCTTAGCCAGCACAGCTGGCTGGTTCTGGAATACATTTCCATGAAATGTAACTTTTTCAAGGTACACTGTGAGGCAATATGCTGTTTGTAAATAAATGTTGGTAGCAGATTAGCAAGTTTCTCCAACTCCACTTAAATTCAGCCAGATGTTTATAATATGTTCATAATGAGAAGGATGCATAGCCATTATCTTTATAATTTGATAGAGAGTGCATGTAGGCAAGTATAATGGGAAAAATCAGATAAAAACCAGTGCACATAATTCAATAGGACCTTAAGTAAAAGATTGAAACAGAAGACAAGAAGAGTAGAAAACATTTAATGGTTTGCTGGTAGATTGGAGATGAGTTCATGACTTTATATTTCATTCCTTTCCCATGCAAAGGGCACTGAAGAAGAAAGTGAGTTGGCAATCACAGATATGCAGCCAATGCTGAGAAATAAAAAAAAATATTATTTGGCTTCATCTGGGGTTTGAAATCATGCTGATGTAACAGCTAAAACTATATAAAGGAAATATGGTTTGACATATAAAGGAAACTGCCAGACAAGAGAGTATTTATTAAGATGATTTTTGGAAATGTATTTAAGAAACAATTGGGAAGTTTCAGCTGTGAAACATAGTTAAAATCTTTCCACTCACATTGTAAATACTTATGGAATAGGTAGTTACTAAGCCAAATGCTTAGCAGAGCATATGCAGCTATGGATAAAAAGACACCAGAAAATTAACTTATTAGAGTAGTATTGTTCAGGTGAGAATTTTTCATTTTAAATAACCTTAAATATAAAAAACCTCCATTATTTATTACAGAAGCATACTGTTTAGGACTAGCTTCCTAAATATACATTAATCAGCTCATGTGATTAGCTGACATGCACAGTATGATTAGTTTTATTCACCAGTCAAGATCTGTGAATGGTAGAAATGTCTAGAAATGAACACAGTATTCATGTCTCTATTTTAAAGATGGCACTGAAGCACAATGCTTGGTAACTTAAGTGAATGCAAAGGTATCTAAAATAAACTTGAGCTTTCCTCCTGAGCTCCACCAAATCATCTTCAGCATCAGTGTAGGTTTCTCTCAAGTGGTGCACTACATGAATGCAAACAAAAGACTATTTTAACTTTGAGCTTGTGATAGATTTTCATGCCACATTTAGATTTGGCACAATTTTTTTAACAGATATAGTTAGCCTCCCTGGAGTTGCATACACTATACAAACTGACTTCATTCGAAGTTCCCTGAATTTCAGAAGTACCTGGTACTAAGATTCATTGCAGGGTAGTGGAAAAAAATAATTCCCATTCACCAGCTTCATTCAGAATAAGGAATAAATTCATTGAAGACTAAATAATTGCAATTACAGTGGAAGGACTGACAAGGACACAGAATTCATGCAAGTGATGTGTGACAGTTCAGCTATAGAAATAATGCTAGCTGAAAAATAAGCTTTGCTTCTAGCTTTCTGCACAGTAACAGCCCCAGTGCTGTACAAGATATTTGTTTTGTGCTTCTTCAGCATCAGGTGAAGAAACACAGACCTTTACCTTGTCTTTTATTCTGCCAAGCTCTTTGTAGATGTTTAGAAACAGCTATACACAGTACAAAGGCCTAGCCTACAGTTATATGTGTATAACTGAACCCTTTATCCTACAAGCACATCTAGATAACTGAATTCTTTTTTCTGGTTAGAGTGCTGTTTAAGTCAGTGAAGTTTTACATAAGTGCAAGGATTGTCCAGGTGATAATTTATAGGCTTATGTTTCAATGCAGTATTTTTATCAAGAACTTCTTGTTATTAGTAAAACCCACCTGATCTTTCATGCATCTTCTATGCAGTACAACACTGCACTGGGCAATATGCCTTCTTGGCTTTATTTTTATGTGTATAATATATACACAAATAAAAAGTATCACCTGCAAATAATATTTGGAATGTGAAAGACACAAAATGTAAACATTTTATTTGGCAGTTGTTTCAAACAGGTGAATAAATAAATGGAAAAGTACATCTTAATATTCTTTATAGCAACAGATGCAGTTGCACATGTATTTACATATTGTGGATGCAAAGAACAGTTAATTTAATTTCTTTTTGTTAAAAAATGCAACTTCCAACACCACTAGACTTGACAATTAAAGATGAAGATACTAGTAATACTTTGTTCTAGCAATCTCAACTTTTAAAGGCATTCATTTGGAAGTAAGATAAGAGAGTCATCATGCATTTAGTTCATTTTGTCCGCTTACGGTAGAAAGTCTGATGTAATCTCAGAATTATGAGTGTCATGCGCTTAAGTCAACTATGACATGTTTATAAATCAATGTAGTTCCCTTAAAACTTGAAGCAAAGAGAAAATCTCGTTTATCGATGGAGACATGTATGAAAGATCTTGGTGCCTGCACGTTTAATTCTTGAAACTTCACAAATTTTGCCTTTTCCACATCCCAATAATAGACTTGAGTGAAAGAATAATCACTTCCAAGAATGGCATATTGATAATTATTTATCTGAAGCGGTTGGAATACCATTGACCCTCGGGATGGCATCCTTTGTAAATCCAGAAATGCTGAACCACCCCATTTCATTACTTTAGAGTCCCCAATAAATCTTGTTAAGCAAATGTATACATCCTCTTTGACCTTGAAATGCTTCACTGCATATGCATCTTCCATATCTTGAATATCAAACCGCTTAACAAATTCATTTGTTCCTTTGTTCCATTGATATATTACAGGTCTTTGCGAACTACTTGACAGAATTAAATGTGGTTTGCCAGATATTTCAAGATACTCCACATCAGTATCTCTGTACCAGGCATGCAGAGACTGATGGGAATAAAATCCATTCCCATTCCATTTGTAAACCGTGGTGAAACCAGCCTTTGAACTGTCTGCAACAACAAAATACCAGTCTTCAGCAATCCTGAAAGTTTCAATGTCATTGGGTTTTCGGATTTTAAGGATTTCAATATCTTGAATTTTTATAAACTTATTAGCAAAAATATCTCTTTTATATATGTGGGAGCCTCCAAACAGCTGTGCGACAATGACATACAGCTGACTCTCAATAACTATAGGTTTACACACAACAGTTGAAGTACCTATAAAAAGAAAAGTAAGAGACAGGGTTAGTACCACTTTTTGGATAATTTGTTGTAAGGTTATTTGTCAAGCAGTGTTCATACCTGTAATGTTGTCGTAATTCCTGAACATCACTTCCACATGGTCCCATTCAAGAAAGATGCATTTTCCAGTAAAAGGCTGAGCAATAACCACATGTTCATCATTCATATATGAGAAAGTATCTACTGACAGAGATTGGTATGGCAGGGACTGATAAACTTCAAATTCTGCAAATTGCACACAACAGATGATAATTACAGAGATACTTTACATACTGTACGGAAAAAACATCTGCTTATCAGATACCAATCTATTACATATTACAGTATTTCATCACTAGTAGAGTTTTTCTGTTGATAAAGGAGCACTGCAATTTGGTTTGCAATCTTTCTCAATAAAAAGAGGTACCATTTTATGTCCCAGTTTTCCAAATCATTATGCAACATACTAAAGTTTGAGTAGATACTGAAATATAGGACCCTGCTCCCAAATGATTCCCATGTCAGACTTAGACCAGCAAAGTTCATATTGATTTTAGTAGAAATTCCATCCAGAATGCAGCGTTCCTGCAAAACTGGGCTCTAGAATGAAAAACTACAGCTTTGACTTTAAGAAGATTAAATAATTTGAGGCACATTACCTGTAATAATGCAATCAAACTCTTTTGGAGAGAGGCTATTGATCTTGCGCTTCTTATATTCTGGTGGGCTTTCACAGTAAATGTCTTCAACAGTTGCATTGGTGCTGCCCAGCCACTCCACTAACCACTTCAGTTTGCAGTCACAATTAAATGCATTGCCTCTAAGATCTCTACAACAAATAAATCATGCATTGAAAAGAAGTAGTCAGCTAATGTATTTCTCCTTGAGAACAACAAAACAGGCTTCTATTAAATACGTGCCCTCTTGCTTATTCTTACTTGAGGCCTTCCTGGCTTAATTTCTTCTGAACCATAGTTAAATCTACATACCAGAACCCACACAGATTTAATTATATTAAGGTAATCAAGGAGACCTTAACTTGGTGATCAGTCAGAAATTTTCATCTATTTCCCCAAGTTTACAGGTACACAAAAGCCTCCCATACTAATGACTCCTGTCTCCTTTGCATTACCCTTTCTCAGTAGAAGCATTCTAGATAAAAAAATAGGAATTAATGTAACCTGATGGTCAGCCCATCAGTATTCACTATCTCCTTTAGCTACACTCATTTAGGGCTTCAGGAGAGACAAGCAAAGGAATTCTGTTTAAGGCTTTTACAGCTGTCTTCAGTCAGATTTGTGGTTGTATGTACAGGAACAGGTGAGCGCCAGGACCAGACTGTGTAACCACCTGGCCACGCTCAGCCTTGCCAAGTAATGCTCCAGATACACTGCCCATGGCCACATCTCACTACTGCAGCTCTGCTCCAGGGATTCAGCCTACCTGCTAATACTGGGAGCAGGCAAAGGATTTTCTGACCTTATTATCCCAGATCAGATGGAACAGGATTTTTACTGGTATTTTTTTAAATTCATATATATATATACACACACACACATATATACATACATACATACATATATATATATAAGTGATATTTTGATGTTTTGATATGGTTGCAATTAGATTTAGTATGGGATACTTACTTAGACCCATGCTTTATTGATAAAAGTTAGCTTTCCCAGGAACTTCTTGCACATTAAAATGTTACTCCAGTAAATATCTTCTACCTTCCCTGCATGCCTTGCTCTCTCATGCATCCCTAAGGATCCTCCCTTCTTATTCACAAAACCTTAATGAACATGCAGCTTTATTACATAACTACTAACAATATTACTGATCTTCATAACTGGTGGAATATTCAAAACCATCACAAATTCTCAACAACAGCAGACAAAAAAAAACAAGCCTACTCATACTGTGTAGTCTCTACCCACTAACAAGACCCTTTACTGGCTAGTGGTTTGAATGGTTACTCAGAATGTCCTCTAAAATAATCTCTTTATACTTCTATTATAAGTAAAATATTAATTAATTGCTTTCTTACACATTTGTTAAAGAATCCAAGCCTTTGAATATGTCTTTTGGAAGTGACTGGAGATTATTATTTGCAAGACTCCTGTAAAAGAAAACACTTCAGTATTAGTCCTAGTTGTTCATGAAACTACACATTTTTGCAAATTGTGATATACTGTGTGGGGTTTTTACTTATGGCAAAGAACACTGGCATTCTCCAACACTTAGTTCTAAAAGATTGCTTTTAAGAATAGCTCATTTACTTTGTGAGTTTTCCTTCCACTAAAATGCCATGCCTCCTTCTGCTTTCTCACTCTTCAGCAGCTTTGCAGCATTTACAATACATCACTTAGCAGAGCAAAAAGTGCTATCACCTTTGGTGTTTTGCCAACACCATTTAACATTTTAAAATAATTAGTCATGATTGGATCTACTGATGTTTTCCCTATGAGATCCCAATACACAGTGCTCATATCACTGCAATTTCCCCACTTTCTTGTACCTCTTCAAGAAGGAAAATCTTACTAATCTGGGCTGATGAACTTAGGTTTAGCTCATAGTTTTTAAAAATATGCAGTAATAGGCAATAAATTGTTGATAAGTGTGAGTTGCTTTCCTAGCATGTGCATGTGTAAATGTTTATTACACCAGCAAAAAAATTTTATTAATTCCCAGTTTTCAATGTTGGAAAAACTTGTTTAAATTCAGCGAGTATTCCATCTAGTAAAAGTGACAAGGAAATGTGAGCAGGCTTTGAACAAACAGTATATTACATTTCAGTCTAACTGTCTCTGTGAGTCTGCCAAAGGTCTCAGATGTCACAGAGGGCATGACAGAAAAAGAATAATGTTGTAGGGTATAGTCTATGTCTCTTTCAATTAACAGAATTATTTATTAGTTATGAGAAGAAACAAAAATAGAAAGAAATCATTCTTGATTAAGATCCCAGTTAGAATCTGTAGCTAGTAAGACTTGGAACCTCTTCTGTTTTAAACATAAATGTTATTTACCAACCACAATTTCTCTATCCAAGCAAAGACACTTAGGCACATATTTAAATACAAGAACAAGCCCACATGTACTAGGTCTGCTGCCTCATTTAAAAATAAGTGTTTGTCTGATCAGGAACAGTAAAATATGGGATGCTTCCATTAGTCCATTCTGACTTCACCGCTTTCAAAGTACATCTGATTGTAACACTGTATGTGAATGTATCATGTCCTTCACTAATGTGCAAATTTATGCTCCAGAGCAATTCTTTAAAAGTCAGATAACCCACACGGAGAAAGCTGTGTGGACTTGCAAGCTGAGACAAGTTTAATGCCCTATATTGTTTTTATATGTTATTATATAGCAAACTAAAAGGGAGGATGTACTTGGAAGTAGGAGCAGTTCACTGCTGCCATGGGTACCTGACTGACAGAAAAATTTAAGCAAGGTTTATCCATTTGCCAATTTTTGAATGAAAATCATGCCTTTTATAGTCCACTGTTAAAAAGCATACTTACATATTACAAAACACTGTCTTGCCTAGATGTGCTGTATGGGATATTTGGATTATAATAAGAGAGTAAAGATTGGCTCAAGCATGCAGGTAAAGTAATGGTCACAGTTTTGAGAGAAATGCCAATCAAAATTACCCATTGTGCATAGAAATTACCATCCAATGCTACCTGTAAGATTCTGACATTAAATTAGTAAATTAGTAAAAAAAAATGCAATCTTTTACATTTTTTTCTGTTTTTAAATGTACTCTGACCAGCAAATAAATCCTGTTGCACAATAATAAATTCTAAATGGCTCTCTTTTACAATAAGGACACACTGTAATTATTGAAGTTAATTGCATTATAGAAGTAAAAATGTTTGGATAGCTTACTGCATTCCAAAATTTATGTTGTGAAAAGAAAGTAAATAGAATAAATAGGACAAAGTTCATCTTACCTAACTTCATAGAACTTATTTGCATGCTCATTTACTATGATTCATTTTAATATATTTTATGTACACAAGTACTCTCTTGCTTCTTCAATGATATTTGCCTCAGGGTGCCAAATGATCATTCTTAATATGTATATGCAATTTTCCCCAAAAGATGGGGAGTGGTTCTTTAAGCAGATTAAACTAGTGGTGCATTTGCAGTTATTTTCCACAAATTTCTCATTGTCTTTGTGAATAGTGCTCCATGGACAATAGCAGTATGATGCACACATCTATGTCCCAAAAATGTGCATGCAAATGACAGTGGCTCCTCAAATGTGGATCTGTCTTCTGTGTATGTTTTCTCTTGTGAAACTCCTGAAGCATCCCCAAAAACCAGTGTAACAGGCAAGACAAGATGGTGGCCTTCCTGTGGAGAAGAAACTGTGCCTTCCTCTGTTTTAGAAAAGCAATTTGTTCACTGGCAGCAGCAGCTACTAAATAAGTAAATGCATATGATAAATAATGTACTGGACCCATTTGTGAATATAAAGCTATTCATGTGCATAAATATTTTGAAGATAGGGTCCCAGTTACCAGCCTTATCCAGCTATCTTTTTTTCTAACAACAGTATAATTCTGCCTGTACCTCTAATATGGATTGTTATGGGATGTGCACAGCCCTTTTATGTACCTCTTTCCCTCTCCTCTCTCGTTCCTCTTCCTCAGACCTAGAGCCATTCCATAAGTAACTTTATCTACATGAGTAGTCACAGTAGGCTTGGTTCCAGCCAGCTGTGAATCGTGTCCTGACCAAAAGGGAAAGCATAAAGTGTTTTATGGTACATTTACTAGGTGGTGAAGATGTGGTGAATTGCAATTCAACTATTATATTTATGCATTAACTGTTTAAAATGGAATGTTTGCTTTCTCTCCTCTGTCAAAATATATGAAAGAAAAAGTTAAATGGCCCTGTTTCAAAACCCTCTTGGAGGCTATCATGTTAAGGCCAAAAGGTCAGGATCCCCTCCCCTGCCTATGACACACACCACGTGACATGCTTCAGAATGCAGATGCTCAGAACTGGGTACAAATCCATGCCAGGCACACTACAGATTTTTTTCCTTTTCTTCTTTTGTATTTTTCTTTCCTGTTTTCTTATAGTGTGCATTTTGTTTTTAAAAAAATGTATTCCTCATTAAATTAAATTATTGCTACAAGATAAACTTGCTGTAAGATAAGAGACAAAAGCCTGTATAAAAACTGTCTTCCTAGCTCAGAGACAAGGAAGCTACTCTTGTTTGCAGTGAAATGTTGCAGGTATTTGTTGCCAATGTGTGTCACACCTACTGAGCACCGTGTGAGAAATGCTCCTGCTGGTGAGGACATGGGGAGCGTTGCTCCTACAGCACACTGCATCCAGAGTGCCTTGGAGCAATTTCCCTCCCAGCTCATGCAGCAAGGGGCTGCAGCAGGTCAGAGGGCAGGGACAGCTGAAGGGCTGAGCGGCATACAAGGAACAGTGAGCACATCCCAGTGTCAGTGTGTGACAGGTCCTGACTGTGGGATGCTCCTGCTCCCATGCAGGAGAGGACAGGGTGCAGAGGAAGGTAGGTGCAGAATGGAAGAAGTAGATCAGTAAGCCATAACAAAACATCTTGTTGCAAGTCTCCAAAATTGCTCTGGGTGAGATTTTTCAAGTTTGATTTAATCAAATTCTTCTGTATACTATTACTGTCTTAAGTGAACACGGGCACAGACAGTGATGGCCTATCCCAAGAATGGCTGTAATATTCTCCTGGAGGCATGTCAGACTGGAGCACCTGAGAAGAGGTGTGGGTCCATTCCTCAGCCTCTCACATTCCTAATCACAGCTCCCACCTTCCTCCTTTCCAAGTCCCAAACTGGGACTGACCTCATCCAGTGCCAAGATTCCCAATTCATACTTCTCCCTGCTCCTACATGCTCAGCTAGAAATTCCCCGTGCTCCAAGCAGAGAAAGTCAGGGAACTACTGCCAAACATGTAGTGCTTGGAAGCTGTTTGTGTCTTTGCCTTCTACACATACCACGGTTTGGAAGTCTTTGGTGGAAACACAAAGATTAACATTCTAATCAAATTACTATTAATGCCACTTAAATAACTATGAACAGTTATATATGAAAATGAGAAATTAAACAATACAGTGGTTCAGTTACTATATTAAATATACAAAGTAATATATTCAATCACTTTACTTACAGGTGAATTAAAGATTTCAGTCCTCTGAAAGTATTTCTTGAAATTGACTTAATGTTGTTGTTCTCTATGAACCTGTAATGGGTCATAAAGTGATTCTGGTCAAGCAATGCCTGAAAATTGGAAGCCCACCCACTCTATTCAATAATGCCAGGAAATACACTTTTGTCCACTCACAAATATTCTAGATGAGGAAGGCCCATGAAAGCATCATCACTAATAACATCAAAAGTGTTGGACGTAAACAACCTGCATAAAGAAATGCAAAACAAAAGACCATTAGGTTATCAGCAGCTTTAGAAAATGGTTCAGCAAGGCACAATTTCCACTGCCTGGTTTCATGGCTTTTTCCATGCAAGCACTATAGGTCTGTAAGGCTGAAATATTGCACCACAGTGTGGTGCAAAGGGAAGGATCCAACAATTGTCTACTGAGGCCATCTGATAAAATTCCTTTGACTTCTGTGGGATGTAAACGTGGGTTTATCATGCCAGTAAAACAATGGGATTGTACAAGTGCCTCTGGAGATATACTAGGACAACAATGAAATCTTCAAGTACTACAGAGGTTTAAATTGTCTTGGTTTAAATTGCTGGTTACCCTGACATCAGGTTGAATTTGCAACACTGGCAGGAAGGAAAATCCTTTAACTTTTAAGTTAAACTTCTGAGTGTATTTAACCTGAGGGTACTGAAAGTTACTGGGAAAAAAAAAAAGAAAAATCTCTTAAATTCTGTCAGTGTTCAAGTCAAAAATATTTTTAAGACCTCACTAAACCTCTTGGAGATACTCTTAGCATATGCATCTAACAGTAAAAATACCAGCAGCACATTTAATTTTATGTAATTTTGTAAGCATTAAAAGTGGACTCGCATTGATTTTTCCAGCTTTATTTATGCTTATCAGACATGTTAGCATTTGTCCATTATAATCTAGCCCTGGACTGCTATACTTTTAATGTGGTGGGACATCATAAAGCACGATGAACTTCACCCCAGTGGAATACTACATGCACATCTATATTTTAATCAATTGACCTGATGGATAAATAGAGTCATACTATGGCATCCTTAGGCAGTCAGGAATGCAAGATTTCCAAGTACTAATTAATCCACTTAATGAGTTAATCTCTTATGTTGACGTTTACATTCAGAATAAATTGTAGGTAATTTATTTTCTCAGTTGGCTGTTTCAGATTGTGCTTTTTCCACCTTCAGTATATTCCTATATGAAATGTATGAAAAAATACAAGCAGGAAATTCTTCCTTTTTGTCAAAATCAGTTTTAGAGAAAACAAGTATTTAAATATAATTCTTGAACCAGATGACCAATTTATTAAATCCTGCAACTAATTTTACTTTTCTGATATGATTTTACTGGATAATTTTTCCTTTTCTGCACTCCACTCAATAATTTACAGAACAGGGTGGTATCTCTTTAAATAGTATTGCTATTTTATAGATTGCCAGGCTTACAGCATAGGTCTTGCACTTGGTGAGCTCATTTGCCTTCCAACTCATACCCCTTCCCAATGGCTACATCAGATGTATTTGATGCACAAAGTATTTTTCCCCCAAATTGTCCTGAGTCACCATAATTGCTGCTTCTGGGGATGGAGGCTGAAGGTATGGCGCTGTAGCTGGGGACTGTATCACTTGGCAGGAACAGTACAGTGCGAGGAGGTACAAATCCTGATGCCATGATTACCTCCCTTCTTTCTGTGGGCTTTCATGTCTTCAGTTTATAAGGGCACTCTCAGCATGTTGCTGATACACAGAGATAAAAGTGCTGAAGATGAGAGCTGGGAGGTTTTCTCTGCATTTAGGGAACACTCCTGCTGGCACTTCACCATAGCTGCGTAGGTTCTCTGTGTTTTTGTTGTCACACGAAGAGCACAGAGCATACCATCCATACTACACAAGAAGAAAAGCTCTCCTGGACTGGGAGTTATGAGTAGTGTTTAGCTCAAGACCATGATTTTTCCAGAGACCATTGGGGCTACTACATTAAAAATAGTAGTAAATAATAATAGCAGCAGAATTACACCATATTTAGACATCTGTGACTGCTGTATTGGAGATATCCAATTACATTTGGACTTCAAAAACGTAATGCTGGAGACTATTTCTATATGTATTTCTATTATTATAGAAATACATATAAGCTGCTAAATCTTGCTCTTGGCTAAATTAAACCTACCAATACATCTATAATCATGCAAAGCTAAAACTTCCTGAAATATTTAATTAACGTAAGTTTTCCATATTCTTATTCCCCTTACTATCTTCTGCCAAAGATAAAATTTTTCTTTCCCACGTACAAACTGGAGTGTTGTCCCCACAGATACAATCCTGTTTCTATGGTCTGTGTTTAAGGAGTCATTTGCTTTAGATCAGCAGCCTGAAATTCCAAGGATGGCAAGCAGCTCAACTACCATGTTAAAAATATATCTGGAAAACACATCACTCATCAAAACCCACAGTGGAACAAACCCTGCTTTTCTGGGGTCATAGTTTTTGTTGCAGCATTTATTAACAGCAGCACAGACCGTGCATTTCATTGTACAGTAGAAATGGAAATTATTATCATTAGCAAAATGTCATAAGACGTTGTCCAAGCCCACTGTGCCAGGCACTATAATAACTCAAAATAAGATGACTGTGTCTGTCCTACTCTACCATGCCCAAATCTGCCTGCTTTGCAGTGGGATTGCTAAGTGTAGGTGGTGTATCGTAGCCAAGAGAGATGATGTCCTACTCACTCTCTTCAGATACAAGCCCCACCAGGGCTGCTGCTTTTCTTTTCCCCCTCTCATTTGGAAGGCCCATTGCAGCAATTATGTGAAATGTGTCCCTTTTGTGATCTGTGACCACCTGAAAAAAGCCTCTCTGGAATAAAGCACGATGGAAAAGCATTTAGGTTTCCATAGTAACTGCATTTACCTATTTACCCTGTATCCAAAATTGTACAGTATGTCTGCAACTCCTTATCAGCTCCACTTGAGGTAGCAGAGTACAGCCAGGGTCAGGGCTTCAGCTATTGGTATGCCACCAGTTTAATTTAACAGCCAGACAGCTCCAGTCCACCAGCACACACCTCTGACCACATCCAGAGCACACGGAAGTGGGTTTGGGACAGACATCCGATTCTGCTTTTGATCACACTGGGGAGTCTGCCTTGCCGGATTTCTGAGACAAATCTGGGTGTGTGTCAGGCTGGCAGCACATCCACTATAAACAGTTCAGGTTACACCCCCTCTACCTCTGTATAGCTCACAATTATATAATCGTATGCCCACAGTTCCAGGAAAGCCTGTAAGCCTGTAAAAATCCTATGTTGAAATGCAACTAATAGTTAAACATCCCAAAATATTCTCTTTCCGTCTATACCTCATCACAGTATTTGATTTTTAAATAATTACTTCAATCTTTAATTGGAAGAAAATTGTCATTACTTTTAAGACCATGATATAACAAGCAGGGTCAAATCCAGGTACTATGAAGGCAAAACTCCCACTGAAGTGACTAAACTTCCACAGAAGTCAATGGCAATTTTACATGGAAAAGGACTTCAGGACCTGTCCCACTGCAATGACAGGCCTGATCTGAGGGGTTCTGAGCTCACAGTCGATGGGAGTTGCAAATGGACAGCTTTACACTGGGATCAGGTCCCAGGAATGCAGAAAATAAACAAGAATAGTTGTTGCAATACCAAAGTCCTCACTGTAATGTTAATTAAAGTATAATTAAGATATCATGCATTCTGTCACCAAAAGCTCCAGCATGTAAGCATTTGAAGTAGTACTGACAACAGACAGCCTTGCAAAATACTAAGTAAAAATTAAACATGCAGTATCTTTCAAATTGCTCAAAAGTAATGTATTTTATGATCTAATAAATCTTCTGCTGCTGTTTCTTATAAAATTAATACTAAGACCCTTTCTGAAATATTTATGAATACATATACACTTCATAACAAAAATTGTATCATATAAATATTTCTCACAGAAGCTGCAGAGATGGTGTGAGCAAAAAACTCCCTTCTGGGATTTTAGTAAAAGCAGATCTCACAAAGGATCTGTAAAGAAGAAAAAAACAACCGTACATTAATGTAGCCTCATATATCCATGGTTATAACACTGATCTGGTCATCACAGAGAAATTTATTTATATAAGTAAAAAAAATTACCTCCCCCCCCCCCCAATATAATGTGACAGGTTTCATGTACTATACAAGAAGGTATAAAATGAGATGTGTGCACATACACAGACAGACAGACAGATGAAAGAGATATAAAAATCAGGATTCAAGGATGCAGCACAATTTTAACACATTAGCTGATGATTCTGAATGCTGGAGGTACTCCCTGCAGCAAGCAGGGAGTATGCACTGAGAACACCACATATCCTAGTTCAATTTAAATCATAAATTAAATAACCAAATGCTTACAGCCCTTACAGTGAGATAACATCAGGCGGAACGCTGCGAGGAATAGATCTGGCATTTTCACATAAAGCATTATCTTTGGTACAAGTACACCAGGCAGGACATTTTGGCTTCACTGGTTTCTTCCCTTCAGTCAGCAAAAGCACAGATAAAAGGCATAAGAAATAAGCAATTCTTCTAAAGGGTCTGCTGGCATTTCCCATTCTTTTGATCCGCTTTCGTTCCAGCCAGTTGAAAGAATATCCCAAAACATGAACAGGGTTCTTTATTCAGCCATTGGATGTCTTTCTCTAAGTCCAGGTCAATATTTGTCTCTGCTTTCCCAACCCTTTTCTTTCTCTTTCACTCTGTTTTTGTAGATAGAAACCTGCAGCTGATCTGTATGTTTCCACTCACTCAGGCAACGTACTGCTCAGAGAAGAGACCTGCGAGGTGCTGTAAGATGGGGAAAATCCAACCGGCTGAAGGGAAAAAAAAAAAAAAAGAAAAAAAAGGAAAGAAAAAAAAGACTTGCATCACCACAAAAACACTGAGCACAACACAGCATTAGATTGCAAAGTGATGTAACTGAGAAATACACTGCTTTCTGTTTTCACAGGGAGGCCCTTTCCCTGTTTCCAAAAATAGTACAGCATTATGTTTTGCTGGTGGGTGGGTGAGTGGGTGTGGGGTGGAGTATATGTGTGTGGGGGAGAAATCAGTCATCTCTTACTGGATCCCTACAACCTCATGAACCTTTCAGAATTATGCTTCACATATTGCAAGCAGCAGAACTAATGGCAGTATCCACAGGAAAATGAAATCGAATGAAACCATCGAAAGCATTGCTGCAAAAACTGTTAGATTAATTTTTATCCTCGGCCTTTATTGCACATATTTGTACCACTGAAAAACAAGCTGCCACACATGGAAAATATTACAATGTATGAGAGAATGCCTTTGACTGTCACTCCTAAACAAAATATTTTCTCATGCAAAATAGATCCCAAATACAGCTTTTTTTTTTCCTTTTTTTTTTTCCTTTTTTTTTTCCTCAGAAAAAGAATGCTTCTTATTTGTTGCATGTTTTCTGAGCTGGTTAAATGAAGGCATAGGTGGATCAAGCACAGTTCTATATGAAAAACATTAATTTAAAGTTCAAGTTAAAAAATGTATTTTCTTGGAACTGGTTTGATTATTTTCAATGGAAAAAAAAAAAAAAAGAAAATTGTCATTTAAATACCAGCTGTGTTAAACCCGTAGTTAAGAATGGACCTTCTTTGAAGAATGACAGGATAAGGACAGATCTTGGTGGTAATAATGAACCTTTACAATACTGCCTGGAGGCTGCTATCAAATGACTGCTAGGTGTGGTATGAGTGCTCTGTCAGATACAGTCCTCAGCCTGAAGACTTTACAGTAAAATACATTAAATATTTTATTGGAAACTTAAGCAGCACCTAAGTATTACTTTATTAAGAATGGTAAGACAAAGCTAACAAATGCCAAATAGCTGGGAAGCCACACAGGATGATTTTTTGTTCAATCTAGTATTGCTATTAGTGGAGTTTTGCAAACTTTAACAGGTCTTAACGCTTCCCCGTGGGACAGTTTATATTAGACAGATTACAAGCACTACTGGGGTTAACCCACTGGTACAAACATTTAATACAGTCAGGCTCACTATTAGCTCCTTCACATGGATGCTGTCTCCTCACAGGGGACACCTGATCTCCCAATGAGGAGATCTCTTTTGACTTCTGGTTACCCCTCCTTTGGTTTCTCATGGCCACCTGGCTCTAGCCCATTGCTCCTGCCACAAAAAGCCACAAAATCACAAGATCAACATCAGGCCACGTCTATCATCCTCAGGAACAATCCCAGCAAGGCCTTAGTGCATATCCAGGTGCCCACCTCGGATTTGATAGGCTATGGGCAGAACAACAGCCTGCAAAACTGCAAGGAATTCAGTCTATGGCTACAGGGCAGGACTCTAGCACTGCTGAATCCTTGACTGGGTGGTGGCTGAGGTCCATCTCCCAGGGATGAGGGGAGACACCCAGAGCTCACACCAGGTGGTGGGACTGCATCCTCTGAGGGACTGGTGCAGCCAGAAATGTCCAGAAAGCTTTCAGAGGCAGATGGCCACCTTCAAAGGCCATGCTGGGAGAGGACAGCACTGCCTGTGCATGGCCACACTCCCTGCCAGGCATCTGAGCCCGTGGAAGAAAGGGCAGCTCGTGCTTTCTCAGCTGCCTTGCTCTCTCTGTTGTGTTTTTGTAAAGGTCTTTATTAATTTAACTGCAGGCCCATGTTTTTGCTCTTAAGAAAACCTTCCCTGCCAGCAGTCCCTCCCTGAAGCAGCACCAGCTAAGAGTGGCAAAAACCTGGGTTATTTCTGAGCCTATCCACCTCCTGTAAAAAATGGAAAATAATTACAGTAGCCAAGGCACTGAAATAATTATTAAGCAAATGTTGTTGCCTTCCCATCCCCCAGTATAAAGGTGACTTCTTGCTCTGGAAATGATCTAATTGTACCTCCTGAGAGGGAAGCTGGATTTGTAGGACTTGCAAAAGTAGGCTATACCATCTTCTCCCCTCCAAGATGTCCAATGGCACAGACATGGTGAAGTGAGAACAGAAAATTCTCTTTTTTCCTGAAAGAGGCCTGTTGTTTGTTTGTTTATTCCTGGCAAAGCCACCCATTGCCATGGCAATATTTTGCCATTGATGGTGAAACCCCGTGTTTCATTTCCTTTGGCTCATTCACTGAAATCCACCATCAATTACCTAGGCATTTCTCTTTAATTAATACTCCAACCACATTGTGAACCTCCTGAAAACTTTGCAGCGTAGTGTTTTCTTCGGTAACAAAAGCACATTCTGCAGCAGAGCAGTAACCTGACTCCAGTTTTGTCCATGCAAAGAAGCGCCTGGAAGTTAGTTTTCTATTCCAAACCACATGCCAAAACAACCGCTTTTCCAAAATTGCAATATTATGAATATTTATAACAGTCCCATCAAAAGAGAAGCATAATCACATTTTCCAGGGTCCTTTTCTGCCAAGCTCAGCATCTCATTTCCTGCCATGTAGCAGTTTAAAACCAAAGTGGTTCATGGATTTTTAGTGGCACAGCTTCTCTCCAGCCCGGCGACACTTGGCTCACCCTTTGCCGATGCCATGGCTGTTTGTGTGCGGGCCAGCGGAGCGGGCAGCCGCCTGCTGCGCCCACGGACCAGCGCCCGCCCCTCGGTCCTTGCTTGTTTTCCCGGCTGTTTCAGGTACTGACTAGGCACAATGGGATTCGAAACTCATTTATTTTTCTTTCTGCAAGGTTCCAGCAGGGGGGATGAGGGAGTTGTGGATGCGTTCCTCGCTCTGCTTCCCATCACTTGCCGTTCTAGCCGAAAACCCCGCACCTTGCCGTGCTGCGGAGGGGGCCGGCGGTCAGGCGCGTTCGGGGCTGGGCAGGGGGACACTGCAGGGGGACATTGCGGGGCGTCACTGGCTGAGGGACGCGGGCCCCGCGCCGCCGCCTCGCCGCGGCCCCGTATCCCGGCAACGCGGCGGCCGCGGGCGGCGCCCGCGCTGGGCGGCCTGGCCGGGCGGGGGCGAGGCCGGGCCCGAGGCAGCGCCAGGGCCGCCCCTCGCCCTCACGGGCCCGCGGCCCCGGCGCTGCCGGCCCGCGCTGCGGCGGCAAGGACCGAGCGGGCCCACGGCGAGCGGCCGCAGTGTGTCCTGCACGAATGTGCCGTCATGTTCCACCTCTCCGCTATTAACCAGAGCCAAGTACGCCTTAGGCACCGATGGCTTCCCACGCAGTGGCTCTGCGTGGTAAGAAACAAATTGCTGTTTCTTCCAATGTATCCAAATTGTCTGGTAACGACAATTTTCGGTGATAATCAACCATCTAGTAAAAATCTTGGTGCAAGTATATGACAGTCAAAATTAAAGCTACTTTTGCCTGCTGCCGCTAGAGGTATTCACCACCCACCACTGCTGGTGTTCTTTGGTCAGACTTGGCACAACTTCCATGGCTTCCTTTCTAGAGCAAACATATGCATTATTATTATTATTATTATTATTATTATTATTATTATTATTATTATTATTATTATTATTATTATTACTATTACTATTACTATTACTATTACTATTACTATTACTATTACTATCTATGCATACATTTCTAGCACATACTCTCCAATATCTGGTTAAAATATTAATACTTCTACAAGTAAACATGTTTGCTAAAATATTTGAGGACAGCGGACACAAATGGTCAAAACTTAGAGCAAAAATTATTTTAAAAAATATTTAATATTTTTCAAGGTATTAACTCCATGCCAACGACTATATTTGCATATTTGCATTAGACTAGAATGTTTTCATTACCAACATATGACACAATTTGAATAAGCTTCCTGTGATTTCATGTTCAGTACAGTTCCCTTTGCAGAGCCATATCCTGTTAAAGTTACCCTTGATTTCATCCTGCTGTTAGAAAACTGTGCTGGCCTTTTCTCTGTTCAGAATGAGCTGCCTGCGCATACCTAGCCTAATCCAAAATCCACTGATGGTGATGATGAGACTTTACTGTGCTTGGTGTTAAGCCCATAATATTACACCACATGGATGGGCAATAGCCCGAATCACACCCAGTATTCACCGATCTCCTAAAGAACAAAACATTGTCATTGCTATGTTACCACTGTGCTTGGAGCAGAAGGATTTTGAGATCAAAGACTCCTACAAATACCTCATGAGTCCGAGTTTTTGCTCTCTTGGCTGTCTTGACCCTTTTAAGAAATTCTGCAGCAAATGGCAAATTTAAAGCAGCTGAGAAGGAGGCTGTACTTTCAATAAACAAAACTAAGTCTTGTGAATTCTAAACAGTTCTGAAAAGACTATGCTTCCTGGTGGATCTTGCCCCAAGAGTCACTGCCAGGAAGAGGCCTTCTGCAGGTTAGGCATAATAAAACTTGAGATGCCTTTACAACAGCTCATAACACAGACAAGCTTGGGAATGATCACAAGACTGCCCAAACCTTTTTATTTGGAAAGTTCTGCTGACTTTGCCCTATCCTGTCTATACAGGTTCGTATCATGGGTATCCTTCTTTATTATACCATTTTCATTAAAAGCAGAACAACCAGGCCAGTCCCTGTGTCAAAAAGCCGAGGAAATGGCTGCTTAACTGCTGCCAGCTTTGGAGGAAAGAAAGACTTGGAGGGTGGTCTCCTTTCCCTTACGTAAAGTAGCCAGTTCACAGTTCACTGTGGACTTAGAAGTGATCACCTCTGAAGTGAGCTCTCATGGCCAAAATTCCATAGTGATGTCACAACACCTACTCCACTGAGCATGTCCTAGTCAATGTGCAGGTGTCTCTGGAACTGCTTGCTGGTTTAGGTACACCAGAATTTGACCAATGACAAAAAATATGTCAGGAGAAATGTACTGATATCTGAATGATCTCTCTTTAAGAAAAACAGATGCACAGTGTATTTCTTTCAAAGGGAAGCCAGGCAAAATGAATCTACTTCTAGGTTTTATTTTGTTGCAACTAAGACCTTTCAACATTCTTACGATTCTCGATGCTTTGTTTGCTTCTAAGCTCTATTATAAACCAGTGTGCTTTGTAGCACCCAACCCAACAGCATCACATTAACTGCTCTCCTGATAACCAGACATTTTTCTCCAGGCCTACACAAATAGTTCTGGCTTTGCTTCTATTGTCTGTATTTTGCCTTGAAAATGCTAACAATGGATATTTAAAGTTGGGGGGGAAATGAAAGAGCAAACATACAAGCTCAAGAGCAAACCAGAGCCCAATTCAAAGATGTATGAAGGTGTGCCCACTTCATGGTTCACAGCAGGAACTGATACCACACCTAATACAGGGGGAAGTGTAAGAAAGGACACAATATAAAAGAACACAAGGTTTCCACCTGCTGCAGAAATCTGGATTTTTTTCCTATCTTTCAAGACAATTCTCATGAAAATTTGCCTGTAGTTTACTCAGGGAAGATCAACTTCTCCCATGTTAGAAATGGGGACACTTTTGAGACAGTGAACATGCCCAGTCATTTCAAGGGAACTGACATCACACTCACCAGCTAGCATACATCTTACTGTAAGATTAAGTGCCCTCTATATGAACCTCTCAGCAAGGAGAAGTCTTGTTCAAATAGGCAAGTTACTTTTTGCCTTTTTTCCCTCTACATAGCACTATCAGACATTAAAACCATGATACTAGTGAGAGAATCTACGCTTAATTTGTAATTGCCAGCTTCTGCAGAACTGGCATGGTGATTTTAAGAACATATTTCTGTGCAACATTTTCCTTAATAGGATGGTTTCTCTTATCCCAACTCTTGCAAGTACTATTGATTCTGCTCTCTTCCACAGATCACTGCTGGTGTTTCTGCTCTAATGCTATTCTTTAAACTGGATTAAATAAATTAGCTGGCAAAAGAACTAGAAAACAAATAAAACCCTAAACAAGCCCAAATCTTTCAAACCCACCTCCTCAACCCCCCCAAAACCGCCAGAGTCAGAACAAGCAGCTGAGGACAGGAGTGGGCAGAGAGCATTGGTTTCACTGTTAGAGAAAATGAATAGGGAGCTGCACACTTGAGGGGCAGTTTCATGTTAAATGCTCATATTTAAATGGATCATAGGACAGAACTGGTGACAAAGTACCTCAGTCTCTACTGAACAGGACAAAACATGAACCTCATAAAACACCCCAGTATTTAGCTACCATTGTTTAAAAATTATCATCTAACTGAATGGAGGACAGACTTTCAGCAGGTGTATACAAACTGACACTTCATAATTATCTCCACTCTGCCAGCTCCTTGCACTCTTAATTTGGTAATTTTTTCATAGAAGGTTTCCTTCATGCCTACATTCAAAATTGAAGGGATAGAAAAGTCAGTCCAGTAAGAACCCTGTACACAAAACAAAATGTCCCAGATTTTCTAGCATGAGCAAGCGCTTTCTGCAGACCCAAAACAACATACTACTGTCAGTGTAGCTAAATGCCATTTAATTGGCAGCTAGAAAAGTCTGTAATACATTTCTTCATGGAAAAATGTCTGAGCTCTTCCAGTGTGCCAAGATGCTAATTAAAAACAGACGGCGTGTTACAAAATCCTTCCCTTGACCTGTGCTATCTTATATGCCCTTCTGTACTTTTTCATGGCATTGGCTCCCTGAAGAATTGTTCTAATCTTTATAATATTGTCTTTAATTTTCCTTGTCATTTTGCAGACAGAAAAGAAGTAACAAAATATTATTTATTTAAATGTACATAGAAAATTTATTTGTTGTATGGCAGAGACCACAGGCTTTTGAGGAGAAAGTCTTTACTTGTTAAAACCAGGTTTCTATGTCCTGAATAATTAACAATGAAAGAAATCTTAGTGCCACTGAAGTCACTGAACTACTTCAAGTAGAAGTCTTGCTGAAGTGCCCTGGACATAAGGAACTACACAATAGGAAGGATGTGACTCATCAAACACAGATTATTGTTTCATCATTGCTAATCGACATGCTTTACAAAGCAGAGATTTGGATCAGCACTAAAACATTTTAAGGGGTTGTTGGTGATAGCTCCACAAATGTATTTTACTGATGTTTTAACTGTTCTCAGCAACTCAAGAAATTTGGAAAAATACTTTACTTTTTCAGTAAGGGTTAATCCTTTTTACCTCAAGTAAATACCAAATCTGCCACTCTACATTATGCAGGCGTGCTGCCAGTGCACTTGACTCTCCATCAAGTACTGCACCAAGCTGAACTCCAAAGTCCCTTTTTCTTACAAACCATATTTGCCCTGCAGAGGAGACTTCAGAGGGCTGAAAATTTCATTTCATCTGTTTGCTCATATGCCAATATGCTACATATTTAGTACAGCTTTAAGAAAAGATTTGCTCTTTTGGCTGCTGGCTCTTTCCCTCTGCAGTGGGAGAACCAAACCAACACAACATCCTTATCTAAGAAACTGACTGTAGTTTTAAATATAATTTTCATAGCAACAGAGAAATACACATTTTAGTTATGACTGCTCAGAAGCTAAAGGATTTTCCCTACCTTGAACATGGTAACATTCACATTTTAAGTTCAAAAGGATTCCTAACTATCCCTTTTCTAAGACAATAATCCAAATGCTATATAGCCAGCTTTCTTTTTAACACCAATCACTTGTAGGCATCTGTAAGTTTCCACTGCTGCCTTTGTGATTTAGGCAAAGAGTCATTAAAACTGGAGGGCCTAATTCCCAGCCTCAGTATAACACATCAGTAAGAAGTAATCAGCTCCTTCATGAAGCAGTATAGCTCCCCAGCTAAATAAATGGCACACGGTACTGATTAAACAAAGGCACACGTAGCCTTTTTTCCCAAGATTTTTTTAGAAGCAAATGGATGAATATATAAGAGTAAAAGACAAGGATTAAAAAAAAGACAGGTTTGGGAGCCCAGGAGAACAGCTAACATCACAGAAACTGAGATGTTGGCTCCTAGGCATGGAAAGGGAGACCTGAGAAATTCGCTAGAGAATTTCTTGGAGCAAGTAATGGCTGAAAAGAGCTTGGAACTGCAAATAGTCTCCTGCTGTTCAATTTTCTCTTCACTCAGGGAAATGAAGCCTATACATTCATTGCAAATAAAGACTGGATCAAAGATACCCAATTCCATTAACAATTTATTCTCTTAAACAGAACTATTGGAAATAATGACTTTAGATAACAGCTCAGGTCACAAATAGTAATAATTTGTTCATAACCTACTCTATGTTTCTGACACCCCTGCTTCCCCCTCAGGGAGGCAGATATCCCTTCATATGCACATTATATATATACATATATATTAAGATCTCTCTCAGGAGCTATATATAGCTTCTATTCACAGGCAAGCACCACAACCACTTATTCATTCTTTTCATGCTTTACCTGCTGCTTTCAAGGCTGCCCTGATACTAAAAATAGCTTGGCATATTAGAGGAGGGTTGCTATAGATTCAGAATGGGTGATGTTCCAAAGGCAGCTAAATCCCTCCTTGCTGAGGATCCGTGGGGATGCATGTGATGGGCATCTGCGACCAGGGCTGTGATGCCCTTTCATAAAGGCTCTTAAGCTACAAGGGTGGGGTATTTGTGTTGCTCTTAAGGCTGGAATGTACTGCAAATCAATACAAATCATGAATGTCATTGTAAGTTTAAGGCTTTGTTTTTCACACTGTAGTGTTAGATCACAATACAACAGTATTCATATATTAATGAAGCTAATATATACTAGCTTCTTTTTAACTGGGAGAATAATTTAGTATTCTGTTGTATGGGCATATTTTTCTGTGGGTATTGATGTTCTCAAGTAAGAAAATATCAAAGTGCTTCACTAGTCTTACTTTTTCTAGTTCTTAACATTTGTGGCTGGATTTGACCATATCTAAGATAAATGAGGCAGTCAGAATAGTATTTTCCTTTCGTTAACAGACTCATATTATAGAAACCGGCCAAATACTCTGTTAAGGCTGAGGTTCAAATAAAAGTTTTACAGGGAAAGAGTGGCATGGATTTACTAAACCAAGATTTTGATAAAAAGTATTAAAACAGACCCTAATATAAATCTAAATAACACATTCCATCTTTTATGAGCAGAATATTTAAGGACAGTGTAATGCAAACTTGACAGAATGTTTTATGAAATGCTAAAGAAAATGTTTTTCACTCAGATCTCACTTCACATCCTGACCCTTATCTTCCATGTGGTTTTGTTTCCATTCAAGAAAAGCAGTCATCTAGATATGTAACTGTTAACATTTTGACTTACACTTGCAAATTGAATGTGGTTTCAGCAAGTAGCAGGATCTCCCCTAGGGTACAAGCTGCACTATTTCTTTTTACTTGAAATACATAACTTTCCTCTGTGTTTTTTGAGTCTGACATTTTTACTTCTAGAGTTGTGGATATTGCACGGCTCAGTGTTGCTGGCTATAAATATCATAACTTGATATTTGTAACCAAGTTAGACTAATGGTTGCCATTTAGGATAGTTATCTTTCCCATTCCACTTAGGTGCCATGGAATGAATAGTGTCCTGGAAACACTTTCAATTGAAAGGTTGATAGTATTTCAGTACTTCATATCTTAATGATATTGGTGATTAAATAACATAAAATTGTATTTAATTTGAAATATAATCCCTATTATTTCCAAACCCTGGCGATCAGTAGTATATTTTTACTAATAAAAGCTTAGTTCTAGCAGAATGGCTCATGGTATTATTAATTAAATGAGGTCTCACAGCAGTACTCTATAAGTACTCTATAAGTTCATCAAAAACTGTGAAATAGGAATTTTTAACTGATTCATCCTACTTCAGTGCTCAGAGCAGCATTTTTATATCCCTGTATCCTTCAGTTTTCACTGAAGGACCAGGTACTGATCACCTCAACCTGGTACTAACAGCCTCTACATGCAGCTACTGTACTGCTTTACTATGTAATCCCACTGAAATAGTAAGATAAAGTGATGGCCAATTCTGTCATCATTACATTATATTATGCTCTAATACTTTAGTTTTTTTAAAATCTGACTGTGAGATTCCAAACAACTGCCTGCAGCACTGTATATTGCAAATAATCTCTGATTTATTTTCGCTGCTTAAGGACAACCACTGGAAAACACTGTGATGAACTCATCTGAGCAGCTCCTGAGCAGTAAAGGCAGTTTTCACAACTGGCCTTCTGGATTGCTGAGTTAAGGGCTCAACTTCTTAGTAAAGATGAAACACATCTCTAAAAAACAGGTGTTTTTGGAACATGCTAGCAGGAATGAGACTGTACATCTCTATTAACATCACATCTCAGACTCAGACCTTTATTTTCCAAGTTACATAGAATACTGGGTACATAAACAGTGCTTAACTGCTTGCATGATTCAGATGACAGTGGCTTGTCTGCCACCTTTTTATACAGAAGACTTCAGAAAACATTCCCTGTCAATGATTTGTACCTTTCCTCAATTCTCATAAGTGAGTATTATGAATATATAAACACGGTAGACATTATGGACAAAAATGCACCTCAGGAAAAGAGGGAACACATATCTTTTCCACTATGGTTTAAAAATGCAATGTTCAAACTGTAAATTTGCTCATGTATTCTTTTTTTTCCCCTTCCAAAAATTCCAGTGGGAAACAATGTAATTTAAAGAAAATAAGTACATTGCTTGTCAGTTGTTTTCTTTTATTTATTTTCACATTACTAGATTTTCCTTCTCTTGCTTATTATTTTCTATGATTTCTTCATCTTATATAATAACTCTGATATCAAACTGGAAAAACAAATTTTCCTTTCTCTTGTACTTATGTAATTGGATGCCATCAGTCATTTTCCACCAATGCAGATCTAGCCATAAAAGTAAGATTAGGCATTCTTTGCTCTCTTAGGAAATAGTTCATACTTCAGGGAATTTAAGCATAATGAACTTCCAAAATCTCCTCCTTTCTAAAATGAAAACTGGAACATGGTAGAGGAGTTTGTTTCTGTATTCCACTTACTTAAGTGCAGGTTGATAAAACTAAGAAGTAGTATTTTGTACATACTGATAATTACTTTTAAATTAAATTCCTGATAGGCTGAAGTCACTGCTCAAGTTTATGCATGCCTACATGCATGTGTAATCTTGTAGTGAGCTTTGTTCTGAGCAGAGTTGCCAGACTAAGCTCTGGAGACAAAAATCACCTGCCACAAAACAAATGTGGAACTAGCAGTGACGATTAAAGACACTAGACAGGAGTCTACAGAATATATCTCTAGGGGGATTTATTTAGTAAAATTCTGTACATTTTGCAAAAATAAGCCCAAACTTTAAAGATAATATGGGGAGTTGATTCTAAGTATTATTTTTTATCAAAGTCTGATTTATTATTTCCATAACTAAGTTAGTCTTTACATGATCATACTGCTATTATTTACACTATACATCTTAACAAAGACTTGCAGAAAACTTTATTTTAATGAAGTTTTTTGAAGTACACAGAAGTTTTAGGAACAAGGTTGATGCTTTGAATGTTCCCTTAATTACAACAAAATGAATTAATGAAGCAATCTGGTTTTCAAGATATATATATAAGATTCTTGCATAACTCTATAGTCATAGGCAATAAAACTTAAAATGGAAATTAGGAATTAAAAGAGTTATAGTTCCTCCATAGTGTATCTGTGATTCTTTGGCATGTTAAGAGTGGAAGTAATGCTACCATCAAATCAACTGTGGAGCAGGACTTCAACTACTTCAATCCGTGATAATGAAGACTAAGGCAGCTCTTCTGCCAACAGTAATAAAAAAAAATCTTGTGAATTGTGTATGAAGTTGAGAGGCCTTATATGCACCATAGGAGGTGGAGCTAAGGGAATAAATCAGGTTATTTAGGCTGTATTTTCTAACATTGTGGCCTGAACAGGGATTCTGTTTACCAAGTTAATCAGCTGAGAATAAGGGTGCAATTCCCACATCTTTGACTTCATGGGAGATTTTCAGATCAACAGGAGGTTCCAACTATATTTTTAATAAGAGCCTTTGATATTTGTTTTTATCCTAACAGCAGAACAAGCTTAATCTGAATTCAAGATGTGCGCTGTTGTCTTCTTCAGCTTTCCGTAACTGTTTATGAAACCAATTTCCAAACTTTGGTCTCAAAATAAATGCTCTGTAGACAGACAATAGAACAGCACCTTCAGTGCACCAGGCAGTAAGTAGTTGTGGAGACTGGCAGTGATTTGTTCACTCTAGACGTAGAGGAGCCAGGAATAACAAAGGTCCATGGGTCAAATTCTACCTCATGTATCCTTCTAAAATGCCATCATCTGTCAGATCTGCCTTTAGATATACACACTCAAAATTTCAAATTGCCTATCATATTGGAAGTCTTGGTGTTCTAGAAATTTTGTCCCCATACAATGTATCTGACATTGATATCCAATGGTATTAAACAGAAATAATTAAGAGGAAAATGTCCACGGATACCTGGAATTTAGGAAATTCACCAACTCTTATAATAGGATTAGATATACATTCTATTCTATTATCTTTTATTAACAAGTGAAATACAATACAATGATTGTGGCTACTTATACAAAGGTCTGTGATTTTAGAACGTGGAAGGAAACTGATGGTCAATCAGATACTATTTTTCAAAGGCACTTTTCTAACAATGATTATGCACTGAAAAGCTAATTTCAACTTCAAAATATCATAAAACTGCACAGCTTCTCTTCAAATAACAGACATAGCATGGGCTTGCCCATGATTATTTTTTGTAACTGACCCTATACGGGAAATATCTTTAAATACAGAAGTTCTTTTCTTGATGAAATTACTTTATCAGCCAAACAAATAAAACTGCATTTGCCTTTTAGCACAGCAACATTGACATCTAGTGGCTAGTTAAGATTCCTGTTTAATATTCTGTGTATGAGAAAAAAAAGTGGAACACACCATTTATTGAATTTGACAAACCAGGTATGCACTGCCTGCTATCTCCACATAGCCTCTAGATGATTACACAATATCATTAATGACTAGTTAGGAGTTACCAGTACCTGTGATGGGAACTGGTGAGCCAGAGGCACTGCCTCTCATGTACAGCCCCACTGGTTTTCCCTGACTGTCAGGAAGTGCTAAGCTTGGGAATCAGCAGCCTGATTGTAGTGCATACCTTCCTCAGGACTTGTTGGGAGGCACAGCACATCCCTGAAATTGTACATGGCTACAGCTAAATGAAAAAGAGCTACAGTTACTGAATGTGATGTTACTGGCATATGTGAACGTCCATTTTTAGCTTTACTTGCTTTTTCTACAAATTACTCGGGGGTTTCAAATAGGAGGGGATAAAAACCAGGAACATGACAGATGCCAAAGTACTGTTTGTACAAAAGACACAAAAATAAAAGATTTGGCAACTTACTTCACAGACATGTAGGAAATAGGAAGGTGCCAATATCAAATAGCATTAGAAAGTAATTTCTTCATGTGTCAACAAAATAACTGACTTAATGGACAGAGGAAAGATTAAACAGGACAAATATCAGTTTTACTAGCATTCTTGATGGTTCCACATTACTGTCTCATAATCAAACTCAAATGTGGTCTGTGGCAACAGCTCACAATGGGTGTAGTTGTCAGTGACTGCCCTGTCCTTGCTCTCCATACCAGTGGTAGCTGCCTCTTCAAGCCTGCTGGCAAAGCCTTCTGATTTGCTTCATTAAAAATTGGAACAATTTTTTAATTGGCTAACCACACTAATTTTGATTCAACAGATCAGAGGCTGTTGAGTTTAAACAACTTTACCAGAAGATCTTAGGAGGCAATCATCTTCTGCAGGAAGGCTGATGTGTTTCTTCCTGGCTAAATACTGTTAAGGAGTAAACATCTACACTTTGTATTTCTCAAAAATAAATAGAGAAAACTGAATCTGAAAAAGAGCAATAAAATGTAAGAGTTCTCCAATATGTAACCTGTATAGAAAGATTGAAGCACCTTCTCAGGCTACAAAAAGGGAAAACTGTGGGGATATATATCTTTAGGGCATTAAGAAATTAACTCAAGTAGCAACAAACAAGATTTTTTCTTAGATAGTAGGAAAAACCTCTTATACCTAAGAGGTTAATAGATTACGGTATTATGCTGTGAAATCTCCTACACTAGAACCTCTTATGATCAGCTCAATAAGTATGTGTCAGGTATACTTTGAATTCTGCATCTCTATGATGTATGTACCATGTCTGACTTTAACTTTTTGGATACATCAGGTCTCATAGTCTCATACTTTATTTAGCCCATTTTAGATTTAGGGCAGAACTAAAGTTAAAGCTACAATGATGTTTTCTCCTTTGTGGACCACAAAGTTCAGGACTACTGTAATTTAAGACTATTGTTTCACATTACTGCTGACCTGATCTAAAAGAGAGCTTGCTGCTCACTTCCCACTTCCCTCCTGTCCCATCCCTAACATTTTTTCGCTTCACCAGGGTTACTCATCCAGACACCATATCAGGACGGTCACAGGAGCTAGGGTGGCAGAAAATTAAATTCTGCAGTTCAGCAGAATGCTGAATCAGTGGTCAGATGAGCATTAGAGCCAGTTCAGAAGAATGCTCTCTTCAGTGGCAGCTTGACTTCCTTGTAAAGATTGGCACAGATTGGCATAGATTGACTTACTTGTGAAGGAAAGCTGTGCTCCTAAGGTTTGGCTGTACAGTCATCGAAATCCCACTTATGACCTCCTGCCCTGTAAAGACTTATGTCCATCTCATCTGTTCTTTTTCCTGTATCTTCCAATCCCATGAGACTCATAAGAGAAGTGCCTTTTTGGTGTCAAAATATACTGCTGCTAGAATTAAACTACGGAGATACTCCCATTGGAGCAAAGTATAATGCATATACCAACGCTAAGGGCACATTCAGTTTGAAATTCCAGTTTATTTAGAAGGCCATTTCTGAACCCATTCCCCAGCTGTAGCTTACTGTAGCCCACATATAAAATGCAGTCAGGTGATGTTCTGAAGCAACACAGTTAGACATCAGAAAAGCACAGCATAGCAAGATGAAATTATCTAGCTGCTATTCTCAGAAAAGCTGTTTATAACATAACTTCAGCATCTACAGCAGCTGCTATAGATGGACTCACTGCAGATAATTTTCCTGTCCCAGAAACTGTATTTTTTCTATATGCAGGCTTTGTGGCCACAGCCCAATGCCAAGAGATTCAAGCACTGTAAATCTTTCCTCTACCTTTCCCACTCTTCTTCAAAGTGCATAATCAATGATATGTTGGCCCAGTTTCTAGAATCATGTCAGGATTCATTCACACTAAAGCAGTCTGTAATTTCCATAAGACAGGAACAACAAAAAGATGCTTGCTATTACAGATTTGAGAGTATACATTATTTATGTTGATATATTTAAATTATTAATTAGGATAATTCCATTCTTGCAAAAGAGTCTCTGCCCTTTAAAGGAAATGGGCCACATTCAGTAGGACTTCAGCAGAATACTGCATGCACTCAAATATGCACAGTGCCACTCAGTTTCTTTCCATAGGACACTTTAGCATCATCTTTGCATCCTTTCACAGCAATAATGACATAACAAGTAACACAAACACTAGGTCAGGAGAAAAAAAAAATTGAAAACAGCGATCTACTAGCCAAGGTAAGGAGATTCAGTGTCAGCTATGGTGTGTGATTGTCTTACTGCAGAAAAGAAACACCTACAACTTATATTTTACAACTTGCATATTACAAGGGTAGCAGCAGTATTTAAATTTTTAATATTTCCCTGTATTAAGTGTGTCTGTGGTTTAACTATCCAGGAATCAATAACACAATTGGAAACACAGTCCAGATGGACTACAGCATTTCAGACCTCAGCAGTTCAGGTTGTGTTTGATGGGAAACTATCAATTCCTTGACAGCTAATTGCTCTATCTGATGACTTAATGCCGAAGATTGGTGCTTCCCAGCTACTTTATCAGCAAATACTTCTGGCTTATAAAGCTCCTTTTTATGATGCAACCCACAGGCTCCCAAACTCTTATCGCCCAGTTGCCGCCGGTCCTCACAGGGAAACTGAGTCACATACTGCCTTTCGTTCTTCTAACTGCGAGATGCGACTGACGAGAAGAGAAGCCGCTGGCACAGGCAGCAATCAGTGTTACAGATCGCCGTGCCGAGGTCACGATCTCGGTCTGTGCCGCACCGAGGGGATCGCGGTCCGCGCCGCGCCGAGGGCAGCGCGCAGCTCCCGGGCACGCCTGGCAGCTGCTGCCCTCCGCAGAGCGCCTCCCGGGGCCTCCCGCCCGGAGCGTCCCCTTCTGCGGGAGAGGTCCCCTCCCGAACAACGACCCCCGCCTCCCCGATCCCTCCCGAGGCACCCTTTCCACCGAGCCCCGGCACCCGCAGCGGGGTCTGAGCCCGTTCCCCCACAACAGGGACTGCTCTGCCCGAGAGCGCCGGGGATGGTGCGCGGGCGACCCGGGCCGGGGAGAGGGGCGCGCTCAGGCCCCTCTGAGCCCCTGCGGCACAGTCCTACCTTCCCAGAGGCGGAGACCGCGGCAGCCGGGGCCGCTGACCGGGTTCCCGGGCAGGGAGACTCCCCTCGCCCCTAAACATGATGAGCGGCTTTCCCCTCCCCTCCCGTGCCGGCTCGCCCTCCCACGCGCCCCGGTGCCCCGCGCCGCCCGCAGCGGAGGGAGGGACGGAGGGAGGAAGGGAGCCCGCGGTGCGGCCCTGCTCCGCCTCTACCCTGCTTTCCGGGAGCACAGCAGCGCCGGGGCCGGCAGCAGGGCCGGGTGGCGGAGGCGGCCCTCGCCGCGCCGCGGCCATGGAGCCCGAGCAGCTGCGCCTTTCCGCGGCCGTGAGTGGGGCCGGGAGGGAGGGATGGAGGGGGCCCGGCAGAGGCGGGCGGGGACAGGCCCGGCGGAGGCCGCGGCCTCCATGGCGGCGGGGCCGGGGCGGGCGGAGGAAGGGCCGCCGGGGCCCGTGCCTGTGCCCCACTGCAGCGGCGGAGGAAGGGTCAGGCGGGCCGGGACAGCGCTGGGCCACTGCAGGATAGCAGGCAAGAAAGAACTGCTTCGGAAGCTGCGTCTGACTGGCCGGTGTACGGTTTCTCCGTGGAGCTCCACAAAGCTCCAGTCCTCGATGTCGTGGTCTGCTGTTACCTACCTTTTACTCCTACTTTTTCTTTCATAGCTGTAATAAAGGGGAAATATATTGCGAGTGCTTTTTCTCTTTGTTAGGGTCGCTCGCTGTACAGTATACGCAGGCACGCCTTGTAATAGGTTTTACAAAGAAGAATCGGTTTGAATAGTTGCCTATTCTCAGGGTTTTTTTTTCCTCAAGTGGGGGTGGCAAAGCTTCATAGACAACATCAAGGTGGGAAGAGCATGTTGCAGTGAAGCGTTCTGACCTTCCACACAGCATATTTATCCATCAATGATGGCTCCTCAAGTCCTCTTATAGATCCTGTGCTTCCTTCACACCCTCCCCAAATAGTTTGTACTAAAACAAGCACTCAGGCCTGTTGTGAGTCACATCTGGGCTGTGAGCAGACGCGGCCACAGACCTGTGTGCTGGGCAGATAAAGGGGAGGATGGGCTTGTGAGGACAGCGGCAAGACTGGGCCCGAGGTCAGGAGCCACGAGTTGGGAATATTTTGTAGGATTGTTTTGCCTTTTTTCTTCTTCTTGACTGTTGTTTCATGTTCAGTCACATGTTGTGGTCAGGAGTGGACACATTTCACCAGTGTGTGTTTACCCCATTGGAGAGGCTTAAAGCAGGTGACTTCTCTGGATGCAAATATCTGAAAATATACCTGTAAATGCAGTGCTGGGCAGTTTGTAGTGTCCTGGATTGATGTTAAGAGTTGGTATCTCAGTTTGACATCAGTTGTGTACAGTTTTCATGCATTTACTGTGTTTTGTGGGGGTTTTAGGAGCCAAGAGTTTAGTGGACTCTGTTCTGTCTCTAGCTGTTTCATCATTAAATAATCCAAGATGTTTGGATTGCTTAAGTGTGAGCTAAATGTTCTCCAAAGCATATTTGTGCTTGTTTTGTGGTTTCAGTTTATTTTATTGTTTGGGAATAAAGAATTCAAAGTTGGCGCAACAGCAAAATACACTGTACCATTTGAGTCAGCTTTCAGGTTCATGTCTTGAGAAAACACTTGGTATTTGTATTAGTTATTAACTAGAAGTATTCCGAGTCTGACAAATTCCATCAAAGTTTATGTTGAAGGGTTTACTAAATAGTGAAAGTAGTTATTTTAAATTCTGTTGATGATTATGCATGTCCATGTCTATATCTGTTAGGTTAGGCACAAAGCTTTGGTATCTGCTTGTCTATTTCTACAGTTAAATATTAAAATTTTCCTTATCTGGGATTGTAGGTGTCTGTTTACATTGTCCTTCCAAAATGGCAAGGTTCATTTATGGATGAGGTTCTTTGATGGAGTTCATGAAATGAAGTGGGTATGTTTTACCAAGAGTCAGGTCATCTTGGAGTCATCCTGAGGTGTGAGGTTAGAACCCATTCAGTCCCAGTCTCTGTGAGTGTCATCCAGCACTGCTGGAGCTGCTGCTGTCAAACCCAGCATCAATGCAGCACCTGTCTGTCCTGCTGTTGCCTCAACAGAGGAGTGATCCACAAGTGTCAGGAGTGATCATCAGTCATGGGTTATGTTCTTTTTCACTCTGAATTTTTATCTGTGAGGTATTAGAGTGATTCAGAAGAATGTCTGAACCTGTGAAGAGCTTTCCTGTTGGAAAAACAGCCTAGTCCTTAGCCATACCTGCCCTTATACTCACACTCAGCTTCACAAAAGGCAGTCATCAGCTTCTGAGAGCCCTACAGTATGACTCTGTTGGAGTAGCTTCTCTTGCATCTTTTTTTCTTTTATTTGAATCATTCCTGGAATCACTTGAGAGCTGATTAGTGAGGATGTCTGTTTCTTTCCTGGGGTACATCATCCAAGGGCAGCTGCTCTGTGAGAATCTCCTTTCATTTGAGCTTTCTCCCCTTTTCAGTACATCATCTGTCTGGGGCTTTCATGGTCATGGTGTTGGCTGAGACTTCCCAGACGTTGAGTGTGAAGGAAACTCTCGATGTTCATTTGGGAAGCATTACTAATGCCGTTTAAAATATTCCCAGATTAGCATGATATTTTTTAAATTTAGAAGCCAAGTATGCAGCAAATGTATTTGCTACATACTTATAGAGTGTTCAGACTTTCTAAACTTTGTATAAGCTTCATTAACAAAAGTAGTGACAGGCTGGCTACTAGAACCACCTAGCTATGAGACTACATTGTTGCTGCTTTTTTGCAAGTTCATGAGGATGGTTTACAGCAGACATCTACTGCAGTTGTTTATTTGGTTTGGAGTTTTGTTTGGGGGGGTTGTCTGCTTTTTTGTTTGTTTCAGTTTTGTTTGGTAATGGACAATTTTTATGTCTCGTGGGAAATAGGAAATAGTTCAGAAAAAGTTCTGACTTGCTTTTTTTGAAATATATATGTGTAGGAGAGTTACGTGTTCTTCAGAAGCGTGGGAGGAACATTACAGTATTTGTTTATTAATAATAATAGCAAAGGATTTTTAAGAATCTTAAAAAGAGTCCTTCACTATCAGTTTGAGAAGATAATGTTTTACATACTGTGCACAATACAAAGCAGTTTTTGGTGTCAGTAGAGGGTACCTCTGACTCTTCAGCATGGCATTTCTGTGAGACATTTATGTCAAGAGAAGCCATCTCATCAAAATCATCCTGTGGAGTTGTGTCTTTTTTTCAGATTTGCAGCTACCAGTGTAAGATCTAATGATCTAAAATGCTGCATGACAGCCCAAGAAACTTTTATTCCCATTTTCCTTCATTTATAATGAGGACATTATCACTTGCTGTCCTCCAGCCCCCTGAAAGACTAGCTCTTGGGGAAGATATTCATGGTTGTCTTACATAAGGAACGTTGTTTAGAAAATAAAAACCCAAGGTATTTATCATTCTTCTGGTTTGCTGCATCTGTGTGAAGATTAAATATGAGGACATACACATATAAATTATCTGTAAAGTGATCTATTTTACAAAGTGATCTCTCTGTGCCCTGTATTATCTGGAATATACTTTGCATTGTCTGTGGAATTTTGTTTGGCTTAGACATGTGAGAATTTGCACTAGTTCGCTTGCTCTCTGTCTTTCTATCTTTTATTTATGCATGATGGACAGTGCTGACTTGTGATGATGCCATATCCATATTGCATTAGCAGATATATTGACTGGTCTATTATTTTCAGGCACATGGCCATGGAGGCTATGATTCTGATTTTAGTGATGAGGAGAGTGGAGAGAAGTCTCTGCAAAAGACTAAAAGGTAATGTAGTACAGAATTAACACTTCGCATTTTGTATTTTGTACAAATGGCCTCTTAGTGTGCATAGAAGATGATGCTGTTGCATGTAAGGTCTGGTGTTGAAATGGTTTTTGAAAAAATCAATCTCTGATTTCTGCATCTCCTCATCTCAAGCTTGCCAAAGCTTGTCATCTCCAGGGGCAGCTGATTAAGAGCTGTTCTGCCATCTCCATCTGGTGTATATTTACCCCTCAGTTCTTGGAGCAGAGTGTTTTGTTTTTCCAAGCATTAGTATCCACTGCTGGGTTTTGGCAGCACTGTTCACACCACTGTGATCCATCAGGACAAATGGAACTGCTGGGAGTGCAAGGCAAAAAAGGCCAAGTGGCAGCAGGCTTTGTAGATATAAAACACATAGAGATACAAAGTGAAGAACTGATGCTGCTTCTTTATTATTTAATTTGTGAAGAGACCTGGGAATTGGTAAATTGTGTTGTGATCAATCCTTGAAATGCACCTGCACATCTCTTATTTGAGATGACCTTGGCCAGTACTTTCAGTGATTTGCACAGTTAGTGACCTGGAATTTTGTAGTCTGATCTGACTGATTTGTTTATGTATTTATTTTGCTTTTGAACTGCAAAACACCTTGACACTTTCTGCATCATACTGAATATTTGGCCTACACTTTGCATGTACTTTTCTTACTTTTTCTTGTCTCTCCCTTGCTCTTTTATTGGACTTTATTTAAGAAGACTTTCTGGAAACTGTCCTAGGACTCTTGCATATTTTTCCTTTGTAGGAAAATTGAAAGAATGGATTTTGTAGTGTCTGATTGCGTTCTGGGGGGAAAAAAAAAATCATTTTTTAATCTTTGGAATAATAGCATGCATTGTGCCATTTAATTTATTTTATAAATATAGCCATTCTCCATTAAAACAGTGACTGGTTTTGTTCAGATTTCATTTTATTTAGATGCCATTGCACATTCTACCATTCCACTTCCTAGGTGGAATATTAAGTAACCATCATGAGCCTTTCAAAAATACCATCATTATCCTTGTTCTGGCACACAACTGCTGATTCCCAGTAGGGCTCTTACGTGGGTTCCTTTTTTGCTCTATCATTGTATTTATTTTCACTTTAAGGAAAATAGTAGTCTTAAATTCTCTCTAAATTGCTGTTTTATAGACCCTTCTTAAGGGAATTTTGTGCTTACAGATCCTTTTGAGTAAATGATACCTTAAGTTTCTGGAGTCCTATATTCCATAGCTAGAAACAAATTCCCTGGCTTGTTTTCTTCAGGTTTCTGATTACCATGCTTTCTGCCCACTGATAATTATGGGAAAAATCTTTTCTTCATCTCAGTTTATGAATGAAATTAACTAAATATACCTTTTACTAGCTAAAATGTTTAACTTTTTATTACTTTGTTGAACTCTAAAAGTAATTTTAGCTGCCTACTGACAAATATGGTTCATTACATGGCAATTGACTTTTAAATTTGTAATTCTTGTGATTGCACTACAAGAGGCAGAGCTGTTTAATGAGGTGTTGAGACACTGGCATGAAAGGAGGGAATAGGGTTACTGCCAGTCACTCTCTCTCAGTGAATGCACTGTCCTTCCTGCTCCTACTTTCCAGTGCAGCTGAGATTTGTAAAGGACTTTAAATATCAGAGAGAAACTGAGGCGTCTTCCAGGTTTTAGCATTGTGGTTCTATAGTAATAATATTAATAAAAACAAGTATTACAAATTGCTATTTAAAGCAATTGCCTTTAAATGCCAGCTGGAAGCAAATGCCTCTCTGATTTTGTTCTGCAAGTGAGGTAAAGTCCAAGCTGATGTTGGTTCTGAAGTTTCATTATATTCCTGTAGAAAATAGCAATATAACAATTTTTGTTACTCAAGATAGTGCAAGGTTTTGCACGTGAAAATTTTATTGCTTATGAAAAGTTATTGACTTTTCTTCCTTTTTCCCACCTTTAGAATACAGGAAGATGCCCTTCTGATAAAGCCATTCCAAAAACCAAAACAAGGCAGTGTGGTTCACAGACAATTCGCAGCTGAAGAATGTGATAGGTATCTTTTATATATTGCTTTTGTGGAACATTTTCCTCTTAATGGAAAGATGGTTTTCATTGGAACGTGTTTGTTAACAGGGAAGAAGCAAGAAAAAGAAGATTTCACTTGATCTCTATGGATGCTGTATCCTTCTGTTTCATTTTTCAGGTTTGAAGATGGGGCGCAGGTTATCCATTATGGTAAAATACTGGGATTTCTCAGTTACCACAATCAGTGACAGTGCAGCACCAGATACTGAGTCATTCTTCAGAGGAGCTTCTTTTTCTGCTGAGATAAAAGTGAATTGAAAATCTTTTAAGAAGCCATATATAAAGTTTTTGTTTGTGAAGACATTTATTTTTTTAATAAGTAATTACACATTTTGCTCAAATTGTGGTACAAAATGTGTTTCAAATTATGTTTCTGTTTTGGCCTCACACTGAGGCCAAATTGTTCTAAGAAGCATTACATATTTTTCCGTGATTTTCATTTCCAAACTAAAGCATACAACTTTTATTTGTATGTTGGTGGTAGAAATGTAACAAATTATTCCATTTTAATAGCCAGATTGTTTTTATAATAGAAAAGTACAAACCAGTTTTAAACTAAAACTGCAGAACTAAGAGGCTGTTGTCTAAATCACAGCTGAAAAAGTGAACCAAGTTTCTGTGTATATGCATACAGAGCATCTTTGATAAAGGAAGACAGTTTTATAAATGAAGAATGAGGTTTTAAAGATGAAATTGCCTAGAATTCCTGTATTTGGAAATTCACTTCTATGAGAGGTTATTAAGTAAAAGTTCCTAATTAACTCAATTCTTCTTTGTTTTTGGAAATTACTGAACTGTTTGTGAGGAGAAAAGTCTTTCTCTTAAATATATAAAAAGATTTTGGTTGGGATTTTTTTCTGATTTTAAACTGTGGTAAAAGGAAATAAGTTCTGAAAAAATCCTTAATTGCTTTATGCAGTATGAAAGGCATAAGAAGTTTGTGCATGACTACATCCTGTACTATGGTGGCAAAATCGAGGATTTCCGAAGATCTGGGTGAGAACCGTTAGCAGCCTTTCCCCTCCTGACCTCAAAGCTCCCTGCTTTGTCAAAGCTGTTAAATATATATTATAGCTTTGGGGGCAGAGATGGATGTGTGTCAAATTACTAATTATTTTGGTCACAAATGGTAACTACAGTAATTGGAAATACCCAAACACAAAACTGTCTTGTTTCATTTTGTTTTCATATTTTTAGGTAAGAACATACCATGAGCTGAATTATTCTTGTTTTGTTATGTAAAAGGAAGGATGACAGGTGATCATTTTTAATGGAGGGTACATTGAGAAATATCTGTCAGAATCTTCAAAATAACAGTCTGAAATACTTCTGAATGTGCAGAATTGCTATCCATTGTCCAGAATAATAACTTCTTTAGAGCTATCCATAACTGCCTTTGAACATCACTGTCCTCAATAAAGATTATTAAAGTGTTTTCAGACAGGATCAAGTCATCCAGAATTTCAGTGGCAGTTTTCAACTGTGAGTTTTTTTATTTGGGAACAGGTATGCCAGGGAATACATTTTTGATAGTTTTATTTCATAGAAATGTATTCCTTTATGCTGTGAGGTAGAGATTAGAACTGTAAAATATTGATGCTTACCAAATCATTATTTGATGGCTTTTCATTTTAATGTTACATTGTACTAAAAAAAGCTGTGTCCTTTTATAGAGCAAATGACAAGACGGATCTTGATGTTATTAGAGAAAACCATAGATTCCTGTGGAATGAAGAAGATGAAGCAGACATGAATTGGTACCTGAAACTATTATAGGATATGTTATTTTTAGATCACTTGTACTAAATTTGTGGTTTCCCTTACTAATTAAGAATTACTGTGCATATTTGATCATTCTTTGATGCATTTGAAAATAAAAGTCCATTAGAAGGTCTTTCATATTGTAATATTGCTCAAATGCCAACATGAATTGATGACAGAAAGAGCTAATAAATAATAGTGATTCTCTGAGATCCAAATAACTGTTCAAAAACTCTGAAGAAAGCAGAGTTTGAAAAAATACAGTTTAGTATGTACTGTGGATTTATTTTATATTTATTTTTCCAGTCTTATGGAAATTACTCCTTAGTTTAATGACTACGCATCTGTTGCATTTCTAGGTCTACAACTTGTGTTCTTTCAATGAAACAAATGTCTTTGTCTTGCTAATGTCATTACAATGTAAAGTGAATTATGTTGTCTTCTATATTTAATAAAAAAAAATACTTTTTGTTTCAGGGAGAAAAGGCTTGCAAAGAAGTATTATGACAAATTGTTCAAAGAATACTGTATAGCAGATCTCAGCAGATACAAAGAAAATAAGGTACCTTTCCTTAGAGTAAATCATCTTGGGTTTTGAAATATAACCTTTTTTAAAAATTGCCTTATGATTGTGGATATGTCGTAAAACCAGAATTTTAGTACCCCTTCCATAGAAAGGGAGCTGTGAGAATTTGACAAGTTACTTACAAGCAGCAGTTTGAATCCAAGTATTGTGACTGCCTCAAAAATGTGCTTCTGTGGGAATAGGAACATTTGTGTCAGATGATGTTTTATGAAGAGGTACATTGTGTGTGAAAGGCAGAAAACGCAAAGGGGTTAAAGAAAGAAGGCTGGAGAGGTTGCTTGGAGAGGAGCAGTAGATGAAGCCTAAAACCCCATGGAATGTTACTGTTCAAAAAAAAGTCTAAAAAGAGTTTTGTACTTGAATGCTGGCAGAAACAATTTTGGAAAAGTCTATTCTAAAGCAGCATCTTTTGCTGGTTGTTCTTTTCTGTTTGTGGAAACAGCATTTGTATGTGCCTTGTAAATAAATAGAATTTCTCAAGAGGAGCAGCCCAATTCCAGCACCAGGTTTTCTTCTTAACTGGAACAGCCTTTGTTTTTTCCAAGTTTTTGGCTGACTAACTTCTTAGTCAGAGAATATACATGAATTTTCTATTGTGTTTTTCCAAAGGCTGGTGCTGAACTCAGATGTGTCTTGGTGTTTCTAGCACACAGTAACCCAGTCTATATAGTTCTTTTCAACTATTTTATAGTATTGAAAATTACATTAACTGGTAAATATTTGCAAGGACTGGGCTTAGCTCTATTAAGAAGAAAAGATGACAGGTCATCTAATGAAAATTGGGACAGTAAAATGCAAAAATGCAATTAAAATCAACAAAAACTAAAATGCTGAAGATGCCTTCCCTTCTTTTTTGACTAAATTTGATTTTATTTTCCTGCAGGTATTTCCTATCCCTCAATGTCCGTTCCATCCCCCATCCCCCCAGCTGATTTCCATTGAGAATGCTTACAGATTTTGTTTCTCTCACTACTGTGCCAAGTTTCCATATGTTTGCTGTCTTTTGTGGGAAACTGTTCTGCCCCAGATTTTTTTGTGTCTGTGTCTGTGTCTGTGTCTGTGTGTTTTCTTGTGTTGTGTGAACAGTATTTCCCTGTCAGACTTCAAGTGTGTCTATCCTAACTTTGAGGTCACTCTCTGTTCCCATTTATGCTCCTAAGTCATTACCTCTATTTTTGGCATTGCCATGTCAGCATAAGTGCTGTGTCAGGCAATTTGTAAAATATATATGCTTTCTTTTCTCAGATAAGTTCTGATCATGTGACAGTCCTTTCTTAGAAATTCTTAGAAAAATAGAAAAAAGTATGAGATTTTTCTCAGTGACTGATTTATCCATGCCCATGTTTGGTACAGAAGGATTTCAAAGCAGGCTTTTCTCTTGGAAGTCTTAAATAAGCTGCTCATCCCATTTGCACCAATGGAATACAGTCTGTGCTTTCAGATTTTTCCTGCCTTAATTTTTATTTCTGCATCTCCAGAAACTGGAAGCTGGATATCTTTAGCCCCTTGTGCCTTTTGCTTTGCAGTGCTGGTGCTATGAGAAGTGCAGGGTAGATAAAAGCTTCTCAGCTAGTCAGCCTTTTGCATCATAGTTGTGATGCTTCATCTTAATGTAAGAAATTCTTTTATAGTGAGAACATTCAGTTGCTGGAACAACCTCCCCAGTGGCACAGTGGATCCCCATTGCTGGAGGTTTTTCAGATGCAATTACCCAGGGTGATAGATAATCTCATCTGGGCTCCCTTCCCCATGGAAGGTTGAAGCTGTCAGTCTGTTGAGGTGCCTTCCAACCTGAGCTGTTCTTTGGTTCTGTGATTCTATATCATGCTACTTGGTGTGAAAGCAAAAGTTGGAGGTCAGTTTTCTCTGTTGTTTTAAGTACATATATTGCACAGATTGAGACTTGCACTTATGTGCTCGTCTGTCTTTTCACAGCTGTAATCGTTTGCTTCTGGCCAAAATCTTCTAGTTAGATTGGTTTTCTAAAGATCTCTGCATAGAAATTGTAGCTCAGATCTCTTTAGGAGCTTTTCTTCTGAAGTTAATCACTGTTTTACAAAGGACTGGGTAAAGGTTCCATGGCAGCATCTCCTTTGAGAATCTGAAAAATAAGCAGAACCACCTACTTAAAAACAGAAGCTCAGGAGAAAACAGATGAACCCCTGAGGCCACAGGCATGTTCCAGTTGCTGGTTCCATTTGCACACACACACACACACGTGGCTGGGACTCCCCTGCTCTCATCCCTAGAGATTCACAGGTGCTCTCACAGCCAGAGCTGGAGACCCACTCACCCTTCTTGCTCCCAGGCTGCTTCACCTGCTGATGACCAGTCTGGCTTGGCCTTCACTGGTGTTTGCTTTTAATCAGAAATGCCACTGTGAACCTCTGGTGTGAGGCTCTGTAGAGACAGTGGAAGAGTGTTCTGACAGCTCTTGCTTGTGCTGGGTCTGTTACTCCTGACACTTTCCCTAGGTAAGAGTTTTCTAGGTCAAGGTTGTCTTTGAACCTTCAGTGCATCTTGTCTGCAAACTTTGAGGCTGATAAATGACCATCTGTATTGTCAGATAGTTCAGTTCTATTGTCAGCTTTGCAGTGCAGCACAGGAGGGTGCTCTGCATTTAAGTTTTACTTTAATATGCACTGGACTGGAAATGTTCCCTTTGTTGTCTTATTTTCCTAGAGAATTTCTTATTTGCTGTCTCTGTACTTTGTTTTGTAGCTTATCAGATTGGAAGTGTGTCCTATTTGCTAAGAAATGAAATCTGTTTGACACCTGGTCATTAAATAAAACACATTTTGTTATTTTGTTTTCATTTCCAGATTTCTAGGCCAACTTGTCTTGTACTTGGCAATGTTAATATGTTTGCTTTTGTAATTGTTTTTCAGCATGGAGGACGTCCTGTAAAAATAAAAATACAAATATTTAAACTATTTTTATTTAAAAAATACTATTCTGGCAAGCAGAGGCAGAGAGATAATTTTAATTAAAAGAGAAAAAATTAAATTTTCATGACCAGAATTAAAAATGTGATCCACATGAAGGACACCAATCAACTGAAATTAGTCTTTACCGTGCTTAATATGTTGACTATTCACAACTCAATTTTGGTTCTTATCTTAACAGTTTGGATTTCGATGGCGACATGAAAAAGAAGTAATTTCAGGAAAAGGTAATGATGTCTTTCATTTTATGTTAGATTTCTTCTTGATGCTCCTCTTGCTGCTTTTGGACATAATTTTGTTAGATAATATTTGATGATACTGGTAAGTTTATCAGATAATAATGTACAATAAATTGACATGTCTTTCAGCTTTCCTATTTTATGCTACATAGGTTTAGATTGCACACTGATCTGCACATATTACAATTAAAAGAGCATATAGTTTATTCTCACAAGGTCACTTTTGTAATAGCACCACCTTAATATGTTTGATAATGTAGAATTTCATGGGTGGGCTTTTTAGCTGCTTTTCTCTAGCAGTTCTGCTACCTCATTAGCTTTTCATACCTGTAACTGAAGTCTCTCAGTGGTTTTCTTCGAGAATAATTTCTTGATTAACAGCTTCTCCAGTGCTGTTCTGCAAAATGTTAACTTTTTAATTAAAGTTTCTTGTGTGAGACCTGTTTTAGGCTAAACTGATTTTGAAAGCTTCGGTGGGAATGATTATCATGTCTCCCAATCCTGCCTCTAAATCAGCACCTTGATTCTGGGTGAGAAGTCTTACCAGTGTGTTGCTGGGACTTTGCACAGTGGTCCTTGTTCCATGGCAGAGGTGCTTGGGCTTTTTCAACATGCTGAGCAAGCAAGGAAGTGAGGTGGATCAAGTATTGCTGTTCCTAGGGTGGATTCTCATACACTTGTGGGTTTCAGAAGTCATGGATGCACATGCCAGAATATTGCATGGAGTTGCTGATCAGTTTCACTCAGTTACAGTTCTTTAAACAGCTGTATTCTGCAAACACCTGTATTGTAATATATTTCAAACAGCTAGAAATGCATTTATGATTAAAAAAAAAAGTATTTCAGAGTAGAAAGCATGAACATTAATGGTGGGGATTTTTGAACTGTAAATGTTAAAGCCTCTAAAGGTAGTTGTAGTCGTATGTTGCATTTAGCACTACATATTATATTAATGGATAGTTACATTTGATAAAATTACATGCTGTATTTAATACTTTAAGAAGATAATTAAGATTAAATGAGAAGTAAATTATTTTATGTCTTCATGGGCGAAATTATAGCTTTGTACATTTAATATGTGGTACTTCATATTTTAAAATGTGGGAGAAAGTGCAGAATTTTATATTCCAAGCTTTTTAATGGGATCCTAATGAAAAACGAGCAATGGGAACAGGAGTGGGTAAATCCTCCCTTTCACCACAGGGGGGCGCGAGAAGCCAACCCGCTCGCGGGTGTCGGACACGCTCTCCAAGTGCAGTTCCAAAAAATCCTTTTAAAAACACCCGTGGGTCTTTTATGCTATTTTACAATATAAATCAGGCATATAAATTGCTTCATTAAATGTAATAACACATCTACACCTACCTGACTGATCATTAGCATTAGCATTAGCCATGTATGTACCTGTTGTATGTACTGATGTAGCTGTGTCAGTGGTGATGTACAGTGGTGATGAGAACCACTGCTGGTGCACTTTTACTAAGGTTTGGGGGTGGTAACAAGGGCATGCAGGAATGGAGTACTCCCATTTGGTTGCTTTGCATTTGGTGCTTATCTTTGCATGGTTACAAAAAAGAAGGGCTAGGATAAGTGAAAGAAGAGGTGATGCTTGTATTACTGATTGAAAATGCCACATTATTTCTTTGGCATCTTTCAGTCTTTGCCATAAGTTTTGAAAGAAGATCATATTGGAGATTGCTATGACACAGGGTATGATAGCCATACCTTATGTAGGGTTAAACATACTTAACGTATATTAATTTGAAACTTGCTTTTTTAATGAGAGTTCTGGTTTTTTTCTTTACTTCAAATGTTTGCATTGCAAGTGGTGTTTCATTACAGGACTGAAGTATCTGAGGACACTGCCAATCCATCAGTTAGCTGCTTAAGCAGAATTTTCTGAGGTTAATCGTTCATCAACAGTCCTGCTTGTGAGCCTATTAATGCACATCCTTTCTGCTGCTCTGCATACAAATCAGTCTCTGCAAAGGAAATGCATGTATCTTTATTACTCCAGTATTGGGACTTCAGTGGTGCAAACAAAATTGATTATGTGCAGATCTGTTTTAAAATCAGTGTTGCTTTCACATAATGAACCAAAGGAAGCTTTTAAAGCTGACATAACATTTCTAACGAAGTTGAATTTCCTTTTCTTAATGGAAAGGTATTTATGGATATTCACTAGAATACAAATTGTATGTCCTGTATGTCAGGTACACTAGTTACATAAAAAGCTTGTGGGCATCTTCATACTGTACAAATGTGATGCTTTGAATCATTTGATGTCATTAAAGATGCATGTCTGAATCACAACTTCTGATCCATCATCCTCTGCTAAGTGTCATTTGGGGTATAGGATGTATCCTGGTTCATTTTTTCAGAGTTCATATTAGGCTTATTATTTCATAATGTACACTTTCATCCACACATTTCAAAGCACAGATATGTTTTTTCCTTTGCAAATAGGCAATATTGGACAAGTATGATTGCTTTGTTGTTCCCTATTATTATTTCCTTAATCTAGATGTTATTTTTAGATTTGTGGGGTTTTTTTATTTGAAAGAAATGGAAAATGAAAACCAAAAACAGAGCAGAACTGGAAATACCAACCCCATATCTATTAATGTTAATCATTGAACCACAGTTTGCTGGTTTTTACTCTTTACAGGTCAGTTTTCCTGTGGAAATAAACACTGTGATGAGAATGAAGGCCTGAAGAGCTGGGAGGTGAATTTTGGTTACGTTGAACATGGTGAAAAGAGGAATGCACTTGTAAAATTGAGTAAGTCCGCCCTTCTAGGATATGTACACTTAAAAGAAGAAAAGTATCTTGTGCTTTGAATGTTATTGAGTGAGACCCAGTGATAATAATATGAGTTCATGACAAAGGCAGAATAGGAGATCATTTTGTTGAATTAATCACAGGTAGTAGTAAGGTGCTCTTGATTTAGAGAGAGCAGCTGTTATCATTATAGATGACAAAGTTGTTACAGATTAAGAACTTTATTCTGTATAATTAGCATGTCATAAAATTTGAATAATTGGCTATAAGCTGTTTTACATAGAAGCATTTCTAGTTTAATGGACAATACTGCATTGCAAGGAGAATTTCAACATTGTCATTGCTCATTCAGTTACTTGGCTTGGAAGTCCTTAGGGCTTTGGACCAGACAACTTCTTGCACATCTTCAACTTTACTGGTTTTATTTTAAATATTCGAGTTTTCTTCTAAAAAAGAACTTCTCAAAGTTCTATTTTTAAACAATTTTCCATCCTTACATCTTGACTGTGATTTTCTAATTCAGAATTGTGTACATGATGATCTGTTTATCAGATAATTAAACTTAGTACAGTTTATATAGTTACTTCATGTAAAATGAGTGAGTAGTGGGGCTTTTTCCTTTTGTGCACAAGCCATTCCATGTGGGAGCACTTGGTCTCTGACAAGGCTCTAAGAGACTTACACATCTTCAGTATAATTGCAGAAGTATTGGATCTGTGCACTAGGATCCATAATGGGATGTCTGTACATGAGAAGCACTGATAGTTCTTTAATGAAGAGCTGCCAATGCTAAACTTGTGATTGTCTTTCGCATTTAGTAAAATCTGGGTTTCTACTGGAGACTTTCATCATGTATTTTTTCAATCCTGACTGCAATTACATTGTACCTAGTGTTTTGAAGGAAAAGCTGCTGATGTTGAAGGATCTAGCTCTAACTAGTTTCGTATTTTTGTTAGTTATGCTTCAGGTTATCAAATTCTTGGCTGCAATGTTCTCATTTTCTCTTTTTCAGGACTATGTCCAGAATGTTCCCACAAACTAAACTTCCATCACCGGTAATGAAATATTTTCAAAATAATGGGGTCTGAATTATTGATAAGTTACAATTATGATGAACAGCACACAAGGACAAAACATCAGTGAGATGATTAGGAACTTGATTTATCCTGAAATAGCATGAATATTCTGGAGTTCTTATAAAGCCACTGACTTGTCACTGTTGAGAGTTAAGATGCTCTGCTAATGACAGCACAGAACCCCCAGACTGGAAGAATTCCATCCCTACCATCACAGAAGTTTCATTTGCTTAATTTCAGCCCAGTGATTATTTTTCCTCTATTTATAATAGCACTTTTTTTTTAATTGAATCAGTTTTTTTCTGTTTGACTACTGATCGGTGTCTGAAAATATAACACGTTTGACTGAATTAAATATTTCAGATTTACTGTTGCATAAGAAGTATATATAACAGAGGAGGTGTACATTCATCTTTTTTAAAGGAGGAAAGAAGTCAAAACATGCAAGAAAAGAGGCACAGCTGCACAGAGCTCTAAGGAGCCAAAAAATAAGAAGAGAAAATTGTCTCATTCAGCAAAAAAAAAGTCCAAAAAAAAGACGAGTAAAGGTAAATTTAAACTTTAAAACTTCAGTTGTTAAAATACTCAGGTTAATTGAACCTTAGTTTTGCAACAGATGAATAGATGGAGACATATAATTACGCATAAATACTTTTAGTTACACAGACAGATATGTAACTTTCTTGACTGCAACACAGGTAGTCAAAAAGGTAAATCTCTTAGGTAAAATTTTCTAGATGCAGAAAAAAAAAGTTTCTTATATTTAACAGAGAGGGACAGCCTTTTGAAAAGTATGCACTGCAAGGGAAATTTGTGCAAGCATTGGATGTTGCATCCTAGAAAGGGTTGTGAAGTATTTCATTCCATGAGGCTTTGGGGTTGAAAGCCTTTTGGAAATGTTAGATAACCTTTTAACACCAGAGATCTTGGGTTGACATAAATAGGCTCAAACTGATGACCTTTGCACTCATTAAAAAAATCCTTTTATTTCAGTGTTTGCTCTCTTTCTTTGAATGTGGTGTGTGCATGCATGTACAGATCTTAAGTGTAATAAATTGTGATAGAAAAATCTTTGTAGACAATATAAGATAATAGATAAAATCAAAAGCAGTTTACTGGTTTTTTTTCTATTTTGGTGTTTCTTTACAGATCAGGTTTCTTCAGACGATTCAGATAATACTGATAAAGGTATTTTAGTATCCTTTATGGTTTTGTAATAAGTTGTATAATATCATAGACAGTTGTCATTGATCTTGGTTTTATTACCTGTCTGTTTCAATATTTTATATGATAAGAATACTGTCTGAAACAAGCAGAAATATGAAGGTTTGAATGAATGACTTACATATCTTGGAGAAAAAGTGTAGGGAATTTTAAGGAGGAAATTGTTTAATCAAAAAATAAAAATGTGGGCAGATAACAGAATGAAAATAACCAGAAAAATGGGAACTCAGGTTGTTGCAAAAAAGAGCAGAGGGTGCAAAAATAGGTACATTGTTAATAATTTCATGTTGTGTAGTCTGTATTGTGTAAAGATAGTATTTTTCTGATATAATAGCTACATTTTCCTTCAGGGAGTTAAACTGATATGTCCTCTGCTCAAAAAAAAAAATTAAAATAAATCCTAGGCTTTAATTAATGTCTTTTCCAGCTACCACCTGTAGTACATCAGAGACCTACTTATTGCAGGTGGATGCATTTAGTCACTGCTTGTATCTCAGTGAGTCCCGTCTCCAGTTTCTTTTTTTGTGAAACAGGCCCCATCTCCTGGTCATGCCAGTTCTTGTTGCAGACTGTCTGGAAGTAATTGACTGTTTTCACTGCTCTGCTATACATTTTTAAGCATGTCCTCATCCCCTAGGCTTTCCCAGTTAGATACAGGAAGACCTGAAGCACTTTTCTTATGATTTGGGCCGTGCCCAAAGTATTTGTTTTGTCAGGAAACTTGTTGGAAGATTCAGAGGGCGGGGGGGGGGGGGGGGGGATGGAGTTTCTTATATGAAATTCCTGTATGCTAATATGAAATAGTTATGCAATAATCTGTGTTTTCTTATAATTTCATGTACTGATAAGTCACAATTGATAAGAACTATCATTTAAGTAAGGTAATTGATTAATCTAGTATCATAAATTGAAACTATATTGTATATCTGGGTTTGTAATTATTTAGTTTTAGGAAAAAAAAATGCTATGTTGCTGTTGTGTCAACAGCATCACAGATCATTTTTTTGACATGGCTGTTGTTATGTTTGACCAAAACATTGCTTTGTGATACCTAAGAATCTTTTTGATTACACTAATTAGCATTGCAAAACATTTTCATTTTCACTTTATGCAAAGTGTTCTGTTTATTCTCTTGGTTGCAATTAAACATTGCTTCTAGCATTATACCATCTAATTAAAAAACCGATTATTTTAAATTTTATTTTGTAAACATTTCAAATTTTTTAATAGATTCAGATGACAGCAATGCTGAAGATGGTCCTTCAGAAGCTGACTCTTTGAAAGGTTCTCTGCGAGAAGCAGATGAAAAATCACGGTTAGTTTGATGTAGTGAGCTTGCAGCTACTGAAATGTACAGGGTCCATTCAGAATTGCAAGACAGAATTGTCCAGTGTTTCAGTGAGTATTCACACATAAAAGGTTATGTCAAATCTTTTTCCATGCAATGAACCTAAAAATGTGTATTTAAAGAGGGGACATACACAACTCTTGAGGAAAACTGTTGTTAAGCCACTGCCATAGGACTGCTGCCTTACCCCCTCTATAGCATTATTATCTTAGTGGCAGGTCCTAAGGGTCAGCTCACACAGGGAAATGTGAAGGGTATTGGAATGTAGTGAGTAAGTCAAAAATATCTATACTTTCCACAATTCTAATCAGAAGTTTGCTAAAACTTTTTTATTCAAAGATTATCTCCTAGGTACAAATCCAAAGCAAAACTTTCTGACATTTATTTTTTGTTGTTACAGGGAAGAGGAGTTTCATGAGTATTTTCAAGATTTATTTCTCTAAAACTAGCAATTGATGTTGGCTGATTTTCTTCATGAGTTGTCAAGATGGAAGTCTGGAAATCCAGTTATAATTTTCCAGAGACCCCTATCTGCCAGCATACCTTTTCTACAGTCACTCATATGGACCATTTGGGTGGATTTTCTTTGTAGAAGGATTTAAATCTAAAAACCTTGTTTCTTGTAGTAGGCTGCATACTCTTGAAACAAGAGAAATAGCTTTTCAGTTCAGAGCAAAATATATATGGCACCCAAACTTATACAAACAAGAATATAGTTTATTAACATTACAACAAGGAAGTTCACTGCTTTTTATTTGATCTCAAACTTCAGTTATTGCCAGATTTTTGTAAAGGAGCATTTTGTAAGATTGTGTGAGTAGTTTAAAGCCATACACTTTATTTATATTTTTAATTTATTAAACAGAAATTAATAGCCCTAAATTTATTAGCTATTTAGATTTTAATATTTGGGTATTAATCTCTGTAAATATTTTCAAATGCTATTGGAGAACATCACATTTTGTCAAATATGTATTCTATCTCCCTACTCCTTTAAAAAGTTCAGTTTATTGTGACTTTCTTTTAAATTTTAGTTGTAATGTGATGTGTCTTAGAATTCCACCTATAAAAATATGTTTGGTTGGTGAAATTTTTGGTGTAAAAAATAACATGTAGCTTTCTACTGGAGATGTACGTGACTTTCATGTTACCTGTGGCTTCTGATCTCCTTCCCATTGACTGAATGTTAATCCTTCTTTCACGTGTAATCCTGAATATACAAATAAAGCACGAATATTGCTTGAGAAACGTACTGGATTCATCTTCTTCTTTGAGCTGCAGCACATCTTTAAACATTCATTCAGTCATGTTTCCAAAGAAACAGACTGCACATGAAAAAGTACTATGCCAATATTTTTTCTGTCTGGTGAAAATTACTTTGTATACGAGGGTCACACTTTTTAAAATTAGGTTTTCATGTTAATCTGAGTAAGTTAATGTTGTATAAAATATATTTTTGATAAGTACTTCTCACTGTAGGTGTAGAAAGTATTTCTAGGAAGAATTTGATGTGGACACCAAAACAGCAGAGATGGTTGTAGTGTATTTATGAACATATCACATGCACTCATATGAATAAGTTAAGAACTCTATTTACAAGTATTACTTACTATAATTACATTTTAAACATTTTGTACTTACATAATAGATGTACAAGGACATATTTAGGGCGTCCTTGAGTAAGAAATAAACGTATCCTTGCATGAAGGCTTCTTTAGGTAAGAAGGGGGATTTAAAGGTTAATTCTCTGTCATCTTGCAAGCTTGGCTGAGAGTCAAATCCAATCTGCAGCAATCTGCTTAAACGTGTGCAACTTGCCCCAAGGGGCTTTTGTCGACTGCATTGCTATATTTGTTGCTTCAAGTATTGTATATTAATTATAGGTTCTGAATAACTAGCTTCTCTTTGGGTCTTTAACATACAGTTATAAAAAGTTACACTATACATATTAAATACATAATTTAATACAGTTTAAACAAAATTACATTTTCAGACAACCTTGAAATGGTTTTCTTTAGCAGCGGCATTTAATACAGAAACTAATGTGATACCCAGTTTTATGTCATAACTATTTGCATAAAATACTTGGTTCATTTACAAGTCAGAATGTTGTAAGTGTTTGGAGGTTTTTTGTGGATTCCTTTAATTTTGAGTGATAAATGTACACAGAATGCTCTGTTCACAGAGCATTCTTAGAAAAGTTTATAAAGAGCAAATTGGTCATTCTCCTTCCGTATGGATACGGAGGGTCCTTCAGAGGAAAGAAGAAGTGTGGGTCTGCTTTGTTCAAAGGAGCAGGAAAAGTGGCAGGATTGAGTCTGAATGTTGAATTTCTCTATTGCAGGAGTTGCATTTGACATCCATCTCCTTAGATTTGAAACTGATTGCAGTGAATACTCAGGTGTGTGTCTAACCTAGTGGCCATTTGCCCTCCTCCATGGAGGAGCTGGCTTCCTGAGTGGAAGGTACGGAGTGGACTTGGTCCAAAGGCTTGGGGGGGAAGGTCAGTGTTCATGAAGAGCTAATTTGTGTGCACTCTGTCTACTCAGTTTCTTGTTATCTTGTAGAAACACAGGTAATGGCAATTTTGATGTGCTTTACTTCTGCTTTGCTCTCCCTCAGAAGATTAAATTGATGCCAATTGATTGGTTTTCAAATACTTTAATTTATTGCATTTTGAAAGAGATGCACTGGGAGTATGTGAGCTTTTAAAATGCCCTTGAAGGCAGATCCTGCTGTAGATATGCTGGTGTATCTTAGTAAACTTTTACTTGTGTGTAAAGTAGGATGTTTGTGGTCTGCTATTTTACAGTTTTACAATAAAAGCTGCTCAGTTTAGGAACTGTGGGAGAGCCATTTGCATATGATCAAAAGGCTACAATGGCTATAATTTACAGATTTATCATTGGTAATTTTGGAAAAAAATTCAGTGTACCATGGGCCTGCTTTTTATAGATAAGAGCTAGGGAGTTGTGTTGTGCATTCCTAAAGTGAAAGAAATGGGACTTTATATAGGACTGAGAATGAAGGAAAATGACAGAATTACAGATTAAGGAAATACACATAATATAAAAATCTAAATATCAAAGTTACAAATATTGCAATTTTTGGGTTGAATTTTACATCTTAAGTTTCATTTAGTAATTTCATATAACAACTGTCAAAATTATTTATATTTTTTCTGGACAGTGTGTAGAAGTTACATATTTTAATAAAAGTACTGTATGTAAATTGAGTGACATGAAAAAATACCTAGAGCACACAGTTAACTCATTTTGCACCATTATTTTTTCCAGTTTTTAATTGTAACTGGTTTTTAAATCCATTAAAAATTATTTCCAACAAATGGCAAGTGTTTAAGAGGATTAAAAGACTGATCTATACTATTCTATGCAAAGCAGAAATCCACTGGGGCTCATTGAAGTTCTTTCTAGATGTCATTTCTTGTAGCAGGAACAGTGTCTGAGACAAAGAATTACAAAACTACACAGGTTTTGGATTTTCCTTCTTCACCACCACCTCCACCACCTCCAGCAGCACTTTCTGTTAAAAAACAAGGAAGGAAAGTAAAATGAATATTTTCTGTTAATTTTAGCTGCTCTAATTCCTTATTATGGAGTGCTGCTTTTATTTTATGCATATTATGTATGTTTGGCTGTCTGAAATTTCACTGCTTGTCTGGGATATTGGGATAAGAAACAATGACACGTTATAAATACATATGTGTATATAGTGTAGGAGTTGATACCAACATTTCTCAAGGGACCAAACACACACTGAACCACTCTTACTGGAAAGTTTCAGTATTTAAAATACATGACTGTCCCACACATACAAAACTGAGGTATGCAAGCCATGCCAAAGAAAGAAACTCTTGAATCAATATAAGCTGTGAATCTATTTTTGAAGCAGATGATACAAAAACTTTAATTTGACCTAACTGCATAAACCTTTTTCCAACCCTGCATGAATCCTTTTGTAAATACTAATTAAGAGAGAGAGACGTCTCATGTTTTTATTTATAGCTACTGATTCTGTTACTCTCTCTCAAATGATGCCACAGATGTTCACTGGTCATAATTAAGATTCTTCAATGTAATAAACTGCATTTCCAGTTTCACTTAAGGTAAGATACCAATATTAGAATTAAAACTTACATTTGAAAGCTGTGGATCACCATGTTACTAGGTCATTTTCGACCCTTTCCACCTGCATTGAAACATGTCACATGATCAGTGTCCTACCCTCTGTAATTTGTGGATATAATCAACACTATGTTACTAACTATGTATTTGATTTTCTCAGTTTAATACTGTATTTTGCTTTACTTCAGTTCTGAACTTTCCACTGTAGTGGTTCAGCAAACATGTTTATTTTTTGTCTACTGAATGGCTAAGAATAGCCAGGTCAGTGTGCTCTAGAGAAACCACCATGGTTCAGCATGTATCAAATCTTTGTTTGTATGAACTGACTTAACAAACCCATATATTTACATGGCCTTGATTTGACAGGGTCAGATCTGTTCTTCACAAATGTCCATGGCCTCATTGCAGCGTGAGTTTTTAAAGGATTCAGAATAATTCCCTTTTGTTTTGTGTTTGCAATTATGATATGCAAAGGCCAGATCCTTAGATTCTGCACATCAGTCTGTCCATGCCTGCCTGTGTAAGGTTTCCTATTTTCCTATAAGGAAAACAATTAAGTGATTCCAAATACCAATGATATAGGATGGTCCTAACTTCCAAGTGAGAGTAGAAATAACTGACTCTTCCTAAATTGATTATTTAATTTCTATTTAAGAAGCTTATACTTAGGAGCATTGGATCTAACTTTGGTAACTTTTTTTGGTAGTATTCTTTGCTGAGAAAGCAAATGTATAAGAAGGTTTGAAGTTGTGTAAGGAGGTCCCAGGTTTTGTTTTGTTTTGCTGGTATTTCTGTAAAGATCAGATGGTTATGTTCCAGTGTAAGGAAAAAGTACTTTTTTCATACTGACAACCAGCTAGTTCTCAGCAATAAATGAATCTTAAATAAAGTTATATGATTTCAAAAAAATGAAAGTGTAATTGAAAATAAACTTGGGAGCAAGTAGGAGGGTGGAATTTTTGTGAAAATATGTGTAAGTAGTTCACACTGTGAGCTGACCAAAATATTTGACTCATTCTATTAAACTCTTTCAAAAATGTGCTTTGATTAAATCATGTAACTTAAAGGACTTCTTATACCACTTTGCAACAACTTTTTTTTTCTTTTTTTTATATTTACTTTTATTGTAACCTAGTATCAATTTTATAGGAGCCTATAACTATTTCACACCCTGACAGTGACTTGATGGGTGGCCTTGGACAGCTTCTGTTTTGTGAAATGGGAAAAATACTCACCTATTTGCCACAGATACTGATTAACAAATTATTCAGAACTGGTTTATATTTTAAAGATGTGTGAAACACAGAGTAAACTAACTTTTCTTCTTCAGACTAGCTTACCATATATCACTATTTTAATCACACATGGGTTTTTTTCATCTTTGAACCTGTTCAGTCATCTCAATCAATTGGCAGAGCTGTAGCTGCTGCTCCACACGCAATACAAAGAATAAAAGTAACTGACTCATTTCACTCAAGTGAATGACAGGTTTCAAGTTTCTATAAAATCAGATTTTCTTCTAGGTTATGCTATGCAGAACCATGCTTCCAATTTTAGGACTTGTTCTGTCTTTGGAAGGTTAATGTTGAATTTGTTATATGAGAGAGTGTATTTCAGCCAAGAAACTGGTGGTAGGGAACTAGAGCCAAAAGCTTTATCTTAAACTTGGAAGAGAAGTGGGGATTGTCACTGTTTTTTTATGTTCCAAATGCATACTCTGTTCCCTTATGTTTTTCATTTTCAACTGAAAACAAAGCACCTGAATACATTTGGGGCTGATGCCACGCAGAATTTTGATACATGTCTTGTATTTCAGATAAGCAAGGGTTTAATTACATTCAGTTCCAAGTCTTTAGATAGAAGAAATGTTACATTCCCTTCACTTTTGTGGTGGTCATATTATATAATTCTGCAGTTCAGAAAATGAGGTCAGTGTACTGGATTTGTGTAGTCTTTAAAGGTTACTTCTCTTTCAAGTAAAGATAAACCTAATTTGGCTAATTCAGAACTTGCATACCATTAGCATTAAGTTAAATATTGCACAACTGCACTGCATGTGTGAATTTGAGAGAGAGAGAGAATATGTTGGCTGCCATAAAAATATATGTAAATGGAAACCTAAGAAGTTACTTAACCTTTTTGGGCAGCTGCTTCTTCTTCCTTTTTCTTTTGTTCCTCAATAGCTTTCATCTTCTCTTCATATTCATCAGCTCGTGTTTTCCATTCAACCCTGTTGTTTTGAAGACCATCAAACATAGGTGTAATTTCCTTGTGAAATCTTGAGAATTCCTGTACAAGCAATTGAAATTAGTAAATTAGAAATTTGTAAGCACTGATTAATTGTTAGGTCTGAAATTGTAGAAATACTGTTGAGAAAGCATTGCATTATTCTATTACATCTAATTCCAAGGCATAGTGTTGGAAATACTGTGTTTGGATTATAATGCCCTATTGTGCACACAGTCTGTTAGGAAAATATTGTAATTATATGTTGCTCATTTTAATATCTTCCTTAATCCCACACATGATTAGCCTGACTCATATAATACAACTGTGATACATGGTATTTTATCATATGATTATCAGTATCAGGATACAATTATAAAGTCTGTTATCCTGTAACATATACCAAGCAGATGAGGATATTTCTGAAGATGTCAAAAAAATCACATCACATTTTTGCCTGGCATTTTTGAATAATATTAAAAACTAGACAGGGATAAAGAATGTAGTAATTTCAGTGCCTTACAAAAGAAACAGCATATCTACATGCCCCAAATATTGCATATTCATATTCCCTATGCTGTTTTATTAACTGCTTTCTGTAACTATCCACGTTGCTTGCTTATATTAAATGGGACTAGGAAGAATCAAGCTGGACTTTGTAACTCAGTCTTTCCAGGCAATAACAAATCCTCAGCACCCTGAACTTTCACTGGGGTCTTCATCTTTTTTGAATTTGCTTCACATCTCTTGAATTTATTCTATGGGAACAATTCTTTGATGTAACAAAATACTGAAAAATTATGGTGGTTGTGATAGTGGTTCAGCCTGTGACTAAGAGTACTGCTGCTGTCTAGAATTTTTTCCTGCAATTTCTTGTCACTAATTGTGCCATCAGAACTGCTGGAACAGGAAATCAAAACAAAATTCTTACCTTGTACACGAATGTACACACAAAGTCTATGAAACCAACTTGGAGCTTAGGTAGTTCATCTCCTTTGTTTCTGTCCATCATAGGCTAGAACAAAAGAGCAGTAATTTAGAATATGTAGATATCATGCTTTTTGGTATAGTGATCTCATAAGCATCACGGTTCATTATTTATTCAGTGTTGTCATAATAGTTAATATTGCTTAACACACTGAAATTATTTAGTACTTACAATAGGCTGTTGCTGTAGCACAGTTCGTTCCAGGTCGCCTTGCTCCCAGAATTCATTTGCGACCATGAGGGCAACCTGAAGAGGTACAATTCAATGAAATTGTGAGCAGAAAATAGTAAATTTAAATAAATAGAACAAGGCTTTCCATAAAATGTGAAAAGACCTACAGACACTGTCTGCTGTACTTAAGGTTTTTCCCAGAAAATTATCACTAGCAATATTTTGATGCATGCTGAGTAAATAACCGGTTATTGCCAACAGAAACAAGGCAACATTAGCAACATAAGTCTTGTAATACCTGTAATGTGTAAAACTTAAAAGAACAAGTATTTGCAGTTGTATTTTGATTATGCTTGGTTAAAATATATTCCTGTAAGGCTAAGTGATGAGCTTTAGCAGGATGGTCAATAATACTGGAGTACTTGAAGTACTTATGTACCACTCTGTATTACAGAATTTTTGTGTGTTTAAGCTGCTTTGCAATGGCATCAAGATCTACAGAATAGACACAATTCAAACCATACTGCTGTTAAATCTGTGCCTTAAAAATAGCTGGAAAGTAGCAAAAGTTGTCTAGCAAAGAAATAATTGAGTGATACTTAAGGGTAGCTAGAACAGCTGCCAGAATCAGCGGTGCCAGTTCTAGTGGAAGGACAAGTAGAGAAGGGCTGACAACTGTAGAGTGATTGACCACCTACACTGACAGTGACAGAAAGGTAGAGGCTCTTTTCTGGAAGCAACAGGTACTTAAATATGCATCAAGTAATAATAAGTTAATTTTTTAATTGATCATGCACCAAATGGGTAATAAAACAAAGAGTAAATGCAGTATTGTCTACTTCAAAAGTACCTACCTTACTCTGTACTTCCCAGGGCTTGGTTATTGCAGACAGGTCACATCCAGTCATCATCATAGCCCTTTGAAAACAAAATCCAAAACAACAGTATAGTTTTGGGTGTCAGGAAGATGGTACTAGACTCTTCAGTGCCGCCCAATAACAAGGTGAGGAGTAATGGCAATAAACTAAACCACAAGAAGTTCCACCTCCGTGTGAGTAAGAACAAATAGTCACTAAGGGTAGAAGAGCACTGGAACAGGCTACCCAGGGATGTTGTGGAGTCTGTCTGGAGACACTCAAAACCTGCCTGGACCAGTTCCTGTGTAATGTGCTCTAGGTCACCCTGCCTTGGGAGAGGGGTTGGACAGGATGATCTCCAGAGGTCCCTACCAACCCTAACTATCCAGTGCTAGGATGATTATTAAAAAAAAAAAAAGGTCTAGGTGTTTAGGAATTTAAGATGACAAATGAATTAATATTTTGCACATTTTAAGAAGATTTTAGGCATCAGTCTCTAAATTAAAATCATGGTTGTGCTCATCATTGGACAACAACTAAGTCTAAATTTGCATGTTTAGAGGCCCAAATTCTTTTAAAATCTAGTCCTAGATAATTGATTGAATAAGGAGTAAAATATTAACCACCTACATGATGACTTCTTTTTTCGTTGGGTCAATAGATATATACTTAATTGCCTGCTCTTCTGTTTCCATTTTTTCAATTGCATCCACAATCTTTTGAAACATAGTTCTTTTCCTGTTAAAACAAACCAATAAAGCATATATTACTGAATGCGAGTTCCTGCATTAAAAATAAAATATAAAATCATATTTATGATATTTTTGCTTTTTCCAAGTACCATCCTAGTCATAGTAGTATCAAAGTAATACTTCCCTGCTGTTGAATGGAAACTTTTTAGGTAACCCAGACACTTTGATTTTGTTACATACCACTGGCATGTGAAATAGTATGTCAGAGTTCCTGACAAAGAAACAACCAATTTCCTACCTCTTCAGATTAAACTCTTTGGGGTGACATTCTCATTTTTTAGCATTACATGTTCGTTACTTCCTGTAACATACTAAATTGGGAAAAGTGAAGCAAATACCAATACATGCTCTGTCACTCCCTCCTACCAAAAATCCTGAGTTACTGACTGGACTGAAAAGAACTATCAAAAACATAAGCCTGTCTTGCTATTGCTTCATAAATCTTCTAGTTTGTGCTTTGAATGAATGAAATAATGAAATTACTCTTCTCTAAATCTTAATAACTGCTCTTAAACAATTTCCTGAATTTTTACCTGTCTTCTGACTTTAAATTGTCCCAGTCACAAAACAGAAGTCTCCACATATCTTTAAGGAAGATACCCATTATTAAAGCACACTAATTCACTAACTTAAGAACAGAATTGATAGTTTGAAATTTGGAGTCGTTGGCATATTTAGCACTGGGAACAGTGGACGTCTGACAGGATGTTTTAATTTTCAGCATGCTCCTGCTTACTCTGAGTATCTGTTGTATGGTATGTTAAATGTCACACATGCACACAACCTTACAATTAGGCTATTGAATGCACACTTCTGTAATACAGTACTTGCTATAACTAAAAGTATGTTAGAATGACCTACTAAATGTATTACTACTAAGTATTATGTACATTCATGCATTCTCTAATTTGAAAGCTTATAATCCAACTGAGAATGTCTTGGTTTTTGCAAGAGTTAGACTCAATGGCAACGTTAAATAGAGCTCTGTTCTCTGCATATAAATATCGTTGTATACTGTAAATAAACAACTAAAAACTACAGTTATACATTCAATAGGACTGATTTTTTTCAGGAGGAAGTTATACAGAATTTAGTACTTACTTGAAATACAAAGCCAAGTCAGTTGCTATTATTGCAACTTCAAATAAGTGCAGAACGGTTTCATACTGGCGCTTATTTAGGTTCTGGAAGATGTTTAAGCTCTGCAAGGTGGAAAGTTTAGGATTTCAATTCCTTTTATAACACTGTCTTTGGTTTGTACTATACAGATTGTCTCAAATAGGGTAACAAAATTGGCGGACTACAGTCCTTAAATTAAAATAGTGTTAAAATTAAAAATTCACATTCCATTAACCTAATTTTCCTGACTTTTTTAAGGCTTCCCAGTTCCCCTTTTCTTCCTGTTAAACTGGGCTGGCACAGTTGCCTGCAGCAGTGTGTGGGATCTACCATGGTACGTGCAACGTCCTTTTCCTCAGGCAAAGGGAATGAGACCATCATACAGCATTTTTCTAAGTGTCCTGGTTTTGTTTCCTTCTTTAACAGAGACACGAGGCCTGCATGATCCAGGGCACAGTGATGCTGATGAGAGCCTCCAGAGGTCCTGCCAACTGCTCTGCCCAAGAGCAGGAGTCAGGCCCTGGCATCTCACATTTGACAAAGTATACTGCCATCAATAAAGGGAAAGGTTTGTTTTCATATCATAAACCTTCTAGGTTTTTTATTAACATAGCACTGCTGCTGACTGTAAGGATTTATTCCGTGGCCTCATGAGGTCAGGCAACAGCATCACCACAGGGATTAGAAGTGGAAAATGAGGGTGAAGTGGGTGCCTGCCCTTCTGCTGCAAACCAGGGATGGAAGGGGTGCATATGTGCATGCCCTGCTGCTAAACCACCCTCCAAAATACATGGCAGAGAGTGTAAGTAGTGTGTTTTGCAGCAGCCGGGCAGAGCCTGATGCTGCTGAGGGCAGGGTGGCCGGTGCCCAGGGGAGGAGCCGGGCCCTGAGGGGCAGCTGAGCCTGGGGGTGCGGCGGGAGCGTCCCCCCGCTGCTGGGGAGGGCAGCTGGGGAGGGCTGCCCATGCAGGAACATCGGGAATGGAGCTGCGGCAGAGCCTGCCATTCCCGGCCCTGTTAACCCTGAGGGGCAGCTAAGCCTGGGTGGGCAGCTGGGGAGGGCTGCCCATGCAGGAACATCGGGAATGGAGCTGCGGCAGAGCCTGCCATTCCCGGCCCTGTTAACCCTGAGGGGCAGCTAAGCCTGGGTGGGCAGCTGGGGAGGGCTGCCCATGCAGGAACATCGGGAATGGAGCTGCGGCAGAGCCTGCCATTCCCGGCCCTGTTAACCCTGAGGGGCAGCTAAGCCTGGCTGGGCAGCTGGGGAGGGCTGCCCATGCAGGAACATCGGGAATGGAGCTGCGGCAGAGCCTGCCATTCCCGGCCCTGTTAACCATGCAGGTTTGGGGCGGGTCTTGGCCTGAGGGAAAGGGGCCTCTCCATGGACATCTTTGTTCCTCAGCTGCCAGAGCCTGCAGCTGAATTCAGACCTCATAAACCAGGCACAGCCGCTTAATGACAAGATTTATATATACATATATATATATTACATTTCCTGCGTTGGTTTCAATACCAGCTGTTTTGTGCAAACAGAAAAAAACCTGAAGAGTGTGAGCGAGGCCCAGAGGAGAAGCTTTTCTATCTGAGGTGAATCTGTTCCAGGACAGAATCACTGATGTCTCTCTAAAAGTGGAAAATGCATAAGAATTTTTCTTAAACTTCTGAATTTCAGCATTTCTTATGTGGACCTAGAGAAATGCATAAGATCCAGTGAAATTTGGAACATTGTAACCTAATTGGATCTTCAGTGTTGACTGGTGTGAGCAGAAGGTCCATGACGTACCTCATCTTGCAGCAGGGTTTTACTGTACTCTAGGTGATGCCTTTCCAAAATGGAAGAGCCATGAAGTTTTGCCAGGGGAGCAGCTGACCTGTGGAAAAATAAGAAATTATTTAGAGTATAATATATATAAATATAATTTGAAGGCAATAGTTTTTATTCAGGTTTCATATTATTGGTATGATAGTGTAATCTGTATAAATTGCCTATTGGTATGATGCAGAGAAAAAACCCCAACTTGCTTCCCTTCATTTTTGTAACTGAGTAATGATGGAACTTGGAGAGCACTGGGTGTCAGTGCCACTAAAGTCAAAGTCATTGTTAGATGCCTCAAAACTCAAAAACTTTGGTATTTTAAATATGGCTTCATTTTGTCCTGCCTGTTCAGTTTTGCTGTTTGTTTAATCTACGCTCCTTTTAGGTACCTTAAAAGTAGCCTTTATCCATCTTTTAGTGTTTATTCTGTGGCATGGCTTGTACATCTGTAACGACTGGGCTGTGTGCCCTGGGATTCTAGTCAACTGTAGCTTAAATCTGAAGTAACAGAATGTGCTGGTTTTGCACTATGCAATATAATGGAGTTTAATTCCTCTAATGCTCTTGGGCTACTTCACTTCCCCAAAATTGCCTTTTTATGGGCAGCAAAAGTCCTGATAGCTCAGGTTTGTTCTGTTTTACCACAGGTCTTAAAAGCATTCCCCTGATATTGGACTAAGCTTCAAGAAGAGGAAATTCTGCATCAGATTATGGTTGTGAGATGAAGGGAGAAGCATCCTACTTACATGGGCTCCAGGTAGTTCTACGTGTTTGGAAGTGTATTTTCCTCCTTTTCCCCTTGGTTTATAGCTCTGTTTCCCAGATAACCCAAGGTGGATTGCTATATGGCACCCCTATTTGCTCATGTGATTAGGACTGTTGTGGTAAAGCCTGATGAGCTCTATAAATAGCTTTACTGCGTATGAACTCATGTAGAGGGCTTTCATCTAGGGAAGACCACAGTGGAAAGATCACAACCCTCTTTAAACTTGTTTGGATCAGAGGCAGTCCATTGAATAAGAACCAGGATCGGTCATTCTCTTTCCTACGTCACCCGGAGAATCCCTGGGAATAATCAGAAAATCCCTTTGCGTCACTGCTCTAGCACACAGGCTGAAAAGGCTGAAATGTGAGCAGTGGATTCAGGGTCAGAAGGGTAGGATCAATCACTCTGGAGATAGGGTTGGTGGAAACTAGCCAGAAAATGGTAATCTTCTGATATACATGACATTCTAAGAAATGTGTTCTCTGGCTAGCACATGGAAACAAGCCCACACAGATCACATAAAATACTAAATGGTAGGTTGTTCATTCCTCAGGAGAAGAGTGGGTCCCACTATGATACATAATGTTTTAATACAAGGGAAAATTTATATTAATTAATTTTTTTTTCATAACAAACCAGGTAAAAATCACAAAGAAATCCTTTAGACTGTTTTCTCAGGACATATTACAGCATGAATTGCAAAGCTTGAACCCCATGATGTGTTAACTTCTGGTCCTGTGGACCCAGCAGTAGAACTCAAGCTTGTTGACTCAGAATTTTGTATAACATAGGAGATTACATCTCAGGAAAGGACCTATATCAGGAAACTGAGTGTGGGGAAGAACAACTGAACTAGTCAAATTAGACAGTGGAAAACAGCAAAAAATTCTGTCTCACTCTAGACTGGCCCTTGTCTATATCATGTCTTGGATCACTTTCCAGAAAAGTGCTTGTGTCCTGTCTTGAAAAAGTAATCCAATTACAGCTTTTAATTTACTTCACTAATTTCTTTGTGTCCTCAAGCACATGAGGCTCTGTCTGCCACAATCCAAGCATTGCTAGACTTTTAAAAAGTTAGAGTCTTAAAAATGGATTGCAGCTGCAGGAGATCCTTCTAAGATTCTGCCTTTGCATTTTGTCTTTGTGTTTCAGCTGCCTGAAGTGCTCTGGGGCAGAAATCTTCTGTAGCATAATTATTCATGCCAGATGAGTATGGAATAGATACCTTATATTTTTGCAAGTTTTGACATTTTAAAATTTGTTTTCCACTAAAGGGAGTACGTTTCCATATATTTGATACTTATACTTACTTCATTTGATACAGGTTATTGGTCCCTCTGTGATCAATGTCGTGGCAGAAAGCAGCAGCAACCATGGCAAAGGCTTCTAAATCAGTATAGTATTTCTTTATTTTTCCTGTCTGTAAAAGAAAACAGATAACTCTGAGTGTGTGTCTTCCTGAATTTTCCATCTGGAGTTGAAAGAATACTAGTTAATGAATTTGGGGTTAATATTAGCAACATTACCATCAGCAGAGTAAACATTGTTTGTCCCACATTGAATCCATGTCTCCAGTTATGGTAAGTGATATCCCGATAACCTTTCCTGACCGTGTACATCCATCTTGTAAGGACCTGTTGGGAACAAAAGGGAACAGACAGCTATTAATTGAAACAGAACCAAGGAACTCCCATTAAATAACTAGAATATACTATGAAATTCTAGAATATACAATGAATTTTTAAATTTTGCAAGTTCTTTGAAAACAAATGTTTTTCATTGAATTAAACATAGAAACAGCAAATTTTTCTTACATAAATGCACGCGGATTTAATTCCTTACCTATCTTACACAATTCAGGATTAATTTGATGTTTTTCTGACAAATATGTAAACATTTCATTGAGAATGGAATATTGCTAAACATACCATTAATATTTTAGTATTGCCTACTTCTAGATTAAAGCATGTAAAACCAGATATTTTTCTTCTATTTAAAAATAAATATAAACAAGAAAAATAAACCAGACCTCAGCTGGGACTTTGAATTTTTCAACAACATTTATCTCAAAGAACAGTCGTATTCCACAAGTTATCAGGCCATGCTCTGTAACAGGGAAGTCACTGAAGCGGAATTCATACAGTTCTAAATCTTTTGGATCAGGTAATTCTTCTTTCTATTAGGAAATAACAAAAACAAGGGGTTTTCTGTCAAGAACAAAGATGGAAAAGCTTTTTTAATTTTCTTCAGTAGAAATACTGTTCAAGGACACTATTATTATGTCTTCAAAGGCGTCAGGTGTCAGTATGAACTAATGTGTATTAAATTATGAAGTACAATCATGATACTGCTGGCTTTCTTCTCAAAATTAGTAGATAAAAGCCTTGGGCAATTCCTACTCTGAATTCCAACAAAATGTGTTGTAACCTTCTCAACATTTCCTTAGTTTAGAAATCTTGGTCCTTGGTAATTCTTTTCCCTGGTATAAAATCCCATGATTCTCCCACTTTTCGCCTGATCTCAAGGCTGCATTCATCTTTTTCTCAGCCAAATTAAATTGCCTATTTTGTATATATGATACAGAGTCCCACTGAATAGCCTAACTGGTAATAGTACTAATAGTGAACTGTTGTCTAACACTCTTCATCTCTCTCAAACCCTAGGGAGAGCAGCATCTGATTTTATAGAGTGTGTTCCAATCCAAACAAGAATTCTTCAAGGAAGTCTGATGCAGCACAAAAATAGCTTATATTATCACAATTACTCCCTCCTCAGTAGTCTATAAAGGATCTTCACTTTATAAAGAAAAAATACTACTGAATGCATGCATATATTTCAACAAATAAGGCTGATAATCCCTTTCCTTCTCCCTGGGTTTTTCCTTTATATCTACGCAGATCTGAGATCAAGGACAAAGAAACCTAGACCAGTGTTGTTTTAAGACCCATTACTTGGTGAATCATCAGATCTAGAAACACCTGCTTTATCCTATTAGTTATCTGGGATTCCAGGTCTTATAATAGGATAAAGCATGTAGCCTTGGCAGTGCAGAAGATATTAGACCTTTGAATTTGTGACTCCACAATGTTGAAAGAAAAGATTGGTTTTTGTAGGTTTAAAAATTCATACCAGTATTATGTTTTTAAATTTAGAGCCTATATCAGAATAATCAGATTTTGCTCCACCCATGGAAAAATCTTGCAATATCTATTATTTTTTGAAGATTTTCATGCTGCTAAATTAAATTTCCTTTAAAAGGCATGTGAAGCTACACACTGTCTGTTGATGTTTTTTTTTCACCACTTGCAAGCTGTGTGAGCATCTGTTGTGTGGAAGCCAGTAAAACATTAACATCAATGCATTCCAGCATGCATGTATACATAATTAAAAAGAGTTTCATGAGATCTTTTCCCTATGGCTATGTGTACATTAGCAAATGTGGTATAATAGGAGGAAACAAGTGAAGTGGTTGGTACTGGAAGTCAACAGATTTGTGTGTATTTTGACCTTTTTTCTTCCATCTAGCTGTTTTGATCCATTAACAGTGGAAGTTCATTCAGTGTTTTCATTCAGAGCACGTCTTTGCTCTGAATTTGAGATTTTTTCTGATAAAGTACATGTGCTCCAGGACTGTTGAAGTGCACTAAATGGGCAAAAATAGGATTTTTTTTTCCAAAGACAATGCCTTTCTAGATTGAAATACTAAGGCAGCCAGAGGACTGCACTATAAACTCATTTTTGGTTTAGTAGTAGCAGAGTAGTAGAGCAGAGAACTCATTAGGTCAAATCTGTTTTGTCACTGTGGAGTCTCAGGTCACTGTCTTTAGACTTCTGTGCTACAGAAATGCAGGAAAAAATAATCTGAAAGTAAGTTTGTTCCACTGGACACTGCTACCTCCGTTCTCTTACCTACAATGCAAGTAGCCTCACCACAATATCCCTTTCTTTTATTTTCAGAATTAAATAAATTAAATTCAGTTATAGACACAGCATTTTCCCTATGAATATTTTGAGAAATGTAACAATTTAAATCTTAATTAATATAAAAATGTCTATGTAACTGTGACTGTCCAAGTGTCTTAATGTACATTTGTGACAGAATGCTTCCCTTCCTGTGCGTAGCAGTGGGGTCTGCACAAAGAAGGAGAGAAGAGGGTGAAGATGTGTTGCTAAATCAACTCCATCTAGCCTGATAGCTAACATTGATTGTATTCATCAGGATTTCACCATACACAACCTTTTCTATGATGAGGACACGTTACTCTCTGATATAAATACACCCCCTGAATTTTCAATTTAATGACTTACCAAAATCCTGATGAGATCCTTTTGATCGCATTCGTCTAAACTTTTTGCATTCAATTTCTCCTTGTATTTCTAAAAATGAAAAAGAGTAAGAGAATTCAGGTTTTGTGTAGTAAGTTTCCTGTTTTAATTTTGTGGCTGTGGACAGAAACTTACCAGGATAGATTCAACTTCAGCAGGGGTGGCCTTTGTCTGGTACATAAGCATTTCCTGAGCAATGTCTTTCCTGTTTTCAAGTTTGTTCATTTTGTCATAAGTGTCAGTATTTAAAACAGACCACCCCAGGAACTGTGTGAGAGTCTGCAACAAAGTCAAGTAAAGCAGAGATGATGCCGTGACAACAGAATCAACCTGAAAATTTGAACTTAGCTTTCTTAAAGTCCCATTTCTGTTAGTGCCCTTTGAAAAGCAAGGTGCCACTCTACTCATTAGAGGCCTTTATCTTCCTTCAGCCAGTTCTCTTAGCACTCACAGCTTCTAATGACATTTGGCTCATTAAGTAATTAATATTCCCATTTTATATACAGGACTCTGAGGCTTATGAAGCTTAAGTCAAGTGGGTGGACTTGCGTACACTGTGTAGCATCTTACCTTGCCTGAGTGCATGCGATTATGAACGCTCTGTGAACTCCCGTGGTCACAGGCTTGGCATCCATTGGCAAGCAGCACCCCATACCTGCTTACCCACTGCTACTTAGGACATGCTGACCATCATTAAAAAGTCAAAGGATTAAAAGTAAAATTATAAGCAACTTTTGTTTATTGCTGGAATGTAAATGATCACTTAAAAATTTTCAGTTTTATAAAGCGAGATAAAATCTTAGATTCTTAAGAAACTGCATAGTGAAGAAGATAGACAATTGGCTAGGTGTTAATATGGCCTACTTGAAAAATTTTTGACATATAAAAATGACTTTTTACTGCAATATTTTTTAACATCATATATCTCCTCAAAACTTTTAATCCTATTAAGCTTACTTCAGTGATCTGTTCATCATATTCGTCAAAAGGTTTTCCATCTTTCCTGTTGTAAAACGTTGCAACTCCCACAATTTCTTCTTTTTTGTTGACAATAGGCAATGACAAGACGTTTTTGATAACCCATCCTGATTCATCCACTGGTCCTTTCTGTAGGAAAACCAAAAACCAGGAAATGTGTATTTCTTTGAAAGTTATAATACAGCTATGTACATAAGCAATGTAACAAAAAAAATTTTTTGCGCATCACAATCAAATAAGAAATTATTTATACAATTACCTGTATAACCTATTAATGACAAGCACTAGAATATTTTTCTACAAAATTTGTAATTATTAACATTACTGAATTTACCTGAAATGTGAAGTATTCATCTGCTGGGGCATTCATCATGTTACAAATCTACAGCATAAAGAAAATGACACATTGTTGAAATGGAATATAATGTTCATCAAAACTTGATCTAATAATTTTTAAAGGAATATCTATTTTCTAAGCTAGCAATAGTAAGCATCCTAGCTAGCTACAGAAACTAAAACTGTTCCTCTTAAATTAGATGTGGTTATTCTAACAGACATAATTTTGGAACATTTGGAGCAAAGTCCCTCAGTGTCTCAGAGTGCAAAAGCATAATGCTTAAGAAAATCACTTCCAGTTTAAAATGACTTGGGGGTTTCTAGAAATAAATGAGTACTATGGGCTCTAATGGATGTATGACAGCTATGAGTAACCCTGTAGCTCTAAAAATGCTACAGGGTTACCCATAGCTGTCATACATCCTGACTTTGAATTACGTATGTCTATGCAAGAAGATACAGGAAATTAGGAAAAATTTAAAACTTGCATGTGATGATTTTCTTGCTTTGACATTTTTTGTGACATTTAGAACACCAGGAAAGTGACATCAGACACACATATTATTCCTCTGATATCATCACAATCTGAGGGAAATTATCCTGCTGTTTTCACCTTTTGTGCTGATGCTTTGCTTCCATCCAAATACTGATTCAAATTATTTCACTGGAAGCATCATGGTATTTTTGTAGAGGATTTTGGTCATGGGGAGGTTTTGGGGTTTTTTGTTCAGTCAGAACAACTGCATGATTTAAAATGCTAGTTTTTAGTTTTGCTATGAACTTACAAGACCATTTTCAGCCACATATGTTGGCAATCCACTGACAAGACACCAGTGATCTGCTGGAGGTGACCTTTTGGGAGACAATGAAATTAATTTATTTCTACAATGTAGACATTCTATTCTGTCCCAGCAATGTCTAATTACTACACATTCATCATCTGCCAGTGAATACTCACGGAATGACTTTGATTTCTTCTTGTCCATGTAACAGATAGTCAATAATCTTATAAAAGTTGACTTCCTAAATAAAAATATAAAAACATCTAGGTGACTTGTAGAACTTCAGTATCAAACTTGAGATTCATAAAAAGAAAAATTAATATCCTCACTCGTCCATCAGGTGTCTTGGGGCCTTTGTAAGGCTCTGCCTCCCCCAGCCGGATTGGCCACTCGTCATAGAACTCCTGAGAAAATGATACACAGGGAAAAAGGAAAAAACAAATCAGTTCTGGGTTCATAGATAACATCACATCTGTGTAATACAGTTTGGTTTTTATTTCTACTTAGTTTACAATGGTCATATTTCAGATAGTGTTAAGAAAACATTGGTAATTATATTCCAGGCAAGAAATGTTTGCCAGCAAATTGCAGGCTAAGCTTATCCCTAAATAGTTGCATAGCTTAATTGTTCTTTTAACAGGTAGATGTTTCTAAAGCAATAATCAGACCTGCACCTCTACCCTTTCTTGCATGGAATGATGAATATGAAAAATTATTTCAGAATTGGCATTTATGTTTATTTTGGTTGTATCCTTTGCCATATTTATATTTTGCATGTAATCTTTGTAACATTGTTCGGTTTTAAATAAATTATCCCCCAGAGTTAGAAAGCATGGGAACTTTGTGTCTTGGAGACTTCACGTTAGGAGTTTGTAGCAAGGAGGAAAAATAGTTTTTACCTTCTCTTTAGTCATGTCCAGAAGACCAACAGAATATCTTTCACAATTCAAATACATTCGAATAGTATACAGTGCTTTATGAAACTGTCGTTCTATATCTGTTAGCTCTTCAAATACTTTGTTGGCAGACCACAAAAGCATCTATTTACAACAAAAGAGAAGGAGGATAATGTTCAGAACAGTAAGAAAACATAAACATATGAATCCTAGGCATTCCAGAATGAAATTATAAAGTGCATCACTGTTAATAAATTTTAAAAAGAATAAATAGATTGTATCCTTACTTCAATAAAATTGCAAGTTTATAAAATAGTGGGAATTATAATTGTTTCAGAGAAAAATGAGCTATTTTTATTAAGAAATGCTTCTATACCTGGCTTTTTCGTGATTCAATATTGTGGAGATACGACGTATGATTATTTCTTATCATCAAAGATATAAAGTTGAGGTATTTTTTAAATACCTAAAAAGACAAAGATCAAAAATTAAACAAAAGTATTACATTAAGATATAGAGTCACTCAAACTATTTGTTGAACTAAAAGCTGTGTTATTATGTGACATTTTACCTCTTCATCCTCTTTTGAGAACTCAGGGGCATTTAATTTGTTGAGTGCCATCACAACAGCAAGCACCTCTTTACCCTGTGTAATTGCTGTTGCCAACATATTGACTGTTTTATAACCAGTTTTTTTGTCCATGAAGTCAGAAAAATGGTTGTTCTGAAAAAAAAGGGGAAAAAAATCACAAGTTAAATGCAGAACAATTACCATGCCAAGAGTAAATGATCATTTTATTTGGTAACTGATGTTTGCAATGCTGTGAGCACTGTTTCACAGTGCAGCAGGTTTATACTTGGAAAAACCCACTATGATTACTTAACTGGATCTTGCAGAGTTATATGTACAAGCTTAACTGAAGCATTGGTTATGAAGGTAGCCTCTGAAACCAAGTGCAGGTCTTTATTATAATGCTGAGAAATTAAAAATATGGGAAATACATGATCTTGTCTCTGCCTGGTAATCTAATCTATATGGTTTGCATTTTAGAGAATTACTTCATAGCTGTGTTAATATTTATTATTATTTTATTATTTCAGTAAATAAAATTCATTATGCATTTTCCTCATACAATATTTAAAAGTACTTTCTGTCCTGTATAAAATACTTATGGCAGAGAAGCATCCCCAGCAGGTATTCCCCTGGCTGACCTGTTTCTTATTCCTTCCTGTCTGACACACTCCCATCCCTGTTGCTCCCAGCTCTACAGGCTCTTTTGGTGAAAGCAGAGGATATAGGTATAGGATATAGGACCAGAGCTGCTTTTGTTGAGTGTGTGATCCTGTGGGAATAAGGCCATGTGACTAATGAATGATCCACAACTCAGTACTCCATATTTACATTTTCATCCTCAAAACCAAATGCTGTGGAGGGTTTAGCAAAAGCTATTATTTTAATTTTTTTAATGTAAAAATATTGAGAAGCTAGTTCATGCTTCATGTATAACTCATATTATTTATTTCATATATTAACTCATATATTTATTTCCTCATATCCAAGAAATTATTGATGTTTTCTTCAAAGGCTTTAGTGTTCTCTTTAATTTAATACAAAAGGGATTCAAACATTTTCAGGGAAATCTGTTTGTCAAGGGTTGTTATGTTTTGTTATGTTAGTAAGAAAATACATCTGAATGAGGTGAGTTATGAGTTGGAGGTTTGAAATCTGTTGAGATGTGCATACTGAGAAGTGCCATGGTTCTACTAAGCAGCTAAAATAGCCAGACTCTGTCTTCACAGAGCCTTTTCCATCCCCTCAGATTTCACTGCTAACGTGTCAGTACTCAAACTTCTCCAGAGATGAGCACTCAGCTCACTGCATGTCTGTGCCCAGAGCTGCAAACACTGCTGCTATTCATTCCTGCCTTAGCTTAGGCAGCTGACATCTGCGTGGTGCATCCCAAGGTGTCTTCCCTGCTGACAGGCTGGAGACTGTTGCAGGATGCCACATCATGGAACTTCAGCTTTCATAGAGTATACATAAAGCTTCTTAAAGAAAACCCCAAACAAATAAGCGTTTTCTAGGTTATAAATCAAGCATGACAATGCTTAGAAATGGCAGAATTAAAATTGTTTGTTTATTATTTAGATTTTTCCTCTAAATTTTCTTTTGCCCCTTTTCCCTCTAGCAATTTTTTCTAGTATAGTTTGAATTTATAGCATATACAACTCTAACAAGAAAGACAGAATTTTATTATGTCATCAAAATATTAGGGTTTGGGCTTTTTCCTTGTTTTTCATAGTCTTTAGGCAGTCCATCTTTTATGTTTGCATTTTATATTTCCTTCTAGGGCTCCATTTCAGTGAAACAAATTAAATGTCTGGAAGTAACTTTTAAATATTGTATTTATGCCCTGGGCTCTCTTGTAGAGAATTGATTCTCTTAATGACAGTCTGTGCCATCCCCATAAATCTCATTCAATGTATCAGGCTCTATTTAGGTCCCTGGAAAGTATATCCACTTTTGAATATATTGTCCATGTGAAAATGGGATGCTTTCTCTGTTTCCAACAAACTGCCTGAGTTGTTATTTTCTGTTTTTCTTAGAGAAAGGCATAGGAGCATCTCCTGTAACAGATATCCAAAGAAAATGCCAGGCAATCTGTCTCTTCTGTGTGAGAATCAAATACTGTCCTGCAGCCTGCTAAACAAGTATGTTATTACATGGAAATATTCGGTTTTCTGTGGGATGTATTATCTACCGACACAACCATTCTGGACTTGGGTGTGGTTTTGAGCTTTGGGTTTTGCATTTCTGACTGTTTTAGCCATTGAAAACCCAGTAAATTAGACAGGTAACTTGACCCTGTTTTGAAGTCCCTCTGTGTCACTAAGAGCATCTAGCATTCCTGGTGAGGCCCAGGTTCTTGGGTGTAGGGTACTGTATTCTGCTGTAAAGGAATAAATAAACACTTCAGACACTCCTGGATTTCTGAACACTTAAAAGGGATCTGTAGACACTAAATCAGCTGAATCATTTACTTTGTTTAATAATGCCAGAATGAAGGTACAAGCAGTGGTGATCAGAAGTGTTCAGAAGAAGCACTTTGGTCATGCAATTTTTGCAAAGGATAGAAACATTTTAATACAAGTCTCTGTTAATAAATAGAAAGTTTAGTAACCACAAGCCATCCTGTGCCTAGATAGTGTGAAGCAGAAAGATAAAAATACCTTCTAATGAATTGGCAGCATTCCCACAGCATGTACAAAGACTCCTGTCTCACATGATTTGCACATACAAGCAAAACATTGTGCTTAGATTTAGGCTTTTCATTACTGAATATTTTAAACATAATCTCTAGGAGTTTTGAAGCCTTTATTTCCAACAGAGTTGTAAAAACATTTTCTCTTGGAAGCATAAGCACCTTCTTTTTTCCAAAGAAAATCACTTTTCACAATATCTAAGGAATCATGTTCATAGACGAATAATCAAGAAATGTGGTCTGCAGAACCAGAGCCAGAAGAACATCTTGGTGCTTCCATGACTACATGAATGTGGACACTTAGTCTACTTGAGCCTGATCTTATGAATCAAACTACCTTTTAGAATAATGTTTTGAACTTTCAGCTCTCAGTTTAAATCACAAAGTAGGCTTTAAAAGAGAAATTATGGAAAAGAAATCTGCTGCTAACTCCCTAACTGTAGTACATTTGCAGACATTTCCTACTAGCTCCATTTAATGTTGAGATTCCGAGCCATTTACTATACAATGATCAGTTCTTTAAATAGGCCCTGAGATGTGCAACATATCCTGGATTTGCAAAGCCAGCACCAGAGTCTAGCTAGCACAACCAGCTAGCACAACCCTTTTGATGGAGGAATGTTTCCTAATATCCAATCTGAACATCTCCTGGCGCAACTTGAGTTCACTTCCTCTTATCCTATTATTTGTTAGTTGGGAGAAGAGGCTGACCCCCACCTTTCAGGGATTTGTAGACATTGATAAGGTCCCTCTAAGCCTGCTTTTCTCCAGGCTCAACACCCCCAGCTACTTCAGCCATTCCTCACAGGACTCGTGTTCCAGATCCTCCTTCAGCTTTTTCACCCTGCTCTGGAGATGCTCCAGCACCTCAATATGTTTCTTGTAATGAGGTGCCCACAACTGGACACAGGATTCAATGTGTAGCCTCCCCAGTGCTTGGTACAGGGCAGCAATCTCTGCCCCAGTCCTGCTGGCCACACTGTTTCTGATCCCAGCCAGGATGCCCTTGGCCTTCTTGCCCAGCTGGGCGCTGCTGGCTCCTGTTCATCAGCTGTTGATCAGCACCCCCAGGTCCTTTTCTGCCCAGCAGCTTTTCAGCCACTCCTCCCTGCATTGCTGCCTGTGGTTGAAATGATCCAATGCACAAGGGGTAAGATTTAATCCTGCAGGTGAGGAGATAGGGCCAAGACAGCAGATGCCTGTTCTCCTCCACTTCTTTCCCCTTGTAAAGCACAGAGGAAAAAGGGGTTACGGTGACCCCTTGCAGTTATGACTATTTTGCTCCTATTGGGTGGGAGGTTCTGGTTTGGATGGATGAGCTCAGACTGCACATAGTTCTTTGCATCATCTCCACATGTTTCTGGTTTTCTTTCTGGTAGTTCTACGGTATTTTCTCCTCTTACTGATCATTTGTTCTTCCACTGATTGTCTTGCATTGGCTCAAATTTCTCAAAACTTTAACCACTTAATAGGTGGTAATAATGTGTGGTAATGTTTCATCTCTTAGTTCTACTCAGCCTAATTTCAACTCACAAATGTTTTTGTTTCATAATGATATAATTGAGTATAAATAGAAAATAAAAAACACATACTAGTCATCTACCTGGCCCTTTCTTAGGCCATGCTCCAAAAATTACGTATTGCCAGGGATGTCAGTTTTATTTTAAGATGTAACTCACTAGCATTACAGAACAAATTGACTTTGTTATTGCCAACATGACTAGAGTTATGTCCCTGAAATGCCAGCTTGTTATTTGCCATATGTATTGACTATTTTGCGACTTCTTGAAATTGGATTTGTATTATATTAATTGCTTTTTCACATGAAACAAGAAAATTAGGTAAAAGGGAGCTTTTAATTTTCATTTTTAATGTACTTTTTGGAAATTTTAGAATAGTAAATAAAGAATTGGTGGGGTTTTTTTCTGGAAGGCACAATGAATAGGAATGCATTCCTGTATTAAAATATTCTGGTAAATTGACTAAATCTTTGCCATAATAGAAGATTGGAATGTGTTTCCATTTTTCCAGTTAATATTTGTTGAGCATGAGTTTCTGGCAATCTAGTGTTTATTATCAAGATAAGATAAAATGGAGGAGCAGACATTAACATTTACAGTGCATATTCTTCCCATGCAAAAAGCTACCTCAGACAGGCTGGAGTCTGGGGACCAGAACATCCACATTAATCTGAAAGCCCTGTCAGTTTAGACAGGCCTGGAATTAAAGTCTCTCCCACTCTTGGGTTAAAGTGTAGAGCTGCTGTTCTGAAGCTGGATCAGCTTACAAAGGGATGATACCAGTGCTTGCAACTTGAAGATGTGTTTAAGTTGATTTGTACCATGGGTTTCCAGTGGTTAAATTAGGTGCCACAACAATCACTCTTCTGGCTGCTTAATCTGAGTTGGAATCTCCCATGGTCTCTTGTTTCTTCACTTCACTGGGGGTTGTGAATTCCAGTGCAAGACCTCTAAAAATGAGGACTAGTTACTTCAGCATCAAAATATTTTAGCTCCTTTATAGATCTAATCCAAAAGCCTTCACTTCCTTTGAAGCATTTTCCCACCATTTTTATAATTTTATACTCAACTATAACAAACAATATTATTTCTTGAGTTTCCAGTCCTTAATTAAATCCTTGTTTTCAAATACCTTTGAACTGAAAGGAGCAGTGTAATAATTTAAATAGGTTATGGATTAAAGAAAATATATAAAGTCTTTATTATTGATTCTTACAAGCTGAGAATGTGAGATTTTGATTCCCCAAAAAATACATACTCCTTGTAGAAGTATTTTTTAGTTCTTAGTTTTATTTGGAAATAATGCCTTGGAGAAAAATGTAAGGTAATTGTACTCTCCTTTATAATGTTGTCTGTGTTATCAGTTACTGTTAAAAGAATATTAATGGACATATCAAATTTTTTGAAGCCTATTATTTTACTTTGCAATATTTGAGGCACATAATCTGCTGTACACTGTGAATAATGTGAGACAAATTATTAGGGTAATGGTCCTGCCTGGCCTCCTGTTTCTCACAACTATGAAATCCTGGATTAAACACTATTAGCTCTCACAGTCAACTTCTACATAATCTTGTGGGGAGGAGACTGACTACTAAGTTAATTATCAAAGGTCTGTATCTTTCCCTCTGCTTTTCTTTTCTGGAGCATTAGTCAGGATGAGGAACTTCCTCACGTTTATTGGTACCTTTCCAGTTAGAAGGAGATAATCCCTAAAGAAGTGGTTACCAGGCACTAAAAGTGGAATAATTTATTTTTCAATGATTTATTGCTGTTGTGATCTTTTATTGCATTTACTTTTGTTATAAAGGGGTAACGATTGAAGCATGAAAATGTCACACCATGCCTTTGTCAATGTTGTCATGTACTTAAGGCTTAAAAAACACTATGTTGTTTGGATATGGACTGTGTCAACAGTAAACAGTGGATAGAAATACCATTTTTAAAGTACTAAAGCCAACTAGAAATAATCATTGTGTATTTTGTATTCTGACAAGGCACTAGGGGAAAATTTCTTCTCTGGCTTAAATCTTCCTGTCATGTTTTGTTCATAATGTGGGTAGCAGACAATCTTGTTTGACTGAAGTGTATATGTAGTGAACTGAAAAATAATAATCCTTTCTGAAATGTGGTAAAGACTTCAGTAGCTGCATATTTCTGCTGCCATGGACTATTTATAGGCTTTAAACATTAGTGATTCAAGCTGCAGTTCTGGGTTTGCTATGGAGAAAAAGATTCTGGTGACATAATTGGGAGATCTGCTTGTGTGAGGAGTGAACTTGGACATTGACTTTTTGTACACAAAGAATGAAAATCCTGACGTTTTTAAGATCTTTAGGGCTGTTTTTAAATATCAATCCTTGGTTCCAGAGAAGTCTCTGGGAGTTTTGCAATAATGTAATAAACTGTCAATATTCCAATGATATTTAGTTACCAAATTTAGATTAATGGGACCCTAGTTCAATTGCATTTTTAAATGTGTGCCTAATGGCATAGACCTCAGTAATCCTAAGAGAGTAAATGGGTGCCTATGTAAAGATTACCTTAGAATGATTGAATAATAACAGATACTCAGATGACATGAATTAATGAGCACAAAACACCTAGCAGGATTAGATGGACAGAAAAGTTCTCTTTCTTAAGCATGTATAAGTGACACTTGTCACAAAATTTTGAACAAATCCTATTGCAAAACCAGAAATATTTGGTTAGCCCTGCTCTGGGCACCTCTGACATAATGATATTAAGAAGCAGTGCAGTGTCTGATAGGAGGCACATCTTCCCTGATCCTCCTGATCTTTTCTCATGTAATCAGTCTTATGAACTTGGACGGATTATCCTCCAATCTCCCCACGTGGTGGTAAGAGGCAATAAATCAGACACTTCTTGTCAGAACAGCAGCCATTGAAGAAAGGATATTAGTGGTCAGTTGAAAATGAACTGATGGTTTTCTCAAATCAGTCAGTCTTCTGTTTGCTCCTGTGATTCCTACTTACATCTGAGACAGTTTACTGTATATTGGAATGTTATTTTCCTATATATAAACTTTCGTTTCTGAGCTGTAAAAGTAGTCCTTTATAACTTTTAGCATGACAAAAGATATTAATTTTTGTTTACCTCCTGCAAAACATAGTTAATTGCAGTGTATAGATATTTTGATTATTTACATGGAGCTTAGAACACAGTAGTGGTTTCTATCTCTAAAATATTCTGGAATTTTAAATTGACTGTATAGGAAATACTGTGAATCCAGACTGTCATCTTGATAATTATCTTAGCACCATGTGATTATGTTCAACATAGGACTAAAAAGAAATGAAGATGGCAGCATTTGTTGATGCAATGTTAGTTATTTTTAAGGAAATCTTAAAATTCAAAGCATGTTTGAACTACATGTCCCCATGTATTTCAGAGCAGTTTCTAAAGCAGATCTCACACATGCATGTTTCACTTTTATTAGGTCACTCACAATTTTAATTAACATTTGTAATAAATAATAATAATAAAAATTAAAATAAATAAATAGTGTAATAAATAAACTCTCATCAGCACCTTAAAGAAAGAAGGTGATTTAGCGCAGATTCAACGGGAACCTCAAAAATGTCAGAACAGCTCTGACTCAATAATTTTCTCCTATAGATGGTTTTGAACAAAAGCCCTGGTTCCAGACATACTCAAAACCAAACCCATTTTAAACACTGACATAAAGCTGAACATCATCTTCCTCTGTCCTCATTCACTTACTAATAAGGATACATCCTCATTACAAAAACCGCAAATTAAATTATTCAGAGATGCATGTATGGCAGCATGAAATGATATCAGAGAACACTTGCAAACCCATACTGGAAAACAGAATACAAGCCTGCCTTGTTCAGCAGAAACTCAGGTATTTAACGGTCTCTATTAATCTAATATTCTCCTCCATTATTATAGTCATTGACATTACAACTACTACAAGGACACTGAAAACACTTAACTAGGCAACATTATGTGGTTCTATTGGATTTTAAGCCATCTCTGCTGATGCTTTTCTCATGTTATTGGTCTGGATTTCTGTCTCAGATTTTTCTGAAGAACAACTTTTAACCTCAAACCCTGGGCAGGAAGAAGCAAATGCGCAGAACCCCATTCCCAAGAGAAGTCACTTACCTTTGTCACATCAGGTATATTAAAAAACTTCTTCGTATGAGCAACCCATCCCACTATCCCGATGTCCAGAGGAAAAACAGTCTCATTTTCTGGTTTCACCAAATTCTGCTCATAGTTGGAAGTTGGAGTGATATCAAGAATCCTGGAGGCTACCTCTGGAGTACCATTTCGGGAGCGACAAATGAACAGACTACACCGATCAGCTGCCAGCAGCTGTGCCAGCCTCTGCAGGGCCTTGTGCACCATCTTTTCCATAACACATGCCTCATCCTGAAGTTCTGATACCAACTCAAAAATTATGTTACTCTCCTCCAGACGGGACATTTCTTTGAAGCTGACTCCTTCCTTCACATCTCCAGGGTTCACGTTAAAGATACTTCCCACCACTTCAGGTCTCACTTTTCGGTCGAAATACTCCTTGGCAAACTGGGGATTGTTCTCCAAGTATTTTTCAACAGCATCTTTATTTACCTCACCCATTTTTGCTGGATTTTTCTTAGGATTTCTTTTAGAACTGCATCACCATCAAAGCAGGAATGGCAGCAAGAAGTCCTAACCTGTTACTAGTAAGAAAAATGTACTTTGTACATATTGTATAGCTCACAGACATAATACATTCATCTTCCTCTGTGGCTTCTGAGCCTTCTGATACTCTTGAGATATGACAGAAGGCACTGGCTTAGCATCTTCTTAGTGTGAGATCTTGGAGACCGCTAATTAAAGAGATGTCAGGACACTAAACCCCTGAGCATTCTTAGCTCATAAATCCTCAGGGAGCCATTTTAGCATTTTAAACTAACCAATTAATTCTTATAAAATTGTCTGATGTGTAGATATGTGCACCTGTATATTATTTCCTTCATTCACCATATATATACTCTACTGTGCACACAGAAGTTCCTATTAAAACTTCATATGAGAAATTCCACCCAGACTCTTACCCCAAATTATACACGTGCACAGATGTACACACGTGTATTTGTGGGAGGCACTTAAGGGCAGGAAAACAGAATGTTATGGAGAAATCTTTTAAATGGCAGAAATTAGCTTTCCTTAAAATAGTCAGGAGATGATAGAAATTGGATTACTAAAAGCAAATAATTATGAAGTTATACATAAATAAAATGGGTGAAATTCTTAAGACCTTACAGAAGTCTGAACTTGCTCAAGTGCTCGAATGATTTACCTAGGTGAAGATGGAATAAAAGAATTAGAATGTGACTTAGCACAGCCAGATATGGCTTAGTCTTTTTTTTTCCTTCAAAAAGAGAGAGGCAAAATAAAGAATAAAATCAGAAAACTGATTAAATTCAAACTGAGGAAACAGTAAAATTTTTATTCTAGAAGCATAAATATCCAGTCAAGGTCTACACTTTCTTCAGAAAAAGTTGGAGATGTCTGTTCTATGAAATAGCACAAAAAGGATAATAACTGACAAACATTAGACAAAGAGGGAATCTTGAGTCTGGTCACAGATATACCATAGATAACCAGGCATCTATATAGATACAGATATATGGTTATACATGTTTAAAGACTCCTGCCATTAGAAGTTCAATATTATGTACATGAATGGAAAATGAATGGTGGAAAATGTCTTGAATTTGAGGAGCAAACATTCCAAAGCTACATAAGAAGGCTGAATTTAAGTGCCAACTATGACAGTAAATGGTCTGTGTTCATTGAAGCAGATCTGAATTCCAGCACAGGAGGAGGACTGCAATACAATTAATCTTACTTCTGTTTATGGCATCCACCTAGATCAAAAGCAATGAGAGAGTCTTGGTGTAAGAAAATAAAGCACACACCCTTTGGCCATTCTTAATTTGAAAAGAGTATTACCAAAGTGCATCATCTGTCTGCCAGAAGCCACAGTGTGTCAACATTAGTATTTATCAGCAGATCTCAAAGAATCAACAGGGGCAACTGACACAGATAGTCTTGAGCACAGAGATAGATGCTCAATGACACCTAACATTACTTTTCCCTCTGACCATCATATGAAACACTATGTATGGAACTAATTTTTTGCCAGACTGCAGATGCTCTACAGATTTTAAAAGCTATATGAAAATCAGCACATTAGAAACACAATTTGGCCTGGCTCCTTTTCTCTGACTGGGTTGCTGCCCCCAGCAGCCTGGGGGACAGGCCCCTCCTTGGTGGGTGTGTGAGTCTGCAGCATCTTCTTGACAGGTGACCCAGTGATAGGAACTTGTGGCAACACAGCAGTGTTCTCGCTGTTGTACACACACAGAGTTTACAAGAAAACAGCAGAAGAAAGGCACATTTATTCTTACTCAAATTCAATATTAGTAGTTTCAATATTTGATCAATACATAAAAAAGCAGTAGAGACTTGAAAATCATTTCATATGTAACTACATAGAGTTAAATTAGTGCTTGTCATCTTCCTAATTTCTAGCTCATTACTTTTCATTCTGTGCTTTAAAAGAAGAGGATGATGAAGAGCCTCAGTGAAATCATGTGAAGGAATTGTAACATTTTTTTGCATTATGTGTTCAGTCATATTTTTTTACTGACTTTGGAACATTCCACATAGTAGTTTCTTTGAAGGAGAAGGCACTATAGAGGATCTGTCTCATGCCCAGCTAAAACATTCTAAAAAATTAACTTCTATGTGAGACTTACTCATTCATCTTTATCACACATGATAAATCAGTTTAGACATCAATTCTTTATATTGTGATCACATTAATTCAGTGAAACAGGGTGGCATGTCACTCTCTGGAGGGAGAACAAGTGAATACAGGCAGACTGACCAAGTGATACCATTTTCTTTGGGGGCTGGGAGGTTGGGGGTTTACATTTTTGTAAACTAACAAATTTAGTATAATTTTATTATCATTTTTTTCTATGCTTTCAGGAAATCTTCCTCATGCTCATCTATTTTTACAAAGGATAAACTACACTATTTGTACTTTGAGATAACAAATAAAGATAATTTTATAATTTGGTACTACTGTAAGGTGATACATTTTCTTTGTAATAAAATATTCCAGATGTCTCTGGGCTGTCCCATAATAATTTTTATGTCATAAAGAAATTCTTATTGCATTTTCCTTAATTTAGATACACTCTTAAAATTGCACTCTTGTGTTGTCAAGTGTGAAACGAAATGGAAAGAAATATCAGAAATCAACAAAAGTTATTTTGAAATTTTTGTAATGGATTTTAAAGTTTCTCTGCTGGAATATGACATTTCTTTTCTGTTCTATCTCTTTTACTCTTCTTTTTTCCACAGTATTGAACATTTTAGTTTTATTAAACCTAATTCACATTTGTATCTAAACTTAATTTAATTTCAGAGACTCTCAGAAATATGTGTGCTTTGGGATTTTAATACATATGATATCATTTGCCTTTGACGTTCATAGTACCTACAGAAATGGAGCTATTTATGGAGTAGTTCTTAGTAGTAGACCATTCCTGAGCCCTTGTGATACATGGAAACTCCTAAGAAGGATAACTGACAGACATGGTTATTTAAATAGATTCAAGCAGCACGTAAATGTCAAAGGCATTTATAAGGTTTCCCAGTTCAGCTCAGTGTTTGTATTTGGATGTCTCTTCCCATCCTATAGCAGTAAATGTGGTTTATTCAGTTAAGATTTTCTGAAAAAACACAGATCAAGCATGCTTATTTCAATTGCACGACTTTTGATGTGGTTAATATCTTGGTGCTGTCTGGACATTGGAGATTCATATGTATAATCTAAGAAATTAATATTCAGAGTTGTTTGTGGTTTTCTTCTAAATGAATATATTGTGAGAATTGATTCTGTTGGTTTTTACAACAGGTACTGTGTGATCCTAACAGCCAGGTTTTGGCACTAAAATGTTTTGGTGTCACTGACTTGGTATGTTCTGGGAACCCTTATAAACATCCTTAATTTCATGTTTCTTTTAAAATAATTCTCTATCCCTTTTCTTACAAAAATAATTTTAAAAACATAAACACTGAAGATCGTAAGTTAACTGCTTTTTCCATAGAGCTGCAAATGTTTATGTTCTCTTAAAACTACCAATTATTAGCTCTGGGGGATCATGAAGTTAGTAATCAACAGAGATTATAGACTCTGGAGGAGATTTCCTGAAGTAAATGGCCAGTCTAGTGTGAAGGGTTGCCAGATGCACTGCAGCTTTGACCAAAAGTATGGATTTCTTCATAGTTTGGCATGAATTTTAGTATACAAACTAAGGCAGAAGGCAGCAGCCTTTTAATGTCAGCCATTCTCACATTTACTCCCTGGAGATCTTAGGTTACTTGACAAGTTTTTACTAATGTTTTTCAGCACTGCTGAGAAGGATCTGACAGTCTTCTTCATGCCCTCCTGTCAGGTATGTACATTGTTAAGATCCCCCCAAACCTTTTTGGGCTGAAGAGTCTCAGCTTTCTCAGCCTCTATTTTTGTCAGATTCTCCTATTGCTTTGTGAACTTTGTGGTTCATTGCTGGACTCAGTACATAAGGTCTGTGTCTTCCATCATTTATAATTTAGAGCTCTTCTCACCTGCCTGGCCAGCCTGTTGCTGAACTTTAGATCTTTGTTTTATATTGTTTCCATTTTAGTGATATGCCCAGAAAAAGCTTCAATTCAGAATCACAATCCTCAAAAAGAGTTGTTCAAGAAAATAGAGGTACCATTTTAAATTAGTTCTGTTAGTAAATACTATTTGTAAAGAGTTCAGTGTAAATTTACTCCCTAAACAAAACGTCGCGTCATTAAGTTACAAGAAGAGGTAGTACACAGGCTGGCATGGAGCAAAGGGCAATCTCTTCCATTCCATTCTGTCCTTGACCTCTGTACTCAGACTGCCACCAAGAGGAGCAGTTGTGATGGTGACAGTGCACACTGCTGTCCCTTACAAAGTACACCGAGCTCCTTGGCACAGCTCATGCCATTTGTTATAGATACAAGTCTGGTATCACAGGGCACTTGCATGCCCTGCTCTGTGCACACAGTGGTCATTCATTTGCCTGCAAATCTGCCTCTGAGACTTTAATGGATACCCATGTTTATGAATGGCATTCTGTAAATAAACAGTCAAGAGAACACAGCAAAAAGTCTTTCAATCTATTGTAGTCTGGCTGGAAATGGATGTTCCATTTCCTACTAGCAATTTTTGAGTCAACTTTCTCCTAAGAGCTTGACTAATTCTTGGGAACAAAAATAAAATTTTAGTTATTTCAATATGTAGAGCTTGAAAGGTGCCGTGTTAAAATGTTTAAATAGTAATTTGCCTAGTTTCTTCCTTTTATTAAAAGTCATAAATAAAGATAAAATAATTTCTATAATGAAAGGTTTTTTCCAGCCATTTCCTTCCATATTTTTTCCTTGCTATACCTAATTGAGAATATTGCAGAATTTTACATGCTATTAATGTAATAGAAAGAAAAAAAATAATCCAGTCACAGAATCACTGACAGAAGTTAGCCCCTTTCCTGTCCTCTTGGCAAAATGCAAAGGTAGAAGACCTTCTTTCTCTTTTATTAAATATAGTTCCAAAAAATATATGGTGACTTAAAAAAAAATTCTGTAATATTCATAATATGCTGCCAGCCTCAGGTAACAGAAGTCATGTATGAAACTTATCAATATTTAAATCATTTATTGAATTTTAATAATTCCCTTAAATATAATTGTCTGAGCTTTCCCAGAACCTAGAAATCCTTGGATATCAGTGATTTGATCTATGCATAGTCCTCTCAGATACAAAATCCTGGCCCAAGTTCCTTTCCGTTTGCATGAGAAGTACAAATCTAAGAGGTGAATATTTAGGTTTGAATGAGGATCACTCACTGACATAATTTCTCAAGCAAACTCAGAGCCCAATCAATCCAAGTGATATTTAACTGAGGCAAAGTTTACACTGTTTATGAGTTTACACAGTTCTGCTGGCATCTCTTAGGACTGAGGAAGAATTCACCCTTGAATTGCCATAGCCCTGCTCATCTGCCAGAAACCTTCCATTCCTCCCCCAGCACACCCTGATCTAGACTTAACCAACAACAGAGCAGCCTTTTTGCCTAAAATCTCTGTCCCACTGAACCAAGGAAGTGCTTCATCTGTTACCCTGAAAGGACTTCACCAATGTAAGCTGTGTCTCCAGCAGGCAGTATTGGAGGTACAGCTAAAGCAGAGAAGGCAGAGAGCCCAGCTCCCTGTGTGACCTCCACAGCATTCTGACTTGCCCAGCTTCTCTTCTGCACTTGTCAAAATCTGCCTGGGAAATACTGGTGTGATTTCACTGGAGCTGCACTGCCCCAGATTCCCAATGATAACACATCAAAAGAAGACTTTCCTTGGGCATTGTCTAGAGTTTGTAGAGATCCCAAACTCAAGGGCCTGAATAAGCGGAAGTTATAATTACTAAATGTGTCAGGCACCTCAACCAGAAATAAGTTGCCAAATATTGCAGAGATCAGTAGAGGTACACAATTAAAGAAATGCTGTGCCATGGCTTATACAAAATCATATGCTTCTGATTCAGATTTATTGCATCAGATTAATTTAGGAGACTGGAAAATCCCTTGCACACATTTAGAACTGATCTTATTAAAACTTATTAACAGAAGTAAATTTTTATTTAATTGACATGTGGTTTAATTTCCTGTCTGCAAATCTTCTGACAACAGCAGTATGTATAAAAGGAACACTGACCTAGCTTTTCAGAGGTGGTCAAATCTCAGCAGATTTTGACATATGTGCGTGAGTGACTGTGGACTCCTTTGAAAACTTCATAGACAATTATGCTATTGAAAAACTTGATAGGAATAGATTTGATCCTACAAGAACCTCTCTGGTAATATAAAGCAGTATGCAGATTTTTGAACAGAACAAACTCAAGAGAAATGATAATATTTCACAAATTGGCAGAGAATAAAGAAATAATTGTTTTCTTTAGTATTAAATAAAGTAATTAATTCAAAATTTATGAATTAAGCTATATTCCATCTTATTTCCATCAGTCATGTGAGACAGTAAACAAAGAAAATCCATGTTGATTTTGGTCTTGTTTGTATGATGAATTCATATATCAGGACCAGTGAGTGTCTTGTAAAGGTTTTATAAAAATGTATATGTATCACTGGTATCACCATTGCCAGACTAGAGCAAGATTCTGAAAGTCACCAGAAGAATAGAGTTTACTTTTTCTCTTCAGTCTTTGTAGGAATTAGCAAATTTGAAAATCTCAACTTAAAAATTGAAATGTTGACTTATTACAAAGCTACCACTGAAAGTTTCAGGACAATTAATACACATACACCCTTCTAATTCCCTGTGTTAAATATGTTCTTTACTATGAATAGAAGCTTAATATTAAATATAGTGGAATTTTTAATGGCTGATGTTATCTAGGAAATCAAAGGCAAACATGGAAGAGCCCTGAGCAATAGATGTTTAAGAAAGTGAACAGAACATATTCAGCGTGCAAAAAGCCTCCAACATAAAGTAGAAAAGGAAGATAACTCAATCAGATTCTTGGCATTATAGATGAGAAGAGATTTTAAAGGACAGCAACAGTAAGAAGTCTAAAATTTTTATGAATATATGAAAGGAGTATTAAGTAAACTTCTGGGAAAGGCCATGCTGAATAAATTGGTTAAAGCTGTACATCGGCTGCTATTGAGGTATTTTTATACTACATTTGTATCTCCTTATTAAAATTATATATTTGCTTGATTTTTTAAGTAATGAATACCAGCCTTTTAAATAACAGGATTCTCCCTTTATTCTTTAAAAAAAAAAGGGAGGTGAAAAGGTAGGTGAATTAGTTCTCTTGGTAACAATCATTCCTATCCTGCTCTGGTTACATGCCTAGAAAATAATTAACAGATTTTCTCTAATGCTTCCTAAAGATGTTGAAACTAGAGAACAAATATTGACTGAGAGGCAGCAAAACTTGCCTGGACAGGAGAAATTAATGGTTTATATAACTGAAAACAGTTTGCCAAAAACAGAACAGAAGTTATGGAATATCTGATTTAAAGTTAATCACATGTCAAAATGGCCAGAGGTGGTGTGTACATGCACTTGGATATTTGCAGGCCACACTGAAGTTCTGGTACCACATAAAAAGGCTCTTTCACCATCCTGAGGATCTGCAGGGCCCCTGTTCCTGTTGCTGGGAGCTGCTCAGGAGATGATTTCGCCATGCGAGCCTTTTGGAAGCAAGAGGGAGCCAGTCATGAGGACCTGAAGAGGTTCTGGCATAACCAGGCTTTCAGAAACAGGAGCAGAAACTTGCAAGTATGTTTGCCACTGTTTATCAGGGTAAAAGAGGAAAGGACTTTGAGGAGGAGGTGGAGGAAACAAATCTGCACCTTGTAACTGGGTCGATCATATTGGGTAAGATGGATTTTGGACTGCAGTGTGTAAAATCACAGAGGAGGTGGAGACAGTTCACTCTCCCCCATGCAAAGGTGGGATGCCTCTCATTCCATTTTTCTCCCCACACATGTGCACACCCCTTCCCCCAGGTGTGAGCTCTGCTTTGGAGTTGGGAAAAGCAAAGAGAGGCATTTGCTCCTAGCGCCGGCTTGGCTGCAGAGCAGGGTCAAAGACCACCTGAGCCCACGGGTGTTACGCAAGAGGCCGTAATGAAGGGGCCCCTGCCTGCAGCATCCACCAGCCCGCCTCCCGCTGCCCTCCCCAATGCTGGCCCTGTGGCTCAGCGGGTTGCGAAAGCCCCAGGAGTACATAAAGCGTTCCCTGCCTGGGCACTGCCACCACCATCAACACTTGGGCTCTCAAGAGGCTCCAGGACCAGCACTGTCTGTAAGGGACCCTGCTGCTGTGGGCTGGGGACAAGCAGGGGCCTTGCCTGTGCATAGCATCAGGGAAAGCTGTGTGAGACCCTGGTGACCTATCAGGGCAGCCTTCCTCCCTTCACTTGTGTGGCAGAGCTTGTTTCTGATGCTATTCTCTGTTTGCTGCAGGGACAGGATGGCCCACACAGAGAGAGCTCTGCCCTGGTTGCTGCTGCTGCTACTGGCCTTGATGGGCAGCAGCACTGCAGAGCGGGACTGCCGAGTAAGCAGCTTCAAAGTCAAGGAGAACTTCGACAAGACCCGGGTAAATCTTCTTTATTCTCCTGGATCTGTGATGTCTTGCATAGCTCTTTCCAGGCTACAAAATTTGGCATTCAGTAGCACCAGTGTGGTCACATTTTGAAGTCACAGACTGTGATACTGAAAAACAGCTAAAGTTTGTGATGTCCACACCTCCACAGATGCTGGATCCTGATGCACCTGATAAAGGAATACTGCAGCAACTGAGTTTTAGCAGACTGGTCTCAAACTGTAGGGTATAAGCAGAAGGACTGTACTGACTTGGCTGTTTCTATGAAAAATTAATACTCTGGTGTTTTCAGACACCATTGCAAGGAAAAAAAAATATACATAGATCTGGCAAGATCTTCCAGTTGTTATTCCTTTTTCCACTAAATTTTGTTATACTTTGTTATATGCTTTGTTATATATTCCTTATACTGGACAGCTGCAGATGGAGCTGTCCAGTATAAGGAATATATAACAAAGTTATATGTAAGTTTATCCAAAAAAAGTCAGTATTTCAACAAATTATGATTGCACTAGCATGTATTGATGGGTTTATGCTGTTGAAACAGATAGATTTGCTTCTTAGGTACACCTTTGAGGCATGGTGTCAAAGATCTGCATGCTCTTCCCTCTTCACCTCCCCTATTCTGTATTTTCTGGTTGTAATGTTTCCATTGTTCTAGGTCTACATGCAGCCTTTCTTATTTCCTTGCAGTACAGTGGCACCTGGTATGCTATGGCAAAAAAAGATCCTGAGGGGCTGTTTCTGCAGGACAATGTGGTAGCCCAGTTCAGCGTAGATGAGAATGGACAAATGACTGCCACTGCAAAGGGCCGAGTCAGACTCTTCAAGTAAGCTGTTTGCCACTCTCCTCTTGTTCCATTTTGCTAAGCTACTGCTCCAATCCTACCTGCTATCCCTGTGCAAGTCACTGAAGCTGTGCTCTTACATTGGAATGTGATATTTTCTTTGGCTACAGTAACTGGGATGTCTGTGCTGACATGATCGGCTCTTTCACTGACACAGAGGATCCTGCCAAGTTCAAGATGAGGTACTGGGGAGTCGCCTCTTTTCTGCAGAAAGGAAGTGAGTACTTAACTATAGGAGATACGGAACTACTTGGAAGACTAGTTATGTTGTATGTCCATGCTGGGAAAAGAAAAAGTACTGTTGAATTTCTTAAATACACTTAAAAGACTTAATAACTATCATACTGCAAAGCTTAACATGAACAAGGTAATCACTACGTTTTATATGGGACAGCTGGTTGGCTTTCTTTAAACAAGTGAAGAACTGGCCTTTGTATATCTTTGTATTTCATTTGTTTGTTACCCAACAATATAATTGAAGGCCACTGTTTGGAAAGAAATGAAAGGCAAATTAAGTATTTTAAGACTTGTTTTAGTTCAGAACTCAGTTACCGGATGCTAGTGTTCTCTCTAAGCCTGATGTCAGAGCTGGCCAAGCAGGGAAGAGGATTTATAAAATGTTATTTTGTTCGGTCTTGGGTCTGCAAATGTAGAGATTTCTCTGTTTTAAGAGACAAATATGATCATATGTATATATTTGTACTTGTCATCTCTGCACCCTATACAAAATCAGTTCCTTGAGCCAAGTAGAGATTCAGACACTTTGTAGCTCAAGACATTTCCTTGGATTGTTTCCAAGAGAAGCAGGTAGAATTTGGAACTGATAGGAGATCCATTCCATCTAAAGACACAGTTACATAGCATGTTTTGGATGTCAATTTGTCTTAAACAGTTCCCAGGTCTCCCCACAATATGCTGCTGAGTCATGGGCTCTTCATCAGCCAGGTTGCTGGCTGACCCCAAACTCTGCCTTTCTAAAAGGTCTGGTGTCCCCCACAGGAGAGAAGCGGAAAGCAACAGAGTGTTGCCTTCACCAGTGCAGATGTACTGCAAGGGAGATCTTTGGCTCCAAGAGAGGAAGGTGCAGATATGTCAGGTTTTACTGTAAACATTGAAACAGCCTCACTTCTGTTACAACAGAGTGTCTGTGTGACCAGGATTTGTCAGGTTATATAGCTAATTGTTTAGAATTATCTGAAGTTGTAACAGTGTTTTAAAAAGAGGGTTTATGGCAGAACTTGTAGCAAATACTTCGAATACACAAGCAAACTGCATGATTATCTTTTTCCTTAAAAATGCAGTCTAAGTAATATCCCTGGTAAGAAAATATTTATGGGTTGAGTCACCTTGAGCAGGTTGAGCATGTCCATCTTTATTTTCTTTTAAAAAATAAAGATGGAATTAAATACTGGATGCAGGAATAAATGAAAAGCTAATCTGCTATAACTTGTACTGATCTTCATCTTAGCATTTTCTTTAATAGAGTTATGGCAGCAGTCCTTTCTTATTTACTGGATTTCACTGGTGTCTCTAACACTTTTTCTTCTTTGCTATGTTTTTTTCCAGATGATGATCACTGGGTAGTGGACACAGATTATGACACATATGCTCTTCATTACTCCTGCCGCCAGCTAAATGCAGATGGCACTTGTGCTGATAGCTACTCCTTTGTGTTCTCCCGGGACCCCAAGGGATTGCCTCCAGATGCACAGAAAATTGTCAGACAAAGGCAGATAGACCTCTGTTTGGACAGGAAATACAGAGTTATCGCTCATAATGGTGAGAACTTTTTTTTCTGAAGAATTTTATTTCAGGGTTTAATGACTAAAGCACTGGGATTCTATTACTCATTAGATATCAAATGCATAAAGCCTTTTACTTAGTGGCTGTAACTTTGTCTTTTGAAAACTGGAGCTTGTAGTAAGTTATTTCCAACTTTTGCTTCCCTTATCTGAAGGAGAGCTGAGGTGCATAGTTTTTCATGCAACATATCAGGTCAGCTGAAACAGTAATTAGAGGAAGTTGTAAAACAATTAAATCAATGTAGTGTGAGTAAACAAAGCAAGGATAAACTTCATAACTATAGTAAAAAGTAATTGGGCAGGTTTTATCACATCTCTTTGCCTTTGTTCAAATACTTTTTTGAGAAATTCTTCAGAAAGGCTTTTAAGGAAAATAGAAGTCTTGTAAAGGATACCTTATAGAAGACCCTTTCTCACAAGTCCTCATGCTAACTGTTTCACAAAGATCTGTGGAAGAGGGTCATAGCCCTGATACTGGAAGCATGACACTATCTTGAGTCATATAGTCAGGCTGAGCTTACAACACAGGGAATTAGCTCACTTATGCTCAAGTGTATTACAAAAGGTCAAATGGTAATAATCTAGAAGAAACTGTAATGTTTCTTATGATAAGAATTACACCCAGAGTGGGGAATTGTAAAGAGTGATCAAAATATTTAGAACAAATAAAATAGTAGTACCTCTCCTAACTCCCTCCCCACCCCTCACATCCTGGAGGGCATACTATTTATGAAAGACTTGACTGGTGAATCAGCTGAATGGAAACTCCCAATGTAATGATGTGAGCAAAAGAGTTAATACAATTCTTGCATGTGTAAACCAAGACTCACAAAAGATTGTTGTGCTTGGCATAGGTCTAATTGCTATGTCACATTAGGTGACAAGCATAACTGGAAAAAGTATTGAGGATGAATTAGAAGTTTCTAAGAAAAGCAGAAAAAATAATTGAAAGTTTGTAAAATGTGTCTTCTAGCGAGTGCTTTAAAGATCTTAATCTTTTCCTATTAGGAAGAGGTTAAAGGCTGACCTGAGCAAAGTCTGTGCTTGTCCACACAAGCAATAGGAATTGGATAGAAAAAGACTTGCAAACACAAAAATAATAAATTTAAATGGATGGAACTTTAAACTGGACACATTCAGAGCAGAAATAAACAGCCATTTGTTTAACTCCAAAGGTCATTAACCTTTGGAACAGTTTACCAAGAGCTGTTGTATGTTCTTCATCACTGAAATCTGTAAATCAAGATTAAAGGCTTTTCTCAATGACATGCTAGAACAATCTGAGATTGACTGAGGGAACTTTTGCGTCTTATAAAGAAAGTCAGAACAGATGAGCAAAGTCAGCTGTTGTGGCTCTATTATCTGTTCCTCTGATCCATAAACAAAGAGTAAGACATTGCTGTGTTGCTTCAAGGCACCCTGTTATCAGATCTGTTGTTAATTGTGCATACTCTGCCTATGTCTTAAAGCTAATTAAGAGTGTATATGTGTGTGTGTGTGTGTGTGTGCCCGCTCAACTAATAGATGTACAAAACTTACTTGATTTAAAAAAAAAATTAAAATATCTATACTAGCTGTTCAAGGCAAAAGAGAAGCCTAGGAAATGAAAGGGTTTTTTTCTAACTTACACTGCATTTATGATGGTAGCTCCTTCTCAAATATAGCTCAAGCTATGATACTCTTCGTCTCTCAGAGTAGTAGCTCAAGCAACTTTAAACTGTGTAATGTCAATATTAAGTGAGAGTACTTGTAAATACAGTGTCATGTCAGTAGAGTTGAAAACTGCATCTGCTGTTAGCATTTGCTGGAAGCAACAATTGTGAAATAGAGTGGCATATTCCTTCTGCTAATTTACTATTGCCATTAGAAGTTTTGGGGGGTCAAGAGATTCTTACTTTGTTGAAAGAAAATCCTTTTTGGGCAAATAACTAGAAGCTTGTTAAAGTATAGACTCTTTTAAATCTAGTATCACTGAAAGATACTCTGTCATTGATCTGTCCGGTAGGTTGTCTGCACAAGTATTAGAATTCTCAGGAGAGGTGTAATGGATCAGATGAATTCCTGTTTTGTTCTGAGTTGAAAATTCCTTAGAATTATAAACTGCAGAGTAAGGTAATGGCATTATTATTACAAGTAACAGACTGCTGGACTCAGGAGCATTTTAAAGAAATTAGTAAGCATTTTAAATTTGGTGAAACTTTGTGTAATTAAATTTTGTCTGGAGTGTTTAAGAAACACAACTGTGGTTTTTGTGTGTTTCAGGATTTTGCTCTTAAGGAGATCCAACCCTATGGAAAGAAGCCATGTAACAGCACCATGGATGTAAAGTTAACACATTGATCATGTGTTCTCTGGAAAATGCTTTAAATGGGTCCATTTAGATTTTCAATATATTTATCTGAGCTGTGTAGCTCACTTTGTTAATAAACCAATGAAACATTTTAATAAACTTGGATTACACGGGATACAAATTGTATGCAAATCTGTACATATGTACACATTGGTTTCATTAGTAGCCTGTTATCTTAGTGCACTCTTTTGAACTGGTGACTAGTGATAGTTAAGAATTTAATCTTGTTTTTTTAGTGGTTTCAATTTCTGACGAAAAGAGTATTTATCATAAACCACCAAGTATATTTATTTTCTTTTCAACTAGAACATTATATTTTCCCTATAAAATACTAGAAATCATTTAGAAAAGAGAAAGGAATTTCAGTGACCCTATATATCACTAATTAACTTTATTATATGACTTGCAAAGACATAAAAAATATACATATTTTTAAAAGAACTATTTTACACAACACAATTAACCATTTATGTATTTATTCTTTACTTATTAATTCACATGTATTAAGTCCATATTTTTAATTTGAGATGGAACCAAATTAGTCATTTACTTGATGATAACACATGTTCATTACCTTGTTTCAGTTAGTCTGCTCAAACTTACATTCAGGCAGACAGTTATTGAAGTTTTTAATCAAGTTCCCTTTAAAAACTGGATTTTAAAAAAAGCAGATACTTTCTGAGGATGAACATTTTCACTAGAAACTTTTAAGTACTTAATTCAACTATTTTACATTCACCAAGTTCATTGCCATATTTCTATTTATTTCAGCGTAAGAGGAGAATTCCCTTAAATTAAATTGTCCAAATCTTACTGAGGCAAAGCAATGAAGTCAAGAGAATTTTACCCGCAGGAATTAAAAATACATATTTAGCTTTTTTCCTCCTCCTCTGGCATGTAATACTATAACATAATGACCTATATGACCTGGGATAGCATAGACAAAATCCAAAATGTGGCATAGCTCAGACTTTAAATAATTATCTGGTAATGAAAGACAAATGTGGCTGTTCATGGTTACTTCTTCTTGCAGTGGTTTCTGTACCTGCTCTATGCCTTTCAGGGTTCCCTGTACAACAGAGAAAAATTTCCTGACATTTACGTCTGAAATAGGCAACATTATACAGAATTGGATTGACAGCAGAGTTGGCAAAAGTGAATAATGATATCCAGAAGAAAACTGATGGCAAAATATTTAAATCTTTTTTGAAGTTCTGAACTAAAATTAAAAAAATAATTACTATTATTGGAGTCCACATAATGAAGAAAGAGATCATCAACAGAAAAAGGGCTCGGAATAGTTTGTAGTCTTGCCGGGAAACACGAATCTGATGATGTTCTGGGTAGGCTAAACCAGCATTTAAACTTCTTCTTGATGCTTTTGTAATCTGCAGTAAAAGAGAAGAAAGTAAACTTTCACTGAAACACATTTCTACAAGTGAAAAGGTAAATTTTGGTATATGATGTTTTCTTTTGATAAGCAACTACAAAAAAGCCACATTGCAGAATTCATTTGTACTTTTTGTCCATGGTTCCATTTCAAATGTTCTCACTTCACTAGTAATTCTTTTTCCTCTCAGCTGTGAATTCATCTCAATATTAGGCAAAGTGGTTGTTCTTTTCATGGCTCTCTACCAGTCACAAATGCTTTTCAGCATAAAACAGTCTTAATTACTCATGAAATCCCATTAAATTCAAATTATGACCTCATTTGCTCTATCTAAAGAAACCCATTGATTTTTTTCACAAATGCAAACTGGAACATACTTAGCAATCCTGTTGATGCACAAGAAGGAAGGCAATCCAATTCTCTTATGGGCAGGCTGATATTATAAGGTAAGTATTAGAAGGAGCATGAATTTATTACAATAAATTATTTTAAATGTGAATGAGATTGTGCATTGTTTTGTGTCATACTTAGCTTTTCAGACAGCAATCACAATTGCTTTCTATGAAATCTTACAGATTGTTAGAGTCACTATAAAAATCTGTGTCTTATAAAAGCACTCTCTGATGTAATAAACTAGACTATGGGTAGCTTGGAAACCTAGTATTCACAGGTGTGCATCATCTGTCATTAGGTAGAATATTGGACCCAGTGGGCTTGCAGAAAATTTGAAATCCTCTGCTCTAAATCCCTGTCTTCCCTGAAGTTGGCATGGCACAATTAATTTTGCTACATTCATACCTCTGATGCAAAGAAATTAAAACTGAAATATCTAGCAAAGATTTGTGCTAAATCACTGAGATGCCACTTTATCCCCTGCATGCATAAGGAAGGGGTGTTTTCAAAAGCCTTGATCAATCGAGGCTTGATTGATCAAGGTTTTGATTAATCCTTAGCTGACTATATAGGAAGTCAAAAGATAAGGCTCTACCTGCCACTTTTCCCTTTAGCAGAAACTACAGGAAGGGTAACACTAATACTAGCAACATTTTAACTTCCTGGTACAGGTAAGGATGAAAATGTTTAGAGAGAGTAATTTGTCATTTTGTTAGCAGTTTTCTGAATTTTTCATGGAGATAAATTCTCATTAAGAATCTAGACATCTTCTAAATATTTCAATAGAATGTATAAATTAAAACCCATGAACCAAAAGTGCATTTCTTAGCAGCTTCTGAGGCTGAGAAGGGGACAGTTATCACTATCACAGCTGCTTGCCTGATTTAAAAGGAGTAGAGAATTCTGATGTCCTGAGCATGTAAAACAATTCCAGCTTGATGATCTTCTGCTGTAGAATCTGGAATCCAGAAATTAGGTTAATTCCTCCAAACAGCCCAAACTAAGAATTGTTCTCAGAGAGTGCCTAACCTATCTTAGTAAGAACAAAGGTTTCACAAAATGCAAAGGACTAATATCCATTTCTAATACAAAAATAGGAAAACTGGGTTGTGTGCACTTCTCAGTCATCACTGTTCAAAACTGCTACAGAATGTCCTCATCAGATACATTTTTACCTGTCCCATGTAAATACCTTCTGTCTTTCCTGCAGGAGCTGCACAGCCTAGAACTAACAATGCAAGAGTCACCAGGACTGTGGTAAATAAGACACAATTGCTTCTTAAGGAAGTGTTCAAAAGAAATGGAGTGGCAGCGGTAAGTTGTAGATCTCTTTTTGGTCTACCCAGTATAGATACCTATCCTTGGCATCTGGACCACACTTGGACAAACAGGAACTTAAAAGTCAGATATATATAAGCACGTAACTTCCAGAACACAGACATCTTTCCTAGCTCTAGCCTCTGACCAAGTCTTGCCTGAGAGGCAGAACAAAGGAAAACCAAATAAATTACAAATCATGGCATCTAATCTATCACTTTTGCCAGTGATTCTTCTGGGAAGTGTTATGTAAAAATAATACTCAGTTTCAGACTAAATTGTGAAGTACACATTTGTAGTAGTGTATGTTTCTAAAAAATTTCTGGTCTTGCATCTGTAGTCAGTCCTCATTATCCTCATCATTCTGATCAATGTTGTAACATGAATACATGAATGCTTGGCACTGCTTCCAGCAATTCTGAGAATCATGATATGTGTGCACTGGCATGATGAAGCATTCTCACAAAGTGAGAGTGAGTCTGCTCTTGGGAATGACTCAGGGATTGAGACATTCTCCAGTTCAGTTCTGCTTGCTTCCTGGAGAGAGAGAAGATTCAATTATATCTTGCTATGGCCCTCAAGCCTCCCTCATTTCAGGGGAAATGGTAATGTATTTTAGCATCTCTCTTAGCAAGTTAGAAAAGAAAGAGGAGCAGAGCAGCATGGGGATGTCTTGTAATCCAGTATTCCAATCCATGCTTTTGGTTTCTAGCTCCCTATGTGCCATTTTTAAAATAAATTTACCTGTAATCTGGAGTCTGCAAGGACGAGACTAACAAACACCATTCCTGTCCTGGGCTCTGACCAAGAACTGTGGCATTTCTTGGCCTCCAGTAATTTGCAGTTGTTTCAAAGGACTCACTCTCCAGTGACTTACTCTGAGCTCTTTGCCTACCTGTATGTGGTTGCAAGTGCTTTACTTCACTAGAAGAGGTTCACCTAATGCATTTACCTCAAGGTTACAATGAGCTAATACAGAAACTACAGGCTGATGACTTTTACTACAAGTTTAAGTTTGATCAATAAGCAAGGATATGTGGAGACCAGATTCTAGGTCCTTGGTTCATTTTACACCTACATCCAGCTCTGGCATGTGTATCCAGAGCCCGTTGGTGCTCAGAGTTTTATCAGTTAACTCCTTGCTCAAGAATCTATGTATGTTGAGGTTCCTTTCCAAAACCTATAATTTTCTTATGAGAAGTTTAATTACCAAAAAAAACCAAGCAAGGATCTTGTAGCTTGTTGTTAAAAACTAGGCATTGCAGTGACTAGTTTGAAGTGCTTGGTTTGAAGATTTCTAGATCTTTCTCACTCTGGTTTTGGATAGTTTAAAAGGAAATTAGATGCTAATATAATGCTTGCTAGACTATAGATTAAAACTCTGTGGTGCTGGGTGGCTTGGCTTATATTTCAGCATATGTTAAACATCATCCACTTAGAAAGAAAGTGGAAGCAGATGGTTTAATTTACAGGTTTTATTTACAATATTTGAAATTGTGGAGGATTAAGCATAATCTAATGAGATCTGTGTACTAAAGACACATGCAGAAAGTCAGTAGATCAAAAAGTGGATGGCTTTTTTTCTAGTCCTACCTTTCTTTGCTTTCTTACAAATCCCTTATGATGAGTTTAGGTTCAAGAAAAGCAAAATCTAGTTTTTAGTTATTTCAAATGCCTGACTCTTTCAGCATTTAGGAGATTGACACTCTTGAAATATGAACAGCACATAAATGAAGAAGTGTATTTAATACTATACATGAGAAGACAAACCATGTGTTGGGCCTCTGGTAATGTGCTGCTGAAGCATGTTCTTAATTGAAGTATATAGGCTCTTATGTGCAGGTTGAAATGCTCGATTTCATATCACATACTTATAATTTATTGAACAAATGTTTGTTCCCTTTACATGTATTGGTATTTGGTGACAATATGCTGATGCCTAGTGAGTTCCTGTTTACTTCCCTTTGTTTACAACAAAATTTAAAGGAAAAACATACCTGTAAGATTTTGGAATAACTGATGACAATGATGAATCCCGGTATCAGAAAGAAAACAATGGCAAAGGTCGTATCCCAGACTGTTTCGCCTGCAGTGCTGGGCCAATCCAGGGTGCAAATATGAATGTCCTATTTAAAAACATTGAAGAAAAAAAGTAATATTGTACCATTATTTTCAGTACAGCACTGTTCTTATCTCCCTCTATGCTTATGGGAAAAAATGGCTAAACCAAGATTAAACCAAGACTGAAAACTTTCTACTTAGACAAAGGGATCAAGTAATATATTACTTGATAGTTTTAAAAGCCCATACAATCACAAATAGATATGTCCACAACTGGAATACTTCCATTAATTTCTTATCAAATGGTAATGGCAACTTTAAAATTGAAACTTATAGACCCTAATCTTATTCATTTATTCAAGTGTCATGTGGGGTGCACTTTTGTATGCAGTTCAAAATATTAGGCAGAAAAATCTGTGCATGGCCATTTTGTACAGAGGGGGCTGCGGCTGCAGGGCAGCTCTCCCAGGACACTGATCCCTCGGGATGCTGATCCCTCGGTAAGGGGAAGTGAGCTGAAAAGGAGGTCTCTGAGCCGCACCGAGGAGCACAAAGAGAATCTCAGCCGATGCGCGTTTCCCACCTAACGGGACGGTCCGCCGGGAGAGCGGGCCGGGGGGCGGCGGGGGAGCTCCTGCCGCTCCTCCGGGCACAGCCTCGCACCTGCCCAGCACACGGAGCGCTGCCCGCCCTGCAGGCGATCTCCTCGCTGGCCGCTGTCCCGCCGGGGCAGAGGCGGACGAGCCCCCACCGCCGTCGGTCCCGCCGCCCCCCGGCCCGGCCCGGCCCGGCTGCCGCGCCCGGCGCTCGCCCTCACCTGGCCGGCGGGGGCGGGCAGCCGCACCACGGTGAAGAAGCAGCAGAGCGGGAGGGTGGCGAGGGCGGCGAGGCCCCAGATGAGGAGCAAGGCGGCGGCCAGCACCTTGCGGCGGCGGAAGGTGGCGTGGCGCAGCCGGGCGATGCTGACGAAGCGCTCCAGGCTGACGGCCGACAGGGAGAGGAGGATGACGGTGCCGCTCAAGCTCACCGCATAGAAGAGCAGGTGGCAAACGAAATTGCCCAGCACCCAGGACTCGGTCCAGCGCACGACGGCGATGAAGGGCATGGCAGTGATGAAGAGCAGGTCGGCGCAGAAGAGGTTGAGGACGAGGCAGTTGGCGGCGCAGAGCCGGCGGTGCCGCCTCACCAGCAGGCAGATGCCCCAGATGTTTCCCGCCAACGACAGCAGGAAGATGAAGACCAGGGCACAGGACTCGCCGATGCGCAGGGCCGTCACATTGTGGCCCCTCAAGTCCGAGAAGAAGGGGAAATAGGTCTTATTCCATCCTGGTGTGCCCTTGGACACGGGCATGAGGGTGGCCAGTGGGCATGAGACCCACCGGGGGTGGTTGCACCAGCCCTAAAGGAAGGGCTGCGCTCCCAACCACCACGGCGGCACCTGAGGTGCCCTTCCAGCACAGAGCCAGGGCATGACCGCCATCCCCCTCCCTCCTCTTCCTCCTGTCCCTGCTACCGAGGGCTCAGCCGTGCCAGCTGGGCGGTTTATGGCCCTCGCACTGCAGTGGAACAAGGAAGTGGGAGAGTAAACACGGTGGAGCTCACACAAAGGCGAGGCCGCAGTGCGTGGGGTGGTGGTGAGGGGCTGCCCGACACCTCCCTGGACAGGGTGTGGGTCAGCACGCTGCCATCGCCATGCCCAGGCCCAGCCACCTCATCGAGTGCCAGCCCTGGTCTGCTCGGCTCCCCAGGCAGGCCTCTGGAGTGCCAGTGACCCTGGCAGTGACCCTGGGAGGCCACTCAGTCTGCTCCCATCCAATGGGGTATGCATGGCTTAGAAACATGGATGGCTGCCACACCACTCTGAGAGCTCTTCTCAGGAGCCTTGTATGACCAGAGTAATCTGGGGTAAAAAAAAAAAAAAAAAGAGAGAAAGAGGAATTTACCTATCACCTCCTCTATTGTCAGTGGCTTTTGGAAACAGCAGACCTGTGCATTGCTTGTCCTAACTGTGGAGAACTGTCACCGACATGATTTTGGGGATCTATTTACGAAATTAATCTAGAATCTCACTGGTGTTAGGAGTTTGTGCTGGAATTTGTGCTAAGACAAACCTAGAAAATACCTTATTTTCTCTGAACTTCAATTACTAGAAGCAGTTGCTCAGATTGTAAATGAAAGTAGGGCTTTCCACTTAGGGTCTTCACTTCAGATGATTTAGAAATAGGCTGGAAGTGAAGCACGTAAATTGTCACAGACAGGCGGATAATGTCTCATGAAAGAAGATAAAATGTTTTCATAAAGTATGTAAACAGTTGTATAACTTTAGGCCGGGTGAATTGATTTGGCTGAGTGCCAGTGCAGGCACTCAAGGGTGCACTTTGAGGCTCAGCGTGTGGACCTACATCATTTGATGAGGTGAGAGTGATTCCACGTGTGAGCAGTACAAAACCGGAGTGCCACGGGGAGCAGGTGACGGGCAGTGCTTCTGCACTACCCTGGGTGTGACCCTGCCATCAACCATTTACGCAACAGCATTAGCGGGGATTCCAGATTAGTGGGGATTCCAGAAACTTGGCCCTTTGAAGGGGCAATCTCCTAATGAGGGATGACAAGAGCGACATCTTTCCTGGACTGCTTCCCACATCTTTGCCTGTGCAGAATTTGCATTTATTTCAAATAGCAAGTATTTCAGTTAGTGGTTCTAACTATCTGTGCTATCTCATTAAACAAGGAGTTTGCAGGGCAGCCTAAACAGGTGTATGAAATGTTCCTGCTGGCTCCTGCTGACAGATGACTGTATGAAATGTGGGCACAGCATCCCCTGTTAAGGGGATGGGCTATGAAGTCAAGTGAAGACAGTAAAACTTGCAAAGATTGGGTCTTTTTTTCAGAAAGCAACACAAGTGACTGGCAAGTGTCTCAATACAAATACTTTATCTTACATCATTTGATGGGAGAAAAAAATCTGCATCCATATTACAAAAATTTCAGTAAATTTAATAAACCTACTGATTTTTTTATTAGCATTTATGATCAATGCTTGGCATATCTAGCCACAATTTATTTTGGCTCTGCTATGAACTGATTCTTTAAAATGATTTGTGAATCTTGAAATACAGCAACACCTTGTAGTTGCCACAACCTCACAGGCCTGGGACATTTTACGAGCTGACAGACTAGCCCCAAAGTTCTGGGCAGCTGGCAGTAGCAGTGGCGTGGTCAGCTGTAAATAATGGCAGGGATTTGGGAAAGAATCATTATTAATAGCCTGGTTGTACCTGTGTGAAAACCTGGGAGGCATTAACAGGACAGGGGGAGCAGAGGTGAGGCAGCTGGAAATGGTAGCACAGATAAAAGCAAATTTTATTATGAATAAAATATTTAGCCCCTTTGACATTAGTGGAAAGTTAAATTAGAAACTGGCCCTGTCAATTTAGAGTAGAAGTAAACATATTTGAAACAATATAAGGGAAAGGAAACAGGAACTGAAACATACAAAGCTGCATTATTGAAGAAATTAAGATACTTTTAGTCAGGAAGGAAAGGAGTGCCAGAAGAGCAGAAGGTTTGAAGATCAGATGATGTGTGGAAGTGTCTGGGTAGATCTTTGATCTTCTTTAGAAAGGACTACCTTCAGCTTTGGTCCTTAGGTGTGAGTTACTTGGCATAAGCGGGTTGTTTGCTCAGGAGAGCCAAAGTAAATTGCTGCTTTTAGTTAGTGAGTGAACTTCACAGTGACCTGTGTACAAAATCCTGTGCCTGGGGACAGCAGAGGTGTGAGAAAACATGCTGGTTTCTCTCAGGTTTGATCAAACAAGTGGGGGCTCCTTGCAGGAGCAAAAATTTTCTGATTACTTTTGGGTCTAATGGATCCATTATCTAAAAGAGCAACTTTCTTTTTCCTCCCATGAGGTACAAAAGTTGTATTTGCTGTTGGGTAGGTCTAATCATAGCAACCATAAGAACATGAAATCTGAGGAAGAGAGGAGTCGTAACCCCCGCAGAGCCACTCTGGCTTTACTGTAATAGGTGGATGCTGCATGTGGTATGTGCACCACGTGCTCATGACAAGGAAGTGATTGCCAGAATGCCTGGAAACCTCTTATGATTGCTTAACCTATATAATTTTTGTAACCTATGTTTGCTTTTATGCTCAAACATGGAGTCAGCTCAGATTTCATTGCTCTAAGTTAAATGAAAGCTGCAGAGACCTCTGTGGAGGTGGTTTGCCTAACCTAGCAGGAAAAAATCTTGTTTCTTTTTTCATGGGTGTTTTCTTCATCCCTAATGAAAGCCCAAGGTTTGGCCTTCTCTGTTTCAGATAAGGGCTGTGTTACCTGATACCATTAGTCAAGCTCTGCTTTTCAGATTGTTCCCCTGGCAACCATGAACTGTCGTGACAGATGGGCATCGATCAGCTTTTTATATCTTGAGTATTAAGAAATATTCCCAGCGAATGGGACCACTTAGTGGGTGACTCTGGGAGATGGGAGTTCTTGTTCCATTTGGATATGGTTTAGTAAAGGTTTTTGCCTTATTTATGCATCTTCTTGCCTGTAGATTGGTGTTATAAGTCTTTGGGTGTATTTTGTGCACCTGTATCACACTAAGTAAATAGCACTGACTTCTGTAACAGATGTATTGCACATTTAATGTTTGCCAAGTGATGTAGATTCATTTCATTAAAAAGATTGTCTCTTTGTCTTCACAAGAGAGATTACAAGCTTGTAGATGATTCATGCATCTGCACAATAAGATTTTTATCATAAGTTTCAACCAAGGTGAGCTTTCTATTTTCATTTTTGCTCTTACATATTACACTGCAGCTGTTCTGCTTCTAGATACTATGAATCCTGTGCTTAGCAGATGTTATACCATTGTAAGGTATGTTTCAAATACAAGTCTGTTTTGATTTATTTTGGTTTTTAGGAAGTTTTTGAACTGCTCACCCATTTTATACTTTCATGTCAGTGAGCCAAGGCACTTGCACCAATGTGTGAGGGACAGTTTTAAACTTTTAGGGCAAATATAAATGCATCGGTTTGTTTAGATATAGTAGCAAGCTCACACATTCCTTTGTCCACTGAAAATAACTAGATGCTTCACTTATCATGTGAAAAACAAATCTTCTTCTTTCTTCTGGGACATGAGCAAGTCACAGTTTCTTCTGGGAAGTCTCATTTTGCTGTGGTCAGTACCCATTAGAAGCTGGCACACTTCCTGGGATAAGTGCCAGTGGCGCTGTAGTTTCAAGCTGTAGCAGCAGCATTACTACTCAAAGCCTCAGCCAAAAGCAGAGTGCCAATAATGCTGTCAGATGTGCTTTCTAATAAAAGCTGGGTCAGCTTCCAGTCATCAAGACCACCAGAAGTTTGCCAGCATCAGCATTGTGGCTTACAGTGAGGAAGAGATTTCTCCCTGAACCAAATGCAAACTAAGAACATAATCCACGTAACATAGACTTCCCCTGGATGGTCACATTTTCTGTTTTGCTGCATGCTAACCAAGCTTCACCAGAGTGACTCAGCTCCAGCTAAAGTCTAACTAAATGAGGTTGTTTCTTAACAGTCTTACAAACTCTTATTACGCTTATACATCAAGCCCGTGGATTTAGGGAGTTTATCAGTGAATACAGAGTATCAGACTGCTTTGTTTGGACATTGCAGGATCTGGCAGAACACTCTTACCAAGGAACTGAGACCTTGCATGAGTTTTTTTGCAGAGTTGGATGTTTAAGTGCCACTGGATCTTTGCTTAACTTTCGGGTGTGCATAAAGTTACTTACATTCCTTCTAATGAGCTTTGATGCAAAGACATCAAAACAAAAGCTGCGGTGAACATCTGAAGGATTTACAAACTAAATTTGTCACCAGCCTGTCCAGCTCAGGAGATGTACTCAGACATTCCCTGAACACATTGGTCTGCTGGGTTTTATGCTGTGCAGAGATCACAGACACCATTGTTTGCTCTCCTTGTCAAGAACCCAGGGATTAGAGAATGCTCTTATTCATGAAGTTTAAGGAGAAATGTCCCTTCTCTTTCCCTGATGTCTCATCTTAGAAAAGTAACTTGTTGGGAACAACAGGGGTTCTTCAGCTCCAAATTGGGATAGCAGCTTTACTTTTAAAAGCCACATATTTCTGAAGGAAGGTCTACAGTGCCTGTCTGCTGCAAAGATTGTCTACATTGTCAGGCTTCTTCTTAGCTAGCATTAAGCTAGGGCTGGAGAAACAGAAAAATCAATCTTGCAAAAGCAATGAAAGTTCAAATAATGCTTTAAATTCTGCTGTAACCCCTTCTGCCTTCCCTAATGTGATGGTAATCATGTTATTTCCCACACTGTTTATAGTTTTCATTATCAGTGGCCGTTTCAGATGACTGATAAGATGTGACTTGGAGCTTCCCATAAATTGAGTCTGGAAAGCATGCATGCCTTAATTAGCCTGTAGAGTTTTCTGCCTAGTTGCATGAGATAGCACTGACCCTATGAAGCTTGTTACATGGACAAAACTATCACTTTCACTGGCACAGTGTGCACATTCACCAGTTTTAAATTTATGAGGGAAATTAAACCTGCTTGCACTTCCATCAAGAAGCCAGCAGGATATCACCTTGATAAGTTCCCAGGCTTCTTTCTTACGGAGTATTTTGAAGCCCCTTATCTTGGTCTGTCTTTTTGGAACTATTAATTCAGTATAAAATACTGAAAATTCTGGTTGGTCATAGAGACCACCAAATGAGTGTCTGTCCCTAAATGCTTGTGGGGAGCTCTGGTCCAGGTCTGAAGGAGGACTGGGTGTGAGGAGAGTCTCACTTCATGGATACATGTCCTATTTGAAGTCTGCTTTTTTTGCAAGGATGCATTTGACATTGACAATGTTAGAAGAGAATTTACATCTGTAACTCCTCTAGAGCAGTGATGTTTCTCACTGGCTGCTTGGCCAGCTCCCACTCAAGACACCAGCTTTCTGAATCTTCTACCTGGAGCACCTTATGGACGGGAGCCTAAAGACCCCAAATACCAAAGAACCAGACACCATGGTGCTGTTTGTTAAAACAATGTGGGAATGATGCACTTCCCAATAATCAGGAATTAAGTGACATCAAGTTGTGTCTGTGTCTTTTATCTTGTTTTTCAGCAGGAAAGTGATGCATGAGTGCAAGTATTGTTTTGAAGCAGTATTTTATGGTATCCTATGTCTACTTAGACTAGAAGTTCATACAGTAATTTTCCAGTTGAGAAACATGAGATTAAACTGTTTTAATGACTTCTGGTACAGTAGCTACTAAATAACACTACATGCTAAAGAAAAAGATGAAGAGTCAGTGCAGAACCATTGTGCCTTTTTTTATTTAAATCTTATTTGTCTTTTTTTCTTGTAGATCTTTATGTGCCATTAAAAATGGGGTTTCAAGGCACTGTAAGAAATCAGTGGCTGATGTCCCTGAGCCAAGGCAGCCTGGCCTGTCAGGGATGGTTTAGGTAGTTACATAAGTGTCCCCATAAATCTCCAGTGGTGGAGATTTTACAGCCTCTGTAAGCAATGTATTTCATCTGCTCCTACCACCAGAAAGATTTTCCTTATCTGTTGCAATTTTGAACATGTTACTCTTTTCATTGAGCACTGGAAGACTTATTTTTCTTTCCTCTGTATGAAATTGTAATTTTTCCTGTTTTTTTCTAGACTGGATAAGCCTGGCTTTTCCATGAATTTGATCAAAAATCTGAAAGACTTCTACTACATTCATATTAGTCTGAATTGTTCTTGAAGTACAATACTCAAAATCAAGATAACCTTGTGAGAAATTGGTATCAAAACTGAGACTAAAAGCTACACAAGCAAGTAGGGTATTACAAGTTGATTCATGGATCTAGATAATGAAGAGAGATATCTTTCAGGTTTTTTTTCACAAGCAGCTCTTCTTATGGAAAAAAAATGGGGAGTTTTAGTTGTCTTTCCAGCCACCCAACATTGCATCAAAACCATTTAATTTGCTTAAAAAGAACAGTGTGAAAGCTAGATTTATAAATACACTACTCTTGGTAAACCATTGTATTAGCCCCCAAGCTTCCCTAAATCAACAGCTTCAAATAATGCAGTCTTTCTGGTAGGTTGAAATTCAATTACTTGAAGGGGACATTACAGAAAAAGACTCCTGAAATTGTAAACCCAAAGTACTTGAAGTAATGAAAACACTGCTGTTGCTTAGCTTCTAAGTAATGGGAAAAAAAGTAGTGTTATGATTTGTATACCTTACAAAGTTGGAGTTTTATAGTTGGTTTTAATTACATGTAGGTGATGACAATAGTATTTGTGGGTCTGCTTTCAAAGTGTTTTACTTCACTGGAATGTCATATTGGTATTTTGCAACATATACCACAATAATGACCTGTAAAAATTTATCAGCAAGGGGGTTTTTGTGCTTAGGTGTAAAATTTATCAGGTAGGACTAAATCCATTGTTAAAGTTCAGAAAAGGTGGAACGAACAAAACCTTTTAAACATTATCACATTATGAACTTTCCGAGTCTCCCTCTACAGTACCAGTTTCTAATGCAGAAGTGTTTTATGCTGATTTAAGAAAGCTTCAGAACTACTGAAGAGTTCTGACCTGTAGTAGGCAAACCTATTTCATTTATAATACATAAAAGATAAGGATTTCCTTTTGCAGAAACTGCTGAGTATGCAGCTGAGAATAGAATACTAGCTGACTAAGGCGTTGTTCAAAGACAAACTTAAACTTTTAAAAGTAGTTTAATTAGAGATTAAAATTATTAGGCTGTAATGAAAAGCATAGTTATCATCCTGAACGAAAATATTTTTAAAATTATATGAAATTAAGACAATTTCCCTCATGACAAATCCTTGAGATTCTGAAGCACAATTTCTCTTTTACTCATTAGTTTATCATATCTTTGGTCAGTAAATCTGTTGCTAGCAATTGAGCAAATTGTCAAATACAAAGATTAGCCTGAGACACAGTCAGTGAAATTGAAAAGTGGATAGAGAATGGCTAATACAATAAATCTGGCAGATATTCCAGATATTAAGATAATACCTTTTAGTATTTTCTATCTGGTGAGTACTGGATTTAATCGAGAATAACATCACTTGATACTATTAGTTGTTTTCAATAAATTGGAAAACACCTTCATGTTTAAGAATAAGTTTTAACCATTAGGGATTAAGGTGAACATTATGGGTAAAAGCACAGTTTTGCAGCAAAGCATGATGGAGAAAGCTGACACCAGCTAGCAGTCAGAATCAGCAGGCCAGAGAAAGAGACACCTTGGGTACCTGTGTGTCCTCAGCAAACCACAAACTTGTAAAATGCACAAATTTATTCTTAACTAGTGCATCTTTGTAAAATTTCCCCATTTTAATAATTTCCACAGAAGTAAATTCTTGTTGGGATTTCACTGCATATGCAAGAACAAAATGCTCACAACACATTCAAGTTTACAGTAAGTGCTAGAGAAAAATGACACTGCAATTGCAATCCATTAGGGATTTTTTTTGCCAGTTTCTAATTTGTTGCCAGAATTTGTCATTAACTCATGTTTTGTATTAATACCAAAATACAGTTACACTCCAAATACACTGGGGCAATTTGTTAAAAACTGCACTTTGGGACATTTGTCCAATCTAAGGTTGAATAACTGACATTTCCCAACTTTAACCTCTGAAACACAGAAGCAAAACAAGTTTAATTCAGCATAAATCTATATGCAAAATTCAAAAATGGCCTCTGACATTGTCTGAAATATAAACTTTCTCTGGCACCAAGGAAGTTTTTGTTTGCTAGGAAGTTGTTTTTCTGAGGTTAAACCTTGGTCAGCATTTTAGTCACCCCTGATGGTGGTTCAGGATAATCAGCTACTTAAGATTGATGGTTTGAACATCAATCTTAAGCAGCAAAGATCTAACATGGCCCTCCTGAGTTTTTATGTATCAAGATGTTGATATTCCACATATATATGATCTATAACACATGTATGTATATACTATACACACGACACATATATACACACACCATGTATAAATAAATATATATATATATATATATATATAGTGCAACTATGAGGGCCAAAAATCTTTTGCAGCTATTCTTGTCAGTTAAGGTACAAGCACAATCATCAGGATTCAACAACCAAGAACTGGGTATGCCAAAACTAAAATATAGTCTGACACAATAATTGTGCTTTTACTATTTCCTACATTTAATAGTGCAAAAAAAAAAAAAACCCGTCAGTAGTTTACTATTTAAAATATTCCTAACTCTAAAAATATTTTTGTTTGCAACTAGAAAATGCAGTAGCTGTTTTGCAAAAACATGAGGTAAAATACTGAGGCCAAATTATAATGTTAATACTGTTTTTGTGGAACTGAATTATAAAATCAGCAGTTGTTTATACAACTGCAAGAAAAAAAGCTTTAAAAGATTTTTTGCCAGGCATATTGGCAGCAGATATGAAGCAAAGATAGTTAGTCCATTTGGAGCTCAAGCTGTACAGAAGTCAATGTGTGCTAGTAATTCTCTATGCTGGCTCGTTGGATATAGCACTTTACATCTGGGACACTCGAGAAAACTTTCATCAAGGCAGCTGGAATGTTTCAGGGGAGGACTTCTGTCATATGTGGTCAGCTTCTTGTCAAATACAGCTGGCAAATCTTCTTGTGATTCCATATGTCCAGATTCCCGGAGTTTCTGGAAAAGGAGGAGCTTCACTGTAAGACTGGGACATGCATGCACTGATCAAACACTGTAGGAAAATATATGATGGCACACGAGCCTTGGGCGTGTTACAGCACTAAGGACTGTGCCCTGTTCACCAGCAACAAGTGTGAGTGGAAGCACATTGCATCTTTGTCATGGTGCAACAGACAAAGCTGGGTGACACACTGATACAGAGTACAGAGTGTTTTCTGCTCAGCACCCTGCCTGTTCTGGAGCTGCTGCTGCAGTGCTCCTGCTCCGTGCTTGCTGCAGAGCAAAGCAGCGCCTGCCTGGCTTGCACAGGGCTCTGCAGCTTGGGGAACAGACATAAGGGATGCAGGGACACTTACTCAGGGTTTGAAACAAGATCCCAAAGCAAGAAGATGTATGTTTTTGCAAAATCCCTGACTGAATTCACCTGTGAGTTGAATATTCAGTACATACCAGGGGTTCCAGACGGGTGATTTTCTCCTTGGCCTTGCGCAGCTCCTTGAGAACATGGTTTAACTCAAGCTTCAGGTTGTGGCGATCAAGCTTCCCATTCTCTAAGTCTGTGGTACATATCTGGATCTGGCAGCCCAACAAAGTGAAAACTTAAAGTCAAAGTTAGTATGAATTGGGAGGAATGTTTCCCATTTATGTATTTAAAGCCAGTTTTGCTCTGCAATAACATCTTAAAATGGGATTAAAAGGAAAATTTAAATGAAAAATTAAAAATTGCTGTTGCTTTTATTACAGTGAAATTCACACGTGCCCAATTATTAAAATCTCCCTTAGAAGAGGTACAGTTTAAAGTTATTTTGATTGGAGGGTATTTCAATTTCAAATAAAGAAAATATAAAATATGGCAATACAATTATTTCTATATCAAAAATATATTGCTAAATTTAATTAGGTGATTAGTTTTAGGATGTTTCCTATGCCTTATCTGAGGCTTCATCTGTTTAATAAGTGATTGTGGAGAAAACATTATCAGGTTTGCTCATACCCTCTTGTCAGTACAAGGTTACAGATTTTCCTCCTGACATGTCAAAATTTTTGAAAGCATCAAGAGATTATCTACAATTGAATATTCGTGTCTAGCATTACTTTATTTTGATATACTAATCACTCTTAAATGTGAAGTTAGTCTAGAAAGACTCTGTGCCTAACACATTAAATATCAGCATTTTAGCACATAATTATGTACCTGTTGTTCCAACAAAGCTATTCTTGTGTGTTCTGCCTCCTGTCTGAGCAATGATTTACGAAGAAGCTGCACCTACAAGGCAGATGAGCACTTGTAACAAACAACATCCATATACAATAGCTAATAAGCTTAAAAAGAATTAATTTATAATGAGATGGAAGCAAACTCTTACATTCCAATGCAAACAGCAAATGTGTGCCTGTTATGCAAGAACCAAACTCAATTCAAATCACTACTTCCCCAAGGAAAACCCTAGTGAAAAATTATTATTGCACTGAGAAGGGGGAATACAGGATGATGTTATTGTTAAAAAAAGAAACAAAAAATGGAAGCCTGGCGATTGCCAGGATGCTGATAAAAATATACTCACAAAACCTATGTCTGCACTAACATGATATGATGTTAATAAAACAAACAAGGCGATTTTCTTTAAAATAGGAGAACAAGTTTAAGAGAAAGTACTATATTATAATGATTAAGTAAATGCATACATTAAAATATCCTCTGCTTTCAGCATGTATCAACTTTTATGATAATGCTGTTGTTCAGCTTCAAAAAATAAAATAAAATAAAATAAACATATTTTAATCATTATTGAGCAGTGAGAACCAGTCTGTCTTTAGAGAGCTTAAGTGTTGTTCTGCTTTTGGCCTACTTTGGTGTCTAGTAAATTTTATTCTCGTATTTCAAATATCAGTTGTATTTTAGCTGTCAGGTGACAGCAAATATTAGTGGTATTCCATACTTAGGAGCACATGATAAAATGATTTTTTAGCTTTCTTGTTCTCATTTACTATTAGTCTTAAGGATAAACTATATTAGAACCAATTCAGTATTTTCTCCTTCTCTTTTGTGTCCCTTAAGACTAGGGAAATAAATTAAGAAAGAAGTTTCATGTTTAAACAATTCAGTTTTAACCACAAGGAATGAGTCTAGATCTATGTGAAGAACAGTTACCATAGAGAGAGATGGTCCATTCTGATTAACTATGAAGTTTTATCTCTCTTGATTCTTTGCTAATGATCTCAAACCACCAAATCCATCCACATACCTGACATAAAAGATCTTCAGACTTTTCTTTTTCTTCTCTGAGCTGTTCTTTGAGAGTTTCATTTTCCTGGTTTAGTCTTTGTGCTTTCTCTTTCATTTTATTTTCATTTTCTTGAGTCTTCATTTCAGCAAGCTGTTGTGACTGCAGTAAGGCATTTAAACTCATCATTTCCCCTTGTGTTTCTTGATATGTCTTTTTAAGTTCATTAAGTTCAGATCTCAGCTGGGTTATGGTGCGTCTTTCAGTCTCAGGATCTCTCTTAGCAGTTGGGAACAGCTGGTCACAGTATTCTTGTTTTTCCTCTTGTAGATGACCTTAATGAGTTAGAAATAATTGAGTTAGTAATGTGAAAAAAAAACCACTTAAAAATCAGAGCACTAAATCTCTGATTTTAAGGCTTATTAAAATTACTATCAGCATTTTAAGGCTTATTAATAGAAATTGACATAGTAGGCTATTGCACAGCTCAGATTAGAACCAAACTTTGGTTGAAACAGCTTTCACTATTTATAATACATTAAGTCTCCTTACCAATACACTTATTGTATATTGTAAAAAACACAGTTCTTCTAAGGCCTCATGCATTATACTGATACATGGGAATCTGACCCAAAGACACTGGATTCCTACTTCTATTTTTAGGCTCTTTAGCCAAGCTGCTGGCATTACTCCCTCCCCAGAGATACCCTTGGGGATGGGATAGATTCTACTTCAACCTTTTTGACCAAAGCCAGACCTTCCACTGTCTTTTGCAGACCATCTTTTAGTATGCCATAATTTACTTCTAAAGAGTCAATAGAAAGAAGTAGGACAGTTCTTTTGATTAATAAATGCTTGCTTCCTGGGTAGCAACTATTGCTTAAACCAGGGTTAGAAAATTTCTGCTTGAAAACCCAAGAAAAGTTTATTAAGTAGGAAAAAATTAAGAGGCAGACTGCAAAAATTCAGGAGCAATACAAAATATATGTAGAAGCAGAATGAGGAAAGCAGAATTTCATGGGCTTTGCTGATTTTTGGCACTGTAAGTTTTGTGACTTTGATAATTTTCCTATTGAAGACTTACCCTAATTATTCAAAGTGTAATTTACTAGGGAGAGTTTCCTGCTTGAATGTTCTCCCTTCCCTCAGCTATGAACTAAGCCCTATCTTCTCATTAGCAAAACTCCTTTATAGGGCAGTGACATCCTCAGAGAAAGGCCAAGTTTTTCCACAGAAAAAGTTTTCATATATATACTTCCAACTTGTATAGCTAGGTTCTTAGAAATTTGGATTTCTGCTACTGCCTAGCTGCTTGAAGAGAACTTTCTTATATCCTGACTTTAAGTTTTCTGGTTGCTCTTGGGGCAAAGCTTTGACTGCAGTAACTCTGTGGAACATTTTCTGGTGAGCTGAGTCTGCCTCCCTCTAAAAATACTGTTTATAGATTTCTGAACAGCACCAAAACAAGTTTGTGATGATATTTCAGTGTTTCCCAGAAAGAGTCAAGCAGCAATACAGAAACCAAGCCACTGCCCATGAATTACTAATGGTAAGTCTGTGGGTATGCTCTTACTCCACACAATGTTTGTTCTGTTTAGTGAATTTACCTTGCAGGTCAGTTACAGAATGTATGAAATCAATAATTTGGTAACAAGAAAAGCAAGTCAATGCCTTCTGTTCTTCTGCTTAATATGTTTTTAATTTTATTAATTCTGAGAGGGTGTGCCTTATTGAGGAACTGCACAGCAAGGAAGTGAGCTGGAGGTGGCCAGGTCTTTATTGTGAAACACTGCTTTGGAGAGGTGCCAAAACCTGTCACAGGTTTTCTTGCCCTGTAACAACTGTTCAGCTGAGTAAAGAACATGGCAATCTTGAGTCATTTTTATAATATTTATTTTGAAAAAAGTAAATTTAAAAAAATCTGATCCACACCTAGCTAATAAATCCTTAATGCTTCCATTATGTCTATTGAAAGTGTACTTTGAAGGATGGGAGATGTACATCTATTTGCCTCAACACTTTCCACAAATAGAGAGGTTGCTAATAGAGTGCCAAGGCTGTTAAAACCATCTTTGAAGTGGATAAGAACAGGAAGTACTCTTGGTCAAGTAACATAGGTAGATAACAGGAAGCAGAGGAATATTTTTTAACCAAGTTTTACCATTAAGCAGCCAAAGCGTTGAGAACAAAGTCTTGATTTTTAGTGTGCTAGAATTTGTTTTCAGAAAATTTATTTCCATAGATAATTATGGTTTGGGTCACTTGTGGGAGTAAAAATGAAGTTGATACCTTCTGAATTTGTTTTAGATTCTTGCTGGCTAACTATTTCTGCCTTCTGTTCAAGTTCAAAGATCCTTCCAAGCAGGCCCCTGACATATGCTTCCCGTTGCTGGTCATACAGTAGCCACTGCTGATTTTTCTCAAGAGCCTTCATAAAAAGAAATATAAGAACAACAAAAAAGTCTCTGGTAATTAATCAGCTTTTAAAAGTATTTGTTTTATGTCTTCAAAATATTAGAAGTTATTAAAGATAAGCTAGATAAGTCTGCTGCAAATTGTAGTAATCTATACAAAAAATAAATAAATCCATCTTCATTTGGAAAGTTAATTCAGGATGCTGAGCATAAGTTAAAATTGCAGCAATGGGAAAATTACTTAAAGAACAAAGGCTTTCATGAGTCATGCCTAGATTATGAAGAATTAACTTTTCAATCTCAAATATAAAATAACAGACCTTGAAAATGGAAAAAAATAAAACTGTATCATTGCAATTTAATTTGTAAGAACAAGGACATGGATTTTTTAGCTGCTTGGCTCATTGACTTACTCAGTTTGGAAGGGACCTCAGGAGGTTTCTAATCCAACCACATGCTATCCCAAGCAGTGTCTGGTTCCTAGAGGCTTCTGAGTTGTCAGCAACCACTTTGTTCTGATGTTCTAAACAAGGTCTTTCAAAGATGATAGAAATCTTAATTTTTTCTTTTGCAAGTTTTTTGGTTTTTAAATTTAAATTATTGCCTTCTCACAAAATCATTTTAGTGGTTATATTTTAGAGAGAAACATACCCTCTGAGGTCCCATACTACCCAAAAATGTACATCATGATAATTTACATTCTTCTGCATCTCCATAAAGATGGTTGAAATTTTACAGGAAACTTACATCTTTCAATTGTCTTTCCATTTCAGTGCTGTTTGTTGCAGCTTCCTGCGGACAAAGAACAACTTGTTAGTGTTGTTTAAAACAGATGGCTAAAACAGCAAAGCTACTCCTGTACAGCTATTAATCTCACATAAATAGCATAAGAATATTTTTAAAATTAAATCAGATGCATTTAAAAATTAAAACAGATGTGCCTTTTGTGTTTAAAGATCTTTATAGTTGGTTGCTGTTTTTTTTTGAAGGATCCAAGTTATGTAGAAAGCCATTTCAGATATTTAAAATAGACTCTTCTACAAAATATGGGATAAAGATTTACATGGAATTTATTCCATAAGTCTGCAATTCATAGTTACATTAAAACATTTCCTACGGAAACCATAATGTATTTTCTGCTGAAGTGCTGTCTTGGAAGTCCTGAAGGGTGTTCTGCAAAGAGGTTTTGAAAAATGAAGATATTTAAGGGTATTATTTAAGTACACAAGAAGAAGTAAATGTTTTTTTCTATTTTTGTATCCTCATACATTTGATAATGACTCAGACATACAGGAGGAGTTGGGGAAAGCCAGAGACCTTGATGCTTGGGATAACAGGAAGACAGTGAACATCTGGGAAATCTTGCAGGCCTGTCTGCAGGCACAAGGACAAAGAGCCTGATTTTCTGAGCTTGATCCCACAGTACAGTGAGTATGACTTATGTATGAGTAGGAGACTTCTTGAGATCCATCTAAAACTGGAGAGCAGTTACAGTCATGTTTCTCCCACTCTGACATGTAACTTTTCTGCAGGATACAAAGTGGTTATGAAATTGTGTAGGTATATGTCAGAGGGAACTTTAGTGAGGAAAAAAAAATGTACATTACTACCCAACTCCAAACTACATTTTTTCCAACATTTTTCTATGGATCTTGGAACATGATTTAAAACAGAAATTATAGCTGAAAAATACAGAACTTTGAATGTTATTATTAAACTTAAACACTTCCTAATAAAAATAGGACTTAGAGACACTGAACTTGTTTCTATGAACATCAGAGTCCTGCGTCAGTAAAAACTTGCTCAAAATTCTGCCATAAAACTGTTGTTTCCATTTCAGAGCTAGTATGCCACCTAGCAGTTTCAAGCAGCATTGCTAGACTTGTTTTCAAGTTCTCCAAGACATCCAGTAAACATCACTGTCCTCTGCATAGAAATCAGTTACAATTTTAAAAGAAAACTATGGTTTTAAAGTAATACATATTTTGGTGGTTTATTGACAAAAATATCATGAAAACCTGTTGACTTAATACACATTTTAACACCTCTAATGAAGTTCAAAATGTCTTAAAATTTAAAATAAATGCATTGCATTTAAAGTGATATTTCTCAATAAACTGCATTATTGGAAGTACTATATATATATGTGTTAGCATTCAAAGGTAGCAGATGAAGATATTCTGTTATGTATTTGGCTACAGCAGAATTTCTAGAAATTGCTCAACTCCCGTGTGGAGTGGAGGGAACCAGCACCATCTGCAGGTCAAAAGCTGGAAAAGAAAGACTTATAGCTGCCTATTTTTAGGCACCTGTACCTAAACAACTTCCCTGTGCCCTTCATAGAGTTACTACTGCATTTTCCAAAGAACGTTAGAGTGGGGCAGGAGTGGAAAAACAACTGTAGAATCCTAAATAGACTTGTAAACCCTGCCAAGGGTTGGCACCATACCTACTGACCACTTCACATGAGAGGAGAAACTCAACATTCCTGTCCTACCGTGTGCCACATTGAAGAATTTACCATGTGTGATGCCACACAAAGTAAAGACAATTAGTTTTAACAACTGAGACACAAATGAGGATTCATAAGAGCAGAGAGAAGAAAGATATTCTCATGACTGAAGCTGAATTAGGTGAGGAGCTTAGTTTGTCTTTATTAGTGCCCCATATTTCTTATCACTGCTGCCTTCTCACTCTGTCTAATCACTGAGCACACAAATCTGAGAAGGGCACAGTGCCTGCCTAAGCAGCAGTGGATCATCCCAGCAGTATCACAGGTCACACTACCTGTGTGTGATCTTGAACACAGCAGGAGAGAACTCCCTCCCCAGCTGTGCTGCCTGAAGTGTGCTCTCTGACTGTTCCTCATTTGGAGTTCCATCTGGGTACCATCTCTCTTCATACAAGAATATTTCAGCATGCAACACAGCTTGTAAGAAAATTAAAAAACATCCTATTTTATAGCAGGTATTGGTGCTTAGGGGGAACAAAACCTAATTTGCAATTGCAATATTTCTTCAGTGCTTACCTGGGATGCCTGAGAAGTACTACTGGCTTCGTTCTCAAGATCAGAGCATTTTGCCATGACTGCAGATAAATTACACTTTAACCTATTGATTTCTTCTGATAGAGAACAAAGTAATTGTTCTCTTCTTTCTGCTTCCTTTGTTTTTTCTTCTAGTTGATTTTGTAGTAAAGACACTTCACTAGTCTTGGTTTTGGACCTAAGATTGTCTTTCAGGTTTTGGATTTCTCTGTCCTTCTCTCCAAGAAGATGGTTGTATTTTTCTTTTTCTTTCTCAAGCAAAAGTATTTTCTAAATGAAACAGAATAAAAAAGAGTAAGTGTTAGTCTATGCATCAAATGCATTAGCAAGTACTTTGAGATTATCTGAGCAGCAGAGTCTAGTGGAAGGTGTGAGAACTAGGTGATCTTTAAGGTCTCTTCCTACCCATCCATCCCATTCTATGACTTTATGATTCTATGATAAGAATATCTCACTTTCAAAGCTCTCTCTTAGCATTTAATTAGCTGAGAAAATTACTTTTAACTCAAAGAAGACAAAATTGTAGTGATCATCTGAAATATATCAAGTGATAGTAAAACCAGTCTGAAATAGACAAAACAAGGAGAGAATGAAAAGAACCAAGTTTCACAGGCTTGGTATGTACTCAGTTTTGAATAAAGATCACTACAGTATATGACCCTAAAACAAAAGCAGTTCAAAAACTCCAAAACACTTCCAGCAAAAAGGTTGGTGCTACCTTTCTTAGTATATTTCTTAGCATATTTGGTTGCTTTTTGGGAAGCAGCAGAGCCTTCTTGCAAACTACATGACAGTGAGTTACAGAAGTTATAATAAAGCATTCAGGAGAAGGATCCTGTTTTCCATGTTATGTGGCCCTGTAGTTTGTGTTTTAGTAGGTATTTTCAACACGCACTCTTTTTCCAGTAGGCCTCCAGCACAGGTATTCATTACACACAATTATTACTGCATTTAAGATGCCATGGGGCTCTGCATGAGCTTCAGATGTGATAGCATTTAATTCTGCTGAGAAAGGCTGATGTTGAAATCCTGCATGTTGACATAAAGTCATTAAAAAGAAAAACTGAAACCAAGTGATTTTGAGGGAGTGGTTGAACACCATGCTCACTAAAATTAAAATAATGACACCAAAGAGTATCCGGTGTATCTAACACGATGGTGATTTTGCATCTGTTTTTCCTAGTTTATAGGAAACCAGTATTAAGTAACCAACACTGAGCCAACAGACACAGAAAATCAACTAAGGAATCTAGCCAGAACTGTGCATGAGCTGCCCAGCCATAGCTCATCCTTGACTTAGGACTTCTCAACTGACGTTGTGGCACAGACCCATGACAAGCCCTTTCATTAAAAAGAGTGGCCTAGAAATATTAGTATGCCTAGTCCATATGAGTTGTATCTTTTTCTAGAGTCCATCTAAAGTTTCCCTGTCCTTCTGGGAATCCTGACAGGCTGTGACTAGGTCACCAAATAAGTCTTGAACTTCTCTCTCTGCAACCACAGGTTTACCTCGAGTGGAACAGTCATATAGACATATAGATGCTTTGATACCTTGCAGTGTCTTAGTTTCTGCTCTTTAGCTGCAATGGAAGAATAATGTAATGACCTAATTTACCTATAGCTGAGTGGGAGCTTGGCAATTCAGTTCAAACACTCTGCACTTTTTGGCATGTTCTTAATCAAATGTTTTCAAACCTTAAGCTCTTTGCAGGAAGTGCTTAAAAGACTTCTCTGAGACGTGTTCTATTGGACACACGAGGACAGGTATTAATGGACTAACTGGCACCTCTGGCCTCAAATCTTTGCATTTACCAGCCTTGTCAGATGAATGTGATTTTATTAGCTCAGCTGCCATTGAAAAATATCTGAGAAAGAAAGTGTGAAACAAAAAGTTTGTCTGAACTGACTCTACTAAACCAGTTGTGACATCAGAAGTTTTGAGAGGAAAGGTGGGGCTCCTGCTGCCGAGTGCCGTACCCGTGGGACACGGCCCGCGCTGGCTCGGGGAGAGCCCGGCTCACCTGCAGGAGCTCGCTCCTCTCCGGCTCCGTCATTCTGCCTTTGCCTGTGGCCACCTCCTCCATGGACTTCCGCGGGGCAGCGCCCTCCCGCTTCCCCTTCTCGAGCCCACCGTCAGCTCTGGAGCTGCCCAGCTTCAGGCCCCTCTTGGCAATAATTCGCTCTATGGCGGTCTTGGCGTCCATCTCTAGGCGCCTGTACAAACCGAACGAGGCGCTACGGAACAGCGATCCCTTCTAGCGGGTAGGACAAGGCTCCCGACAGCTGGAGGCGAGCGCAGGCGGCGCGGGCCTTCCCGGCTCCCGCGGGGCTCAGAGGGGCCGCGAGTCACGGTGCGGGGGCACGGCCCGGTGCGGGGGCACGGCTCGGCGGCAGCTCCGTCCGGCCCCGGCCCGTGCCGCTTCCGGGAGTTTGAATCCCGCGGCTCCGGGCCGTCACTTCCGGGGTTTCCGGATGGTGCCCGCGGGCGGTGGCGGCACGGGCGGTGTCCCCTCGTGTCGCCGCCTCCTCGTGTCACCGCCCAGGCGGTGCCGTCCCTACCCGGGGCCCCCAGGCGCGGCGGTGCTGGGCCAGCAGCCGCGGGCTGCCGGAGGGTGCAGGGGGCCGCTGTGGTGCTCGGGTGGAGCCCGCAGGGCCCGCTCAGTGGTGTCTCTTACGTGTCTGTGTCCTCGTTCCTCCCTGAACATGTGGGGTTTTTCTTCTCCAGAAATCCTCTCCGTCTACCCCAAATCTAATAATTTTAGAAATTACAAAGTAAGCTAGGTCTCGTGTGACCGTGTAAAAACTAGGCTGAACCGCGCTCACTTGTGACTCCTTTTGCTGCCTCTTGCTGACTTCCCCTCTCCTCTCTCCTTGGGGACACGCGTGGCAGCGGCAGAGGGAACCTCTCGGGTTTTTACCTCTGTTCACAGCTGAGAAAAACTAAGGCTGAGCACGGGGGAGCTCAAAGCTCCTGTGCTTGTCATGTAAATGTTACCTAGGTCATGTTACCGCAGTGTTTGTGCACGTGTTTAAGACAAAACATTCATATGCCTCCAAACTGTACAGAGAGTCTTGTCACTTTTAATTTCTTTTTTGCACGCATTTCCTTAATAGTTTTAAATTTTTAGTTATGGACACGTATTTCAATAATTCTACCATAAATCTACTATATCCAGGATGTTCCATGAGAAAGCCGCAGTGTTGTTCCAGAATACAACAGGAGGGGGAGGACTCGCACTTTTTTTGGGATCATCGCCAGTTTCTGACTAGGCTGGCGCGGAGACAAGCCAAAAGCATTTGCGAAGAATGAAGTTCTAAAAATTTGGGGGGAAAATATAAGCCATTGTGGAATTTCATACCTTGGTATACGGAGAGGCAGATGCGGTTTACATCGAGTTCTAGAGTCGTGCTTAATGTTCATGCTGCTTATTCTAGCCTTGGTTTCTGACGAGAGGTTTATCACGCAGTTTAAGAATAAAATCAGCAACAAGAAAGTTTTTGCAGGATTAAACAGGATCCCGTTACGGGATTTCACTAGCGAGAGCTCTTTCTGTGCAGCACGACAGAACCTGGTGTCAATTTACAGGACTGGTTTTTTCCCAGAGCTTTGAGCAGCTCGTCCGTCATAGATCCACCCATAGACCTCCTTTGCTGTAAACCAGTAATTCCCTGCCTCCTCTTCCTGCTAGCATTTCAGTCCAGAAGTTAAGGACTGTGAAACTGAAGATTTAATTCCTTCGGTAGTAATCAGCATTTAGGGAAGAGGGAAACAATGCTTCGGGTGATTGTGGAATCTGCTACCAATATCCCTAAAACCAAGTTTGGGAAACCAGATCCTATCGTTTCTGTTATTTTTAAAGGTAAGCACAACTGTCATAAATGTAGCCAGGGAAGAAGTTTTGTAAAAGCTAGTGCCCTTTGTAAGTATCTGAAAATCTGGGAAATCATGTTTTCCTGGAATTACATCTGATGTAATTTTAGGGGAGACTCTTTAATTAGAGACAGGAGTTTACCTGAATGAAGTTTGAACTGGGTGGAGCACCTTGATCTGTTCTGAGCAGCTGTTCTTCTGTTTCAGGAGCCACATTTTACAAGCTTTTCCAAAGGATTAACCTGTTGCTGTAAAAACAATTCTAATTCTGTGAATGAACGTACTTTTAATTCTGATATTGAAGATTACCTTGTTTTCCATCTGAAAAATCATTCCTGTCTTGATTACTTTGAACAGGCACTGCTCACTGTCATATACATACAATACAAATGTGATTTATTGTTCTTACAAGTAGTATACTGAAAAACAGTAGTACTGTTTTGGAAGGTATTTGATTTTGTTTTAGTTTGGTTTGGGTTTTTTTTGGTTGTTGGTGGTTTTTGTTGGTTTGGTTATTTTTCACAAAGAGAATTGCACATCAAAATTTTGCCTGTTGAGATTATCTAATTACAAGATTTTGAAAGGAAACTGTATTTTTCCAATTTCATTGCTCATCAGTTATATATAGGAGAAGGAGAAGACTGTTATAAAGCATTTATATGTAAAGTTAAGTATGTTTTAGATATACTTTACCTGTTGCCAACATTACTTGGCTAGATTAGAGGAACTTGATTTCTAGTATTGATTTATTTTTAAGGTGCCAAAACCTTTAAGCAATTTTGGATCATGTAATACATCAAACCAAACTGTGACAAACAGGCATCTTATCTCCCAGTGACCTGGTTTCCTAACTGTGCACTGAAATCCAAATGGTATTTTAAAGTGTGAAAAATCCTTGCAGGAGTTTGTCACCTTTAGAAACCAAATCTGAAATCAGGACAGCTGTAGGCTAAAAAAGGACAAGGCACTGCACATACAGAATCTTAACTTTCAAAGTAACAAGTTTGCAGATGCATTTATTTCAGCATCAGAAATATGTGAAATCATTCCATTTCCTTTAAGTTTCCTACTTTTTTTCAAGGTTTGTCCTTTTTTTTTAATCACCCTGAGTTAAAACAAGTGGCAGAGCCTGTCTCAGTAGCTTTTGAAACTTCATAATACTTAAAATATGATTTTACTTGCCCTGAAAAAAGTGAATATACTGTCATTTCTCTGGTTTGTTTCACATTCTTCTACTTCTTGAGTATCCATTTTCTCTTTCCAGTTCCTTGTCTCTTTGCTTTCCTGCCAGTTTTGCCTTTCTGTGTTGCCTCTGTTCCTGCAGTTTTCAGACTCCAGAGCTGGTTTATGCCTTCCCTTCTTTATGCTTAAGTGTCTGTTTATTCCCCTCCTTGTAAACTTTTCTTCTGTGTGCTCTAATGGAGTTCACTTCTACCTAGTAAATAGAAGTTATAGGTTTTTTTCTTTATTGCTTGATTTGTTTTTCAGTCCTTCAGTTATCCAAACACAGGAATTGGCCAACAGACATTAAAGGAATGAATTCATATTTATGCTTTATGTACTAGAATTGGGATTTTTAATGTTCCCAAATATGCTTAACCAGTGCCAGCTTCATAATTATGACAGGTTTTTAGTGGGATATTTATTTTCTCATTATCCTGCCACTTCTGTTTATGTGATTTTACTACATACCAACAGTCTGATTTTTTGCTTCCTGTCCAGAGTGATTCAAGTGGGACAGAAAATACCAGGCTTTTACCAGCTATTAAGCAGCTCTGATTTAATTTGCAAGTGGAGTGCCTGCTACCAAGTGCAAGGACAGAGTCATATCTGAAATATGTTTGACTTCTAGCTGTTGATGTTTATAGATGTTTTTTATATACACTGCTGGTTTCCCCCTCACCCTGTTGGTGTGTAGAGATAGGAAACCAATCTTATTTTGGGAAGAATATGTCAAAGGGCATTAATCTTTAACTTTAGTCCCTACCCAGTGTAAATCCTGGGGGACATAAAAAGCACATTTGGGAGTGCATATTCTAGACTGGGAAAAACTTAAGCATTTGCAGGACTATGACCATGGTCCTGCAGGACATTTTAATGTTCTTGTTTGACTCTGGAGTATTCTTGGTGAAGTCTTAGTGAGCAGCACTCATTTGACAGAAGATTGCTGTGGAAGTTGGCATTTCATTAGAACAGTATTTGGTCGAATTTTGATTTACAGGGCCTTTGTTGATGTCAGGTTCAGTAAATTTAATCCTCCCATGGAAACACAGTCTTTCAGTCTCAGACCTTTACAGACATGCTGTGAAGAAAAACTCATGATCCTGCAACTGTTAGTATCAAAGGACTACAAATGTTTTATATGTTAAGACATGTAAGTCAATATGGTTTCATCTATGAATAGAATAGATTTAATCCAATTTTTTTAACTAAGCTGGCTACAGAATAGGCAGTTAATATAATTGTTACAGTGATATATATTAGCTGCATATTAGGAGGAAATAGGCAGCTGTTTTAGTTCTAATATAGCAGAGGAGTTTTTTGCAAGCATTTCCCTTTTTTTTTTAAACACATTTATGTCCAGTCCAATGGGATGGTACTTTATTTACTTTAAGAAAAGCTCACAGTTCAAAGAGAACTACACCCTGAGAGTAAACGAATATTGCTCTCTGGAACTCGATGCTGCTCTTGCAGAATTCTGTGTTTTTCACTCAACATGAGACAATTCATCGGTCAAATTACCATGAAAAACTGTTGCAATTTGCTAAACTGGCACTAAATGATAATGATTAAATCAGTGTAATCATTTTGGTTTGTTAGATTCTTGTCTCACTGTGTAAAAATGAATTCAATTGCTTGTATGTGCAGTCAATGCTAGGATATTTAGTGCTTTGATAATTTATTTTGGCTGCCTCATTCCACTTTATGCAGTAAAAACTGAGGTGAAATGGCATTGAATTTGATTAATCCAACTTGATTCCATTTGTGCTTAATCTAAGAGCTTTTCAACAGGCCTGCAGTATTTCAAAACTATTTTAGTTTATATTTCAGTGTATGGAAGAAAACAGTTTAATAGAAAATAGTTAAACTGTATCTAAATTTTCTGTTTTGCAGAGAGTTAAATTATCTAAATTTAATTTCAGGGTTTTGGAGGTCTGCCCATTTGATCCTGCAGTTGCTGCCATCATGCAATCTTAATTCTCCTTTGACAGAAGTTTTCTGGGATACTTAGTTAACTGAAATGTGATACTGTCTTAAATTTTAGACTTAGGACTGTTGTAAAAGATAATGTTGGCTTCTGCTATTCCCCATCTGCTCATGTTGATTTAAATTGCTAGTTATAATAGAAAAAAAAATTAAGATGGAAACATTAAGTGTTTTGCTATACTGTAATATTTTTAATAATGAACAGTTATTGTTTAAACAGCTCATCTTAATTTTTTTGGACACTGAGCAATTAAATTCTTATTACAGTCATTCCCATCCAAGAATATTAACTAGCATGTTATATTATAAGGTAGTATGGTGCCTCCATCAAGATAAGGTAAATAGTGATTTCTTCTGCAGTACCACAGTTAAAGTAGTTAGTTTTTAAAGAAACAAGTATAGAGTGTTTTATCTGTATCCACTATAATTTCTTATTTCATGGTAGGGTCAAACAAAAAATGGTGACTGACCCTATTGCACAATTTATCCTGATGTGGTTTAGTCTTGGTTGCTATAGCTGCAATCATTACCAGCAGAGGAGAACAGCCTGAGGAGCTGAAACTTTTGTGAGCTCCTGGAATAACTGAGCAATCCACCTCACCCGGCGTGGCAACAGGGGTTTTTGATTGGAAGAAGAAAGAGCTTTGCCAAGAGCTTAAAAACAAATATCACCACTACCCAGTGGATTAAAATACCGATAAAAGTGTCATAAAAAGGAAGTCAGTAAAGAGACGGGAATATATGCAAAGTATTTCCTTGAGGAATGGGAGTGTTGTACTCTGACTAAAATTACAACTAAAACCCAAAGTAAGCTGTGCTTCCCAGTGTTTTTTCATCCAGCTTTCACACAGATGCATAACCAAAAAAGGTTTTTTTTCTCAGTGTAATCTAGAATATGCACATTAGTGGAAAAATAAATCTTACTTTTGTGAAAATGGATAATTCAGAGTGGACAATTTAGCACCTCGTTAAGAGTTGTTCTGACTGTTGCTCGAACCAGGACTCACAGTTAAATTTTAGCTTAGGCAGGGATCATAGGACTTTTATCCATTAGTTCCATCAGGATCAGGTCTGTAATTTGCTATCCTTTTTACAAACAGCTGTAACTGTTCCTTTTTTTTCACTGGCAGTGAAAACATCTTTTCATCTCCCATCTTCTAGAGGGACTTGGAATATCAGTGCCCAACCCCAGTTATTCTGGGTTACCCAGTTTTGAAAATGCTTTGTCTCCTATTAGATAGCATAAAGTTGAATTTCCCTCACTAGTTTGGTAATTAGTGCTTTGTTCTGCAAAATGTCAGGCCACAGTATGGTATGTTATGAAAGCACTTTGTCCTACAATGTGAGTCAATATCCTGTATGAATTGTAGACAATTCCTGTTACATAAATGGGAGTCAGTTCTTGTAATTTGCAGCATGGGCTGATTTTTTCAGTACATCCCACTCTCATCCAATAAAAACAGCCACCACAATCAGCAAGCCTGACCAGTGGGTATATGAACTTGCCCATTTGGCATATCTTTACTCTTGTTTCCCAGGCTAAGTACAGTCATAACTTCAAATACCAAAAATGCATTTATCTTTACCGGAGTCTTTAAAGACTTGGAGTGTGTCTAAAGCTTGGACTTCTTGTGGTGGCTGAGCATTTTCGAGATCAGCAGCTGCTTTACACCCTGTACTTAAATATGCTTGTTATCACTAATATATGCAAAAAGAGCTGTGTCTGTGTGTGTCTGTACTCTTTTGTGTCAAAAGACTTGTCCTCCATTGGAGCTAGATATTGTAACTGAACAGGAAAAATAATGCCAAGCTATGTTTAATTTGCAACACATCCCGCATTCTCATGATATGTAGCTTGCCCAAGTGCAAATTTTACCATGAAGTAAAGAAAATTTGCAATTATTGTAATTTTTAGGCTAATTTTTAGGTAAGTTCAGTGAACACATACCTACATAGCCTCTGGAAGCCCTTTTTTTCAGGAAGGATTGCATTTCCTCTTACATGCATGTATATTTCTTCTAATATTTGCTCATTTAAACAAGACAGTGCTGACACTGTAAGCATATCTCCTTAAGATTTTTTCCATGTGATTTTATTCCAGAGCTAAACATTCAAAAATATTTTGTAATTCAAATGTGGTAAATATGTAACACATTTTCTCTACTACTTTCAAAAGTAGTGCTTTACTGCTATCACTTAGACGTTACTGTTTGGTTTGATATCTCCAAGTCTTTTAGTCTGTCTTTTTTCATCATTATTGAAGGTGAAGCTAAGGGTCATAAAAGGTTGCAAAACCTAAATATTTATTTTGCTTTTTGGAAATACAACTAGCTGTGCTTAAACAAAACAATAAGAAGCCTCAACTACTAAAATTGCCCAGGGGACTTCTTGATTGTAAAACGTGCAACTTCTGGAAGAGGTAAAAACAATTGGAACATTTGGTTTTGAGTTCAAGCCTTCTTTAGAAAAGTGAAAGGAAAAAACATTATAGTTTTGTAGTGCTTTAGCAAAACCAATTAATCACGCTTTGTTTGTATTTGCAGATGAAAAAAAGAAAACAAAGAAAATTGAAAATGAACTCAATCCTGTTTGGAATGAGGTAATTTTTTAAAAAATAAATCCTTGGTCATTTCAAGACAATGCTTGCAAAGTCGTTAAGTCAGTTTCAACAGCTGAGCACGTTACTGGAAAGGGGATCTGGTGCAATGTGTTCTGTCAAGGTGATAGTAAATGCAGGTGAATGGATTCATCTTGTGCCATATATTGCAACTCATTAGCAATGTGTTAATGTAAAATTAGATGGATAATTGATGAGTTTTGGCCTGGTTTTTTTCCCACTTTCTTTCCATCAAAATGATAGTCAGCCATTGTTTAGCCACATGTATGGGATAATTAGCCACATAATGGGATAATTTATTATGTACCAGGAAAAACCATACAGAATTAAAAGGAATTATGTATTGAAAGTTCTCATGGTTTATTTGTAGGTCTAGTGTTATGTTGCATCTTCAGGGACATTTTTCTTGGGGAAAATGTTTTCTTGGCAGTGTTTTTTCACAATAATAAATGAAAGTTAAAGATTTTTCTTACATTTTGTAATTAGAATTATAAGAAAAGGGAACACACAAATGTTTGTGTAAATTCAATAGCAACTTAGTTCAGCCAATATTGGAGAGGATTAATATCAGGTGTTATGAATGACAAGACAATAGGTACGTTAATGTGAGGAAGTGGAACTGCAAAAGAAATGATGATTCACTATTAAACAATTTAATTTTGCTATTGTTGCTAGTAATTAGTAAATCAAATACATGCTATGAGCGTTTTTACTTTATTTTCACAAATGTAAGCTGGATTTGGTCTCTCGCTAAATGCATAATTTATTCCTGATTAATTTTGTTGTATCTGCTACTCTGCTGGTAATTTTTACATAAATTGTCATTATAATTTGGGTTTGGTCCTTTTTTTTTTTTTTTTCTTCAGATTGTTGAATTTGACTTGAAAGGAATTCCTCTGGATAATTCATCTTCCCTAACAATTATTGTGAAGGATTTTGAAACAATTGGACAAAACAAGTATGTTCCTTCTTTCCCTCTCCCTACCCACTCCCACCCCAGTATTAAACACAACTTTCAATACTGAAGTACAGGGGGAAAATGGAACTGAGAGCTGCTGTTTGCTGTGCTCTCCCTTTTCTGTCGATGCCAAGTAGTGTTCTCTGTTGCTGTTCTGAAAGGAAGTATGATCATGTCATCTTTTCTTCATGGCAGATTTCATGTCTTAGGCAAACATTCATGTTTACTCATAGTAGCCCAATTCCATTGTTAGCTTTTCTTTACTACTCTCTGCCTCCTTCCAACACATGGATTCTGGTTTTTACAATGCTCTAACAGCTCTGTCATAAAATCAGTGTGACTCAAGCCAGTGCCTTCAGGTCTCTCATTCTTGAGATTCCTGCAGGTCAGTTAGGCAGGATTATATTGCATGCCTCTGATTTTAGGGAGATTTCGAAACTTGAGATAGGAAAGCTTATCAGTAATCAGAATTTTGTAATGGACTTTATAATGCATCAAAAAATAAAGAAAAGTGATTGTCTGAAGAACCTAAAATGTTTCGCTCTGTACATGGGTTCAAAGTTAAGCAGTCATGTGGTTGGTTTTCTTCAAATTGTATTTTAAAATATCATCTAGACTCATATTTGTAACTCTTAACCCCCAGTTTGTGCAAATGCCTGGTTTTGGGTTTATGCACAGAAAGTTGTTCATACCAAAGCCAGAGTAATACCTTCAAAGTAATGCTCTTTGAAAATAGATCCTCAATCACATCCACACATTTGCAATGTGTGATGAGTTTGGAAGGGATATTGGCAGGGAAACAGGATAAGGGGGTGAGAAGTGAGAAACACATGAGCAGGCATCCTGATTTTAACATGGTAATAGGAAATAGCATCTTGTAGTTCTTTTAAAGACACAAAGCTCTGTAACAACAGAAGAGATTTGGTATTTATGAACATTCACATTTAGATGAAAAAGTACATGAAAGGAGGAGGGAATGTGGAATAAGTTTCTCACCTACCAATTGCATGTATGCATAACCTGTATTCCTGTAGAACTACTGATTGTATTTCCTGAGTTGGAGAGAGATTTAGGACTACCATATCAAAGATTTGCTACCTTTTCATGGTATCCTCTTTTAATACTTAAGAAAAAGTCAATAGTTAGATACATGTCTGAAGTGCTGCAGCATTTCAAAACGGTGCTCAGTGGAAGAGTGTGAAAATAACACTCCCATGGTTTGTCTGTATGCTAGTTCAGGATTGGGAAGGTGGAGCACAATGCCTATCTAAGGTCCTTACTATGGAGAGCTACTCTAATGACAGTTTAAGAAACCCAGTGTTTGCTTCTGACATTGACAAGTAGACCCATTAACTTGGGAACTGTGTTAGGTGTCTAAGCTAGGTGGGATTTGAGTTGAAATCAACACCCTTCCCTTTAGAGATTCATGGTTTTTTATATTTTATTTAATAATCTAGATTTAATTTGGATTTAGTTTTTGAGTGTAAAGAGCATGTCTAGGGGCCTCTGTTGCCTGAGAACAAGCAATGAGAAGAACCTACACCATGTCTTTGGCTCTATTTTCTTTCCTCTGGAGGAAAATATGCAGTGGGGATTGCTGTTGTTACATTCAAAGTAGTGACAACTTTTAATTAATCAGGAAAATTTTTTCACCAAGCTCCCTGACATTGAAAATAATATGGTCTCAATGTTCTGCTACTGTCTGTCTATAGCCAGAGCAGAGCCCTGTGGTTCTCAGGCCAGCCTCCCTCTGTGGCTGCTCACTCACAGAGCTCCTGGCCAGAACACTCTGGTCCATGCTCTCTTAGTCCTGACTAGTTACAGAACCTGTGGAGCAACAGAGCAGAAGATTGCAGTATAAGACATGATTTTTTCCTGTTCCTAAAAGCTGATATAACTGTTCATCCAGTCTGTTTTTAAACATGCCTGGAGGAGGAGTACAGTGGATGTTATTCTGCTTTTGCACTGTGCCAAGGCACTGAACTCATTGCTTTGGCATGTTTCTGTAAATTAAGCCTGAAAGAACATTTGGATATTTTTCCATTTCTTTGTTTTCCAGGAGGGAAAATTTACTGCTTCATTTACAGGATCGCTAAACTTTTGCAGATAGGTTAATGAGTGCTCTTCATGGAGAAAAGTCACAGTAATTGGAAAAGATAAATAAAGCAAACCACTGTATACAGACAGAACATCATAGGAATAAACCAGAGGACTCGTATGATTCATGCTTAGTTAGATTTTCTGGCATAAAGATGTTTGAAAAGAGAACACATCTGTTTTCTATTACATCTAATACTGTTAGTAGAAAGATTTCAAATTCTCAGAACACAAATCTTTCTGCAGTTAAAAAGTCCCAAAGACCTCACAGCAAAGTCAGTTGTCCCTGTGAAGTTAAGAGAATGAGCAGGGATTATGTGTTTGCCCATGTCCTTTGTGTAGTTGGTAACCTAGTGAGACAGGAAAAACAGATTGGGCACACCCTTTGCTCTAACAGAAAAATGCAGCTACAAATGAGCACTGCAGCAAATGACTTAGTCATTACTAAGGATTTCTCATCGTTAAATAATTTCTAGATTGTTTAAATCCTCCTACAGCTGTACCCTTTTGTGTGGATTCTTTTCCACATCAGTGTGACTGTACATAGTTGCAGGATTTCCTTGCATCCACTGTATGCAAGATCCAGACAGTTTAAGATTCAGTTTTGGGCTCTCCTTCCTTGTTCAAAACAAGGAAGAAAATTGTTTCTTTACTAAAGTTTGTTCTTGCAAAGAGTATTATCAAATAAGTAAAGATAAAATAGAGGTTTTTCTTGATCAAAATAATTAAACATAGCAGGAATATCAGAGGGTGGGTGTTGGGTCTTGTGGCATACTCTGTAATGAAACACACACACTGAGAAAGAAGGGTTGAGTACAGTAATTGTAACTGCAGCATAGAATCAAGTTGCTGATGAGAATAATAAATATAAACCTCTGCCAAAATATACCCTAAAAAATAGATGAAAAGAATTTAAATGCTTGATTCTTTAGTAATTTAAACCTTGGGGCTTCCAGTAGAAGTAGCATGTAAGCAGCTAGAGAACATGACAGGCTAAAGAATTTAGTGTATATTGCTACCTTCAAACCAAGAGGAATAATAAAATGGTTGGTACTGTGAGTTAGTTCCTTATCCAGACATGGGTGTGAAGTTTCACTTCACTTGGTTATTTAGGCAGCTAACAGGAAGTGCTAACCACAGCACTAACGGATTAATTAGATTTGGCACAAATGCAACTCAGTGTTTAGTAGTTGATCATCAGTAGTTCATTGATTTCATGCTTATAAACTAGGTATTTTCCTTTGCTCACTGTGGGGAAGCTGTTGTAGGCCTGGTAAGGTTCAAAATCAGCTTCTAAATAGGGATTTTGCATTAATTTTTTGTGTCATCTCCAGTGGTAGATCAGAATGTTTAAACTGGTTGCAGAACAGGGTTTTTGCTTTACTCCTGCAAAGCTTGAAAAGTTTAAGAGACCAGACAGATTGGGCATTATACCTGTGGAAGTCTTAGGGATGGCCAAAGAGGTACTGAAACATTTAAGAAACAATACTAATTTGTTTTGGTCTTCTACTAAAACAGCTGATGAACAAAGGGTCAGAGGATGCATTAAGCTATTCCAGTAGCAGAAGCTGTCCCATTCAATGGTGTCAAGAGACTAGTGTGACCTGGAATTAAATGGGCAAATGTTGATCTGCTTAGGCAAGAGGAAGAAAGCTGGAATAGGTGCAGCAAAGAACAGTGTCCTTTGATGATGAACAAGTGGTAGAAAGTCTTTTCTGCTGGAAGGAAGGGAGTCCTTGTCATCTTGTAAGTCATGGTTTCAGATGGAGGTCACATGCAATCCTGACTGAACGTAAAAAGTCTTAAGAGTTCGGAGGAGCCCAACAAGTTCACAGTAGCCATGCAGAGAACTGGGGTCTCGTTACCTGTCAGAGGGAGCAGACCTTGCAGCAAAGCACTAAACATCAATGAACTGCTGATGGACATGATCTCCCAACAGCTCCTGAGGTCTGATGTAGCTGACTTAGCCCAAAGATTAGAGACCTTAGAGAACCATGTCAGAAAAAAGGCTTTCTCTTAAGACTTGTACAAAAGTGACAAAGATGAAACCTAAGATGACTTTGAGGCATTCCTTGTTACTTTGGAATGTATTACTTCAGTTGTTGAGTAGCTTATGATCAAAACCAGACTGGACATGGTCATGGGTAACCTGTTCTAGCTGACTAAGCTTGAGCAGAGGCACTGGACTAGATGATCATGAGTGATTCCTTCCAACCTCATCGGTTCTGTGCTTCTGATAAGGGAGAGGTGAAACATCCCAAATCCAGTGAACAGGACAACTTTTGGAAAGGCAGAATAGTGCCCAAAGCTTAAAATTTGGCTAAAGTCTAGAAGCAGACGAAGAGAGTTTATAGATTGTATATTAAATTTCTCAGTCTTGTTAGAGTGGAAAAAGACTGGAGACTGTTGTTGCCCAGCCTGCTAAAAGAGGGGCAAATGAAGGCATGTAGATAGAGAGGCAATGTATAGAGGCAGCTGGTTGCAAACAAGTCTATGTAACTGATTCCCTCTTCAGTCTGCTGAAGGGGATCACTATTTTAAAAACGGTTACTAGGCATTCAGATGTGCAGTTATCATTTGTACAGGGCGGATGAGGATGTAGAAATGGAAATGTACAGTGCAAAATTTGAAAGGCACTACAGGTGAATGGCAATTCTTGAGTTAATGTCACCAGATGGGAGGGTGTGGTTGCTGAAACATTCATCCTGCTGATTTGAGATTACTTTGGGTGGCTTCTGAATTCTTTTGAAGTCACTCCATAAGCTCCAGTAAGCTTATATCAAATCAAAAGGTCAAGTCTATATAAATTTTCTACAAATGTGTATAGGAAAATACTTTCTTTCTCTTTTTTTTCCCTTCTATGGCACCTCAAAATATGTAAGTTTCTGCAGCTGAACAGAAGTTGTGATGTGTAAAATCCGGAAGGTTTATTTGGAGGAAATTGATGTTTTATATATAGGTATCCTAATGTACTTTGCAAAAAATTAATTTATGTTCTCGTAACACAGTATGCAAGAGTATCTATGATAGTGTTCTTGCTCAACGTGAAAAAATACCCTTGCGTCCTTAGCTGCTCCATGAAAAAGCTCTGTAACTTCAGGGGACCTCAGTTAGGTTCTTTGTGTACAGATCTTTTTTTTTTCACTTTGGCAGCAAAGCTGGTATGTTATTTGTGACACATGATCTTTGAAATATTTACAGGGTAAAATTATCTTGTTTTTTTTTAATTGAAAAAAAATCTCAGTTATTCCAGTAATCCACTTCAGTATGGGAGTAAACTGCTACTACATGCTATGGGAATGAAATACAGTGCCAGGTATCACATGAGACTAGTACCACACTAAGAAATTTTGCCTAAAAGTAGTCTCTTGGGCTAAAAGTACATGCAATTTTCATCTTTCTGGGAGAGGGTGGGCATGACAGATGTAGTCCCAAAGTAGGCAGAAGTAGACTCAGAAGAGTCCATCCATGTCAGATCCCTCTGAAACCTTCCTTTGGTAGACTGCTCTAGAACCATTATAAACATTCTGAGAATTTAGAAGTGAGAAGATTAACCTGTTCCAAAATACAGAATATGTGCAAGAAGATTAATTTTGTGATTCTCTAGTAAGCACGTTGATTGCATTTGTTCTGTTTCACTGTTTTCATTACAAAGACGTGGTTGTGTCTGGTTTTGTGTCTGTTTTGTGTAGTACAACAGCTGTTGTACCTAGTTTATGTTCACTAAAGAACACCAACACATTTGAGTATAATGAAACAGAAATTAAAAATTAGCAATATGCAATCATTACATTACATTTGCAATGGTCTTTTGTTGTGCTTTGAGTTTTCAAGTAATGGCTGGAGTTACTTGGTTGTCTAACAGATGCTAGCAAAAGAAAAATGGTAACCCCTATTTGATGTATATTTGCATTCTAATAATGATTTTTATTTAATTTCAGATTAATCGGCAGTGCATCTGTAGCACTTAAAGATCTTGTAGGTAACCAAAGCAGATCTTTTCCCTTCAAACTCATACCTCTACTGAATGAAAGGGGACAAGAAACTGGAGTGAGTGACTTACATCTTCTTATTTTACTGTATTCTTGATCAAAATGCTCCAGCAGGGCTAATATCAATTTAATTCTTGGAAATGTCTAGCAAAAGCTCCAGACAAAGGAAATTTATAACCAGAAAGAATTAAGTCTATACAATTTTGCTTTCTCTGTACATATTATGTATTTGTATGTATGTGTTATGTGTTATGGACCACAGAGTATGCATGGAAATCAGCCTGATGTTGAAAAAGTGCATTTTCCAAGTACCAGATAGAGTTCTCATATGCACCTTTTCTCCATATGCTTTGTAACAGCTACTTATGTCAAAGCACATGATCAAGTACATGTTCACTGCCAGCTCCCTTCAGAAAGTTACACAAGAACTTGCTTAACTTGATTTAGCACATGTTTAGATTTCAATGGTTATTAACTTAGTTATTAATTAAGTAGGTTTTGGAACCTGGGACCTTACTGTGTTTGTGCAGTGTAGCTGCCAAGGCACTTCATACTGCATTCTGGCCTACTCAGTCATGAGAGACTCTAAGAGTAATTTCAGTCTCTGAGCAGCTGCAGTTTAAAATTATGATTAGTTGGTCACAGGGTTGGGCTTTTTTTGCTGACTCCTCATATTACTCTGGCAACTAGTAATAATAATGGTTTGTTCAATAATCCAAAACCACAGTCAAGCAGAAAAAGGACAATTCTATAATTAGAATGGAAAATGATGTATTGTTTTTCTTCCAGGATGGAGATATGAACGAGCAATTAGAGAAGCCAGATAGGAAAATTTAGTTATGGTTCAGACTTGTTAAGTTGTTGATGAGATAGTATTATTTCTCTACTGCCTTTGTTTTTCTGTCTGCAAATTTAGAATATCACCTTGTCTGCCATGGATATTGTAGAACTAAAGCTAACATTTGTAGAACACCTTACATGCTTGTATTGTGACAGATTTTTCTAAATATAAACACAGCAACTCCATTTCTTAGATATTATTTTAGAACCTAGTCCATTTGCTGAATTTGTGTAATCTTTATTGTTTATATGTATTTCTAGCTTAATAATAGTTTATTAACTTACTAGTAGCTGAAACTTTTTAAAACTGTTGTGCCCATGAATAGTTAACTGTTCATGCACAGAGTTTGAACAACTTACTGCTTTGAATCAACTGTTATGAATACTGTGGGCTACATAAAAAACTATTTCTCTATAGGCAACAATTGATTTGGTAGTAGGATATGAGCCACCAGCTGGACCTGCAAATCCAACTGATCCAGGAGGGACCAGTGCACAGGAAGGTATTTCATCCTTTTCTCAGAACATTTTTCTTAAAAGCTCTAGGAGCTGTTTAAGGTAAGGCAAGAGGGTGATTCAGCAGCTGTTCACCGGAAGCAAGCATGTCAAGACTGCTAGATATTATTTCAAAGAAATTAAGGATGATTCAGAAGGTAAGAAAAAAATTGGCATTTCCTGACATAAAATGGATTTTAGCATAATTTTCTCTATTTGTTTAAAAACTTTTCAAAATGGCTTTTGTTTAGGAAAGAAAGATTTTTGAATGCTCAAGGAAACAGCAATTATCTGCAGCAATTCTAGGGTTAACCAAAAAGCAGAGACGTTCCATCTATTATTTTCAATGTCAGGGAGCTTGGTGAAAAAATTTTCCTGATTAATTAAACCTCTTTCCCCTTGTAGAACAATTAAGTTTTGGAAGACACTGTTTTATATTAGGTTGATATTTGACTAGGCAATGAAATACTATGATCAGTAGGGAATATTCTTTATTCTCTCTGTATATCATATTGACCAGGCTTTTGCTGAGAGATTTTTTGAGATCTGTTTTTCCAGACTCTTAAAAGAACTGTGAAATAACTGACTTTTGCAGTTGATTGGACAATAATAAGCCTAATAACAAGGCTGTGTTTGTGAAGAAAGAAGGAAGTTTAATAAATGTTTTGTAAATTTAGTTTCGAGAAGTAAATCGGTTTGACCATTATTTGGTGATAGATAGTAGCATAAGAAGGAAAAAATTGAAATCAGGAGTCTTCTGGAGGGAAATTTTGATTATACTGACTCCTCTCAGATGTGTTCTTGGAGAGCAAAAGGATAAGTAATATAAACACAAAAGTTGTGTGTTAAATTACTGCATTTCAAACTAATTTTATAGAAATGGAGACTTGAAGGCTAAAAATGCAAATTCACCTTTATGAGATTATTTGATAGCTTTTAAATTTTTTTCAATTATAGCATACAGATAAAATAAAAAATGGCAGTTTTTTCCCATGAAATGAAATCACTTTCCCTGAGACAGCTACAGCTCAGTTTCAGGAATTAAAAATTAAGTGCTAGGGTAATCAGTTAGCTGCATGGATCCATTCAGGCAAATGCATTTTGAGAGACATTAGAGAGGTGGGTGGGGTCTTCTGCTTATAAAATACTTAGCATGTCAGTCTCTCTGGTTTTATACATCTCTTACAAGGACCATGAAGGACTTCATTATACAAAGTGATCATCAGCCTGTAATTTATGAAGTTAGAATACATTCTGTTAATGCCAACCACCAGAGACACAGCTCTTTCTTCCTCTAAATTTTTCCATAGTCACTGCTCAGTTAAGAAAAGCTGTAAACATAAGGAAGTGATCACTTTTGTGGTCTAGATATTTATGGATCCTATTTTGCAATACTGGAATCTCAGAGTATGATTCAGTATTATAGTGTCATGTGGCTGTAGAACTGTCTTCCACAGAGGTATGCTGATTTCAGAGCTGTCAAAGATCCTTACTGAAAAACTTATTCCACACTTAAATGTTGTGGTGAAGGATTCAGTTTTATTTTGGATGGCCGACCCTAAACGTATTTGTGCATTCAAGATTCTGAACTAAAAAGCAATGCTGTGCTATAGCCTAGTCTTGCTGCTGGGAAACAGCAAGATTCATTCAAAAGCAATGTTTATTCAGCTGGAATAAAATGAATCCCTTGTGGTGAATTGTGAACTAGTTGGAGAATGATTACAGCTCAGCTTTGCTTGAATTGGTTGATTAAAAAAATGTATGGGAATTGTATTAGACACTCTGCATCCAGAAGAGAGACTGGTCTAGATTTAGTTTGGTTAGGATAAAGTTGTTCTTAACGACTAGCTTTCAAAAGGAGTTGGAAGAATGTAAGTTGGCAAAAACATTGTTGATGTGAGCTAATAATAGAATTTTAGTGGAACTCTTGGATATCAGACTCTTACTCCTGTAACTTCAACAGCAAGTTCTGTTATTTATTAATTACACTGGTTTTTTGCTGTATGAGATGGAGAAGATGATGGAGGTTACGAGGATGGGTTGGATGGTCCAGTTGGTGGTATCACCCCAACAGTTCCAAGTGGCACAAAGGAAGCCCAGCTGGCTAAACGCATCACCAAAGGGAAGAAAACGCGGAGAATCCTCTCTAACAAACCACAAGATTTTCAGGTACTAGATTTATTAAATATTGCATGTTTCCTTTTTCTGCTGAGCATAACAGGCTTTTACACAGCCTGAGCATAATTTAATGTCAGCTTATCTAATGCACCACAGAGATAATTAGCCACTTCATTTGAAAGCCAGGATTTCAAAATTATTCCTCAAATGTTCCTGTTACTCAGATGTCTGATTTGTACAGTTCTGACTGAAATAGGGTTGAACCTTATTTGCTGTATAGTTGTACAGATTTCAAACTACTATAGCACCTTCAAAAATAAATGGTAAAGGCAAGTGAAAAATCTCCTGTGAAATAATTAGCCCTAACTTGTCTTGTAAAATTAATTACTGTCATAATTAGGCTTGCAAAATCTGGTTCATATCTGTCAGCTACTTCAGGTGTTGGCTAACATGTTTGGTGGTATAATAAGGAATTGTTGTGATCAGGATCGCCAATAACATAGAGAATAAATCAGTACAAATATTTGATTTTTTTCAGATTCGTGTTAGAGTCATTGAAGGTCGTCAGTTGCCTGGGAATAACATAAAACCAGTAGTCAAAGTTCATGTTTGTGGTCAGACACACCGGACAAGAATCAAAAGAGGAAATAACCCATTTTTTGATGAGGTAAGTGGTGTAAGAGCACTCTAGCTGAAGTGTTGATGCTATCAAATGTCAAGAAGTAGTTAATACAGCCTTCATTATGATCAGTTAATAAGAATTTACTAATATTTATGGGTAATTATGCATTATGCCATTCCCAGTCCCTTTCTTTATGTATTCACATCACTAAACACATCTCTGTCACTGACAGTCTTAGCAGATAAAACTAACTAGAAGGAAGTCAAACTTCATATGAGACATATGGAATGTTTTCTTGGTGCAGTTGGCCATGTGACAGAATCACTTTGAATAGTTGTGTTCAGGTTATAAAAGTCACAGAAAAATTAATTAGAAATCATTGTTGAGCTCTGTGGTGTGTGCAGATGAGTGCTCAGTGCAATGCCAAAGGAGTGCCACAGAATCTGGAGATGTCACTGCCTTGCTACCCGTGATTTATAAAAGCACAACTAGATTTCTCTGTCCAGACAGGGGGTCTGTGCATCAAACACACTGAAATACAGGAGAGAATTCAAAGCCACCTAAGGGACACGAGACTGATCCCATAGCTGAAAGAGTAATGTTGCAAAACTGAAGTGTAATAGATAATGAGGATGACTGTCATTATCTGGGCACTTGTGGAAAATTCAGAAGATTTTGGAATTGCATGGCAAGCATGTTTAACATACGCAGGCAAGACCAAGGAATTTATAAAACTTTAAAACTTGAAGTAAGCTGTAGGTAGCAGTCAAAATTTAAGAAGCCATGGAAAAAATAGGGAGGGCAGAAAGTCGGTTGCACCTCATATTGAAATGATTCCTTGGCAGTCCATAGTAGTCTAAAACTGGAATACAAATCACTATTACCACTAACCCTAAACAAGGCCTCTTTGACAACTACAACAAAGATGGTTAGACCAGGATTTAATGTTCTGGGTAATAAACTTTGTAGTTTCTGAAGTTGTTCCCCTGAGAAAAATATGAAGTGCAGAGCAAGGAGGGAAGGGAAGTGCTGGAAATTTGCAGCACAGTTATGCTGACAGTGTTTGCTCAAATGGAAGTTGTGACTGTCTTGTCTGTGTTGTACTGAGTCAATTTACTAAATTCAATTTTTCATTCTGCACTAAGTTACCACATAATATGTCCAGCAAGGAGGTGGGGTGAAAGTACTGGATCAGGCATCCTTCATATGCCTCTTAAAATAATGTTTTTGCATTTTATGCTCAAGAAATTATGTGCTTATCACTTTAAGACAGGGTTTTTTGCTTATTCCTATTATTTTTACCTTGACAGATATTTTTCTACAATGTCCACATGACTCCTTTAGAGCTGCTCGATGAAACTGTTAGCATTCGGGTAAGAAAAACCAGTGCATATTCACAAGGCTGCTGGATACCTGTAGCATCCTCTGGCCATTTCCCAGGTTGTTTAGGAACATTCCTGTTTCATGCTTCTCTGTCTTTTTAGGTGTATGATTCTCACTCTCTACGAGCAGACTGTCTGATGGGTGAATTTAAGGTGGGTATGAAGAAAGATCCATATCGGGACTAAATTAAATAAAATGAGAGAAATATTTTAAGTATTTTAAATGTTTACATTTATACTTCGTTTTCATGGGGTCAAAGAATTACCTGATGATGTCTTGCTTCTCAAGCTAGAGACCATTTACCCAAAGCACTAATAAACAGGTTTTTTTATTTGAGTAGAAGATTATTGTTAAAAAAAATTGTGTGGTTTATATACCAAGTTCTCCAATTTGCATCCAGGTAACTTTTTCTTCTTTTGTGGTCAGGTGATTATTTGATGTGAGGTAGGGTTTGAAGAGATAATTTTATTAGCTAGCTAATAGGCAGAATAGTGGTATGTATGGTGGCATAAAGATACATGTTCTCAAATAATGTGGTGAGGTCTTCCTTTGGTCAGAAGTTAAGCAAAAACAATGGTGGAAAATTCATTTAGTTAGAGTAATTTCTATGGTTTTGATGATATTAGTAAGATGGTCTTTATTTGGATATGTTATTGTCAACTCTGGGAAGTGGACATCTGCCTGCCAAGAATTCCCATGTAATGTAATTCCCATGTAATTCCCTTGTAATGGCTACCAGGATCAGCTGTTACAACACTTTCAGTATCACTATTGGCTGTCTTTTCTGCTTGCTTATTTAGTACTGCATAAATTCAAGAGGTCTCTAGACCAGCTTTTTACAAAAATATGCAAAGAGGGAAGAGTGCTCTTTTCTAGATGAAACACTTTCTGCCTCAAAGCTGATTGCTTTTTGCATTTCACTTCTTATCTTCTTTGTGATTTCTAGTGATGAAATGTGGTGTATTGCTGTGTGGAAGATTGATTATTCACTAAGCAGGTGACAGCACGTCACTCAGCTGCTTTCTGCCCCTGCAGGCACACATTCCAACAGGGTAATTCTGTCTAGAAAATCACTCTTTCAGACTTCACCTGCAAGGAATACTGGCCCCAAGTGCCATGAGCAAACATACTTACATTCCTGAACATGTTTCAAATCTGATCCAATGAATGAGGCAATCTTGTCCAGATTTGACACACTGGGAAGAGAAACACTCATAATTCTTAATAAAGAAAAGGAAATTATTAATTGAAAAAAAAAAAAAAACAACCAAATTTCACTTCTGGAACTGAAGGATGAAATGTTGAGCAGGAAGAAGGAGCAAAAGTGTTCTGATAAGCCTGTCTGAACACAAAATAATGAATGAGTGTAGGGAATTCAAGAAGCAGTAAGCCAGCCCCATCTTATGTCTCTGGTAAATGAAAAAGCTGGGGATCCAAGAATATAAGAAAATAACTACATGTATTATCTTTTCTTGCATTTTGTTCTTGGCTGCTCTATCCCTTTGAAATCCCTCATTTTTCAGTGTAAGATGTTTTCTCTTTCTCCTCCTAGTAATATTCTATGTAAACTGTCTTGCGTTTGTGACAAGAGAACAATGTAGTACTGCCCATGAAAAACATGGGGGGAGTTGCCCCACCATTTTTCTGTTTTGGTATTTCTTCAGAGGTAATGCCTTTGATCTTTATTTCAGATTGACATTGGCTATGTTTATGATGAGCCTGGTAAGTAATGGTTACTTCAGAACTTCTTTCCTTGAAACTACAAGTTGAAACATTTCATTGAATTTCTAAAGTAAGAGAAGAAACTTAATGTAAAGTTATTTAAGTTAGCTGCTTTAAGTATTAACTTCCAAATATCCAACAATATATAACTCTTTTCAGTGAATTCACAATGAAGTACAAGCCTCTTTTTTATCAAAGACCTAAAATTTGAAAAATGCAAAAACATTTGATAACTATGTCCCTGAACTAGTATGCCAAAATAGTTTAACACCAGGTTTCTTGTTTTGGATGACTCTATTGAGACCTGTCTAGGACAGGATTATTTTGTTAAATAATTAGTGCAATTTAGGATAAAGCATACTTTTGAAATAGCTCACTGCTTATATGACGTCTGCCATTTTGTAATGGACATTACTGGGGACAGTGGTGATATTTGTTTTATTTCAGGCCATGCAGTCATGAGAAAATGGCTTTTGCTGAGTGATCCTGAAGATACAAATTCAGGAGCCAAAGGCTATATGAAAGTCAGCATGTTTGTCCTGGGAACTGGAGATGAGCCACCAGTAAGTTTAATTTAAATGTTTTTCTTCCACTCTCCATCCCACAGATACTTATTTATGTCCCCCCAACATTGTTTTAATACTGTATAATTTGCTCTGTGAGCAGTACTTATAAGACAGAATCTACTAGTGGTTTCATCCTGTACTAAGTGGCTAGCTCAAAGCTTGTTTGGTTATTCTGCTCACTTAAGCAACCTCCACCATTTGTGGATGCTCCTTCACGTACTGGAAGCAGAGATGTGTTAGCCTGGCTTTGTGTGCAAGCTGATGTGTAACTCTCCTTAGCTTAGCTAAGCAGGCACAGTCACTGATACCAGTTCCAGGACTAAGTCAGGGATGTCTCCACTACTACAAAACATAGACAAGCCCATAGAGAAACCAGAGTACTACCCAAATTTTCCTGGTGAAGATCAGACCCCTCAGTAATTACAAGTCAGGCACAAGTAATTTGATGCAGATGAAAGCAGCAGGTAGTTTAAACAATCCAACCCTTCCTGTCTGCTGTTCAGTCAAGGTGAAAACAGGTGATTTTTTCTTGTAATGCTTCACTTACCAGACCATTGCCTGTATTTTTTCTTTTCTTCCTGTCTGATATTTTTGCATACTGTTCTCCTTAGCTGAATATAATGTGGTTCTCAGAACCGTGGCAGATTGCCTTTTAGTTTCATATTAACTGTTCCTCTCTGCTGTTCTCACACTTCTTGAAATCACAAGGATATGTCTAGTTGTTTGTGGTGTGTTTATTTTTAAATGAGGAAGCAGTAAGTTATATCAGACTTGTAAGCTTTTCCTAATTCTAATAAATGCCTTCTCATGAGATGAGTGTGAAATTTGCATGAAGTTGGCATTTTACATGTGCCAAAATCATCATTGTCTGATGATGGTGATTTTGAAAGTGTGATTATAGTGGGCTCCTGCAATTGGGTACTTTAGAGATAAAACTGAAAGTAAAATAGTTTAGCTAGAATTAAATTTTTGTGGCTTGATAATTTGATACAGTCTCATTCTTCATCATGAAACTGACACCAGTCTTTAGCTAATCAACAGTTTAGTTAATTACCTTAATTCTAATTCTGTACATTGCCTTGTCTTTTTTGTCTACAACTGTGTCCCCCAACAGGTTGAAAAAAGGGAGAGAGATAATGAAAGTGATGATGTGGAGAGCAATCTTTTATTACCAGCTGGGACTGCACTTCGATGGGTCACTTTCCTTCTCAAAATCTACAGAGCTGAGGACATTCCACAAAGTATGCAGCTTCTCCCTACTTGTCCATTGGTGTTTGCATACTGTTAGAAATAGTTATTTGTGTTAGCTGCTCAGAGTAGAATATAGGTGACTTTTTATCCCTTACTAGCATGTTGCCAAATAGCAATGTCCTCAAATACATGTATAATGTTTCTCAAATACAGTGATGCCTTTAAATTCAGGAGCACATCAGCACTTCTTATGATGGCTGAAAAATCTCTATTCTTAAAATTGCTCCTATGCCAAAATTCTCAGTTTTTACCTGCAACACTTCTGAATTTTCTTTATCAGGTTAGACTTTATCCTTCCTAGATCTGTGAGCTGATTTTGGTAAGATTGCAATGGGCAATTTATTATTTAGGAATAATAATAGTAATAATAATAATAATAAATAATAATAAAACAACAACCTTAATTTAATCTTTGACACCTCTCCAGTGGATGATGCTTTTGCACAAACTGTCAAGGAAATATTTGGAGGAGAAGCAGACAAGAAAAACCTGGTAGATCCATTTGTAGAAGTTTCTTTTGCTGGGAAAAAGGTAATTTATTAAATATCTGTACCTTTGAATTCTAATTGTAGTCTTGAGAACAGGTTTCATAAGCAAACATGAATTTTTAAGTTTACTGGAAATATGGAAATTTAAAAAATGAAAAAAAAATAAAGTTAACTTTGTAAAATTACAAATTTCAAGGTACAATAGAAAGGGTGTAAAACTGATGACTAATGAAAGGAATGTATGACTAAAGGCTAGAACTGGCATATGCCAGATTGCTTGCCTGCCTATTGTTCCTGATTGCTTTTAGTATTTGGTGATACAGATCATTCTGCACAGATTAACTGCATTTGTACATTTAAAAATGATGTGTTCCTTAGAATGCCAAATTTGATCTGGAGCACAATTGCGCAACTTATATTCATTACTAGTAAATTTTTTGTCAGTCATTTAGTATGCTGCATAGTCAGGTTACCACACCCTGTAGTGTAAAAGATCTTAACAAGACATGACCAGCAAATAATGCAACCTCTCCCCTATGATATATTCTTCATCTACCGTAAAATCTCCATAAAGAAAGTTGGATTAAAGTAATTCCTTCATCTCATTTCTCTGCAGTGATAAAAGCAGAATAAATTGTGGCTTGTGGAATTAACAAGCTTTAATAATTTCATTTATTTGTCGCTAGTGAAAAAAAACAGGATAACCCAAATCTCATATTTAAACACTGTTTCAATATTTTCTTTTCCTCTGAAAGTCATTCATGCTGCATATGCAGATTACTCTAACTGCACTTATCAGTGGAAAACTCATTGAACATCAATGGCTCATTGCAGCTTTAATCCAGGATTCACTTACTAAGGATTCACCCCTAATTTTTCCAATCAGATGATGATGTGTGCTAAATCATAGCTAGTAAATGGTTTTTTTTTCTGTTTTATCTTTGATGTTGTTCTGTTGTATATTTGATTTCATCTTTGGCAGGTTTGCACAAACATCATTGAGAAAAATGCTAATCCAGAATGGAATCAAATTATTTATCTTCAAATCAAGGTCAGTTTTTTTACCCTTGTTTCTGTAGTAACCAGCCTTTTTCTTGGAACTCAGGGCATTGACTTTGCAGAGGTGAAAAAAAGTAATGAGTTTTTTTACTTTCATTACTTTTTTATTTCAGTTTCCCTCAATGTGTGAGAAAATAAAACTTTCAATTGTTGACTGGTGAGTTATGACTTTCAATCAAATTACTTAAGAAGCTAAATAATAATAAGCAAAGAATAAGAAAATATGAAAATAAGATAATAAGAAAAGAAAATAAGATAATAAGAAAAGTCTGGTTCTATAGATGTGAGGTATTTTTACAATGCATGAGAGTATTTAAGCAAGTGTTTAAGTACCTTTATGGTTTCTTTACCAGAGATTTGATTAGTGTAACATGAGATTATTTTTAATTGTGTGCAATGAGAACTGAGCACTGTCACTGTTTAATGATAGTGTAAAAGTCAGGTGACTTATTCATGGATTACAGCCCACTTTTGTAACTTGTCATTACTGGTTTTGTTCGTAATATTGAGGCATTTCAAGTCATAGAAAATGTATGTACTAGTAGCTTGCCACTGGGTGTGATGACTAGCATTATATTTAAATAAAATCTTTCTGTTTTTTCCTTTTTTGTAGGGATCGACTTACAAAAAATGATGTAGTTGGAACAACATATTTAAGTCTCTCAAAAATTGCTTCTTCTGGAGGAGAGGTTGAAGGTAATTGCTTGAGCAGTGTGTAACACTATCTTCTCTTGTGTTACACAGAATGGCAAAGATCTGTGTTCTAAGAAAGTATATGTTTATCTATAGTTTCTCAATTCCCTGGCAACAGGATTGTCTATTCCTTTTGAAATATTCTAAACAATGCTCCTAGAAAACATTCTATGGGACTTAAAAAAGTAAAGTATTAAAATTTTAATGACTAAACTACATCATGATGGAAATAGCAATAATTCAAGATTTGGTTTCCCACTATATATATATGTAAATGAATTGAGTAAATTTGCCAGTACTTTCCCAAATTCAGAAAATGATGTGATATCACAATCTACCATGTGTAAGATACGCAAATTTACTTAATGCTTAATAAGATATTTAATTTCAAGACAATCTGGAGTCACTGTTTCAGAACCATTTCTTCTTTGGACACTGGTAAACAAGACTCCTTTTGCTACTTCATAAGAGTATCTGTTCTGTCTCTGAGAAGAGAACCTAAAAGCTGTAGAGTGTTCCTGAGTAGTTATCCTAAAGGAATATCTAGAACCACATACTCATTTCCTGGACACCACTGGGCTGCTTGCAGATGCTGGGGAACCTGGGTCAGTCTCTGCTCTGATCAGCAGCTGACTAGAAGCAGGCACTTCTTTGCACAAGTGCTCTGTATTCTTATTTTGTAACTCTGACTTTGATTGCACTGCTGTGATTGCAGACAATTGATTTATATGCTTCAATCAGTAGAGATGTCTGGATATGTAATTTCATACAGCTAAAACCCAAAACTGATTAACTGCAAGAAAACAAGTTAGACAAGATATGAGGTGCCTAACATATTGTTCCCATTGGGAAATAGCTTTGCAATAAAACTCTTCTTTAAAATATTATAAGAAATACTTTTTCTGCCAGTATTTTGGAAAATATTAGAAAAAAATCCAGTTACATTTATGTTCTAATATAATCTTGTGATTATTGATCATTTCTTTGTGATCTACATCTGTAATCATCTCTTTTTATAGCAAGATCTTTCATACAATTGGGCCAGCTCCTACACTAGGATTCTGTGTTAAATTGCCAGAAAAATTGTTTTATCTTTTTAGTGAACATAGCTTGGCATATTAGTTATCCAAACAGCATTGTAAAGCTCAAGGTTAAACAGGCTTAACATGAATTCATCTGACTGTCTACAATAGTTTGAAGGACACTGTCTCAAAACCATTTTCAGCATTGTCACAATAAGAATCTAAATTAATTATTTTTTCTGTTGTATTTATAAAATCTCTATGATATGTACTTGTCTGAAACCAATTTGTCTTTAAGCTGGTGGCTTTATCAGGTGTTTAGAAACAAAATTAGTGGCTCCAATCCTATGCTGACTTGAGGCAAGAATTGGATGGAATTGTATTTTCAGTCACATAAAAGCTTATGAAGTAGTCCTCTTAGAAGGGCTGCTGTTGAAGTAAGACTTCATGCAAATATTCTTTTTATATATCCTGTGCACAGCCAGAAGTAAAAGAAAAAGGCATTGGTAAAGCCAAGACAGAGGGGTTGGGCTGTTGGGGAGAATTCAGCTCTGGAGAGATCCCTTGTACTCCCCTATGTGTGTATCCTGAGCTGCAGCTGAGGCACAGAGCATTTATCAAACCCAGACACTCATCACTGGGAGATTAGTTTGGTTTCTCTCTCTGCTCAGGTACTGGCATTGGAATAGCCATTTCTATTGTCTTCTTTTTAGTGCTGTGCCTGAAGCCTCTTCTGGCTTCTAAAGGATTGTGAAACTGAACTAGTCTATAGTCCTCAGTAAATGTAAATAGATACCCTAAGGAGCCCTTATGTAGTGGGGTTTTAAAATGTCCTTAAGATTTTTAAAGTAGTTTAAAAAATAAATCTATATTTTGTGTGGAGGAGAATTGTACAAAGCTGAAAAATAAGCTCTAAAATAAGCTATTTTGTCAGATATATGCTGGTTTTTTGCCCTTTGGAATTTATACAGGAAGAGTAATACCTTCATGTATTAACCAGAAGCAAAATTCTAGCCCATTTGAAATTTATTTTGTCTCAGGCTTTCAACTTTATTTTTAAGGGAGATTGCATTGTGATGTGTGGGTTTTTTTAAATGCTATTGTCACTCGTCATGTAACTACTTCTCTTTTCATAATATAGATTTTTCATCTTCAGGAACAGGGGCTTCATCATATGAAGGTTTATCTCTTCACCTGTTACTGATCTTGTGTTCCATTGCCCAAACTGAAGAGTATTGCCTAAGATACTCCATCAGCTTCAAAATATTTTTAATAATTCTTTGTCTAAAAGATTTCACCATTGTGATTAAAGAGTATCAAACATAACTAACTCTATAAACCAGTTTTGGCACTGGAATTGGTTTGAAAATATTTCTGTTTGGCTGGTGCTTCAAGCTGTGTGTTAGAGATGAGCATGTAGTTGCTTCAATTACAGAGTGCTTAGTCTAACAATGGCTTGAAATTTTTAACTTAGCTATGAGATCATGGGTACATTTGCAACTGTAGAGCCCTGCAGAAGTAAATAACTGCCTTAAATAATTAGTGGCTATTTTGCTTATGCTTAACAAGCTATATAAACAAACTAATAAAATCTGATTCTGTTACTACCTGGAGAGGTGACATTTTCCAGGTGGACATCCAGGTTTGAAAGACTTTCTGGTAAATATTTAAGTAGTGAGAAAGAAATACAAGTGGAGTGCAGTTGAAAGGTAATCAACATTCATCCACATGGTACTTCATTTACTATCCTCCTTTCTTAATAAAGTAACATTAAGTTAGAGGCTGAAATAATTTCTCAGAGTCACTTTCTATTATACATGATCATTAGCCTTCTAAAAGTAAACAACCTAATTTTAAATTAAAAAATAGAAAATAAATTATTTTTATTCCAGTTTTGGGAGGTTTTTTTGTTGTGTATATGTTTTTAAATTTGTATTCTGTTTAATTTATTGGCATCAGTAAGTAGTGAATTTAACACATATCTGTATCTTAAACCTAGTCATACTGAGGTCTGATGTGAGCAGTTCAGTCTTAGAATTTTTTTTAAATTGGACATTATTCAAATTATTTTTTTCATTCAATTTTTGAACTGTTTCTGATTCAGAGGTAAGGGTGTGAAAATAGCCAAATGCAAAATAGAGAACTGCAAATCTTTATTTTATATTGTGCAGGTTATAGGTGACTTTGTTGACAGGAAATGACATCAAGACATCACATCCACTTTTACAATCCACTCGTGTCACTCAGTAGTGGCATAGCCACACGAGGCACAGCCCTTTACTGTCACTGTCCTACCTCAGCCTTCTTTTCCTGTGAGAAATAAGTGCATCCCTCTCTGTGCTGCAGGTCATTCCAGGAAATTTCTGTTGCAAAGTTTCTCATCTCTTTTTTCTGCTAGAGAGTGCATCTTTTCTGTGGCTGTTTATTTTGATCTTTGGCCTGTGCCTTTAAGTGATTGCAAATGTTGTTTTACTCAGCTTCACATTTTCTAGAAAACATGTTTTCTGTTAGCATAAGAGCATGTTACCCTTGCACATAAATTAAAACCATATATTTGGAGTGGGACATAAATTCCTCTCATTCTGTAGGATTTTTGCTGCATGAAGTGTTTTGCTGCATTTAGTGTAAGTGTTGTGCAGTGAAGAAGTTAGGTACAGTCAGTGGTATAATTAATTTAAATTCATATGGTATATCCAGAGAATAAAGTGTTCTCATATTACTAATACCTAACTAATATCTAACATTTCTTCTAATGGATTTGATAGCAATGTTACTTGTTTCTTTCTGGCTCAATATGGTAATTAACAAATATATAATGGTAATGTCTTCTGTTAGTAAACTCTGGAGAAACTGAAGTTGGCTTTTTACCAACATTTGGGCCTTGTTACCTAAACTTTTATGGAAGTCCAAGAGAATACACTGGATTCCCAGACCCGTATGATGAATTAAACTTTGGAAAGGTAAGTTTCTTTATTAATTGTTTTTCATAAAAGAGTTAACCCAGTTCTTTTTAATCAATGAATTAATTAATTTTAATTTTTTTTACACTACACACCTCTTGCTCTTTATTTTTGAATAATATTTTAAATTTAAGATTAATAAGGAAGTATGATAGTATTTTCCATTCTTATCTGGATTTGTTTTAAAGGTATTTTTGAAGGAGCAGCAATGATTTTGACAATTTTCACTAACTGCACCTTTGCATGCATTTGTATTTCTTCTTTCCTTGTTTGCATAAATATGATTTTCACTTCCAGCATTAAGCCAACTACTTTATTTCACTTGTTCCAATATGTACATCCATGCCTCTGCAGGAGTTCTGAGAACACTTTAGTGAAGCCAGAATCGTGTACAGCTAAAAAAAATCTATGCTTCTTTAGTGCATATATATAAAATTTGATTTGAAATGTGTTTACGTTACAGGGAGAAGGAGTTGCATATAGAGGGAGAATCCTGGTTGAACTATCTACATTATCTGAAAGCAAGCCTGTAAATAAAAAATTAGAAATGATTCCTAATGATGACTTACTGGTTGTTGAGGTAAATCCTTATTTCATTGTCACTGTTGGTAGTGGAGATGTGCCTTGGCTGGTTGTTTTTAGAGAGTGATCTAACTCAATAAAATCAGTACAGTAGTGTTCAATCTCCAAGTTAAGAGAGGCCTTTACTGGTGGCTGAGGAGTAGTGGCTACAAAAATGTTGTGCCCTTGTAGCAAGAAGTATTAATCTGAAACATTTTATAATATCAAATACATAATTTATTATACACATTATATTTTTTGGTTTCTTCTCAGAAAATAGTAAAAACATTGAAGCTGTTATTTCCATGTAGCTATTGCTATTGTTTTTCTAAAATTGTGGATCCCGTTTTGAGATACAACTGAAAAGGTTGTTTTGGTAGAAGTACCAGCGCAGACGGAAGTTCTGCTTGGCCGCTGTGTTTCACTCTGCCACGATGCTGCAAGACACGGGGGAGCCCATCCAGTTCGAGGTCAGCATCGGCAACTACGGCAACAAGTTCGACAGCACCTGCAAACCCTTGGCCTCAACCACCCAGTACAGCCGCGCCGTGTTCGACGGTAAGGACGCTCTGCTCTGGGGATGAAATATTCCAAAACTGCCCTTTGGATGTGCTGTTTGTAGCTTTGGAGTGTCAGCCCAAACTGCACTGAAAATGTGACAGAAAAGGGCGTGGGGGTCTTCAGAGCTTTTGAGGTGAAGTTGCATTTATGGATTACGTGCTGCAAGGCCCTACTAATAAGAGGTTATTAGTGAAATTTTGACAGAATTCAGTGAAATCTTTTGACCATGTACTACATATACACAAACTTTGCCAGGAGAAGAAATCACATTATTCTAGAGGTATTAAGAATTAAGTAGGGAAAACACGCTTTGAATATTCTGATTTAGAATAAAATAATAACTTGGTTTTAAGTCATACATCACTCAGCTTAGAAAAAAAATAGCTAGATCACAGGAAAATACATTTTGGCTATAATTTTTTTATTAACTGCAGAGAGTAGTTGTTTTTTTTTTCCTGTGTATTAAATGAAATAATCAGACTTACTCTAGAAAATTATTATTTGAATATTTTATTTCAAAGATAAAATTATATTAATGTGCCATCTACATCAGTATGTCATGGGAAAGAATATGTTAACAGCTAATTTATTTTTTAAACCCTGTTGGATTTTGAAACAATTTGAAGTGAACGTTTACCATTCAACAGATGTGGCTTGAAAACGCAAATCTTTTTGTGAATTTGGAGTAGCTTATATGTTCTTAATGATTTGTAGTACATAAATGATATGAATGTAGCAACAGTGTACAGTATCCATTCCTGTCATGAATTCTAACCCTTACATACAAATGTTTCACACCAGGTAATTATTACTACTACTTGCCATGGGCAAACACAAAGCCAGTTGTAACGCTGACTTCTTTTTGGGAGGACATAAGTCATAGATTAGACCCTGTGAATGTAATCCTAAACATGGCTGAAAGACTGGTAAGACATTTAAAATCTTTTTCATTTTATTAGTTTTCATTTAGAGGTGTAATGAAAAAGTGGCATTTTGAGCAAATTATGGAAATTTTGTGATACTTTCTCTCCTTTTTTCTTAGTCAAAATTAAAAGTTGCTTGGTGTAGCAAATGGCACTGTTAATCACAGGCCTGTATTTTAGCAAGGCTCAACACACTCCTGCTTGAAGCCACAGGGAGTTCCCAGGGAAAGGAAGAGTCCTCAGTGCTGGTTGGAGCTGTTAAGTCTGTGGGACTGTTATTTGCATGTTTTGTTGAATACAGTGGGGGAGAACATCAGAATAGCCCTGTTAAATACAAATTAGGTTTAAACATGAGTCTTTTATTGGTTTGGCCTTTACACAGATGAATAAATAAGATCAAAATCTTGAAACTCCTTCTGACCATAAACCACACTGGAAGTTTATAAGTGCAAATTCTTTTCTTTTAAATTCCTCAGCAATCCAACTTAGCCACCTTAAAATCAGGAATGCAGGCTAAAGTGTCTGAAAACAGATTAGCAGAGATGTGGTTGAAGCTGATTGATGAACTTACAGAAGACATAAGGTAAAAGAATTTTTTTTATCTCTTACGTTATCATTCCAGGCCTGCTCAGAATCTTTGTTATTGCCTCTGCTAAGTCAGAAAACAAATTCTGAGGACTATAAAACTGACTAATTCCATGAATTGACCTAAGAACTGAAATTCCAAAAGTAAAACATCATGGATGTTGCCAATCAAATAATCCATCTGGTTGTGTAATTCTCCATTATCTCAGGATAGTTTTATTACTGACAGTGATAAGACAAAACAGTATCTCTTGAAAAAAATCTGAGGCAGAATTTTCCTGAAAACGGATATTAGGTCTCTCTGCTGCCTTTCTTGCATCCACCCTTCTTTAGAATTCCTCATGTGCCTTTGGTTTACCTGTGTTTCAATGTTATTTCTGAAACTGAAGAGGGAAGAAAGTCCAGTAATTCACTAGCAAGCCCAAAATAAAAAAAATCAAAGGTATGCAGGGATTATGGGCCATAAAGATCATATTTTTGAATAAGCTTTTAGTCAATGTGTCTGTATGTCTGGGGTGTTCAGAGAAGGCAGCAGGAGTCAGCATTTAGAGTTTTGAAAGAGAATATGTTCTAAATAGAGAGGAAGGAATTGTATGAGAAAGAGACATTCAAAAAGGAGATATTGAGATGGGGAGAGTAAACAAGTGGGTGATAAAACAGCACAGGAAAAGTAAAAGGAAAATGACAGAACAGTTATTATCCATAAGAGGAAATAACAAAGAACATGAAATGAGAGAACAAATTCATCGTGTTGTTGAGCCAATATAAACATTAGCAGAGGAAAAACAACAGTGGAGGTCAGTATGTACTAGCAAAGAAGTACATGGTAGAAAACTTACAGAAAAATATAAACTAACAACTTCATAGAATGCTGTGATCTGAAAGAAACTGATAAAAAGGACTGACAAACTCGAGGAAAGTAAAATGTGAAGGGCAAACTTTTGTCACATGGAACCAGTGTGGAAACTTCAGATCATTTCCTCATCCTGACACATATTTGCACTGTTATAAATTCAGACCATTATTTTATAAAATATCATTCAACAATTATGGAGCAATAGCACTTAGATATAGCACCAAATGAACTTCATTTTGCTGATAGGATACAACTCTCTTTTGGGTTTTATTTTCAACAAACTCAAAAAACTTCTGTCAAAGACAAAGTTTGAGAGACTTTTCAGTGCAATACTTAAAATTATTTGACTTTCTGAAGGTTATGATCTGGTACATATGATTGATGTCAAAGCAGCTCCCAGGGCAGACAGCTCTTGCATTCACATTAGTAGAACTAACTCTAGTGGAAGGCACAATAGTTGCTATCAAAGTTTTACAGAATCAAAACCCTTTAGAAGTTCATAGCATTAAATATAGGTCAAAGAAGAGAAACTAGGCAGTGTCTTTGGAAATTTTTAAACTTTTTGTAAAATATCATATTAAAGACATTTTAATGAGCTCTGCTAAAGGGATACAGTCATTGGTCTTTGAAAAGCTGCCTTTTCTTCAAACCTCCTCCCATTTTTCTGATGGAATTGGACAGCACAGTCAGACACATAGTATGATTTTTTTGGGGGTGTTCTGTTCTGAGGCAAGGCTAAATGATCCTTGAGAGTGTCTTCTAACTCAGGATTCTGAGACTTTTTGGTTCCATTGAATACTTACTCTGCCCTCTACTGTCTCAAAAGTTCTGTGTCACAGATTTCTTTTAGAGTTCTTTGATGTTTTCTTGCCAGAGGGTAAGATAAATATAGTCATAGCCACAAAGCATATTTGTATATTGAATTTCTGAGAATATACAGTTTCCAGGGAAGAAAAGTAACCTAATCTTGGTCTGAAGGCACTGGTTTCAGTTTTGAGATGTACATTTTGAGAGGATAATGTTTTATTATGAGTATATAGAGAAATGGATTTTCCTTAGTTTGATTGGTGGCAATTACATTAAAGCAAACACCTCAAGGTATTCTACCTTGGTGCTTGTTATGTAAGTACAGCCTTTCCCTTGCTTACTAAAAATACCTTGTGAGGTGAAAATCTCTGCAGAAATAGATGCAATAGCACTGTTCCAGTGGTTTTCAATCACAGAAATAATGGCACTCAATCCATTGCCACTGTTTGCATGTCTGCATTTAGAGTGTAATTAAATAAAAGCCACTTAGATTATTAACCATAAAAAATATTCTCTTTTCAGTAAACCATTTCCCCTCATAGAAGGCAAATCTAATATTACAGTCCTTGACACTCAGATAGAGAAGCTGCGCCTCAAGTCTCTCAAACAGATTGGAGAAGCAGCAGCAAGGATGAGAAGTGAGGCTACTGAGGTGAAAGCCACTCTGACAGAAATTGAGGACTGGTTGGATAGATTACTGCAACTGAGTGAAGAGGTAAGTGCTTCACAATACTGGTGTTTGGTTTAGCAGTACTGGTTAGTTTAGCAATACCTGTCTAACACAAATGGGTATAAAGTTCACTGCTGATCAAGCAATATCCACTCTCTGTAGAATAGTAATTTTAGATGCTGTGAAAGTAAACATGTTCCCCTCTGTAATTGCAATTTACTTAAACAAAACTCATTTGTTAGCTGTTCTCACTGAGAATGTGTGCTGGGTAATGATCACTCTGTGATTAGTAGAATAGACCCTCTTCTGTTTAAGTGACAATTCTGTCCTCTCCTTTCTTCCAGAGTTGCAAGTCACTTTTCTGGTTCAGGGACTGCAGGGTATACATTGGATTTCCACAGCTTGTAGCCACAGTAATCAACCTCTAACAGAGTTAAATCTGCTTCTGTGGATTTTTTTAAAATTTTCTTTTAATTTTTTTTTAAATTCAAATGTTTTCTGTTTTCATCTTGGCTATCTCATAACTGGTTTTCACAACATTTTAGAAGTGGTTTCATTTTTAATTTGTGGCTTCTGCTCTGTAGAGCTACTGATTAAAAAAAAAAAAAGAGCAATTAATTGGCCAGACTTGCAGCTAGCTCACAGACGTGAGCACAGAACTCCAAAAAGGTAATAGGTGGTTTCTGTCTTCACTAAAAGTCTTACAATTACATACCCTTAATGTGGAAGCATCACAAGTACTTTAATATGCAGCAGGTCAGTCCAAAGCATCAGCATATGGCATCGGGTCATTATCATCACCTTAAGGGAACTGGGATACAAAATATCTCTAGAAAATTCTATAAAAGATGTAAGGATTTTTTTAAATAAAACTTATTTTGTTTTCCAGAAATCTCAATGGTATTTTTATTATTCTTTCAGAAGTATATATTGGTTTAGTTGCAAAACAAAACAGTTCCCTCTATTTATCATGTTTGTCATGATTCATGATTCTAAATGATAAATCCTTTGACATAAGCCCTTATTTATGTTTCTCTTTTCTCTGCTCTAGATTAGTTTATTGTTCAATTAATTACTCTTCTTAACTCTCCTTTCCCCACAAATAATCCTCAGCCACAAAACAGCATGCCTGATGTGATCATATGGATGATCCGAGGGGAGAAAAGACTGGCCTATGCTCGTGTTCCTGCACACCAAGTGCTGTACTCCACAGCAAGCCCTGAATCATCTGGTAAATACTGTGGAAAGACCCAAACAATCTTCTTAAAGGTACTATTTCTTTCTCCTTAAGAAATAATGAATTCCCTGAATTGACATGCCATCTGACATGAGTATGAAACATGTGAACAAACTGTGGACAATGAGGTGTCAAACGCAGGACAGATTAGACGCCAACTGCATATAGCTTCTTCAAAATATCACAGAACTTTTAAGTTTATCATAAGCCAGTTAGAACCAGTATTGGCCCCCATCTCTGAGACTTTTCTAAAAGAGCTCAAAATTGTGATAGAACTTTTAAAGTGTTACAGGAGTTGATAATTGGGGATTGGAGTTGATATCAGCTCCAGATATTTGGACATAAATGGAAACTTTCAGAAGGAATAAGTGTAAGTCAGAGAACTTCCAAAATCTTACTCAAAGTTTTGGATGGTTTTCTGTAAGCAATGAAGCATGTCTACACCCAGAAGTTGTCTCTCTGACTTGACTCTTACTCTTGAATGGGAATGCCTTTCTCCATGTAAGTTGATATTGTCCTCAACTGAAATAAACTAAACCAGGAGAAAAGCAATCTGACAGTAAAACAAGAGCACTTACAGAGTTTGTAATTTTACTAGTAGTTATATTCATGAATGCCTCAATGCAGACAAGCCTGTATCTTCATGGTTTTATTCAAACCACCATTTTGGCTTCTACTGAACCATCCCTGCTAACCTCTGCATTTCCAGAGTCTCCCAGCAAGAAACTCCAATATCAACATTGAAGTTTTATGTTGTCAACAGTGAAAACTCATTGCTGAATGAAACTTGGGAGAGAATATACAGGAACAGGGATGATACTACCATTAATGTAGTATGGTTTTTACATGCTATTTGTAGTAATGTAGTATGGTTTTTACACTACCATTAATGTGTTTGGTTTTTACATGCCCTAGGCAGGTACCATTTAAAGAATATTTTCCTCCTGTAGTACTTATTCCTGGCTTTTGAGAAAAAGCAGGAGGAGATAAATAAATATGTATTGTTACTCATATCTCTCTGTAAATATATATTTTTTACTGAAAGCTATGATACCTCCATAACAGAACAAAGAATAACATTTTTGTTTGTGTGCCAGTATCCACAGGACAAAACGAAAGATGTCAAAATGCCTGCAGAGCTGCGAATTAACATTTGGCTGGGGCTCAGTGCAGTTGAAAAGAAGTTTAATAGCTTTGCAGAGGGAACATTCAGTGTTTTTGCAGAAATGGTATGTCCAGCATTGCTTTCTTACTTTAAACTTGGATGTGAATGTTGGGAATTCAATGCAGCTGGAGCTCTTTTGAATTTCTTTGCATGCTTGACAGAAAGAGAGAGTAGTTTTTATTATAAGGAAACAAGTAGAACCCATTCAAGGCAATTAATGATCAAGTCCATTGTGCCTACCAGATGAACTTCAGCAGACCAGATTCTGAACTGGTTAGTCACTACAAATCTGGTTAACTCCAGTGATTTCAAGTATATTTATTTTAGATTTTTATCAGTGTAATTAAGATAGAGATCTAAACTATTATGTTTTGGCATGTGAATAATCCCTTTTTGTAAATTGCTTCTTCACTTCTATAAATGATACTTGCATACAAGTGGTTTTGCTTATTAATAGTTCTTTTGTAGCAGCAGAAAATTTAGTGTTGCTGACAAAATGCTATAATACAATAACATTTCAATGAGAAGAGTTAACAAATTCAAAATTCAATTACTTGAAATACTCCCACAGCAAATAATAGAGGTTTTGGATGGCAGTAGCAGGGGTGTTTTATATGCTACATCACCTAATGGTGCATATAATCCAGTAGCAGTAAAATAGCTAATAAAAAGACATTTTTGCAGTGATGTTACTGTTGCACCTATGCTTAAATACTTAGTAGTACTGTACTAAGTCACTTAAAGCAATGGGTGTTCAAAGCCATTATTTAAATATACAGTTTAAGAGGTATTGAATGTCTCTTTTGTTGGTCTTCAACAATCCAACAATTTTCCAGGAATAAGGGCAGAAAACTCAAGACCATCATAAACTACAAATAATCCCAGGAGAGGAAATAGACAGGGCTGACATCAGAATCGTGCCCCTGGTAACTACTATGATTAGATTTTGATTTAGTTCTACATATTACAAAAGAAAAGATTTTAAATAGGAGGAGATTTGAGATGGACATGAATGACAAAATCATGCATTTAGGGAACAGAAGGAACTTCTTTGAACAATGTAACATAATTTTATTTAACAGAGCTTTAATTTAGAGAAATTTTTACTGTAGTTGTAGGGAGGCATTACACTGAGAAGATTGTTTACCAGGCAGCATAGAAGAAAATGAAAGAAAGAAATTGATGATGACATTGCAGAGTAATGTGGAAAGGGAGTACTTAACTTCAGAGGAAGTAAATTTATAGTAAAGTGTTTCAGTTATAATAGTTACATAAATATATAATTTTTTCCTCCTAAAAGCTGTTTATTATTCCTAAATAATAATTGGATTTTTGCTTTCTTCCCACACAGTATGAAAATCAGGCTCTTCTTTTTGGAAAGTGGGGTACCTCAGGACTTGTTGGCCGCCACAAGTTTTCTGACGTTACAGGAAAAATCAAACTGAAAAGAGAGTATTTTCTACCCCCAAAGGGCTGGGACTGGGAAGGAGAATGGATGGTTGATCCTGAAAGAAGGTCAGATTCTTTTAATTTTATGCAGATAGAAATAAAGGCATTTGTGGTGTTGAGTAAAAGCTCCGCTCTGTTTTCTTGGATGAGAAAGGGATTTTAAGCTGAATGTTCCAGGACAGCAAAAACCAGCCAATAGTCAAAGCTAGTTAATAGTGCTAGAACTAACATTACCTTTTTTAAAAAGTAAAACAAAACAGGCAACAGAAAGAAAATATCCATTTCTAAGAACTAGCTTATGGTTTTGCAGTCCCCATGTTATGATGGCTATATTGCTTATATTCTCTGGGTGTCAGTTCTTCATCTTTTAGAAAGGGATAATAATAGTATTTCATGCCTAGGAAGCTACTAGGAAGGTTACATGTGCCTCTGTGAGATTCACAGGTCCTGCTGATGATTTCAGAGCAGACCCTTGGATTGGTGGATTTTCCCTGGATGAAATTTAACCCTGGCATCCAGTATAAATCTGCAGTTCATGCTGTAGCAACACCATTACAGCATTTGCATGGGCATTCACAAACACTGATGTTTTTTTTGTGTTTATTTCATTAAATGTTGAAAAGTAACAAGAAACTAAACAACTGTCACAGGTTATTTCTCAAACTGACTCAAGGCAGGTGTTGCTTTCAGAAGAAGGTTGTGGTGCCATGTGGCAGCTCCTCCCCTGGCAGACCAAATTCATGAAGTGTCAGCCCTTCCTCAGCTCCAACAGGTTCAGTCTTGCTCTGCCAGAGGGTTTCAGCTCTGGAGTTGTGCCAGTCTGACTGTGTTGCCACACTTCAAACCAGACTGGGAACATTATTTGTTTCATAAACAAAAACCAGCATGAGAAATAGACTGTTTTCTTTCTTCCTAAAAGAAAATATTTGACCCATTTTAAATTATTGTGTTCTGACTGTGAAAAAGACGTAGAACTGTTGCTATAGAAAAGCTGTGTGGAAAAAATATGTGCTATTTTAAAATTTTATCAGTTATAGGCATGAGTGGATGGGGTTTTGCTTATATTAAATTAATAGTTTTTACGAATAAGATGACGTGAAGAAATTGCATCAAATCCTGTTGAAATGCATATTTTTGCCATGCAGCTGTTTCCACTGGGAGATGATCTGTGGCTCGATTTGGCCAGCAAAGGGCAGTGTGGAACACACTTGGTGCCTTTTGAACCACAGTGAACCACTGTGCCTGACAGCAACAGGCTTTTATCTGATTTCATGTTCTCCTATTTCTTTTACTTGCAAATTAGAAAAATATTCGCTAATTGATTGCTTGCCTTGTCAACAGCATAAATGGAAACAAAATTAAGTACATTGCCAAATTTTAGTATATACATAGATGCATGTGCTTTAGAGATGCATATAATTCATACACAGTCCTTGTCTCCTACACTTAAATTTATGATGTTTTTTTCTTTTTCCAAGAGGATGTATTCAAAGCAGATCCTGAATAAAACAGTGTTAATTCCAATAAAACAGCAGTTAAACATTTCTGCTATTCACTCATATTTACAAGTAATGTTCCTCCTACTGCTTATTACAACTTGAGTTTCTTCATTGTTTTTTCCTAAGTTTCCTTCGTATAGCTGGACAATGCAGAATTCCCCCATATGTGCACATTCTGTACTATGTTTCTATATGTCTTCTGTAGTGACCTAAGATGGGTTTTATTTATTACTGTATTTTTTTTGGACATGCAGTCTGTTGACTGAAGCTGATGCTGGTCATACTGAGTTTACTGATGAAGTGTATGAAAATGAGAGTCGCTATCCTGGAGGGGAATGGAAAGCATCTGAGCAGAGCTTCACAGATGTGGTGAGAGTTAAATTTTTCACTGGATAAGTAAAGGTTTAAGAGAAGGACTACTATGTTTTGCTACACAGTGTATTTACCCTACTAATGCATAAAACTGTTACATTTCCCTTACATGAAAGAATGGAGAAAAAGCCCCACCCCCACGTGAATTCACATGTCCTTTTGGATGGGTGTGGGAAGATGATGCTTGGAAATCCGATTTAAATCGAGCAGTCGATGAACATGGTAAGATTTACTGTTTATCTGCTGATTCTAGGAAAACTTGCTGTATTTTATAATGAAGGAGGACACATGCCAAAACTGTAGCAATACTCTGAGCCTGATATTGGTTGCCCAATGGAAAAATACTAAGGAAATACTTGGATAAAATTGCTTAAGGAATCAGATAATATAACATTGAGAAAGTGTTCACTGTCTGCATCTATTTCTATTTCCATTTTAATGGATTAGTAGCAGCAGTTGAGAGACTTTTAGAGAAGTCAGAAGGTTGGGACCTGAAACCTCTGTAATTGCACCAAGAATATGTGGCAAAGCCAGGTTTGGATCTGTCTGATAATTTACCTGTGAGCCTTCAGCCATGGGATGAGTCACCAAGTAATGCTACAAAGTGAATCAGGAAGTCTGAGGACTAAAGGAAGTGGGGAACCAGTTTGTGTTGACCACACACCACACAGGTATCTCGCTTGTATTTCTGAAAATATACCAACTCATCAATTCTATTTTAGGGTGGGAATATGGAATTACTATTCCTCCAGACACTAAACCCAAGTCATGGGTTGCTGCAGAGAAAATGTACCACACACATCGACGACGAAGGCTGGTGCGGAAACGTAGGAGGGAGCAGTCTGAGGGAATGACAGCAGGAAGGGTAAGGAAGAGAGATCCAGGCAGGGACTGGTACATTGTAACAGTGTCAGGGTTTTGGGTTGTTTTTTAAAAATCTGCGTGAGATTACTCATTATTTGAGTGAAGAAAACTTGTAATACCAAACAAAAAAAATCTAGAACAACCTTTTACATTTTCATTGCATTCATTCCCTTTCTTTATCTTTTTGTACATTGATGTTTCTAGCCTTGGTTTATGAGGGGGTTTTTAGGCTTGCCAGAGGAAACGCTGTTTTTTTTACTACAGTTACACAATACTGTAGATAACAAGAATTTATATCTTCAAGGGAAGGTCATCCTATGAAGACCAAGAAGGATGGGAATATGCTTCCTTGATTGGCTGGAAGTTTCACTGGGAGCAGCGCAGCTCTGATACTTTCCGTCGAAGACGATGGAGACGGAAAATGGCTCCCTCAGAGACACATGGTGCTGCAGCTATCTTTAAACTTGAAGGTGCTTTGGTAAGAGACAGAATGTCAAACACATCTTTCAAAGGCCAACCTGTTATTTTGCAGTAAATAAACAAATATATTGGATATTTTAGCCCCTATATTGTTAAACTAGTGTATAACTGAGAAGACAATACAGTGTGTATTGTTTAAATTATTTAGTCTGAAAGGGATCATTAAAGTTGGGGTAGAGATTCTTGTATTATTACTAATTTTTTATATTTTAATGACATGTAATATTATATATCACATTATATATGATTTATGTTTTATGGTTTTAATCATACTCGTTACTTTATTTTTAAAATTATTTTTATTTTTGCATTATGTGAGATTTAGCTCAAAAGGCCAAATTACTAGGTAAGCCTCCTGTAAGTAAAGTGAAAAGATAGCTCAAGCTTTTTGTGCATGTAATTTAGATGTTTTAACATCAGCACAAAAGACAACAGGCTTGGAAAAAGCTGCCCCTGATGAATATTTGCTTGTCTAAACAACCAAACACAAGAAAAGATAGCAAAAAAAAAACCCATAAGAAAAGAAAATAGTGTGTTGGAGAAGCCACAATTTCATATGACACAGATAGATGAGCAGAATGCAGTTATTCCTTAGCTTTTGAGGTTAACACAGCTTCACAAATAACCTCTATTTACCAAAATACAAACTGTAGCAAATAATGTGAGAAGCCTCCTTCGTTTTTATAAAATATATAATAACTCTGAGTGTATAGCATTAACAGAACTTCACACTTTTTTCTTGGTTTGTTTCTCTTTTTTGCACCAAATGTTGATCAAGGATTCACTGACAGAATTTTCTTTCTCCAGTTAATTTGGTTGCTCTGAGTAAAAATGCCTATTTCAGTTTTGCTTACAGCTATAGTTCCTGGGCTAGTGCTGGGATAAAGCCTTGGAGCAGTTCTCTGCCACAGCACAGTGCAGAAGACCTGGGAGCTTTCCTCCACTAAGAGCTGATAGGTAGCTTAGTAGGTAGCCACAAATAAAACATTCTAGAAGTAAGATGACATGACTGCATATGACTTCTTCAGAGCTTCAGTTGGCAACACAAAATGACCTCTGGACATGAGTAAACATCTTGTAAAGTACATTCACTCACAGAAGTAAATTTCTCCTTGTGCTGGAAGGGAGATGGAAGCCCATAAATTCCCTCACATGGTCAATTTCTATCAAGTTCCTTCCATGTTTGTAAATACTCAATAACTTTTCTCTGTATGTAATTTCAGGGAGCAGACAATAGTGCTGATGATGGAGAAGGGAAGAGTTCAGACAAAGCCAAGGAGTCAGCTACAACAGTGTTTGGTGCCAATACACCAATGGTTTCCTGCTATTTTGACAGTAGGTTCTTTAACAATTCCTTTCTCAAAAATGTTGTCTGTTTCATTTTGGTTTCAAGTAAAATAATAAATCTTTGTGGTTTACTTCTAGCTTTTATATGCTTTCTCTAGTAATTACTATCAGACCCTTGATTGGATCCTATTTAAGTTAATAAAGAAAAATTACAGTTTGTCATTTCAATATTTCAGTCTGGTGTCACACAGATATTTTTAAGACCTGTATGGGACAGGAATTTTAATGCTAAATTTAACTTTTTTTGTTGGTTCACATTACTTAACCAGCTCAGTGCAAGATCAGACAATGCCTGGCCCAGAGGAAGCAGTACCACGTAGTTGAGTTGGCAAAGTGAACAAAACTGTAACTTTGCCAACCTGGATGAGTTTTAAATTCTTTGTAATCACTGTAATGTGAATCACAAAAGCAAAGAAGTTGAGATGGGAGCCACTAGTGCTAGTTAACAGGAATAGAGGTCAATTCTGAGACTTAACATCCTTTTTGAGGGGCTCTGACTTGTCTTAATTTGAATTCTGCAGAACTTGATCAACCTGCCGATAATGGATGGCTAAGTCTTAAATATTTCAGAACCTGGGGAATATTGTTTTAATAATTAACAGCTGGAGGAAAATGGCACTTTTTCTTGCCAGAGGTCAGAGGTTTCAGCCCAATGATGGTGACTCAGAATTTTTCAAGGGCTGAAAGGGTTACACCTGACATCTTTCAAAGAAAAGCTGTAGTAACTTAGCCCCACATTGTCCTGGGTTGGGCCACTCACATCTTCTTTTTAAGCTATTCCACCAAACATGTAGTGGTTTATTTTTTAAAATCTTTTAACCAAAGAGACAGAGTTGCAATTGGGATAACTTTCTAGGCTAAGAGCTAAAAATGTGAAAGACCCAAGATCCTGGAAGTGCTGTAGTGAATACTTAAATTAAGCAAAGGAGTGCCCAGTTCTTGATTCTCTTTGTGTGAACTAGATTATCAAACTGTTTCAAAGAGCAATTTTTGAATAGAAGGATTTTTTAGATGATGTGGTGAAAAAAGCCCAGATAGCATTAGTGATTTTTTTTTTCATTTGTGCTTTGTGTTGGAACAAATATTCTCAGGGGCTAGCTCATTGATATTAATACACTCATCATGTGAAAAGCAAAAATGTTATTACAGTGCTTATGTTAAAATGTGTAAGGCATTTGTACAAACTGTCTTCATCACACAAAAGAAACCTCTATAATGCAATTGAACTGATTTTATTTATTTGATACAGGAGTATATACTTACCACCTTCGCTGTTACATCTACCAGGCAAGAAACCTTATGGCTTTAGACAAAGACAGTTTTTCAGGTATGGAAAAATCCTTCTAAAAGTGCAGAAAACCCACATTTGCTATGAACTTGTAGCTTGATTTATTTGGATGTAGACTATCTTAACTCCTTAAGGTCTATGTGTAGGTCCCAGCTACTGAAACTATGCCATAAAGAAAGTCTCAGCTTTATTAAGTATCATCTGAATTTGGTTACTGCTGCCCCAGAGGCTGCTGCAAACAAAGTGCTCTGTATGTCCTGTACCAGTTGCTGCCAGTGAATTGTCAGTGAGGGAACTGGATTTCAGATGAGGTCTGAATTTCCCATGACCAGGCCCTTCCTTTTGTTTTGGATTCTCCTTTAACCAAAGCCTACATGCAGTTTTGTCCTGCAGGAGGCTTGCATAAAAGCAAGGATGAAGAAAGCTGGATGGTTTTTTCATTAGTTATGGCACCAACTGCCTCTCAGTGTTCAGTGTTTTATATTAATTCATTATGGAAATTAACTTGCAGAAAACAACACTGTGCCTTACTGATAAGCATGTCTTTTATTTGTTTATACATGTTCACTTCCAACTCTTAGGTATTCCAACAGTGCTGTGTCCATCTGGCATCTTTGTAGTCAGGCTAATACCCAGTTTTCAAGTTTTGCTAACTCAAGTCAAAATTTCATTGGAAAGCCACAGAGCAAATTGAATTTAGATTCTGTAAGAATATGACTTTACACTTCCTTTAAGGAGGTTCAGCAAAAGACAAAGCTGAAATTAATTTTCTTTTTCCATTACCCTCCGTTTGCATCCCTCTTTTTCCCCCTGTAATTGAGTAAATGTAACGCCTGTTACAGAAGATACAGTGCTTTACAGGTTTTAGTGATATTTTCTAAAATAAGGAGGGTTCTGTATGGCTGCCTGTGTGAATTTGGTCTTATTTCAATATGCAGTACTTAAAAGCAATGCAAAGCAACAAATACAAATGCCTCCAAATTGCATTTGTATCATTCAGGACAGGCACCTCAGATGCAGTCATACATAAACTAGCTCATCTACATTTTATTTTCCTCTAAAATTAGTTTGAAGAATTAGCCAAATTTTGTAAAACTCTGATCCTGTACCTTGGCAGAATCTATTGAAACTGACCTAGAGATAACCTTTAAAATTGCCTTTAGTCATTAGTAATTGCAATTTGTACAGGAAACATTAATGACCATCATCAGATACCTTCTACCAAGCTCTTGGTTTAAAGGCCTGCTGAATACTGGGCCTAGACCACCTGAATCATTCAGCTGTTTCACAAAAAGAGGTTGCTATAAATGAGCATGTTTGAAACCTAACCATGATCTGAGCAATACAGCCTGGGACAATTTGTTGTTTGGCAACTAGTCAGACCTTGAATTATTTCTTTCTATTATTTATGAGGCAGTATAGTTGTATATCAATGGAGAGAACAAAAAAGGGTTTCTATGGACAAGATTTAAGACAAGATTAGTATAAACAGTGTTTCATTTTAGTTTTCTGGTTCTCTTTCTGCTTTGCCAGATATTTTATAATTTTCATTTATTACTTGGTTAATCAAGCCTTGTATAAAGAAGTGATTTATTAATCAAATGGAAATTGCTCTATTAAATGTAAATTATGTATATGTTTTCATTTTTGTTTTGCATAGAATCTCTTCTAGAACTGGTAACACAGTAGAAAAATAACACTATATTTGATAAAAAATGTGCTTGTGTGCCTTATGGCTTGATGTGGTTTTGTTTGTCTGTAACTCTGTGCTTTCAATTTCTGTATGATATTTCAGATCCATATGCTCATGTTTCTTTCCTCCATCAAAGCAAAACAACTGAGATCATTCATTCAACTCTAAATCCTACGTGGGACCAAACTCTCATATTTAATGAAATTGAGATCTATGGGGACCCACAGTCAATAGCCCAAAACCCACCTAAGGTTGTTATTGAACTTTTTGACAGTGACCAAGTGGTAGGTGAAATATTTTTAACCTGATTGCTTTTTTTATTTATTTATATTAATTGTCAGTACATTAATGGTTATTTTTGCTATTTTTGGTTGCAGGGTAAAGATGAATTCCTTGGAAGAAGTGTTTGTTCCCCCATGGTCAAGTTGACCCCAGAAGATGACATCACACCAAAACTGCTCTGGTATCCTGTAACAAATAATGGCAAAGCTTGTGGAGACATTCTTTTTGCTGCAGAACTTATTTTGAGAGACAAGGTATATATTTTTTTTTGTATGTATGTGTAATATAATAAGACACAGCATATATTCTTACACGGTGAGACATTATGGGAAGAACTGTCTTAGTAGTTGCAGGGTATTTCAGCTAAGATGAGAGAATCTAATACTCATGTTTGTGTCTTAACAGGGTGGTACCAACCTTCCAATTCTTCCATCACAAAGGGCACCAAAGCTTTACATGGTCCCTCAAGGAATCAGACCAGTAGTTCAACTCACTGCTGTTGAGGTATGGTTACTCTTAAACTAACTGAATACAAGGGCAGTCTTCTCATCCTCTAGACAGAAAGTTTTTGAATTTACTTACAGAAAACAAAAACTATTCATAGTGAGAAATACTCGTTTTTCTAAATGTTTGTGAATATCACTGTTCTCATTGATTTTCCTAGAACTAGAACCTTGAAATATTTTGCAAGACACATATTATTATTGAAAAGATTTAATTTCTTCTTTCCTACTTTTGGAGTATTGTATTAAACATATTGACATCCCTTCCCACTTTTGCTCATATTGGATTTTATTTTACAGATTCTGGCCTGGGGGTTGCGAAACATGAAAAACTACCAACTGGCACCTGTTATGTCTCCAAGTCTAATTGTGGAATGTGGGGGTGAAATGGTGGAATCTGTGGTGATCAAAAACCTCAAAAAGACACCTAATTTTCCATCTTCTGTTCTCTTCATGAAAGTTGTACGTTACAAAAACCTATATGCCAGCTATCTATAGCAAAATAAGTTCCTCCATAGTTTTTCGAAGTCCAGGATTTGTTCTGAGTAGGAAGGCTCACACATCCTTTTTTGATTTACCATTAGAAATTTATGAGCCTGAAAACTGTAATAAAGATCATGTAAACATGTCTGTACAGTCATGTACTGTACAGGTTGCACAATTTTATATGCACAATGCAGTGCAGTATATATTTTTTTTTGAAAGGGCATCAATTTACTTATAGATGTTCAGCTACTTTTTGCTAGGATGGGTGCTGTGCAAGAGTCAAGAATATTCAAGATTTGGGACAATTATTCTTACTGACTTTTATTGACTGGTAAGATTAGAAGTTTTCATTCACTATACAGCCATAGAACGTAGTAGTTCAATATTAAATAAATGAAGTAACAGCTCTAATTTAGGGGGAAAATCTTTATTCTTTCTTTTTCTTCTGTTTGCATTGTAAAAAAACCTCTAACTTTCTATTTTTAGCTGTTACCCAAAGAGGAGTTATACAGTCCATCTCTTGTTATTAAAGTAATAGACCACAGACCATTTGGACGGAAGCCCATTGTGGGACAATGTACTATTGATTTACTGGAAAGCTTTCGCTGTGACCCCTACACCACTAAACAGGACATTGCACCACAGCTGAAAGGTAGAAAGCTGGAAAATGAAAAGTTCTACCTTCTTTTGAGATGCTAGATTGCCTGCCTGTTTACTCTGATGAGTAGCCATCTCGTGTTGTGTACTTAGGTGGAGATATTATTATCTGAAAGGAACAACATCTGACAGAGAGCATCAATTAGTGTAACATTGTGTGAAGCATAAGAGGGCATAATGCAAAGGCGAGTCCACTCTTGGACTTGTGCTCATTCCCTGATGTTCCTCTTTAGTATCAACTTGGAAGTTAACTACCTGCAGATCACCTCAGCACTAGTGCCAAAGAAATGATCCAGTATTCCAGCAAATATGGTCCGAATACAATGGTGACATTTCCTCTACATTTTTCAAGTTTTACTCTTACTTTTAGTTTTAATTCTATATATTTGAGAAATGTTTCCATATCCTGCACAAAAGTACTTTATCTTTTTTTAGGAAAAAGTGGCAATTAATTGCTTTCTTTAGAGGATCAAACAAATAGCCAGTGAATTATTTTACTTCTTCTGTAACTGTCTGGATTTAAATCTGATGAAACTGTTTAGTAAGATATTTTTCCTACACCATATTGCCTTAATAAAACCTTTGGCTTACAGTTAGTCTACTCTCTGCTGCACCTCGCCAGGATACAGTAATTGATATGGAAGACTCACAGCCACTCCTAACAGCTCAGGTAATCTTTGAAATTTGATGCTTAACTTTGTTCTTAAGATCTCTGATTTCTGAGGAACTATCTAGACAGCAAAATTGTCAGAAACATATGCAACCCTCTGGAAAGCCAGATGGGAGAAAGTTACTTGGTGACAGGGAAGCGAAGGAAATTTGGTCATAATTTTAAACTTTGTTTTCGTATCATGAACACCAAACTATAGCATTTTGTCCTTGGTCAAATTCACTACTAGCTTAAGAATTAATTATGTTGTTCAATAGCTACTGAAATTATGTGATAGAACATCACCCAGTTCCCACTGATGGTGGGTAGGGCAGCCTGATTTTGCAGACTGAGCAGTTCTAGATAAAGGAGTTTGAAGTAGGGGTATGCTCTGGTGCTTCAGCCCTTCCTTTTATCACAGTCACAGCTTGGCCTCTCTTATCTTGAAGCCATCCAAACCCAATAACACTGAAAAAAATTTTTTTCTGCACTAACAGTTCTTTTCCTTCTCTTCTGTTGTGCCTTGCCTCTTTACTGCTCTGATTCTTTCGGGACCACCACAATACAGTTTTACTTTCCAGGTAAAAAATAATTCTACTTACAGAGTTTTACTCTTGAGTTGAAATGTGACTGAAGACAGATTCCAAGCAGTACATTTTTAAAGAAAAATATTTTCATTCTTTTAGGACTGTAAATTGTTTCCCTTGCCTAGAAGGGAATGATGGCCTGTTACATTAAAGAAAGCAGAGAAATTATGCTCATTAATATATAGCAATTTTGCAGACTCTTAATCCACAATTTTGACTTTTGAAAATTCAGCATATTTTACATTGTTACAGCAGTCCCAAAGTAAATAATACTGAATTTAAGCTTTTGGACTCTTACTGCTATTTGATTATTTTAATGATTGCCTTGTTCCTCTTTCATCTCTTCTTATTGCCATCATATTCAGACTCCAATTAAAGTAGATAGATAGACCATGATCTTGTGATTACTGTCATCATACATGTAAATTGTCATTAATATTTAATTTACAGCAGTCTCTAACCTTTATCTGAAATAGGTCTTCTCCTCTAATATAAGTAAGATATATTATTATTTTCTTTAAAAATTATAAGGAAAATATTTAGGAAATAAAGATTTAGCACTTCAAAGTCACCAGTAAAATTGATTATATTTATGTAGTTTATTTCAACTAAAAAGGGAAAATTTTAAATGCTACATAAGCAGAAACACAATTTCTTTTAGTTTGACATCACCCAAGCCAAATATAACATTAGATACAGTGAAAGCATCCATATTAGAGAAATGAAAACTCAGAACAATCTAAATTGAAATAAGTAAAACTGTGAAAAGTGTAAGTGCTATGCAGACAACACCCTGAGGACACAAAATGCCAAAATTTCATGCATTACATTCCGATTTCCAGTGTTTAAGCAGTATGTCAACAGCACTCAGCAAAATGGCTTCTCCAACAGCAGTGCATGTATGTACCAGAGTGATGCATGCAGGTGACCAGCAGGGGCTGGATGGGGCCTTGAGGGGCTACTTCTCTGGGCAGCTCTGCCAGAGAGAGATTTTGGAGGAGATGATGCTCACAAGTCCTGTAAGATTAGTTATATTGAGGTACCCTTGTTCAGAAGATCTTACTATGCATACACAATATGTATGAACTACTAGAAACTTTTTGTGTGCCAACTTAATTAAAATCTGTGTGATAAAAGCAGAAAAAATTAACAGGATTTATTTCATTATGCTATTAATATTTAAACTTTTTTAAAAGTCTGCTTCCTGGAAAATAATATTACTATTTACAAAACTCTGACTTTTCTAGGGATCCACTGCATCTCTTAGACTTTTTTCCATAATTCCACGTTTTTCAAAAAGATAATAGTTAAATGTTAATATCTTGACAACTTCATGTATAACAATCTACAGTGAAGTTACTGGGTACATTTAAAAAAGGACAGTAACATTACATTGTTTTTACCATGTGAGTATTTCACTCCAAAATCTCTAATTTATCATATGGCATTTTATTCTGTGTTTTGGCATTCTGTGAGCACATCTTGATTACAACTTTTAGTAACAATAATATCTGAATATTGAAGACTATTATTTGCTCTGGGAATTTTTAAAGAAGATTTAAAGTTTTGATTTATTTTTCTCCTTAACTACTTCTTCACAAAACTACCAAGTGCATTATTTGAAGAGACGTTTGGTGGTGTATCAAGGAAAAAAATACAAACCCAAAACATAACCCCTGACTTAAACTCTTCCAACATTATGCTTTGATGAAAGATTCAGAGTTCTACAAAGTATATTTTGTGAAAAGGTTTCAAATTTGCTCTTTGAATTATGATTGAGTAATAATGCAAGCTAACCTATGCATTGTCAGCATTACAGACCAGTATTTAAACAAAGTGAAATTTAAATATAGAAAACTATTCAAAATTACCTCATTAATTCTACCAGTAAGTTTTGCAAGTCACTGATGATGTTGTTTCCACAAAAAATTCACTCCAACTGTCTTTAGAAAATGACAGTCCCATGCTAATCTGATAAGAATATGCTGTATTTATGATTTGAAGGTAGACAAGACTAGTAAAATATAATAGATCTGAACATCCCAGTGAAATAATTACTTAAGAGAACAGAAATGGGAGTGAATGAGAACGATATACCAGAGTGATGTCCTGACCTATTGATGCATTTGGCTTGTACTCATAAAATGTTTTGCATATTTTTTCTGCTTTGCACAAAAATTCATTGCTAATGCTTTTAAATGAAAACACAAGGTACAATGTATAAAAAGTAGCAGAAATGACATTGCTAATCATGGCTTCCAGATGGGATGCATGATGCTTGCTCTTAGCGGACTAGTGGGTCAGAATTATGGTATCTGTGATTTAACAGGTGAAGCATTTTGGATTGTGCATATTGTTTTCACACTTATATGGATAAATCCATAGACACAATTTTTTTGCCTTTTTTTTTGGTTATGTGAAGAACAAAGCACAGGGTAATAAAGTCTTACAGTCCTGAAAACCTGCTTTCTAAAATGCCTGTGTATATAAATATGCATGCTCCAATTCAATATCTAGAACATTCTGCTTTTCTGACAGCATCAAAAAAAATCAAGTTACACACATGGTGTCTGAGTAGTCTTCAAAAGCATTTTGAAATTATTAACGTTTGTAACTTACTTTGTATACTTACTATATACAAACTCCTAAACATTTAAAGCCTATTTAACAGTATAAAATTCTACAAATCATATCCTTACCATTGCTTTTATTTTGCTCTTTTTTTATGGCTTGATCCTCATGAGCAGCTCACAGAAAAGGTAATGTATACTACTTCAAAATAATCTACACATTGCTTTCTCCAATTGAAAACCAGTATATCAATACTCCTTACAAATTAGCATTTAAGCATGTGTGACAACAGTAATCTCTGAAAGTGTTTGATATAAAACCTACAGTGAACTTGTTACATGGTAGATTTAGGAAAAATATGCAAGACTGAAATAGGAAGCCCTGTATATAAAAAAAACCCCAACAAACCCAAAACAGCCCCAACAAACACTCACCATTAATGATCTGCATAATACTTTAAGATTCTCTGTAAATCCAAATAATCTTTAAAAAAATCAGATTTACCCAGTGGATGAATACTATTCATTCTGTTCATTCATAGACAATGAATGTTATTTATTACCATTGGAAATTTGTTTTCAGGGGCAACTTTCTTAAACAGTGATTATCAGACTTAAATAAAAATAGGAAAAAACCCACAGAAATACTGTATTAGTAGAACGTATAGATTGCTGGTATCTAGGTGGCATGAGCTTATTGAAGTATTATTTTTAAGGGGCAAGACTCAACTACTTCTCAACTGCATTTGGTTAACAATGAGGTAGATCTGCAACTGCCATAATTATTATATTCTAATTTTCTTTCAGATAAAGCTTTAATATTACCTAACTGATAATAAGTTTTAGAGGATATTTGTTACTACGCTTAATTGTTCATTATTTCTGCTGTACAGTGTGATAGGAGAGAGGCTTTATCTCCCAGTAAAAGTTTTTTTTATTTGCTTTTCTTTTAAGGAGGAAGAAATTGTTGATTGGTGGAGCAAATTTTATGCTTCAGTAGGAGAATATGAAAAATGTGGACAGTACATTAAAAAAGGATATGACACTTTAAAGGTAATGCTCAGGATAAAACAAGTTAACATTTTTCAGAGTTTATAGGCCCAAGACCTCATCAAAACTGTCCCCCTTTTTTTTTTAATGCTCTTCAAAATTTAACTATATAAGATTTTCTATAAAGGTTCTTTCCTAATTCATATGATTAAATGAAGGCTTTAAGAAGGTATCTTGTCTTCTCTTCTACTAACCTACACTTATTAAGAGATGTATTAATAATTTAATCTTGCCTTCAGTAAAAGAGAATTTTACTCTTGACATCTTTGGGCACCAGGCAGATCCTAAATAAACATACACATTAAGAAAGTATGAGCACAGAGAATCAGTACTTTTACTGTTTGTTGGCTAAAATTTGAAGTGAGACCACTTTCATTTCTTGTCTAATTCAGCTAACAAAAAATACAGCTAACAAAATAAGGATAAGCTTATGACATGCTACTTACCCTGGTTTTAACCAAGCCTAAATGAAGCTTCATCACCCGTTCTCCAAAACATTGCATTTGCTCCCACTTTGATATGAAAATAATTCCAAAAGCTTTGGTTCCCTAAAATATTCCATCAAACATAAAATACTTTGCAATGCCATTATGGTAGAGCTGATATATATGATAATTTCTAAACTTTCCTTTTTTCTTTTTTCAAGGTGTATGACTGTGAATTGGAAAAAGTACCTGAATTCAATAACTTAACAGACTTCTGTGATACGTTTAAACTATACAGAGGGAAATCTGAGGAAAGTGATGATCCATCAGTAGTTGGGGAATTCAAGGTAAAATTCAAATGATGGGCAACAAAGAAATGCTAGCTGCAGTCTTTTGTATGTTAGTGATTATTTAAGTAGATCTACATGCAAGAATTTCAGCTTAAATACAGATGTGTACATTAGTAGGGGCAACAGATATTGGTAACTGCTTAGCTACAGACCTATCTTTTTCAAGGAAAGTACAGCTACACATTGCTCACACTAATGTGCTACTCATTAATTGAAAATAAACAAAATACCTTCTAATGTAACCTTCCCCAGTAACCATGGGACAAAATAGCCTCTCAAACAGGACTAAAATTCCAAAAAGCACGTTTTTAGGATGATTTTGGAAAAAGGTATTTTGTACTGTTTCTGTGACTTTTATAGATTAAAATAATGCTAATGTAGATAAAACCAACCAACCAATCAAAACATCTCCAAACCTTAAATGATGTTTTTGGAAACAAATACAAAGTATTTGTTACGTATTCTTAGCTGGAGCAAAACTGAGCAATTGTGTTGACATCAAAACAGCTGAATTGAGTTAAACTGGCAAAGGATATAACCTTGTCTTTTAGTGTTACCATCCAAAACCCCAAAAAATAAAACAAATACTTCTAGGTCACTGTGGATCAGGCTATAATTTTGCTACTCCTATATAAAACAGAGCGTGTTTGTGTAGGATAAATAAGAGAAAAGAGACTTAGCAGAGCGCCTGCTCTACCTGTCTCTTGACCGGCCTTTACGCTGTGTTCCAGGGCTCGTTTAAGATCTACGCGCTGCCCGACGACCCCGGCGTGGCGGCCCCGCCGCGGCAGTTCCGGGAGCTGCCGGACAGCGGCCCCCAGGAGTGCATCGTGCGCATCTACATCGTGCGGGCCCTGCAGCTCCAGCCGCAGGACAGCAACGGGCTGGTGAGGCTCCCCGCGCCGCCCGCCGGCTCGCTGCTCTGCTGCACTTTCAATCAAGTTAGTCTTGATCGCTGTTTCTTAACGATGTTCTTTTTTCTTATTTTAAATAGTGTGATCCTTATATAAAAATAACTCTAAGTAAAAAGGTAATTGAAGACAGAGATCATTACGTGCCTAATACCCTCAACCCAATCTTTGGCAGGTAACAAACTTTTTTGTACTTTCAATCTACTGTATTTTAGAATGTTTTCCTATTTTTTTAAGGTAAACCATTACTTGAAATATTCAGTGCTCTGTTCATAGTTATATACTGACAGTTAATTGGGAGTAAAATTGCATAAGGTGTTTTCCTTTGAAATCATTGGGAAACACAGGTGTTTGGCTAATCCGTAGATTTTGTCATGTGGGTAAATTGCACAAAGTAAAACAATGTATATATCTTAAACCAGCCTGTGTTAGGCATATTAGAATTACAAAATATGCTTATGGAATATGGAAAAAGTTTTAACTCTGAAAACTAGATGGATCTTACAAGTAATCAGCTTAGCATGCATTCCCAGTACACGGGTCTTTCCATCAAAGGTTAGTGACACCATTGAAATATATGAACAAAAAATACTAGCTAGGAATGAAAAGTTACATCATATGCATAGTAACTATGAAATTCTAGGTCTGATTTAGAGTGGGAGGAGGATTTTGATAACTTAGAAGTTAGGAGTAGTAGAGAGGAAGACTAGAAGGGTTTTAAAGGATTTGAAAAGCATAATTTGCAATGATGTACTACGGGTTTTCAATTGTTCAGATTATGCAAAGAAATAGACAGCAAAGAGACTTGATTGCAGACACAAAGTAACTTCCTTCCTCAGTCCCAATTCAAGCTGATGCACAGAAAACATCTAAGTAATACATTGTGCAGAAAGGAAGGAGGTAATATCCAGAGGAGTAAAAATGAAATTATTTATAAGTGCAAATAGAAATTGGAGGATGAAAGATAACTGTTGCTATAGTTATCAGCACTGGAAGCATCCTTTTAATACCTTCCAAAGGCTATCGCTCAAAAATAAACTCATAAGTGCTTTTTTTCAATTTGTATTTTTAAGTTTAAAAATAAAAAGCATTTCTCAAAAGAGCAATAGCCTTAATGGGCAATTTTTATGTTCAGAATGTATGAACTCAGCTGCTTCTTGCCTCAAGAAAAGGATCTGAAAATTTCAGTCTATGATTATGATGCATTGACTCGTGATGAAAAAGTGGGTGAAACCATAATTGATCTGGAAAACAGATTCCTTTCCCGTTATGGATCTCACTGTGGCATCCCCCAGCAGTACTGGATGTAAGTAAATTTTGTCTGTTGAAAATTTTAGTCTGTAAGACCTAGTACCCAAGCTCAAAAAAGCCCTTAATTCTATGGTTAAAAAACAATGCTGTGGCTTCTCAAGGGTATTTGTTGTGCTTGTTCTATCATCTAAATTCCAAGTGAAGCTGTAAATCTTCAGAACAGCCTTCACTGAAAACCACGGCATCAAATATTTTGGTATTTTCTTAATCCAGTAATGCATGTTATTTCTGTCCAGAGAACTCAAACTTAGCAGAATTTTCTGACCTGCTGTTGCAAGTAAATATGAAAGCATCTGAGAGTTTGAATTATTTTGATACTTAGAGAAAAAACACTCTGTCTTGGAAGGTAATTGAGCTGATACAAAATTCTGTCACTGTATCAAACTCCAGAGCCCTCAATCTAGGCAGTTCAAGTGCTGCTCTTTGTGAGCTAGTTTAATGAATACATTTTACATGATGTGTAAATGCCATGAATTGTGAATAATTTTAGGATATGTTTCTTTTGCTTTCATAAAAGTTCAGGTGTGAATACCTGGCGTGATCAACTAAAACCCACCCAGTTACTGCAAAATGTAGCCAGGTTTAAAGGCTATGCTCCTCCTGTCTTCTCTGAGAATGGCAGAAAGATTAACTATGGGGGACAAGACTATACTTTGGATGACGCTGGTGAGTTAGTTCACTTATTTTACATGTATGTCTCAAATTCACATTGATAAAATAGAAAACTTTCCAGTTATTTATGGAATACTAGAAAAATATCTTTGATTTTTCTCCAAGTTGAACACACTTTTATGCTTAATTTAAAATTCCCGGTTTTAATTATTTTTAAGTTCAAATGTAAATTCCAGTTCATAAGCCCCTGGTTTTTTCCCATTTATTTTATTTCAGAAGCTAACAAAATCTTGCATCAGCATCTTGGTCCAGGTGAAGAGCGGTTAGCCCTTCATATCCTCAGAACCCAGGGTTTGGTACCTGAACATGTGGAAACAAGAACCTTATATAGCACTTTCCAGCCCAACATCTCCCAGGTACTGTGAGCTGCCTTGGTTGTGGTTTCTTGAAAGCAGAAATGGAGCATTCCACAATTTATGTCATGTTGTTAATGGTGTGGTGCTTCTGAGGGGGAAGAGGGTTACAAATCATTATTGCTTGGTTTAAAATGTAAGGCAGGTTAGTCTAGAAACATAATAAAATGCAGCTTTTTTAAGAAAGTTTCTGTAGAAACGAGAAAACTTATCTGAAAAATCAAGGGGCCATAACAAACCTATATGCAACAAACAATCCTTCATCCATCTTCTTCACTGCTACAGGGAAAGCTGCAGATGTGGGTGGATGTTTTCCCCAAAAGCTTAGGACCACCAGGCCCTCCGTTCAACATCACTCCCCGAAAAGCCAAGAAGTGAGTATCCCCACATCCATCCCCACATCCTACACACCCCCTGGCAGCCTTGACAAAGCAATCCAAACTCAAATCTCACCCCAAATCTCTCTCTTAGGTACGTCCTGCGTGTGATCATCTGGAACACCAAAGATGTCCTTCTGGATGAAAAGAGCATCACAGGAGAAGAAATGAGTGACATTTATGTGAAGGGGTAAGAGCATTCTGTCATGTGACACTTAAAATTAATAATATTCAGAATGTCCTGGGAATACGTTGACCATGGATTTCAAATATTACTTGGTTCAGCCAAGTCAAATGCTAACCTCAGAGAACTACAGAAGTGTTATCAGATAAAGCACAACATTTATGTGTGGTGTAAGATCCCAGAATTTCATCTCTTGAGTCAGACAGCAACTGAAAAGGCAGAATTAGTTTTGGTGCTGCATGGCTTGGATTCTTAATTTTTACATTCCCTCATCTTAATATAAAAAAAACAATAGAAATCAGAGAAATGTATTACCAGGCAGATCTAATTTCTCACTAAAAAAGAACTCAGTAACTCACCACTGAGTTCTAAGACCACAGCACTGGTCTTAGATGAGAAATTCAGTTCAGATGTTCCTATTTACAGTGCTAAATTGGAACCAAACTGCAAAGGGGCCTGAAAAACTCCCCAGCCCTCTGTGAGCAATTCTTACAGCTGGTCTGCAAGCCCCTAATGACACAGTTCCAGTACAAACAGGCAATCCCACAGTGTAATCCTACTGCAAACACCAGACACATCTCTCCATATTTTCAGATGGATGCCTGGTAATGAAGAAAATAAGCAGAAAACTGATGTTCACTACCGATCATTAGATGGAGAAGGGAACTTCAACTGGAGATTTGTTTTTCCTTTTGACTATCTCCCAGCAGAGCAACTCTGTTTAGTTTCCAAGAAGGTAAGTATTCCTAAAGATGTAAATTCTTAGAGTACAGATTCTAGTTAGCCTGGTAATTTGTACCTCCTTATTCAAAGAGACAATTTGGCTCAGTTCCATATACTTTCTCACACTGCTGTTGTGAACAGATTCATTTTGCCTTTGGGCCAGAAACAACACTGGCAACAACAGCAGTCTGCTTTTAGCAGGGCAAGATTAGATCTCTTAATACTTCCAACAAGTCCAGAATTCACAAGTACTAGCCAACTCCCACTTTGGATTTCCATAAGTAATTTTAAAGGTGTTTGGTATTTTTTTTTTTAATTTTAGGAACATTTTTGGAGTCTTGACAAGACAGAATTCAGAATCCCACCCAAACTGATCATTCAAATATGGGATAATGACAAGTTCTCCTTGGATGACTATCTGGGTAAGATTTTGAATGAAAATAGTTACTGTTCTCTCAAAGCAGGATATCAAAGTGAACAATTTTAAATTATCACATAAGGATTGCATTTACAGTGAGACACTGAACATGGAAATATACTCCAGCTTTCCTTCACAGTACAGGCTCACTGAATGAATAAGTATTCACTCAGTAAAGGCCTACTGGCAGGTAAACCAAGATACTTTTCATTCAGGTAAACCCTCTCACAAGGCACATGAAAAAATAATATGTATGAAAATTTACTTTGTTTCTTTCTTTAAATAAAATTACTTAAACAAGGGCACTTCAGTTCTAAATAAGAGTATTGACAATAGCATGTAAATGAGGTTTAAGCAATCTACTTCACGCTGTTATTAATCCCCACCTTTTCTAGAGATACTGCTCTGCACAGGATTCTCTGCTGTGTTAACACTGCTCCAAAGTCTTTAGCTTACATACAAACCATACAGGCCTCAAAATCTGAAAACAAGTAGTTGATTTATAACCATTATTAAAGTTTGCTAAATTACGCATTTAACTGTCAGAAATTACTTATTACATTGCTGTGTTTGGGTATCTTCCATTTAGATTTGTGGGGGAAAAAACCCTCTATTAAAAAAATCAAGCAATCTTGCAAGCTCTTGTTGAGCTTGCTAAATCAAATTTATCAACACCAGCAAGAGGGGCTTAAACAATTGTGTTCCACTTCCCTGCCTCACAACATCTTTAGACAATCAAGAATAAAATGTGTCTGTTGATTGCCTATCCTGTATTTCCTGTGTGTACGTGTTTAGATACAGCAAGGTTGATGTTGAGCTACTGTGCTGTATGGTTGGTTGTGTGATGCAGTGTTTGTTTTTGTATCCACCTTCTAGGCTTTGTGGAACTTGATTTACATAAAACAATAATTCCAGCAAAAGTTCCTGAGAAGTGTAATATAGACATGATTCCAGAATACAAGGAAGACAGTTCTCAGAAGGCTCCCAGGACTGCCTCTCTCTTTGAACAGAAATCCATGAAAGGATGGTGGCCATGCTATGTTGAAAAGGATGGCTCACGTATTTTAGCGGTAAGGTTATTGCTTCTTTTAAAAGTACTTCAGATGTGCTCACCTTTCCTTTCAAATTATAAAGAAAGACTGTAAAGAATCTCCCACTTAGCTGTTAGCTTTCAGTGGATAGACAGAGGAGGGGTAAATAGGACATTCCATGCACAAGTTTGGAATTTGGTCCAGCAACAATTTTTTCTTTTAAAATGTGAGATTAATGCTTCATTTATGTAGTTTGTTACTAACTTCATTTAACCTGAAAGACTGTGGTGCCAGTTATGCTATCTTGCCAAAGCAGCTGATGAAGTCATGTGAATGAATCAAGCTGTGCCAGGGGAGATTTGGCTTGGACATGAAGAAAAATTTCTTCACAGAAAGGGGTGTTGAGCATTGGAATGGCTGCACAGGGAGGTGCTGCAATCACCATCCCTGGAGGTGTTCAGGAAAGGACTGGATGTGGCACTTAGTGCCATAGCCTAGTTGACAAGGTGGACTTGGTGATATTAGAAGTCTTTTCCAACCAAAAATGATTGTGTGATTCATTAATTTATCACATTATTGCTCAGAAGAACATTAGAGACATCCCAAGTGCATTAAAGACTAAAGGAAAATGTTTAAATCCAAAGGATTTTTGTACACAGCAAACAAAATCTTTGTACTGAGAATCCAGACTAATTTTGTGATTATGTATGCCAGCAGAAGACCCAAAGCATTTTAACTTGTTCTACAGAGAATATAAATGTGTATTTATCATTTGCAGAATATTAAGCCTTTCAAAGGTGTCTTCTTCTTTCTAATATTTTGCCTTAAAACTTTATTACTGGAATTTAATAAATGAGGAAAAATATTCAGAAAATTGACAATATGAAAGTATGAATATGCAATATGAAAAATTAGATGCATGGTCATTTGGAAAATATGCAGTCCTTGGGCTGCTCTTGGAAGAAGAGAACTGTTTTTGTTTGGCTGAATTGGAAAAAAAAAATTATGGCTTAGAACTATAGATTAACTAACAGGACAATTTTATGTCCAGTGATTTGGTTTTTTCCATGTGTCTTTTCCTGATACTATGTTGTGACCTGTCATAGTACAGAAATCAGTGTATTTTGAGGAGGAGACTGGAAACACAGATGTACACCATGAGCTGATCCCTGCTATTCTGTCTAAGTACCAAGCAAGTCCCATTAGTGCAATTTCAATAAGATGCTTGTCTCATGTCACTTTTTTTCTGAAGGGTAAAGTTGAAATGACACTGGAAGTTGTCAATGAAAAAGAAGCTGAGGAAAGGCCAGCTGGTAAAGGAAGAGATGAACCCAACATGAACCCCAAACTAGATCTACCAAAGTAAGATACTTTTATCTCACTAGCTTTAGAAATACCCAGTATCTAGTTACTCTGATGCATGCAGTAATATATTAGTCATCAGTTATCCTTTGCAAAGCTCCATTTATAAAAGCCAATCTTGTTTCCTCCTGAAAGCATTAGGGTAAAATGCAGGATGATTTCACTACTAATGGCACATGTTTACTGCAGCTGCTATCTTGCATTTCAAAACTGTCTGTTTTCTTCAACCTCAGACCAGCATGTTTTGAAGTGTTATAATCTCATGCTTAATTTTTAGAGTATAAATAGTATTTCTTTCAAAATGCAGCCGGCCAGATACTTCCTTCCTTTGGTTCACAAATCCCTGCAAGACCATGAAATTCATTGTGTGGCGCAGGTTTAAATGGCTCTTCCTCGGCCTCATCATCCTGCTGATTCTCCTGCTGTTTGTGGCAGTGCTCCTCTACTCCCTGCCGGTAAGGATTCCTAAATGGTTCTGTTCCTCAGCTCTGGGATGAGCTTAGGCAGCAGTCATCAACAGGATACACTCCTGACTCAGACAGAGTCTATCACCTCTGTTTTAGCAGGAGATAGGGATTATATCCTTATAGCTATGAAAAAAATTCAACTGATAATTGTTTCTCAATAAATAAAAAAATAACCTATTAACTAAAGATGGAACAAGGAATTGCTTTAGAAGAGTTAATAACCTACACAATTAAAATAGCTAATAGTTGGCCTAGAGTCTACATTAGTCTGAACAAACTTTAACTCAAATTACATGCCCTAAATACATTTTGATTTTAATATTTAAAATGTCTTTTTCAAAACTACACTGAAGTCTTTTGTGTACATAATTTTACCTCTCTTGTTTCCTTCCTTCTCCCCCAACAGAATTATTTGTCAATGAAGATTGTGAAACCAATTTAAGGAAGAATTTTTACCTCATCTTTTTAAATAGTGCTGAAATTTCGCCCCAGGCTGTGGACCAAAATCAGCAAGGCTCTCCATCCTTTGTATCTGCTTGTATTTAGAACGGTAAAATAGATAATTAAGACTTTCAATAAGGTTAGCCAAGGTTCAAGAGGTCATGGAAGGTGGTTTTTAAAAACAAGGAATAACCCACAACCCCCATTTTTTTTTTACTTCAGTGGTATCTCTACATGGTAAAGTTTGACTTTGCTTTTAACGTGGATTTTTCATAAAAATCACTCAGAAGAGCTGCCTGCTACTGCTATCTCTGGTTTTTAACAGATACTTTCTTTTGAGAATCCTTTTCTCAAAAGGGCACACTTTGAAACTCTGCATTTTAAATTAAATGAAAACAATCACTACTTTCAATTATGTCTACTAAAGAAACATCATAGTGCAACCAAAGGGTCATACATTGTTTCTAATTGCAAAGTTTTCATTTTCTAATACCATCATCATGCTGCTTAAAATTCTTATTTGCCATGCTGTAGACTTGACAACACTATACAGGTATCCTGACAAGTTAATAAACATAGAAATGAATTATACATTTTTTTATTATAATTAAAAATTTTTAAATAAACTTATCCACAGGTAAAACACAAGTTTCCAGTTTTCTTCAACTGTTACAAAACTACAATCTATTAGGACTTGGGTAGTGTCTATCAGAGGATATAATGTCACAGACCTAGAATTTAAGGTATTTTACTGTTACCTGCACAGTGAAGAATAAGGAAATACTTCTGCACAAAGTTCTCATTAATTTATTAATTAGTTAGGAAATTAATAAAGAAATCTGTTGACTAGTTTCACTATACTCCTTGTATTTAGAGATGATCATGAATCAAAACACAAGAGGATACATGACCTAGAATCAACCCTTGTTTGAAATCTGATCTGCACATGGAAGTACCTCATTCTCCTCTCCCAAGGCAGAGTAAAATATAATCTGCACTAAAAATCAGGTTATAGTCTGTAATTCTATCTCACTTTTATGGAGGGCTGACACAAAAGTGCCTCTGAACATCCTCTAGTCCTTGAAATAAAGGAAATCTGTAGCAGAACCTGAAATCAGCATTTGGTGTGATCGTCACATTTTTCACTGGATAAAGACTTCACCTGCCTTTAAAAAGATGTCAACAATAACTACAAAAATTATTCTTCAAAAACTTCTGTCATTGTATTTAGTGACATACTTAACACATTCTTAAAACACAGAACTGTAAAATAATAAGCATGTACTTGCTGGGCAAAATAAGTAACCTTATTCTGTTGGAGGAATTAGGGTAAAGATCTAATATTAAATAGCTTCCATCATGTGAAGTCCCAGTGGCTAGAGTGGAGCAAGCAGCAGTCACCCTGTCGAAAACATAACACCACCCTTAGTTTTTTTGTTGTCAAGAAACTCTCAAGCATCTTGACCCTTGAATGAGAGCTTAGAGCTGGAACTAATCACTATCCAGATGGATTGTCCCTCCATTAATGATGAAATAGCTCTCCAGAAATAACCAGCAATTTGCATGAGCTAATGTTTGATCATCCACTATTAAAATCTGTCTCAATCAATGCCATAAATCTGACAAACGGTAAAAATCACAGCAAACTTATTTTCATGCAAGACAAGAAAGTGTGCTGCTTGTAAGGGTTGTAATTAGAAAGCATTTAACTTCAAAGGGCGTGGAGCAGAGATCCAAGCAAGCCTGTTCACAGAGCATTTGAAGAGTGGCAGGTACTGCCCTTCTGAGTGGAGTTCACCCTCTTCCAGATGCCTTTTTGTTCAAGCATGCATAGGCTTGATCGTTTCACTTCAATTAGGCAGTGCTATTAAAAACATAACTGAAAAGTCTGAGAAGCCATCCCATCCGCCAGCCTGCCTAACAAACAAAAGACAGCACATCTTCACAAGAAAAAAAAGGTGATCATTTATATTTACACACAGTGCTAGTCAGATCTGTAATCCCTGGTGCAGCTGCTGTGCATGACTCCAACATGCAGCAGGTTTTTGTCTAGCTGGAGCAGTTACCAAAGGTTTAGCCCTGTGTTGGGAACAGTTTGGTGCTGCTCTCACCGTGCACCGATGACTGGGATGTTCACTTTGGCCAGTCCAGATCTGAACCACTCCAGTTACCAGCAGCTGAGGCAAATGGCCTGTGAGGCCACAGAAAAGAGGGCAGAATGTAGATGTTCCTGATACCACTCCTCCTTATTACAGGAAATTACTTAATCCAGGGAATTCCTCCTCCTATGAGTTTGTTTTTCCAGCCAGCTGGAACAGCCAGGGAAAGGCTAAAGCTAAACTGAAAGTGCTTCTAACAAAAAATGGGTAACTAGCAGCAGGATGTCAGTCCTCCTGCCTCTGCCATCACAGAGGTTCAGACACCATTGGCTGCATTTTTGATGCACTCAGGTATCCAAGCATTCCTATCACTGCTTGCTGTTGTCACCCCAAACCCTGACTACTGGAATGGGCTGTAAGGAAGTTAACAGCTACTGTCATGTACTTTACAAAGAGCCATTGTGTAATTCAAGATAAAATATTTGGAGAAACTTGCACCTATATCAGCTCAGTGTAAAGAGGCAGTAAACTCGGGCATACTTACAGGCTGTTCTTGCATTTCTTTGAACAACCACAAGATGACATCCCAAGTCTCGTGTGTTCACAGAGGCCTTCCCATACTTCTGTTTTATTCCTACCCTAAATACGTCTCACAGATGGAGATGAACAAGATACATTTAGTAATCAAGGGAAAGCAGTCCCATCAAGTCCATTACTTCTAAGTGTATTTGAAAAACACAGCTCTAAGCACCTTTGGGACCTACCTATTACACACAAAGAGACTCCAAGCCCGGCCCTTACTGACCTCTATGCTGTTGTATCCTCTCCCTGCCCCTACATGCTTTAGTATCTATTGAGCAACCCGAGAGCAGTACTAAAGTGTGAAATTGTAGCATTCAGTGCTAACTCAGCTAGTAAATACCATACAACTTTTTACACAGTACTTGCCATTGCTCAGAGCTGCCATGTCACGTTTACAGACAGGGACATGAATTAGAAAGACAATTCTTTAATGGAAAACTACTAACTTTAAAAATTTATGTGAAAAAAAAAAAAAAAACAACACCAAAACAACCCACACATTGTATCTGTCGAGTCTGACCATGCTCTGACCACAAAGTTATTTTTTGAAGAATTTATTTCCCTTGTAACCTTTGCTGTGGCTAGAGATTGCATTCAGTGATAAGGGCTAGCTGAGGAACACTGTAGGGAAAAAAAACTTTCCTGAAGCCTGCAAAAAATCTGAATGCATTGCAGGTGCTGAAAAAGACTCCAAGACAGTTCCTTTCCCAGACCTACAAGGAGTCAGGACTTGCCGCAAAAAGCACCGGGGCATCGAGAACACAGCAGGAGGTACCAAACACCCGAACGAGCAGTGGGACGGCCGGCCACCCCCAGGGATCCCGGAGTGACAGGGCAGGAGGGAGTGGTGCTCGCTGCATTTCGGAGAGCTGCCCAGGAGCGGTCAGTGAGCGACACTGAGCCTGCAGCGTGTCTTACCCAGCACCGGGCTGAGCAAGGTGCCAGCATGCACCTGGGGTGTGCAGAACAAACCCCTCCTCTCTGCTGCTGCCACCGCAGCACTGCTGGGCAGTGACCGCAGCGCGCTGCAGCAGGAGCAGCCCAGCACCAGATTCAGGTTTAAACCTTTCAGGCAGAGAAGTGAACTGAACCTTCATTTCCAAGTCTCCTGCGTAATTCTCATCGCTGTTAAGCAAATTCGCCAAAACAAAAGCAGAGACGCTAGGCACCACCTTCTAGGAGCAGTTGTGGACAGTCAGTAGCACAGAGAGTTGTATGAGTGAACTTGTAAGCCCAGGCCTTTGGAGATACTGAAGCTTTTGGCCATGATGCAGGTTCAGTGCCAAGCTAGTTGGCTGTAAAAACATACACATACTTCCAGAAAGGAAAAGGTGCAGAACCAGGAGAGACTGGAGAGTTTATATAAACCTGAAGTGCTGCTAGGCAGTAATGGAACAGTTACAGATTTGCACCTAAGCACCTGAACTCCCAGTAGTGCCTCTGCACACAGCTGTGTGTCTGTTGGGTCGTGTCACTGCTCTCTATAAAACAGCAGTTAGGAAAATTAATGGAGTTAGATGCATCATCAAACAGGAAACAATTAATAAACCCAGGATATGTTAACAGTGTTCTGTCAATCATAATCCTCTTATGTTTAAACCGTGTATTTTATTTTGCTACAGGTCTCAAAAAAAGGCACATTATAAATGAATCAAGATTCAAATGTGGATAATGAAAAGAATCAAAAGCAAGCAAGTAGGCTTTTCCTGTAGAAGAAAAGCTTGAGACATCAGCACTAGCCTGGAAAGTGGCAGAGCAACAAGAAAATAACAAGTGTCTAAAGTAGGCTACAGAGAGGTAGAGGACATAAATCAGATGCATTTCTTCGAGGACTATATTAAAAACATGCACATGCACACACATGCACAGACTCCTTCTCCCCTCTCAAAACCTTCAAACTAAAAGCCAAAAAATTTACAAAATATTAAAGATGTTTTAGTGCAGATTTTAGGTGACTGCTGGAACATATTGGCAGAGCATCTTATTTAGTTTAATAAGGACAGAGAAAGACTGCCAATGCCTGCCTGCATTTACATATTAGGACAACGTTATGAAATAAGCTAGCTCTGATATTTCACTGCATCTCATCCTCACTGGAATCCCCAGAACAGTGTTCCACTCTAAGATAGATAGCACTGTGCTTCTGAGAGGAGGATTATGGACCCACAGCTGTGAAAGATGTCCTTCCCTGTTGAATTCCCAAATTTTCTAGCCTTAACCACATACTGCTTACTATTCAGGTTATCAGAGCAAATGCCATGAAAGCTGATCATGGGCCAGCCTCAGAGTCACCATTCCAGTTGGGCCATGGCTTCACAATGCATTGGCACTGGTGGCATGACTAACTTCAGGTATTTATTCCCATTCACTACCATGCTTTAGACTAACAAAATCAAAACAAAAAGAAAGTACCAACCTTCCTACACCCTTTCTGAGTTTTTGTTTAGTGTGAGACAATCCTCTTATTTGCTTCCAGCCATAGTACTATGGTGTGTTGAAAGAAATCATGGGTTATGGCCTTGAGAAGGATATCTTAAGCTGATGTAGTCATCAAATAAAATATTCTCAAACTGAGTCGTCAGCAAGTTCCTTTGCCACAAGACTCCATTTCAGGACTGCAGGCAAACTCAGGGAGACATGAATACATCAGCAGCACAGAAGAGGCCCCCAGAAGAATTTATTTGCTCACAGGAGGACAAATATTATAAAGAAAATAAAACAAAATAAAATATAAAATTAAGGTAATAAAAATCTACTTAGCCACCAGCTCACATATGTACCAAATATGAGGATGGACACTGCAAAGAGGACAACTTACCAGCTGAGATAAACAGTGCATAAGAAGGCCAACACTTACCCTAAATGTAAAAGACACATTAACATGCACTAAAACAATGAAGACTCCAGTTAGCAGCAAAGCATTAGACATCATCTACCTTGGAGAAGAGCACCAGGCTTCTACAGCAAACTACAGATTTGTTAACACTCTTTTCCAAGTTTTCAAGGGGAGAAAGGTTGCAGAAGTATTTTTTATATGATTCTGCTCTTTTACTCCCAGAAACACAAAGCCTTTGTTTTAACTGAAGTAACTCCCTGGCCGAGAAGTGATAGCACAGTTAATTAGCACCTTCACTCCAGCCCAACACCTCCTGTGCAGTCACACAGCAGCTCCAAAGGCAATTCCAGCCTCAGCACCTCTGGGACCAGCCATGAGCTCCTAACACTCCCTGGCCTGGCAGAGGAGATCCATTTCAGTGACTGCTTTCAAAGCTGAAGAGTTCCTGGTTTAGAGTAGGAGGCAGTCAATTCAACTTTTAAAACTAATCCTGCCCATGTCAGAGCAGTCTAGCCTCAAATCTACACATTCTTGCACCTGCATGCATTATATATGATTAACTGCTACTGTTAGAATATTAAGAAAGTTTAAAAAAAAAAAAAAAACAAACTCCAGAGACAATTATTTATGCAAGAAAGACAGGAACTGGAACGCCTAGCAAGATCTTCTTCTAGTGTTGCCATACAGGGACTTTGTTACAGAGGATTTATTCCAAGTTTTTGTTATTTCTTGCCTTGAAATACCCTGAAAGAAAATAGGATAGTCCCACTGTGCTGTGAGCTTAAACACACACACACACAAAGTAGACAGGTAAAAGCACTAAAAGCAATCAGTTCTGAGAAAGGATTTACTTTTACTTCAGTTGCACAAGTATATGTAGGTGTGTTTTTAAATAGAAAAAAGATGTCTTCACTCATCTTGCTCTGATCCGTGCTGTGCCAACTTAAACCCTGCCAATGCATCTGAATAGTCAAACAAACGTCTGTCCCTCCCCAAACATCCACCATTCACATTAAATAAAACACATAACAATGGAGGGAAAATAGACCTGAAAAGAGCTTATTTCCAGCTGCAAAGGTCTAACCTGAGGATAGCTATTTTCATGCAAATCTCGATTCTTCTTGCTCATATACATGAACCCAGAATTATCTGTTCAGTTAACATTCTTAGCTTCTCTAATGGAATTAACAGGGAGGAGAAAATTAAAGGAAAAGGGAATGGAAATCCCCCAAAGCAATGAAAGCGAACCTTAGCTCTGATGCTTTCAACTAGCAAAAGACTCTGAAAACAAACTATGTTCAGGGCAATAGGGAGAGGAGAGAATGGATTGAACCCCCAAATCTCTCCTGCACAGCAAAAGCCAGGCCAGCCTGCCACATCACGGGAGAGCCCTGCTGTCAGTGCCAGGTTAGTGACTGTTCTGCTCCTGGTCCCTTTTGGAGCATGGGGGAAATGCCTTCAGTTCAGGCAGCCTCCAAATCAGTCTTACCTTAGCAGAGGTCAGGCAGTACAGATGCTGATGCACCCCTGAAACACCTTCCCTCAGCAGTTGTTCAGCGTGTGGCCACCTGCTCCGTGAAACTTCCACTCTATTATACATACCCCCTGCAGCATGCCACTACTGGCTCAAAAGCTGAGTTTCCAGTTTGGAAACTGGAAATACCAAATTTCACCTCTGTGTAGTATATGGTAGAGATAATTCATGCTATGTATGTATAAAATATTGTAGAATCCAAAGTATGTCTTTGACCACCCTGGCTGGGAGCAGAGTCTTATGTTTATTCAAGAAGTTCCCGGACAACGTTAAGATAATAGCAAGTCTGTTAACGTATGAATGAAACCTTCCCGGACCATGAGTGCTGACTTCCTTGGAATGCCTAAGCCACTCACAGGACCTGCACCTGGAAGATTGCATCTACCACACTCAAGCACCGGCACCACTCTGCTACATGCGAATGCAGGCTCTTCCGAAGTGCTCAGACATCCTCTGGACACCTGGACTTACCTTGGTTCATTTCTGCTCATGTATGCCCCAGTTCTACATGTGAAGAGACACAAAGGAACGTTCGGTCATCCCTGCCTCGGGCAGAATAAACTGTATATAAGCTCTCTGCATGAAGCAGTCGGGGTGAACCACCGGGAAACGCTGACACTTTGTCGGTCGGATCTCGGTTCACCCAGCGCCAGCACCCGGGGTTGACGCTGCCTTGGCTGTGGTGGTTTTTCGAAATTCTATTTTTGTTAACGATCTAATAAATCATTGTTAAATTTTCTTATAAATTTGGCTCTCGATTTGATCATTTATAACATCTGGGTTTTTGTTTTGGTTTGGTTTTTTTAATCTGAACCCAACAATTTTTTTTTTTTTTTTTTTTTTTAATCAGGCAAAAAGAAAAAAATCAGTTGCCTGTCTGTGAAAACACACACACACACTTTTTGGTTTTGCCATGAACAGCAGTTCCAGTGAAAAGCAGGAGAAAGGTACCAGAATTGCCTGTGGTAACAGCACTGACATCTAAACAAGCTCAGGGCAATGCTGGAGCCGTGAAAGCTCTCAGAGATACAGGCCAGGCTGTAACAGACCCTGTATCTGTATAATGAACAACACCTCAACTGAAATGTCAAGACCAATGAATTTCTGTTTCCTTTTTGTGCATAACAAAGTTATTTAATTTTACCCTGCTTGTATTTCTTAGTTCCTTTAGGTAAGTACATGCCTCTGCAAGATATATGTCTGACAATGATGACAGTTTTTAATTGATTTTAAAGCAAAATGGTGAATTTCAAAACTCAATTCTAAACTCATTTGTCTTACTTCATAACTCGGAATTACCCCATTAAAATAAATTATTTGGCCTAGGATAGAATCACTAAGCAGCTGAAGGAAGGATTTGTGGTTTAGAGAGGACTTGAGGGAAAGGAAGAATTTGACTAACACGCATTTGTAAGAAGAACATTCATAAACAATGTTGCCCTTATGCTACCAGAAAAAATAAAATGAAATTAGCATTTGTAAAAAGCGTTACTAATTTCCTCCATTTTTCCCCCATTTATTTCATAGAACAAAATTTCTAACTACACATAGAGCTAGGCAGAAAAGGTCTAAGGAGGACATCATTACTCCTGAGGATGTTGAGGGCAGGCACAGTCAGGGTAAGAGGAGTTAGCAGGTCCCACACCCCGCAATTAAAACACCAGAGTGGAAGAATGACCTGACCAGGTCCCCTCATGACCAGGCTTGTCTCGGCACCTCAGCTCCCAGGCAGCTCTGTTAATCCACAGAGCCTCCACTTCCCTGCACAGTTTTAGAACAGCAATTCTCTTGTATTGAATGCAGAGAATAACAGTGATAGCATGATGTATACCTGCTGAGAACAAAGAGCTGTGTGGCTAAATTTAATCAGCATTTTCTCCAAATGTGTCAAACAATCCTGTGCTTTCATTGTCTAAACGATCTACAGAAAGCAGTGCTACACCAGGTGAGAAATATCTTAAATATGTTTCAAAGTTATCAGTAGGTGTTACCTTTACTGTGCTAGCTGATGTTTACAACAAGCAAGGTTACTTCAAACTCTGTGTGCTTCAGTTCACTTACCTACAGGAATTCTTCCTTCACTTCTCTGTCCTCTGACATGAAGACTGGAAGGGTCACCTTCATAATAAAGGACAGCTAAATACACATTCATGTGTAATATCTATCAAAACTTATAAAACCTAAATTGTGAACTTTACTCAAATTTTTCAGAAAATAATTTCATCCCACACAACCCAAAGCCAGTAAAATTTTAGGAGACCTTTTACAATGAATTACCTTGCCTCCCGAAAATTTGCAAGAGAAGAGCTAAACCATGTTCTTTAGTTCTCCTAGTTAGGCATCTGTTGAATTTGGAAAGGGACTTTTTATCAAGTCAGAATTCTGCCTGTGAAAGGTCTGAAAGGACTCTCGGGATCCTTTTGGTTTTGTCCTGAGCTCAAACTCACAGAGAGACTGTCCCAATACCAAACTAATATTTAAGTATTTTAGCTTTTTGTCCCCAGGGCTCCACCTGCAAGCCCAGTTCTTTTAGTCTGGAAGAATGGATCACTGGACCCATTATTATCAGTCAGGTGTTCTCTTATCACCCACCTACCTCAAGATAAAAGCCTTGCTGTTTAAAATGTAATCAGCATCCTTGTTTGAGCCCAGCCTGCGTGCACTAAAAAGGGTCTGAACCCTAATTAGTGCCAAAAGCAGTTTTATACTTTCAAGTACTTCTGGCACATAAGCAAGTGCTCATCTCTGAAGATGGAACATTCAGACTGGATTCATCACCTCCTACCTCTCCTCAGTAAAATTAGTCTGCAGCCTCACCCCAGCATGTCAGGCACAGCTCGTGATGCCTCACTAAGCACCCTGGGAAAATCTCATCAACAGCTGCCTATGGCAAGCAAAGGCTCATCTGCTAATTTTGTTCCTTCTACACAAACCTTATCTATGATTTCTGTCCCACAGGATCCACCCTGCACTCTCTGCATTTTAGAAAGCTAACAGTTATTCCATTTTGCCATGAAAGAAAAGCATCATTGTTTGATTGTGCCAAGTGCTTTGCTAACAGCTAACTGCAGGCTTGATCTCACTGTCAGTGGAAATGGGTAAAACCCTCCTAGACAGCACCCAAAAGTAGTTTGATACCTGCATTTTAAAACAGTATTTCCAGACACTAAGAGCACTATACTACATATAGAGAAATATATTTGGCTTAAAATTTCCATTATATGTATTTTAAGGGAAAGAAATTTCACTGCAGCAAATATACTACTAAAATGTTTCTGAGGTGCAAATAACTCATCCCCGGTTCTTTCAGAAACTGCAAACAAGTAATTAGCCCTTCTGAACTCCAGAGTCTGTAGCCTGTAGCTAATGTGATGTTACTAATGCATTTATAAACATCAGGCTCCAAAGCCAACACTGAGATATTCCATCATAATTTAGATCTCTCATTAACTTCACCACCCTGACCAACATGCTGTCACTGGCAGAGTGTTTGACAGTTTACATTACCTGCAGACATGAGTTCATGTCAATTCAATTAAGAAAGATTAATTCCAGAGCTGACAATGCATAAATATTTTTAAATTACACCTGGCCTTGTTGGCACTGCTTATTCCAAGACTGACTTTAGAACAGAGAACTTGTCTTTAGCCTCCTGGGCAGAAAGGAAAACTCAAAGGAAGGTGAAAGAAAGAATTTATTATGAATTCAGTATTCCATCATACTGTCCAATCTATCTTTCGTGATTCCCCGTCCCCCTCCCCCTCAATAATTAAACAAGCTTATCTCTCACTGTCTGATACAGAATGAAAGGAAACAGGAAAGATTCGATGCAAACAGGCACTGCCAGAAAATTGTCAGTGACACCTCTGTGATGATCATTTGCTGACTGGTTTAGATCTAATTTGTGTACATCACTGCTTTGGAAGGCATTCAGATCCCATGGTGATAGACACCATATGAGAATGGAGATAGATAATATTTGACATTTATCTTCACGAACAAAGATCTGGGTAACTCCCCACTGATTGCGCTTCTGATGAGTGAAGGTAAATGTCACATCAGACTAAGCCATCCAGCATTCTAGTGAAACACTCTTACTCTTGGCTCTGATGTGTAAAAATATCCAGCTTCAGTGCATGTGAACAGGTTTAATTAGGTAAGCATCAAGCACACAATGATAAAATTATTGGCTCACCGTTATCAAACTGGTCACAATCCCCAGTAGCCAAATTTATTAAATTCTGGTCCCAGGTTTAATCTACTAGAAGAAGCTTTCTCTGATATTTCAACATAACAATGCACAGCCATTGCCTGAAAAGTGCACTTTAAGAAGAAAAACTCCCTGCTCTAGTCAAATCTGTGCCATACCCAAATAAACAAACCATTGAGAAAGCAACAGCCCCTGATGAGCATCACGAGGATCCTGATGTAGGAACCAGAGCCTTGTCCTTGTACTGAACTATGCTGAGCTGTGCAGACATACAACTCCAGAGCTGTTCACACTGGCTGATGCTAAACAAGATACCCTTAGTGCAACAGGAGTGGGAATCTCTACCAAAACATTAACTGGGAGCACAATGGGGAGCATTCAAAAAGCAATGGGAAAGGCAGGGAGAGGTAACACACTTTCCCTATTTATAACCTGATGGCTCTTGCAATGGACTATTTTTTCTGTCCTATTGAGTGAGCTTGGTATTAGGGTTAAATGAGATGGAAGTAGTCATGGAATCCAGAGCTACCTGACATAAGCATTCCAGATTTTAATGCTTTGACATGACTTTTCTAATTTTTCTGCACCCACAGGTTGAAAAGCTGAATTGAGCGGCTTGCAAGGTTCCTTAAAATCATCAAATTTGAGTAATTCTGTACTAGCCAACATGAGGCAGCATAAAAAAGATACAAATACAGCAGGAGAAAGAAATCCATAAAGTAATAATGTTTTCAAATCCCTTCTAAGGTACAGGTTTGAGTAGATAGATATTAAGAGGCTGAACCCAGTATATAAAAGTGGTGCTCTCATGGGTTTTTTTGTTTGGGTATTTTTTAGTATTTTGTTTAATTTTCAAATCCTGGATTGTATTTGCAAGAATAATTAATTTTCCAACACTTCTGTTATCACAAGTTATAAAAATAGCAGATTTCCAGATTCTGTCATCATCTTATGGGAGAACTCTAGGTTTTAGTTAGAATTTTAATTTTTTAAAGGCTGATAATTTTTAGAATGTGTCAGGAGAAAGAAAATGTTTCAGAGGCTAAACCTTTTTTAAACCCCTTCAAAATTAAAAGAGAGAAATGCCAAAACCCAAGCAAATAAAAAAATCCCAAAGTACTTTCATTTATTATTATCTTATTTTAAGTATTTAACTTCATCCCCCCCCCCCTTCCCCAAAACCTAACACAACTGGGGAGGGGGGGAAGAGCAATTCATATAGGGGGTCTTTGTATGAACCAGAGATGCTTCAGGGTGTCTGGAAAACAACATATATAGACACATATTAGAGTTCTCACTTACCCAATGAAGCTTTACTATCAGATACTACATCTGACCTGGTCACTGCACACATCAAAGCTTTTTCACCAGACTCTGTTATCCTGTCTGACAAAGGCACCCACCTGTGGGCTTCCTGTTTGTGAGGAACATAGATTTGGCCTTTTGAGCACTAAAATTCATTAATCCTAGCAAAGCAGAGAGAGCTACAGCTGAATACAATTTCTTTAGAGGTCTTTCATTTGAGCAAGATTTAATTAATTTGTATTCTTAATTCCAGAAATGTACTGAAGAAACCTGGACTTACTGAAATTCTGTGAAAATAAATTTGAAAACAAAACCACCTAAGCTAATAGGTAGTGCCAAGTCATTAGAAATATGTAGCTGTATTAGGGAAGAAAAGCAGAATTAAAACCACCATTGTGATACTAGGAAATACTGTCCTTCCATGGAAATAACTTTTTTATGTGGAGTGAGGAAAGACAGTGATAAACTGCACTGAAACCATAGAGGAGAATGTTTCAGCTCCATGAAGTTATTAGCCCAGGAGTCACATTCCAGAAAAATAAATGACAATTTCTGCAGGAATTTTTGGTTCAGACATGAATAAATTTGTATTCTTTCATCTGATCTCCTAACACAACAATTACTTCAAAATCAGCACTAAATTAAGTTGAATTTCAAATCTTTCTAAACTACCAATTTGTAAACTAACTGTTGCTGTTTTCTCTGATATAAGCTTTGGAGGGAATGAGTTTCAGGTTGAATAAAATTTTGATAATATGCTGAATAAATATTTTGCCTTGCTTGTATTTTCTTTTAATATTAACTAGAGCACCTTATTTTTCTCTTTTTTTTTTTTGAAGTCACCTTTTTTTAAAACAAACCATCTCCAGTGGAAGGACAATATCCTTGGGAGCCAATGTACAAACAGCTGAGGCCACTTTTAGGGGAGAGTCAGAAGAACTATTAAAATAACACTTTTTTTTTAATTTGAGAAGACATTCTCTATTCTCACTCTTTCTTCCTTTCTAACATAGCCATTTTTAGACAGCTGACTTGCTCAGCTATGCTATCTTTCCCTGCAACATTGCCTTTGCTGGAACAGAGCCAATAACATCAATTGATGTCTCAAAGTGCGGGGTGCTTACACTTGATTTCTGTCAAGGATCAACAACAAGGCAAAACCTGCACCTTTCTGTAGTTGAAAACCTGCTGTTCTGAACTTTGGGCCAGAAATCTTGGCTCATACCAAATTTTTCTTACTGCTAGTAAAGTAGGATGTCTGATAAGTCTCTTCTTTGATTCAAAATCTTAGGAAATGGGGTTTTTTAAGGACTTCTGAGTTCTAAGCCCTTTTGCACATAATTTCCATTTACGCTGCTCCTTCCACTGCACAGTCTGTGCAGGCCACACTGTTACTGTTCTTGCAGTCAGGTGAAAGAAGTTCCAGGCTGCAATACCCTGGGACAAGCAAGCACAGAGCAGACCAGAAGGAGTAAGGAAAGCAAGGTTTTCATTCTCACTTTAGGCTTATCTTTAGTGCTCACAACAGAGATACCCAGTGGCCCTGGCATAGATCCCAAGATCTCCAGCAGTCTAATCAGCATTTTCAGCAGGAGCCTATGTGCTGGGAATTGGTTCCTCCAAAGGCCTGTGACAAGCAGTTTGAAGCAGAATACAGACTGATTTTGTTTAACAGCTGAAAGAAATGTAGGTATACAAGTGCAAAAAAAACCAGAAGAAAGCCCAAATGAAATGGAAAAACTCATAAAAGTTGCAAGATGGCTTATGAAAGAGTTACACAAGAAACAACAAAGCATGTGTGAGCAGTCAAATCCCCAGTAATAACAGGAAACAACTAGAAAATAAGAGTCACTACAGAAAACAGCAGAATGGACAAAACAAAAAAGTTTTTTTTAAAAAAGGGCAAAATGTGCTTTTAACACCTAAGCTACAGCCCAAACTTTCAGACACTACAGAAATAAACACTTCATGAGAATCCCAGTGTAGCATGAGGCAGATGGTGCAGTTCCAGAACAAAGAAGGCACTGAAAGGCCAATACACTTAAGGTGTCTTAGAGTTTGGTTTTGGTCATGGAGGGGTGGTTTTGTTCTGACTCTCTTTGAAAAGAGCATAACCTGCATTACTGCATGAGCAGCCCCAGCATCAGGCAGCAGAAGACCTCCCTCTGAGATGTTTAGACCCCTCTATGTTTTCCTGAGTCAATCATATACGACCACAGGGAAATCTAAGTTCCCTAAAAAGAGGCCATGAATGACATCAAGCAGCATACTTCACTGCTAGCTTTGAAAGCAGCTATTTAAATTCTGGATAGGCTTTATCCTAATAGTTTGGTTTGGTACAGATGTTTTTTCTTTTTTACTATTAACAAATTACTGTGGATAATATCTTGCATTTATGTTTTTAAAATCTCAAAATATGAAGATGTTCCTTAAATTAATACTGTCCCTCACATTTTAAACTACTTCTTATCTGCATGAGCCATATTTAAATAGCATCTTCCAAACAAAGACTATCTTTGTCATCTTTTTACAAAGTCCATTCTAGGCTATGTTAAGATAACCAGGTTTTGGGTTTTTTTAAAAATAAGAAAAATAAGTATTTTGTTCCTTGTTCAGTTTTTAGCAATTTTCTTTCCATACTGCAGGAATGTTGTGTATTTCTAAACATGCCAGAGCAGTAGTCAAATGTAAACAGCTGCATTAAAATATCACACTGACTAAATAACATCAAATGACCTGGACAAAATAATGCCAAAAGACCCGGCCTAAAAGAAAATAGGCAGGAAATTAAAAGCCACGTCTGACACTTCATTTTTAACTCAAATGACTGAAAGAAGATTTAAAGGACAAAGGTTCTTTTATCTATGAAATTAATCTGAGACACTGAAGAGTGAGACAGAAGGTAATAGACTGTCTGCAAGTTGTACCATCACAGTCACTGAAATAGTTTACTGTCAACCTGGACAGGCAAGAGAACACACAGGGCAATCCAGGGTGCTGTAAGCCATGGAACCCTACACTCAGCTACAACAGGCACAGCAATATTCCTGATCACTTAGGCCATTAAAGGGGCATTTCAGGGCATTCAGAGGGGCAAATATATCTGTTCCACTGCACAATTCTTCATTATTCTACTCTCCTTACAGCACCACTGAGTGCATATCCTTCGTGCCCTTTGTTGGAAATGGCATGGCTCTGTTTCAAGAGCAGATAAAGTGATTTCAAATTAATTTATAAATCTCTTCCAATTGAAAAGCACTGTCCTACTCAATGTCCAATAATTTCTGTCTGACATATTTTGATGTTGCTGAATGGAACCTCCAAAATTTGGTAAATTTTAACTGCTCGTAGAGAAGAAAAAACATAAATGTAAATTACAAGATAATTGAGAGATCTAAGAGCTGCTCTTTTTGGAACAGTCCAAGACAGATTCTGAAATTAGCTGGAGCTCTCTGAAACTCCACCATGGTATCCTTGGTTTCAGTGAGCGAGAGGTTTGGAAAGCACTGATGACCAATGAGCTGGTGCTCAATGAACATCCAAATGTCCTGTAATCATCCAATCACACCAGTCCAAGAGAAATTATCACTTACCAAAGGCAACTAAAAAATCTGGGTCCTTATGTTAACAGTTCAGATTTCATAGGTACTTCTAGCTGAGCAGATAACCAAACAAGAAACCAGTCTCCCCAGTGGAAAGCTGATACATTTTGCTGCCGAGTTTCATAGTGAGGTGACAAGAGGACAGAATAAACCACAAGATGTTGCCTTGAACCATAAAAGCTTTGTTAAGTGGAAGCATTGCCCTAACAGCTAATGGACTATGGAGAAATATCCCAAAGGTTATGGGTGAGCTCAGCTTTCTCCTTAAGTGCAAGGCAGAAATCAGTCTTCATCTGCCTTTGTGCTTTTCTTCTGTAGGAGTTCCTCGTCCAGAAGTTGAGAAGATCACAGACACACGGATGACATTAAGCAGTGGCAGTGGATGCAATGGACACACTTCTGAGGAAATGAACAGTGAAAACAGTGAATGTACAGGGTGAAATTGGAGTATCCATAGGTGCTTTTACATTGGTGTCCAGAGGAGCCTGATGAATGCTGGATATTCTCAGTACTGAGCAGAGTCCTCTCTCACAGGGCAAAGATTGTGATGTGATGCTGCTGAGAACCACAGAACTTGGTGCACCTGAGAAGCAGAAAGTGCTGTTCTGGGACAGAAATGCATCTACCCCAAAAGCAGAGCACTTGGACTTACCTTCACCAAAAATGAACTAAGAAGACTTGAACAGATGACTGACAGAAGAGAAGATTGACAACCATAGCTATTAACAGAATTTTCTCCAGGTTTTGTCTTTGGGGTTTTTTTCCCCAGCAGGAATTTACATGAGCTGAAGACTGATCACAAAACAGCAGCAAATAATAGTAGGACCAAACTCTTCATGTTTTCTCTGCATGAGACTTATTCAGCAGAATGTTTAATCCTGCAGGCAGCTGAGAAGAAGTGGAATTGTGATATACTCTTCCTGCACAGGAACATAAGGAAAGCAGAGCATGAAAAAAAAACACTGCTTTCATGTGAAGGCAAAAAACTGGTCAGTCTCAACAACAGCACTGCTCACCTGCAGTGTTAATCTACTTACAGACTATCACTTTGAAAATAACAGAGTCGGTCCAAGTATCAGATATGATAATGTAGGATCCTGTATTATGTAGCTATGACCCCCAGTGCCACTTACTAACAGTTAAAAAAGATTAAATATAAAATATAATCACTCTCATACAAAATATGAAATGAGTAAAATATGAAATTAGTAGCACTGTGAGCAGACAGGAAACAAAACCAGAAACTCTGTCTTGAAAACAGAGAAGTCAGAAGTTCAAAAGCAGAGAAGAACAAAGGCCTGTTAAGAGTGAAGACCTGTAACACAAGCAAGAAGAGAGGGCATAACTGTCAGGAGTGAGAGACCAGCAGCTAAATGAAAACAAGCTGAGTAAAGACCAGCTGAAAACAGGATACGTGAAACGTTTGAAGGAGATTCTTGCCCAAGAGTCCAGACAGAGAGAAGAGCAAGAGACAGCTATGGTCTGTGTTAAGCATGACTCCATGTCACACAGCAGTCACAGCTAAGCAGCTGCCCAAGGTCTCTCCCTCTTTCTTCTCTGCTTAGACTATAACTGAATTTCCACTAGTTGGGCAGTAGGTTAAGAAAAGAAAGTTTAAAAAAAAAAGAGTAGTCTAGTTTAGTGGGATTCTGACCTCTATCACATAAGGCTCCTTGATCCCCTGGCAAGCAGGCATGAGTAATCTAACAGGGTGATGGGATCAAACCAAGCAGTGGAATTAGGAGAGCTGAGATGTCAAGTTGGGTGGCCTCTGTGGGCTTCTTTACAAGAAGGGCAGGGGCAAGACCTGAAAAAAGTAGGGAAGACACTGAATGCAATGCACATGTCATGAACAAAGAAAATACAACAAATTTAAGATAATACAAAAGCTAAAACTTCACATTTCTGAGAAATATTATCTTCCCTCAAAATATACTTTGACAGAAGTACTTTTTGCTTTCCTAATGTTCAAAGACTACACAATGTAAACAAACCTCATCTTCAGTAAAAACACCTTGAAATCTGTGGGTAAAAGAAATGAACAAATTCAGATTATTATTAATTATGCAGATTCTATGTCAAACCCCACAAAGGCTTCAATGAATGAATAAGGTATAAGGAAAACTATCAATGGAAGATAGTATCGGTCTATCCCAGAACAATATTACACATCTCCAGCCAGCAGATTTCTGAGCATAGGAGAACAGTTTTTTCTTTCTTTATCCCACAGCAATTTCTTAAGACACTCCCACAGTACATTTTAAGAGCCCAGAGACATATTCCCATTACTAAGTTCTTAACAATCCCACAAGAAATTTAGGTCAGAAAGCAAAAAAAATTGTCTGAACATACTTCTAATATGAGGAAGATGTCTGGTTTACTGAACAAGTATCAGGAATATTGCTACTACTTGGTTCATATTATGTTCCACTCTGATTCAAAAGATTTTTGCCCCAAACCTCTGTAATTAAATGTATCATAGCTAGCACACACACATTCATAATCTCCTATTTGTATTTGATCATGAAATCTTAGGGACTCTCTATAGCCCCCCCAGTAAATGGTAAAGGATCTTATCTCTGACTCTTGTTATATGGGTCATGAATAATACTAGAAAGCAGTATTATGCTGTGTCTCAAAATTGGACAACAACAAACAAGGGAGCTACAGAAGAGGAATAACAAACACAATAGACCAAAAGAGAGAAACATACATCCAAGGCACTATGTCACTGCCCTACTTCATTTATAAAAGAGTTGGCTAGTAATGAGCATTAATTTAGTTTACATCTTTTAATGGTATGACATTATTCTAGAAATACATCTTCAAAACTGGGTAGTGGCATATTGGCTACTTTTGTTACTTTTACATCCAGTCGTGATTCCAAAATTAGCTAAAAAGCAAAACCATTTACGAAAGATATGAAACTCAAATAAGACACACACAATGAAAATCTGTTTTAATCACATGGCTTACCCAAAAAGAAGTGGGAAATCATCATGAACAAGTCCATTTGCATCTTGAATCTCTGTAAATGTTTAATGTGAAAAAATGTGATAATTAACGTTTCTATACTCTTATGCTTAAGAAGTCATTACAATCAGCCTTTGTTTGCTACAGAGTTGGCAGCGCAGACCTGCTGCATTTGTGCAGGGAATGTTTTAGGGTCATTTAACATTATATCACTCTTGGTGATCCAAAAGCTGCTATAATTCTGCCAAAGAGTATAGAAGGTTTCCCAGTCAAGTTTCATCCTGATTTTGATTATTGTTTATCTCTAGTCCATGTCTGAATAGTTGTAGTAAAATAGAGGAAGTTTTAGTCCTGAATTTGAGGTCAGCTTGTAATGAACCATGGTTTCAATCGCATGAACAGCTGCTTCTTTTATAAGCAAAAAGGGTTCACTTACAGTTCAGGGTAACACAGTAATAATTTAAGGAACAAGGAAGCTTCTATTCATTTCTTTATTTTTTATATGTTTTTGAAACATTTTGACATCTGAGTGCCTATAGTGGACTTGTCTGAATAGAATGTAATATTCACACTATTCTGCTTTACAAAAAAAATGAACAAAGTGAATTTTAAAACCAGAAATACAGTAGACCTATCAATCATCATATAAAAGCCTTTTTCATTGAGAACTTCATTTTTCATAGCAAGAAAAACTATTATTGATCTTCTAAAACTTTGTAACTCAAGTTAAAAGGACAAAGTAAATCAGATACACTCCCTGGAAATCAGACTAAAAATATCTGAAAATTACAAGAAACCAAAAGGGGAAAACATCCCAAAACTAAGACATAATTAAAGTCAGTGGGACATAAAATTTCTAACAATTAACCAAGATCTCATCAGAAATTAAGGGGTTGGTGTTTTTTCCTTATATAATTTGTAAATGTCCTTCTGGATGAGTAGAAATAATTTCTACAAATTACAGAACTAAACAGAAGATTAACAATGAATTTTTCATTTGTTGCCTATTGCTCACTTCTCCAAGAAAACACACTGTCAGGCAGACACAGGAGTAAGCCATGGTCCCAACTCACAGTTGTCCTGAAGAGAACTTTACTCATTCTTCTTTCTGACCTTTACAGAAGATTTTACCCTCTCTGCTCCAGCCACTGTGACTTCAATTCAGCTTGGACTTTTCCAAGTTATTCTGTACCTGTGCAATGCTGTTCAGTGGATTGGTTCCTTACCTACCTACCAACAAAAAGGTGAAGAAAACTTGCTGCTTTTGCTTTACCTGGCACATTTCATCACTCAGCCATACACATCCTTTTCCCAGTGTTATTTTACTGATATAGCAAATGCCTTGATTTCCACCTGTCCTTTTGAACAAGATTTAATTGCCAGTACCAGCACACTCACTTGTACCAGGGTTGCCTGCTTAGGGGCATTCCTTTAAATGTATCCAATTGCTTCTCAATGCACTTCAATTTATGTTCTCTTCTCTGTTAAGTAGCCATCAAGCATGGCATATGATTTCACCAATTACTAACGTTTTACCAGAATTTAGTGGTGATGGGAGTGGTTTCTTTGTAATGCAATTTAGCATGATGATAGCAAGGGGAGTCCAAATCCAAGACTCAAAGTTTTATTTACCCAGGAGACAAAGCTGTGCCAGCTTCCAACTCACCTGAAGGATGACTGTCACAAGGAATTGTAAAACCTAAACTCAATTCTAAATAGTCCTGTGTCCTGAATTTAGAGGTAAATTGCTTCTTTACTACTTGGTAAATACTCAGCTGTTCACAGCAGAACTAGCTGATGGAGAGAGAATCCCAGGAGCAAAGCAATGAGAGCTTCAAATACACAAAAGGGTACATGATTATCACACTCTGCCTTTAGTCTTCTCTCATGGTTGCTTCTCTGATAACTCAAACAGGCTCTTGGCTCCTTTCTGAAGTGGCTGAGGTAGAGATGAGCTAATTCAGGATTTTATGTGACCTAATTCAGAAAACACACAGCTATTTCGTTTCAGCATGCACTGTTCTGCAAGTATTTTATTCATGTCTATGTATCTCCAAGGCTCTAGAACTTGGAAACTTACATTTCTGAAACCTGCTGCTCTCCACATGTCCTCCTTCCTCCCTAACATTTGCTGTAATTCACCTCTTTACCAGATGAAATAGTAATGAAATAGTAGTGTGCCCTGATTGGTCAGGACACACTAACCTCAGATTCCTTCTTGGACTGGCCATTTTTAAAATGTCACAGCAGAACAGCAGGACTCACTTCCCACCTTACACTCAATGGCATTACATGCCACAAGGAATAAGCAGCATGATGGAAGCAATTTTCCACATCTCCTATCTGAGCAACAATTCTTGCCAATTCTTGGAGCACACACATGTGGCTGCTGGCACACTGGATTTATGTAAGTTCCATACTTGAAATCTTATTTGTTCCTTAATTTTTGACTTGAGAAAAAGTCTTACAGCATCTTGATGTTTCTAATTCACACCATTGCTTCTTTTCACGCCCAATTAGATTTGTTCCCATTATTTTTCTTCCTAGCCTCACATTTTTCTATTTTTGACACTTTCTAAAGTAAGGATGACTTCCTGAAGCAGAAGCATGACCAGCAAAGCAATGCTGCTCATCATTCTCTTTCACTTTTTGTACTTCTGTGATCCAATCAAGAGATAAATTCAAGATAAATTAGGGGGTGTACCAGGGCCCAAGCCTGAATTCTTGAAAAAAATAATAAAACCCATTTTATGTGATGCTGCTTCCTTTCTAAGCATATTACCTGTACTTCAGGAGATCATTGCTTTTAGGCAGCAAGACCATGCCTTGTAAAATGTTCAGTTCTCATATATGTCAATTTCTAATATTCTGAAAGGAAGAAACATAGAAAACACTTTTTAGATGAGATTTTGAATTCAGAAAGCTTCACTGTGTCCTGCTCTTAAAGCACATGACAGGGCATCAAGTAGGAGATGCACTTATGTGTCACAGGAGGGAGAGATTTTTTAAACTAATCATAGCACTTGAAACAATATTTAGACACAGAATATAATTCCAGAGGAAAGACAGCAATGCTAAGATGCAAGGGTGAAAAGGAAACTTCAACAATGTTCTGTGTGTATAATAAGAAAGAGTGTCAAGCATTGCACTTCCACATCATGCCAAACATGGATTCCTCTGGATTTTTAAGAAATGGACAGCAAACATACACCCCCATAAAAGCATGAGTGTTTGGATCACTTATACTTAAAAAGGTGCTGAAGTCTCAAACTTATTGCAGTGAGTGAAAAAATAACTACTGTGCACTGGGATTGCTTTCTAACTTTGGAAGTTTCTGTCCTAGTTACAACTACCATTTGTGTAAAACAAAGGAAAGAGCAGCTCACTGATTTTCGGACTTTAAACCCATAGGAGAGTTAACAGAAGTTCCAGCAGCCTGGCTTGTGATACTTTCAGTGACACTGGCTAGTTCTATAGAAAACTATTTTAAAACAAACAAACAGAAAAACAGGAAACAAAACTTCCAGGTATTGCAGAGGTTAGTTTTCTTTCTGGACCAATGTGAACATGCAGACCACTTTTGGCCCAGTATAAACATTTTTTCTGTCAGATGATGTTTTATTTATATACCTCCACTAAAGAGGAGTTTCCTTTATACAGATAAGACTGCAACATGCAAACGTATGGATGTTTGCATATGCTCAATGGAATGTGCCTCAGCCATGGAAATCCCATCAAACTGTAAAGGTTTATTAATGGAATCCAAAGGCTACACAAAATACCATTGATGATGAGCTATTTTATAAACTGGGAAATAACAACAAGACCTTAAAAACCCTGTAATCTGCAGCCAGAGACTTACTAATGTAAAACAGATTGCTTCTTGAATTGTACACTTGATAGAGCCACTCTGAAACTTTCTCTTGATGGATCCATTCACAAACTATGCCTAAAGTATTGCAGCACCCGCCAGTATGCCATTATGTAGCTATTACACTTCAAACAAACAAACACACACCTCCAAAACAAACAAACAAGCTTTCCCCCCATCCCAGAGGTACTGGTATTACCATGCTTTGCCTTCCCAACCTGCCTAATTCGATAAAACTCTAAACTATGAGCAAAGATGACAGTTCAGCTTCTGCAGATACACTCAGGTTATCCAGACCCAGGTTTCTGCCAACATATTTGAGTCAGTATTGTGTAAATTTGAGCATTTTCCCATCACTCTGATCTGTTTTAGAAATACAAAATTACTAAACCAGGACTCTGCTACAACTGTCTTTAGAGTTGTAAAGTTACATAAGGTGGAATAGAGACACTTGATGTAACTAAATACCAGCTGAAATAAATGGCAAGCTGCTTTGTTTAAACAGGTCAAATCCCATGGTCAGCATTCAGAAAACAAATCAGAGTGAAGTTAATGGGATTCCTCCCCAGACAATTGTAGCAAATTGGCCCCATGATAATGAAAATAAATTAATCCTGTAATTTCAAAGATTTGAAGCAGGTTAGAACAACCAGGACACAGTTTTGTACTTCCATCTTAATACATGTCTGACTGTATTATATTTAGATAACTGTTTCTTCAAAGTTATGGGAAAACATGACAACATTGCCTGTTTCAGTCACTAGTCAAGTTACTTCATTCTACATTGTTTACTGGATCACAATGATCATATCCTTCTTCTGACCCCAAGCCTCGAAAAAATACCACAGACTGCTAAAATGCTTACAGTAAAAGCATCCATCTAATCTTTCTACTCGAGCAAAACAGTTGGCTCTATCAGGAATGAAAAACTGGTTTCACTGAGGCTCACTTGACATAGGAATGAACCCAGTGAGTATGTAAGGTAAAGACAAAGGGTGTTAAAATAGGAGTGAAATGTTGCAAGAAGCGTTTCCCCTTAATGAATTACTGGGAGATTTGTAGCAGGCCAGCCAGGGTAAGTCTTTCAGCATGTGTATCCAGAAGTGTCATGGACTTGCTGCACTATATCCTTGCTGCCCTTTCCATGAACTGGGCAGTTTCCTTTCACCAGTTTATTTTCACTTCTATTCTGGCAGCTGTCTACAGCAGTAGGCATTTATCTTAAATAATTTGCTACTTGTTGAAGAATTCATGGAGGGTGGGGGGAGAGGGAAATAGCCATTCTCGGTGCACCATGTCATAACTGATTAAAAAAAAAATCAATAAGAATTAAAGAGATTTCCCACAGATTTCCCCCCTCACTTCAGAGGAAATTTTACACATATAGGTACCTTCCCCCTCCCCCAAACAAAACACTACTAGAACTTGCTGAATTTAACTTTCCAATTATTCAAAGTAGCAAAATTTGTGGAAGCTGTACTTTCACTTAATTAAATCAAAGTATTTTCCTTATCAATTAAAAAAAAAAGCTCAGTGATAACTGAAATAAAAATTAAACTTGAAAATTAAAAAGGGAGTGTTCTCATATTTTTAACCTTTTTCAACAACAGGGCAGAGCCTTTGATGCAAACTACCTCTTCCTATGTTTGGCAACTAACCTCAAGAGCAAAGTTTAAAAAAAAAAAAAGCATAATTTAATGGGGAATATTACTAAAGTGTACATTATCTTAATCTGTGTCATGAACAAAATTATCACTTGCCCAGCTAGCAGAGTACTGTGGAAGAAAGAAAAAATGTCATTGTTAAGTGCCATATAAAGGGCTTATCAAAAAAAAAGAAAAGAAAGAAAAGTAAACATTTTCATTCTCCTTATTGGATACAGCTATGGGAGACTGGCAAAGTACATTGCAATATAGACCTTACAAAGTTTTTGGTAATTTTTATTAAATGGGAGAAAAGCAAGATGCGAAAGAGTGAAAGTCAAATTATATTCTTGTGTTGAGTATATGAAACCCAAGGGAGCAACTGGTATTTTAGCCACTGGTTGCTACCAATGATTTGATGAAAGACTGGTAGCTGTAAAACTTTAATGCTTCTCTAGGCTTTACACAAATTCTGTGAAGTCAGAAGTTCACTGCAGCAGGTGAAAAACCAGGCAAGCCTCCCTAGCCCTCATTTTCTCTCATTTGAATTCAACAGTTTACACTGCAAGTTTGCATACTATAGCCCCACAATAAAGCAAGCAAAACTGTAATTTGCTATTTAGAGTAACCTATCTTTTCAGACAAGCTAGCACTAAACCAAAACATTTTTCAGTTACAGAGACAAAAAAAATTCATTTGCATAACACATTCATCATATTTAAATTTCCACCCGACCATCCCAGAAAAGTTTCAAAGGCAGAAAAAACAACAGACAATGTTGAAAAACAAAATATTTTCTTTTCACCATAAAGTCTGAGGAATAACTAAATGGCATTCTTCAAATGGAGATTAACAATGTTGAACCAGAGGTTCTCCATTTCACAAGTGTCTATGCCTCAAAAGTACCCAAGACAGATATCCTTTAGAAAATCCTACATCCAGAGTTCAAATTCAAGCTTAAACAAAACAAAATCAAGTGGAACCAACACTCCCTCCCTTCTGCAGTATGTGACACTTCCTCACTCTGCATATATCAGGGTAAACTGTTAGACAAAATTAATTTAGTAAGTTTTGTGTGCACATGATTATATGAAGTTGGTTAGAGAGGCATTACAATCAGAACCTTGACTCTAATGCCCTGATCCATCTAACATTTCAGAAAAAAATTATTTTCAGCTATGAGAGTCAGTCTCCTCAAAGTTGTCCAATACTGAAAGACCAGCTTTGACTCCAGTTAAAATCAAAACCAGACAGATTTTCTTCGGTTTTAGTCTGTTAGGAGTTGGTTGAAATTTTCATGAGAATATGAATTTCCATAAGGATCAAATTTCAAAGAGCAGACATCTTATAAGAATTGCTAACCTTTAAATATTTCCCTTGGAATCTTATGGCATGTGGATGTCCTTTCATCTGTGCCCATTTTTTTCAGTGTAACCTTAAATAACGCTGGGCCTATACCTCTTTATTCAGTATTTTTAGGAAGCAGAAATGAGAATGCCATTTGTATTTCCCCTTGTAGAGAGACTTAAAAAACTATTCAATTTTTTTAATTCAAATTTAAATTAAAACTTAGCTGGTTAATTTGCATGTATAGAGGAAGGGTCTCAGATTTGCTACAGTGATGTTTACCTAGGAGAGATGATCTAAAGGGAAATGAATATCAGTACTGTGTTACAAATTCCAGTTGTCAAAAACATTTGACTTAGGAACGAGTCATCTCCAGAACTTGTTTAGCTGACCAGAAGCATGGAATCATAGAATCATTTTGCACTATAGAAGTCTCTCTTCAACTACCTATTATTTCACTACTCTCTTTAATCTGAACATTCATGTTCCTCAGACATGGGAGTGTCCTCTGGAAAGCTGCAGTGCAACTGTACCACTGCTCCCTGAAAGAAGAATACCTTTGCCCCATCAATACATTCTGATGATAACACCCAGCACTAGGATCCTTAAGAACAAAGGCTCAAGACCTAGTTTGGGAGACCACTATTTCACACTTGCATGAAGTCAGCTTGGGGATGAGGAGCAGTAGATAGGGAAAGAAAACAAAAATATTTGATCAGACCTCAGCAAAAGATATCATGTCTGCAGAAGATTTCATGTCATCTTCACTGAGTTAGACAACAAGCTATAGGGGCTTGTCAGTCCAAAACCTGTGACAGAAGTTTCTGTGGCATCAGCTCTATTAAATGGCATCTTGTGGAAACACATAGACCTTGTTCACAAACAAGTAATTTTTGTATTCAGTTTTTACTGAATACAAACATCCAATAACAGCCAAAATCTTTAAAATCATAAGCAACAACTTTTGTTTTTCCCAATGAATCAGGCCTAAATACCTCAGACTGCAGTCACAAACTTAGCAGAAACTCTTGAACCAACCTCCCTGCACTTTTGTCATACTTCATAAGATGAGGGCATATCCTCTTCACACTGTAGAGCTGCTGTGAAAACAAAATATCTTAATTAAGATATTAGCTAAGCATTCCAGAAGGTACCCTTGGGAAAACACAATATATATCATGAAGAAAGAGGAGGATTTGACCTCAAGTTATAAACAGCAGTATACTCTAATTAAATGGAGGAGGCACTCAACTGCAAGTAGCTCCAAAAGCGCCAGTCTGTCCAAAATATCTGTTAAATCATGGCCACTGTTAGGTCAAACATTTCTAGATTTCTTCCCTTTCACATTTTGCTTCCTGTATTAGCTGCTGATAAAAAACATTTTGCCACTACTTAGCTGGGCATAGAAACAGACAAAGCCAAAACCCAAAAAGCTGTTACATGGTTTATTAACTTAAAAAAACATGTTTTCATTGTAATACGAACAAGGCTCAATAACTACATTCTGGGAATTAAAGATTCAAACTCAGTGTTCTTAATTTGTGTTTTTCCAGAGAGCCAATCCTTTCAGAGATGCTGCATGGTCTAGTGATGGTCAGAGGAGAAGACTGGGAGCCTTTAGGATACTGGGTACTTATCCAAATTCACAGCACTGACTCATAGTCTGGGACAAGTCACTTGACCTCCTATGCCTCAAACAGTCTAGCTGGAAAATACAGAAAGAAAAGCAGCAACCCTGAATGAGAAACAGTTATTATGACTAAGATCAGCTCCTGGATAAATCCAACATCAAATAAAATGTGTTTTCCATATGGAAGCTGCTTTCCTAAAGTGGAATAAAATGTAAATGCCTGTCATTTATAATCATCTGAGAGGCAAGTGGTGAGAAAAGCAGCTCTGCAACAGACCAACAGGAAAGATTCTGCTAGGAATGAAGGACACTTCTTGAGGTGCAGAGAGAGGAGATGGAAAGCAGTCAGGCATCTGGCAGCAGCAAAGGTGAAGCCATGATTTGAGGAGGTCAGAGACAACAATGTGTCTGAGTCAGAAAAGGTCACTTATTCAATATTCCAGCTGTAAGATGAAAGAATGCAAGTGGAGATTTTTCAGAGCAGAGATCACAGATGCAAGAACATCTAAAAGGTGGACTGTTTGAAAGTGCCACTGACAGATATGATGAATCCATCTTCTCAAGCTAAAAAATTTCTCAACCCTTGATTTTACCTTTTCCCTCTCCTCTCTTGCACCTCTCTAAGCAGATATCCCTGTTTCCTAGAGTTTCCCTCCCACTTGCATTCAAGCAAGCCTGCTCCAAGCACTCCAAGTCTGTGTGAGGAGATAACCAGCTCCCAAAGTGGAGGTAGAATATTGCATTCCCTGTGTTCTACTCTGCCTGAGCGGTGCTTTCTGTGCACTTTTGTGACAGCCAATCCACTAAAATACAGTGAAAAACCTTATTTACCATACTAACAGAACAGCTGAGGTAGCTGTGCTATTCCCAATTGGTATTTATATGAGGCTCATGTGAGAAAGAATAAAAGAAAATACTAGTAAAGCAGATTAATATTAAGGAATTACACCTTATAGAAGCAAAAGAAACAAGTACAGCATTATTTGACCTTAGGTCAAATAATGGTACTGATCTCCAACATGACCACAAACTTTCAGATTCACAAGCTGAGATCTCTTTATTTCAGAGAAAACAAAAAGCTACAAAATGTTCAGATGTCTCTGATGTAAGCTGAAAATTAGTCAGTGACAGTAGGGAATTGTGAACCAAAGGAAAGAGGTAGTCTGAAAGGCAGTCATCTACAGATTGGACAGTGAACTGCTTGAAGAAAAATGTATTTCCTTGGACTGATTTTACAAAGCCAAAACCAATTATGGAAGTGTATGAACAGCACTCTCCAGTTCAAGCTGGAAACATGCCATCAGAAAGTCCACTACTTCCACAGTTCCCGTGGAAATTGGTAAAGCATTAAAACCAAACACCTGCAGAACTTGAGTTTAAAGAACTGGCCATATCAGACTGCAGCAGTGGATGCCCTGACTTTCAGCAGCATGGTCATTGCAATGAAGTAGTGACTCCTCTTGAGTTTTCCCTGGAGTGGGATAACATCCTTGGGCACAGGACAAGCCAGTGACAGTTCTGGCATCCCAATGTGGAGACAAACAAACCAGCAAGGAGGCCACTGTACTGTGTGGCCTCGGGCAGGTCCACAGGGTACAGAAGTGCACCCTGGAAGTTTCCTACAATAGCACATTTTCCAAAATACTGTGGTGAAAACTATCAATAGCACAGAGTCTTTTATGGGCTGTGAAGCCGGTACTGACAGTTTCTCACTGCTATCTAGCCAGGAGAATATCTAAGCTAAAAAAAATGCTTTTAGCAGTTATAGTAAAAGCAATTTGAAGAATAGGGGAACAGAGCAGCTGAGCAAGGAGAGGAGCAGTCTGAGAGGAGGCAGAAGTGAAGGCTTAGGCAAGCTATAGTCTTGCAGCCAGCCAACAATGCAAAGAATTAGACGTGCTAACCACAACTTGGCCAGGTACCTGATCTGATGATGAGGAGGATATGAAACATATGTTAATGTATAGCTAGCCTGCTGTCAGTGACTCTCCTTTGACAGTAAAAGGGGAAATAAGTTCAACACAAAGATCTCTCTTGACAGTATCCTTAGTAGGGTGTCAAAGTACTTGAGAATCCCAATGCAGACAAAAACCAAGACAGAATTCTTGTTGGAATTCTTACAACCAACATTCTCATGTATTCCCTGTTTTTTTCATAATCTACTTCTTTGCCATTCACAAGTATTCTGGTGTGTATTTCATCACTCCTGTTAAGGCAATTAGAGACAAACACTTGGGCAAGCCACAGAAGTAATATCTCACAGAAGTAATATCTCACTGCTCCTGTGATCCAATGACAAAACTGGAATTCCTGCAAGCACTGACTCTTGCCCAAACTAGTGCAAGACTTGACCACACTGACTTAAGAGTTGGGACTGCAGTTTACCACTTCCCTTCTGGGAAGGCACCTTACTACCAAATTATTTTCAGACTTCTGAGCAGTCAGAGGATCAGGTTCCTGCACCTTTGATGTGCTTTAAGTTAACAGAGTAAAGACATACACTAGTGCACTAGCCTGGTCTCTGTGCTAGTCTCAGCTTTTTGTTGTTCAGCCCTTAGTTTAAGTGACTTCATTTTAAACTCCATGTCAGCCCCCAGAGGACCAGTAAATCTAACAATTAACCAGAGTAACAATGCGTTTATGAAGTAAAAAGGTAACACTAATATTTACTCTGAAAGGACACTATTTGAAAAAGAAGTTCAAAGCCTCTACTGCATTGTATAGATAAGACCAGGAACCACTGAATTAGTAATTGTTCAACCACTCTGGGAAAAAGTGCACAAATTTTCCACCATTGTCATCCAAAAATATTTTAAATGTTTTTATGTCAAGTCTAAACAGAACGTTTCTGAAATCACCTTAATGGTTTTTCAATATTACTTAACTTGCAAGCAGAGCCAAAAGGATAAAATACCACTAAAATTCTCTTTCCCAAATACGTGCCAAAAGGACCAGTAAGAGGTTAGTATGTGAAATCAAGTTTTTGTTTCAGGTTTTCAAGTCAACATTCGAAGTCTCAAGAAGCTTGAGAAAAACTGACACCATTTTAGGTGCTTAAATCAACAAACCCCAGAATTTCAGCATTCTCAAAGCAGGCAATGTGCTTTCTTTCTGTGCTGATCATGAGTAACCCAAATAAAGTTATTGATACAATTACAATTAATAGCAAATCTTAGTAAATGTGGTAGTTGTTAAAACAAACAACAAATTATAATTAACCAGAAAACCTAGTAATTCAAGCCTTAATGAGCAATACAATTCCTGTGCTGGTCTTTCTCCCATCCTGGACTTATTTCCAGCCACTAAATAATTTGATCACTCCCATTAAGAGCAGTCTGAATAGAAAAATGTATTGCATTTATCACCACTATTATTCTACTTCAGTCAAAACAGTATGAGATGAATGCAGTCTAATTTATGAATGGAACTAGAGTAGTCTGACCTTCTTCACATAGCTTTGGCAATTAATCTCAGTGACTATCAGCTTTTTGCTATTCATACCCACAGAACTGAGATGACCTAGAGGAAGAAACATCTAACAAAAAAGTGAGTTGTCCTTTTTTTAATATATATTTTGATTTTCTCAGTCTGACTCTAAAATACATTAAATGCACTGCATAGCAATTATTACACATTTAGAAGTGATTATAAAAACAGGAGCCCTCTTTAGCTTTCACCTGTTAGAACCCACCACAATGAATTAGTCCTGAACATCTGTTTGGGCAAGAGATATCTAGAAGTAAATAAATACTGTTCTGTTATCTCATTAAAGTTGAGTAAAAGAGACAATACAATGAAAAGTATGGTGTTGCATTAACATTATTAGTGTTGCAGCCTGTTTTCAGTAGAATATTTTTCAGTAAAGCTCATGTTCCCAAATGGAAAAAGAAAACTGTGTTTACAGTCACTGGCCATGTTCAGAATAGAAGAAAAGCAGCCTATCCACCCTAGCCATTCTACTGCTATGCCACTGCAATCAGTGAAGGCCACCTCATCTTTAGTTGACTCTCCCTTCAGCTGAAAGCTTACACAGGACTCTGGTCTAAACTGCACCTTGCAAAAACAAACCAACCAAATAACAACCACCACCACCCCTGAAATTCTCCTCAGCTTACAAGTTAGGCAGCAGTTTAGTAAGGCTGCCCATATGTTGTACTTCCTCTACAGAGAGCTCTTACAGAAATTACAGAATGCTCAGTTGGCTTATTACAGAATGCTCAGTTGGCTTAAAGCCATCTCTGAAGCCAATCTGTGTCACAGTTTCTAAGGTCACTTGCTGACCATGCTATGGAAGGCTGCCCAGATGTGATGAATGACTCTCCTAGTACCAACCCACCTCCAGGAATGCTGGAAGGCATGGCAGGAGGGCTCTCGGAAGACAGTCTTCCTCACCTAGATCTAAAATCCTGAAAGCTTGATGTCCTGCTCTGTGATTTTTACCCAGCATAAGGGGACTGAGGAAAGACTTACATGCATATATATAAATTAGATTGTAATCAAAACTCCCGAGTAGGTTTGTGGCTCATGCTGAAAATCACTGATGCATTACATAAAGCTTCCTGCCAGCACTAGTAGGAAGCTATTGCTACAGAAAAGCATGCCTTGTTTTGCAGAAATTCTGTTTCCCTGGCTTTTCCCAGGACAGCCTGCCAGCAGGAAGAGAGCTCATGCCTGCTGCAGCAGAGGTAGCTCACGAGTTTGGTGTCACCAGCCCCTGAATTGGTGCACTTGGTCAAGATGCTGCAGCAGAAGTGCCCAAGATAACCAGCACTGGCAATTATCAGACGAGACAGGCAATGCACTCTCCCACAATGTATAATTCTTCCATTCAGCAGACACAAACCTTCAGAAAGAGGAAGGAGATAGGGAAGTGATCCTAGTAGTAGTCACTGCTCGCATCACAAGCTCAGTCACAATCTCAACTACAAGTATGGGCTTAGCACAACTGGTGAGCTGTTGCAGATGTCCATTAAATGTGATGTTTCCTCATTCTCTCTTTGCTGTTCACAAAGAATATGATCGCTAATTTCTTCTCCATGTTCACATCTGTTCTTTGCTGAGTAGCACAAGGATACATGAATTATTTCAAACAATTAAATTACTCCTTCTGCCAAAAGCATGTGCTTCATATAGAGACCAAATTTTATCAAGAATCTGTAATTATTTTGCTTTCCTTAAATGAGAAGTTCCTAAAGTGTTATAATCAAATGATAAGGGCCCATATGCAGTCTCAGGCCTTATACAGCATCAAGAAAAGTAAAAAAATTCAAAATTATTGTAATGCAAAAATCAGAAAATATATGTGATACTGAAAAATATATTTCAGATAATACCTGTTGGGTTTGGAGATTTTCTGTTCTGAACCTTGAATTCAAACTTATGAATAGTCAGTGACAACAGCCTAAATTTACTTATGATTCCAAATTGAAGTCTGGAAAAAAAAATAAGAGCTGCTTCTTCCTGATAGATTGAGACTCCAGACCTACTAGGAGGAGGAAGAGAGTATGCATAAGGAATTCCTTTTCATGGAAAATAAGATGAATTTATTACACTCTTCAGTTTCTGGTAAGTTTCCACATTTATGAAATAGTTTTGAACAGACTGGTTTTGTCCACACATTTTAATATTCTAGCAAGTAGGTGAAAATTACATTGACTGATTTTTCATTCCTAGCAGTCTTATACTTCACATAGGCTTGTAAAACCATCTCAACTCAAGACTATATCATGAGATGACATAGATTCAAACTTTAAACAAATACATAAAGCCATGACCCATTTGTTTTGATATTCTGCAATGTTCCAGACAGGGAGAAAAGCCATCACTGAAACCATGAGACATACAAGACTTCACAATTTATTAAGAAGATTAGCTGGGTTTAGTTTGTGCAGTAATGATTAGTCACTGAATATGTGTTGGTTTGAAAGCCTAAAAGGTCAGGGATCAAGGAATTATTTGGCTTAATTGTGTTTTAGGGTTTTTTGTCTTTTAAATAGTTAAAAGGGTTTTTTTTTAAGTCGAGCAGAACTTTGCAAATGCGGAACTCAAAGTATATTCCACATAGAACAACAAACGCACCTTAAATATACCAGGTTTTTTCACTTTCGGATTATATTTGTAGAACTGCCTGCTGTGAAATGACAAAGTTCATGGTTCATCTGAACTTTTGAACTCAAGTGAGTATTTGACACAGCAAAACAATCTAAATGAACCTAACACAAAGTTTTCATAGTTTAAACCTAGCTTTCAGGCCTTTGTCTGGGGCAATTGGGTAGGAAAGTTCTTTATTGATGTTGTAAAAACTACCAGTTTAATAACAGGCAGAGAGAGTGGAGCAAGCAGTGGAAAGAGCACCTTAGCATTTCTGAAATAGTGCTGGTTTGGTAGTTCATTGAACTTTACCTGACCCCATTACGAAGGCTTCCCCAGGACAAGTTGTAGCTGCATTTGTGACAAGACTGAAGCTTCCTATCTTATTTAAAATAGGCTCCAGGGCTGGGAGTTCACAGATAAAGTTAGTTAAAAAAAAACCAAAACAAACTCTGCACACATGAGTTCACTTGGCTCCTTGTGCTGCTATTTCATTTTGATGTTTATGCTGTATTCTTTTTATACGGAGAAGTAGAGATACTTTTTTTCCAAAAAGGAAAAGCTTGTTGCCTTCTTTCCCAATATATACCAGCAAAAGCCTTTGAAAAACTGGGAAAACACAGTGCATTTAAGATTCCTATGCTGATGCTCCTCCTAAATCTTGGTCTGCATGCACATGACTACTACTGTCCCTTCTTAATGTTATTAGAAATTCTACAGCAGTCTCAATTCATGCTTTATCAGTTTTAGACCTATCAACCAACAAAACCTGGAAAATATGTTGAGACTTTTAAAACTACTAAGACTACAAGATGTTCTGTACTTCCAAGTTCACAAGCAGTTTCATAACTCACTGGTGCATATGAATGACAAATATTTCTGACCACATTAGAAATGGGTTCAAACAAGCCTTACAATGTCCAAAGAAGAGTGATAAACTTCTTCAACTGTGTAAATTCCCTGTGAAAATAATCATACCACACAAAGCCGTGCATTTCGCCCGCCTGTAACGCTAGAGTCACTCATTACTTCCATCCAAAAGAATGAGGAAAGGCAACCCAGAGATTACTTACAAAGAGCAGCTGTAGCAATCACTATAGTATCGCCCCTCTGTTGCACCTCACTAATGCAGTTGTATGTTTTTAATCAGCTGAACTATGACAGGAAGACAGATTCAAGATTCAGAAAATTCTAAAGCAATTTCATGACAGTTTGCATTACTAACTTCCTTTTCTAACTAGATCTTCCAACTTTACCATTTAACTCCAAAGCCTACTTATACAGCTCTGTTTCTAGCCCTTGCACTGCCTTTGCTGGCAAGTTTTACGTCCAAGATATCCGCTCCTTTTATTTCTATTCACCCAAGAGCTAGGCAGTCAGCAGGAATGAGGAAAGGAAATACCAATCTCGCTGCATTAAAAAATTAAATTAAAAAAAAAAAAAAAAAAAGGAAAGAAAAGTGATAGAAGGGTTGGGGAGCCGGCCTCCCATAGGGTCGGCGGGGAAAGCGCAGCCTCAGCCGGGCGTTCCCGTTCCCGTGGCCGCGCCGGGGGCTCTCCTTTCCCGCAAATGCCGCAAGAGTTCCCCTTGGAGCCTCGCTCCGCTCCTGGCCGGGCCACCGGCCGGGGGCACGATGCAGATACCCGTGAGGAAGCGCCTCGGCTGGCCCCCAAAGCCGCCTGCGGACCCGCTTCGTCCCAGGCAGCCCAACGCAGGGATGGGAGGCCCTGAGGTACCTGCGAATCACGGTCCCAGCATCTTCTCACAGCACTGCAAAGGCACCGAACCTGGCAGGCTTTGGCAGGGGCCGGCCTGCGGGACACCGGCTGAGCAGCGGGGACGGGGACAGGGACGGGGACAGGACGGGACCGCCAGCCCCGGGCCCGCTCCGGCCGCCTCTGCGCCCCGAGCCCGGTGCGGGCGAGGCCTGAGCAGCGTCGTCTGGAAAGGATTGTGCCACCTGCGCCTCGATACCAGCCCTCCCTCATAACAGGCTGATGGCTGAGGATCCTCTTTATTATTATTTACTTATTTTCTTTTTCAGAACCCACCTGTGCTCCTGAAATGGGCGAAGTAGCTGACAGTGAGGCACTGTTGAAGGATAACAATGAGCTTAAATTCCATTCAGAGATGTGATGTAAAACAATAAGATTTTGTACACACCACTAATTATATTGTTACCAGAGATCAGAAAAATAATAATCTGAATCACCACTTGATTAATTCCACATATTCTCCATGAAGTATGTAAACTGACACCTCAGATGCTCTAATCTTCTGAACTTTCCAAGGGATAAAGTTGAGTTTCCCCATTGCCCTGCCTGATTGTTGAACACCCTGAGCATTCCCTATCAAGAACCCCAAACCCTGCCAGGCCTGGGCCCCAGGTGCAGTATGCACACCCTGCAACTGTGCCACCACAGATCTACCCTGGTTTTCAAATGGCTCTGCTGGGGGAGCCTTGCTGGGCATGGCTTTCCAGTCAAGCCTTTTGGCATGCAAGAAGGAGAATTTCTTTTCATCTCAAATAAATGGGAGTGATTTTGCTGCTTCCTGCCCCTCTCTGAACAGGAGGAGTGGCTGTTGGCATCCATTTTGCAACCCAGAGAGAAAGTTAGCTCTGGCGTCTGCAATGATAACAGATAGGGAAGATTTTGTTGCCAGCACCCCTGAGGCTGCTGTTACCTTCAAAATGACAGGTGTGGATGACCAATATGTGTTTAATCCCTCAGATCCCCACGTCTTTCTTCTGGGAAGTTCAGAACAGTATATCAAACCCATTCCCCCACTGAAACACTGAATCCTCTGTGAGACTTAGGAAGTTGACCCTTGCTCTGTAGACCCTGTGTGTGCCCCTGCTCTCCCATTTCTTTCTAATTTGTTGTAGGACTTGTACTGGCAACCTATTACGGAAGCATCAATCAAATCAGCTCCTAAAATGGTTTGTCAGACTGCTGTGTTGATTCATGCATTTTTAAGAGATTTGGAGGGAGAAAGTTAGAAGCAAACAGTGCCACTGAAAGACTGGGACCAGTTTTATTAATTTTGGAGTAAGCAGAAGCAAAGTAGCTAACGTGTGTAGAATACAGTGTTTGGAACTAGGCAGCAAATGCCACAAGCTTTAAAAAAGTCTATATTTAGACATGACATCTTTAATAAAACAGGATCTCCCTGCTTGATGCTGAAGAAGGGTTGGGTATGCAAGGCAATTCAAGATAGCCAGTAGATCATGCAAAAGATAGTATCCATTTAGGGGCTGTTGTGTGTACAGGTTTTGTACAAGTGTTATTAATTGTTCTTCTGTTGGCATTGATGCAGGCCACAGGAATGCAGCATAAATGCAAAGCAGAAAAAGTCCCTGAGTCCTTGCCCCAAAGAGTTGCACCATTAAATAAAAGAGCACAAATTATAACAGAGCTTTACAAAAGAACACCAGAACAATACTCATCAGCTTGAAGAGCAGGCATCTCAGGACGCCAGCAGTCTGTTGTTGGCAATTTTTTGTAGGCATTGTATCTAAGGGCAATGAAGATAAATAGGTTGCATTTCTTTACAAGTTCTCAATGGAGCTTCTGCCAAATATATGGATGAAAGCACTCCAGTGCTCTTTTGAAAATGTAACAAGTGGAAAATAGACTGGCATCATTAACAGGTTAAAAATAGGAGTCAACCTTTAAATGCTGAATGAGAAGATTACATAAGCTATGAAACTCCAAAAGGACAAGTCACTTCTGCTGACTTAGATTGTGGAAAGAGCAATTGTGAGACAGGTGAATGAAATAATCGTATAAGAAAACAATATTAGGTATCTTTCTGAGCAGAAATTCATGTAGAAGAACTGAATTTGTGAACACCAGACAAAAATATGTGTTAGAAACTGACATGAGGGGGTGAGAGTTTCAAAGGTTTTAGATGTCTAGGCACCTGGAAATCACAGATCACGAAGAATCTGTAAGTTAAATATAGCACCGTGGTCATCACTGGTACTGATTTGAGTATGTGGTGTTGTGCAGACAAATGGGTGAGGGTTGATTACATGGAACTCAGCTGTGTACATGGTCCCTAGACCAGTTCCTTGGACCAGACTCGGGCTGTGATCATCTCTTTGGCAGCTAATCCCAATGATTTGTTCTTCAGATTGTATGTTGCCCTGGGCATTTGTTTCTTCTCTACCAGTTTTGATCTATTTCAGGCAGTAGTAGAAGTTAAAATGTTAACACAAGCAGAAATACAGACTCGGCACTGAAATAGTTCTAGGCTATAAACTCCAGGGCAAAGAATATTATGTTTTATAACCATAATGATGTTTTTATGGCTAGGATTTGAAAGAATGTGTGTTAGGTCTGTGCTCAGACTTTTCTGGAATATAAAACTCTGAAAAATATTGTGTGGAAGCTAATTATTTGCTTCCTCCCACTGATCTCTTTGCACTTCTCTAATCACCAATTACACCTTTATTCGGTTAGGTTAGATGTACCTCAATCATGCTCTAAGTCAATTCTTCTAAAGCACAGAATCAATACATTAAGAAAGATGTGAAGAAATGCACTAAAACCATCCACAGTTACCACCATAACTACAAAGATGTATTTTTCATACACTTAAACCAAAGGACATTTTTTTATCTACTCTTTCTGGTATTTCCTGTGGTGCTTTTATGTAATCAGTACCAGCTGTATTGTTAATACAGTTCACAGCAATGTAGATTTCCAGCTCAAATAATTGACAGCTTTCTCCACTGACCTCATCCTCTATTGAGGCATCATCTCTAAAACACTTTCCACAGACACAATCCTCCTGTTTGCATACTCTTAACTCCTGCCCCTGGTTACTGTACTGTCCAGTTACATCTGGGCCTCTGTCCATTCATTGTTTTTCTGAAGTTTTTAGAAAATTAAGGAAGTAATGTTGATAAAGTATTATGAAATATTTTCTTGGTCATCCTGACATCCACTGTAAGACCATGATTTTTGCAGAGTATCTTTTTTATTTAATGTTCATGCTTTTTTTGTCGCTGTCTTTCTTCTGTCAGTACCTAATACTGCTCCTGCATAACAATCTTAATAAAAACTCAGGGATCTTTATGGGTCACTAAGTTTCTGGTGAAATGACCATTGATTTGAGCCAATTTGTGGTCTCCTCTACTGATTTTGTTCTATTTTCCACTTTCTTAATTCTCTCAAGAGTATGGTTACTCTCTTAAGAACATATTCTGCTGGCCAGGGTCTGCCCTCCAAATGAGTTTGCAATGGAAAGGTACCCCTGGAGTTCCCTTCAAGCCCTCTATTTGAGGTGTCAGCCCTGCCCTTGCTGGGGCCATACTGCTCTGATATGCTCTGATAAAACTCTTAAGAACAGATGAAGTAGCATAAATAGTTTCTCTGCCTGATCATTCAGCAAAGGTTTTCCCACAAGGTGATCTTGCATCTTTTATCTGCACTGATACAATTGCCTACCCTAAATTATTGTAGCAGTAGCTTTTCTTTTAGGGCCTTTGGCTTATACATTTTATCTGTTTCACATTTCTCCATCTGATCATGTTTGTTTTCAAATCTGTGTGCAATCTTTAGAAGTTGTCATTAAAAGCAGCCAGTACCAAACACTGTTAACTGCTGCCTCATTTTGCAATGAGCCATGCTGAGCTGCCTCTGGATCTATTGCCCCAATAAACATCACATCTGTGACCTCAGCTCATTCTCTTCTGTGGACCTCTGTGTTTCTCTCTTGGGAAGCACATTCTTTGCAGAGGGGTTTTCTTTACCTTTTGAACACAGTTTATCATAGTTTACCCTGTGCTGGCAGTTTTGATTTTAATGGGATGATTGGTGCTCCATTACTTGCACCAATTCATACTGATACACCTAACAAATTTATTTAGGGGCTACTGTTTAGCATAATCATCCACCTGGCCTTTCTATCAGATATCACCCTATCTGACCTAAGTGAATCCTGGATTGGACCTCTTAATATTTAGTATTTAGCCTGATCAGGTTAGATTGTACCTTGCAGAGTAGTTAATGACACAGAGTTTTCAATGCTTTTTTCCTATATAGTGGAAAAATAAATTTTATTTTAAGAGGTCTATTTCAAAAGACAGTTGTAAAATCAAACTTTATCCTATGTCTCTCAAAAAGGAAAAAAAAAAAAAAAACAAAAAAACTCACAAAAAAAAAAATCCAAATCCTTCTGTGAACTGACCTGTGAAAGCTATACTGTTCATATGTATCATTGCTTTTCATGTAACAGAGTTCACTTTGATGCATGGATTCTAAGCTGTCTTGGCACAACTGAAGCAGGACTTTGTTGTGAAATCAATGCCTGAAATACAGATTACTTTATGCAATAGGATGAACATCTTGCCTTTCAACCTATGCAGTGTTGCTTAAAGATAGCAGGAATACATTATGACATTATCTAGGAACTGCTACTTGAACTTTTGCAAACTTCCACTGAAGTAAGTGAGATTACTCCCCTGAGTAATGTAAGCAGAATTCATTACCAAATGAATGTTTTCAACAGATCTGTATGTGGACATCACAAAAGACTGACTATTGCAACACTTTTCAATAAACATCTATCAAAAAGTTGACATATTTTGCTGCTGAGTTTTCTGCTTAATTTTTAAAATTTTGTCTTTAGTATTTTACCTTTTTTTAGTCTATCTAAAAAGTAAACAAAGGAAGAGGTGAAGGTGTTCCACAGACACAATTGCTTCAGGCAACTGTCAAATGTAAAATTCAGTGGAAAACTTCAGCATGTCTCTAGTTTAACTCAGTTGAGGAATGCTGCAAAAACAGGTGTTGTCTGACACAAGCAATAATTATCTTTCACCTTGATGGATGTTAGTTTAATCTGTTTTTTACATGGTAGCTAGGTCTCAGCTGGGTTAATGCCAGAAAGCAGATGAGATGTTTTGCGTACTTTGTGTATGACAATATCCCAGGCTCATTTTACTCCTCTTTTTTATTTATTATATGGAACAGTTTTAATAATCTCAGTGGTTTATCCATTAAATTTTAGCTCTAGATTCATTTTATTTTACATTATCAATGTCTTTTAAGTGAGCTTAAAATTAAACCATTGGCTATTGAGTATTTTACTGAAAGAAAAGAGACAAATGAACAGAATATGCTTCTAACATATAGATAGTAACCGATGCAATATTAACAAAGTAAAATATCTTAAAGAACAAGATTAAGGGGAAAAACTTAAGAAAAATAAACAAAAATCCCCTGACTTCTTGTCATTTCTTCACATAAATTTAAACTAGAAAATAAAAATATGTAAGTTCTACCTTTAATCTAAAATGCTTTATTATTTTCTAGTATCCAGTACTTCTATGACATGCTGCCTCATATTAAGTCACTCCAAACCAGACTACACCCTTCTTATGGCCTTGGGCAGAATTTCTAGCCCTGTGGGCATGGGAATAGTCTGTAAACCATGCTAACATTGAACTTGGCACACAATGTCAGGGATTCTCTGTGCATAAACAATGTTTAACAGTTTTTTAAAGGTGTTAGACAATTTATACAGCAAGTTAAACAAAAGGCATGGGGGGCCTCCTAGTTTGGCAATGTTTTTTGCAAAGCTTGAATTAACAGATATGTGGTAGACAACCCCAATGTAAGATTCTTGCTGGTAATTCTCACTTGTGCAACACATGGTGTTGAAATTATTTCAAACTAACACACATACTAGTCACTAATGATTTCTATCACAACATATACAAGTAAATTTCCACCAGTTCCTGTTGTTAAGTTTGTTCTTAATAGCTCTTGTCTGACACAGAATTTCAGCAGGACAGGAGCCTTGTGCACTGAAAATGGTGGGTTAATATTAACAGCACTGTTTCCTCTGAACATACACTGTACTTCCCCCCTGTGCCAAACAGCCAATGGTTTCAGTACATTCCTTGGCCTACATATTCTTCTCTCCACAGTCTGCACCCGAGAGTCTCATTTATTTCCTCTTAAGACAACTACCATCACTCTTCTGTTATGGCATTAGGCTATAACAATAGGAATAAACTGTTTCAAAAGGACAACACATAGCAGGATTGAAGGACATGACTACCTGAAAACCTGTGTTGAAAGCAGACTGTGTTCTGCAGAGCTTACAGATACACAGGGGAAAATTGTCTCAAAGTCATATTTCTGAAAGAGACCATTAAAAAGGATTTCTTAGCCCCCACAAAAGAAAATCACTAAAGGAACGTGGTGTTTCTGTTAAGAGTTACTGTAATTTTGAACGCTCCAGGCCTTTGGTAAATTTTGTAACTGTGCATTTTGCCTCAGGGAAAACAAAAGTCAGGTAATGCAGAATAAAAAACGAAAATGTGCAGAGAACATTACAAGAAAGACCTACATGGAGAGACAGAAGCCTATCCATTCACCATGGAATAGAAAACCAGAAAAATAATGAAGCAACCTTCAATGTTGATGAATTTGATTTCATTTGGGTACCTATATGCAAAAAATATGGAAGTACCATTGAGTTATTTAAAAATCCTATCCCATGTATGTTTTCATTCCTTATTATTAAAATATGGGTAACACTTATTCTGTAACATACTCCAGAAGGAAATGATTCTATAATTATGTTTTCATTTCTGGAGAGCAGCACAAGACAAATAAAAGACAGTGTCTGCATTTTATGTATTGGATATACAAACATAGTTTTACATCCATTTTTTTCACCTTTCTGGTTACCCATTTCAACATGACCCCCAAACCACAAACTTTGCACAGAGTACAATACTTGGCAGATGATTTTACACTCTATGGAAAAGAAACAAAAGATAAAAAGAAATGACCATGTGTGCTTAGGTATTTAATAAAAATACTTCTGGATATCTTTTAATTAAAAGTGAAGAGTAAGTCTTATAACAGGTGCCCAGGAATTTCTGCGAAAGACATTGATATGAAAGATTGGCCAGCTTTCAATATGGAATCTGGTTCTATTTTGTCAATGTTTTTAAGATGGCATTATGATTTATTTAGCAGCAGCTGGACTATCATTACTAACATGTGTGCTCCTCCCAGGTTAAGTGTCGGAAACGCTCAGCAGGCACCTCAGATACAATATCGATGTTTATGGATGTTGCTGCAATAGACAGAGAAAGTCCATACATGTCCAGCCAAAGAAAAAACCATGCACCTGTATGGATAGAAAATATGACAAAGCATTTTTCATTCAAAAACTCAGGAATTTCAGACTATGTAGGATCAGGAGTTTTCCTTTGAAAGGCTGAGTTAGAAATATGCTTTATCTCATTTTAAAGGAGGAGTTGCAGCATTACAAAAGGAACACAAAAGTGTGAAAATTTTTTCTTCCCTTGTCTTGCAGCTGATGAACTTGAATCAGTGAACTTGCCTATGATTAAGGGATAATAAGAAAGGGGTTTTTTTAACCCAACTAACACCTTAGTGACCATCAAGAGTTTTTACCCTTTCTTGTTGACATACAAGACTTTCTATTATTTAAAAAAATTACCTTATGCAGTGTTCTTTGACTTGAAACATGAATGTGTGCACAAACACTAGAACAAAATATGGAGTCTATCTGTTTATGCTACGTGAATTTACCAACTATTCAGAAATTACTTAGCAGTGATTTGTATTTTATTGAAAGAACAACATATGTGCAAAATCAAATTGCATACCTGTTAAACACAGGGAACGTGTACGCAGCTGAGACAAAAACTGTTACAGCTGTATAGCTGTAAGAAGTAATTTGGCGTTTGATTTTTTAAAAATTTCTGATTTTGATTACAAAAATCAATACAAAATTAATATGAGATACTGTTTTACTATAGGTGCTACCAAAACCAAAAGTATATTCAATTTTTCCATGTTTTTGCCCATATCCTCATAATTGCTGGCAACTACACTAATTTTGAATCCACTCTACTGAACTCACCCCATTATGGAACAAGTTTATATAGGTGCACGTATTGTATGATTGCTGAACATGAGTAAGAGTTTACCTGAAGTTTTTGTCTGTGATTTCATTTCATATATCTATTACAGATGCAGTTGCTTCATGCTTTGAAAATGCAGGAAAAAACACTTTGTAAGATTTGAAGAGATTAAGAGGGCAGTAGCTCAGACTGAGCTTCTAGAAATCACTGAGAAACTATTTCCCTAACAAATTTTGATATTAAATGCTTGCACTGTAAAACATGCTAATGACTGGTTTTGGATGATTTATGCGTCACATTCAGCAACATGTAACAGGAAAAGACCAATTTTCCTTTAACAAATGCCTAGGAAGAAAGCTAAGGCTTGGTCCCTCTGGAAATTGATTATGTAGTTAATCCATTAGGAATTATAGAAAAAGATAACTATTCCTGCAGCACATGCAGGTATTAAAGATTAATAGTAAACAAGATACTGTTATACAAATACTTATTTTCTCAAGCAAGGCAGATGTTTAACATTGCTATTACAGCATTGACATCCTACATGATTTCTTCTCCCTTCATTCTGGAGAGAACATGCAGACTGAACAAACCAGTCCAGAAGGCCTCAGCTGCTTTTTAAAAGATTTGCCTTCAGATTGACTGTGTTATTAAATATACTGCCTCCTGGAGAAAGTGGGGCTGGGTCAGGCAGATCTAAAACCTCACAATTGCTGTTTCATAGGCTTGGTCTCAAATGTCCTTGAGTTTCAGAAGCAGGACAATTAAAGAGAACCCACTCATTCACTCCATACTAAAGGCGTAAGACTAATATTTTGAAAACCTCTAATTCAATGACCTGTTATCTTTGCTTGACCTTATTTCCTGTCATTGGAAAGAAGTGAGCTGCTTCTATTCACTCTAATAGCCATATAGTATAACCCTTGCTGTGAACAACTGCTATTTATGCATCCCTTTGTAGAGAGCTCCAGCCTTGGGAAGTCATACCCTGCCTCAGAAGGGTCATATACAAACAGCCTCTTGTTTGACTTATAGGATACATCACATTGCCTCGCCCTGTATTTTCACCTTGTGTACTGTACTTCCTTCCTCTCCTGTTTAACTCTGCACAGGTGGTTCTGTGCTGCAAAACCAGGTGTCTGAGTCTGAAGTCATCTGCAAAAATGTTTACCTTCTTATAATTTTTAGCTGGATTTCAGTAGTTATAAATATGCTGATGGGGTTTTTTGGTTCTTTGGGCTTTTTTGTGGTTTGATTTTAATTTTTTGGTTGGTTAATTTTTTGAGGAGGAGAAAAAGCCTATTTATCATAGGTTCTTTCCATCCAAGAAAAGATTTTGGTGCCTTGCTCCATGTATTTGTCATCTGACCAAATATGATTCCAAATCACCTACTTGTTCCTTTTTCCAAAAAAAATTAATAAATAATTTATTAAAAAAATATATGAGAACAAACAAGAACCAGGGACTTATATATCTGAGAATTATAAATCTTTTCCACTATTAAAAGAATGACTAATATAAAAATTACAGAACGTATTTTACAAGAGATTCCAAGGATGAAAACTTCTTGAAGGTTCTCTACATTTAATTTCTATTTTTTTAATAGTATATGAATAGCTTTATATGGGTAACTATATCTGCTTGAAGTTGTCCATACCACAAAAAGACGAAATCCCTTTTCTTCTTTGTCTATTCCATTGTGCTTCACAAAAATCTAGATCTCAAAAGAATGTAAAGTCATGAAATGGTACTGAATTGAAGGCATTAGTTTACACTTTAAGAAGTTCGTATGCACATCATCTTTGTGTAATTAGGAGAATATTAACATTTCTTGAATCTTGTTTTTCTATTAGGATGGATCAACTATGCCAGGTCTTTATTCTAAAGATTTAATCAATCAATAAATAAAGTTGATTTTTAGCACAACTATAGTCATAGAAATGTTTTTCATCCACTTTGAAAGAATGTAATCATTTTGATTCTCAGTGGAGGAAAAAACAGACAAAAAAAAGCAAGTCAGACAATCATTTAAAAAGCATTATCCTGCTTCTTCTGCATTCTATCCCCTCTGTTATGGGAGGAATTAGCTATTGAATATTGCACTCATGTATCACAAAGCTGCAGCTGTTAACAATACCATCTCCATATTTTAAATGCATGCATTTTAAATTTTTCCTGACAAGTTAAGGATTGTTTCATAGGATGTTGTACAGAACTAACATATGAAGCTCAGTTCTACCAGTGAGAATTCATGGTAAATAAATCATATTGGATGAGGCATTTCATGGTGGTTTGTTTTGAAGAAATAACAGAATTTCTGGGTACAGAAAACGCCTGCATTGGAGCACTTGGTGTTTTGTAGGTGTCACTAGTTAAGACAGAGAAGGTAGGAATTGAGAGCTGTGAGGAGAATGAGGATTTTGCTAGGGGAGAGGTTCTAAAAGAAGTAATATTTGGTCAGAGGTGGTTGGGCGAGAAATTACTACTGTAATTTCACAGTGATCAGTTTTGTGATCATCTCATTTCATAAGATGGCAAAAAGTCAAGAGGGTGGTAGTGTTCAAAAGAGAATGGCACTTAAGAGTGTGCTAGTGGCATGAAAAGTAATATATAAAGGGAATGTTTAGCAACTAATAGCAAGAATTAAAATTAGACTAAGATGAGACCAATAATTCTCATCAGCTGGAAAGCACTGAAGGAAAAATAAAAGGTCAGGAGGAAATGATCATGGAAAGACTGACTTGCCAACATGATATGGCTGGGAAAAGCCAAAAGTGATCCTGGAATATATGAGGTGAGGCACTTCCAGTGGAAATAGGCAAACATTCATAACACTGGAGAAGGTGTTGTTCGAGCCTCATCTGGAATACTGTTCACATTAGCCCATATTTTAAATTCATCTTTGTTCACAATTGAATGACTAAAGAGAAAACTTGCTGTACTGACAGGACCTTGGAGAAGAGAATGAAAAGGTCTGTGTGGTGCAATACAGTGAATTCTGCTAGAATGGTTCTCTATACTCAAAATGGAAAAACCTTTCTTAATTTTAAAACCAAATTAGTGCAAGAATAAATGGTTATAATCTAGCTCTGAGTAATTTTTTTCCAGATTTCAAAGAAAGTTTTAACTCTTAGAAAGGGGACATTGAAGGAGAGTTTTCCTTTAAGAAGTAGAAGCAAGTAGCTGTTTTGACAGCCAAGTTTAATACATTTTGAGAATGGGTTTTGTGACTAGATAGCAATTACCCGCAACAGCAGTGTCAAAGAAGGTCTTTTATAGAGCAGCGCCATGATAACATATATTGCTTTTGAAAAAAGTTACTAGCTCTGATATAAAAATTACCATGCTGTTGCCAAAGTAAAGCTATCTGTAAAATTATTCCTGCAAGATATTGACATATTAATATAGTTTCTCTCAAAATTAAAATTTAAAAACAAGCTCTTTCTCCCTCCACTTCCTCCCCCCACCTTGCTTCAGCAGACAGTAAACTTTGCAAGAGCCACTTCACCAAGCAATAGTAATGGTAGGAATATATTATACATTACTTCCAAAAGAAAACATACCTTAGGATGTGGTGAAGTGTAGAAAGATATTTTTATGGTCAGTGTGAATATTTTAGTTTCTAGTTTTTGTGGCACATGATGATATTATGTTAAGAAGTTATTATTCTGCAGTGTATGACTTACTGCCTGGTCCTGCTGTTTTAACTCAGGCCTTTCACAACTTGTTTTCAGACAAGGGGATTCTTTTACATTAATTGTGCATTTGAGTAAGGAATGCAAAATTGGATCCCCATTTACTACATTGAAATAAAATGAACAAACCAAATAGGGTATGAGAGAACAAGGAATTTGTATTTTGCATTGATTCAGTTCATAACACAGCTGTTTTCCAGATTTAACCCTCATATTGAGAATTCTCCTACTACTTGATAAATCACTCAGAAAGGTTCAGGTCTGTGACTATCTTCTATTCAATTCCTCTTTCCAGACAGAGATAATAAAGTGGACAATGTTCACATTCAGGCACAGAAAAGGTCCATTAGGAAATATGAGCATTTCTGCAGTAAGTCAGTGTTGCTGTTTCTTGCCTCACTCTTGTCAGTTTTAACCACTATTCCCAGGCCTGCAATGAGCAAATACCCTCCTGAGTGCACTGGCCTGTATTGTCATCCCAAGAAACAATTGAACTAAATCACAGAGGGTTAAACCTGAGCCTTTGGCATTAGGGTTCCTAGGAGCTTAACTTTGATCTTTTAAAGTATTCTTCTCTCAAAAATCAAGCACAATCATCATTAGAAAGCTTGGGTTATACAGAGCTAGGGTTGCACTGTGAAAAGCAGAGTTGAACACACCAGCTCCATGCTCAAGCAGCCATCTCTCCAACATGGGAACCAAACTGACACCAAACCCATCCTAATCAACTTTCTTGATGTACATCTTCATTAAAGGTGCAGCCAAGCCTGTCACTTTCAGAGAAGCACTCCAGCTCCTGTGGTAGCATCCTGCTTCCTGACCAGAGGAGTGAATATTTCTGATCATGGTCTGGAACAGTTCCAGGTCAAACTTCTGCCCTGAGGCGAACACTCCACGGTGCTGCTGGAGGCTCTGTGGTTGGGAATACCTTCCCAGCAAGAGGCTGAAGCGTGTCACCCAGCCAAGGTATGACTCATGTTTCCTGTGTCTTGGATGGCAACTTGCATTAGTAGGCAATTAGATGAAAGGGAAACATCACTGCTATTTCCCCTCTTCTAAGCATATCTAGTAAAAAATTAATGCATCTAGGGCTCTCAAGGTTTGTAGCTTGTTGAGAACAAATATGTTTTAGAAAATGCTCTTTTAGACTCCTAGTTCATGCTACAGGTTCCTAGATGCTATGACATTTTAAATAATAATAAAATAAATAAGAGAACCTCTTTATAGGACTCCTGCATAAAGATTGGGTTGCTAGAGAAGTCCTGCAAGACTTTTTGGCTAGATACAGCCTGGTTTTGCAAATTCAAGTGGAATTTTGTTTATTAACTCAAATGATGTCTTCCGAATTATACCTTGCTTTTGTACATAACATTGCATGGTCCCTGTGTTAGACAATGGTCTCTTGATATCATACCACTATCATTATTATCTTCATTTTGGTCTGCAAAAGCCTTCTGCATGGTGTGGACACTGTGCAAGGACAGGCTAACATGCAAAATCTGCTCAGGAGAGGGATGCAACACCTTCTGTGTTCTCTGCAATGAGTTTGTGTGAAGGACCTTGGCTTCTTGTAGAAACTGCCAGCCTGGGGAATAGAAACTATTCACTTCCAATAATGTAGAAAATAACCACCCTCTCTGTGAAGGAAAGGGTCTGATAATCAAAATGCTTCCTAAGAATTTAACATTGTTAAGTTATCAGGATGTTCAGTAGATACCACTGTCATGTAAAACTAGAGGGAGTATTTGTACTTAATGTACACCTAATATATCCTAAATGAAAAGCCATCCTTAACCAGCCTTTCACATGCTTATAGATGCAAGTAGAACACACCATTTATTTAATAACGACATGCAATTCTTCTATTGAGTGCTCAATCACTCATAACTCTGAACATATCAACCTACATCATGACGGGCATGTACAAGACAGAAAGTCCATCTGGAAAAAATGTATGCCACAAATTACCCATAGCACGCTGACATTTCCTTACTGTTCCATGCACTTTGAATTGAAAACAATTAGCCAGCTAAACTACTAGTAATAACATTGCCTAAATACTGTGTAAACTACTGGTTGTACAGGAGGTCTGAGAAACCATTCAGCCTTTTGTCTGAAAAACCTGACTCACTGACTTTTTCACTTTCTTCGACCATAAAATGCTTCTGTTCTGGAATTGCCAGCCAAAGTCAGACCCTATGCCTCCATAGTTAGCAGGCAGAGAAAAACCTCCCTCCAGGTGCATAAAGAAGGGATATATAGGATATAAAATACTTGTTGCACAGCCCTGCTTACAACAGGCTGATTGTTTGTGAAAGCCTAGGCACCTCCCCTTCAATGAATTCCATGTATTACTCTTCTGACAATTTAATGTGCAGCTGATATTGCCACCATAATTTTACATCCAAATTAAAGTACAACATGTGTAAACACATATTTTTTTGTGATGACATGTGTAAAGGACTAACAGGAACAAAAGTTTCACCCTAGGTTTCACCATCCCCAAGACAATTCAATGACTCCATTCCTTTGCCTGGTGAGAGGAAAAGCTATATGAATCCAAGATGGGTGCTAGTGTCATTGTTCAGTGGAGGAGTTTAAGTGGTTAGCATGGCAAGGGAACCTACAACAACATAACAGATGATAACTGAGCACAGAAAATAAACAGAGCTCTGGACTCAAGCAGCTAATATGCTGGTGCAGGTTTGCTGACAACAGTGTTTTGGTCATTGGCTTGGCCTGTACACACCAATCCCTTCTTCCTTGTGTCAGGACAGTCTGATAGCAACATTGAAAAGAGAAGTGTCAATGGTCAGGGACATTTGAGCTGTGTTTAGGGTCTTGTTTTAGTCATATCACTGCATTTTACACCAATGATAATAATGCCCACCATCCTGTTACTTGTCTTCATAGCTCTCATGCTTTCCAAGGAGAAAAACATTTTCTGCCAGGGCACAGAGGGCTGAAGAGCCATACTCAAGGCAACAAAGAAGGAATCCACAATCCCAGGAAGGGAGCTCAAACCCCAGCTGAGCAGTCTGGGACCTACTCAGAATATGTGGAAACCTCTTTTTTCTGCAGTAAAGAATGGTGAAAAGGGTACACACATTTGTCAATAGATAGTGCTGCACTCCATGTCATAATGGTGCTATAATTGGCATCCAGCAGCCTCTGCATAAGGCCACATGGTTAGAAGAAATTGCTAAATTATTTGACTTGTAAACCCAGTTTGAAATGCTAACTGCAGAGTTGTCTGAGTGATAAACTCTTTAAGGAGAAACCTTTGATCTCCAGTCAAGTAAAGACCTTTAAAAGTCCTGAAGTCTGGAGTAGCCAGCCCTAAAGACCTTTGTTTGCAGCCATCACTGGAAGAGGGGGAGGGAAAAAGCATTTTGCAGTGATTGCCCAGAAATTTGGCTTTGCTTGTAAAGCTGGAAGGTGAAAGGCCGTGCAGCTCCCTTCCCCCAGACAAACAAAAAAAAAGGTTATCCAGCTTTATGGTATAAGGCAGTCCTTAAGTTTAAACTAATGAATTAACAAAGAAGATTGCAATAATCTGAAAAAAAAAGGTTTATAGACAGTGAATTTTCATGGTCTTGAAAAAACACTTTAAAGATCAAATTTGAAGTGGCCTGTGGCAGCCTTTAAGCACACCATGTTGCAACAGAGTTTTGGTTTCTGGCACTGAAATGGGAAAGAGTTCAGTCTTCACACAATTTCAGCTGGAGGCACTTCCTCACTCTATCACCCAGCTGAGCTCAGGGCCGGGGTTGCACGTGTGCTGCCCTCCATCCCTCAGCATCACTCCTGCTAAAAGCAGCAGGGTGTCGGGCTGCCACCGCAGGCAGGGAAACCTGGACCAGATGTGAACTCTCTCCTGCCACTACACAGGCAACCTCTAGGAGAGGCAGGAGGGGTTACTAACCTTTCCTTCCTCACGAGTTTATTCATGGATAGTATCCTTCTTTGCCAACATTTCTTCTGACAGAAGGAACTAGAGTTAAAAAAACCTGGCCATAAATTGGTAAGGCCCAAGTGTCACTCCTCCTACTTCCTCCTGTGTCCTTTCACCACTATCACCCCCTGGATGAAAGTTCACAGCTCACTAGCAGTGTCTATAAATGGCAGATCTTTTACTGCTAGCTTTAGCCTCTGCTGAGCTCCCAAATGGGATGGTGTTGCTTGATGGGGTCATCTGTTTACTTAGAACAGGACTGGGATCAAAAGTTCATTTTCATGGACCATTAAAGGACAACGATAACTGCGCCAGCCACTGCTGAGTTGAGCTGGATGTGGAAGGGGAATAACACCATATGCCAGCCACCCTGTTCCTAATAGGATTTATTTCAAGCGCCTTCCCTGCACCTATTGGGGAATAACCATCTTCCATACCAGTCTACAAGACATATCTGTAGGCAATATCTGACACATTATCTTCCCCTCAGAGGTCACTGTAGTGATTCATTACAGCATATTTACAGACATTCCAACAGCCACTTGGATTTGTTTCAATGAATCAGTAACAGTCAATTTCTGACCTGCAGAATCTTACTCATCTTTCAGTTCTTTTGGTCACAGGAAAACTCTGAGAGACTTACTGCTCATGTTAAGCATTAAAGTCAGCACTCGTGATCCAGGGAGGGGGTGAGGCAGAAAGAGAAACACCATGGGAAAGGGTGAACATTTAAGTAACTCGCAAGTCTCCACACAACAGAACTGAAAAACTGAGCCAATATTCACATTGCCTCTAACAGGCAGGCCCATGAAAAGTAGAAGTACTATGAAATGAATTATTTTTGGTGTAAAAACCTAAGTTATTTAGGCTTTTAAATTGACAGTGGTTTTGCCTAATAACCATAAAAGCTCCAGTCCAATCATGACTTAAGCCTAATTTCTACAGGAACACAAAGGAAGACTTCCTTATTTAAATAAGGACACCCAGACTGTGCAGCTGACCTACATATGTGCTGAAGGCTGAGCGTCTGTGTGTAAAAAAAAAATATTTTCTCCAGGAAAATTGTGGGTTGGTTTTTTTTCTAATGGCATGTTTAAATGCTCAGGAGAAAGTAATGGCTTGGGCCACAGAATGCCATCCTGTCTCCACAAAGCCGGCCAATGTCCAGGTGCTCCAGCAGAGCCGGAGGGAGCTTTGTGTGTGGATGGAGCTTTGTGTGCAGCTCCATCCCCAGTCCTTCCCATCCACGGAGGGACTGCCAGCTCTCCAAATCAAAGCCTCAGGCCTTTGATATCATAAGGCCTTTCCTCAACTCCAGGGTGTTTCTCCCTCTGTAGTATGGTGTGTTTTGACTACTTCATCAGATTCATTAGAAAATGCCAAGGAATGGTACCAGACCAGCAGGACAAAAATTTGGAAACTGAGGAGGGAGAAGTGGGAAACCCTGGTGGCCTGGGCAGTACCAGCACTGCTTAAGGGACTTCTGCTACGGTCTGTAGATCGCACAAGTGTCTGGTGGCACCCATTAACTGCTTTCAGCATAACAATGGCCCTTTCTCATCCCTGGCTATCCTCCCTGTCCCAGTTAAATGAGCCATTTCCCAGACAAATAAAGACGGGAGAGTCTGCCTTCACTAGGGGTAGGAGACTGAGGAAGGCAATTCAGACGGGAATGGAGGGAGACATGGCCACCGTGAGCGCTGCTGAGGGACACGGGGAGAAAGGAAAAGCTGGAACAGGGGAGAGAGGCACAGGGAGCCCGAGGGGAGGCGAACGGCATTTACTCTCTGTACAGGGTCTGCAGCAGGGAAGGGAAGCTTCAGATAGAAGGGATCAGAGACGTGCCGGAGATGAAAGGAAGATGGGAAAGGAGGAGGCTGGCAGGGAGGAGACCCTGGTGCCTGCACCAGCTCAGCCTGCAGGAGCTGCAAGGTGCACGAGTGTCGAGTAGAACCAGCAGCAAAGGGCTGCGTTTCCCCGCTCCCTATTTGTTGCGTCCTCAGCACACTCATGTCCCTCCATCTGAGCAGGGTGAGCAGGCACGAAGGCACCTACTCTGACCTTGTCACAAGCTGGTGGCCTGGCTGCACTCCTGCCCTTTTCTGCTGTGGCTGCAAGGACGGTGTGTCTGGTCAAGAATCTGCTGCTAAAATTCTTGTCTTTCCTCCAGCCTTCAGCAAACAAGAAGCACAACAGAAGTAGAAGCCAGGTGGGACACAAACTGTGCTTTAAAGGTGACAGGTTAAGCATCAAGTCCACAGTGCATCTCTATTTCTTTGCCTAGTGTAGGTAATATGAAATTTAAAACAAATTTTCATATTTCTACCCTACTTTATATAGCTAGGTGTATAACTATGTGCATTTGCCCACATGTAGTGTGAGTAAATATTTCTATGTCTAACTGACTGCAGGTTTCATGCTGCCAGATAAAGCAATCCGTTTTAAGGAATTCAGAAATACAAGATGGGTTTATCATATCTCAATTGTATTTTTGCCACTTGTGCTAAGAACAAGTGTTGCAAGACCACAGGCAGCCATGCTAATAGAGCAGAGCCCAGAAGCTGGGCTTAGAGTGCATGAAGTTCAGTATATGAAGAAAAAAATAGCAAGACAAATAATTTGCTAAATGACATTAAGCCAAATCTTCCTCTACAGCAATGTTAATTATAAGAAGCCATTACAAAATAATTTTTTAAAAAATAAAAAAACAACAACAACAAAAAACCCAAACCAACTTCAAATCTGCAACACTCACAACCCAGAGAGAACACAGAGCCTTGCACAAAATTGGGGAAACCTATTTGGGAGCATTTTATGGTAGACCTTCTCAAGCATAATTCTGTGCTGATTAGGATGAAGGCTGAAGCTGATCAGCACTGCAATCAGGTCACTATTGACAAGTGCTGACTTAGCCTTCCCTGAATATCTCCTTCCCAGCCCAGCCACTCCTTAACTCCCTGTTACACGGGTACTGATGCTTCTGTACACACTTCCCAGCCTTTCTGCAGGCTGCAGGAGCAAGGAACTCAGCTGAGGGCACATTCAGAGGAAGAACACTCTCAGGAGGGTTTGTGGCACAGTTTCCCCCTCTTCCAAGTGCACTCTCTTCAAAATACCCCTTGTTAACATTGCTGTGACTTTCTTTTCCCCCTCATGCTGTAACACTGGTGCTGAATTTTGATGAGACAAACCAGGTGTAGCCCGTGGCATTTATTTATTTAGAGGCAAATACAAAATTTTGGTAACTATTTTGGAGTTATAAAGAAGAACGATAGGTCAGCTGCTTCTCTCAATCCAGAATGGGCTCTTGTATTTTTATCAGTCAATTAAAGGAAATACTTGCCTTGAGTACACAAATGTATTTTCTCTTTTAGATATTCCAGACACTTTTGGTCTTACATAAAAGTTAGTGTTGGCTCTTTATATAATTCATATAAGTAGCCACAGGCACTAAAAAAAAAAAAAAGTTAATTTCTTAACTGTAGCTTTCCTCTCTTTATGGTTGCAATTTCAATTAACTGTTCTAAATAACTGACAACATGGAATATAAAACATTCCTGCAACAATGTAGGTCTAACAGCAATTACGTTGATTTACTCTGGACCATGTTAAGTTCAGGGAGTAGGATAAAGAGACAAGAGTTTAAAACTTCTTTCACACTGATGTAATAAATTCAGTACATTGCTTTAAAGTTAGGGCAAAATAGCTGGTAACTGAAAGTCAAAAAAACCCCCTTGTTTTGTTTTCCACTGTGATAGAAAACAATAGATTATGGGAAAGTTCTTCAGAAGGTGATCAGAGGAAAAGTTCACCAGCATCTATCATGGACTGTGTCTCTGTGGCCTGCTGGGATAGGAGGGAGGGACATAAAGGTGTCAGCAGTTGAACTGATACGGTAAATCACAGTAGGGCTAGTAAAGCGCGATGGCAGCCTCGTGTAAATGCCTTCAGACTTCTATTTCTTCTCCGAGGTTGTACTCGGGACACGTCCCCTCTTTGTGACCTTATCTCTGGGGCAGTGGGTTGTGCACTGGTCTCTTCTCTTTAGTTTACGAGGGCTAATCCATTTGCAGGTTAATAAAAGGTGAAAAGGACAATCACCAAGGAGCCACCAAAACAAACAAGTACCTTTGACTGCTTAAGGACTCTTGGTTTTCCACATCAGCATGCTCAGCCTGTCTCCTTTCTCTGCTCGGGAATACTTTGATAATAAGTACGTCTGCAAACTATTGATTAAAAAAAATTACTAGCAGTATGCAAAGGAGGAGACCAACAAGACAATTCCATAAAAAGTGGATGGTTCTACTCTGCAGGCAAGTAACTGATCCCTGTAAAATATACTCTGCTGTGCATGTCCTTGTGATTGAAATTTGAAATTTTTTCCTAGAAATACTGACTGATAATTAGTGAATTTCAGAGACCAACATGCTCTTAGTCCCAGTTAAAAGGAAAAGTTCCCTCAGAAATGTCACAAATCTGAGACATTTCATGTCATACAATGAGGAAAAAGATCACAACATGCCATCACTTCAAGCAAAACTAATTATTTTTCTCTTTACTGCTAGATTTGTAATGCACGTGGCTAGCTTGCTGCAGTGCTGCAGGCAGCATCATTAACACCAATAATATTTATTTAATATAATGACACCGAGAGCCAGAGACAGAGGGACAAGGAGGATGACACCAGGATGGAAATCACCTGTGTGTCAGGCAGCCAGGCCAGCAGTGTGGTGCTGGAGCAGTGGGGCTGCTGGTCTCACTGCTGTTCCCCTTTGTTCCCACCCTATCTCCTTCCATTCTTGTCAAAGTTAAGGACAATTCACAAAGGAGGAGGCTATTGCCGGGACAATTCACAGAAGAGGGGGCTATTGCCAGGTCAGGTAGCAGTTTCCGATTACTCGGCAGCTCCTGGGCTTCCAAGGGAAGCTTTGGAGAGAAGCAGCGTGCTTGATGAGAAGGATATAAGCAGTTAGCTCATTCAGGAGGGCTCAGATATAAAATAAAGGCTATTAGGTAAAGCACACCACACCCTCTTGCTGCTTTACATCAAGTAAGTCAGCAAGCCAAGGAAACCAAGACCTACTATAATTCCATGGAAAATTTAGGTTCAATCTTGAAAACATGTTTGTTCTGGTGATATTTTATAAAAGCAGTATATTTCTGAGATACAGATATAGCAAATTGACCCTATAGAGCTCAAGCAGAAAAAAATCCCAAACCTAAGTTGTTGCTTTTACCCTCAAAATAGCAATTCTTGGAGGAAGCTATTTCACTTAAAGCAGCATTAACAAAGATGACCTAACAAGTCTGGGTAGATGTGTGCCTATGTGTATCTCCTCCTTAAACTGTACCTAGAGCACTGCTCAGGACCCACATCTCTGTAGTTACACCAATATTTTCAGCTTCCCACCACCCCAGAAAGTTATGGGCCTGCCTCCTACTCAAGAGTGCAAATGGTACTGACTGGATTTGGGTTACTTTTATCTCTAGAGAGATCCTGTGAGGGGCCCTCAGCTCTGGAATTTATTCCCCCTTTTGCTCAAAAACAGCCTCCAACAATCTTTGACCTTCTGCGTAAGCTGTGAGGCCCAAATCCAAGGATTTGCTCTGGGAGAAGCCTAAGAAAGGTTGGCATTTGTGGGTGTGGTAGGAGAACATGTTGTCTATGCCTGATTTAGTCCTGAGTTTGTCATTTTCTCATGTTGTGACAGTTATCCTGCACAGCAGCGTAGCCTGAACCCATGAATTCTAAGGCTTTCCTAAATGGTCATAAATTGGGGAAAAGAAAATAATTGAAATCTAGCAACATATGAATGATTGTGTATTTGTGAACAAAATGACCTGGCAAACAAGTATGTCATAAGTCACTTTTGCGGAAATGATTCTTCCAGCCTTGCAAATCACACAAGCCCTGCATGTCTCCGGGGCACTAACGGCACACAAGGGAAACTGCAATGTTGGGACTGCTGATAAAGGCACAAATAACATTTCATTAACTGAGAACACTTAATATCTTGCCCTGCCTCTGTTGCAACTGAGAGGCAAGCTGTAAACACCTATTAAAAACATCACTATTATGTCCTACTAGGAAAGTTCTGTCTGTCACCTATTAAATATTTAAATCTCAGATTCTTTAAAAGCTGTTTCCGCTGCTTTTACTCTTTGGATATAAACAGATTTGTTAAATATTTTATTTCTAACCCACCCACGAAGCTACATTCATTTACATAACTTAATGAAGGCTGCATTATTCATTGAACTTCTCATATAACATTTTTTGTAAGACATTATTAAACAAGTGAAGCAAGCCAGTCTAGTAATGAGTCTTCTCTAAACTTGCTGCCAGTTACATTTCCTTTCTCCTAATCTATCACTCTAATGGTTGCAACTAATAAACTTTTTGAATTTTTGCTGCTAATCTGTATATGTTTTGCATTGCATGCTGGATGTATACTTGACAGAGAAATTACAATACAAACCACCTGGCAAACAAAACTATCTCAATTAAATGCTATCCAAACTTACCCCACTCTTTTTTTTTGTTATAATAGAGGACAACTACATGTAACATAGTACCTTTAAGCCATAAATAAATTCACTAACTTGGGCCTGGAACATACCAGCAGTATATCTCAAACTCAGGATTTGTGTCTGCATTTTAAAATTTCTAAATCTTTGCAAAAGTCAGTAAATTAAAGTTTGGTTTATGCAAATGTCCTGCCTAGCCTTGTAAAAGATCCAGGAGCCTTGCATACAATCCTGTTAGACTCTTCTAGGAAAGATGATATGCACTAATTTTCAGGTAAAAAAATTCAGCAATAGGTTGCTTACACATGGGATATTTAATCTATTTAATTGGTGTTTAAGACTATCAAAAGTAATATTGGATTTTCAGGCAGTCTAGGCAGTGCAGCTCCCTTTGAGATAGATAGCAAATTTTCAGAATTTATACCTCATGAAATCAATTCCAATCATAAAAAAAAATTAGAACAAGGGTTCTAATTTTATGTGCATTAATTTCTAAAAGACAGACATATTATTTTATCAACATCCACCCTGAAAACCTCTGCAGATGCATAGAATTAACAAAAACCAGCAGTGTTCTGTTCTCAAAAATAGCTACATGCAGATTTGTAAAAACATTGTTTAAAACTTCCTATAGCATGTAGGAAAATGCAACTTGAAAGTCAAAGATTAAGTATTTTACATATTATTAAGTATTTTTCTTGGTACCTCTCCAAAGGTTAATTCTAAATCACTGAACAGAATAAAATAAGAAAACAAACAATCGATTGAAATGGGTAGAAAGAAGGAAAACCTTTTTGTCAGCCTCTCATCTTGCAAGGTCCAGGAAAAGACTCCTGTAAGGAAATAAAATAAAATAAAATAAAATAAAATAAAATAAAATAAAATAAAATAAAATAAAATTCAAACTTTAAACATACAAGACTTCAAACTATATTGTCCCTCAAATAGGTGCTTCTATGAACCATAACAAAGGAAAATCTTTCCCAGCTCAACTGCTGAAAGCAACATGCAAGTAACATACCTTTGTTTCACAAGGACAAAATAAATAAACCTGATCGAGTTATTTTTAATCATTTCCAATAAGTCTTCAGCATTTTTTTCCTTAGTCATATAACCACTAGCAAAATTCACTTTTACCTGTTTTGACCTTATCTGGAAATACTCTTACCTTTCAATCAAATATTGATTTATCAAGTAGCATTCCTCAATGCCAATTTCCATCAGTGTAATTCATAAATGTCTTTTTGATTAAAGAGTAGATACAACTGTGTGTTGTTAAGAACAACACATTCAGAACTTAACAGATAGTTTAGAAATTCTAAGCTTTAGAGATGCTGCTGGCTGGCAGGAGCTGTTACTCACGTGATTTTGGGAGAAGTGTGGGTTCTATTAACTCACCTTACCCTCGGGGAAGAACCAGCATGCTACATATAAATCATGGCTTTTTACTCCAGGACCAAAGCACAGCACCTTCTAAATTGTGTGTGATTTTTTGAAGAGAGACCTGGTCAAATATTTTTCTTTTAAATAACAGGCTAACCAAGAGGACGAATATGAAATACCCTTCCTCCTGTCTGGGTGCAGCTCCCCAGCACAAACTATGCTCATGTGGGGAGCTGGAATGAGGACCTGGTCTGGCCAAAAAGCAATTCGTTTTTTGATAGGTCATTTTTCAACAAAATCAGTTCCTGGACCCGGCATAACAAGAGGGGTGGGGGCTCGGGCTGCAGCACCTAAACAGCAACCACAGCCTCAGCATGTGCCCACCCCAGCCTCTGCTGAGCAGGCAAAGCTGCACTCACAGCAGAGCTCACCTGAAACTGGTCTGCAGCCAGCATCCAAGCTGTCAAAATACAGCTGCATACAGGAGATTAGCAGGGGTTGTAAAACCTGCACAAGAAGTTGGGCAAATATTTCAGCAATTAACCCACACTGAGCTCCGTTTTACTGTAGCTGCACTGCTAGCATTTCTCAGGATAGCTGGTTTAAAGCTAGCTCCAGGATGCCTAAATTGCACAGCAGTGACAGACTGCTTAGCTACAGAGATAAATTATTACAGGGGCAGTACCTAACATAGGTTATGTTGTCATGATTTACAGCAGCTGAGGATGTGCCCCCAGATGTCCAGACAAAACCAAATTAAGTATATGATTTTTTTTCTTCTCCAAACATAAAAGCCATGCAAACTTGACTCAAAACCAAAAATTAAAGACTTGCATGTATGACCTTAGACTTACACTGTGCAAGTGTTTGTATTCTCCAGACAGCACTTAGGTCCCTATTCTTTATAAAAATAAAATGTAAACTAAAATAATATGAAGACCATGCAAAAAGTTCCCACATATAAAAGATTTTAATTAAACCCAAACAAAACATTTAAAGAATATCGACATCTATTTGGATTTGGAGAACATTTTGATGTTACAGAAGAAAATGTTAGTAAAGAATACTAAGATAAGAGTCCTGCTGTTCTCCAGACTCCAGATCACCTCCAAATCAGGATCAAGGTTTGCAATTTTCCATTACTATATTGGCAATAAAGGGGTTTAAACTAAGGTTATTCATCAAGTCCCTGAGAAACATAATGGTACAAGAAATTTGCACAGGAGAAAATATTTAAGATTTTAAACACTGTCAAGATGACTCAGGTGCAATTTAAAAAGAATGCTTTTTGGGGCCACAAAAAATTGAGTACAAAAAATTATTGATAGTTATACTTGTACGTAGGCTGTATCTAAAGCCATGTGTCAGACGCCCCCATGTTTAAAATGCTAGCTGGAAACATATCAAATGCATTATAGAAACACCCTTAAAAAAATTCCAAACCTCATAGATGCTATTTTGGGCAACTGGTACCTGCAGCTATTTTGGGCAACTTAGCTTTGTCCTTAATTTTGATCTTGGGAGAACATAATAAAAAAGTGACTGTTTTCCAGAAGTAAACAAAAATTTTAACGATTCTATGTGGTGCTACAAGTGCTCATGACACTGAATTACATTGCTTTACTTTGTAGATGTTTATAGAGCCACCCTATGTTGTTTGACTTTTGAGGGAAGACTAATAGGTGTAGTAAGCTGGGGTGGCCACAAAACCCCTTACGGTTAAGCCAAAATAGGGGTCATGCCTAGGGCATTTTATCTGCCCTGCTTACACACCCCTGGGGAATTGCATCTCAACAGTTGATTCTCTGTTAATCAATTCACATTAGTGCCTGCCTTTTAGTTTTCACTTTGCTGAATTCCAGGAAAGAAGTTCTTAAACCAAATGCATGCTCTCTCTCACCTAGTCAGAGCTGTTGCATTTCAAGGAGAAATAGCAGATTTTATTTGCTCTACCAGCTGATAAGAGAACCTTCGTAAGTAAAGATTCATAGCTAGCAAGCTCAACACAGAACAAGATTCAGTGGTGTGTTTACACAGGTCAGCACTAATATGGGAGGAGAGGACATTTGTGGATTTTTTTCCTCAACTAGCTCCAGAGAAAAACTTATGTGACATTATTCTGCTTTCCTTTTCTTTCTGATTTACTGGGGCTCAACATGATGTGCTTGATAAGGAGACCTGTAGCACTTGCCATCACTCCATGCAGTTTTCAGTGAGCATGTGGTTTTGTACTGTTCTTGCATTTACAGCTAAAATTTATAACAATTAGCTACTCACAATAAGCAACTACATGTGAAGGAGGGAAGAGTTATGAACACAAAAATAGCAAATACCTCATTCACAGAAGCAGATCTGGCTTTACATCCAAACCCTAGAGCCACGTCCATTAAGTTACTCTCTAGCATACACACAGATCTTCATACAGAGGATCATCAAAAATAAACTTTATTATCAAACTTAAAATTCACACATTAAACATACAATCTAGACACAAATAATACTGAAAACATTCTCAAACAATAACCATTTCAGGTAATTTGGATGAGTAGCTGGTTGCCATTGTTTTGAATGCTTTTCGGATATTTCTTATACATACGCCATCCTGAAATGTCTTTGAATGCTTAGCTGGCCAGTTTTCAATGATATTTTTAAATAGGGGAAAATTTATTTCTATAGAAATAACATTATCTAATTATGAATCAGAGACCCATAATTGTAGTGCTGGGGGAAAAAATATCATAGCCTCTTGCAATACTTAGAAGACATAAATAACTATTGTACATTTACAAGTTTTAAATATTTAAAGGCCTTTGTTACTATAAAAAGTTACTATGTACATATTAAATGCTATATAGGAATCCATTTGGAGGGTTGAGCTCTCAGATTTGGCCACTGAAACCGATGAATTTGGTAGGCAGATTGTCCACAGGGTACACTATGGGGCCCGTTTTCATTGTAGGAGGTCCATTCAGCAGCTGCCAGTCACAGCTCCGAGCCAACTCCACTGTAAATATTTTTAGAAGGACTTTTGCAAACTCTTTGCCCACGCAGCTCCTCAAGCCCCCACCAAAAGGAATGAAACTGAACCTAGAGGAATCCTCTGGAGATGGAGACATGAAGCGATCTGGGTTAAATTCTTCCTTGTTGGTAAAGAGGTCTGCCACATCATGTGTATCACAGATACTGTAAATAACATTCCAACCTTTAGGGATTTGGTAACCCTATAAAAAAGAACAGAAAGGAGATGTGGAGCACCTTGCTGTGTTAAATAAAGTGAAGTGACAGAACAGGACACATCAGTGAACCCCACCTCCCCTCCTGGCTTCCTGCAGGTCACTCTAAGGCAGACAGGCTACATGAACACAAAATACTTTGCAGCTGCTCTGAGTTGTGCCCAAACCTTGCTTACATTTAGCTCAAGGGTCTTGAGTGCAATCCGAAATCCTCCGGGAACAGGCGGGCTCAGCCTGAGGGTCTCTTTGATGACGCAGCCTGTGTACTTCAGCTGCTCCAAGACCTCCATGTCCAGCTGCTTCTCTTGGTTGGAATTGCACAGTAACCCCTAGAAAGGAAAATGCTGCCATGACATCCATGAACCACGCAGCCAGGGCTCCTGGCACTGCAAAGCAGCTGCCCCTCAGCTACAAGCAGTACTTTCCTGCCACCCCTAAAAGCTGAACACCACCTGGGTCAAAGGGAGCCCTATCTGGGATACCTGTCCTGGAGGTACCTTCCTCCCACTGCCCCCTCCTGTCAAATGCCTCTGGGGAAGACACAAACCTTGACCTGCAGCTCTTTCCTCACTTTCTGCAGGACTTCATGGTGGAGCCCTAGGAAGGCAATCAGTGACGTGGCAGCACTAGCAGTGGTTTCATGGCCCCCGAACAGCAGCTCTGTGGCAGACTCCTTCAGCTCCTTACGCAAAGGACAGAAGAGGCATAAAACAGACCTTGAACACTGTACCAGGCCCACTCATCCACTGCAATGCTGTACATCATTCCCAAACTGGAACAGACACCCAGGGGTCTGGACGGAGGTGGTTGGTGGTGCTTATACTCCCTGGGAACCTGTCTTCCCATCCAACAGCCTGACTGCAGCCTCTGCATCCTAGCGCTCAACACTAGCAGATTTATTTCATGGAGAAAGAGAGCATCTCCTGCTCTCCCTTTTGTCCCCACAAGGTAAGTGTGACGTTCTTAGGGGGCATGAGGGAAAGAGATAAATCCGGGGGAACCTTACCTGCATGTTGAGCTGCTCGCCGTTACCCTGTGTGTGTTCCATCAGCAGCTGCAGGGCATCCTTGTAGCCCCCCTCAGGCTCCTTGCGGGCCATCTTGGCACGGATGTTCTCCTCGATCTTGGCATGGATGATGTTGCGTGCCCGCAAGCCCTGACCAAGCAGGAGGGAGAGCAGTTTGGGTCTCAGACTGTACTGCCATCCCTGCCCCCCGATTCCCGTGCCCTGGCCGCAGGGGCACCTCTTCCCTGCTGGCCCGCCGTGAGCCTTACCCGGTAGAGCCCACTGAAGGGCACATCGATGGGCAGGGAGAAGAGGTTGCGGATCATCTCCTCGAAGGCCTCGACCAGCTGCTGCTCGCCGTCGGGGCTGGCCTGGCGGGGCTGGAAGCCCAGCAGGATTCTCATGGCAATGCGAAACATGAGGCGCTTCACCTCGGGGTACACGAGCAGGCAGGGCCCGGCGGCGCCCAGCCACCGGGCCAGGCAGGCGCTCACCTCCTCCTGGATGACGGGCACGTAGTGCTGCAGGGCGTCCCGGGAGAAGGCCCGCATGATCACCTGCCCGGGGGGACGAGGAGGAACGGGACAGAGGCTCAGCCGCCGCGCCCCAGGCGACCGCGCCCGCTCCCCGCCCGCCGTCGGCCCGTACCTTTTTGCGGTGCTTGTGCTGCCCGTTGTGGAGGTTGGAGAGGCAGCCCGAGCCTAGGATGGTCCGCACCGAGGCGGGCCACTGCACGGAGACGAGCCGGTGCTCGCCCAGCAGAATGTGCCGCACGTTCTCGGCGCCCATCACCCGTACCGTGGGCCGCCCAAAGAGGTGAGTCTTGTAGATGAAGCCGTATTTCCTGCGTTTCATCTGCAGGAATTTCCGCCTCTAGACAGGAGATGAGAGGGGGGAAACGATAAATAAATTTTAGACAGCATAAGAGGAAGAGGCAGGGAGAGCAGCTCTTTCCCACCTGGGCACGGAAGCCTGTCAAAGTTGCCGCTCATCTCCCTCCCCTGCAGCCCGAGGAGCTCTGGCTCCAGAGACGCGCCTCTCCGTTCCCCGCGCCATCGCCTGGCCTTACCTGCAGCACCAGCTGCAGCGTCTCCCCGAAGAAGGGGAGCCCCATGGTGCCCGGGGGCAGCGGGAGCGGGCAGCTGGGGTCGCGGCTGCTCACGCAGTACAGGTCCCAGAGCTTGACGGCAGCCAGAAAGAGTAGCAGGGGCAGCAGAAAGGTGCACAGGGCGCTGGCGACTAGGGCGGAGAAGCCCATGACTGGGGAGCGACTCCCACCCAGCCCCCCGGGAGCTCTGAGTGCACGGGCTGGGCTCGCCGCGGGCCGCCTTTTATACCCTTCCCAGGTTGCTGCCCACCCCTACCTTGGTCCGATAAATTAGTTCACCCAAAGTTCATCTTTAATTGCGGATTGCGGCCTGGCTCCTCCCCTCGAAATCTTTAACTATTTGCTTTGCGTAGTGCATCCTACCCGCCGCAGACGGCTGCGGGGGAAGGAAAGGTGCTGTCGGGGGCGCCGGCAGCGGCTCCGGGCTCGCTGACCCTGCACCGCGCTCGGTGAGTGGGCTGCGGAACGCCGCCGACAGCTGACAGCCGGTGGTCGGCCACCACCGCCTCCTCGTCTCGGATTTATCACCGATGCTCGTTCGAGACCAGCGGCTGCGCCCAGAAATTCCCGCGCCGGCACCCGGCGGCCCGGCTGTCCGGTCACCTACCCCGCGGCGCTGCCGCCCGGCGCCGATGCGCTCTGCGGAGCTCCTTCGTCCGCCCGCCACCGTTGTCGGCTGGGAACGGCGATGTAGCGGCCGGACCCGGGAGACACCGGGCCGGGACCGTGGGGCGGCCGGAGCGGACGGTCCCCCGCGCTGGGACAGCCCGGAGACCCTCTGAGCAGAGCCGCCGGGGCATCGGCGGAGGAGCCTCCGCTGTCCCCTGGTTCACCTCGAAAGGCATGGCTTGTATTTCTGCCGGCCGTGGAGCAAGGAGCCGCCGGCAGCAATCCGTCTCAGCCTTCCGATGCAGGTTCAAGCGCGGGTCACCGAGGGAAAAGAAGGTGAGCGCGGAAAGGAAACACCAAACTCGCCGTTCCCAGCTCCTCTCCCCGGGATCCACTGCCCACCCTCGCCTGAGGCTCTCCGGCATCCCGTCGGGGCTGCCGCGGCCGGGAAGAGGCGGTCGGCACGGCCGGGCACCCCGCCTGCAGCCGCGGCGCGGAGGGGCGGGCGGGCACCGGCGCTGCTCTCCGGACGGGAGCGGCGGCTCCGGGCAGGAGGAGCGCGGCGGGAGCGGGGCGGCGGGAGGGCGGCGCTGGCTGGGGCGGCTGCTGCTGCTGCTGCCGGCGCAGGAGCCGCCGGGGAAGGGGCGCCCGGCGCGGACCGCGGCTGCGGGGCGCGGAGCTCTCCGCCGACCACGGCTGCGGCCAATACACTTTTTTTTTTCTTTACTGTTTTTATCTTTTCCCTCCCTGTTACTTTTGCATTCTTGTTCCCTCAATAACCTCAATAAACCTCAGCTCAATAACGCTGGAAGTTTTGTGTGTGCGTCTGTGTAGGGGAGAGGGAGATGTCGCTTTTAATTATTATTTTTCTAACAATCAACGCATCACACGAGACCCGCCCTCCTCTTACGATGCCTTGTTGGAGCGGGGCTCCCGCCTCCGCAGCCCCTTGCCCAGGAGGGAGCCCCCCGGAGGGTACTGCCCCGGTAGCCCCTCGGGGTTCGCCGCGGGCCCGGCCGGCGCTGGCCGGGAGCGGCGGCCGCGCCCTGACCCGGCGCTCTCCCCTTGCCGGGCACTGACCTGCTTGTGACCTACAACACGGACCGTGACATCTGCGTGAACCCGGCCGGCAACCGCGCCAAGTTCACTGTCTATCAAAATAACGAGATACGGTGGCCTGAGCAGCGATAATTGCCACAGGAAGGCTTTATTATCTTTCCAGCTGTGTATTCCCCAGCCATCGGCTTGAAAAGAATCAAATGGTAAAGAGTGAAAGGGATAATTAAAAACATCTTGGAAGGGGGTCAAGAAATTAACAGCCTAATATGAACAAACTTTGATTACAAGTAACAATTATTACACTTCATTTGTAAGTGGTCGTGTTTATCTGCAAACAAAATCAGTTTATCTGTTTCTTTTTGCTTCTTTTTTTTTTTTTTTTAACTAGATTCATGTTACATTTTTCAGCGGGCTTGCTGGCGCTCAGGGTAATTTTTAAGTGCCCTGCTGGAGGAGCCCTGACCTTCCTGCCCAGGGTGCCGGACGCTGCAGGCCCAGCCCTGCCCAAGTCCTGCCCGCGGTGAGACCCTGAATCGCCTGCAGTCTCAGCCAGCCAGTAGCTCCTGCTAATTAAAGTTAGTCATTGCCACTTGCAGCCACCATCTACTGATTTCACCTCTGATAGGCAAAAAGATTCACCTTTCAGGACAAGGTCAGGAGGGCCAGAGGCTCTGGTTCACTACAGGGTCGACTTGCCAATAGCACTTAACTCAGCCCTGCAGTTCAACCTTTTCCAGATTTGACCTGTCACGTTTGGGAGCCAGGTTTCTGCCCGAGGTAGCGTGGTGGTCACTGCAGTGCCCCAGCACGGCCAGGCAAGGGGGATTGGCCAGGACAAGGCCACCTCTAGCACCCAAGCAGAATGATGATAGAGTTTCAGGAGCCTGGAGAGCTCCCCAGAGCCTTTCCAAAGGGACACTGTCTTCGTGCTATGTTTTGGCCTTCACAGGCCAAGCTGGTTCTTCACACAGAGCACACGGACACCACACCAGGCATGGGGTGCTCTGGAGGGACAAGGAGGATTATTTTCCCACTGCATTCACACAGAATGCATGACAGTGGGGAATAGAAGTGAAGCTGAAAGAAATTTATACACGTGTTGTTGTGGATCAAGGACCTGTGCCCAGCTCTGTTCTCTCAGTACACAAACAACAGGACTCACTTTATTTTACATGGGAGAGAAATACCCTGTAGGGGTACTCAAAAGCCATCTACAAGGGTGCCCTCAGCACCCATGTTTAGCCTCGGGTACCACCCCCTGGATAGATGCATGGAACTGCTGTCCTGACACTTTTCCTGGCAGAGCTGCGCTGACAGAGGTGACAGTCAGTCTGGCCAGCCAGCCAGCTACCACAGGGCCTGTGGCACCTTGCAAATGTCCCCTCTGCAATGTGAACAGCATCATCAGGAACAAGGGACTTTGTACCACAAATCAGACACATTCAGAAATTTCTGTTTTCTAAACATTTGTTCCCCAAAGCCCCCTCCCCCTGCTTCAGTCCAATCCCATGAGCAGGTTGTGGCTGGGGAGAACATCCTGGCAGGACCTCAGAGATGGTTTCATGGCAGACCCCAAGCAGCAGCACAGTGCAAAAGCACAACATACACAGCTGCTACTAGTGGGTGAACAAGACATATCCTCCTTGTGCCAGCTCTAATGGGAAGTGCATGAATGAGATTAAATATTTACAATAAAAACCACTTTACACCCTATTATTCTAGCTAGAGTTGATGCTGGGGATTGGGCAACTCTGGCTTGTGTTTTCCTGCAGAGTGCCCCACCTCCCTCTTTTTTCATCTAAAAAGCTACAGTGTGCAGGGTGTTTGTCCTGCCTCTCCTATAACACACCTACAGGAGATAACTGGGAGTCTTAGCTGTGGGTCTGGGAGTTTTGCTCCCCATCTCTGGTAGCTGGAGGCCTGTATGGGGCAGGGGCTGACTGAGCCCCCATGGCATATGCACCCTGCCAGCATCTTCAGCAGGTTTTGCCCCAGTGCTCAGGAGTGCTCTGCAGGACACCCTACTGCAGCACCCTGCACACCCTACCAGCCTGTACACCAGGAGAGGAAAATAGAAAGACCTTTAAGGTTTTGTTCAGCAGTAACCCAGCAGCATTCCCAGCATGGGGCAGCAGAGACCTGCTCCTGGCAGCTGTGGCAGGGCATCGGCCCCAGGGCTGAGGGGAGCAGTGCACCCCTCACCGGCTCAGGCCTCGTGGCCTTGGCTGGGCTGCAAGGGGTGGAAGTAGAGCTGCAGCCCATCGTCGACAGGGTGCACGATGGGCACGGTCTGCATGCTGGGGTAGCCAGGGGTGGCCAGCTCCCAGCGGGCCGTGCTGACCAGCTCGATGGCCAGCAGCTTGAGGATGGCCTGGGCCAGCTCCTTCCCGATGCAGCTCCGGGCCCCTCCGCCGAAGGGGATGTAGTGGAAGCGGCCCGCAGCCTCCGGCCGGCCGGCGCCAAAGCGCTCGGGGTCAAAGCTGCTGGGGGGGCTCTGGTAGACAGCTGCTGTCTCATGGGTGTCACGGATGCTGTACATGACGCTCCAGCCTTTGGGGATCTGGTATCCCTGGGGAAGGCAGAGAAGAGGGAGGAGAGGACTGTTACATACCTGTGCTACTGGAGGGTGAGCGAGGGTGCCTGCAGACAGCCCCACTGCACTTCCCACCTGCTCTACAGTTCCTTTTCTCCCCAGCCCAGCTGAGACTCACAGAGGCTGCTGCTGACATTTCCCCTTGAGCTACGCTGCCAAGCACCACCACTGCGCGGGACACAGGGTGCTTGCTCACAACGGCAGGCAGCAGCTCTTAAGCAGCCTGCTGGAGTGCGGGACACTTACATCGAGCTCAAAAGTCTGCAGTGCGGTCCTGTAGCCTCCGGAGACTGGGGGCAGCACTCGCAGCACCTCCTTAATCACACAGTCCAGGTAGCGCAGGCGGCTCAGCTTCTCCAGGCTGATGTCTGCGGTGCAGTGACAGCTTTGCCCTGGTGGTGCCGGGAGCTGGGGGCCGGGGCAGGGGATGCTCTCGGGGACAGTGGGCTCCAGTACGGCACTGGGCTGGAGGGAATCTTCCTCCACCGGGGCTGGGGGCTGGCTCTGGTCCTTGTGTATGTCGTTGGCCATGGGGTGGGAAAGTGGTTTCTCTCTGTCCCTGCTCTGGATGGTCAGGGTGTCTAGGCAGGGTCCTGCAGGGCGGCACTCACTCTGCTGGTACAAGTCATGGGACATCAGCTCCTGCCTTATTTTTTCAATCACTGAGGGGTGCTTCAATAGCAGGAGGATCAGAGAGGTGCTAGCACTAGCCGTGGTGAAAAAAGCAGCAAATATGAGCTCAATTGCTGATTCCTGGGAGAGGAATGAAAATTACAAGTTTGAATAACATTTCAAAGAAATTGTGTCTCAGACTGTTCTCACCTTTTGCAGGTTTCGCCCCTGTGCAGGGGGCCCTGGCCCCCACTCTGCTCTCCCCAAACCCCCACCCATCCTGGGTTGGCAGGGACCAAAGCATTTCTGTATGAACTGGACATACACTTGCCAAGTGACTGCTGCAGAAGCACAGCTGGAATGAGTACACATTACCTCCAATCCAGCTCTTCTGAGCTTTCCTCACAAGATTTACCAATTTTAAGGCAGCGTTTTACCATGCATTATAGCACATTGAGTGAAGTCCATTTCAAGTATTATGCTTTTTATCATCATCTGCCAATTCCCCTCTGCGCCCAACTTTTACTTTTCTGTCCAGGCAGTGGATATGGGCAGTGGTTTATGCACAAATTTTAGGTGTGCTGGCAGCTAAATGGGTTGCATTTGATCCATCTCCAGTTGTGACTGATCTTACCTGGGAGGGGATTCAAGGCAAGAGTCAAAAGCATGAAGGCCTCTCTGCTAGAGCAGGTCAGCCTGGGAAGTGCTGTAGCCAGCAGGGAGCACACACCAGGCAAAGGACTTGCTTGCTTTTCAAGCTGTACAGCCCGAAGCACAGCAGAGTTCCCAAAAGCTCCACAGCAGAGGTATCCATAACAAGTTAGGAAGTTACTCAGCTCAGATACATGGACCCCAGCACAGCCAAATCTGTAATGTGTGCCTTGTCGAAGGTCAGGGGTCCCCTCGCAGCCCCCCAGCCTTTTTGGGACTGTCTGCAGGGTCTATATGGAACAGCACATGCCAGGCTGCTGGGGGCTGTTTGCAGCACCCTCTGACCAAGTTTTGCAAATGGTTTCCCAAAAGTTAAGGGTTGCCCATGGCATGACACATCTCTGACAGCAAACATAATGCTCAAACCTACAGCACCATCTGAAGGTGCCAGTGGCTTCACAGCACAGGGCTGGGAGTGCTGAGAGAGAAAAGCCAAAGAGAAGGCAAAGGGAGGAGTACCAGGAACTGTCCCCCTGGAAGGCCTGGGACCTGACTGGTATTACAGAGCACTAATGGCTCCAGCCCAGGGGCAAAATCCCACAGGGACACAGAGCAGTTTCCTTTCACATGACTGTGCCTGGACTTTAAATTGTTCTGACACAGTTGGTTCTAAAGAGGTGAAGCCACAAACACAGAGAAGAACATTTGAAGACTGAAGGTACTTGGATTCAAATCTGATAAAGTTAGGGATAATGTAACAAAGATGACTCCTTGCTACCATCCCTAGTGCCATATATTGGCTGGTCTAGATGCTTTGCCAAAGTGCAGCTCTCAAGGGCATCTTTCAGCTGAAATAAAACCCCTGGAACAACAGATCCCTGTCAGCCCCTATCACACCTCCTGCAGGCATTAGCAGGAATTTTTACATTCACAAGTAAGAGACACAGATGAAAAGAAACCTCTCAGTTCCACCACATGCAATTAAACCCCAAGACATTTCAATAGCATGCAAGGAATTTAGGGCAAGCTCTTAGGTTTGAAATAACAGCCCTTATGCTCTTTGCATCAACCTCTGACAGTGCTGCTGCAGAATGTGTGCCACAGCTGCTGTCACAACTTTCCCTCCCTGCCACTGCAAGGCCAGCAGAACCAGTGACTGGAAGGCAGGATATTCCCAAGCTTCTTCATCAGTACTGTGCCTGTCCTGGGAGGCAGAATGGGCAGCATTACACCCAGCCAGTGACAGCATTATTATACAGGACGGGTTTTTTAAATCTTCCCAAGGTTTAAAATATTTTAAAACAGTATTGTTGGCAAAGCAACATCTTTTTAATGACCTTTACGTTTCAAGGGCCCTGGTGAGTTCATAGCAGCAATACAAATCACAGTGTATTTAGAAAAATTTCTGGGAAAAGTCTCTTTTCAGATCATTTGAACAAAAAGCAGATTAGTGACTAGTTTGTGCCAGTGTCTGAAGTGTTTGTCAAAGACAGATATATCCACAACTCTGAGACAGCTTTGGACTTTTTATTCAATTACACTGCTTCATTAAATGAGACCTCTACTACTGTTTTATTAGGGTGGAGAATATTGCCATAATTGCAAGCATAGGCAGTTCAGTTTGAAAGTAATTTTGTTAAATACAGAAATTTTCTAACCATGAAGGTACATTACAACAAATGAATATGTTATAATTTGAATCAGCTGGCCCAAGGTTGCTGCCATGTTACTCAATCTATGTTAGATTTAATATCTCCTTATTCCATTTGTGGTCAGAGTCAGGGATATGATGAGAGATTGTGAAATTATTCTTGCATAATATTAATGTGAATACTAACAGAGATTAATTAATCTTAATCAATCACATTTTGAATCTGTCAATTATTTTTAAGAATCACAGTATAATAAAAATTGTTAGATTAAATAATGTAATAAAATTTATTTAGTAATATGTACTGGTTCTAATTATATCTAATAGTTGTTCAAAGCTTTTCAAATATTTTAGATTTAGAGATTGCATTTTTACAAAATATTTATAAAACATTAGTCTTTGGATAGTTATCCTGAAATACTTAAATAAATAGTAAAACTACCTTTAAACTATACTCAAATACTTTAAAATCATATCCAGCTGCTGTACCCATGCAAAACTGCTTCAAAACTTGTTATATAAATGCAATACCATCTATCATTCACTGATACCATGTGATTTGGAACTATGAATGATGCAGTACTAAAGACTAATTTTTTTCCCAAGATCTTTGGCAAAATACTCATCACATTCACTTGGTGGTTTTGGCTCAGTAAGGATCACTGGGTTCATCCCTATGTCACAGCCATACATCACATTCATCATAGCAACCCACAAGCTACATGATCGGATGAATGAGGAGGTGCTAGGGAATGACCTGGAATCCATTGCTGCATCCCTAGACCTATTCTGGTTAATCACCCCAGAAATTTCTGGGCTCACAGCCCTGAGGAGTCCAGTGATGTGATCTACACCCTGCCCTAGGCTGGGTGCTGGGCTGTGTTTGAGAAGCACACAAGTAGCTCTGAATATTTCCAAGAGAGTGTCCCGGAGGTTACTGAGTGCACAGACGTGCAGAGCCTTAACACAGCCACATAACCCTACCAGCATCCTACATCGGGCTAAGGCTGGTGGCCCTGAAGAGGAAAGGTAGAAGGGCATTCATTCCCTTTTAACAGGTCCCTTCTATGGCAAAGAGACACAAGACTACAAGGGCATAAGAGTGTGCTGAGTGCAGGAGCTGGTGTCCTCACTGCGGCTGGGGGTGGTCCCCAGCTCCCCACAAGCCTCCTCCTGGCCCTCAGCCCACATCCCTCAAACAGCCACTGAGTCAGGAGTGGCACTGCAAGGCAGAGGCTCTCCTTACCTTTAGCTCCTGCATGGTGAATTCTTTGCCATGCTCCTTGGCACTGTTCATTATGAAATCCAGAGCATCACTGTGGTCTTCTGGGTTGTTTCTCTGCAGTTTTTCCTGTATAGCCTTCTCCATAAACTTATGTAGCATGTCCCGTGCTTTGATTCCCTGTGAGAGGCACACACAGTTCAGGAGAACCTTAGGAACTGTCCCCCTCTCTAGAGAGACCAGGGGAACCCAAGTGTAGCAATCCTTAATCCCAGGACCTGTAACAGCAAGAACTGTTTAATCTGCTGCCCAGCCCCAGAGCCTTGCAAGAGGCATCAGTCTGGGGGGAAATGCTGCACCTTCTGTTGCCTTGCTGTTGTGAATCAAATGCAACAAGTCCCAAGAAACTCTCTGGGAGGAAAAGACAACAGTAAACCCATGCTACCACGTTCAGAGGCATTTGCACTGGGCAAATCTACAGTTGTGTCAGGTCCAAAGGAAGCTTATTCCAAGGGAAAAGAAAAGGTAACAAGAAAACTGAGTCCAGACAGCAAGGCACAAATGGTTTTACATGGGAGTAGTGGATAAAGACACGTTAATCACAGTCAGCTCATCTTCAGGTGTGTTGCACTCCTGAAGTGCAGTGCAGCAAAACATTCCTGTAAGATCTCAGCAAGTCAAGTGATCAGCAATGCCTTTGCAAAGTGGGATGATGGAGTCACACTGTACGACTCTCTATAAAAATGTCTCCTGCAAAAGCCACAAGGACCAGAAATTTGAAGTTAAAAATAGCCATGGTCAGATATTGGGAAGAAGATATAAAGGCTTAGATTTGAGGTGGGAAGGATTGGACAAAGTAAACAGGGCAGGGAGCGAGGTGAACGACAAGGGGACCTAAAGGCAAGTTGAAGATGTTGGTCTGGGGCCAGACATGCTTTAGCTGACCTGAAAGAGGGCAGGGGGATCAAAGCTCATACTGGTGACAACCTGCAAAGGGAAACTGGACAGGGAAAACAAGAGCTTTGATGAAGAGTAGCAGGGAGGCTGGGGGAGAACTGAGACTGTTTAGGTAAGGTGATCCAACAGGGCAGAGCTCACAGTGGAAATAAGAGATGAGGGAAGACCTGTCTAAAGCAGACAGGAGACTTCAGCTGTGGAGAACTCAAAGATAGAGGAGGGAGGAATGTGAGAGGAAGAATGGTACCCAGGACCTATACCTAGAGCAGGAGTGTGGAGAGGCAGGCAAAGAGGGACAGAGCAGCAGGGAAGAAACTGCAGGCTGAAAGAGGCAGAGGAGACTGTCCCTCTCCCTGGGCTGTCTCTGGGCTGCTGGACTACAAGGGACCGAGGACCATAAGACAGTCTTAAATTCTCAGCCTGCCTGAGTTTCAGAGGAGGTGCTAAGCTGAGGTGTGCTGTGCCCACCTGTCTTTGTGCTTATGCCCACAGATGCCTCTGCCATGGGCTGACATGAGTTCAGATGGGATAGGGTCAGACATGATGGACTCACCAGAGGCAACATATGGGATGAGGGAGAAGAGGAGCCCTATGCTGAATAATGAGCTGGAGCCAGTGCCCAGAGGTGTTGGAAGCCAGCCAAAAGCAGGTGAGAAGTGCAGAGAGAAGGGGAAATGGCTGGGGTAGGTAAGACACCACACCCTGACCTAGGATGGGGTGTTGCAGAAGTCCTGGCCCATCAGAAATGTCCCTTGGTGGACCTAAGGACAGGGGGTCTGTGCCGCCAGGGCCCAGGCCCTGCCCCCGGGCAGAGGGAGCAGTGCAGGCGGCAGTACCTTGCGCAGCCCACTGAAGGGTAGGTTGAGGGGCAGGGAGAAGAGGTTCTCCACCAGCTGTTCAAAAGTTTTGGCCAGATCCTTGAACTGCTTTTCCTCCAGGCAGAGCCCCAGCAGAATCCGAGCTGCAATGCGGAAAGTTAAGGTTTTAGCGGAGGAATAAACTGCGATAGAGCCTGGCTCCATGCACCAGCCCCGCAGCTCCCAGCTCACAACCTTCTGGATCCGCGGCAGGTAGCTCTCCAGGGCGGCACGGCTGAAGACTCTGGCCAGGATCTAGGAGGAGAAGGGGGAAGAGAGGCAGGTAGTTAAAGCAGGGGGGGCACACATGCCACCGAGGCCAGGCCTGGGCGCTGCCTGGGCTGTGTGCCCTGTCGGGGTGGCTGTGAGGCTCACCTTGCGGCGCTGGCGGTGCAGGTCACCAGTGGAGCTGAGCAGAGTGTGCGAGCCCAGGATGATCTGGGTGCTTTGGGGCCACTGTGTGCTGACCAACGTGTGCTCACCCAGTAGAATCTTGCGGATGTTCTCAGCGCCTGTCACCCGCACCACAGGCCGGCCCAGGAGGTGGGTCTTGAAGACATTTCCGTACCGCTCCCGCCGAGAGCTGTGGAAGCGGGAGCCCTGGGGACGAGCTGCGGGTCAGCCCGTGGCTCCCGCCAGCCCCTTCCACCCCGCCCCGTCCCCCGGCGCCTCACCTGGAGCAGCCAGTGCAGAGTCTCCCCGAAGAAGGGCCAGCCCATGGAGCCCTTGGGCAAGGGCAGGGCGCTGGCGCGGTCCCGGCTGAGGCTCCAGCGCAGCGCCCACAGGTGCCGGCACAGGGTGATCAGCAGAGCCAGGGCCAGCAGCACCAGCGCCGCCGCCTCGGGCCAGGAGGGCCCGGCCGGCATCCTGCTCCGGTGGTGGGGACGGGCCGGGTGCGGCTGTCAGGCTCGGGGCCCCGGCGCCCCGCGACCGACTCCGGCTACGGGCGCTGCGCGACGGGCCCTGCCGACTGCTGCCCGCCCGGCCCCGCTCGCCTCCTGCTGCCGGTTCGCCCCTCGGCCACATTTATATAGATATTGGCCACTTACGCCCGATCCACCTTCGGAGATGACGTATCCGCTGCATATTTAAGCAGCGCGGCCAAGTGCGGTGATTGGCGCGGGAGGGCCGGGGACAGCGGCCGAGGGGCTCTCGGGCAGCCCCCGGGGCCGGGGGCCCGGCGCCCCTCCCGCCCCCGCCCAGCCCCTCGGGGCGCCCCGAGCCGGAGGCGGGACGGCCGCTCCTGGCAGCGGGGAACCTTCTCCGCCCCGCCGGCAGCTGCCGGCGCCCCCTCGGGCCAGCCTGCCCAGGTAGAGTCCCGTCCCGGGCTCCCCCGACCAGGGAGCGCCCCAGCCCTGCTCCGCAGCCCCCACCGCCCCCCGCTTCCCGGCCTGCGGCGGCAGTCGGGGCGGCCCTGCAGCGCTCCCGGCCCGCACCCCGCCGTCGGGGCCGCGCGGATCCCCGGCCGCCTTTCCCGGGGAAAAATCACCAGTGAGTCGGGACCTGCACAGGTCCCGCGAAACCGGCTTCGAGGTGTGCTCCCGTGTGTGAAATTAAACAGGAATACGGGTGAGGTTTATATTACTGTATTTAGACCGTCAATAACTTAAAAATACAGCGAAATGTACATTATTTTTACACGTTCCATTTGGTTTGTATTTGTTAGACATTCTCTTAAGTGTCTAAAATAGCCAGGAGGGGACAGTGCAAAGAGACCAGTAGTGGAACAAAATGCCAATCGCTGGGATGGGGCTGGCAGGAGAAAGCGCAAACTAACAAACAGATGCGGCACGAAAACAACGGCGGCAAACCTATTCCTCACTGCAACCTGGGATAAAGAACCCGAGATCTTTACAAAAGTACAGTTAGAAATAGTAACCCTGAGGAACAAAACCAAAATGAAACAACATGTCACATTATAAAGAAATCAAATGGTTATTTACATTCACAACCTCAAGATTAAACCTTTTGGAGAACAAAGCCTGTAAGTCCTAATGCTAAATAGATATCAAGTCTAGTTCTCGGGTAGTTTTCAAAGGTACTAAAAATCAGAAGACCTTTTCATACCTCCAGACTACAAAACCTGGTATACAAAATTATGTCCAATCACTTTAGGGCTAATTACATTTAATGCAGGAAAACAATAAGCGGCATCTGAAACACAAGTATCTCAAGCTTAAAAACTTTAAATTAGGATTCAACCAGAAAACAGCAACTAAGGGATCATTTCTCAAATAATTCCTACTCGGAGCAAAATTTTGGACACCATATCTGCAGATATTTAAATAACATATTTACAGTTCAGCAGTTCCATGTACAATATGATTGCGCTGGTTTTTATTGTACAACCTCGTTTTTCACCATTTGTTTACAATATACAAAATAGTATTCGACCCATTAAAAATACGTACAAAGAATTGTTTGTTGAAGACTACATGTACAATCTATCTACTGCATTTTTCCTTTTCTCGGTCAAACAAAAGTCCTAACTGGTATCACCATTTGCTTAGTAGAAATAGTGGATAAGAAACACCTCTTGGTGTGATGAGATACTGTCGATTTAAGAGGCCTATGTGTGCTGGGACATACCATTCACTAAACTCCTAAGTTGTTTTACTACAGTCTCTATTAGCTTCTGCTTGTCACGGTCATTCTTCCTGAACTGAGCAAAAATGTTGTTCTTTTTGCTGGAGTCTTTCATTCTAGAGAAATAAAAAAGCAAATGACAAACACATCAGAAACATAAATTGAAAACGAAAAACCCGACTATTTAGATTGGTTTACTAACGTTCTTCTTTTTATCTTTCTGCTAATAAGAACTGAAAGATTACAAAACCTGTTCACTATGTGTTCTTAAATTAAACTTCTGCAATGCAGAAGTGCAGAATGTGTTTGTTTCAACAACTACTACTTCACAAATAACCTGTAAGTATTAAGCAAATACCTCTTCAGCAGGACCCTGATCCTACCAATTGCCCTAGCAGAGAAGCAAGTCAGAAAACCCGTTAGTATCATCTTCATGGTAAATTCAGACTCAGCGAATGGGTGAATTTTGTTCACCGTCAATAACGGGCATCTATATTGCTGATTTTCCGTACCAACGGATATAAAAACGAAATTTGGGAAATTAGGCAAGTTACAGAAACAATATTTTGTAACAATATAGGCGATACATACCCTCTGTGAACTCTGGAAAAGACATTTTCATCGCAGGCAGGAGAGGAGAGAAAACACTGTTAGAAAGCGTTATTTAAACCACAACGTGTTTTGTTTGATGCGGTTTTTACAAGCAGGTTGGTACCGCGCTGCCGGTAACGCGCCCTGCTCACCCTGCCCTCCCTGCCCGCCCGAGACCCTCGCACCGGCTTCACCACGGCCAAAGCTCAGCGTCTCCCTTCCCCAGAGCGGCAATTCGGGAGCCGCCGGCTGCTCCGGCGGCCCGGCCCCGCCGCTCCCGGCAGGGCGGCTCCGGCTCCGGCTCCGCTCCGCATCCCCGCGCCGGCAGCTCCGGCCCCGCTTTGCATCCCCGCGCCGGCAGCTCCGGCCCCCGCACTTACTTCTCCAGGAGCGTGAGGGCCGTGCTGGGGTTGACCCGCAGGTACTTGGAGGTGGCCTGCCCGTAGTCAGCCAGGTAGGTGGACCAGTCCCACACCATGAAGAGGTCCAGGAGCTGCGGGGGGAGAGGCGGGTGAGGGAGTGCGGGGAGGCTCTGCGGAGAGAGGCCAGGCGCAGCCCCACGGCGAGCCCAGCCACCACCCCGCCTTCACCTGCCCATTTCTTTCTTTAACGTCTCTCACCTCCCTCAATGTGCAGGGAGGCGGCTGTGCAGGTTTGGCCCCAGGAGGGGAAGCTGATGGCTGCACGCTTTAGTATTTAGGAACTTGCTTTACCGTGGGGAGCAAGACAGGGATGCTAGTGTCTGCTGCTTCTCACAATGATTTAAACGAGGTTCAGGTAGTCCAATTAAAGTGAATTAAACACCTCCTGGCTGCAGTCTCCATTATAACTGATCCCTGAAACTCAGAGCCAAGCCCTGGGCACACTTCTGGCCCAAACAAACCCAAACGCTTCAGTGGAGGAACAAACTGTCTCCAACCACAGTACTACGCTTGGCTGCAGTTTCAAATCAGGTCTTGGACTCATGATCTGAGAGCTGCTGTTCAACAATAACCCAGCCTGCTTTTACAATCAGATGCAATACTGCACCTCCAGCAGCCAGCACCCTCACGGCCCTCAAAGCCTGATTCCCCCTCCATCATCACGGGGTGCAAGGCCAGGCACTGCTGGGCACCCTGCCCAGGCTGCCAGGGGCCAGGGCACAGGCAGCCCTGCTCGGGGATGCCTTTCCCACGGCTACCTGCGCGCCAGTGGGCCCCACTGCCATTGACGTCAATGGCGGGGCGCCCCAGCTTCCCCCTGCGTCTGGGGCCTGGCCTTGTCCTGCTGCTGAGGGCTAACAAGGGCTTGTTCTCAGGCCGTCCCGTGTTAACCAAACCTACTGTTAAAAAAAGCCTTGGGAACCATTAACAGCACTTCGCCCCAGCGCAGAGTGCCCGAGGCTGCTCCGCTGAGCTGGGTCCTCAGTGTAACCTAGAGCCCTGCTTGCCCAGAGACCTGCTGAATCACTAATTCCAGAAAGGTGGGCTGGAACTGGATTTTGTGTAACAAAACCACCTGAAAAAAAATGTAACAGACTACTGCAAGTCACATCATTTTGCTATTTCAAGGAAGAACTGTTCAAACATTTGCTTCTGCTACACCTGACCAGAGCTGTTAGAGCTGGGACACAACAGTAGCAGCCCTGCTCCCACAGGCAGAGGTGCAGCAGGTGCTCACTCCTCTGACTTCTCAGGCTACACTAAGAGGAGGGCTGCACCCCAGAGAACCTTACCTTGCCTTACTTAAACTTCTCAGTGTGACAAACTGTCAGAAGAGTCCAGCAATGCTCATGCCCAAAATCATAACACCAATTCATTTACAGAAAAGTATACATCCAGTCTTCTCAGATTCAAATTTCAATGCCTCTCTTTTGCAAATTTTTCCACTTCCAAAGCACTTTCTTATGTTACTTTCAAATATAGTGTCTAATTTAAACACATATTTTTCTAAGTAATTACTTCTTCCTTATTTGTAGTGTAATCTTTTAGGACTAGGTAGCAACATTTCCTGGCATTATAATGGACCTCTGACACATCTACTTATATTTTACATTTAACTATTTCATAGGGGTGAAAGGGTCTAAAACCGAAGGAGGCAATTTCACTCTCTGCTGACTAGATATCCCTTATAAGCACCAAGGTCAAATTCAAACAGTTCTTTCCCACAAAGCCCTTTCTCAAGATGGACACCACCAATTTTACTGAGTTGCTGAGAACATGCCTTCAGTCACCATGCAAACAGACTTGGGAAGGCTTGATAACTCAGCTGTGAAACTCACAGCCTCAGTTGCTACTGCATGTTCTCATCACTTGTTATTACTTGTGTGACACAGTTCGGGTGCCAGTCCTCACAGAGGTATTTTAAAGCACAGTCAAAAGAGTGGAAAGATAGGACAGGCAGATGCACAAGGCAAGGTGTGAGGATAAAGCTGACAGGAACCCAAATGATATAATCTGGTGATTAATAACTTATTGGTACTTACAGTGCTACTTGTCATGGGCTTCCCATGGGACATGGTCCTTAAGGATGGACCCATGTTCCTGCAGTTGTATTCAGTGAGTAAGAAGTGACAGATTTAATTTCTTATCCCAATAGTACCATTGAAATTGAGGATTCTGGGTAAATCTTAAACAACCCTGAAGCTCATATGGGTGAAAGGTACCTAAAATATCCTGCTAGCAATGTGCAGCCCAAAGCCATTGATGACTGACACAATTACAGTGCTGACAAGTTCAAAGGAACTTCCCTGACAATACTGCATGAGTGAGTTTCATACAATGCTTTCAAGGGTTGACTCAACTGATTGTGCCATGGCTCTGGGAAATCTCAGTGATAGTGATGACTGGAAGATTACACCTCATTTGTGACCTGGCCAAACACAGGTAAGCATGTAGGGCTCTAAACAGACCATGAAGCCTGTTGTTTTTTAACACGAGGTAAAAAGATGTCATACAGAACATGAAGCATATTCTGTGCACTCCAAGACAGTCCTGGCCCTCAAGAATGAACACCTAAAGAGACACTGTTGGCAAGGGTGATGTACCCAGAGCTCCTTTCCTGCTGCATGCATGGTCAATGAGCTGCACACAACCAACCTCACGCTAATACATCTCTTGAGTTCAAGCAGCTGTCATGACACGTGGCAGGTAGCTCAAAGGCCCAGACATGCAATCAAATGACACATGCCAGTCAGTCACAGCCCCCTTCCCTCCTTCTGTGCATCTGTTCAGGGGCTGCAGTGTGACAATCCTGTCCTGGATCAGGATTAAATGTGGCAGGAAGCTGCAGACGCTGCTGGAGCCCAGACTGCTGCTGTGCACGATTCTGCACTGTGCATTTTGTCCCGTCACAGCTGCAGTTCTGCACCATGGCACACTGCTGTATGCAGTGGGCTTGGACAGCAAATACTGCATGCAGTGGAGTGGGGAAGAGCTGCCTGGTGTGCAGCTCTCGGGATCTGTGTCCTGGCCATTCCTATCACCTACATCTGCCCTGGCACCCAGGCTCAGTGGATGCACAGCCCAATGCTGGTTCTGTGACAGTAGTTTTTACTGCAGCATCTAGGATCAAATCAAGGCCAAGTTAAAGCAACATTTCCCTACTACTGTTTCATTTATTAAAGCTTTCACTATTACTGAGACAATAACTGAAAATGAAATGTATTGTCTAACAAGGAATGCCCCACACACTGGCATACACGGTCAAATATGGGCAAACAGTAGGTCCTGGCAATAAGCATTTCCCAGCCTCAAAAATCAGTCAAAGGCCACAGAGTTTATCACATCATACCAGTGCTACTGGCTACAACTCCTTTAAGGTTAGACTGTGCACAACTTGCCTTGAAATTACAATAGGAAAAATGTTTATTTTGCACATCCATCTTTCCTAAGTTAACATGTGTGGAAAAAACCTGAGAGAAAGGCAGTCTCAGCCCCACATAAGGAGCCACCCAAGGGTGTTTAGTCAGAACCAGCTTATCCTGCAGCCAAAACATTGTGAAGCACCAAATAAATATATGTACTCTGCTACCCAAGAACAATGGCACTGCTGTGCTCTTCATCCCATAGTAACAATAAAAAATAAGAATAAGCTCAGACAGGCAATACTATACCCAAGTATTTTATAATGAAGCAGAATATGCTTCCCTAGGAGCAAGGAGCAATTATTCCCTTCTGACTAGGAACAATTTGCAGAGATGTATGTGTGTCTGAGTCATTTGGAAAAAAAAAGGAACAAGGAAAAAAAAAGAACAAGCTTTAGCCTTTCCTGTACACCGCAAAGAACATCCTATATATTGTCCACTTACTTACATTTACAAGATACAGTCCACACTTCCACCTTATTTAGAGGATTTTGCTTTTTCTAGAGGTGTGATATAAGGGGAACCTTCATCCACCATCTTGGAACCATCAGGGCTGATGATCAGAGAGCAGCACTTTTCTTCTACTATACATGCAACAATGTTGCTTTCCCAAACCATTACATTATTAGTCACATATATACTTCTAACATTATAGGTAACTTAAGCCTCTGGTTGCTGTACTGCACTTTTATTTTGAATTATACTCTACATTGCTTTGATTTTGTAATTTTCCCTTCATGTGTAGGTATTTTCTAGATGCCTTTTATGTCTAACATTAGGTCTCTTTGTAGAAATAAACATCACTTAGAAAAGAAAAGGTGTTTATGTGTACTTACGTAAAAGTTTATAGTAATTTCTGACATTATACAGGTAACACTGCTATTTTTAATTGGAAGACATTTTAAAAGATACTAAACTATGTTTTGGTTAAAATGTTTGGTTACTCCTACTGTAAGACCTTGTTAGCAAACAGGATCAGTTAAGACAAAACATTATAATACTGATGCTATGAGAGGAAAAGATCTTAAACTTTTAGGGACAGAATTCTGATTTCAAATAGGGTACTTGCACCTATTCCTACAAGTTAGTTCTCTAGCGTTTTCCCAGTATCTAGGTGATATGGCCATGTTTGAATAGAAATTACTCTTTATCATTGCTCACTAAAGCTTTGTATTGTATTACCTAAAGTTCAGAGCAGCTCAGCCATAGTCCTGTATTTAGGCCATCTTGTAATTACGTGAGAATTTTGTGCACTGGGAACTGCTGGAATCGACCATCCGGCCCTTTCAATGACATCTGAGCCTCTTGTCACATCCTCAGATATCATACAGATGCCCTTTCCTTTTTACTTTTGGGCAACTGTCAGGAATAATCTTGGAAGAGAATGCAACTTTGGGAAATAGCTATGCACAGAATGAGCACAGCAACAGACAGAGGAGGAGACATGAGCTTTGCAGATGGAAATGGGGGCAGTGTCCATTAGACCCTGTGCTGGTTATACTACAAAAATCCTAATTGTAAATTATAAAGGTAGCTTAATGCAAGTTGGAATGGTGCGAGTTGCAATCTCTTCTGAAGCAGCATGAGCATCAACAAATAGCTTTGGGTGTACAAATGGCACCAGTGATTCAGGAGCTGGAGATAAAACTGAGTTGTACACTTAATTTCCTACTTACCTTTCAGTAAAGCCAAATATTCCATCCAATGAAAAGTAATTCTTTTAATATATCACTGTCAGTTATGTCAGTTCTGGCCCACTCTCCTTGCTCAAAAGCTGAATATTTCTTATGCTAAACAGTTTATTAACCCCTAATCACCCAGTTACTTCTGGACTTGATTGCATGTGTAATTACCTTTTGTCAGGTACAATTTGCCTGATAAACATGTCAGAACACTTGCTGCTTAGTCTGTTGAAACAGATAAATGCTGTCTTTCCACAGCCTTGGGGCATAATTAACAGGGAAAAAAAAGGCAGTTATAAAAACACACAGAAGCTGATTCAGTGAGGCAGGAGTTCACAGCGTGCAGCCCGCCAAGGCCCATTGCCCGGCCCGCTACGCTTGCCTGAGCTCTTATTGAGTTCCAGCCTGCTGTGACAGGGCAAAGGGGGCAGCCCTTAAAAACTGAGATTTAAAGTAGGTTTCCACGTGAACTTCAAAAAAGAGTGGGATGATGCCTGTTGGGGAAAAAAAAAAAAAAAAAAAAAGAAGAAGAAAAAACCACACAGTGAAGCAGATAATGAAATTGGTAGAGTCCCTGTCATCACTGTGTGTTATACACTCAGATTCTCCGGGATGGGACCAAGAACGGAAAAACTAAAAGAAAGCAGAGGAAAAAAATCAGGAAACGCAAACAGGTCAGGATTAACTAAAAATGCTTTGTGGCATCCTTGGGCTCAATTGCTTCTGATTTCTGCCCTGTAGTGTTTGCAGGTTATGTACCCGTGCGCTACGGGGAGTGCGAAAAAAGAAATCCTTACCTGACCTCTGGATAACCCAAACAGGAGATTAGCCCATTTCCAAGCAAAGCAGGTTGTCACACTGTTAGGCCAATTGCTTCTATTGACACTTTGCATAAACATCTTACACAGGGTGATCAGAAAGGACTGTTACGCCATTAATGCTCTTTTTATTTTTTTATACCTAAGTCTTACAGAATAAAGGCCTTTCTGAGTAAGGGATAACAAAAGGGTCAAAAGGTCACAAACATTCTTTTAAGTAGGCAAAAATCAGGGAAGTTTAGATTCATTGAAAAGTGCAAATTGGAAATTTTTTGCATCCTGAACATTGCAGCACGCTCAGCTTTTTCTAATTTCACTTCTAGTAAATTCATTATCTACTTAATTGTGCATTTTTACTTTTAACTTTTAAATAAGAAAAATGCTAAAGTCTTAATTTTAGGAAAGAGCAAGCTGTCTAACCTTCTCAGCTAATCAGTAATCTAAACAGACTTAGACATTACCATTGAAATCCTCGTGAAGACCAGTGTGAAAATATACAGAACCTTTTCTTGAAGTGGGATGACTGAACAGTCTCTCCTGTACAGTTTTCACATAATTTACACAGCATGTGGTTTGCACTGTGTACAGCAAAATATTCTACATTTTCTTTTGTTTTGCTTTCACTTTGATCAGAGATGGAAACAATCTCCCTTTAATAGTATAAAAGCCACCTGCTGGGCATCACAGACTACAGCTAATTGGCAAATTCTTTGAAATTTTGATATAATGGATTTTGACCTCTTTAATTAAAAAAACCCAAAGCCTAGAATACGGTGAACTCTTCTGGGAAATGAATAGTGCCAAGCATATACTACTGCAAGCTACACCAATCTTTTCTTAGGAAAGAATACAGAAGTAGCATTACAATTTTTCCCTTGAGGATGCATGGCTTTTGGCCTAGGGAAAAAAAAAAAGACTATTGCTAGCTATGTATCATTTCAGTCCCTAAGATAAAGACAGAGCAAACACATTAATATTTCAATTATTTCTACTTTTATTGGGCTTTGGAGCAAGCAAAGCACCAAACATGAAGGTGACTTTTTCATTTTAAACACAGTAAACTCACAAAAGCCACTCACAAATATTCCAGTCCGAAACATTTCCTACTCCAAGGAGCTCACACTGTACCAACCCACCCTGCCTTGTTTTAAGAAGGACAAATGGGTTTCAGGACCCAAAAGGAAGCCTGTCAACCAGAATTGTTGCTGTTTCATAATCTCTGACATAACGTTAACCTTTCAGTGGAGCTATAATCTCATTGCTTTGGGAACTCTGAGGCAGCACTGTCTTTCTTTTGTTAAAACACTTATTTATATTCTGCCCAGCATAATGGGGCCATGGTCCATGACTGGGACTCATAGGCACTGCAGTAACACAGCTATACAACAACAACAACAACACCAGCAACACTGTTTTAATCTTTGCTTAGGTTTTGTGCACAAGTATCCATGAACATACGTTACACAGGTATACACTTATTTACAACAAAAACCATCTGCATGACCATGAAGATAATACCATCATTGTTCACCAAGTTATGCTCCTGTTAATTAAAGCATGCACTCCATGAGAACACTTACTAAATTGGAAAACAAAACATAAAGGACCAGGATCAGAATCAAAACTGGACAAAGACAAGTCTTGTTTACTCTGAACATTTCTTGGTTGCAAAGGAACAACAGAACTACTTAAAATGTAGATACCTAAGTCCAGCTTGAATGGAAAAAAAGAGAGTTTGCTAACTGTAGAATAACACCATACCAACCAAACACAACTATCACTTAATCAGTAGGTGTTCATTACTGCTGACAAACATCTTGTTAGCCTGGTTAGCAAGTCTGCCTGCCACTTGCCAAAATATTTTGTTTTATTTAGACCTGGTGACTTATTTTGTGAATGTGGTGAATTTCAGAATCCCCTCTACTGATCACATAACTGGAATAACGCACATCGGTCTTGTATTTCAAAGTGTACATTACTCTCTTGATCTGTGAATGTCTCCCCGTAGTTTATGCCGTTTATCTGAATTGGTACAACAAATGGATTTTCAAAGTGATGTTATGGGGACTTAGCTATGCAATTCCCATTAGTGTCAATGGGGGTCGCAGGCTAAATTCCTAGACAATGCTTTGAAAACTGAGCCCTGGATTTTCAAAGGAAGGATAGTCTGTGTTAGAAAGGCAGTGTCTTTCAGTTTTTAAGCCACTGCATTAAAACCTGCCTTTTTCTTTTAAGCACGATACATTTAAAAATTGTGTCCAAATTTGGGACATTGAAATGTTCACAAGAATGAAATAATTTTGTATTTAAATGCTACCATCTGTTTCAAATTTATAAGTGAAATTGTATCTGTCACAATCTTGAATGTTGGGATACAATCTTCAACACATTCATAAATGTACAATGTATAATGTTATGACAGCTGAACCATTGGGATTTGTTGCTATGCTAAGAGAAAACAGAAGTGATTTGTGTTCATATACTTTTATAAGAAAAAATCCTTGCAAAGGACAGAATTCTTTCCTAAAATCTGGACCTTGCGGTATACTTTGAGAAATGCCTGGTCTTGTTATATTCATGAATTTTTTTTTATTCTTTGGCACTTCAAATGAACTTAGGCCTGCCTATAAAATAGAATACTTGCTGCTGAAGCCACGTGAACAAGCTTATTGCTGTTACCATAACCAGAAAAACACTCACAACGTATAATTTTTACAAATCCCATTAAAACTTCAAGCAGCCCAAGATATAACATCTGAAGACACAGAAAAATAGTTTCTGAGACAAATATAAATAGCTAGGCCCTATGAAACACCCAGTACAGCAACAAGTAATACCTCTTCAAAGAAGATTTGTTTAATTACAGTGAAAATGTTTATTATGTAGTGTGTTGTTCTTCATCATTAAAGAATAAGCTGGACTAGTAGCAAAAGAACCATCTTTTGAGTCTAGAAGCAGAGAAGTGTTTGAAAAGCAGGAGCCTGGCAGACAGTCAGGCTCCAGAGGGCACGGGCTCTGGCCAAATTGCTCCTGTCAAGCGTGTTAGTCCGTACACAGAGTCCCTTCAGACAAAGCATAAAACTATGTCAATGGCAAAATTTGTGTGGATTAAAAATTGTGTATTATGCAATGGTCAGGTCATTCACCATTTTTTTCTGGTTTTGAGCTCCTGACGCAGAGGTGTACACATTCAAACAGCACACAGGGGTGACAAGTGCAGCCTCCCAAACAGGCCATCTGCCTCTCACCTGAACAAGACTTTGAAAACACAATTTCAACTGCTCAAATTATGAAAGATTTAATATAGCAGAGGTAAATCTCAGCTGGCATTTCCACTTGGCTTCTGGTTGTTTTTCTAAACACAGGTTTGCCAGTAGTACTTAAATATTGACATCTACTAAAAAGAAATTTTATAGTTTAGTTTATTTGATCTTTAATTTTCTATAGGCACTTTTTTAATTGCACTAGACTCACAACAGGTTTGCTTTAAACTATTCACTTGTCTATGAAATAATGCCATAAATAGCACATGATGAGGCACACTATCTGAGAGTAAGCCTCTCGGGAATTAAAACTGTACCATTTGTCTCAATCCTTCCTGTAAAAATCCATTTGAGATGTTTCACTATAAAAATGTTGTCAAAAAGTTAAAAATCTAAAGTTAAAATTTCACTATCTTCTCTGGTTTAGAGGTGGGTCTAATTAAAATTAATCTAATTTGGTGTAACTAGAATAGAATTCAAACATAAAACACACTTCCATACTGTGTTCTGGAATTGAACACTCTTGTCCCATCTGCCACATTTAATATTTAGCACTATCCATAAGAGTAACTCCAGATGCCTGCAGTCTTACAAGTGTGTATATACACCATACCATACATTATCTGACAAATGCTGGTTCTGACGACTCCAAAACTGTCCTTGTATACACACACACCCAACCTAGACAGTCAGGCTGCTGTACCCTAGAACTAATCATCTGCAGTAGTCTGCCCAAGTATGCATCTCCAAGTTTAAACTTCAGTCCAGTTAATTCTAGGATTAAAGGAAGAAGCTTTAGATACACAGCCCTGGCATGTGAATGCAAACTGATGCCTATGGGAAGACAAGTGAGCACTGCACAGCTCCATGGCATCAGCTTTGTGCTTACAGAGGAAGAGAAGACTTCAGCTCTTTGTGTGAAGCTGCAGCTCAAGAACAGACCCAGGACACCACCAATGCAGGCACTGCTGGGAACTAGGGATTCAGTGAATGGGGCATTTCCCTCTCCCAACTTTCCGGTCATTTTTTGTCATATTCTGACTTGGAAAAAACACCAGAGAAAATTACATCCATGAAATATGCTGAAATTACATTGCTACAGAGATTGATTCAACTTAACAGGAGGATATACAACAGGTCTACAAGGTTTATGAGCCCTCTTGAATCTGCAGCACTTAAATCTCCACAGAAGTCCATGATCTACAGTGTATACTATGACTCACATCACTTCCACTGAGATAACCTGAGATTCTACAGCAGGTAAGGGGAAATAGTTCGGTTCAACACAACAGAGTAATTATTTTTTAATTAACAACTTTCTTTTGGTTTAGTTTCTTTTAGCACCTGTGCATTTCTCAAAAGCTACACATCCAAAGTAAAAAATTACAGCCACAGTGTGCCAGATTCTTCTCTTAGGCAGCCATTAAAACACTTAGAATTTTATATACAAGGTGTCTGTTTGAAATGCTTCTTCAGAAAGCAGCTACAAATACAGCAACTGCTCAATAAAGTATCTCAGCTGATCTTGGGTGCTGAGCTAGAATACGTGAAAAGCCACTGAAATTCAAGACATAACAGGCCACAAACCAGCATAATTTTGTTTGCATCCAGAAACAAAAATCCAGAGCAATCCATAAGGCACAGATACTTACAGATGTGGCCATCGTAAGTTTACTGTAAACAGATAGTTATTTCTTCCAATGAAGTTCACTCAGGGTATGGCTGCATAACCACCCTTTATAGCAGATGAAGTTACATCCCTTAGGGAAAGCTATGCTAGACCTGAGAACCTCTGGACAAGGAATTCAGCAGTCAGTAGCTCAGGAATGTAAATACAGATGAGTTAAAAGGAAAGCCAAAATCACTAGGAAAAAATTCTCATATTCTTTCATGGACAATCTTCACTTTCCTCTTCAGCTACAAGAAAACATTTACTTCCCTATTTATATCTATCAAATGACTCTCAAAACACTTTAGCAAATACTATAGCCCATATAAAATCCTGGTTTTGTTTTGTTAACTTGTCTAGATAACTTGGTTTAACAAAGGCTTCCAAGCCCAGCAAGTTGCAAGCTGGATACTTCAAAATTTCCTTTTCTAAATTGGGTTTTTGCAAAAGATCTTTCTCCTCGGGCTATTGTTTGCAAACACATTAGGAAAAACCCCATTTTGCTTAAAGGCAATAATCCAATACAATTTCTTTTCAAAGAAATACGTCTTCAAGAAATTATTCTCATTACAAGATGCTTTTTTTTTTTTCCCTTTAGATTATGCATTTTCTCCTCAATCCTATGGACAGTATTTTCTTTAAATGTTTTATCTAAAAAATTATTTCTTATGATTTCTCTGGAAGACCGAATAATTACAAATTATTTTATAAGTCATTTGCAATAATTACTCTTAATATTTTAGCTCCAACAGATCCCAGTACACATGGAACTTCTGCTGAGTAATGATGGCAAAATTCAGCCTCTAATGCCTCCTGCAATTCGAAAACATCTTCCCCTGATTTTACTTGCCACTTTGAAATGTTATCCCTTTCTAGGGAGTAATCCTGTGCTAGATTCTTTTGCTTCTTAAACGAACATTATTCTCACCCTTTATTGACTGACCAGATCTATTATCACATGTAAGCAGTGTTAATCCTATAGTAATTAACACCCTTATTAAAGTAATTTTAACTCAAAGAAGTTTAAATCGCATTATTGGTTTTATTTAATTAAGCTATGAGGGCCGTTTTGCAGTGTCACTCAGTTTTCAGCTTGTGCCTTTTCTGTATCAGTTACACAGGTCCCCCCTGCAGCCACCTCATCCTGATACACACAAACCACCATCACCACCACCCCACCCAGTTACCAGGGTATTTCTGTCTAAGAGTTATTCAACATTATTCCATTTCACTGTGAACTCTTTCAACTATTCTGCATGTCAATAGATGCAAGATGTAGACACTATACCGAGCATTTTACCATTCCCAGAGCTATCATTTGGATGTGCATTGGTATGACAGTATCACATTCACCCTTCCAGGGGACTCAGTATCTTGTTAGTGCCTAAAGTGAAAGAGCCACTTCTTTTCATACATCCTAAGCAAGGGCAAACATATTTCTTTAAACTTCAGACTGGCAAAAAGAAACAGAATCTCAATGCATTGAGTTGTGCCAATTACAATGGCCCCCTTTTCTGTTACTTTGAAAATAAGTAAGTTTTAAAAGTTTAATAAATAAGTTTTAAAATTGGGTGGGTTTGTGTGTGTCCTACTGCATGTTCCTTTCTATGGGAAAATATGTGATGGCCTATGTTGTCTTACAGATCTCAGGTAAGCTACTCAACTGACACATTTGACACAGGGTCAAAAGATGAAAACTGTCTTCTGGTTTAACTGCATCAAGTTACACTGTGCACTCTGGAAAGTGTGGGCTAATTATGTGTCCTTCTGAACGATTTCCTGGAGGCACACTACTAAAACTGGGAAAGCTTGAGTTCTCCTGGGAATAAGGCAAGCCCATGGTTTTAGGGACTTTAAACATCATTAACTGTGTACTGAAAGTCCTTTCTTTTCTTTGGATAAAAACATCTCTTCAAATTTCTATTGTTTAAAAACAAATGTTCTTACGGGTCTCAGCATAAACCATGGAAAATTATAAACACAGAAAGAGAAAGGTAAGAATAATAAAGTACATTTACAGACACAAATTGACTTTTAATCTTTTTATCACCTCATCCCATATTTTTAAGTTCTTCTTTTTTCCCTGTCATTTAGTGCTTCCATCTACTCATATTTTGATTTATTTCTGTTATTATTCACTCTTTATTCACACTTTCTGTCATTGCAGGGTCTTTTAAGTTGCACTGTCCCTTTGCTACTAATGCTCTAGATAAAGTCCTCTGCAAGGAGGACACAATCTATATGTGAATCTTCCATGTGAACTTAGTTATTCCACTCTTCTTTAAAATAGCACAATTTGTGAAAGTATAAATTGCTCCAAACCTGACACACCCATAAGAGCCATAAATGGTAACATATATGATAAGCTGTGCCTAAGAACGTGCTGGTTCAGTCATATTGCTTACAATACAACTAGTGCACTTCATTCAGAAACCAGTTATAACAAACCAGGATGAAATTCAATTATTCTTTTGCCAGTTATTGGTATCTTTGTATTAACTTCATCTCCCAAATTTCACTGACTGACTGAAGGCAGTCTAGCTAGACAGAGTAATACTTTTTAATTTGTACTTCTGCAGTTCTAAGAAAGCCAATTGCAAATCAGTGTCTCATTATGGTACACCCTATACACTTTTGAACATATGATCTTTTTTCCTAAGATACTATGATCCAAATGAATAAACATTCATTAACTACATTTCACCAATTCAAGTCACTGCCTTACTATGTCCATGCAATTCCTTCATTGTGTTGTTACTGTTCTGAAGCTGAGAAAAAGTCTTGTTTTCCTGATGTAAAACTGGATTTTACTGGATTTTATATTTGCACCACAGTGACTTACAAAGATGAGATGGACTTTCTTTTTCACAGAAGATACTAGCAAAAGGAAAAAAATGGGGTATTCTGTCTGCTGCATGTGATTGACAGATAATTTAGAAAAGGAATGAAACCTAAGTATGCTGATTGATGCAACTGAAAAAAATACTGAAGGCAAATCTGTAGGGTTAAAGGGTTAGTAGTGCTGCTCAGTACATACTACATAGCAGTGGTACCCCCAGTTTATATAAGGCTGGAGAATGTAAGTGATTTTGGGGCAGAAATTACTTAATACACTAACACAGTTACCAGTTCTGTGGCTCCACGATGGGAGAGCAGGACTTATAAACATTAAGAGAATTCAAATAACATGTAACTTGAAGGAAACCAATAATTTTCTTCTCTTGTGTTGCTCAATCAACAATGCTTCTTCATTACTCATAGGAACCACATATTGCTCACAGAATTCAGAGGAAGTACTGGGGAGATGGGGCTCCAAAACTGAACTCCATCCATAATTCAGGGCTACAGAAGGGCCCAGACACAATAGTGGAGATCTTGCAGCAACTGGCTGTCAGCAGGAAGACAACAGCTTGATATAATGTATTCACAAACTTTGGAAAGTTGTGCACCCAAATCTTTCTTCCTTGCATGTACATAATTTCTTACATGACAAAGGCAAGAACTGGATGGGAGCAAAACTGCTAGCAGAAGAATAACTAAAGAGAATCTTCACTTCATTGAATAACTTTCACTGAATAGAATGCATATCAGTGATTCGAAGAGTAAGCAGGATTTTATAAACATAACAGGCACATATATCAGCTTCTAATTGAAGGAAGATATTTGTTAATTGAGAAATTATCTAGAAGTGAACCTTCTGAAACTTTCCAACCAACAGGTTCCTCTGCAAAAGAATAAAACCTTCTCCAGATAAAGTTTTTTTAGTGCCTTCTCTCATAATATCATTGGAAATGGCTGCCTCACAAAGTGTTCCACAGCACGCCAGTTATTAAAGAAATTAAGTGTCATGCCCAAGGAAACAGAAGCCTTTGGGTTCTAACATTACATGCAGAGTATTCTAGGGATTTCACTTCAACTACCAAGGATAAAATTTAGGTCCCAGTATTATATGAATTTCCTCTGTAACTATGGGATGAGCTTTCTTTAATGGAAAGGTTTTCCAGATATATGAAGTTTTCATCATAACAACAGCTCTGTAGGTTTTGAATTAATTGATTAACTATTTCTAAACTGTGACTTGCAAAAGTAATGATGACCAAGAAGAGCTTAAAGCTGATTAAATGTGACAGTTGGTAGTATTCAGACAGAGATTCAGATATGTCCATCTAAATAGTCTTGACAGCAGCTTTTGCCAACTTTTTCTTTTCTTTTTTTTTTTTTCCTTCATATCTGCTTTGATCAACCTCTCTCTGAAACTTTTCGTGATTTCCATGATGGTACCATTTAGAAGATGAAACTGCCCTGCACAATTCTAAGTTAAGTGTTTCACCTACACAAACCAGATCAATAAATGTGATTTCCTGTCTAAGTTCCAAAATTATAAAATCAACGAACAACAAAATAAAATGCCCTAAGTGAGGCTTATTCAAAGGGCATTCATCTTATTCAAAGACTGGTATCTGCAGGTCTCCAAGTCAAGCTGAATCAATGCTTCCCAAGTTCTGTGTAGTTTCTAAATATATAGTACAGATTTCTTGTTGGCTCATTTAGTTCTTGTGTGTATCTCGTTAAGTAAGAGGAGAACTCAAAAAATTGTATCCCTTAAATTAACTTGCTTAAAAAAAAAAAAGGAATTTTCTTATTTTTTATAATTTCCATGATTTAGGTACCTCTGCCATTCCTTACTGTTGATGAAGAGATGGCATTCTGCTTACACATTACATCTGTACACCTCACAGCCTTTTGTGCAACATACTATACTTTCCTTTGGAGAAACTACTAAGTAGGTTTTTGTCATAGATGGAATGGGATATCTTGTAGTTAAACAGCCATATGTATATCATTTTTGTTAAGTGAGGATAGAGCTAGTGAAGTAACAGCATTTGCACACCGAGGTTTTCAAACCTGTTTTCAAGTATGGCCCCTCATCGTTAGTACACCATGATCTAGAGCAAAAACCTGGTACACGATCAGCGTGTTATTTACACTTCTCTGCTGAAAAAGGAGTATTTACATGAACTGGATACAATCTGTTTCGCACTGAATTTGATGAATGATTTAATGTCCCAAAGAATACACAGGCACTTAATACCCACCACGTGTGCTTTTAGTTTCTGGCACTTACAGGGTAGGAATACTTACTATCAAGAAATTACTAACTTGCCATTCTGCTTTGATTCTGCAAATCCTTATCAAGATAGTGAATCCAAAGCCATGCTTGTTTTTGACCCCCTGCTGCTAATTTCTGTGCATTTGTTTCCCAAGCTTCCTAATTCTCACCAGCTGGCAGGTATAAATCCCATCCCAGTGATGAGCCAGCTTGTTTCTGTGTACAGAGCACTGATTGAGATCTTCCTCACAAATATCTATACACACAGCTTGAGATCTGAGCCTACTGTGATTAACTACAGGCTTTGCAGAACACAGCTGAGAAGGAGAAATCAAGAGATTCCATTGGGGAATATAAGTACTTACAAACAAGTTGTCACATTTGTGTGAAGAATTCCTGTTTACTTGGAAGAATACAGTACTCTGAAAAAATATTGTGTCTTCCCTGCAAGGCAGGTAATGCACATTTTGCTTGCAGTCATACTCAAATAACTTTTGTCATTTTAAACCCAGAGCTGCATATGCATGCTACCATGTCGACTTGTGCCTGTTCTGCTCAGTGTGCCTCAAGCCCTCCTGCCTTAGTGCCAAGTCAATTTATGGAGAAGGGAAAGTCCAGGAAGAATTGCCTTCCTCTTCCAGCAAAGTGAGGGTCTATGCTCTGAAATCCAGGGAGATGCAACTCCTGCTTTGTTGCTGTCTGAAACCTGAGCTCCTTCCTTTAGCTAAATAAGCAGCATTGCTCTGAAAACTAGAGAAGCACAAATCCCATTACATAGCAGCCCGAGGCTGGGCTTCACATTACAGATGTAACATGCTCCTCTGCTTCTTCAGAGAAGCTGGGGAGTGCATAACAGGGGGAAAGGGATCAGTAAGCATTGTGAAAGAGCCTCTGTGAAGATGAAAGTCTCAGCAACCATTTCCCTCAGGAAGCAAAAGATGAAATGCTCTATACTACTTTCTAATTAAAAATTCAAACTGTTGCCTTATGAAAAAAAGTCTTACTTTTATCTTCAAACTCTGAAGTTTTTAAGACTTACTCCTAAACATACTGTTGGGAATTTCTTCCTCTTGAAAACTCCTGATATTTTTTCAGTTCAAGACGCAGAGGTCAGGGTGGGTGTACCCCACTAATTTCAAAGCCTAGGCACTCTGTGGGCTGGCAGCTTGTAAAGGAAGCCAGAGCACACCTTGTGAGCCCTCAGCCTCCAAGAGTTATGGCCAACAGGTTTGGGAACAGGCTGCAACTTATTCTCTGAAGGGCTCAAGAGCACTCTCCACAGGGAATACAGATGGCAAGAGCTTTGGCAGGCTGCACGTTTGGGAATCGGAGACAAGCCAGAGCTGAAATATAGTTACTGCCACAGGAAATTAATTCAAATTAAACACTGCAAGCATAACAGTGGGGAAGACTGATCTGTCACCCTGCCTTCAGTGTCAGAAAATCCTGTGCCAAGGATTGAAGCCCAGTGGTCTGTTACATACTTCCTACCTACCTCAGAGTTACTCCTGAGTTTATCAGAATGACAATGCTATATCTCAGTAATGAAAGGGAAGAAAGAGGAGGACTATATTAAGTACTAACAACAACTTCCTCTTTCAAATAAATTTACATTACATTTTTTGCATAGAACACTACAGTTCACAAGGTTAGCAATATTTCTTACCAGAAAATACATTCCAGTATAAATGGATAAGCAACCAAATAAACTATCAATGATTCAGAATTAGAAGAAAATGTATAATACTTCTAAATATCAGGTATCGATTTGCTGATGGAATACATACTATGTACTACCAATAACTTCAGTTCCTAGAAGTGACACAAGCTTATGTACACACACCATAAACAAAAGTGTGACAAAAATGTATCTTCTAATGTTTCTATGCTAAATTACTCTCTATATTAATCATATTGACTGTGTCATGACTTTGTATCCAATTTATCGCTAACATTGAGAAAATACAAAACTGCTGAAAATCTTCTAAAATTTCCCCCCACGCTTAAGCAGAGCTTATGGACATTGTGGATCACAGCCCTTGGTCTTCCATCTGAAGGACACCACCATCAGACTGTAAACTCTGTTTGCCATGTGGGTGGAGATACTGCTACTGTGGTTGCTTACCTCTGCAGTTACCAACAGCATATGATAATTTTCACTTGATACTGCTGCCCGATGCAGGACCAACACTGACAGCAGCTGGAAGGTGTTAACAACATGTACTTAAGTGCCAAAAGAACACACAGGTAAGACACAGTTCTCCTCAACCCAGCAACACAAGGAAATTCCATAAATCATCAAGCTAGATGAGTACTTGTTTGACATGAGACAGTAGAGGAAGAAGCCCCTAAGCAGTGCTGATGGTGGACAGAAACATCAAGAACAACCTGTCAAGTCAAAAGTGGAACAAAGTCAAGCTGTGTCGGCAGCCTAGTTATATCTCTGCAGGAAATAATTTGAAGAATAGGCATTTGTTAGCACTCACTTGGTTAAGAATCAGGACATTTGGCCTAGGACAGCAACTGCTGAACTGTCAGCCTACCACAAGGTTATTGTTCTTGTCCACTACGTACTACACTGGCTCTCCAAAGAATAACAAACAAATTATAATATTCATGTCTTATCCTCACAGTACTTAAGTGTACAGGACATACAAGAAACTGCCTCACATTCAGAGCTGTAACCCTAGTCTTTAGGCAGTAAAGAACAGATCATAACCAAGAAAAAACTAATTCATGTTAGAGCCTGTGAGCCTGTGCTTCCTCCTCAGAGATGATTCAAGTAAGACAAATGAAGACTTGTTTACTTTAGAATGTTAATTCCAATTGACGTAGGATCTGAATTGGTAGCAAAATCCCCAAAGTTTATTCCTCCCCACTTTGGGGAATAAACTGCACTATTTACCCAGGTTCCCTGTACAGACAGTAGCAAGAAATGATTGTCAGAGAGCAGTGCAAGTTGCAGGAGAGCTGGGTCATCTCCACAAGATGCCAGAGACAGTCTCTGTAAAGCAGCACATGCCACTTTGATAATTGCCTTACTGAGATGGCCCCTCAATGGCTTTAAGTAGGGTCAAAGGGTGCACCTAGGTGTGACCTCAGGTCATATGCTAAGACAAGTGGCATAAGGCATGACACAATCACTGCAGCTGCACAGATCCATGAATCTGTCCCAATTTTCTGCCTGCTAAACTAGCTGGAACTGCAGGTTTCTTTCTAGATGATAAAGTGGGATCAGCTAACCCCACCAAGTCACTTGTGTAAGATGCTGAGATACTGTGGTGATAAAAATAGCACAAAAATCTTTATTGACTAGGGTTTCTTCAGATTACAGAGATCTTTAAAGAGCATGTTAAGTATGACAAAAGCCTGAGTGGAGAATAGTATAAAGAGACAGAGGTGGCTCAAATGGGACATTGGTTAGTGCTTGCTCCTTTGTGATTTCTGTCCTCTTAGAGCTTCCTGCTACTAACTACTGTTGTCTTCTTAAACACAACTCTTTCTTGGGCCAGCTGTTTCTGTTTGCTCTTCTATGTCTGTGGAAGGAAGAAGGAAAGTGGGCTTGCCAGGGGCAACATGCTGCCTACACATTGTCTCCAGGGAAAGACAGAGGATCAAGAACTGGTATTTCAACATAGGTTGAAAATACCTATGACAATTCTTCTCAAAGCTGGTCCTCCCTACATGGTAATCATTCAGGTGTAGCTCCTCTCTCTGTCTTCCAAGCTGGCTCTCTGTAAGTGACTTTACTTCGTTAGTAAAACGTGCTAGAATATGCTACTGCCCAATCCTCGTTAATCTTACCCACTGCACTGGTACAGCACCGAGTGAGTAGCTGTTGTTGAGATAACTGGCTTCCATTAGCAACCATGTGATTGGCAGGACGATAAAGTCTTTTCCCTTGCAGGTCAGCTGCTTTTTAAGAAGAGGGCAATCCTGCTGATCCATCTTTTAGCTACAGTCTCTCACTGAGTCCCAAATCTCCTGCCTTTTAGCTTTGATACGGTTCAAGCTTTCCCCCTTGTATCAGCCCCTACCTGTCATCAGCTCCTCTGTACCAAACAGCCAATATCAGGAGTTTGACCTCAGGGCACAGTCCGGGTGGGCAGGTAAAACCTGACCACTGGACCGACTTCCTTATCTTTCATATCCTGCAATTCATGAAGAAGTATCAAATTCAAACTAAAAAACAGAAGCATGACCTTTTATAAGAACCTTCTGAAAAAGGCTCTGTTGCCTTTCTAAGTATTCTTGAAAAGAACTGTCATCTACCCTATTAAGACAGAAATGCATCACAAATAAGGAGAAGAGGGAAAGCACTGAAAATCCTTACTAAATGGTAGAAGTTTTTGATGTGTGCTTGAAATACCTTTTGGTGATGCACACAAAAATATAGTAAAACCAAACCAAATCAAATATGCTAGAACTGTTCTACATCTGCAAGCTCCAGTTGCAACCCAATAGACAGTTGCTCAAACTTTTCCTGTTTATAAAGTATATTAAGTCAATCAAATTCACATGAAATACAGAGCATCCTCTGTAATGTGCTTGAGAGAATTCTAAATATAATTGCTAACACAAATGAAGAGCTATCATAAACAACATAATACCTATTTAAGTGACATACTCCCCAGTTAGTGCTTAAAACATACGAAAATCTTTCTTTCCTGTAGCAAGTATGTACACACCCTGCCCTCTGCATATATGGAAATCATGTCTTCCCTTGAAACAAACATAGGCTCTGCAAGGACTCCACTTAGGCTAATGACAGAAATGGTGCCAAAATCTCAACATCCTTTCCCTTCAAATGAAATGATCTAAGTACAAATTGGAAGATGTTTAGTCTCTTTTAACTCTGACAATAAAAACAGAGTTAAAAGAGAATCCAAAAGAGGAAGGCTGCTAGTCAAGACAAGACTTGTGACATGAACAAGTCTTGTAGCCATAATCCTGTATCCTTCTCACATTTTACACTCTTACTCACTGTAGATATTGTTCATTATTATATTACTGTGAGAATGTAACAGACAACCCTAGCTTTTAGTTTTTTCATTTAAAAAGACACAATATTTTACTAAGTCCTTTCTAACTACCACGAGAAATCTGAATACTTTTGCCTCAGGAAGCTTCCCCTCTGAAATGCCCTTAAATAATCTTGTTGTGAAAAACCTACTAAATTATTAAAAGCAAAAATATTCTTACTATATAGATGATTTGGTATTTGGTATAGAATTCTTTCTACTTTCTCTTATTTTTTAATGACTTTGATAGGCTCATAATGGCACTGAAAAAATATCACCAACATCTGCAGAAGGGTAAAGATCCTCCATGTGCAGTAAATTATTCATTTCACTATTTATATGATACTTAAAATTACAATTCTGTGAAATAATAAATCCTTTGTAAAAGCTAACTTCAAGCATGAAAATGTTTTGAAGATCCTTTATTATGGTGGTTATAATGTCCAGATTGACAAGATTTTACTAGATTTTTAGTCTGGGAAAACTTTCCTTTTGGCAAGATCTGTGGAAAAGTGCTTCCAATATTACAGCATTTAAAATAGAATTAAATTAAATTTTATGTAGAATAAAGATCATCCAGTTGGAATAAAGCTGCTTTCCAACAATTTAAAAGAATTCTACGCAACAAATTCAGGAAAGGAAATGTTAAATAATACGATGCCTGATTCTGCTATCCAGAGAGTAGTTTTGTAGACAGGAGCAAATGCTCACAATGCAATCAGACCAGCACACACCAGGATGACATGTACACTCTTGCAAAAAGACATCACAGGATCTTCACAAAATTGTCAGGACCAAAATTCAATCCAGTATTCCCGTAACAGTACTACCAGTAGCACAGTGCCCCCTAACCACACACTGGAGAAACAGTTTTATACTAAATTACAGGGAATAGTGCCACTAACAACACTTCAAATAACTGCTTTTCACAACTAATTACATGGGAATGCAAAACCATGAAAGGTTCTTGAATTTAATAACTTCAGCATTGGTCAGAAGGGGAAATTAGAAGGATAAAAAACACCAACTAGTGTCTTACTTGTCTGAGGTCGATGAAAGCTAACTGCAGGGTGTCTCCCTGGAATCCTGGCACAGGCTCAGAACTAGCAAACACTGCAAAAAAAAAGGTTAAAATATTATGGATGTAGATTTATTTTTTTTAGTCTAACAGAAAAATCAAGCTTTATGCAATATAAATGCTAAGTAGCATAGTTTCATAGGAATAGTTTAACAACTCACAGTGATTTAAACCAAACAAATCAACAAACAACCTTTTGACAGTTTTTCCCATAATCCTAAAGAATAATACTTTTAGGAGTATTATTAGAAATTTTGCTTCAAGTTCTAACCCAGTAGTAATGCTACAACCACAGAAACCAAGATATTTTTTAGCCTGAGGTGCATGATTACTGAAGAATTTCAAAATAATACCAATTCCATGGCTGTCAATGTATTTTCAGACATCTGCCTTTGTTACAGCAAACCTTCACCTCCAGCCAAACATCATTAAAAGACAAACACTAAGGTGGGAGTTGGTTTCATGTGTAGACAACAGGTAGAAAGCCCTACATGCCATGGTCAATGCAGAGCTGAAATGCTTGCTCATGCCTTTTAGCCTGCTTATCCGTAATGAACTTCTGCTCATTCTGAACCCAAAATTGGCTGTCAAAATTGGCAAGCAAAAATATATATTCATAATACAAAAAATGGCAACACAGGAAGTGAAAGAAAGTCAACTACTTGTATAAACTAGGAAAAGATCAATAGTTGTTAAACTTAAGAATAAATACACTTTTTGTTGTTATTATCCCAGTCACAAGTTAGTAACAAAGACAAACAACCGCCGCCTCACATCCTCACTCAGTTTAGATATCTTATTTCAAAAGAACTTGAAAGTATTTTTCTTATGCCCTTCAGGTAGAACTCTCAACAAAACAAAGTAGATACTACTGCAACAGCTTTAGAGAGGAGCATCCAAGGCAGTGAAAGGTAGTATTTTTTCCAAGTTTGAGAAACAGGTCATTCAATGGTAGAGGAAACAAAACAAATGTATCCAATTTCCAGACCCAGTGCTAAACTCTACTGTTCTCAATACCAACATTTAGAAGTTATATGAAATCCTCAATATATTTTCTTAAATGGCTAGTTAAAAAACATGGATTATGTTGGAGGTAAAATTCAGAAAACCGCTGCTGTCTGAGCTAAGATGATGGTAAAATAATGGTGTCAAACATTTACTTCTGAATGTATGGTTTCAACCTAAAGCAGACTAATGAATTCAGATGGACTATTTCACAAGTCTAAAAATGACTACATGGAACACAATTTTAGATAAAGACTCTTACTTAAATGGTACAAGAAACTACTAGGACCATCTCAGAATACTTTAAAATAGCTTAGTAATAGATGGATATGGTATTAGAGTAGCAGCTTTACCAGTAGAAGTAGAATTTATTACTTGTATTACACTAGTGTAGAAGTTATTTTATTAGAGTCATGTAATAGGAGAATGAATTCAACTGCAATAGAACTTTATCAACTAAAGAAAAAAAACAAAACAATCAAATGCCTTAGGGAGACCATTGTAATGTCACAGACAAGTACTGGTAACATTGGCAAATGCTCACTGATTACTGTATTCAAGTGTGAATTTTAAATTGTCTGGTCTTCCTACTTTAAAAGTAACACCAACTTTCTAGAGGCGTTTTCATGGAATTTTAATTGACCACAAACATGCCCGAGAAAAAAAAAAAAGAAAGAAAACAGTAGAAAAAACATAACCTTACACTCAGTATTTTATAGGGAGAGGTTTCTCATCATAAACTCTTTAAATCAGGAAAGACAAAACAGCTTGTACAATCACCAGCCTTCAGAATTACAAAGATGCCTAAGCCTAGGAACCTTTGGCACCCTACTGCACAGCCTAGGCTGAAGGTCTGTGTGTCTGTCTACATGGCTGTCCTCTGCAGGTATTTCATGGCCACTAGGAACGCCCTTTCTAAGGACAGCAAAGCTGAGCTCTGAGGTCAGCCAAATCCAGAGTTTAAAACAGAACACCAAACTCCAGCAGGGAATCCTAAGCAAAGCTCCACAGCAAGGAGATAAGAGATACATGAGTTGTGAGCTATGGTAGCCCATTAATAAGGAGGATATGCATGATGGTCAGAAGGGGTCTTTTCTACACCCCTTAAAGCAGAAAGGTAAGGCCCACCAGATCATCTGATCTGATCCTAACTTTCTGTTCTTAGATAGTACACTGCCATCAGCTTCCCCCACCAGAATCTCAGCTCTTCCAGCTACTTCACAATTATAGCTAGCACTGGGAGAAAGAAGATGAATGGCAAAAAAAGGGTTACAGAACTGAAAAATAAATAGAACTGAAAAGTGTGACCGTTGGAAAGTCATTTCAGTTAGCTTTTGGCACTTTACACTTCAGGAGATATCTTCCTACAGCAGAATACTCTAACATGCCACGGGGCAAATATTTGCATCTTTTATGTGCTCATCAAGCTAAGAGAGTTTGGAATTTATCCCAATGCATTAAATAATACAGAATAATTACGTTTCTCTACTTAATACCTAGTAGCATTGCAGCTGTAGAACAAGAAGTACATAATGTACCAAACCTAATTGTTGTACAAGCTTTGTTCTCTTAAACTACAATTTTATACTATGAATGCATTTACAACATTAGGGACACTCATTATAGCACAAACATTTATTCTCACATTTGGAACATTCTGACAGGTGACTACAATAGAATTTGCCTCATTATTATAATTTCATGAGTTCAGAGGGCAAAAAGATAATCTACTTATGGTAACAGTCAGACAGTTCCCCCTCCACCCTCAGCACAGGGCTTTTAAGTTTTGCTAACAATTTTACAAAGCTAATTAAATATTTTCTACTGCACAGCATATTAGGAAGATATAAGAACAGGATTAACATTCTTAATGTCTTTGTCCTAAGGGCCCTTTTCTAGATAGTAATGAAACACTGTCATATATACATCTTTTAAAATATTCACCCCCTACAATCATTCTAGGCTTAAAGAGGATTTGCAGGGGTAGGGGGCTGGTTGTTGTTTGGCTTAATGTGCATAAAAACATTCTGGAATTTTATAATATAGCAGAATGAAATGCAAAGATCACTATTAAACTGTCACTCTTAGGGGCAAACAACTGGCTGTTTGGCAGTTTGAATCAAAAGCTCAAATATTTGGAAAAAATCGGTTGAAAATATACATTATATGACTCTGGTATGCACAAGGTTTTTGTTAACATCTTCTCTTCCTCTGCTTTGCTGATACTGTATATTTAGAACAAGAACAATGTGGGTCCTCAGTATGTTCAATCTCAACATAATTCCTTGTAACAGAGAGTTTAGAAATATAAAGAAGATAGGATCAAATGAAATAAATATACAAAAATAGGCTGGGATTATAAGTTATTTATAAATAAATTATAATGATTAATATAAATGTTGCAAAGATTACTTCAGTCCATTTTCTTTTTAATATTTTGCTTTGATCTTATAATTACATTTTGTATACAGGATATATGAGAATTGACATATATACATATATGTATTAATGGAGATCTTAAGATAAAGGCTGTATCTACTAAATGGAATTTAAGGTATCTTTAACTGTAAATTGCACTGAATTTCTACACAATTCTAGATTTATTAACAGGTCTCTTAATTTTATTGGCTCAAAATCCCATCTTTTAGGCATCATCTGGTTGTGCCTCTCTGTTGGTCTGGGAATTCAGAACCTAATTCTTGACAAATAGTTTTGCTGTTCAGTGAAGAAATGAAAAACCAAAGTCCAGACTTTGAATCAAAAGCTAAATGAGGACAGTTTAACTCCAGCCTCATAGCACTGATTCACAGGCGGGACAGCAAAGCTACAGAAGTATTTTTAAAGGAAGAGCAAAGAATCAGGCGACTATCTCAGCCACTTTGCAGCCCTGTTGGATGCTCCAGCTGTTCAAACAGGCCTGGAGGGAGCCTTGCTGAGGGAGCTGCCAGCTGGCCAGGCAGCAGCCCCCCGTGCCAGCAAGGTCTCTGTGCTTCCTGTGCCCCCGCGCTGCCACATGCGAGCAGCAGATGAGGGATGGCCTCCAGCCAGTGAGGTTAACCTGACTGCCCAGAGGGGACAGGAGGCGCGTAAAGCAAGGGGCCTCCAGCGAAGAATATGTGCCTTTTCAAGGAAATACAGCATCTGGGTTCCCCAGCTTCTGAAATGCCCACCTGGAGACCACTTTTGGTGCTCAGCAGAGAGAGAACACTTTGGTCAGGATGTCACTTGCTTTTGGACACTGCCACTCCCCACCCAGTGGGGGAAAGGAGGGACTGCCAGGAAGCCATACAGAGGGCTGATCAGGAAAATACAGAGTACTTTGCACTAACTCTCCACTAACCCTTGCTTGCTTACAGGCAAGACCCAAAACCTTTCCACTCGTTCATATCTGGGTGAAGAAGGATGCTCACTCACCCGTATTTCATTCTGTTAACTAATCCTGCCTCACAATTCATCTATGTTAAAATACATAAATAAGAAAAAACAAAAACATTTAGCTCTTCCAACAACCACAACTTTAGACAAGTTCGAATTCCTTAATAAGAAGCTGATGTAAGCTAAGTAGATCTGGATGGTGCCTCTGAAAAGCTAATTTTTTATTATGCACACCTTTCTTCCTGTAAAGTGAAATACAGTAACTCACATTTGAATTTCATCTTCAAGAAACAGAAACACCCCCTTCCCAACCCATTTCCTTCCTTGGGGAACCAAAATGTAATATTCAAGCAAAAGACCACTCTTTGGATTTTATTCAATGTGACTTAGTACGTTCTATTTTCTGAACAGTGCTTCAAGAATCTCAATCATCCTAGTGAAAATAAGCACTAAGAAAGAATGGTACAAAATACAGGGGTAAAACACTGCTCTAGGTTATAAAATTTGCAGAGGAAGTAGAGAAATACTTTCATTAGAACAAGACAAACTAAAATAAAACTTAAATCTTTTTGGATCGCTTGGAAGGAAACAAAAAACATGCTAGAAGAAGAGTGAGATGATGATGACTCTTTTTTCTAAGAAGAGAACTTACTGACTTTAACAGATTGCTGGATTGTTGTTTGGACTGTTCATTGTTTTTAAACAGAAAAGAAAAAAACTAACAAATTATCATATTTTTCTGATTTTATTTAGATCTCTCCAGTTCCTATTAGAAAGAGTAAAATTATAATGTTTAAGATCAGAAAAAAAATTCTACAATATTAGCAAGAATTTTTAAAAGTTTGCCTTCAGATATTAATAATTTTCTACACGTTATCTAAATTCTTAGTTCAAAATTCATCTGAGTATACTCCATTGTAAGTAAAATGTCAAACCCATTAATACAATACAGTAGAAAACTCCCAACAGTTGTGAATTATTCGCCCACTCTAAGCACTAATTGAAATGTCACTGTCGTATCCATTAATCCCAAAGCATCAAAGAATAAAGCTGGGGGAGGGTGATGAGCAAGAACATAAATCACAGGCATCACAGTGAGGCCTGGAATGTGCCTGTGATGGACCTTATGAATGAAACCACATCAGTAAAGCAGTCTGAGCAAAATCTTGTGTCACTCCTTTATTCCACAGACTGCAAAATGTGGTTTGTTGCAACACACTACTCTGACAAGCTTCCATAATTGTATTTAAACTGCTCAAAGGGTTTCTGTGCAAAATAATTTTTTCCTAACATGCCTTAAAAGCTTTTCACTTAGGAAGAAATTAAGTTCATTCTATCAGCCTTGTACAGCCCATGCTAGAAATTACACAGTGGTGGAAGAATGTATTTTTCAGTTTTTAAGTTACTAGCTTTATGAAACTTTCTTATTTTGGCCAAAGCTTGGGTATGTCCTGTCCATGCCATATACTCAGAATAACAGCTACATATGAAAAACCATGTCGTCTTACAGTTATATTACTTTTTTATTTTAAAATAATGAAATATCATTTTAGACTAAATAAAACTCTACCAAGATTTCTTCACTGATGAAGTTTCTGCTGTGCATGAACCAAAGATGGTAGAAAGAATGGCAATAGAAATTAGGATGACACAAATCAGGGCACGTATCAGCCTTTGCCTGAGAAGAAAACAGTCTCAAAACAAGCCAAAGACCAGATGACAGCTGGAAACAGTGGAATTTCTCCCTTCTTTGCTGCGAACATACTGTTCATACTGTGAAAGTCACCTGCAAGATATGCATTTTAGCCCTGTACTGCTAGAAATCCCAGGGTGAAACAGGGCATTAGTCATCTACAGAGAGTAGTGAAGTACTGTGTTGTTCACAGCTGATATTTTAAATATTAGAAACAGAGTAATACTGTAATGGACAAGTTTTCTTCACTGTTACACCATGTGTTCAGAAGGCACATGATGGTTTAGTGCTTCCATTAATTCAGCTTGTTAAGATGAATGATTATGATGTCAGTGCTATGAATACTGTATAATTTCTCTTTTAACAACTGGTAACTTTTTTACATATAGGAAACTACACAAATGCACAAACACACTCCCATGTACCTACCCGAAAAGTACACTAATAAATTTGCAACATCAAGCATACTAGAAGTAAGAAAAGTCAAACCATGATCTGCTTGGTTAACTTGTACAATCACAGAATTTTAATGTCACAATCACAAATATTCTATCAACTTGACCCTGATAGTCCTCTCAGATTGTTCCATACCCTGAAAGGCCTTAAGGCTGGACAGTGAGGGACTGTCAGAAAGATGCCTGCTCTACCTGTTACTGAATTGAGCTGGAATGTAACAAATAAAGCAGGAGAAGAAAAGACAAGTATATGGTTAAAATGACAAAAACACCCCTAAGTCTGTCCCACAAGAACCTTTTGTGATGCTAACCAAATTGCTTGAAATTAAATTTTCCGTTTCCCATAGGTGGCTTTTAATGGAGTAGTCACAAATTTTTTTCATGTATCCAAACTAAAAGCCTCAGGATATGACTTGAATAACTGCCCCATTTCACAGCTGTCAACAAAATCATTGAGTTCTGTGCTTCAAATACATAACAGCAAAGATACTTTGGAAAAAAAAAAAAACCAACAAAAAACAACAGAGGAGAAGAATCTGAAAATACGCATTGAAAAAATCTCTAGTGAGCCTTTCCACTGTATCTCAGCCACCAACTATACAGTCCTAACACCTATTCATGGAACTTCCTTCCTACAGATACACAGCTCACCCTGAGCCACAAGCTCCAGGCAAAACACAAGGTAATTAATCCTGCCTTCAGTGCTGTATTGAACCAGTTTACAAAATAATTCTGATACCATATTTTAAACAGTGACAGTAAGAAAACATCTAATGTTTACTAAATGAGTACTACTATTCTGCACAGTAAGGCAGTAGCAGTTCTAGGAGTGAGGAAAACCCTACATAAAAGCACATTTAAATATCTGTATCATAATAGATGAACTCAAGAGAAAACATTAGAATTTTATAGACATTTGACTTTTTTTTCCTAACCATTAAAACTTAATATTTATGTAGTACTTTTGGGCAATTTTGTACTAAACTAAATTTTTACTGGATATAGTGGTTATGACCCCATTAGGAGTAACAACAATGTATGTTTCAATTTAGGTATTTTAGTTAAAAGAAAAGTTGCATTAAAAAAAATTCCCAGGAATGCCAACATACTTACTTATAAATACTTTTACAAGAAGATGTACTGTAATATTACTTTCAATAAAAGGCAAAGTTAGTAGATTATGGAAAAGGATCATGATATAGCTTACACTAAATAACTTTTTTCAACGTTAAGACAAATACAGATGGAATATATACTTACATTCACACTGTATCACATCTAAATTAAACTGCTGAATTGCTCCCATGCTTATTTGTTTTAATTCACTGTCCAGTAGCATCTGCATTAGAGACATTGAAAGATGCTGGCAGGCTGACATGCAAGCTGTCTGGGCCACTTTTCCCTAGTAGAAAAAGTAACAAGTTTTACAATCGAAACAAATGATACATCACTAAAGAACTGCTGATCTGACTGGATTTTAATATACATTCTAAGTCTTAATGATACAAAATTTAGATTAGAAGGAGAGAGATCATACTTCCTGTTATTTCTTCAACCTATTAGATTTGTTTCTATTAGATCAAACAGAGAATTAGATTAAATAGATGTTAAAACAATTATTGATATTTCTTCCAGTAATCCAACAGTCTTCACAAATACAAGGACATTTCCAAAACAATGGCAATTAAGGTTGCTGAAGCATATGAACGGCTTTGTGGATTTATTTAAATATTTTTAACCCAAACAGAATGAAAGCAAGAATGTAATGAAAACCAACATGCAGCATATTTTTAACAGTAGCAAATTAAATAAACCCCCAACTTTACATAAACCAAAATGACTGCAATTGGTTGAGGCATTTCTTGTAAGAGTTTGTGCTAATTGTTGGTAGTTTAACTGCTCAGATTCCATCTCAAAGTTTGTTGCTGAATTACTTCAAGAATTCATGCTTATCCATCATCTCAGGTGCTTAATAAATCAGTGCTGTCAGTGATCAACTACTTACAAAATGAAATGTAGCCCTCTGCTGTACAAAATAGAAATAATTTCCCAATCACAGTCTAGCTGGCAATATTGCTCTCCCCATCATCTACATGTAACTGAGACAATTTTCCCAACATGAGATCAAAAAACAAAACACAAAGTCTGACATTAACCTGAATAAATTATTTAAAATTTAGTACAGAAAAATTTAAAGATAACAAAATTCTACCTTAAAGTTAAGAAAACCACTTGAGACCAGATACTAAACCAGATGGCACTATTCTATTCACAGCACTGCCATCTCTTAAAACAGAGTGATCTTAGGTGTCAAATGCAACTACAAGAATCTCTGTAGATTAATGTACTGAAACCACTGCTTTCAACTGATGGGTGTGTTACAATGATATTGAAACAAAGATAACAACACATTAACACAAAAGAAATCATAATAACAGAGCTACTGGAGCACACGGCACTATTGTTTTACTTCTATCCATTAGTACAGTGATGTCACCTGCTTCTCTAAAGTAATGGCTCCCCAGCTGTTTTCTGCAAAGTCAGGTTGATCAATTCACTGTTGACTCCCAGAATATAAATAATAAACAACTGTAATGGACAGTTCACTGTCCCAAAAAGTTTGGAAAGTTCTGCTCCAGCATCTGAAGAGCCAGATCTTGTCCTTAATATGTCAACTTGCTAAGATGATTGAATTTTCATGTGCAGAAAATTTTCATAACAGAAAGCAAATTTGGCCCCAAATATTTCACGCTTTAAAAATCCATTAGTTGTTAAAAGGTAATTAAAATATAATGAATTCAATAGAAAGCCTTCAACCCTCCTCACATTCACACTGAAACATTAAATGGCTGCTGCTAATTCTTTTCTAGATTAGGACACCTTGAACTGTAAGGAGCTTTTTATCTAAAATGACATGTGAGTTTCTTAATTGAAAATCTCAGAAAAGCAAATAACATATTTGAGCAAAATAGATGAACTGACAACAAAGAATGTAGGAAACAATACAAGAACAGCATGCTTAAAAGTCTCCCAAACCCAACAGCAATTATACCGGGAGACATGCAGCTCTATTCCCCCAGCAGAACAATATCAATATGAATGGCGGGGGGAGGGGGGGGGAAGAAATAAAAAAGAATAGGCAAAAAAGGAAGGAAAAAGGGAGGTGAGAAGGGGACTAAATGGGCCACAGTTCATGTAATTACAGTGTAGTGCATTTGAAATACTTAATGGAAATGTCATTTTGATTTAATGGAACAACTAGTGCATCTCTGTTTAATGTACTGCTCCATCAAATCAGCTCCATGTCCTATTTATGCTGCCACTGTAATGTAATAAAAGTTCAACCAGATAAATAGGTTGTCATGAAAAATTTTAACATTCAGTTTATTTCATATGGAAACAATGTGTACTCATCTGTTATCTTAAATAAATGACAGAATTTTATATTTCTAACAAGCATGTGTAGTTAATTGTTACATTCTGGCAAATATCAATAGTACTGGAGCACAAGATAATGGTTACAATACAAAAATGACACAGCTAAAGCCACTCGGACTTTAAATAAGTATCAATACATGTACATTTAATGTTGGTTTTGAAGTTTCATAAAATGGAAACATCCTAACATATAAACTATTTCCAACTATGTAACTTGAACTACAGGCTTATTGTTCAAATGACACATCAACAAATACTACAAGTTTACTATACACAGTAGATACTAAAAAACACTTAATAGTCTCAAATTTAGAGAAAAAACAAAGCTACGCATATTTATCAAAATGCTGAATTTTAACTAAGAGAAATGTGAACTATACTATGTTATCCTCTTCAAAATTCAGGGCTTCCCAGTTCAAATTACATTGAATATATGTTACCCAGAAAAGAATAAAATTAACATTTGTGTTTGAAAAATAGAATCTAGTTAAAAATTCATCTCCAAATTTCCAACATCTACCACATCATCAATTCCTTGCCAAATTTTCATAAAGCATTTTGAAGAGGAAATATAAGGATTTGTGAACATAGCAATAACATTTATTTTTCAGGATTGAACAAATATCAGCTAATTTTAAAACAGTCTTGATGTTTGGGTTTTTTGCCTTTTAAAATTACAATTATTATTTAAGGGGGTGGGGGTGGCCATGGTTATCTAGCAATTAAATACCTATATTCAACAGCATGCAGAGATTCAGCAGGCTTCTCACATTTGCCCCAGTTGCCACCCATTTGGAGACACTACTATTGTCTCTGCTGTGCCTATGCTAATTGCTCCTATCTACAAAACCTATTCTTCCACTCAATCAGTGTAAAGTTTAGGAAACAAGGACCCTATTCTATACTCAAAAACACCTGCTAACAGTGTTAAAGGCAACTGTTTTTTCACCCAGCCTCCGCATTTTGCTGAAATACAAGTTTGTAAAAAGAGAAAACCCTTAGACAAACTTCTTATATTTCAAAGGAGCTTGTAAAGAGAATCTGCTGACATATTAAATCCTTTTTTATAGGACCCAAAAGCTTTTCTCCTAAGAACAATTGTAGTAAAGAGACATTTGGCTCCTAGGAAATTCCCAAAGGGTCAGCCATATGCATCCTTCCACGGCACCTTCGCGGTGCTGCTTTCTAAAGCCCATGCTAGCTGTCTCAAAAGCAGCTTTCATCATTCACTATGGTGTCAGTCAATATGATTTATGGACTGCATTCAACAAAGTCAAAGCATATAGAATGAGAAATATGACTACAATCTGCTAATTTGTTTTGTATTGAGCCACTTAGGAGTCAAAGACCTGATGTCAGGCTGAGACCGGCAACACAATTAACCAGCCAGTGACAGATTCATCCATCCTCCCTGCCAGGCTGTGCCAATCAAAGACAGCATGAAGCAGCAGTTGGAGAAGTCAGTAAGAAAACCCATTCTCTAAGTAGCCTGTGGAGGCTGTTGATTGACAGTTTTTGAATATAGCTGCAGAAAACCACCACCCCTTCACCCTCACTGCAAGCTGTGAAATTAGGCTTTTGCTGCCAATCACAGAAACAATAAAATAACACAAACTGCCATCCTCAGCATAAAAAGAAAATAAAAAACTTACCCATTAAATCTAAGATGCTAAGGTGAAGAATTAATATAGCAATATGAAATAACATAATGTTATTCTTTCTGAAAATGCAAATAAATTAAACATACAAATTTTATCACTCAAGGTCAAAAACTCCAACTTTTGAACTATTGATAGAATACAAGTATGATAAAAACATGAATGGAATTTTTAAGAATCAATTTTACTTCCAGTCTCTGCCCCAAATGCTACCAATACCTAACTGAAAGTAATTTGCTACAGTCTCTTTTCAATGGTCACTCTTTTCCAACTTTGTATTGACAAGGCATATATCTAGAATAAAATTTCAGCTAATTCTAAACTTAGGTTAAAACCACTTATATATAGGCCCACATAATTTCGAGTTAACTCATCTGGAAATACAAGGAAACATTTTTCCCTAACTCTTCAAAACAAAACTAAAAAAGGTAGTTTCTTAATAACAAATTTGATCATCCATTTTATTTCATGAGATTAATGGCTGTATAATGAAACTTTAATTTGCTTTTTGATTCAAAGCATCTAATGGCACTATACACTGCAAGACTAATTTAAAATGGGACATAAACATAATCCCAAAAGACTAAATTCTTGTGAATTCAGAAAACAGAACCATTAAAAACTGCATGACTTTCTAATTATAACCTCCCCAAAGCCACACATCTTCTGTGTTCTACATTGCTGAAATTCTGCTAGCCCTCTGTCATGAAATAACCAGCATCCTGAGACCTATACAATACTTACAGGAAACATTTCTATACAAAACACAGAGCTCATGACACCTATTAGCTTGACAGTTCACCAGCATGCTGAGTATTCAGATGATGGGAGTGTTGATTGGAATGAACCAACATTGTCATCTAGTCCAACCTTCTACTTGGAGCACTGCTGCCAACACTACTTCAGGTCCATAGACCTTTTTTCCTAGACCCTTCAAAGTAGCAGAGGATGGGAACTCAGCAGCCTCTTTGTGCAATCTCCTTCAAAACTGCACTACTTTCTTTAAGCACATCTTCCCTCTAATATCAAAGCTCCACCTCCCAAGCTTCAACCTGTGACCACAGCTACGTCTGAATTTGTCAGTCCAACCAAGAAGTTTGGCTCCACCAGTTTTGTATTTGTTCTTCAACAAGTTGTAGGCTGCCACTGGATCTCTCCTCAGCCTTCTCTTTAACAGACTAAATACTCCACCTCCCTACAGCTCCACTAATAACTTGTGCTCTAGGCTCTGAACAACTTGGGAGCCCGCTGCTAGATTCATTCCCCAGCTTTAATAATTTAGTAATAACCTCATCACTTTCATTATCGTGACAATGCTTATGCCATATGAAAAAAATTACAATGCGAAAATAACCAGGGGATAGGAGAATTCTTAAATTCATCAGCTTCTTTAAAAAAAATTGGAAAAGCAAATAAAGAACACCAGTACACACATTCCCCTGACCCCAGACAAATGTAGCAGAGGAACGATAGAACTTTCACTGATTACTTTATTCAGCTATATCACTCTATCCTAATTCTGTATGCATGTCTCATAGCTGTATTTTGATACCTGACCTCTCTTTCACGAGGTCTCAGTCTCTAAATTACCTCATTTGGGATGCAAGGCACACCCCATCAACCTTCTGCAAGGTTTTTAGGACTCCTGCTGTCTGTCCCAGTGTATGAAAGCCCAATGTTAGTCATTAACTTGATCCCTGCATGCATCCACACAAGGTACACAGCAAGTTATCAGCAAAACAGAAAATGTCTTTTTATTAAATGATTAAAAATTGAAGCAATAAGCCTGCAGGCAGTTCATAGTTTTTCTGTTCACATGCTTTTTCTTCATCTTGCATCTACTTACCGACATAGCTGCATGGTCATTGTTGTTATGCTGAGAAGGAAACCAGTAAGGCAGTCAAAACAAAAAAATTAAGATGTACTGTCAACTTAAAAAAAAAAGAATAAAAAAATTGGTAGCAATAAAAGATAAGAAAAAGTGTACAAAAAGAACAATTATAGCTACATAATAGTATTTTCTAAACCTCTGAACTTATACAGTATTTTGTTGAAGTGTAACAAAGAGATTATAACTTAAATAATACTAATTTGGCGATAATATGTTTTTCTGTAATAAGGAACTGTATGCCAAAATATCAAACTTCAAAGTGTCTGTTGAAATGCCTTTCGAGAACTTTTCATCACAAGAAAGAATATACTTCAAAAGTCTTAGGTTAAAAAATAAATGCTGTTTACCATTATGGCTTACAGAGGCTATCTGTGTGTTATTAACATACTTTGTTCAAGCGATATTTAAAATGGCTCAGGATAGTAAGAATCTAAATATAACATGACCCATTAATAAATTTTAACATTAAACTTATGGCTATATAACTGTAGGATTGAAGAAAGCTGTTTTCTTTTCCAAAATTGCTTCTTAAGTACAGTAAACAAACACAGAGGAGAAACTAACACGCAAAACTTGAGAGGGGAAAAAAGCTTTGGAGACACAAGACATTTCCAGTGATTCAACAGAGATATCAGACCCCAACTAACTTCTGTCACTTTGTGTGCAGATTCAGTACAGTTCATGATCTACCTGATTTAGAGTTCTAATATTCCAATGAAAAGAATACAAATTGCAAAATCCAGATATACAATGTAAGATGCATTTTTGAAAAGTTATGTCTACATTTGTACAGAAACACTTCAGTACAGCCCCACCTAAAAGCACAAAGGGAGACACATCCCTGTGCATTTACACAGCTTATACATACAACGAAAATAAAACAAGATTCTAATGAGAGGAACCCACTGACTGCAACAAAAAAAAATGTTAAAGAACATATTACAACATTTCTACAGGCAGACTAGCATTTGAAACAATACCAAAGAGAAAGTCAGTGACTGGAGTGTGACAACAAAGAACTATTGTGGCCAACTAGGGTCCCTAGTCCTAGCCCAATGCCCTCTACCACAATTGGGTACGTAAAGGCAGAAGAGAAGAGACCTCTCTAGCTGGTCCACTCTTTTCTTTATTAGAATTATGGCCAGTGTGCTAGGGATTTGTTCTTTGACTGCTAATTACAGAAAAAGTTCTGATAAACTATTTTGAGCAGTGAAATGTTTCTGCCATACAAAAATTACTATGGAAATGACACTGTAACATGATTGGAATAATTCATTAATGAAAATTAATTCTAAAAGTATTCCAAACCTTAATTACAGCATGTGAAAAATCTAGCTCAGTTTATCACTCCAAAGCACTTACTATTTTAACGAGTCATAGAACCTGGTTCTGGGCTAATCTTGGAAAATACTTTTACTGTAAGTTTTTTTTTAACAGAAATAACTTACTAGTACAAATCTAACTAGAATCACCATAGTGTGCACACATTTTCATATAAACTCCACGGGTCACACACAGCATTCACAGGACCGTATATTTCTACAATTGGTCAAGATAGGACAGGGAATGAGATGCAGGATAAGTAAAAAATTACAGGAAACCTCTTGCCACAGCAGACCACTTGTCCATACAGTTCTTCATCCTGCCTGTTACCTGACCAGTCTGAAATTACAGAATAACCTCTCTACAGAAACTAGCTTTCTCTAAAGGCTGACTTGTACCCCCAGGCACATAATTCTACACCTTCCACACTTCTTAAGTCTGAATGCCACAGCTGCTTCTTTGCATTCCCTTAACACATTACTTCATTTTGTCTGTGGCTCATTTCTGAACAGCCATTTAGCAGCATGCATTCATGACAGACTTGTGTACATCTTGCTCTACAAATTTCACATCCCTTAACTGCCACATGCCTATGGCCACTGAGGAGCAGTGCCATTTGTTCACACTGCTTTGTATACTAAGTTACAATGAATTACATTATCTAACAAACTTGCTATTCTTTATCAAAAAACGCTCCAGTGATTTGGCACAGAGGCACATGCCTCACATGACACATTCACATCAGTATCACATGATACAGTTGGAGTGGCCTTTGTCTTTGAGTCAGTTAAAAGAACAGGAGACAGAAGAATCACAGCCTCTGTGTAATATCTGGAAGACAAGATCAGCCTGCTATGCCAGCAACTTCAACATCTTGCTGTGCACATAAAGAATTTTTTTCTTTCAGTTGAAGCCTCAAAACATTCTATGCATTGAGGACTTATTCTTTCTAAGCATTGCAGGTGGGCAAAGCACTCAGACATCAGCGTGACTGTAACAACCAAGGACAAGCTGATAAAAAGCAGATGTAGCTTGAATTACTTACTGAAGTTACTCCAGAACTATAAAGCTATGAACCATTATGATGGTAAGCCAAACTAGATATAGTTTTTTTTATCTGAAAGCAAGGGGAAATCAGACAACAGAACGTAACAATTCATACATAAGACAGGTTAACAGTACCCTTTTTCCTGGGACAAAATAACACAGGATATTTGAATATGAGCAAGACTTCATTCAATGAAGCTCTGTTAACTAGAATCAAATAACTTCTTATGATCAAAAATATTTAGCTAAAAGCCTTAGGGAATACGAGACCTCCACAATCTTATGCACAAATGTAGGATTTACACCAATTCTGCATTTTTTGAACCAATGCATGTGCACACAAAACCAACATGGTACACCAAAAAGGCTCTAGAAAACTGCCTGAGTTCTTACACTATTTGTAAATTAGTTGCTGGTAACAATATTTAGACTAAAGTATTTGAAAGTATTTTCTAAGTATTCTGATGGGTAAGCTTCACCAACATACTGATATCCATTTGACAATATTTCTGTGCTGAGAAAAACTTAAAAATACATCTGTCAGCATGTGCACAAATCAAAAACCAGAACCTTTTGTTCAAACCTTACTGTTTTAAAATAAAATTATGATCAAATAGTTTGAAATTAAACTTAATTTTGAACACTTACAGGTAAATGAGTAAAAACTTGAAATGTGCTTCTTAAAAAGTTAATTAGGTCCATTAAGTATCCACTGGCTCTTCCATCTGACTCAGACATTGTCCAATCATAATCAGCAATCTGAATAAATTCATCAATTTTTTGGTTAAGTTTTGTATATATTTCCCCTTCTGCAGCATGCCTTGCATCCTGAAAAAAAAAAAAGTGTGCAATGCTTGTCAGAATTCTAAAATATTATTAAATGCAGATAAAATGATATCCATCAACAAAACTGAAGTCTTGTGTTTCTCTTAGATTAAAAAATATTTTATTGAATTTGGTACTTTAATGTACTTTAAAAAACACATTTAATTCTGCCTTACAAATTTATCAATCCTGACACAAAGTTGATTTTTCTTTTATGAAGAAAATAATACAAGACCCTAATAATTTTGTCTTTTATGGACAGAGGTCAAGTAATCACATGTTTTTTATGCAATTATTGTCTTAAAGCTGCACATCTGGAGAATACTCATAATTTTTCATCCTCCTTTAAATATCCTGATCATCACATACAGTGATGCAGAGCACTCCCCTACTCGCTCCTACTTTGCCACACCCTGGATTCTACTCTTTGGAACAGCAAAGTCCTGCATTTAGTGAGAGCTGAGTTTACAATGCGGCCTCTGCCTCGTTTGTACAGGGGACTTCCTCAGAGATCCAACAGGACCTATGAGCAGGTGCTTGTGTGTGCGCTGCTGGAAAGTTGTACTTTTGCCAGCCTGGAGTTTAAAGATATTGAGATCTTTCTAATTTGGGCTCGACATAAAATTTTCTTAACTGATATGGAGAAATAATTCAAGTAAGACAACTGACTTAAACCAAATGGATCAGTTGCTTAAGGTTTTCAGAGGGTAAAAATAGCCTGGATACACTGAAGTAACCAAAAAGCAGATGAAACTCCCATCGCTACTTTCCTCTAGAAGAAAGCAATCCAAAAACATGGCATTTGAGAAAAGCATAAGTAAGAAATGCAAAAAGAAAAAATAAAAAATTATGAGCTTAAAGGTGTCCTCACATTGAGTGTGCCAAATTTAGAATTCAATCAGGCCCTAGGCTGAGAGGCACTTCAGGAGTAAACAAGAAAGTATGCGGCCCTGCCATAAATAAATATCAAAGTATGATTCCCTAAAAATAGCATTTTTACTGTCAAATCAACTTGAGAAAGGCTCCACTGAACAGCTCTCCAAATCCAACATGCAAGAATCTGGCAACCTGTCATCATGTCAAAGGAGTATGTGGATATCCACAATTTTGTAGACGGCAATGACTAAGAAAGTTTCAATTAAAGTCAAGTCTACATATAAAGTTTCTGATTAACAACAAAACCTCCGTTGCAACAATTTATAATGATGGGACTTGCAAATGTATCTTAGGCTTAGAGCAAAATTTCTTAAATTTTTTTTTGGTTGGGTTGGGATTTTTTTTTTTCTTTTAAATCAAAGTCATTCATGGAGTGGTCGTATCACCTTTAACAATTAAAATGATTTTCTGGTAATGGCAAGACTAGTCCTTCTGGTTTTGCCTTGCATTAAAAAAATACAGTGTAGATGTAAAAGCTCATCTCATGGAATGAGAACCTGACCAATGCTGCTAATAAAAGGAGATTTTTGACCACTCTGAAAGAATGGAGGTGACACAATTTGCCACTAGGAGATTAATTTAATAACAGTAGAACATACCAAACTCTGTGAGGGCCCAGTTGGGGAACTGTGAGCAGTTTTTCATTACAATAGAAAGGGGAAGAAAGAGGGATTAACAAGAAAAGAATTTTCCACTATAATTGGAGAACATTGCGCTAACAAGATCTCCAGGCAAGTAGACAGGAGAGAAACCACACACACAAAAAAGCCCTTCTGTTTGTCAGCATTTGTCCTGTATTTTTCCAAAGTGCAAACTCACTAAGAACAGACACAGTATTGGATCCCTCCAACAGAATTTACTTTGTAGGAGTGTTAAACATAGCTGCTAAACAGCATAAGCAAACTACAAAGAATGTAACTCAGCTTGCAAATGCATTTATTAAATTAAATTCAAGGATAAAGAATATCTCACCTCTTACTGAAATCAAAGACTATGGCTGTATTAAGTGGTTTTGAATGCACGTTTGATTGGTAAAAAGATAATTAATTACCTTTAGAGGAAAATAGCTACAGATACACAAATTCTAAGACACAACAAGCAAACTTGACACCCTAGACCAAAATTAGTAAAACTGCTGGGAGGGCAATGGTAACCAAGTATGGTTGCTAGGCCACAACCTTTCTTTTTTGCCTTATGCACTAATCCTTAGCAAAACAAGCAACAGCTAATGGGAGAATCATTAGCTATCAACTGGAAACATGAAGCGTCTTGCAGTTATTCCACCTCACCCACCTTTTAACATCTATGCCAGAGGGTATATTACAGTAGGACAGACCACATATTGCATCAAGAGATAAAATGAATTGCAGAAAACAGAACTCTCTCAATAGGATTAATTCTCTTTATCCCATAAATACAAGAAATCACTCTCCTTTGTTTCAGTGTGCATGGAAAAAATGCCAAATACCTAAAGTTCAAGTTGCAGCTGCTGTAGAATCCCTGATGACTTTTACTTTTGTTTTATGCTTAAATTACAAAAATATCCTAGAATCATTTTAGCTCAAGCACTAGTTGCTAATACTTCTTTTATACTAATACTTAGACCCTTTGAAAATACATCACAAAATAATTCTATTGTAGAATAAAAAACACAAACATTTTAGATCAAGGTAGCTGTTTTGCTTGATTCCATTCAGAAAAAGGGAGAAGTTACACAAACTGGAGCTTAATTTAGTAAAAGCTTCTGGTGAAGTTAAGCTTTAACTGTCACTTCACAACTTAATAAAAAATGCACTTGAAAGATAATATTGAGGTTTCTCATGTAGTGACATTCTAGCTCTATACTAAAAACATAAAAACCCACTGTTTAACTACTCAGTGTTCAACTGAATGCTTAAGAGTTCAGAATTATTTTAGAGACAAAGATGAGAAGACAAGCAGCTTTGCTCTCACCCTTCTTGTTTTAAAATGCTTCATTTACATAAATTTTCAGACATAGTCATATAATGGATGAGATATACCATACCTTAAAAGTAGAAAGTCCATAAAGTCTTGCAGTGTGAACAGTCAATTGTGAAATATTTGTAATGTTAGATATAAAATCCTCAAGGTATTTACAGGCTTGCTCCAAGTGTGTTGTGTTTATGATGATTTGAACAAGCTACAAGAGATAAAAATTCTTGTAAAAATCTTTTTATGTCACCTACTGTCATTTAATTTTGTAAATGGTTACTTCTTTCAGGAAGAATGCTACTAGAAATTCATTTCAGTATTTCAGGTTACCACCTATTTCCTGTTAGTTTTCAAGTTTGCTTTCAAATACCATTAAGGAGTAATAATGTAGCTTAAATACAAATTATGCCATTTCAAAAACAACGATTTCAGTGAAATCTACCTACCCAGTGAAATAAATCCAATTGATAGTTTAGAATTAAAAAAGGGAAAATAAAGGAAAATATATTGCTGATATAATACATATTAATTTGTGCCATTTGATTTTTTTAAATTTACTGCTCTTAAAAAGTCATAACACTGTCTGTAGAATGATACATTCAAGTATATCTTAAATTCCATTCCACTCTATTTTTTATAGAAAGAAACTCAACATTAGTGGTACTAACTGATAGACAGAACACATAAATCATGCTCTGCATGTAAACAAAAGTGCGAATGTCTTTGGCTTATTTCCTGCAACTCTCAGTTTATCATAAAAAACACAAAATTCTTTCATTGTCATGTCTCTCTCAAAAGGCAACCCTGGGCCCAACAGGACCCAACACTGTATTGTTCTTATGTATGTAACAGATATTGATGCTTTTTATACTTATTCTCATTTTTAATTGTTAAACAAACACTACTTGATTTTCTGTGGTGTCAATACCTGTGTATCTACATTTACCAAATTAGTTTTAGCATGGATTGTTTTAAAACCCGTAGTTTTGAATATGTGTTTCAAAACTTACCTCTGTTAAACCTATATGAGGTTTTTTAATTAGGTTCTGTAAACAACTACTTAGAGTTCTTGTAAGCAGCAAATTTGTAGATTTTCTGAGCATATCATCTATTTCTGTTGAACTGAAAAAAAATATTTTTATAATTATGCTGCATGTAGCAATACTTTGACAGCAATACTTAATAATTTAAATGTCTTCCCTGTCAAGGGTACTTTCAATGCTAAGAATTCTCTATGTGCATTTAAATTCTGGCTGCTCCAAGTTTTCTGTGGTCTAGCAGATAGAACACCTCTTTCACCTACCAAATTATCCATTAACTGCAATTCAACACTGAAACAAAATCTGTTATTTTTAGATTTTGGACATGTTTATTGACACAGATGTTAGTAAAGAGTAATTTGTGGGTTTTAATGAGTTACTAAGGAGGTCAACATGTGCTCATTAGTACGTGTAAATTATAAACAGTATCAATTAAGAATGTGTGAAAGAGAGTAATTTACATCTTTAACAGTGCAGAAATGGGTGACAAGGCCACAAATCCCTTCCAGATTTTAGATCTCTGAATTCTATTTTATCCAATTAAAACTAAGCTTTTGAAGGCCAGAAGAGGAAAGAAAATGGGTGAATTGTGAATTGTGTTTTCCCTCAGAAAAAGGGGGGGATAGGAAAGGGAATGAACATGGAGACAGCACATTTTTTTGCAGGAGAAATCATTGCTAAGGAAACTCAAAGGATTGAGTAATGAAACACAAGGAAGTAGTCAGGGATGCTAAACAATTACTTCTGAAATGGTCAGTATCAAATTATTCTTTTCAATCTTTACATGCTTTGTTAAATAAATAAATTCTCTAGATTATTCAAACTGGTCAATTCTGTTTAAGGAACCCCAGCAGTGTTTTAAACTGTTTACCCCATCAAGCTACGCTCACCGATGCACATATTGTATAGTATATACATATCCACAAATGGATAAATACATGCTACAGCATTGGGAATCATAGACTAAATATATCTGAAGAATTATACATGTAAATTATGAAACAAGCACAGCGAGCAAGTACACAAGAAAGTCTATTTTCATTTTAGTATATGTATTTTTAGGTCACCTGAAAATTACAAGGTACTTTGCAGCCACACTCCTGACAGTTCAAGCTTACCTGCGGTGAAGTGACTCTGAAAACTTAAGGCTTGCATAAATAAATTCCTTCACCTGCATATAAATCTGAGGCACTGACTGAGACATTGGAAGCTTCTTTGGAAAGGATTGCTGAGGAAATAAGAGATCATACTGATTCCAACAAGAACTTGGTACTAAACCCAACAATTAGAAAGCCATTTAACATTATCAACATTTTAATCTCACTAAACCTTTTCTGATCTCCATCAAATACAAAGCTGCACGTGTTGAGCTGACTTCTACATCTGTTTAAATAGCTTATAAGCAGAAGAGAATTTTATCGCTTTAAATTACAATAAAGTTTGGAGATTTTATGTCGTTCAAGATGCCCCCGCAGAAAGCAATTTACAAATATACATTAAAAAGCAGGTCTCAAACTGCTTTTAATCTGAATGAATAACATAGATGTAAACAGGATAAGAAGTTCAAAAATACAAACTTTTCTTTCACTAACAAAACAGTGCAAAAAAAAAAGTTTGAGAAGTTAACACTTCTGGGATTCTCAAAGTAGCTTGAGAATGCTTAGACTATTTTTTAAAGTTCACAAAACCAAGGCAGTTTGAATTATTTTCAGGAATTTGGATTAACATGTGGGAAATAGTAATATGTTTATAATAATAAAATCATGCTTCTTACTTGAATTTTAAAGCTGATACTGTATTTGGGAGAACAAAAGTGAATAAATTCACTTAAATCTACACAGACTAAATAGGTATTTCTGCACTGAACACATAATTTTTGCCATTTACAGAAAAATTATTTTTCTGTTTATGACTAATGCATGAGAAAAATAATTAACACCTGGTATCATCCATGAGTAATTCAATTTGTGTTTAGGAAAAAAGCATCCATCAACAACAGCCAAAGCTTTGTAGTAATCATACATATATGTATAGCAGATAAAACTACTTAGTAGAAAATAAAAATTTCTGCGGTTTATTAGCAAAATATGCCATGCTAAATAGTATCCAGGGTATAGTATACTTCCAATACTGTAAGGGATATCCATTCTATTTAACTTATTTTAGTACTATAATGGCTAAGTAATTTAATTTGATGGAGGAATGCACCCAGAAAGTACTCTGGAATCTCATTCAAAAATCAGCATAAAAACCTCCTTCAATTTTTCATTTTCATTGCAACACTGTATTAATGACATGCAGCTGTTACAATTGCTGGCAAATCCCTGCTGAACCACAGAATTAAAATAGCTTTTCATTTCTGCAGGTATCTGTAGCAGTGGATCTTGTACAAAACAGCTTCCCCCTACAGCAGCTACTCCCACTGTCATGTGGTTCTTAGACTTAGTGCTCCTCTATAGATTCCATCACGAGCCTCTTATTTCTTCACTGGTATTTCTAAAATCATACTTGAATAGCAAAACAGGTTAATCACCTTTCTGAGAACAGAATCTGTAGTGAAAGAATGGCTGAGGCTACAAAAGGACATCCTACTGCAGTGCTATTACAGCAGAATTATTCACAGTCCATGTTTATTTTGCCCTACATGCTCAAACACAAATATTTAAATTAAAAATGAAATACAGAAATCATTCTCTCTAACCAATCTCTATTTTACACGTATTTTTGCAATACAACAGTTATACTGAGTAATTAAACATGAGTTGCAACAAAATTTAGCTACAGACAGATTGCATTATAATTACATTAGGACTTTATCAATTAAACTCTATTATTAATTTGTTTACAAAACAATGGGTTTCATTATTCACTCAAACATCTGAGCAAATGACTCAACCTTTCATTTTTATACTTACTTATGACAAGATAATTACACACAGAGAAGGTGATTAAGCCTCTTAATAGACCTAGCTTTTCAAATTTTAATTGTTTTTTAATTATAGAAATCATTACTGTCCCTAGTGTCTTCAACTGGATTTCCACAAACTTTAATAACATAAAAGTTTCCCTTACCTTATCAAGTTCTGGATCTTGAAAAGGAAATTTGCTAATAACAATTCTGTATTCCTCTTCATTTGCTACAGGGATAGGGCTGTAGTTGTCTGCTTCAAAAATATCCCTGGTGAGTAAGTGAAGTGAAAAAAATTTGGACATGTAACTTACAGTATTTTCTGGTGTTAAAATGTGTAATTAAATATCAATTTTACCACCACACTTAGGTCTGCATCTTCAAAAATTTTTAAGAACTTTACACATCCCAAGTATTTTGATTACTTTGGAAATACTTCATATATCTTAACTCCTTACAGTATGTCTACAGTAATCATAGAGGAAAAAAATACCCAGAAGTGTTCTCATATGTGCTTAATACAGCAAAGGAACCTTACAGCAACTAATCCACTCCAGAATAAACTGTAATATACCTACTGATTAAGGAAACCTGCACTTTTCCTACACAAAAGCTGATATTCAGAGTGTCTCACTCTGGCACCAGAGCTACATATGGTCAATGGAGATGACTGAGACAGCCTCAAGCAGGATGTGGCCACCTTGTTTGGGCACCCTCTGCACTTCTGTACTAGTCAAATGTCTGTAACAGAAGCACAGAGAACTGGAGAACATTAAGTGGTCAATTTAATAGTAAGGTTTTGTGTAATAAAACATTTTATAGCAAACAATTTCTGCACATTGAGACATCACACCCTATCTGCAAGGAGGCTTTGGAGTCCAGTCTCAGGTTTCCTGGGTTTAGATTTTTTTCAATCAAATGATCCCAAGGACGTGGTGGAAAACATCCTTCATTAAAAAAACATGAAGACATAGTGGCAATGTCAGTAGTTTGTCAGGCAGATATGCATATCAGCCAACAGCAGATATTAAGACAACCTAAATCAGGAAACTAAAGCCCTCCTGCAATAACCTGGCATTATCAGATTCCTAAAGAAGAGAAACAGATGTCTCTCTCCTGCTTGTCTCTCTGATAATGTCCCTTTGGAGACCTTCCCTCTTTCCATTAACGATAGAAGCAGTACTTGATGTCTCCTCTTCTAATTAGTAGTCACATGTGATGAATATCTTAGTCCTAACCAACCTGAAATTCATACACAACACTTGAGTTCACAAATTCTTTCTGAATTACATCATAAAAACTTGAGCTCAGACAAAAACAATAAATGCAATACAAAAGGCACAACTATTCTGATATACTAACCTGAACAATCCAGACCACTTTTTAAGAAGTGTTTCATTGTATTGGTCTCTAATTTCAAATAAAAGATCAAATAGTCGGTTCACAGGAAAACCATAGCCCTAAAGGATGAAAATGAAGAGGGGATAGTTCATGAACCAATACACTTAATTCCTCTCACAACACTTGACAAGTCTGAGGTAAGACTTATATTCAATCTTATCATCTCTATAACACAAATTACAGTACTTTCAGCACACTATTACATGTTGGTTTCTTAAAATTTTACCAAAGTATTTATCCTATGCATTGGAAAATTTGCCCCATTTCTCCTTGTTTGTTAAAAACTGCAAGAATACTTTCTAATGACGCTCACTTAGTCTTTCAGCTAAAGAGTTAGTGATTACTGGAATACTGTTATTTTTTATGGTGAGAAGTAAAGTATTTTAAAAGACAAGAGCGTACACAAATTACAAAACTAACACTAATTTTGCACAGAGATGAAAAACTGATGCTTGCTAGATAGCCTAGAACACGTATGTTCAGTTCATAATAATGAAAATGAGGACCTAAGGCAAGAAATAATTTTTTTTTTTATATTACTGTGCAATTTTGGGTTTGATTTGTATATATGTTTTATGAAAACACAAACATTGCACTCACCTAAAGTTAAAATCTGACTATAAGAATTTCAGGTAAATTAGTAATACAGTATGTACCTGCAAAGTATCAGCAAATACTACAATGAGATTCTTCAGTTCCAGAACAAGGTCAGGATCACTGCAATATGACTGAAAGTGAGAAATTCTGATTTTATTAAAAGGATTTAAAATATGGGACATACCTTTTCAAAGATTGGTATCACAGGTTAAACTCTCCAGCCTTAGTGAAAAACAATTTAGACTTGTTTGTCTTCACTTAGTCCAGCTACATAAAAGTATTTGTTAAATTTCTATATAACTATCAATGGTGTAAAAGTTCAGAAAAAGTCAACTAAAATATGTGATTGAGTAAGTACTAGCATGGTGTACTGAGACTGAAAATCAACAAATTACATTTATTTTAGTGGAACATAAGCACATTTGGTGGAATCAGTGTCAGAGAGGTTCCACAGGACATTCTTTTGACTACCAAGCTTAGGTTTAACTGATGCTGCACCACCTCAGACAGTTTTTTCCAGCTGTATGGGTAAAACTTAATATAATATTTTCTAAATAATTTCAAATTTAAATTGGATGAATTGGATGATAAAAGGTCAAGACATGAAGTTATTTACTAGGTGACTGAAAATGAAATTTGATTTTCAGAGGAGTAGAGTCATACAACTAAGGCTTTCACCTCAGCTTCACTATTTGAAATACTGGATAAAATAAAAAAATTCTATTAAAATAATTTAAAGCTGCATGAGAATACAGTATTGCTTGAAGTTTTGCTCTTGACATACTTTATTAAAAGGAAGAGTATGGTTTCTTTATCTAAACATTAGTCTTCAGCAGGATGATGTTAGAGAGATTCTGATTGAATTGGGTTTGATGGGAGTTATGTATATAGAGAAGAAATAGTGACCAAGAACATGACAAGACTTTGAAGAGTTCTTTAGAGGCTACATTATTTTCAACCTTTATATTATCATATTCTTATATAGGTGTATAAATCCACATGGAGATAATTAACTAGCAAAGTATTTAGCTTTAAAAAATGCTGGATGAATATATCTCAATAATCTTCTCAAAAGAAGTAAAAAACTATGAGAACATCTCATGTACCACTAATGCTAATAAAGGTCCTATGGTAACTATGGTTGCAATCTCAACTTTTTCCCCATTTTCCCCCAGGATATATGAAATATAAAATACTTCTTGAATTAAAAATCTATTTTAATAAAAATAAAAAACAACACTGCATAAAGAAAATGCTGGTAGCAACCTTTCAAAAGGGAAAGATAAAGTTCTGGTATTTTTTCTGACAGTAAAAGTTACACCAACAGTAAACATTGAAGCAATTTATTATCAGCCAGTCTGAGTGAACAATGTGTATTCCACTGGTTTTTCACAGAGGAGTAAGAAAGAGCACCCAGCATCACTGCAGCTAAGGTAGGAATATAACTTTAGGAGACACACTTGAATGCACTGAAAAACCCAAGTGATAGAGAATTTCTCTAATACCTTTACTTCAACATAAACATAACACGACTAGAGCATTGAAGAGAGAGCTGTAAGGGTTTTGCTGCTGGAGTTTATTTTGGAAACACGGCATTTGGAATGATAATTAGGAACTATTTCCTGGTGGTGCTTTCAGTGCTGAACTATTCAATCTGATCTAATGAAGAGGTCAGTTGAGACTAATGAGGAAGGATTGCAATAATAACAGCAGATTAACTCTGCATATTCTAAACTGCTGGACTAAGAGAAGGGTTGGAAGACCCAGTGAGTTGTAAATCAGTGGAGGATTATGCAAATAGCCCATGGCTGTGGATCACAGCCTGATACTGTTGGGAAAAACAAAAGCTTGGCAGGCTCCCTCCCAAATCTGAGCAATTTTTAATCACAAGAAAAAGAAAACATGAGGTGTAATTTTTCACTCTGTTGCTATCCCAGCTTTAAATACACAGAGCTCTGAAGTAAGAGGATTTAAACTGCAATACTGATAAGGCTTCTCACTTACTGAATGTGTTCTAAGAACAGCAATGATCTTGGAAAGGGCCATGTTCCAGAGTTCATCAGTGTATGTCCTGGTTACCAATCCTTGGGTTACATGTAAAATGTGGTCTTCTACTACAAAGAAACTAGAACAAAATAATACTTAAATTATTAAGCTGTTTCTAACATTAGAGCAAATACTACCTTTCACACCCAAGCATAACCAAAACCCTCCCCACTGGAGGAGCGACACTTTGGTAGGTTTGGTGTTGTGCTTCATCCAGAATGAAGGAAAAATGTGAAAAGTTTGTTTCATGCCATCTGGAGCCCAGGCTGCTGGAGGGCCCTTGTAGGGCCTCCTGCTGGTAGGATCTGGATGCTCTTTCCTGCTCAGATCCCGAAATAACCACCCACATGATTTGTGCAGAAACTGAATCTTGCAGAAGAACGTTCTTGGACAACAGGAGAACACAGGTTGAATTAAGAATCAACACAGGCTGAATTAAGAATCAACACAGTAAAACTGAAATAAATTTTCATTTAGAAAACTTACCCTACAATTTGACTGAAGTATCTTCTATAGCCTTCTACTGTTTCATGCTTTCAATGAAAAAGAAAACAAGTTCAGGAACAAAAATAACACCAGGCATTAGCTTCAACTCAAATCAATGCAAAACTGAAAGTATTGATTACCATGCTTGACTGTGGTTGCAGAACTAATCTTGCTTGTTTCCTCCTTTGTTTTCTGTAGTAATTTTCAAATATTTCTCCATCACCCTAAAAAAAGACATAAGTAGTTCAAAAAAAGAATATTGACTCAGTGTGAAAAAGGCCCTTCTTAATTTAAAGGTAGTATTCTCTTAAACTAAGCACATATTTTGCATTTATTCTGCATGTAAGCCTCCAGCTGACACCAGCAAAGTTTTGCAAGCATGAAATACTCAGAAATTACCTTCTTCTGTAGAGAAGCCTACAGGCTGTACTGTAAATAGAAGTTTTGCTCACACGCCTACATTTTGCCAAGCAACAACATGCATTTTAAACAGTATGTCCATTTTTAAACTACAATGTTCAGAGTATATTAATATTCATAGACAAGGCATATTGCCTATTACTGTATAACTGAAACTCATTGTCTCCTAAAACATTTCTCTAGATTATTCAAGAAAGTAACTGCATTATAAAGTTGTTACAAAAATGCTTCTCTGAATGTGTGACACATCTGAACACTTAGCTGCATCAGCTTTGCCTGAGGAAAGACACACAGGAGATTTATTGAATATTTGTTTATTCTCTTTGGATTTATAAAGAGTGTGGAATTAGATTTTTTTCCTATAACGATCCTCAAAAATACAATACCTTCTGTGCCTAAGGATTATATTATGAGGAATTCAAGTGAATCCTATTCATCTCATTAAGATGACTATTCAGTAGAAACCATCTGTCCATTTGAAATCAGTGCTACATTGACTCATCTATCTACCAAACCACATGCAACTTGTATGCAAGCAAAATAAAGCAGCTTAGCATTTTTAAGGTTTGTTTTGGCTTTATGAGCCTATTATTAGGCCACTGCTATTTAGAATTCCATTACTTGGTCTTCCAAAAAGTCTCCAAATTATTACAGACATTTTATCCTACTGATCCAGCATTACCTACCTAAGCTTTACAATATATAAATTTAGTTAATAATGAATATTTAGTTAATAACAAATATTTAGAAATACTGCTAAGCTAAGAAAGCCTAAAAGAGAGACTTTGCTTAAAAACAAAAAAAATCCACTTGAAACCAAGATGTAAATTCACTAACACTGTCTGCTGCAGCAGAACTTTACACAGTATGCTCCAATTCATACAAACATAATGATCACAGATACAACCATTCACCTCCAGCCCAAACATCCAGTGCAGTTTTCAGATTGTTGACTTCTACCTCCAGCATCAAATCTCTAGCCAGTCCTGACAAAAGCTTCTCGAGTGAAAAGGACTAGCTGTTCTTCTCTTCTCAAATCCACACCACAAGTGGAGATGTAAAATATCTCATGATTATTTATAGACCACACTATACTATGCAGTCAAAATTAACAATTCAGGCATAACAACTGTTTGAACCACATGTGCTGAAGCAATCACCAGAATACACTAACAACCCTGATGATTCACTCACTGAATCAGTAAAGCCTAGGCAAGATAAACTGTAAAAAAGCAATGCATTTGTTTTGCCCGGCATCCAAAGTTACATGTTTACATTAATTACTGTTTACAGTTTCCATCAACAGAAACAATAAATCAGTTCATGTTTTGTTATAAATTTTAGGAATATTGCTAATATATCAAATCCTATTTCACACCACTTGTTTCACATTGATACAGTGTTTGTAACATGAAAAGGTAACATTAGAAGCAAAAGAGGCAGGGGTATCTTCACCAGAATTTATATATACAGCATCTCACACAATACACGGGTTAAAAAAAAACCTTTATGTATATTTCTCATAAGTTTCTAGTCTAAAGAAAGGTTACTGGCCCATAAACACGGTCTATGTTTGGTATGTATGTATCTTGCTATCACTAGGTTGGAATCACAAGCTGTGTAATATTCTGAGGCATATAAAAACTATGCTTTCTGTTTCAATATGAAGCAGCAGAGTAGAAAATTTCTGTACTGTGTGAAATTAGAGTATTTTCTACAATTTTGTAGCAGAGACAGAATTCATCAAGAACATAACACTTGCTGCAGGGTTCTAATTATAGAAATGAAAAGCCATCTGGTATCAACTCCTCTTCTTTGCCATCAACAAGTTCTCTAAACTCAAAACAAGGTAAATGAGAAGGACTCCCAAAAGTTGCTAATGCACAACTCTAGACAATGCTATCACAGCTGATTAAGGAAATTATGCTGGCAGGAAATACAGAAATCTACATCAACAACCCTTTTTGATATCATGGATCACTCCAAGTTGTTTTCTGTCTCCAGTAAATTTGAATCTGGAAAACTTTCAGTGTAAACCCAAAAAGCATATCTTTGGATCAAGGGTGATTGGAACTTCAGGATCCTTGTCAAAGTGAAAAATAGAATTATGTATTACTTTTAAATGCCATCTGTCCATTTTACTTCCTGTTCCTTTATTATACTAAAGGAAGAAGTAGCAGCTGTTGTCAACTGGTATGCTTAGTTTTACACATTCTTTTTAATGTGTTATTTCACACTGCTCTCTGTTAAAGTAAACAGTCCACTCTTTCAATAGTTCTGGCAGCCTGTCTTTCTGTTCCTCCCAACTTTTCAGTGAGATGAACAATTAATGATGGTTTTGTTTGCATTTTTTTCTTAGTAATAAAAAAAAAAAAGTTCCAGTGAAATTACATTTTAAACAGTATTTCAATATGCAAGCTTTCATGTACCACAGCTGCAAGTATTCCATAAAAAGAAGACAACCCAGCCTGAATGCTTGAAGGCAGGTGCAGCTGAGACCTGAGTAGAATAAGCAATACTTACAAGTACATCACCTATGTGTCACTGGTACTTGAATTCTATAAGTAATCTGACCTCAAAAGTAAATGAGACACAGGAAAGATAAAAAACAACAAATAATTCAGTACCATGTTTCCAAAAACTGTTTTCTTCCTTGTAAGCTTGTGCACTGAATCTCTTCTACAGAAGCTAAAATAGGCAATTGTGTCTCTGACATTGAATCCAATCTAATCTGCCTGGGCACACCCTGTCAGAATCTGCAAATTTTGCTTCCTATTTTTGCCACTACTCTAATTTCCGCAAGATTCAGACTGAATATTCCTATGTTTTGTAACATTCATCCACATATTTGGCTAACATGGAACACTTGTGGGAACTGTGAAAGTGTAGATAGCAGTATTAAGGCAAACATGCATATTTTACATACATACTTTGCATATTTTACAAATATACTTAAAACCACTTAGGTAATAAATGAATTCTGGAGTGTGCTTTACTATGCATACAAAAGCTCATGCCCTGAGTACCCACACCCATCTCAGCTGGTTCATCCAGAACTACTAACACTAGAAGCAATACATTTGCCTGTTTGGGAACTATTTATTAAGAGTATGAAGAATGTGAAAATGAATATGTAACTTCAAAAATTTAATTCTCTTTTTAAGGTCACTTTAACACATACCAGAACAGAGTAGATGTGCAAACACCTATAGACTGGAGAAAAGTCTACAAGATCTTGGGCAGTTAAAACCTGAAGAAGGAAAGGAAAAACAAGAGTATATAAACTATATAAGCATATAATCTGCAAAATGGGATACGTTACCGACAGAACTTGTCTACATAATAAAGATTCAAAAATGGCTGGCTTCTATTGGAAAACAATAAAACAATTACTCCAATCTCTCTTCCTTCTGCATTACAGTCATAAACTTTACTTGTGTTATAATGCCACACTCCTTTCTCTGTGTTTCCAGAGCTTTAAAGGTCTAAATACTCACTGTTTTATTCAATTTAGGAATATTGAGTACTTGACAGATGAAAGAGTACTTAGCTAAGCTGAGGGCATCAACACCAAAATGCAGGATTTAGCAACATCAGAATATTCCAGTGGACCGCATAATACTAACAGTGGGCAGGCAATATATGATGTAAGTTGCAACTGAATTCCAGAATAACTGGAAGTCCTGTGCAACTGAATGTCCTCAAACGTAATGCTAAAGCTAGCATTAATACAAATAATATTTTAGCAGTAATTTTTCACCCTAAAATGCTGATCTGAACTGGTACACCTTGAAGGTCTTCTGTGTATTTTTCTAACTAACCATCTAAACAAAGTGTAAAGACAGTGAATTTTGTTCACTTTGAATAAGATGAACTGATTTAGTACAAAATTACCTCCTCATCATGCTCATCCTCATCTTCAAATGTTCGCTTCAATGTGACTTCATTCTTGGATTCTAAAATCCTGTTTCTACCTAAATGCATATTCCGACCATAGTTTACGTTATTCTGCTTCTGAAGAGCAGTACTAAAGGTTTTCTGCTGCTGTGCCTGTTTTAAGAGCAGAATCAAGTAAGAGGCATGCAAATCAAATTTCAACACTGATGAGTATATGCTAGGACATGAAAAACAGATGTGTTGCAATTGAATACAATATATAACTGTATAACAATATATACACAGCAATGTATAACTACAAGGTGCAAGCACACTCTCAGCCTACACCAGTGATTTTGCCTTTAATCAGTGTGGGATGATAAATGAGTTCAAAAGTGAATCCTGCATAACTTTTCCCTAACCCCCAGAATGACATTTTAATGGCAGAAAAAAAGTTAAAAATCAATCTTTAATTTATCTGATCATAAATTGCAGAGAATCAATATTTAAATGAAAAACAGGTATCTGGGTTCCCAGATACTTTTTTTGCTGTCTTCAGTTAAGTCTAAGTGAGCAGTCAGCTACAGAAATCAAAGGCACCATATTGCCCTTACTATTGAAGGCAGCACAGCATAACCTTGCAATTAAATCTCATTTATAATAATCAATGCTGCATTTTACAAGAACCTTAGATGACAAAATGGCAACCCAACCTGAATTCTGTCAACAAGAAGTCAAATTAAAATCTTATTTGCTCTCTGAACAAATTTTAAAAGCATTAACTGCTTTGAAACTTGCCTAGTAGTAGTGCTCTCAAGTGCAGACTATTTTGTGATGGAGCAAGGCCTCCAGCTGTCTCAGTCTCCTTCTGGCTCTTACCTCAGTATGAGTAGCACTTCAGAGAGAACTAGGCTGTTATCTCAACACTTCTTTGTCTAATTCATCCAGGCCAGCTGGCCACATAGGCTGCTCTTTGTTTTGGTGCAGTAGCTGCTGAGATACAGACTGTCCAGGAGCTGACTACTCAAAGTACTTCATAATTTCTTGAAACCTGAGATATACAGCATCTCTCCTTCCTTTCTCAGGGAGGAAATTACTTCGTGTCTAGGGCAGTGATAGAAACCACACAACATGTTTGTATTTCACAGCTCTCCACCTTTACTCAGAGGTCTGTGGGATGACTGTAATCTTTGAGGGGTAACTTCAGACTAATGAAACTGAGATGTTCTGTAAACAACAGGACTGAAGTCATTCTCTTTGGCTGGCTTACCTGCTTCATGGCAGTTTCCCCAATTCTGTCAGAATGCTTTCGAATACTCTCTAAGAAGTCCTTGAGATCTGACATGGATATTTCTTTTATTTCTTCACGCAGTTTTGGAAGATTTTCCATCATTATCTGGCAAAAGCGGTATTGGCTAACTCTAGGAAGATACAGATTTTCCAGCTGCTCCATTGTTTTCAAAGCAGAATAGTATCTACAAAGAGATTAAAATAAAATTATGTAGCTTCTTATAAAAAGTTGGTAAAATAAATTTTCAAATATATATCAATATCACACATGGAATCAATATTAATTTACTCTATTATAATAAATAAATCTAATTAATTTACTCTATTCTCAGAAAAATTAACAATCAAAAGGTCATCCATATAATGCTTTCATTTGGAAAAAAACCCAGTGAAGAGTGACTCAGCCAAGTCAAACTAAGTAGATTCCTACAGTATTAATAGTTCTGATCAACAGTCAGCTATCCTGGACTATCAGTCTGCATCCTGCAGAATGGAGACACTGAAGCCATAAACATTACCTGCCCTTCTAGAATGAACTGATTAGGGGTTTTTTATCATTTGGAGTTTTTTCTGAAACACAAACTGCCAATCACCCAACACTGCACCAAACAATGAAAAAAATCTTGAAAAAGCATGTCTGCAGGTATCTGCTATCTTCAGGCATATGTGAACACAGGCACACATCTACACCCACCCTCTTTCCATCATCCTTAGTCAGAAAATACATGTATACACCTATCCTGACCAATGGTTTTTTTCCAGCAGTGTATCATATTTTGCTGTAAACCACAAACCTATTAGCTCTTCTGACAAAATACAGTCTATCCCATCCAGAAGACAACTACATTGAATCAACAAAGTACCATTATCAACAAATCTGTGATCTCAACCACAGTTTAAAGAGAGGCATAGGAACCAGGCTAAACATGAGTAGGACAGCAGCCAATTGCAGATGTGACAATAATTTCCCTTTATGTAGTATTCTTACCAGCTACCTTACTACTGGAGGGAGTTGGGAAAATGAATTTAGTTTGTCCAATTAGAACAGAATAAGGTAAACCAATGTCTTCTACCTTGGTCTTAAATGGGAAAAGCTGAGAAACACTCAGATCAGATGGAGATAACTTGCTGCTAGTTCCAACCCTTTCTTTTCACAAATATGGAGTAATATCCTTCACCCATTTTCAGCTTTTATTCCATAATTTTAATTCCTTTTCCTTCCTTAAAGTCCGACATCATCTGTTTTGAAAAATTACCAAATTATTTCGAGGGAAAAAGCTGAATAAGAGGAAAATCCCTTCAAATGAGAAAAACTAGACGTGTTCTTTATGGTTCTTTAGTTTCTAGATATTACTTTTTAAATATAGTCAGTAAACACTTTCAAAAAATGTAATTCAAGCTTCTGGTTTCCTTCAGTAGACAAGCAATAACAAATGACTAACACTAGAACCATGATTTCTTGTTCAACTCTGAAATTAAGACAGTGTTTTGAACCTTCTTAATCAAGACATTTCTAAGTTAACAACTTAGCATAGCTGGAGGATGGGAAAAATCTTCTCTTTTATTCCAGAACAGAGCTGCTTTCAGAAGACTGCAAATAAAGAGGTTTCAAGTGTAAATTAGGAGCTTTTGTTTGTTATATGCTTGGTTCATATAAAATATACATAAGGTGACGGGAATGTTGCACATAAGAAAAGGTCTGGGGGGGTTATGTGTGTGGGTTTTGTTTTCCTAAATAGAAAATGGCCACGAGTGCCACATGGTGAGACTTCTGGGGAATAAAACCATCATACCGTCAAAATCTTATAAAAGGTTTTTATTTAAATTATACAGATCAGCTTATCAGAACACTGTTAGTTCATCTGGAAGGGTTTTTGACTGCTGGCTCTAAGATCAGAATTAACATAATCCATTCTAAATCCATTCTAGAGTCCCTTACTAATTACATATATATGGAGCTCAGGACCTTGCCCTTTTAACATCTGTTCTGATAAAGCACTGAAGTCTTATTAATTTGAAGGTCATCTGCAGGTCAGGATTTAAACCAAAAAGTTTTGCATATCATTTCACAGAGTGATATATTTACATATTTAGATTTTAAAACTTTCCATAGATTTAGCTCAATAATGAAAGTTTTGACAATATTATTAGTTCCCATCATGTATTATCAATCACATAAGGTGAAGATTGCCCATTTGACTACAAATTAATTAAAGAATATCTTCAAAGTTATTTTTCATATAAATACAACATTCTTCTGTCTATTCTTCTGAGCTGATCTTGTGACAATATGCTCTTCAATGCAAAATTTGTAATTTTTTTCAAACTGAAGACACAAGTTTGAAACACCAATATGGGTCATATGATAAGACTGTGCAGAACTGATCCATTTCAACAACAGAACAAGAAAATTGTACAATGTATCTTACTAAAACTATAAAAACGGAACCTTTAATACCAGCAAGAACCAGGAAAGAAAAAAACAACTCACAACACAAAAGTAAATGGAAAAAAACCTCACAACAAAGAAACAACCACCACCCCTCAACCCCCCAAAAATTATTAGTGTTTTGCATCATCTTATTCTTTGCAAAATGCCCCAGGCACAGAAGAGTCAGGTCTGTATAGAATATAAAACATCAACACATAAAACCCCCAGAATTAAAAGAAAATTACCATTATTTTAGTATATATTAAGTATTCCCTTACGCTCTAAATTATAAAGAGAACTTTTAAGATTTTTATCACCAGAGTGTTGTTTGGAGGGAGTAAAGAGAAATACCATAACTTACTAAAAAAGCCCCATCAAGTTAAACTACAGCAGTAAAGAAATTACACAAATCAGGAGCAAGATGAACTCAAAGACTGAATTTTACTCAGAGTACTTTATTTGCACACAAGCTTATTAAGTAAAAAACCATGTAGTTGTATCTCAAAATTTCCTGCTGAAAAAACACAAGAGATAAAATCTTCATTTTATTTTAATTAAGGAAACAAACCTAGTTTACAAAGAAAAAATAGTAGTATTCTCCAATTTTAGGACTTCCCTTAGAGGAAACACTGTATATTCTTGCTTACTACATTTCCACTGAGTAAATACCTAAAACTTTGCTACCAAACACATTTAAGGAAGTTCCTTGGGATTTTTTGATAATGCTACAGAAAAATCACATTCAGAGATCCTGAAGGTGACATGTTGAAATTGCAATTGAAATCCTTTTACCACAAGTATTTATTTTGTTTTTAAATCTAGTTGCCCTACCAACTTTAAACTTAAGTTTTAAACTTTCCCAGCATACAAATTTTGTCAGTTGCGCAAATGATCGTGAACTGAGACAGAGGCACTACTAACTCTGAAACTTCTGTAAAGTAAATCAAAGGCTCAGTATTTCTGAAAATCAGATTAAAGAGCTCCTGTGTGGAAAAAACCAAGATATGTGGAATATCTTTTTTGTCTATAATGTGGTGGGAAATTTTTTAGAAAGTGAAATTATCAAACTAATAATGCTTGAGAATGGTGACAAAGAAAGCAGCTGACATTTCAGTATCAAATAACCCCATCATATTAATTCTGATGGGATTTTTTGCCAGATCCATGGTACCACTGGGAAGTGTTGATTTGCTGCTGGTAAAATCCAGCGCTTCATTCTGACACTCTTCCAAAACAATGCAGAAAAACAAAATCGAATTACCATGATTTTATCTGTTCTGATATCTTCCATACTGATATGGGTAGAACCAAATTATACAAATTATGAATTTTTCATGTTTGCATCCTTTAAGTATTAAGGTTTGTTTGGATACTTGGAAGGTTTATGCAAAGAAAGGATGCATGACTATCTCAGTGAGTTTTAGTAACCTAAATAACTAATCAACTCTGCCTTTCTAGTTAGGAAAAAAGCTTGTAACAAGGTCAAAAAACAAATCCAAGTCTTTCAGGGCAAAAAGCTCATTCTGAAACACTATACTTGTTCTTCAGTCCATCTCACAGAAGATTTGAGAAGATACAGCAACAACCTTAGCAGTTTGACTTATTGATATACTTCAATTGTATGATGGGTTTGGGTTTTTTGTAATATTTACTGGGGAAAAAGACTTGCAAAAACACCAGTTCTAACTATTCCAAATTAGACCACAACCACTTGAAGAAGCTGGGACCTGCCTCCCAAGAAACATATCAAAATCCAAACACTTAGACCATGGTAACAGCTGTATGAAATGTGTGATGACCTTATCTCTGACTTAAAATTCAAGCTCGAATTGTGTAAGTGCATAGCCCCCACTAGGCGGTTGGGAGAGCAGCAAAGAAACCACACTTCTCCTTTGTGCTTCCTCAGCTAAGACTTTAAACCCTCTGCAGCTCTTTCCAGCCAACTGGGTCTGTTTAGAGCAGATTCTGCAGTTACTTCTTCTCACTACCACAGTTCTTGTCAACTTGTGTTATCCATGGCTCAGGAGACAGATAAATAGGATACAGAGCCTTTCACCTCTAGGTCATCAGTTCAAATGTTACCCATGTTGGTAAAGGACCAAAAGTTGCTATCAATAGATGGTTTTTTGGACCTCTCTGTAAACCTCTATTTCACCTGCACAAACCAGCACGTATTCCAGATCCAAAATCCTGCATTATCTTAAAGGAGGTCTGCCACAGAAAAAGGAAATGAAATTCCAATCTTTTTTCTGTAACAACTATCCCATAAACATATATGATACCCATACTTTTGTTTTCCCTTCCTTTAAACATTAGAATTGAGAGTTTTATTCATGGTTCAAGACTGTAAGAAAATGGAATAATGAAAATATGTTCTAAAAGGCCACAAGCAGAGAAAGTCAATATGTCTTTTTATAAAAAAAGAGCAGTGAAAGCTTTGCTGCATTAACAAATCTCAATGAAGATTTATGAGAAATTATTCTTGCCTAAAATAAACAGTCCTTATTGCCTTGTTATGTCTTGGGTTGTGACTGCTACTCTGACACTTCCATGCAAAAGCTTCACAGCAAAACTAAGGAAGATCAATTTTGAATTCCTTTTTATGTGCATACATCAGCTGTCAGATCTTTGCACTGACACTATGATGTTCTTGCAGTTGCTCAATCTTTTAGTAGTGATAAAAGCCAGAATAGATGCACTCTGCTGAGCCACAAGGAAATTACCAGTTGAATTACCTGCAAGTTCCATGGAATAGCCACCTGTAGGCTGTATTATAGGGAATTGGAAAGTCACAGGCAAAATAATAACTGTAGCATAGCTAATGAAAGAGTTATCTGAGCTGCAGCAGTAGCCTGCAGCAGAGTCTAAGCCTTCTTCACTCCATGTGATTTCAAGGCATAGTACATCAAAGCTATGGCATCTCCCCTCTCCTTTAGATCTCTTTATGGTATGACAATAACATGTCCAAACCCCTCAATTCAGGAGTCCTTTGACTTTTAAGACTTCCTGTCTGGCAACAACTTCCAGGGGAAAATTGTCAGATAGAAGTCTTTAGGATTTGAAGAGTACTGATGGCTTCTTGGAAAGCACATCAACCATCAGTGGACTCTACAAAAGCACTAGCAAATACAGAGTCAAAATGCTAAAAACCATCAGCAATTTTATCTCACCTAAATGATCTTTACATGATGACATTAGGAACTACAACTTTCCCTGCAACTCTAAAACCAGGAATGCTGCTTGCCTTGCCTGACAGAGCAAGGGTAGGCAGAATACAGGCACTGAACCCAGTGTTTTCAGTATTTTCAGGACACTAAATGTAGCATTGTCCACAGAAGACCTTGCAGAGGGACGTGGTGTGGTTCAGACAGCACACTCTTCAGTCTGATCTCTGACTGGAGTAGCAAGGGGACTGTTTACATCTTTCTGCAGAGCTGCTCCAGGAACACTGCAACAACATGCTGCTACTACTACTGCTATGTGCCAGCTACTCGAAGCAGATGCTGAAGCAGTGTCCTGTTCAGAGGTAACGCCGTACAGCAGTCAAGCTGATGAGATCTACCATACTGGTTCACATATAGCAAGTTTTAATTTTAATAAGAGACACCATAGTGCCATAGCTGTAAGGTCATTCTTAAAGCTTTTGTATTTCTGCAGGAGACCTCCTGGAGAGCAAACATGCACAGGTATCATATAACACATATATCACTGTCAAAGATGCATCAGATCTGCTGCAATGTCCATAGATCTGATGTGTACAGTTCATCTGAAGCATTTTGGACATGTCTGCACACAGGCTTTAGAGCTGATTGCTCACACAGTGGCTGCCTGTTGAAGGTTTTCTGATGTCCAACAGTATGGTAGGAGGTGTTGGTTACCCAGAAACCGAAATCCAGACAAACAGTCCAAAAGTAAATCTGTATTACATAGCAGCCCTGCAGACAACTGACCGTGCACAGCTAGTTCCAAATGGAACAGCCCTGTCCAGACAGACTTGTCAGCAGGAGCTCCCTGCAGTGGTGCCAAGTGCACAAAGAGGCACCAGCAGCAACCAGGAGCCCAGAAAGGCACAGAGCGCTGGTGTGACTGAGGCGCTGTGAAAAGCAGGCAGGGATCACAGTGGCAGTGATGATGTGAAAATCATGAAGAAAAAAACAGCAGCAGTTGTATTGCTGGGGTGGTGTGTGAGGTGCAGGCAGCAGCCCCAGTGGGACAGGATACAGATAAAGCAGGGGGCAGGGGCAGCCAAGCTGCCATGGAAGGAGGGAGAACTGGGGATGCTGGGACTAGAGCAGCAGTGAGTGGCTCCCTGAGAAAATGAAAAGTAGAGACACGATAGGAAGGAGCAGCTGGTCATGCACCACTTATAAACTATTATCCTAGAAATTAATTTATAATTATAGTTTTAATTATTTTTAACAAGTCAATTTGTCAAAGAGGGAAAACCCCCAAACAACACATTATCTTCACTTCATTCCCATAGTCCCATTTAGACAAAAAGCATAGAGAAACCAGATAGGTCTAAAGAAAGGTATAAGGAGTAAAATGTCCTTTCTTCTGGTATTATGCATTTAATTTAAATATATCAGGATATATTAATCAGATATTAATATACTCTAAAAGACCTTCAGTCTCTAAGGGTCTTATTTTTCTTGCTTCTTAAAGTGCTTTAAGTAATAAAAATTTAATTTCATATTTTATAATCATAATTTCACTACATGTCATACCCATTTTTAAGTAAGCATTATTTCTCATGGCAATCAGTAAGGTCCTAGAAGTTCTTTAATACATTTTCAAATGTTCTTAAAACACAGACCAGTGTTAGGAAACAAAGACTATACATATACCAAGCTACAGACTAAGAACACTTACTTGTCTACATAAGTGTTTGCTATTCTGTCAATTTACATACAGATGTTACTTTTTTTCTCATAGAAATAAGTTTACTCACCTTTTTACACTCATCTGTTCTTTTAGTTTGCTGTACATTTCCAGCACTGCATAAAAGCAAACAGATTAACTTGTGAGTCTTATTGTGGCTTTAGTTAATAAAAGAGGAAAATATGTACTGTAAAGGGCAAAATTAGAAATAGAAAAGGATGTGCTATACTTACCTTATTTAATTCCTACTGTAGCATAAATGTGATAAACCTAGCAAAAAATATTCTAGAATGCAGCTGAGAGTATGAAAACAATAACTGAACCCTTAACAGCTTTTAAATTAAAAAGAATTAAGGTAACAAAAACCAGTCAACACTATACATATCAAGCATATTCATTCACTTACTACATGCGGCAACCTGATCTGCATTACCAGGCCATGGCCTGTCTCCATAAAAAGGCAACAGTACCACCTACTGTACTCAGAACACGTCAACAAGAAGACTTTACAAAGATTTTCAAATCCACTTTACACCAATATGACAAACAAGATAAAACCCTCATGGAGCTGTGTGCAATCCTACAATATTACCTCCCTGAAACAACATTTAGAGCCTTTTTGCTTATTTCAAAACACCTGTAGTGACACAGAGCTAAAAGTACAATGTTGAAAGAACATCGTTAGTATTTTCCCCACTATTCAAACACTAACACCCACCCCTCTCAAGCAACAAATTAATTGTTTACCATATTAAAAATATTAGCTCATTCAAAGCTGTACGTGGCTACATGGTTTGCACCATTTAAATGTCTCACTGCTTCTGACATTGTTGCAATTGCTCTGTGTCAAATATTGCAAAAGATATGGAACCTTCATGTTGACATCTTTTAAAAAACCTATTAATTTTTTCATTAACCTGGATGTTACAGGACCAGAACTTAGAAAAAATAGAAGACTTTTCCTTTTGGCTATTGAGACTTTATATAATTTGCCATCATATTTCAACGTAGGTCACTCACCCGGAAGACACAACTGTAGTTTTTCCACAACTGTTGTAATATTCCGCTGTTGAACTCTACATCGGATGATTTCCTCTGTTTGGGCTATCACCTTAAAGGTTTTTTATTTAAAAAAAGGAAATAAAATCACACTTAAATTATGCAAATAAACCTATTTTGCTACAAATATTCATAATGTCCATATAGGAAGCATCATTTTCTCACCTCTTTCCCAGCATCCTGAAGCCTTCGGTTGGTATCAGTAACTTGGACCTTAAAAATAATTTCACCTTTGTTAGACAAATATGCATATATTGCCCTGATGTGACTGCTCACCCTTGTAATCAGATCATGCTTCCTGAGAAACTTAGAACAAAGAAATGCAAATTCAAATTAACTCTACAGCTTGAACTTGAACTTTTGATCGCAAAGGGCTTTTGTTAAATTCAATTACTTATGACAGTTCTTTCTAACAGATTCTGTGGCAAACTTCTCAAATTTACTTGGGATTTTTGAACTTTCCTTGTTTCTGTAGGTCTGTCAAACAATTCAAATCATTGACCCAATTGACCACTGGTCCCTTTTTGATAACCTCAATGAGCTCTATGGGCCATTCATTGTCTGTAAGAAATGGTGATTGCATTTTATGGTAATTAAACATTCATACTTTGCTGAATGCAAACACTGGGTGGTTGATTAACATCAAACGTGGAAATCTCCAAACCACAGCAACATTTTAATGCTGCAGGTGCAGGCAAAGCTCAACCTCAGATTTTCCCACATAGTAAGTGACTCATTAGGTCATCATAATAAGGAAGCACATTCTAGTTTATTAAAAATCTCATTAATTTCTGAACAAAGATGCTCAATGACCTCATTGATGCTGTATTTGGTCTCTTGTTATCTGAATATCCTTTATATAATGGTCTTCTAATCATAACCTCTGATGAACTATGCTCATTCTGTCTGGTGTGCATATTTTGCTCTCAAAAGTGTAAGGAGAGCTAAAAGGGACGGATCTCATAATTCACTATTCTGCATTCTGATCTGTGAGGAAATCTTGGTTCTCATATCTCATGAAAAGTACTAACATCACCTACTCTGCTGCTCATTATAAAGTAAAGAACAGGGTTTTTTTCCATGCATAATTGTGGCATTTTTAGTTTTCTAATAAGGACTTTCGATTCTTCTAAGGTCTGACATATAAAAACATGATTAAGAAAAGACTTTTTTAAGAAATACTGTGTTTATAATTTGCTGTCCTTCACCTTCTGAGAAAGCCTTTATAAAAAGGCAAAATAATTTGGTAGCATTTTCTGAAAACATAGATTAAAAAATCAAAATGAGATCTAATAAAATATTCAGCTTTATAAATATAAATTACTGTATCAGGCAACATGGCTCTAATCACAAATCCTGATCAATTCACTAGTAAAAATTTGCTGCAAACATCAGAGTGCATGTGATAAACACTAAATTAATCTTCAGTAGAAGAGTCCAGTTCCTTCTTTTAGATTCAAAGACAATGATATATGAAACTCTGAAAAACTTGTTCCTTACCTTTAGCTTTTCTGCATCAGCCCTAACTTTAAGAAGTTCTGTAATAGCATCCACAAAGCCCTGATGGTGAAAATTGCACATCTTTTCTATCTCCCTGTCATGGTTACGTATGCAGGCATCAAGCTTTTCCATAAACTTCTGATGTGCATTTGGTTGGTCATCATATACAGACCTATTAAATACAAATAAGAAAATAAAAGTTTACTTTTTTCACCAGTTGAAAGTAGCATGTATGCAACCATCTTTATTGAAACCTATCTCTCTTAACAAGAAAATAAAAACAAGCAAACTTGATGTTAGTGGCATCCTTTGGTGGATCCACTCCATCAAAATCAGCATTAAAGAAAAGATGGCACAAAACTGAGAACTGATGGCACAAAACCCAGCCCTTATGGCATTAATCCATGTGCTTAACCAGTTACATCATGGTTGACCTGAGCCTCACTGGTCTGTTATTTATGCCCTAATGCTCAAATATGGGTACAAAAGAATCAGTTTCTCCAACCACCTCAAATAGCATGGATCGCTTTTCCATCAAATTCCACTCTTTGCTAAATATAAAGAAGTGCAAACATACAAATTTGCTTTCCTGCTATTCCTAACAGCAGAGTTATCCAACTCAATCAGGCTTGGGTGCCTGCAGCCAGAATGACCGGAGCATTGCGTGGGACCCTGGCAAAGGCAACTCCCAAGGCTCCATCCATCCCCAACAGCTCCCAAGGCAAAACCATGATGTGCACACACCTAAAGCTGCCTCCTCCACAGAACCTAACTGCTGGAAGGGCTAGAATCAGGTCTTCTGGCTTACTTTACTAATTCTCAAATAATTCACTTAGAACTCCAGCAGGAAACATGACTTGGGAGAAATTACTGGTGCAGTTTGTTAAGCAGCATCAGAAACAGAAATCTGCATGGAAAAATGCTCGAGCATGAGAAGGGGCAAAGGAGGCAGAGGGAAATTTAAGGCTTTAGACTTTGGCAGAGTAAGCAAGAGAAAAGGCTTTATATAGAACTGTACCAAAATCAAAGGTATGGAGTCTCCCAACAAAGGCTAGGTATAGACAGTTCCAAAAATTGATTAATAATTTGACACAGCAACAACAGCAAAGACTGGTAGTTTTGAAGTAGCTTTTCAGATAGAATGAGAGCAGAAATATGAGCAGGATTTAATCATACATATACAAACACATTTGTACTGCAAACTACAAGTGTTTAAAAAAAGTTATTAAAAATCTTTAAATTGCTTTTTTAGCCTCTAATTTCCTTTCAAAATTATAAAGTCTTCTCCAGATATTTACAAGGAGAAGTTGATTAAGAAAAAAATAAAAATTCAAAAATATTCACGTGAGGAAAAGAAAAGGCTGAAATTCCAAGTGTTTCAATGTTACTTGCAGAAGTACAGTCCTAAGTTCAAGACCCAGGCAACCATGAGTCAAAGCCTCTAAAACCCTTAAGTAGTAAGAAACTACTTCCCTCCTAGTCTTCTTGGAGAAGTGTGGTTGCCCATATTCTTCAAGGTTCTCTTTTCTAACCAGACATCTGGACTTTGCTGAGATCTGAGCTCATCATCAGCACAACAAACCTATAGCTGAATGCCTGACAGGAACACAACCTTTCAAAGTAGAAAACTAGCAGAAGAGATTGAAAAGACTCTTGTTATAAGATTCTTTATACTTTCTGAGTTCCTTTTCACCTTGTACAATATATTCAGAGAAGCAACTGAACTTAAGTGACAGAAGAAAGGCAATATGCTGTCCTACATGTTGAAGGAAGAAAGTCAATTCCTTATACTCAGCTTGTTATAGATACTTATTCAGGGGAAAAATCTACCAAATAAAATTTTCCAAGAATACCCCCTTATGATGGGAAAATAAGGCTATGGTACTGAAAGCAGGCTCTTTCTTCCAAAGTGCACCAGAGGAAAAATAAGATTGTTCACCCATCAAGTTTATCCTTCACTGTTTCTACCACCACAGTTTGAAATGACAGCTGGAAGGAGCAAATGTGTGCCCAGAAGTGTCTCCTCCTGAGGCTCCTGCCGGACTGCCTGAAAGGGCTCCCTCAAGGCTGCCCAGGATGAGCTTTAAAGGGCTCTGGTGGATGGTCAAAAGTGACCTGCATCACCAGGGGGAAAAAAATACCCACATGCAGAACTCAGTGCTGGCTGGAGGGAGAAGCAGCATCCTGGCCTGGGAGGAAAGAAAGGTACAAGACACAGTGGGCACTGAGTGAGGCTTCCTCAGGCAGCCTGATGCTCTGCGTGAGAATACACAGGGACAAGCATGTGGGCCATAGCACTGTCACCTGGACAGAAATGGGGAAGGGATGAGAAAAAGGTTCAATGACTGATGTGCTAGCACTCCAAAATACCCATTACAGCTATGTGAGTGCTGTTCCATTAAGAAAAGGGTCAGAGATGCTGGAAGCTACAGGGTGGACACAGAGGGGCATCCAACTGTCTTCAGAGCTCTCGGAGAAGAAAAAAAGATCAGGAGGACCAGATGATCAAAGTATCTTCACAGATATCTGGCAAGCATTAGCCTCCTCAAATTGGGCTGGACTCACTACCTATACTGCACTGTATGCTAAAGAAAAAAACAAAACAAACCAAAACAAAAAAACCTTCAAAGAAAAAGAAATTCAAATTATTACTGCTTCTTTAGCCTTTTGTTTAAGGGTGGAAGAAGCCTCCAAATTTAGGTCTCCTTCCAGTGTTCTCAAAGAGAAGTGAGAAAGAAGCATCATTATCACAAAGACAGGGGACTTGTATCTATCACTATGTGCCCAAACTGTAAATTGTGTTATGTAAGCATAAATGAAAGCAGCAGTAAAACTCAGTAAAGAAAATATAATTAAAATGAGAATGAGACTACAAAAAGATGGTACAAGAGGAACCACCAAACTTTCTTTGATGGTAGCAATGCACTGTGGTTTTGGACTTAGCTACTGCCTGATGATTTGGGGGTATCCAATCGCTGCCTTGATAACTTTTTATCCATTTCACATCTGTGCCAAGACTTTCAGACATATTTTCACAATACTGACAAAAGGAAATCCTCTGCAATCAGAAGATTTCTCTTTAAAATGTTATCAAAAAATTCCAGAAAACGCAGCCAGAAGTTCTGGAAGTACATACAATGTAGCACAGGCAACACAGTTTCCACTGTTATAAATATATGTACTGATTATGTTTTCCTCAATATTAAGGCCACTTATGCTTAAATTTAATTATAATAAAGTACTGGTTTTTAATCTCAGGGGTAGTAACACAATATTTAATTGAAAATAATACAGGGAATAAATGTTCAAAATAAGGGGGAAGAAAGCAATACTGTGCACCTCCCAATACCTTAATCACAAGGTTACCCTACCTTCTTAAAATAATAGTTACTATTTTGTCTTGTACATTGTACCCTTTTCTGTAAGGGTACTAATAAAATTGTGACCTGTGATTTAAACCAGTACTTTGTCAGACCTCCCTAAAATGCACTAGTAGTATAAATTCCATATTAATTCCATACGTAAACAGCTCCATCTTGTGGGAACAACAAATCAACGCTCATCAGCACGAGACAGAACTGCTCGCCTTTACAGAAATAAATCACCAGTGTATTTTTAAAAAACTCACACTTCATATCACAACTTTCTCATCTAGGTGAGAAGATGAATAAACAGGTTTATTGACTCCCTGAGGACACTGTCCTCTGAGGACACTTCACACATGCAGTTTCAGAGGCTTCAGAACAATATCTGGCCTTTTTGAAAATCTAAGTGTACACTGGAGAGCCAGGCCATCTTTGGCCACAGACAGAAATTAGGCTTTTTCTCAAACCTGCAAACACAACTCAGACAATACACACCTGATTTACATTTTAGGGAACACCACACATCATACTTCATTTCTGATACTGAAACTCATTTTCCATACATACACTTATTTCAAAGATTACCTACAGCCATATAAATAAAGTAATTTATACCTCTTAATAATTATCTGAAAGTGTACATTTCAACAGATTATGACACTGCAGGAGATGCTGATAACAATTCTCCACTTTTGAGAGCTAAATTAGCAAGCAGACAAATCACCAATACTGCAATATCTTGGAGAGACATGAAATCCTAAAAGCATCCTAGAGATAACTCTTTAAAATTACAAGACAAAATTAACTGAATTTACAGCACACACAGAGTTCTGCTGGAAAGCAAGTGAGGAAGCAGTAACCCTTCCAGCTCCATTTCTTCAGGAGATGACAATTACATGCAATTATGTCTACCCTAAAAATCTCTCTCTCACTATAAATTGTTTCACATCCAGCAGTAGCAAGTGTCAATCTAGGATACCAAAGGAATTTCTACATGTGTAATACACAGTTCTTTCAGTTTTTGTTTACATTTATACACCTCTGAATGAAGAGCCCCAAGGATCCTCTTCAGCTTTATGGGCCCCTGAAGTGGATGCTGATGGTCTGAAATACAGCACAAATTTGAACTGTGTCAAACTGAAAGACATTATTATTTTTTATTAAAACAGCTTTCAACCTCTGATCTGCACAACTACAGACTACTAGTGTTGATTCATATCATGAAACTTCGACAGGTAAGTTTTTTTCTTGGTATGAGTCTTCAGACTGGATAAAAAAAAAAAGAGAAGATCACTAATGCTGGAGACAGAAGTTTATGTTTGATTTTGGCACCCAAAAAACCCAAACCAACACAACATTATCAATTTTCAAGCTGGAATGAGAGAGCTTTAACTTGAGTGACTACTTCACCACCACTACAGCAAATCAGTGATAGGACAGGTACTGGTTTCTCTCCTCAGCAACAGGGCAAGCAGGGAACTCAGGAAGAACAGAAGCAGAGCTGAGCAACTTTCCTGGTAATGTGCAGATATCTGTCTATGTTCCCAGAAATCTGTATATAAACTGAGACTTTTTTTGGTTTTTTTTTTTTAACTCATTCCAACAATTGGATGAGTCATATTAATGCCTGTCTAGGTAAAAAGAAGATAGTGTAGAAAGTACTTGAAAAAGGCAAAAAAATAAAGCAGGAGCAGTCAGAGAGTCACCTAAAGGAGAAAAATGTCTGAGTTCACTGGATACATTTTATTGCAATAGGGATATTTTTATCTTGATCTTTCTTACCAAGCAGACTGAAGGGAGAACAACAAGCATAAACAGATTTGAATTCAGGTCTCAAGAAATTATGAAGGAGGATTTGCAGATATACAACCATTTTCCAATTGAAAACAATAAAATAAGTTTACTTTATACTGTAAAAAACTTTCCTAAAACTTTTACTTTCAAAACTGAAACACAATATGAAAAACATGTATTTAATAAGTCTTATTCACGACTTTTGTGTTTACATGCAAAAATATACTGAAGCACCAGAGGGCACCATCCTATGCACAAAAATACCAACAGTTAAGTAATCAAAAAATCTCCAGAGAACTAAAACTTAACATGCCAAGAATTCCACACAACCTTTATAAAAAATAGTATTCAAAATAAATTGTCCTGAAATCATCTATTCCATAATGACAACTCCATACATACATATTATCACTCTAAGTGAGCATCATAAATGTCTTCACAAATGGTTACAGGCTCCCTTCAAAATCATATTTCTGCTATAATTTCATACAAATATTTCTGTGCATGCAATCAGGATAGATGTCCTTAAATGCCTGAGTGCAGGCAGGAGTAAAAGAGGACGAGAATTTCAGCAATGAGGAGGGAAATAAAAAGTCAGAAGCAAAAAAAAAACAAAACTTGTATAAGCCCAAAACTTAATTTAATACATTGGCTGGACTACTGGAAGGGCAGACAATGGAAGTGCATATAGACTATTAACTGCAAAAGAAGAGGAGCCCAAAATCATTTTTGGAAGTTCACCAAATATCCCAAATTTGCTTTTTCCCCTCCTCATCTCCAGTCTAGCTCCACATCTATGGCCTCTAGACATGAAAATTACAATAACCAGACCTAAGTAAAACTTCTACTGTAGTCTTCTTGTTTTAGCATAGAAAAATAGATTTCAAGAATAATCAGAATGGGAACTAAATTAATTTTGTCTCATATCTATAGCAATAGCTGTAACTTTTCAAAGGAGAGAACTACTACTCAGGAACCCAGGCTTCAGGCCAAAAAAAATGAACTTGAAGAGTTTATTTTATTAAAAATAAAATCTCCATACTTTCATAAGAAAATAGTAATTCAAAAGATAATATGAATTCCTGGTTGGTGAAAACTCTCTCACTTAAAAATCATTACTAGAACAGTCTACTAGATAAAGAAAAAATAATATTTAATAAATCCCACTGGAATTTTTAAAAAATTAATATTTCTTAAAGGTTCTGGGATTATTTTGTGTGTTCTTTTAAATGAGCAATGATTCAATTTTTAATTGCAATCCATATTCAGGAAAGACAAACCTGAGCTTATGGAGCATTACTGTAAACTTTTTGAGAGAACAATTCTTCTAGCAATCATTTATAATAGGTTCTAGCAGCAGCAGAGACTTTTAAAACAGATCATGTATTTTAAAATAGCCAAAAAAACATGTTAGAAAAAAAAGAAAAAAACAACAATCTTTTTACAGGACAAAGAAACTTTTTATTAATGACCTGGCGCCTTTCACCATTTTCACACCTCCCCCAAACCATCCTGTTCTGTCCCATTTCTAGGATGAATTGCAGGTTTCCCCACCCCTGCCTATATTGCCACAAAGTCTTTCATTTCCTGATTGCACAAGACATATGAAGCAATTAAAAACTGTATGTACACATTCCTTTCAGGATACTGATAACCACTCAGTAAGTGCCAATCAGTTACAGCTCCATGAATGCCGTGACAATGACAGGAATTACACATATCTGTACAACAGTTGTATGAGTTTGACATGGAATGCAAGTCTGACCATGCAACTTCTGACCTTCAACAGAAGCAAGAGAAAAAGTTTCATTCGTAGAGCTTCATATTAAGCAACACGAGGGGAAATAATTATAATTACTTGGATCAATTAAATGAAGGCACAAAAAAAAAATCCACCCAAACATGCACTTTTTATTTAATTTTTCGAAGTAATATTTTCAACAAAACACACACACAAATGTACCAACTCTCAAATGAAGAAACTGTGCTAATGGATAATCATGATTTTAGAATTCATGTCTTGCTACCAAAGCCAATTTTGTCCTGATGCTAGAGATGCTCCCAACTAATTCCCATAGACATATTGCAAGAAGTAACCCCCTAGATGTTCTCCCTATTTCTCTTTTCATTGAAATAAAATCCCAAAATGAAACAACACTAAGCTATACTAAATAAAGTTTAAAAACAAAGTAATATTTACAATTCAAATATACATTATGAGTTCAGTGGGATCAGTGCAAGCAGAAAACACTGACACTGCAAATTAAGATTCTGCTCTTAAAACAGCCCTGTCACACTGTGACTATAACTATGGCATCCCTAACCATGATACTGTATCACACACTCCATTTGAGCTGCAATTTCACAGGAAACATTGCAGAAGCTTCCTTTGTCCTACAATATACAAAGATATTTTCTGTTTACAGAAGCTGCAAACTTTGTAGGGATTTTTCCATGGAGTAATTTCATATAGGTGGTTGCATACACCCTAAAAAGCTTTATAAAATAATGTCCAGGTGTTTCCTGTAATTCAATTGCAGTTATGGTAATAAGCACATTTCTTAAAAGCTAAGCAGCCTTTCAGTGCCAGATGCTACCTATGTTCCAGTTCTGCCATTCTTACTCATAATTACATCTCACCACTCTATTTAAAATATCACATTACCTGCCAGAACAACACAGAACTCAGCTACGGCCTATTCAGAGAAAAGATTTTATTAATCTTAGTTTAGCTGTTATGCTTTGCTTGCCTGGTTTTCCTGGATGTGCAATTTCTGTCAATTGTTCTCACTAATAGTATCCTGTTTCTATGAGCAGGAAAGGGCGGAGTACAGTTTGTAAGTTACCATTACTTCCTATAAGCAGGGTGCTTATTCTGTAGTAGCAGCACTAGAGCATTCATTGTTCATGCTGGATAAGCAATGCATCACGCTGATGGCTGTTAATGGACATCCTCTGCAGCCAAACACCAACTGATAATCAGCACACCCAGATTTGCAATAGACTTCCTCCTTCCTGTTTTTACACTGCTGACCAAGGAGATGCCTCTTCCTGCTGAGCCTTTGTGCAACTTACTGATGTATGAAGTAAGAAACTGAAAAACAAGTGCTGTGCTACCGCTTTTTTTCCTAATTTTGTGTTGTAATAGTAGATAAAAAGGCAGCAAAGGAAACGGCAGCTTTGCTCGCTTTGGTGCTGGCTATCGCCACGGAATGAGGTGCCAAGTTTGGCCATCTGTTCCATACACCTACATGGATACAAGGGGATGTAGCTGGAACCTGTGTTATTTCATAGAATATAAAGTAGGAAAGTGAAGTCTGGATAGTAATATTTTTATCTTCCTTTAATACTTCCAGAGACTTTTGTTACATAAATTGTTATCTTTTAGGAGCAATGGATTAATCTGTAAACCAAACTGTGAGCTTCCAAGTTCTTTTAAAAAATTTAATGAGATTTCTATTACACATGTACAAGAAATAATTAGGCCTCTATTACAACCTCTAGGTAATCTGTCAACTTTATCTAGAGCACTTGAGACATAATCTTTAAGATAAATACACACCAATTTTTTTTAAGAAAATTAATTTCATATTTCAACAATCTCATATGTCTGTTCCCAAGACATATGAAATAGAACAGAATATTTAATGTCAGAAATGTGTAGGTTACTTATTTCAATAGGCTTTGAATATTGACACTATACAGATGTAAATACATTATTTCAGAAATTTAAGAAGTTCCAGATAAAATAAAATACCCAGTAATTAAAAAGGTTCAAAACCAATTGGATTAAGAATGTATTCTATTATATACAAACCAGACAATCCTATCCTGCATCACACTCCTCTTCAAACATATAACCAAAACATGTACTTTACAAAGATTTTATATTATTCACTTTTTTTAACTTTATGAGCTCACATAGCCTATATATAAAAAAATCATCATGTATTTAATTCATGTAAAACAACAGCCTGTGCTGTATATTCTTTGCATATCTCCAAGGATCACTGAAGAAAGGAAAACATGACTTCTAAAAAAAGTCTGTTTTCAATTCAGAAGCTGAACTGAAACTCAGTGTTTCTCTCAGTTAGGAAGCCATTAAGAGTGTTGATGCAACTGACTAACTCCAATTCTCTACCTGCTTGATGAACAAAGAAAATCTGCTCATTTCTTTGCAGCTTCTTAAGTTTATGAAACATACCAGAACAAATATAAAGTATAAAACAGTATCTGCTATGTTGCTTTTATATTGAAATTAACTGAAAACAAAACTTGTAAGAAAACATTGCTTCTATGAACAAAATGGGGTAAAAATCCTTCAAAGCCACTCTATGCCTAAGGATGTGTGCAAACTGGGAAAGTCCCAAAACTCGATAGGTTAAACATTTCCTTTTGAAGCTGAAATGTCTCAAAAGTATTCCCCAGGTACATATATGACAGTATATGCTTTATTAATTTTGTATTACTCTGATTCCCAGGAGAATTGCAAGTTACACTCACTGCAATTTTGCAAGCAAATTATTTTCCCTGAGACACAGTGAAAATCCCATTCACAGTATTAGAACTGAACACTTTTCTCATGCTATATAAATAAAAAAAAAGTCCCCAGTGTCTTTTAGGTCCTCTCTGTCCAATCCCACGTCTTTCCATCAAGGCTGATGCACTCTAAAATCTGTTTCCTTCCTTCTTAATACCTCTGTCAGTGATTAAGTTCCCTACTAGTTTGCTATTACTGGCAAAGGTTGAGATGCGGGAAGGGTTTCAGCCAGGCTCCAGGAGAGATCATTAACTCCTTCCTGCACAGGAAGGACCCAGTTTTTCAGGAGTACAGATAGTTCTGTACTAGACATGTACAAGATGAGGAAAAGCTGCATTGTTGAAAGTACTTCATCAAGCTGAGCCTCAAATTGAACTGTTATTGTTATACCAAGCTCTGTGATGACAGGGATTAGGTTTGGGCATTTCAAACATCACCAGAAAATAGCCAGAAAGACCAGCCACAGCTGGATTTTACAACTAGCCACAGCAAGCCCTTCAGAAAGATAAAATCTCATGTGATTACCTGATGCTGATGCAAAGCTAGGACTGTATTTCTGAATGAGTTAGTACTTAATAGTTTACTACAACCCATAAAAATAGTTTCCTATTTGCAAATCCTTTTCTGGCATTATCTTAAAAGCATTATTCAAGACATATTAATCCTCTTCAATTTGAATGAGCTCATTTTAGTAGTATAATACATAAAGGCAACATGACAACATCTGCAAATACACCAGCACTTAGCAGTCAAAACCAGACTTATATTTAACTGAATTATGCTACAACTCCTCAGGTAGATATCAATGGTTCAGATACACACAAAGAAAGCTGAAGCACAGGCTATGCTGTTGGCTTTCCAAAAAGATTCACAAGGAAGTAAGCACCCATGTGACTGGCATTTGTGAAGGATGTAAAATTATGCACTTCCTATGCACATGGCAGTCCAAAATCTGGGTCACCAAACATTGAATAAAATTAGCTTGACAAACAAGTCAATGAAGAGATGACAGGAATAAGAACTGGCTTTTCTGATTTTAACTGAGGTAAGAGTGCACAAGCATAAGCCATTCATATGAAAAGAAGGCTGAATGTAAATGAAACAACGACACAAACTGCATAAAACATCTATTAAGTACATTATTATGATGATGATGTATCAGATAATTCCTCTATTTTAAAAGCTTTAATGTATTTTTGAAATTTGTTTCCTAAACACAGGGACAAGCTCTTTGGCAATGCCTGTGAAATTGGAGAGAGCTGTTTCAGAACAATTCACACAGGTTACTACCTAGGTTAAAGCTTCACTTGGCAGTTGCCCATTTGGAAAACACTGCAAGAACTGAGTCAGAAGCTGATGTGTGAACAGCTAAAAGATCAAGATAACCTGATTTGCAAACACATATTTCATGACAAACTTAATCAGCATTGAACCTAAAGATTTTTTCAAAACAAAAAAAAATTGCAGTGCAGATATGATTGCGAACAGTTTCAGGCTTTATAAAAACTTGGAAAGTAATATGTTGAAACTTGCAGCAATGCAAGTGATTCCTTATAAAACACTTTTGCTACCAATGGCAAATTTGACCAGGCTACAGAAAAATCAGAACTGCAGTTCTGCTGCTGTATGCCAGATTAATCAGTCTACAGCACACACTCTTCAAATGCCCTTTTGACTCCATATAATGGACTAGGCAATAAAAAAATAATTGCTCCTTCATAGCAATATACATCACATAGACAGTTGCTTTATGTGACTGTTGTCTTTCAATTTAAATACTTGGAATACCATCAAATCCTACACCAAGTGACAAAATCTGCAACTGACACTACAAGCAATCCTCTATCTTTTTAGGATACACTGGTTCACAGCAAGCAGGTCATTCTCCTTACTCCACAACAATCCACTTAAAAAGTAGAAATTAGCTATTATTATAAACTGATAGATAAATATATGTGCTAGTTTGGGCTGGGATAGAGTTAATTTTCTTCACAGTGGCTGGTGTGGGGCTGTGTTTTGGATTTGTGCTGCACACAGGGCTGATAATACAGACATGTTGTTGTCATTGCTGAGCAGGGCTCACACAGAGCCAAGGCCTTTTCGTGCTGCTGCGCTGGCCAGGAGGCTGGGGGGAGACACAGCCAGGACAGGTGACCCCAACTGACCAAAGGGCTGCTCCAGAGCAGATGGCATCATGCTCAGTACATAAACTGGGGGAACAAGGAGGAAGGGAGGAGACACTGGGAGTGATGACATTTGGCCACAATAATCCCCTGCAGTGCTACAGGCTGGGACAGAATGGCTGGACAGTGCCCAGGCAGAAAGGGACCTGGGGGTCAACAGCCAAGTGAACATGAGCCAGAGTGTGCTCTGGCAGCCGAGAAGGCCAAAGGCATCCTGGCCTGTATCAGGAACAGTGTGGCCAGCAGGAGCAGGGAGGTCATCCTTCCCCTGCACTTGGCACTGCTGAGGCCACACCTTGAGTGCTGTGTCCAGCTCTGGCCCCTCAGTTTGGGAAGGACATTGAGATGCTGGAGTGCATCCAGAGGAGGGAATGAGGCTGGAGAGGGGCTGGGAACACAAACCTTGAGAGGAACCACTGAGGGAGCTGGGGGTGTTTAGCCTGGACAAAACGAGGCTCAGGGGAGACTTTATCACTCTCTACAACTCCCTGAAAGGGGCTGTAGTCAGCTGGGGGTTGGTCTCTTTCTCCAGGCAGCAACTGACAGAACCAGAGGACACAGCCTTAAGCTGCACCAGGGGAAGTTTAGGTTAGAGATCAGGAAAGAATTCACCACTGAACGAGTGACTGGGCACTGGAATCATCTGTCCAGAGAGGTGGGGGAGTCATTGTCCCTGGATGTGTTTAAAAAAGAGACTGGATGTGGCACTCAGTGCCATGGTTTAGTTAATGAGGTGGTGCCAGGTCATAGGTTGGACTCAATGATCTCAAAGGTCTTTTCCAACCTAGTTCATTCTGTGATTCTGTGTTCCAGAGTAACCACTACTTGTGATGGGGTCCTGCTCTCATGGACATGAATGAACACCTGCCTCCTCATGGGATGCAGTGAATTCAGTCCTTGCTTTGCTTGTGTGTGCAGCCTTTGCTTCTCCTAGTAAACTGTTTTTATCCCAGCCCACAAGTTTTCCAGCTTCTATCCTTCTGATTTTCTCCCCCATACTGCAGGTGGAGGAGTGAATGAGCAGCTAGATGGGTTTGGCTGCTGGCTGGGGTTAAACCACAACCGTATACATGAAAGTACAGCCCTGATCCAAAAGAGACCACAGCTATCACACAAGGATTTTCCAGTTCTTTGGAGCTACTTTGTAACTTCTGTCTGAAAGGGAACCAGGAATGAAACGCATTAACTTGAAAATTAAGAAGGGCTTGAAGACAGACCATTAATAAAGATAGGGTCTACTGATTTTCAAACCAATAGCTTACAATTCTGTAAAAGATTACCATACCATTTGAAATCAAAATATATGATCAAACCATTAAAATTCTCATCTAAACCACTGGCTGATGATCTCATAGTATTCTTACGTCTGGTCTATATTTAAAACAAGACTAAGCTATAGACAAAAATGCTATTTGCTGGCTCATGCTCCAAAACCAAAATAATGAAAACACTGGAAAATTACTTTAGACAATCCCACCAGACAAGTAAGACCACAGGAGAAAAATGAAGGCAACCACATTTTGTTACTGGATAACCACATCATAAATCCCAACAGACCATAGGCAGAAAAAGTATTTCCCTGCCTGCAATTGTGTTAATGCCGTAAAATCTTCCCACATTTTCAGATTTCATTCATACTGCCTATGTTACCACTTACTAACTGTGGTGCTGAAGACACAGAACCACATACCTAAATCACACCTGCTGGTAACTTTCAGTAAAACTGAAGTTACATAACATTTAGGCACTTCGCTCATTTTGCTTTGGACAGGCTCCCTCAATGAATTCAAGAATATCTCCAAAATACAAATTACAGACCCCAGTCTGGGCAAAGCACCTGCAGTTTCAAAGTGTACCACAACCCAGTAAAAGCAGCAGAATTAGACTCTCACTCCATATCTCTAACTCTGAATTTTCTTAGGACCTTGATCAGTAAAGGACAAAATTGCTCATTTTTCTAATGTTGCCTTACTAAAGTGTAGCTTTCACTTTCTCTTTTCTGTAACATAAGGACAGAAGCTCAGAATGAACAGCTATCAATTTAACACTTCAGCCAAACTCATTTATGATGTCCAACCTCCAAACTCTGCTTAATCTAAATGAGAAAAATGCAGCACTATACAGAAATGATTCTGCTTTGCAATCTCAGCTCTCGGCTGCTTTTACCAGTGCAATGCAGTGGTACTAGGGGAAGGTGACTGCAGCATACTGCAGCATCAGGCAGAAATGCATCAACTGAATGGTGCTTGTGGCTGTGATTTGTTCAGCCAGAGACAACAGGACAGAGAAATGTCTTTGCAGGAGGCTCTCTGAGAACTTTCAAAGATGTTTCATGGGCAGCACAACTTAGAGCAGCCTACAAGATGCTCTAACATCTACCAGGCAACGGCTTCGTGATGACAGATTTCAGGAAGAGACAATTGAATTAAAAGCAATTTTACACTGACTTTTGAGGAGCACTTTGCAAGCTGTGATTGTCAGTTAAAGCTACAGAGCTACAGAGTACATTCTGTTTATAGATAAATACATCAACAGACACAGCACCTCCTTATCAACTTCACCTTAGCAACAGAATTTCCATTATCAAATCCCCCACAGTTTTTTATATTTAATTTTACTTTTGTATTTTTGTTCAGTTAACAGTTTGTGGGCATGGAGGTACTCCCCTGACAGGCTGTGTATGGGAACCACAGAACACCGCAGACTTAGTGACGCAAAGCTCACAACACCAAGTGCTTAGAGAAAGTCTACCATATGCTTATGAAATATTTCGCCAAGCTAGCGTTTAAGAGTTAATTCATTTATTTTAAAAAAAAAAAAGCTTTAAAATACTACACACTACTACAGACTCAAAGAAACTCATATCTATAGTACACAGGGCACTGGCAGAACAACTTCTACTCTGTCGAGTTCCACTTTGACCTTTTTCAACCAACCATAAACTAACCATCAAATAAAGTCAATTATTTTCTTCTGAAAAGAATCTGTCTTACTAGCTACCACAGCATGTCCAACTGACTATTCAAGAAGTGTTAAAACACAGAGTTCAGTGAGGCCCTTAAGTTTTTTGTTATTAAATTTCTAATTTTTCTGTTGTTGTTGAGAGGATTACAGGAATTGCTTTTCTTTCTCTTTGTCTTCTTCCACTTCCTTTCTAAAGATTAGAAATAAGATAGCTCTCCCTGAGAGAAGCTCAAAAGTATATATGCAACATGAATTATATTATATTAACATGTTCTATAAAAAGGTGAGAGTGATGAGCCTTTAACAAGTTTTGTCATTAATCTCATTTTGTTAGCCATTAAAGCCAAAAAGATGCTGATAAAAGCTTCACAGAGTCTGATAAAAAAAAAATCCTGGCTTGCTATAGACACAGTCTGCCTATTTAATGAAAAGCATGTTGGCTTAGGTCTCATTTATAATGATTCAGCATGTGTTACTGAATTTAGAGATGCAAGTAAAATAGCAGCAAATTTAAATCAATAAATTCATCAAGTTAAAATGTAAAAAGAAAATTAATTTAATCCAATACAATCTCTTCCTCTCTTGAGATGCAGAGCAGTCTTTAGGAGCTAAATCTCCTAAACAGTAAATAATCCCACTGCACTAGCTGTATGCTGATTCCTCCTATAAAGGACCTGCATTTCACATTCCTCTTTATGGGCAGATCTCAGCAGTAGAAAATCACCTGCAGAATCAGTCTGTATGTTGTTCCTTACCAGTAAATTATACACAAAAACATTATATATCAACAAATGCTATTGTTTTTTGTATCATCACACTGCAACACATAAAAACAAGTGCTGCCACTCTTGTAGCAGGGCAGGAAACAGCACCCTGGCAGGAACAGCTATAACCAACTAGCAAGCAAAACATTGAAGAAAAACAGGAGCAAAAATGTGTTTCCATGGAATCTACATACAGCCCAGAAGAAAAACGTACACTTCCATTGTGAAGCATGGATGCACTATGAAGACATTAATATCTTGATATTAACAAATAAGGATAAGTCAGATCTTGCATATCCTACAATCTTCAGCATTTAATATTACCTCATGCTACTTATCCAAACCACTCACCTCAAGTCCCTTCTTTTGTTCTGCTATTTAAGTAGGTATGTTGGTACTTTATTTGATGTGGCAATGCTATAAATATTCTCCCAGCATTACAACCCAGAGATTACAAAAATATTCCATTTCACATAATGAAATTAATGTCATCTCAGTCATTACGTGAGACAACTGGCTTCAATAGCTTCTGTGACTGGAAATCAATGGATCACTTCATGTCGTAGCCTTATGCAACTGCACGTAGAATTACTCAACTAATTTCTTTGATTCACATTGTTTAGCAAGTAAAAACCAAGTTCTCATGCAGAAAATAATGCTCCATTTTACATTCATGCTTCTTTCATTGAAATAGATCTTGTAATTTGATGTGGGATTTCAGACTTTTCAGTTTCACACAGCAGTTCACAAATTGAAACAGAAAGCTGAGCAGACAGCTCAAGTTTTGATCTTAAATACTGCTGTTCTTAGGGAGTAGAAGCACACTTCTGTGGTGTTTGCTGGACTTCCTTCAAAACACTCAGCCAGGTGTAACCGCTCTTTCACCTAAATTTTTTAATTGGAATTGAACACTAGGGTTAAATGAAACTAACATCCACTTTTTCCCTAAAAATCCTGAAAGTCAGCAATGTAAAATTCCCTTACTGGAAAATCAGTGATAGGATAGAAACATGCAAAAAATAAGAAATTAAGTTTTAGTATTTATAAAAACACCAGCACATTTTAAATGCTTAATATGGATAAGAGATTCATACGGTCCCTTCCCCATCCACACCTGTGGATGCCTTCTTCTGCTGTGTAGCCCAATACTCTGTGCTTTCTACAGGTTACTCTGACATAAGCTCTATACTGAAGATGGTGGTGAAACTGCAATTATATTTAATATTTTGTTGTGGTTTTTTTGCAGGCATCAGCTTCAACCTGCCAGGGCTTGTTAAGTGATTAACATGGTGAAACTGCCTCCAGGGACAACTTAAGTCTGAAAGCATCCCAGCTACCTTCCATCAGCCTAAGCCCACAGACTCCCACAGGTGAGGCTCCTTGTGATGCTCAGCTTCAGCATCTCCACACTGTATTCCCAACAGCAGCTGTGCTTAAGGAGCATGAGAGAAGGTCAGAGTGCAGTTTGCTCCAAGCTGACCTCCAAGACCAGACTAAGCCAGCAAGCAGTCCCCGTGTGATGTCTAGACGAGCCCACTACACTCCTCATGGGGGCTCTCAGAGGAGCGATGAGCCCCAGCCTCACACAAATGCCCAGACTGCCACCTCCCACACAGCTGTGGAGGATCCACTGTAGACACACGTAGCTAACCTCAAAATCAACTGCTGTGATGTGCAAAATGACCTACTTGGCATCATGTAACAGGAACTTCTCTTCCACCAGTTCTCAGGACCACGTTCTCACCCATGTAGCCCACGTTCATCCTTTCTCAGCCTTGTCCACACTCTCCAGCAGGGAGCATTCCCACTGCAGGGAAAGCCAGCAGCACCATGCTCGCTGCTTTGCAGCACGCTGCCACACAAACTGCCTTTTCCAGTTTTCTGCACACAGGCTCACTGTATCTTTTCAAAGAGATAACATTCACAGTTCTCTCTCCCCCGTCTGGCTAGTGCCTATGCTTTTTTTACTTATTTCAGACATCTTTAATCGGGGAAGCACCAGCCAAGCTCCACGATGAAAATCCCCTTTCCCGTTTCCTCTATAACCCAATTCATTCTCCACAGGTCCTGCCCTTATCTCCCCAGCTCTAAGTGAAAGGTACCTCCACATTTGCCTCTATCAGGAAAGGCTATGCAAAATCTTATTTTCGAAATGCAGGCTAAGCCATTTGGCAGCATGTGGAATTGGAGGAAAAAGACAGAAAACCAAACCATTGCAGTCATGGCACACCAGACATGCTCTAAACACTGTCACATTTCCAAGGAAACTGACCAGGGAAGTGGGTTTCAGACCGCATCATTAGAGGTTGATAGAGGAGCACTGCAACACCCACCCCCGATACGGTTTCGGCCCCGTTCTCAGCACAGAACCGGCGGTACCGGCACACGCAGGGAGCTGCCTCGTGCCCAAGCGCGGGCAGTAAAGCCCGGCACTGGCTTACGGCGGGCGCCCCAAGCCCGGCCACCCGCGCCGGGCCCAGGGCCGCCCCGTCCCGAGGCCGCACTCCAGCCCCGCCGGGGCCGTGCCCGGCGCTTCCCCGGCAGACAATGCCAGGGAGCGGCCACCCCGGAGCCGGGCCACGGCCCCCGTCTTCGCTCGGTTGCCTTTCCCTGTCAGAGCGGCGGCACGGCTTGACAGCCCCGCTCCCTGCCCGCGCCGCCCCGCAGCGCCCGGGACGGGGGGCGGCGGCCGGACCCCCACGGAGCGGCAGCGGGGGCCGCGCGTCCCCTCCGCACCCACCGCAGCCGCTCCCGCCTGCGGCGCTGCGGGCGGCCCCGCGCGGTCCCTGGGGAGCAGCTGTCAGAAAGAGCGGCCGGGTCGCGCCGCGGCTCCCGGGCCGGCGGGCGGGCAGGGCGTGGGATTTTCACCCGCTGGCGGCGCCACGGCCCCCGCGCCCCGCACCTCAGGGTGGGTCCCACGCAGGCCGTGTCGGTGCTCTCGATCTCCTGCAGAATCCGATCATGCTCGGGGAGACTCTCCGCCATCTTGGATGGGAGGGACCCGGCGGCCGCGCCGCTGCGGGAGGCGCCGAGGGAGGAGCGGCCGCGGAGCCGGGCGGGGGCCGGCGGGAGCCGCCGGGGAGGGTTCGCCGGTGCGCACTGGGCGCGGGGCGGAGGGGAGGAAGGAGGGGCTGCGGCAGGTGAGGGGGCGCAGGTCGCGCCGGGTCGCGCCTTTCGGGCTCGCACCAGTTCGGCGGTGCTGTGCTGCCCTTGTCAGGGGCAGGGCTAGGCCGGGGAGCCCGGCAAAGCCCCTCCGTCCCCATGGCATCTCCGGGCGCTGGTGTCCGGCAGAGACCGCGGGCAGCCGCGTCTGCCCGGCGCCAGCCGCTGCGACCCGCTCGGGGCACTGTGACAAACGAGGGACGCGCAAAGTGCGGCCCCTGTACCGGACGGACCGGCTGCCCGCCGCGGTGCGCCGCGCTGCACAGACGCCTTGAAGGCTTACAGGGCTCAACACTGAGCTACTGAGTGTAGTTCTGGTTTGGTCTTGTGGCTAGGCTAGCTACTGAGTGTAGTTCTGGTGTGGTCTTGTTGTTGTTGTTGTTGTTGTTGTTGTTGTTGTTATTATTATTATTATTATTATTATTATTATTATTATTATTATTATTATTATTATTATTATTATTATTATTATTATTATTATTATTAGTTTTGTTTTGATTTGACCGCTCCCGCACACGCGGACCGTGCCCGTCCCGGCAGGGAGGGAGGCACCGACCCCTGAGGCGGAGGCTCTGCCGGGTTTCTGCATTGAGGTTATGTCAGTCTTCATTCCTTCCATTCTTTACGTGATAGAAACTTGGGGGTCGAGGTAAAAATAGAACAAAACCAATACAAAACAAAAAAGTGCATCTTTATATGCAGTGGCTTGCTGTGTTTCACTAGAACCTGACAATGTTTCCTAGTGCTTTGTACAGCAAAGCTTCATGTGTCAATGAAGGAGGAATTACTTATTTTCTATGTAAATTTTACACTTTGTGGCCTGTGGCCAGGGATTAACTAATCCTTGGGTTTTGCATGCTCAGAAGACAGGATGCACCTGCTTTCTGGGCAAAGTTATCTGCACACCAGTGGGAAGTTCACGTAAAGCAATAGGCCAGATACGTAAAACTTCAGGGTGATTGTGTAGCTACTTTTTCCAGTAAGGAACTGACAGCATTTGACAAATGTGAATGCATCAAGGTCTACAATTGCATTTGGCATCCTTCCAGTTACTATTATCAAGCCCATCATCTGTTCTGGTGCAACTACACCTGTACACAAGTTAATAAATGGCACCGAAGATGATGCACATCTTGTCTATGCTTGTGCCTTTATCATATTCAGTGTTGATTCAGATTGTTGATTCACCTACTAAATCAACAAGGACTATTCTGAATGTAGACAAGTGCTTACAAACTGCATAATAAAAAAAAAAAAAGGAAAAATCCTACCACTTGTATTTCCTTCAAGAAATCACTCAAATACAGTAACAATTTTCCCACATTCCTTTTTTTTTCCCATCACCAAAATACTGAAGTTATAGATTGACACATTTTTCAGGGTGAATTTAATTTTCTTATTTTAGCCTGATGCAACCTGACACCTACAGTGCCAGTCAGGCTATTTTTAAAACTCTTCTACAAATACTGACAATATACCTAGATAAATTACATTGCAATCTTATATATAATTACTTTTTTTAAGGACAAATATGTGGAAGAATTTTTTCAGTTGCATTTTTACTATAAAACAGTTTCCATAAGCTACAAACAAAATAAAAATAATTAAATCTTCAGACGTTTAGAAATATCAACAGTAAAACCTTAAATAGTTCTGTCTTTGGTGATTAAAACAAAAGTTGCATTTATTAAAAATGTAAGAATAAGAAGCAGTAAAATATTTATAAAAATGTAGCTGTTGACTTTAAAAACATTGCTACACAAAAGAGAACATTTCCCCTTGTTTTCATTTTTAAGAGCACTTTCTTTTTCACAAATCTGCAGCCAGCTATCAGAAACAGATCGCTTTGTCCAGGTGAAAAGAAAGAGCAGAGTAGGTGACCTTGGTTTGTATTTTTTCACTGAGGGCCAGTCACATTGAAATTAAACTCAACTTTCTTGTAGGCTTCAGGGTCAGGAAAACAAAGTTTCTAGTATATTTTGCTGACTGAAAGAACAGCTATAGAAGGAACACATCCATCATGAAGAGTATAATACTATTAAAAAGAAGCATACCTTATGGTGGTTCCAAGAGGCAGCTCAAAGGACTGGATCTCAGCAAGGGCATTTTCATATATCTGATCTTTATTTTCTTCTAGATACAATTCTGAGAGATTTGACTTGCTTTTCCTTGCCATAGAGTAGCATAAAACTAATCTAACTTTAGGAGAGGACTTTTATTCTGATTATTATAGTTGACTAAGTGGCTCTGTAGTCAGCAAAACCAAGCATAAAAAAAAAGATCCTGTGCTAACCTCGTGACTCCTGAGGACTTTGTGTCCAAGAATGGTGCACAGCTGCTCTTTTCCTGTCTGCTGGTATCATTTGCCTCGTATGCACTACCCAGGCCTGCACAGTCTTTTGTGTGTATGTGTCCAATATATATTAGTCTTAACAACAAATTTCCTGTCAAAATAACATTTTTACATCCTTGAAATAAATATTAAACCTGAAATTTAGTAATTTTGAAAACATAACTTTAAAGGAATTTCAGGCACTAGACATCAATGCTTAATTTCTCTGTTAAGTTTTATGAGATTAAAATTATTATTTTTTAAATTATATTTTCCTTTTGCTATATAAAAAGCTTGCACACAAGGACTTAGCTGGATTTATGAAAAAGGTTTATGGATCTCCTGAAACAGATTAGAAAAACAGAGAAACATTTATGTTCTCATCATTTTCCTTTTCAGTATTAGTAGTTGCTACTTCTAATAACAAATTGCAGAAAAAGCTCTGTGATAACTATGGGGTTTATGTGTATGAGCAAAAAAAAAGCTGTTACTAATTTATTACCTGCATGGAAAAAATTGGATAACAAATGTTGGGAGCAGTGCTGCTGTCACATCATTTTCATGATGATGGCAAAGAAAACACCTTGCACAACTGCCATGAATTATTTTAATTTCAGGCAGTTATTTCAAACATGAGACTGGAGTTCTAGATCTTTAAGTTTAAAGAACTGTTTAGAAGCCTAATTCAATATAATTTGGATAATCAATATATTTTGGGTTTTTAAAATATTGCTAGAGGTTTAATCAAAATTTGTCTCCTAAGCTCAGTACTGCTCCTGACAAAATTGATTAATCCAGACACTCATGATGCAGTCAACAGTTAAGTGCAGGAAAACAGAGATCACTCCTTTTGGAGCAGGGTGATAAACAGTTTATTCAGTTTATTCACTTCTCTGTGCCCAGTGGGAGCACTGAGGAGATGAGTTCACGTCAGTAGCAGTGGAAAGAACACTAAAGGCTGCAGTGAGTTAAGGTTACAAATTTGCAGTGTGTTTCCATGAACAAGCTGCTTTAATCACCAGTTTATTTTTGAATCAAAATTAAGCAAATGCTCTGTTAGCATTATTACGCAATACATTTCCTGCTCTCATGTTCTACATGGAGTTTGAGTAATTTTTACACTTTTCACCAGAAATGGGAGCCTGTGATTGACCCATTCAGCCACTGGATGTCACACAAACGCAGATGAAAGGATGGACGTGGAAACTACTAATTTCTAATCTTAACAGTCATCGGATTTAGAATTAATTTAACAATTATAAGGTGACAGTGTGCAAGTAAACTGCAAATATTATAACAAGATTAAGCTTATTTGTGTGATAGAAGAAAGTACATCTACTGCCACTGTGGAAGAGCAGAGGCAGGGCAGGTAAATCAGAGATGCCTCAGACATCTACACCCAGCCATCACACACTGTGGCTGGCAATAAAAATAGAATGCAGTGATGGAAGCATGATGATTTATACAAAATGCTTTTATGAATATATTTATGTGATTTTAAATTAGTTCGATTCTTACAGAGGCTTTGGATAAAATTTCTTTTTCCTCCTCTCCCAAAAAATTTAAACAGTAGCTTACTTTAGGATATCAGCTAACCAAAATAAACAGGACTCTGAATCTGTTGTGCAAATGTTCTTGCTGGTATCACAGCTGCCTGGAAATAAATATGTTTAATAACAAAGCAAAACAATGTAAGAAGAAGCAAACAAATACAAAGGTGAATGACCAAGAAATAGGCAGATGTTACAGTCTCCAGTTATGGCAGTGGGTGTTGAAGTACCTTGGTTCTCTGGACAGGATCAGGCCAAATTGCCCCAGGCTTGACTGCTGAGCTCTCCAGAGTGTTTTACACCCCCATTGAACCTAAGACCATGACATCCAGAGGACGATCCAAGGTACAGTGGTGGATTTGTATCTGACCTCAGATCAGTGGGCAGGAGTACATTAAACATGCCAGAAGCCCTTTCTGCTGCAGCTGACCCTGCTTCTACCCTGTGCTGTCTGTCCAGCCTGTGCTCCCCTTCCCCACGTCTGTCAGCTGCTCCTCCCCACCGTAATTCCAGTGCTGATTAGATGTGGCCAACATCTACATCTTTCAGTCACACAGGAGCTTTTCCTGTTTCCAGCTGAGCTCAGGGCCACTCTCAAAAGGCTTTAGGGAACTGCCTCGTTCAAGGAAATAAAGTATTTTTGTAAAAAGACAAAGGGACAAATTCAGTATAGGCACTTGACATCCACTTCTGGCAGAACAGTGTATCTTTGCTTCACAACTATACATAACATACTTGGAGGCTGCAACTAAATAGTTTGTCACCAAAGACAATACTAAGTATTTTTTAAATTTATGTTATTCTCCATGCAGAAAAGGACAGGAGATCTTATCATTTCTGAGGTATCATATTTGTACTAAGTATTTGTACTTGTACTAGTTCAGATTTAACCAGGTCAAGAAACCTGAGAAGGCTTCTTCTAGGAGTCCCCAGCAGATAATGAGAAGGTATTTTCTGTGCTGGCTAAATTCACACTATTTCTGTGAAGGAAATATTTCATTATCTCGACAGGCAGAAACCTCAGGCCCTGTAAGATATAGAACTGTTGCCATCGTTCCAATCATCCTGAGATTTTCCTTTGAAAAAATGATCCAATGCACCTACTTCTTGCTGAAGGTGTAAAAACAGTTCACAGCTCAGAAGAAAGCAAGAGGGGAAATTGAGGCAAATTATCAACAATATTGTGAAACAGGATGCAGAGGCTTATCTAAAGCAAAACCACTTTCACCACGTCCTTTCTCCCCTTCCTCCCCTGATTCCTACTCTTCCCCAACCCTAATGGGATACCAGAGGGCCGAGAACTGCTGGTTTAAATCTTTCCTGCCTGTGTTGATACTTTAAAAATACATTTTACCCCCATGACCATTACAAAAAGTGTAATGAGCTGTAGAGTAGGGTCCTTACTGGGTACGCAATTCCAGTGTAGATTATTTCCTTTTTTTGCAATTGCCAATGCACAATTAGCAGCTTTGAGTCTGTTTCATTTTCTTTCCCAGTTGGATTGGAATCCATTTTGAATGAATCATGGAAAAGAGAGAAGGGGGAAAATGTTCACCCTCAAATGGAATTACTATAGATAATTTTCACATGCAATGCCATCCATAACAAATTACTTCATTGGTCATTGCCCAGATATCTCCTCTTTACATCCCTCCACAAGGACAACAATGCCATTAGTCATTTCTCTGGCATCTCCTGCTCTGCTACTGCCTTCTTTCCCGGGCTCATCCCCAAACTGGACCCTTGCAAAGCAGCTCATTCTCCCTAGAAACCGAACTGACTGCTCCTGTTCCCCTTGTGCCTGTTTTTCTGATGGCCAGACCCATTTCTGCCTCTCAGATGAAGCATGGTAGCAACAACCCTATCAAATGATTCTTGAGGAAAACAGGCAGATGAGGAGATGATGGAATTACCATTGCAATTTTTTGCCTTTTACCTTTTTGCCTAATATACAGCCAGTACATTAGATATCAGCAGGGAGATTACCTTTTTTAATTTCAGAGCATTTAAGTGAATTATGTTTTCTGAATAGTAGTCAAAATCATAAATACATTGGTTTTTTTGTTTAATTACACTAGATTCAAGAATTGGACAGTGTATATAACAATCTTCACCAAAATACTGAATGAATAGTGTTCACATTTGGGGGTTCACATGGGGCTTTTTTTATGGTAAATTGTCAGAACAGCACACATCTCTCCTGTTAGGAGGGCAGTGCACCACTAACTGCTTTTGGCATTTCACTGACATCTTGCAAGTGCCTAAAAATATCTGGAGAGATCCTCAGCTGGTGCTGATGTTACCTTTGTAAGAGTCAATAAAGTAATCAAAACTACTGGTTGAACAGAGACACCTCAGTCTGGCTGCAGTGGGAAGGAGAGGAGAGTCCATCATTACATGTGTTTATATAATGCTAGTTGCCATTGAAGAACAAGTACTATTTCATTTTCATTGCAACATACAAACCATATTTTTTCAGCATAGCATTTGAATGATGCTACAAAATAGCATCTTTATCATTCCACAGAACAAAACACTGATGCATAAAAATTTTTCTCTCTGCTTACCAGTGCTTTTAATGAACAGGCATTGACTAAAACGCTGAGTCAAGGGCATGCCCTGGGACCCTGAGGGCTTTGCTTCTTTATAGGCAGTGGGGAGCTCTATTACAGATTGTTTTCTGGAGGACATTACTTTCCTTGAACAGGGGGGCTTTTATTTCTCCACACTTTTAAGAGCATCCAATCTTAGATAGCCACAATGTCTGTATTCCTTATGTAACCCAGGAGAACTTTCCTGAGAAAAACAGCCCCTGTTCTAATCTGGGATATGAACAAGTCAGAAATTAAAACTACTTTTGATGTTAGGATGAGTGCATGATGAACATCTGACTGGTGATGGCCAAGTGGTCCCAGCTTGATGAGTTGCTCTGTCAGCTGAGCTACAGTGAGTGACAGACGTGGTGCCCACTCTGAGTCTGTTCTCACTGCAAACTGAATTACTTTAATTGAAACTACTATGAACAACCCACTAACAAGTTCGATCATTTTTATCATGGCCTTTATTCTTTTAATACTTCAGGAAGAAAAAACCAACCTTGTCTGAAAATAGGCTTGAATCACTTTAGCTAATAATTAATTAAACTAAATATCTCCATAGGCATTTTCAGTCTCTCAGGTTCTTATTTCAGTTTAGTTAGAACTCCACCTAATTGATTTAAGTGAAATAACTGCCTTAGAAAGGAATATTATCAGATAGTTTTTTGCACCAGTTCTGTGCAGGTCAGGCTTATGCTTCTGATACATTCTCCACTCATGCTCCCTGAAGTTTGTAAGAGAGAACAGTTAGCATTAGGTTATCGCTGCATGATGGTTGGTATTTAATTGTTCTTCTAGTCAGATCTGGCCAGAGAAAATCTTCAGTATTCATTTTGCTGAAGAGCCCATGCCTATTCAGTAGTGTTAACAGCAATCAGGAAATTTAAAGGAAGTACCTTGACTATCTGCTGCTTAGATAGCTGGGTCTTATTACTATGAAAAAAAAAAAAAGAAAAACCAGCCAAGGAAACAACATTGCCAAATAATACTATACTTCAAGAAAAAAATCTCTTTTCCAGTAAATGAGTTCAAGAATCATTGTTTAAAGTGTCACACCACATTAACTGCTTTTTTGTAATATTTCCTAGCTATATTCAATTAACATGGCACGTTAGACCTTGTAAATCAACACTATTAGCTTTGAAAGGAACCGCTTGTTTTTTGAGAACATTCCAGGCCACAAACACTTTTTCCAGTGAAAACTGAACAATTACAATAAGACTCTGTTTTGGTATGAAAATAGGAAATGATGCTAAACAAAAGGGAATGTTTGTTTAGAATTCCAAGGCCATTAATTTATATTAAGAAACTGTTTGTGCTCAGAGACTGTAATCAAAAGGTGATGTGAATCATTGATCACAAAAGGACTTTATAGATAAGGACCAAGTGCAATTCTGGGTGATTGTATTATATATTAACAACTTTCAGGAGCAGCTTTTGCTGATTCATTTGGCAGGAAGTGAGCTGCCAAGAGAGATTTCTAGAGGAGGAACAATCAACAATATTTTCATATAAAATAACCTCCAGTTACTGTATTGTTCTCACAACATTTGATAATGAATGCTTTCCTGTTCAAGAAAAAAATGCATAAATCACAAAAACAAAGGCAAATCTGGTTTAGTGTTACACTGCTATAAATACACATATAGGCAAAGTAAGGGCACTGATCAATTAAAAAATTGGAAAACTGCTGAGTACTCCTTGTGAAATTGCTGCACTGTTTGGAATTAAAGATTTGGTAAATGCTATTCTTTTTTAGAGGAAAAAAAAGTCACACCTTTGTCTTTCTTCTTGGTTTGGAAGCTCACTGGCCATGACACGCCTGGGATTTTATCCAAAAGGCAATACTTGGTTTTCATTCAGGAGAGCAGGACCTCCACAGACACCAGTTCTGAGCCACACTGGGGGTAACACCGTGCTGGGAGGCTGCTACAAATGATAGGAGAGCTCCATGCTTTAGAAATGGAAGGTGAATCACTGCAGGCAGACCCCACACAGCAGCACACCAATGTCACCAGGCCAGCCCCAGGAGCAGTTCCAGAGCGCCCCATGGCACAGGGACAGCTTGGCCCTCCAAGCAAGCAGCCCTGAGCAGCACAGCCAGCCAAGGAGGGGTCCCCACTGCTCCACCATGGTGAGGGGAGCTGGGGGCCTGTGTTACACAAGGTGCACCAGGGACAGTCCACAGCAAGGGGACACAGTGAGTCTGGGGGTCCTCTGCCATCCAGCCCGTGCCCAGGATGCTTTGCCCACATTGCCAGCAGGCATCATTCAGCTTTCTTAAACTCTATCATTACTACCACTGGTACAAATAGAGAAAAAAAAGTACAAATGCCTTCAACTAATCTTAGTTATAACTTGATGTGTGATGGCAATGCTCAAATGCAGTGAATTTGGGAACTCATGGTAAAGGAAAGAGAACAGGAGAGAAAGCATGGACCAAGGAGCTTCTGAGAGTAAAAGATGGTGCAGTTTATCTTACAGACACTTGTAGGTTCTGCTCTAGCTGGGTCCTGGTTAGATGTTATTCACAACCAGTTGCACAGTTCTTTAACACAAACTTTCCTATTGTAAGATTTTGATGTACTACAGTACTTGTCCTTAAATGCATGGTAACAAATCAGGGGCAGATTTAGGAAGCAGTCTATTAGAATGACTAAGAAAAGTTTTAAAGAAATTAAGGAGGAAAAAAAAACAGAAGCCAAATATGTTGGCAGTTGTGGATTTTCATTCAGCACAGACCTGGCAGAGCTCTGGTACTTTATCTTCCTTTTTTTCATTATGAAACATTTCATGTTTCATAATGTTGCAGCTATTTGTTTCAGCTAATGTTTCATAATGTTTCAGCTATTCTCTGATTCAGGAAATACTAATTAGGCCACCATGGAAAGGAAAGGCAACTCTTGCTAAGGAAAAGTGCTATATAATAGGCTGTCATGAAATTCCACTAATTCTACCACAAATGATCACCAGAGAAAGTACTGATTATCAAAAACCTGTCAGCCAAACATTAAAAATAAAAATATTCTAAAGTAAAGATTTAGAGGGTTTTTGAAATTAGAATATCTTGAAATGTTTTGTTCAGTAAGGAAAATCTATTAACGTAACTGGGGTCTGAAATCAAGATAGAGTTTGTATACAGTTAATGTAAATTCAGACTTCAGAAAATGGTTTAAAATATCACACATTGATGCCAAATAAATACTCACACTCTCACTTCTGCTGGTTGATCTCATCCTGAGAACACAGATAATAATCCATTGTAAGATTAAGGCTGTCCTGATAATGTAGCTCATCTGAGTGACAACAACAAGAAGCTATAGTCTGCTCATCAAGCACTGCAGGAAAGGTAAGATTAAATAATTAATCATGGCAAAACCCAGCTAGTGGGAATATCAGAAATTCCTGACTTAAGAACCATTGTTAATAACATAAAATATTTGAAGCCATTTGTATACTGAAATTTACCAAGGCAATGAGGATACCATAAAACTAAACTGCAAAATTGTAGAACAACAAATTGCATTCTACAATGTAAGCAGATTTTGGTAATTAAAAAATGTGAAGTCCAAATGATTATTTAAATTATATTTCCCCCTTTGCATACAGCAGTCTACCTGAGATACTATGATTTCAGGAAATATTATCTATTCAGTGGAATTCATTAATTAGAAATTCAGATATTTAACACATCCTATCTCCAATTAGTCAGGAAAGACATTAAAGATATCTGAGTCACATTAAGAATAAAACAAAAACATTTTTCACATCAGATTTTACATTAGGAAGCAAAAGGGATGCAGCGAAAAGGTTAGAACAGATTAATTCCTCTTTTCATTGTCCAGAGAGGTACATTTATAAGACAAACTGACAAAAGGCACAGAGAATATGCATTTCATGGAAAACAGGGTAATAATGAACTTTTAGTAGTATTGGAAGGATTCAGATTTGCACTGCAAATAGGGATTCTAATAATATTAGAAAGCAAACAATTATCTCAGAAGAATTGCTAATGATAATTTAAAAGATATTTCTATTTTCTCTTCTCTTACTTTGTTATTACTGGATGAAACTGTCCTACAGTTGGATGGTTCTCTTATTTATTTCAAAAATTGACAAGCTGAAATAAAGGATGATTTAATATATTTACATATACATACACCACTTATATGTTAGCCATTACCTGCCACCCTCCTTCCTCATCTCTCAGTGTAACATAAGCTTTACATTTACAGTTTCCTTTTCCTCTTAAAGATAATGTATCATTTTCAAAGGTTATGAGCCCAACAGTGTAAATTTTGCAACTTGAAATGTAGCACATAACATTGTCTCCCATGTCTGCTTCAAAACCTTAGGGGAAATTTTACCTGACTGAGACAAAAAGCAATTAAGCCTTCAGTTTTAAAGGGTTTTTTCTATGCTTTGACTGCAAACTTTCAAAAGGCACAGAGGTATTTTCCTTCCCAAAGACAAGCAACCGACAGACTTGGAGCCCACCACAGACCACTGCCCAGGCACAATGGGAAGGAAAAATCAGTCTTACCTCTGAATTTTCCTGTGTGTTTAAATCAGACACTTAATGATTTTTGTTTAATGTAGGGTTTGAGTTTGAATAGTACTTTAAGCACTGAACTGTCTCCTTAATGTTTGGAGGGGATTAAGTTCAGAGTTCATTGTGTTGTCTGTCATTTTAAAAAGATTAGATAGTTTAGTTCGGCTCCTAGTGGCCATGTAAAAGTCTCTGTATTTATTGACTGTCTGGAGTCATTATCAAAGCCTTTAAAACCAATCGACACCTTGTAAACAGAGGTGCCATTATTTTAGTGATCCTGATAAGATTTACATGATATCCACATTTTTGTTATGATCGATTTAACTGTTAGAGATATTCATACTGTAAGAGCTTATGTATGATACATGATTACCAATTCCATTAGCAAATTAGGCTTTATATTGGTTTGGAAAATACAAATGAATGTAGCCCATCTTAGTCTGTGTCAGATGTAACTTGTAGTTTTAGGTTCGGATCAGGAAAATTCTGAAAGGTTTCAAATATTCTTCCAGGAGAAAAAGATCCTTTTGAAGGGAGGAAATGATATTTTAAACCTGGGGATCATTCTGGTGACTATTAGTAAACTGAGAAACAATATCATGTCATAAAAGAGTAGATTTTCTTTTATGTAGTAAGAAAGGTGTGCACCATTAGATTACTATTATACAATTGTTAAATTCTATGAATTATTTATTTTTTTCAAGTAGCTATACAAAAATCAAGTTGAATTAGAGGCTTCAGAGTCATTCTCAAGAAATGACTGAAGGGTTTTGCTTGGTTTATAAAGGGGCAAAGCTAAATTACAGGGCTGTCAATTGAACAATCACATTGTAAATATCATTGACAACCAGTCCCACTTCTGATGCCCCAGGACTTCCATTTGTAAGTCAGATGCTCCAAATACAGCAATGGATTGCAGTCTTTCTGAAAGAGAATTATGCATTTCACTGTATTTACTTAGAAGATGGGCTATAAAATCATAAAGCATAACTGACAGAACAAGAAAGTTCCATTGGATTTGAAAAATTTGGCATAATTTTTACAACCATGCTGTCATGGCAATTTTTTTTTCACCATTCATGAAAGGAGGTAAGTAAAGGTACTCCAGGGGAGGTAAGAGCATTTTTTAGGCCTGATTATACAGTTGGTTAAAAAAAAACCCAGTTTTTCAATACCCAACTTATGTTGTGCATATCATGGTAGGGCTCTCACATAAACTGATTTTACAGAAAGCCTTTTCCTATTGAACTTCAGCTTACATTGTGCAACAAGTCATTTTTTTGGTGGTGATCCATCTGTTGAACATTTGTTTGCTGACATTTGATAAATACTTGCTACTTCAGATGTTAATCAAAGGTGTTAATAAATCAAATCAGTTTGTTAAAACCTGGTGTGTTGACAGTGCCAAGGTATCCTGTAATCTGTGTCAAAAGGTTCAATAGAACCACATGAAAACATTACCACTGTGGGACAATATTGATTTTTGTCTTAGAAATTCTTACTTAGCTCCTGAACTAAATCATTAAAATCAATGAAAAATCTTCCATTGACTTCACTGGGCGTTGGGTCAGGTATTTAGACTGACAATTTTTGGTTCAGGCACTGGTTTTAAGTTTGCAGAGCAGAGCAGAATGAAGGCCTGATCCTTGATGGCAAGTTCCAGGCATGTGTGTGATGCAAATTACAAGAAGCAGCTCTGGGAACAGCTCCATTGCGCAGTTTCTCAGGAAATACAAATTTAGAAGGTTTGCATGGTAGGCTAAAGTTTAATTCCCCTCTGTTATTACTACTTTAGTTTGTGTGACTTGGTTTTTCAAACTTAAATAATGGTTTTCATAATTTTGAAACAGAATGTTTAAGTAATGCACCTTCCCATTAGAATTATTTCTCAAAGAATTTATGGCCTTCAAGGTAAAGGTCTGTGTAATGGGATAACAACCATAACAACTACACAATAGCATCATTAAGGGTACTTCAGTTGCATTTACTTTCCCAGTGCTTGAATTTATTGCTATACTGTAAAGTCTCCATTCAGAAAAAAAATATGTTTAGCTCCATTTACAGAGCTGACTTTGCCTGAGAGAGATTAGAAGTAAAATTATTTGAGATAGAATCAAAGAATTCCATCTTTTTAATTAGTCTGTTAAAGGCAGGAGCACCTAAAACAAATATTTAACTCTGTTGTTGAACACTACTGCCAAAGTCATGAAGAGGAAATTTATAGGGAGCTCTAAAGTCACTTGACAATAATTTCCTTGGGTTATGACTTCTCAAATTGCTGTTTATTGCCAATAGCAGTACATTTCAACATAAATAGGATTCATGGGATTAGTGCACTGTCCTGGTAAAGATGTTTAATCTTCACTTTAAATGAAATATGGTAATTGAACCCCTTTCTTCTTGTGTAAGAAGTGCCTTTAAACAAGGCTGGCTGTTTTTGTTTGCACTAATGAATTTCTAGCTAAAATACCTTTTTGGTCAGAAGCCAGGCTTGCCTTGTTACCTGATGTTCTCTGTAAATATAAAGCATGAGCTGAAGAGGGAAAAGAGGAAGGGAAATGTTCTAATAAGAATTAACTAGTACTACTTAAAATACTTAATCATCAACAGGATTAAAAATGAGAGAGAAATAATAAACTTTGGTCAATAAATAGCTAGTTGAAATTCAGAGAGTTATGTGTTTAAAAAAAAAGTAATTTGAACATTCTTGATTTGTTTTAATAAGTTTAATAAACTCCCCTCTCTCTTTTTTTTTTCTTCCCTTTTTTCCTTTTTGGCAGCTGGACTGAAGCCCAGCTTAGTTTAGCAGAGAGACAGAGACAGGATTACCTCTCAGTTTCAGGATGACCCCTTGCACGTAGACTTAAAGAAAACTAATCACAATAGGATTTGCTTTGTTAGAGCTGAAACAGTTCCAAAACATCCAGAAAAATAAGGGACCCCATCTCCCTGCCTGCTACTTCAACATTTCTACTGGTTGCAAGACAGTAAGCATTTTAAGATCACTTTAAATAGTTGAGTGCTTCACTGAGATGCTTGTTGCTGGGGCCTCTTGGAGTTAAATGGCAATCAACATCTTTGAGAGTCTCAGAACACTTTTTCCTGAGCCCTTCAATTCTTCCTTAGCTACAGAGGTCATTGCAGGACCATTCCAGGACCAGCATCCCTCACCTGGGCATCCCCAGCACAACCTTCTCACCCAGACAGGCGCTCATTTGGGGAGGCTCTGTGGGCACAGCACAGCTCACTGCACACATCCAGTCTCCTGCTGTGCTGTGTGCCTCATTCCTCCTGATCACTGGGACCCAGATGGATTCTGCCACGCCCTGAGGCTGAGGCATGCCCTGAGGCTTCTGCCATGCCCTGAGCCATGCCCAGGGTTTGCAGTGAGGAAAACTGAAAACTCCTTATTACAGGTGACAACTGCCCATACAACAGAACAGAAGTGTTTGGACAATGCTCTCAGGGACATGGTGTGACTCGGGGATGTTCCTGTGCAGGAACAGGAGTTGGACTTGGTGATCTTTGTGGGTCTCGTCCAATTCAGGATATTTTATGAATCTGTGATGATTCTGGCTGGTGTACTTGTATTTACCTTTTGATAATGGTACAATATAGCAGACCTGGTGAGATATGCACTGCATTTGCTCATTAATTGAAGAGTAAATCACTCATTGACTAGTGCCAAAAATTCAGAGTTAAGGGTTGAGATGGCATTTATGCAGTTAACCAAGTCTATACACACACTCAGCCATCAGTTGTTAAGTGCTGGACACTCCCAATTTCTAGAGGTCTAGACAGGCTGTAAAAAAGGGAGTGTTTTGCAGAGTCCTGGTTTTTATAGGCTTAGAAGCACCATACTCACAAACTGGAAGCAGAGAGATCTACACAAACCCTCAAAAACCAAACCAACCTTGAAACTCAATTCCTCAAAACAGCTTTACAAGAAGATTTTGAAACAATGATTGGTGTGAAGAATGTTTGTCACCCACAAAAACTCTTGTCTAGCATAAACCACCACATTTTCATAAATCAGACTGTTCACAACCATACAGGCATAGGTCTTCTATACACAGTTCACCAGATGTGAACTTACTGCAACAAGGACTACTGTCAAACTCTTAAAAATTGTGGAACTAACTTTGAACTTCTTATTGTTGGTTTATATTCAATATCAAATCCAATCTTAGGACCTCACCCACTACTGTAATGCAATGCAACTGTTCAGAAACATAAGTGGCCTATACATCATATCCAATCATAACCCAAACACATTTGCTTAGGTTTTCAAAGGTCTTGTGTCAATTGTACGTCACAGCACCTCAGTAACCAATAATTTTTTTTTTTGGGCAAACATTCATCTAAGAATGATAAGTTTACCAAGTACTGAAAGCTACATCATGTTACTCCGGCTTACTCAACTTCCGGTTTTCTTAGTGCTTCTGAAGCAGCTAGCAACAATTCCAGGTTCCAGGTTTTGCATCTACAACAAAAATACTTAGGCTGGATGTCCAAGTGGCTTCAAGTTCAAAGCATTCTTTCATTTGTCATTAGAACTTACTGCAATGAAAATGCCTTTGACTTTAGTCTTTTTGACTAAACTCACATGTGGATACAGATGTTCTTTCTTGTAGATAGCTTTTCAAAACCACATAATATAAAACTGGACAATACTATAAAAATTTAAAAATAGAATAATACAGTAATTGTATTATGGTAATTTATTTATACAGGTACATAGCTAAGATTCAAAAGATAGCTTAGTCATTGTCTAATGATGAAGGCAAATGACTCAGTGAGTACAATAGCACTTCATAAAGAGCTTAGTCATTTGCTTGAGAATAATTTTTAAATTATTCTTCTTAAGTGCAATGGACAAATATGTAAACCATTACACAGCAATGTTATAATAAACTTCGATACTTGTCTTTTTTAACTGCTGAGGCAGCTGCAATTAAATTTTTTCTGGGAATCTAATTACTTGTGAGCCTTTCTTTTGCAAAGTGCTTTGCTGAGTAGTTTGCTGGAATTAGTTTTTTTTGTTTTGTTTGAATTTCTAACTAATAGCATGTCCAGGATTAAATGTTTTAATTTTTGTATTTACTTAGCCCTTTCAAAAATTTGACTCATGAAATCTAGCAGGATATATTCAAAGTGCTAACTCATGAAAATAGGTAATGTGTTCATAATTTATTATTCATACCTGTAATAAGTTACACCCTTGCCTCCTAGTATCTTTTGACTGAAGAAAGACCATGGAATTTGATGTGATTTTAATGTAATAGTTGAGGATTCTTGTAGTGCTAAAAAATCCTTGTCAACACCTGGCTCTGTGCTACACTTATTCTATTTATTTTTGCAAATACAAATCCAAAGAGCAAAACTTTCACTAAAACTGGCAGGTGAATTGATTCACCATTCCCCAAGATAACAAGCACATTCTTCAGATCATTAACTGGAGTCAAGGTTGATGAGAAGCTGGGCTACCCTTCAGACATTCATTTATACCTTTCAAATTCACCATTCTCCTTTGCATCTGGGAACACAGCTCTCCATGTGCAGAACACCCAGACTGGGTTACCAGAAAGTGACTGTGTGAGATGACAAGTTGATCTCCAGAGCCAGGATCTCTAATCTTAGGGTCAGATCATCCCTTCTGTGCTTGAATTCAGAGCCAGACATATAGCTTCTAGATGCACTGCCCAGCAAGTCACACTTGAATGAACATACTCATTGCTCAAGACTTGCTAACTTTTAGATCTTAAAGAAAAAAAAAAAACTTCAAATGTCTTATTGAAGACAGTACCTCTTCAGTGAGTCCCTGTAAAAGCCCCACTGAAGATGGGCTGTGTAGCACATCCCACCCCAGGTCACCTGGCCAGCAGTGACACTGTCACAACACACACAGAGCTGCTTAGGACAGGGATAATATGTCTCCAGAAACAAACACTACAGCTTGTTCTCCAGCAGGTTGAAACAAGATAAAAATAATGATTTGGGAAACAAACCCCAATCCTATGTTTGTCTAAATGTGACAGCGTTTTGTTGTTCTTAAAGGGCCTCTCTGTGCTCACAAACAGCTCCAATCACCACAGCAGTGTGGAACCACAGATTAACTACTGGAAATAGAGAATAACTACAGAGTATTCTGAGTTGGAAGGGACCTACAAGGATCATTGAGTCCAACTCTTTAGTGAATGGCCTGTACATGGATTGAACCCATGATCTCCCTGCTCCAGCCAACTCACAGGTGGGTGCCTGAAGCAGAGACTCATTGTATCAAATACTTTATCCAGTATCAAACTCCAAATGAGTGGCAAGGCAGAAAATTGAACCTCGATTTCCCAAGTCCTAGCTCAGGATTCTCAGCACAAGAAGACCTATGCTTTGCAAAATTGGGTGTCTCTAATTTATTTCTGGTACTTTTGGGTTCTGATGAGGTTGGAAATATTCCAGCAAAAGAAGGAAGTGGAGATGAGTTTGAAAAATGAAACAAATATACATGTAACCAAACTTGTTTGGCAACCTTAAGCTTGGTTTAAACTTAGAAAGTTTTTTTCCAGGACAAATTAATCTCTAAATAAAAGTCTATGACTTCTGATATTAATTTCCTTTTTAAAGTAGGTTAATAGCTGTACCTAAAAATATGAAAGAGAAGAAAGCAATTTAGGAAGTCAGACATTTGAGGTTTTATCTTAACTTACTGCTGAGCATAATCTTATAGAGCATTGTTGCCCCAAATGCTGGATCTGTTGCCCAGGGCAAAAATTTCCTGACCTCTCCATAAACTGGATCAAGGAATGAGAACAGCAGAAAATATATTAGATACAACTGCTTTTCTTTTTTTCTTGTCTCTCTCTTAGCTGGCTGGCTGCTGGGTCAGACAGCTATTGCTCCTGGTGCACAAAAGGCAGCAGAAAATTATGGCACAAAGATTGAAAGGGGACTGTGCTTTTTTATACCATGTAGCTGCCACAAGTAGCTAATTTAACACCAAACTCCATTAAGTGAGAAAAATTTGGTCCCAAGTTAAGGTAGCCATTTCTCTTGGACTGAGATGAGAAGGGTCTCTCTCCTTTGCTCTTATTTTCCTGAAGTATTTTTCCAGGCTGGTACCACCATGACTGTGCAAATGTTGTGGTCATCTGAGCAGCTACAACTTCTGGGGGATAGAGAAATCCATCTCTGACAGAGTCATTGAGTAAAAACAGACACAAACTGAGGTTGTGGGTCCACCATTAGGCTGTGTTGTAGGATAAGTTCAGACCTGATCAGGCGTGATGGTTTACCATGATCACAAACATCTTGGTAAATCTGTTACATTTAATCTTTCAAAAAGAATAAAATAAAAAGAACTTTAACATTTCCAGAAAGACTGTGTGCTGTGCTTTATGTTATGGAGTCTACATTTCTAATCAGGTACAAGGTTCCAGGAACTCAATTTATCTATTGGAACCACAGACAGAAATTTACACACATTGTAAAGAAGCTTGTCTGCATACTCCACTGTAATTGCTTCAGCTTCCAGAAGGCAGCAAATTCCTAAGATAGATGTTTTTCAGTTTAGCACCATGCTCCCAACAAGATGAAAACAGCTTGTGGTAAATATAATAGCTAGCAGCCAGAACAATGGCAATTAGGACAACAGCCTAAATCCCGTGGTGGCTGTGGAAAATGTGTGAACGGTCTTGCTAGTGTAGTGATAAGAAGTTTAAATTAACATTCATTAGCATCTCCAGGAGTCCTACAGCAGCCCAAGCCAAGAAATCATTAGGCTGGTGCTTCTTCCTACTGGCTAACCTTGCTTGGATTTAAGCAGAGCTGACATCACCTTACATCCTTCTCCAGGTGGAGATATGGGGCTCTGAATGAGGACTGAAAAACCCCAAACTGATGACACTAACACCACCACCACCCCCGCAAAAAAAAAAAAAAAAAAAAAAAAGAAATACAACCCCCCTAACAAAATAAATAAACATCTTTTAAAAGAACCACCAAAGGATTTCTATTTAAAGGCGTTGGCTTAATTAGAAAGATTAATTAGTAATTCAGCTGTTCCGACATTTTATCTGCACTCAAGTCCATGAGTCCACAAGCCACAGACTCTCCAGAGATGTGGACCTGCTATACATCTTCACTGACATAGGGTACCATCATCTATTTAAATATTTAAGACTTTATAAATACAAAAAAAAAAAAATCAAAAAAGGGGCAGTTGAGTTGTAGAGTGCAGTTGTAGGGTAGTGTGAGGTTACACAAAGCAGAACTACACAAAACTTCCAGTTTTCAGTGTGCAAATGTGTATGTGAAAAACTATATGGCTGATTAGTAGCTGTAAAGTCTTTTTCACAGCACTGGTTATCCATATTGACTAACAAAAGCAGGGTTTCCCTCACCTCAGTGAAAAGGGACATATTCTTCATGAGGCAACAGTGCACAATTACTTCCTGCAAAGTACTGCTGTTTCCAAAGTAAAACTATTTTGAAGAGCAGGACAAGTTGTTTTGAGGTATGTTCCCGACTTTCACTTTTGCTATATAATCTAACTGAAAGAAAAAGGGAGAAAAGTTCAACTTCTTTCAAAAAGTCCTTGGTTTTATGCACTTTCCTGTTTTCTGGCCAGAAGTGAGAGTTCATTCCTCACGAAAGATTGACAAGGCTCAAAGTTACAGCACACAGCAGCATGTCCTGCATTTTTCAAAAATTTCCTTAGCTCTACTGAGTGCTAAGGCCCACACCACCCCTTCTGTGCAAAAAGTGGTAGGAGGCAGCAACCAAAGGCAGGAAGACAAAAGGAAGCGTCCCTCAGGGTTTCCTTGGCATAGCGAGGCAGAGTGGATACCAGCGGAACTGGGAAACTCGATTATTCCCCAGCTTGCACTCAAGGATTGACAGGATTCTGCCAGCACCTGCCAGGAGATCGAGTCATCCCTGCAGCTCTGGGCTTTGGGGCCCCTGTGCTCAGATGGGATGGCTCTGCTCCGGTCACGCTGCTGACTGACTCCCCCAGCAGCTGCTTGATGGGATTTGGAGCAATCTCCTGATCATGTTCATCAACTAATACACAGTTAAAATAATTGGAAAAGGGAGAAGGAAAAAGCCCTCAATCAGTTTCTGTGTCCACCTTCTAAGAATAACAACTTTTTTTTTCTTTCTCAGGTGAAAGAAAGAGATGTGAAGAGAAGAGACACTTTGTCTTTTACTGCTGAGTCATTTAAACCTCTTTTTCCTCCCTTGTACAGTACTAGGAGATTTTACTAATCAGAGGGCATGTTACATCATGGACCTTGGAATGGATACTATCCCAATTTCATATTCTCAGTTTTGCATCTATCACATGGTTAAAACACACACCAGAAGTGTGTGGGAAGGAGCAGAAGCGGAGCTGGAGCTGCAGCTTCCCAGCCGGGGCTGTGCAATGCTTGGACACTTATCAGCCAACACGAAGGCAGCTCGTGTGGAGCAGGAGGGCCAATAGAGCTGGGTGAGGTCCTGCCAGGGGCGTGGGGCAGGGTGGTGTTAAAAACCAGAGTCAGCGCAGAGGAGCTGCTGCTTGGAGCAGAAGTGTTGCTCCACAGTTTGAATAGACTTCCTGTGGCTGCCCTGAGACAACATCTGGCACTGCAGCCTGCTCTGCTGGAAAGGGAACTCCTCTGGCAAGCCTGGAGAAAATAGAAACAGAGCCACCAAGGTGGGAGAGCAGGTTCCTAACCTGTACCCAGCCTCCTGCACTAAATGTTGAGATTTGTTACAGCCTCATTAAGTTCATTTGACACACAGTTGTCTAGATAACCATCTACCATTTCAAATTTGTGGGAGCAATAGCCAGCTGAAAAGACAAGGATTCAAAACTTTAGAATTCTTTTTTTTTTTTTTTTTTGTCACATAAGCAGACAACCCAACAGTGTACACCAAGTAAATCCCATCTGAGTCTGGGGTTTCTGAGTTTTTTTTGATTGTTGAAGCAATGTTTTCGTTGTAGTTTACATAGTAAAAACAGGCAAACCGTGTCACTGTTTAAAAAGTGATAAATTTAAAAACAAGAAGTGAAACAGTGCAGATACCTGAAACTACACCAATTCTGCTAGCTTTGCTACACTACCAACAGAAATAGTCCTGTCCTGTTTAGATAGACTTTGTTTTGCTACATGACTGCATATGCAGTGAAGCGATATCAAGTCCTGAGAGTCCACTCCTTTGATGAGTTAAGCACACAAAGGCCCACATTTTGATGCAATCTGATATCATATATTTAAGTCCTAGACAAACTGCAACTGTGAGGAAGTGATAAACAGAACTTCCTGCACAAAGCTGCCTGAGATAACACTTTCCATGGACTGGAAAAAAAGAGACATGATTGCTACAGAACTAAAAGGGAACTGTTCTGCTCTTAATAAATAACCCTTTCTTTTTCACGTGGCTGTTGCAAAAGCCAAAGCACAAGTGACTAAGATTCAGTAAGCTGCGAAGCAGTTCTCCTCACACATTGCTGAAATGATTCTTTGAGGAACTACACTCAATTCTGAGCTCCAGATCCATGTTCTCCCAAGGGCTTCTGTGCTGCAGCTGCTGCCCTGCAATTCAGAAACCTCCTGGCTAATATTTTTACTTACATTTTAAAGAACATTTTGAAGAAAACTAAACTAAAATCTTTAGTCAAAGGGAGGAATAAGGAGGGGTTGTTTAAAGAATAAGGCTAGATTTGTTTTCTATGAGGGAAAAATCCTATAGGAAATAGGATTAATTCCTTCTTATGGAATTTCCTCCCAATTTTGCATCAATGTCACCTCAAATGCCAAGAAATTTATTATATTTATAATCACTTTGAATTCATTTTGTGATTCTTTGAGCAGCCAAGTTTTCCTCACACTGAAAGTCATGGGGAAGATGAGCTTCAAATGTGAGTATTTAGCATGCACCAGAAGTTGTTTGGGTTTTTTATTAGAATTTAGAAAATGTTTAAAATATGGAGGTATTTCTTCATATGCAAACTGACTAGCGCACAAAATAAAAACCCATGGAAGTTAAAGGTTCAAAGTACGTGCAATGTCTAATACAAAGTATCAAGATTTCATAGTAAACTGTTCAAGGGTGAACCAACACTTGAAAACTACTTACACATTATCAAAAGCACAGCGAAATCCATGAAGCCTGGAAGATATTCCACAGGTGCTTCTGCAACAGCTCACCTGCTATGCCGACATCTTCTCTCACCTCACAGGGGAATGTCCTAGAACCAGCCTGGACATCAAGTCCTTCTTCTGAGGCACCAGAAGGCCCCAGACTCTGGCCATTACCAGCCTGTTCTGTATAAAATATTTCTGCTAACATTCATCAGTTCTGTGCATTTCTGTTTAACCTAATGTCTACACTAATTTTTTGAGGAGCTCAGACTGTGTTACCAGTGAGAAAACAACTGCAGTATATTAAAAATCAATCCAATGCTAACTATTTTTGAAACATTTAAAAAACTTCTGTGGCTACTGCAAGTTTGAGAGGTAATAAGGTAAGCACAATCATCAATTAAATTAATGTGACATTTTACTGGTGATATTCTCAAGGACTTGCCTGTACAGTGTTTCTTGACAAATAAAGAGCCATAATGTCATCATTTCTTCTGGTCCTTCTAGTACCCCACAGGCTGCTGGTTGGGTCTGCACCTTCCCAGCGTCCCTGCAGGCAGCTGTGCCACAGCAGTGCTGAGGACGCCCACAGCACAACCCTGCTGAGCCCAGGCAAGCCAAGGCACAGCTATACAGGGCTTTCAGTCCATGAAACACCAAGCTATAGAAAACTAAATACCTTTTCAGCAGCCTTTTCCTTTGTCCCGTTTCAGAGGGCTGGGTTAGAGCAGAGCCACAGCGATGAGGCACAGCCCCTGCAGAAATCTGTGCATCAGGCAGGGAGGAGAAGAGGAGAATCAGATTTACCCTGGAGAAATGGTAAATGAAAGGACAGTCCAGTGACTGCTGATGACTGTGCTGTCAGGGTGTGTGGCTGCAGAAAATAGCAGGCCTAATGATTCTTTTTCTGATAGCCTCTTAGCCACACACTTGAGCAAAGAACTAAATGCTATGGATGACTACAGGCTTATGTGATTTATGAGACAGTAACTATCATAGTGGCAGCAAGAAGTAAACATTTTTAAAATAAATAATAAAATACACAAGTACTTGTCAATTTAGGCCTTTTTCCATTGTCTCTACATTATATTAGAAATATGGAAATACACTCATTTTTAATCAAATTCAAAATTGATTGCTTTCCCTCTAATCTTTCATATTTGCTAATTTTATTCTGAGCTCTTGTACATTCCCTTCCCTGGAAAGATTTTTCTTGCAGATACATTAATGTAATCAGTTAGATAACAATTTATATGTCTCAGGTGCAAGTTGTTTTTGAATAAAAAATAATTCAGATACTTTTTTTGGGGAAGTCAAGGGCTGCTTATTCACTTGGGAATTACGGTAAAAATTTTTGAACAAACATTTTTATCGTTGTCAAAACAAGTTTCATTTTCATTATACTAAGTTATCTTGAAACCAATATTTAGTATAACACTTGAGTGACTAGCTTATTGTTACTTAGATAGCCCAGTGATAGGCACCTTAGAAAGAACAAAAATAGGTCATAGACTAAACTTAAGTGGCAAACATTCTCAGTCTCCTCCTCCTTTACTATGAATACAACTGAAAATCTTCACATCGGTGGTAATCTCTTAATGGGCTTGAGCTCTTTATCTTGGCTATGAATTAATTATTGATTTTTCAACTGCAAATTCAAGCCTGCCGTGCACTCTGGTGGCTACAGAAAGAGTGCTCATCTGATGTGAATCAGTGGACAGAGGAATATTGTGCGTCAGCAACCGATCCTTAAAATAAATAAAATGTCACTTAAATTTTGTAAAAACAACAAACAAAAACCCATTTGATTTTTAGTGTTGCAAATGGAACACTGTGCCAACTTTACTCTGCATAACAAGTCTCAGAAAGCTCTCCTGGGAATGTTTATATTGTGTTTCTATCCAGACTTCATATTTGCTTTGAATTGTGACAACAGTTTGACCGTTTTCATGTTAAAAGTTTCCTGCCTTTGTCATGAAAGGCGCTTTTCATCAATATAGACAAGAGTCATAACAGGAACTCAGGGATACTGCTGCAAACTTCATGAGCACCTGCCTGGAAGTGCTTGAGCCCCAGCACCACCCCTACATTCCCCCTCAGCCCAGGTCTTCAGCCAGTGGCAGTGCCCCAAATGCCCCTGAGAGAAGCAGAGGGCACCCAGACCCAAATCCTGCTGCTGCTGCTGCCCTTCTGGGAGGGGCAAGGGCTGGGCAGGAGGTACCACAAGTGGAAGGACAAAGAGAGCTTGGAACAGGAATCTGAGTGCAAAGGATGGCAGAGAAAAGGGCTCTGCTAAAATCCTCTTGGTGATGTCTGTCCCATACCCCAGCCCGTTTTAGTCAGCATTTATGGTGATGAAGGTGGCTCTTTCAAATACAGTCTGGCAGAGGATTTCAGAATGGGCTGTAACTGTCCTGCTAATCTTAACTGCACATGTCAGAGCCACTGAGAATGCCACAGAAATGCTGATAACATTAAGCTAGCTGTGCTATCAGTTACAAAAGATATGTATGTGTTTAAAAATTTGGGGAAGAATATTGTTCGTTTTCTGTTCCAGTATGACAGAATAAGAACTTTGGCAGGCGTGTTCAGATCCTTCTGCACCACGAAAATCAAGCAGCAAAAAACATTTAAAAGAGGTTTTTATGTACCTCAATACACATACATTTGTATGCATAAATGGAAAAATCTTGGAAAGTAAGAACTCACATACATACTTGCATACCAGTTTGTGTTTTGATTTTTTACATTGAACATTGCAGAGCAGTTTGCTGTTTCCACACATATGTCCTAAGTCAAGTAAACTATTCATGTCCCCATAACTTGAAATATACTGACTTCCCCTTATGGAAAATTCTACTTGAAAGAAAAGACCATGCACAAGATTGAAATAATACTGATCAGGCAGAAGTCACAGTGTCTTTGACTAGAAGAATTAGTTACCTCAAAATTCCATTGCAATGAGGAGACATCAGAAAGTATGATTGGCCTTTTCGGTTGTTTTAGTTGAGTAACAAATAGATTGAACTTCCTTTTTTTTCAAAGTGTAGTCAAATAGTGATTATGCAAAGTGTACAATTTTAAACAGCTAATTAAGCAGCAAACCCAAATCTTTACAGCTAAATAAGCTGCTTTAAAAAAGAGGAAAAAAGAAGAAAAAAGCCAGAAAACCTGTTACTTGTGTACAAGTTTTAAAAAATAGTCATCAGCTTCTCTAGCAATTCATCTCTCCACACAGTTTTTTCTATACAAAACCCAATGATCTACAGGATTCAGTATATTTTCCTGTCAGAGAACTCTCTGTCTGAAGCTCCCAGGGGAGACAGTGTTTCCTAATCAAGAAAGTAAACCATCAAGAAGGTAAAAGTATAATGCAAACTACTGTGACGCAACTCAGCTTTCCAGTATCTTTGCTCAGGACTAAAACCTAATTACGTCACACCAAAGAAACAAGAGCATCTCAAATTTTCCAAAGGTCATTTTAACATGACCTATGAGTTGTGTGCGCTTTCTTTCCATCATATACATACAGAAAAAGGAACAAAATATAGAAATATGTTTGAATAATATTCACATACTTTGGGAGACATGGCAGGATCGCCTAATAACTGCATAGTAAAAGACAATTTTGAACATTTCCTTGAAGTAGACTAGACTTGTAGGACCATGTAATTCCACTGGGTTTAAAGAGCTATTCAGCACAGTGAAAAAGCATACTCCAAACTGGTGTATTTGTCTATGCTTCCTATGCAGTGACCTTTATAATGTTATCATAGACTTCTCTGGCAAAGCCAAGAGCAGTGGCAGGGTTTGTTCTCAGTGCCTACTTGAAAAGTCCTGGGATTCTTTGGACATTGATCAGTCGAGTGTAATTTCTTTAAACTTCAGCAAAAAGCTACCAACTGTCATCTTGTAGTACTTTTTCTGAAACCTGAAGAGAACCTGAAGTGAATCAATTGTTGGTCAAGCACACATTAGTCCGTCACAGAAGGTTAGCCCCTCAACTGTGTAATTTAATGCCTTTAGCTGCTCATTATGCACACTAATGGACAAACTGCACTATGAGAAAACAGCCATCACTACCCAGGACCCGTTTTAGCAGGAATAGCATTTGCAGTACTTTCTTTTTAATCACACGTGGACTGTTTTTTTCCAGCTACCATTGTTGTGGGCAGTTGTGTTCAGAGCTGAACAAAAGCTAGCAAGCTTCACAAGAATAGGCACCAAAAACCCTTACTGCTCTCTCCTAATGTATGAGGGAACACTTATTAACCTCTTGTCTGGATTAGGACACTTAGTATTAAACCTATTTTATCAATTTCATTTTCGAAACCTCCCAACATTTGTTTAAACCTTTTCTTACATTTGTTTAACAGTGCACTACTTTATGATGTAAGTCATCCATTGCTGTTAGGATATATACACTTCTAAACAAACAAAAAAAAAGGTATTCTGAAAAAATACTTTTGCAAAAAAACCAAACAAAAAAAAGCTTTTCCCATCTTTTATGATAGAAATACCACTTTGGATAATCGGCACTATTGCTAGATCTTTACCTTAGCAGCCAGGAATGCTGATTCAAGTACTTTGCTTATATTATCCTGTTATCTAGGAGTGGGGTCTTCAACAGTACAGAAAACTATGTGAGACATTCTTGATACTCTATTTAACTTACTTTACTATGTCTCCAAGGTGTTAAGTGAAGTCTGTCACTGTCCCAGAAAAGTTCCTTAACTCTGTGGCTTTCACAAACTTATATAACCCATTTATCTTCCAATTCACCTGGGGATTACAGAAAACCTCAGCTGAGTCGCAGCTTTTAATGAGCTTACCCGGAGCTCAGGGCTGAGATACCGAGATTGCTCCTCCTCTGCAAGGCCATAGCTCAGACAGGGCTACAAAGACAGCAGTGTCAGAGCACAAGCCAGACCTGCTTCCCTTCCATCCCTAGCCAGACAGCCAGGAAAAGGCTCACTATATGATTTGTGTGTGTCATTGTTTCCTAAACATGGTGGATCACTGAATTTCAGCTAACCCACAACATCAAACTCTCACCTGTGCTGAAGGTTAAGATGCACGGTTAACAAACACAGTGAGGTTACGTGCCTCAAAGGGCTTGCTCAGGTTACCTATCATTGCCTGGAGAAGCTTTGCTGAGAATTAGATTTCCCAGCATTTAATTTAAATTTAAGCTAACCTGAATGCCTCCACGACTGGAAGGTGCAGCCCTGGACCTGCTCAGATGAGACTTCTTAGCCTGCCTCTTCTGAGTATGAGCAGTCAGGAAACTCTGCAGCCACTTAGCTCAGGGAACTTCTGCTGAAAATTAACCTGAAAAAATACAAATAAAGTGGTTAGTTTCCACTAGTGTGAGTCTTCACAAGGTGTGTGGGAACAATGACTGGGGAGAAAAGGGCCGGAAGAACTACTTTGGCTGCAACTTCTTAAAGGAATGGTGGGACCATCAGGAAGGGACTGAGAGCTGTGCCCGGGCTTAGTGGAAGTTCTTTGCCATGACTTAAAACTGGTTTGTTTTGAAATAGTATGTTTGCTGTATGTTTCTATGCTGCCTCCTGCTGAGGATGCTAAAGAGCTCAGCAAAGCTCACAAACAGCTCCTTGGCAGGTATTATCACTCCTGTTCTACAGGATTGAGGATGTGGACAGAGTTTGGATTGTTTGCCTGAAGCAAAAAGCAAGTTAGTGGAAGTGAGACAGAAAAACAAAGCCACTGATCCTTGATTCCCACCGCTATGTTAATTAATAAATCGATTGTGACCAACATGCAGAACATTAAGAAAAGCCCCCTGAGCATTTACCATCAGGTTAGGCAAATGAGCAGCTGCACCACACCAGTGCCTGCTCTGCTGCACAGGCAGAGAGAGCCGAGCACACAGCACCAGCACCCGCGGGGCTCTGCACCCTCCCTTTAGGTCTGGTGACACCAAACAAGGGGAGGCAACCCGGAAAGGCACAAGGTATGATTTAGACATGGATAAAAACCCAGCAGATCCTAACATCAGGTTCAAATCTTGAGTGTGCAGGATGCTGGCAGCTCTCGACCTTGTCCTGCCATGGTGGGGCTCTGCCCCCTGCACAGAGGTACAGGGGGGAGCCACTGTTTTGTCATCCCTGACAAGTCAAGAGGAGTGTGCGTAGCCCTCTGTGGCTGTTGTTAAATTATACCAGTCCCAGATGGGAAGCAACTAAAACTATAATGCTATTGAAGGAAGAGGAAGAATTTTATTTTATTCCGATTTACAAATATACATTATGAAAGGGTACAAAAATCTTTGTCATCGTTTTAAAGCCCGTTTGAAGCCTTGCAAAAATATATATTGCAACGGAGAAAGCATTTACTCTCTTTACTGCTTTAATAGAGTGGTAAAAATCAGATTAACACCCACTTTATCATAGTTTCCAAGCCTGCACTTCTGCCTTTCCTTCACACCACTTTGTATTGACGTGAAGGATGGCACACACTGTGGGGTAATGGATATTCAGATCTCACCTGTTCTAAAGGGAGTTGCTAGTTGGCTGTTAAGTATTTTTATCTTGTGGTTTTATAGCCTCCCCTGCCACAAGCAAACAAGACCCTTCTGCCCTTGAAACCATGAAGGTAGCAGAGTTAACATGGCCCTTTGACGTGGCACCAGAGAGGTAACAAGGGATGATGTGCACAAAGCATGTGTCCACCAAGTAAGATTTGGTGTGTACTGACTCATTTTCACCTGTTTTAAGTATTAATAGTGGTGTTTGTAAGTATTTTTTTCTTCTTGCAGAAGTCATCTTAACATACTAATGTATGAAATTCTGTTTTCATCTCTCAAAAATTTCCAGCTGAGGACCCATTTATAAAATATGCCTAATTAAAAAAAAAAAATCTCCTAACTCTTTTTTCAGCTACTCCCAAAATATTTCATTTATCCAGTCTTTGGGCAAAGTCTACTGGTTATTTTTGAAAAAAAATATCACACACAAGAAAGACAGGCAGAAGTGAGGCACTGAGACATAAAAGTGTGCAATGCAGTTCCTTCCCCTAACAGCTGGGGCAGATTTAATTCCCTAGCATTGACCCTTTGCTGTGTGTATGAGCAGACAGGCCTTTCCCAATCTGACCATTATTACCCACCTCAACACATCTTAGATATCTTGTCTCACAAGTTTTCTATCTGATGCTATAGGAGGGGTTTTTTTACTCCTCAAAAGCACTTCTAACCACTAATATAAATGCTGGTTTATTGACCCGGAAAATTGACTCATCAGCATCAGGTATTTCTGTGAGGACCTTGCAGCAATGATGGCAGCCACAGGGGATGGGGACATGTCACACAGCAAACCTGGGGGCTCCAGTGACACATTGCTTCAGGGTCACTTTGTGTCCAGCTCCTTCACAGGGGGTCACAGACTCTGCAGTTGTTCTCGTTCTGCTTTGGCAGAAACCCAGGTATGAGAGCAGTGACAAGAATGGGACAGTACCTCTCTTGGAGGAGAGAGGTAACCCATGTCCTGGCAGACAACAGTTCAGTTCTTCTCGCTTCCCAGACTCCAGGGGAACACCAGTCTGGAGATCTTAATCAAGGAAGCATCTGGATGTCCAATTTTACTGCCTTTCCCAACTAGCTAGCATGCCAAGGGCTTCCTTTCACTTCCTACCCCAGGATGTGCATGAAACTGACCCATGACATTTAGACAAAATAAAGTCATAAAAGGGAGCGCAGCAATGTCTGAAACAATTCACTGGGCATGGATTGTCATCCAAAGTGATGCATGTTATGAGAGCTTTTCCAGTCAGGAACAGGAGCTGAAAAGGTAGGCTCCAACATCTCATCAGTGCCACAGGGTTTAGCGGCTCCTCTTTCTTTACGTTTCCTGCTGCATAATACCCCAGGCACAGACACTAGCAAACATTGTGAGAGGAGTCACAATAATAAATAACTGTTTTAATCATGGAACTTTATAAAATAAAATAAACACTGTAAGAGTAATAATTTCCTATGTCATTTTATCCTCTGAACTTTCTGGAGTTGGTTGAACTGGCATTTAACAGATATTTACTGCAGCCTGCTTTCAGATGCATCCACACAGATTCAGAATAAACAACACAGAAACAGTGCAGGAACTTTGAGCTTCCACTACCATGACCATGAGCAGAACACAACCCAGTGAAGGACATCCTGGGGCCAGACTTGGGAAATGCTTAGAAGATCCAACACAACCAAACCCTTTCAGGCAGGAGTGCCATACTATAAACAATATATTAAAGGCAACTTCCTAAAACCTTTCCTGGAAAGAAATTTATGTCATAGTTAAAGGCATTTCCCAAACATTTTCATCTTTGTTCTTTCAATCTTTGATAGTGTGGGAAGGAAATCAGACAGCTTGTGGATATTGCTGCTACCCTTCAATTCTACTGATAATAGTTGTGGAAACATACACATAAGAATAACTTCCTGAATGAAACAATATTTAGCGCATATAGAGTCCTTTGTTCTTACTGCCCAGAGAATATACAGTTATACACAATTATAGTGACTTTTACATGACCACTAGGATGTGTGAATACTCTCTTTGAAAAAAGAAAAGCAGCAAAATCAGGTGGGTTTTTCCACACAGAAGGGACAAACAGATATGTGCTAGCTCCATTTTTCTTAAGCCAGTTTTATCATAACAGGAAGTATTGCTCATTTTAAAATTGGTGCTGAATTATCTTACAAAAAACCTATGATGAACAGTGGACAGAGTTTTCCCCTTTTATTTTAATACCTTGAACAGATTATTCAAAAGAAGCAGCCAATGTGTCACTAGCTGAAACACATTCAGTCACAGGACTGAAGACATAGGGGTTTGATAATCCTGCCCTCACAATTAAAGAGAATCTACATTATTTTTTTTTACTCAGGCATAAAAAGAAGATAAATTTATGACAAATAGACCTGTCACAGCAAGATGATAAAAAATACCAAGCAGTTAAGTTTTCTCCAGTGTTTAGACTTTCTAATTTTGTAAGACAGTAACAACTGGAGAATATAAAAATGGTCATATTGGGTCAGAACAAAACTCCACATAAGCAAATATCCTCCAGCAGTTACAACTGTGCTGGATAATTAGGTAAGAGGGCAAGAACGAAACAATGGCAGAAAAATAAATCTAAACAAAACAGAGCAAGGTGAAATAACTCTTACAACTGTATGCTCTTACCTACTTATTTCATCAGAAATGCTAAAGGACAAGAAGGACTCAAGCACCAGTCCTCATAGAAGGTCTCCAGAAGGAAAGCAAGGGAGCAAACTGGACCAGAAGTAGTAAATTAAGACAAAAGAGACAACAGGTGTTCCTTGTTTTTGTTTGTGTCAGGTGAGTAGTAAGATTGTCATTTCCTGAAGCAAAACTCAGATCCCATAAGAAATCCTGGGGGGTGTAACTTTATTAAGCTTATCTTTTCCCTCCTCTACACTGGAACATGAAGAGATTATTATATGCTCATGTCTCACCTGTACTGTATAATCAGCAATTTTATTTTCCAGGCTACATGATTTTGACTTGGCCCATGTTAATGTGAAGTGCTGTCTTTAATGCCTCTTTAATTTCAAACCAATACAGAATTCTGATGTTACCTAATTGGTTAAAACCCACATAATTTTCCCCTTCCAAGCCAGTATATAACACAGTTATCCAACACATCTCAACAGGATGACTTGAATCTGACATTGAATGGAAACAAAGCATGCTTATTGCTTTTTCCAAATTTTAGTGTGTATATATATATATGTGTGTGTGTGTGTGTGTGTGTGTGTGTTTGTGTTTGGTGTTTAAGATTATGTGCCCTTTTTTTTTTTCCTTTTTTTTGTTACTTTAGTAGAACATTTTTGTGTTTTAAAGAGGGATTTTGTTAACTGTATTTCTGCTCTGGTTGCCAAAGTTAAGAGAAGTCTTTGGTTTCTTATATCAGACATAACAAATTTCAAGTACAAAGATTCTAATTTCCCTCACTCTGCACACCTTGCATAATTATTCACTCTAATCCTACATCTGAATTCATTGCATCAGATATTTATAAAATTAATTACATCAGAAATGAGACCTGCAAATTTAAATCTACACTGTTTTGAGGTACTTTATGCCATATCAGAGAACCACAATAGACTTCACCATGTAACAAAAGCAATGTTTTATTTCATTTATTTCAGCCTAAGATGGCAAGGACATAATCATACCTGTTTCTCCATCCTGCCAGTTGCCTGGGTAAGCAGTAAGCATTTAAAAGATTGAGCCATGTGAGGAGCAGTGTCAGTGTTTAATTAGAGAACCAAAGTAAAAATAACCCTTACGCATTAAACTCATTGGCTTTAAAGTTTGAACAAACCTAAGTGGTTTTTAAATTGAAGTCTGTAAAACATCCTGATGACTGCTCCTTTATTCTTTCTGAGTATACTTGAGATTTTAACCTTTATCTGTATTTATAATTTTATTCTAAATCTTAACCTAAGAATGTCTCTTCCTTTGATTTCCTGACTGGAAGACTGAGTTGTGTTTTTATTGGGATGAGACATTGCTGACAGTCAAATCTTCAGAAGGAGGCCAGGATGGCCTTGTCCACCACATAGGCAGGGAGGGATTTTATTCCGAAATTCAGTGGAGGCAGTTAGGCTAAAACCAAGTACTTTTGAAAATCTCATCCTAGTCAGGGTGTTTCATCCTCTATTTTGCTCTATTAGGTGAGTACAGAGAGTTTTGGGGTTTGGTTCTACACCTGCCCCATCTAGATGGTGGTTATGTAAATAATACACTGGGCAGCCACCATGCTGGCCCATCAGCCAACGAGTGTGGCACCAGCAGCAGGGGTCGTGTGGGAAATCAAAGGAGACAAGAAGTGAAAAAAAGAAAAAAAAGAAGTTGCTTGAGTTCTTCCTGCCCTTGGTTTGTGTCTTTTTTTTTTCTTCTTTTTTTTTTGGCGACTCCACCCACATCATCGCCCCATTAAAGCTGTGGCCAGGGCAACCCTGAGAAGTGTGCATGTGAACAGGAGCATCTTCAGCACATTAGAGGACTTCAAAGCATAACATTCACCATTTCCAGTAACAATGTTAAAACTGTGAGTTGCCCTGTTCCAGAAAAGTCAGAAAATTGAGAAAAGCATATTTGTTTTACACATCACATAAGTTCTTATTTTCATTATGATACTTTTAGTCTCTAGCTGCACATTTTCTGATTTCTCTTTGACAGTGTAACAGGGTCTTTGCACTTCTTTTCTTTTCTTTTTTCTTTTCTTTTTTCTTTTCTTTTTTTTTTTTTTTTTAATGAAAGACCAGATTATCACACAAGAGCAAGAAACAAGACTGAAAATGAGCTCTGAGACCTGGTGCAATAAAGAGTGCTCTGCGAGGAGCTGGCGACACCTCTGCTGTGTGACCCTGGGCAAGCCTGTGCCTTTTTGCTCCCTTTGCACTGAGTAAATAGATGCCAGAGGGGCAGCTCTCTGTGTACCAAGCTCACATGTGAAAGCTGCTGAGACAGTGAGATCGCAGAGACCTTTGCTTTGGTGTCATCATCCTGGAAAGACAGAAGTACTGAATCAAAGGCATCAGGTCTTTCATGTGAATAAAGTGCTGATCCCACAAGCTCTGAGGCCTCTGCTGACTGGCACTGCTGAGCACAGAAGAGCTGCCTTTCCACCAGGTCAGCAAACAAAAGGTGCTGTTCCAGTGGTCCCAGAGGCTGATGCCACCTCTGCAGGTTCCCATGAGAATGTCAGTCTCCACACTAGCACAGTGCTGACCTCAACCCCCCACACAGATAATTTTGTCTTGGTGAGGACCCAGAAACATATGTTATATTAGAGAATTTGCAGCTCCACTTGTTGGGCCTGGGGCATGGGAGGAAAGCAGCTACCGGGGCTTGTCAAACACCCATCATGTGTGTTGGTGTTGGCAGAAGGGAAGCTCTTTATATCCCTTTTAGCTACACAGATGACTCCATTTCCTAGCTGGAGGACAACTCCCGGCCCACAGAGCGACTCTGCCCCTCCTCCTAGGCCCTGCAGGGAGGACAGGCTCTCTGAGAGCCCCCAAATGCTGCCACAGCATCCAGCAAAGGCAGAGCCACTGCGCCCCTGGGGACAGCGCGGAGGGCGGAAGGGTGAGTCCAGGGAAGGAAGGAGTGGGTGGACTGCAAGTATGCACAAATATGCTTGACTCTCCTCCCACCTTCTAGTGGGTCTCACTGGAGAAATTGTTTTAATTCTCCATCTTCTGCCCTTCCCAAAGCAGAGGGATTAACTAAAGCCCTGTGGCCTAAATTGCCACTGGTGGCAGGGGAGGACTGTCATACCCTTGGGCTGGTCATGGCTGAGCACTATCAGCAGGGACAGGACTGGCCAGGAACAGAGATAAGTGGCACCTGCATTTCTTGAAACAATTTGTGTCCTCAGATTTCAGACATCTCCACAGAGTATAAGCTGTCAGTGCTGGAACTATTTTTCCTTCTGTTTAGGTGGGGGAAAAATTAATTCATGCCCGTTCATTGAAAAGCACTGTTTTCAACGTCCTGAGTAGCTGACTCCACATACTTTCCTTACCAAAATCCAGCCACCAAAGGTAAATGATCATTCAGATCATGCAGATGCTGGCATTGGCTTCAATGGGATTAATCAGAAAAAAAAGGAAAGAAAATGGGCGGGATGAATTGTACTCTTCACAAATCAGTGACTTCACTGTCCTTGCACTTCTGGAGACAGGGCAAAGTTCAGGCTTGACATGAAATTCTGCAATTCATTTTGTTTAGATAATTGTAAAAATATGCCAGTCTTCCTAAACAGACACACGTATCCTATTTCTCATGGTATTACTACACTGGACACAGAGGCTGTTGTGCAACTCATTCACTAATTATCCAAGAGGGCTTCAGCCAGTCCTGCAGGAAACCATTCCCTGACAGTGCAGGTGAGGGACCAAGCGCTGCTTGTTTGAGTAGCCCTTCTTGCTGGTGTCACACTTGTCTTTTTATTATTATTTGACTGATTTTGATAGAACTAGTAAAGCTCTAACTCTGTGAGCAGAGTCTGATGAAATGGAACGTAGCAGGGGACGAACAGAACTCCCTGTCTCGTTTATAACTCCTCAGGCTCTCCCAGCAGTGCTGCAGCCCACACAGCATCCACTTCTAAACCCACAAAAGATGGAGGTGGATTAGAAATAAGTATTAAATAGTTCTGCTGCATTTATAACAAGATATTCCCAATTCCAGGTATTTTGAGCACAAGGTACCTGGCACTGGCATATCCACATTATATGTAAGAGTTGGGATGCAGGGTAATATGTTGTCCATTCTGACAGCTCTGCCTGGGTAAAGGCACACACCTTGAGGGGGTTTTAGAGCTAGAGAATTCTCCAGAATCATCTTGTCTGGTCAGCAGGGACCATATAATTTGGTCCTTTTCAGTTTTGCCATTTTTTGTGGAAAACCTTTTTTTCTTACTACCAGTGGATAAAGAATTTTTTTTAAATGCCCAAGCAAGGGGAAAAAAAGGTGCTATGAAGAAGAAACTAAAAATACGAGAAGAAATTGAAATCCAGTGGTAGTTTTAACTCCAGTTTCAGCTACCTTGACAGAAAAAATGCAGGATTTAGATAGCTTTTGGCCACCTAGTCAATTTAAGCTAGTTTTGTACCATTAAAACCTGATTTATAGTCTAGAACTTATCTACTGTAATAGAGCCAAATGAACTTTAGAGATCAACTTGTTATAAAATTATCAAAACCAAAGGTTTTAGGCAAAAGACAACAGATCCCTCTCCATAGCAGCACAAGTGCTACAAGAGGCAGCTGTAATGGCATAAATGGACATTTTATCAGCTTTCTGTCAGGGACTGACAAAATCATGTCAAATGAGGCATTAAAGCTCTAGTTTTGAAAAGTGTGATAAATACCAGCCAATCTACTGACATAATATATTGTGAGTCAAATATTTAGTTTTGCATTAAATCTAAATCCAACATTAGAGCATTTCCTCTTGATTAAAAAGGATAAAATGTAGATGCTATTTTATGCTTCAGTTCCCACATGTAATTAATGCTCAACATTCAGAGCTCTTTCTTACATTATAAATGTGTTAGTAAACATGTCAAGGAAAGAGGGGAGGCACAAAGGAAACAAGTGCAAAATCTATATGCTTAATTCATATTCCTCCATTTGCAGTGGCTAATATGTTATTGCAGAGCCTATTTGCAGACACTTGCCCTGCCAGTGAGCAGCTAACTTCCCTGATTGCTTGTATAAACAGTCTTCCAGATCAGGAGACAGACGTTGTAAGGGACTTCATAGCTAATTTAATTTTAGTATCATTAGGAATTAAAAGCAGGGCATCAATAGATTCACAATAAACGTTGGCTAGGCAATGTAAGCATTGCATGATGTGACTATTAAAAGCCTTAGTATTTGTGAGTGATAACATGGAAAAGTTTTTCAGAAAGTTTATCATCTTGAGAATAAGATGTACCAAGTTAGAGAACAGATTATTGCAGAGATATGATGAAACACTTCAGTGGTTTTGTATCATATATTACTGATCTTAGTGGGCAAGGGAAAATTCTGCTTTTAAATGTATATATATGTATAGGCTAGTTAATGACCTACTCATATCTAGAAATAAAATGAGACAAATCCTCGTGAATCACTGAAATATCTTTATTCATTATACATTATATTTCCAGCATTATGCTTCAGCTGATTCTTGGAAGACAGAAGTTTGAGAAATGTTTTATAAACAAGTACTATGACCTCAGACTCTTGTAGTTTCAGGAAACACTGCACTGTAATTGCTCCTTTTCTAGAGAATATATTTTAGAGAACTTAAATGCAATCCAGCACTGTATAAGCTGGCATGAGCTCAAGTCAAATGAAAAACACAAAATAAGTAAACATCTGCCAGCTTCATTTTAGGAAATATGTTGATTTATTTGTTAGGGAAAAGGTCTCTCTAGGCTTGCTAAGTTTGACACATAAATCAGCATTAAGTGAAACCTTGGTATAGCTCATGCTACCAGAAAAATAGTTCTTCCTACTCTGAAGAACATGAAAAATCACTGAAAATAAGAACAGAATAAAAATATATAAACACACAAACACAACAAAAAAAGAAAAAAAGAAAAATACAAACTAAGGAGACCTTAAAAGGTGGAGTTCAGGATTATTCAATTATTTTGACTCATATATTAAAGAAAATTATACCTTGATTCTTCTATTTTTCTTCAAAAATAGAAATTAAATCAATATGTATATCAATATTCAGGGTGCAGGTTTCAAGATATTGGGCACCTAAGAAGCTGCATGAACTTTATTGCCAGTCAAACACCTCAAAAGTTGTTTACCAGGAGTAGCAAGGCAGCCTCTGCCAGTGCACAGGTCTGCAAGGAGGAGGTGAAGGCACACAGAAGTGATACCCTCATACAATTCACCCTTTTGGTGGGTAGATGTTTTAATTCAATTTCCTCATTTTCTTATCTGAAAACCACAAAGACCCTAAGCAGAACCATAGCTCAGAATAGTTGTGCAAATATTTGGCCCCAGGCACTTTCCTGAGCTGGCTCCTGTAGCTTCTCCCTGCAGGATCTCCTGGAGCACAGGGCTCTGCTCACAGGAAACCTTCCAGGCTCTCCTTTCCACCAGGATGGCTTTTCTGGCCTACCTACCAAGTAGGAAGTCAACCCACTGTTGATATCAGCTACCACCAGGAATTACCTTTGAATCAGTGCTTTAAATGGTTCAATTGTTCCTGTAAAATGTCACAGCCAAATTTGCTATAATTCCAAAAACTGCAGTGGTAAACCAAGCTACACAGGCTCTACCCCGTCCAAAAATGAGTTTGTGCTACTTTAACCTGAAAAAGTTGCAGGACCATTTTGGACAGACTGGTTGATCACAATAACACAGGCACAGCAAACTTCTGTGGCTTGACAATATCAGTGAGTCTTGGAACAGCTCTACACAGCTTCTACTCTTTCTGCACATTTCTGCAGTCAATAAACAACAGTGCAGGGCCAAAACCTCCCCCTCCCCAAACCCTAAAAAGGCAATACCCAAAAAATGGAAGACAAACCCAAACTCCAGACCCTGAGTAGTTTTGCTCTCTGAAAGACCTAAATTGATGTTGTTTTCTTAAAAATCGGGTTTTGTCCTTTTCATGCCCACTGTCTCGTGTTACAATAAAAAATACTTTTGGCACCTACCTAATATTAAGGAAGACTCCATGTGAATGTCCTCAAATTTGGATAGATCTCATTATTTCTATCACTGCCTTGTGCAGAATGTAATTGCCAATTTACATGACATCAAAATGGAACACTAGCAGTTTTATTTGCCTTGCACTTTGCACTTTGCACTTCAATTCAAGTACCTAAAAACCTAAGTAACAACCACACCAGTAGTTTAGGAGCTACTGATGGATAGGAACTTCAAGCAATAATAGGTAATTATAGAAAGATAATTACATTTCCCAAGAAGTTTGGAGGCATGTGCTCTAAGACTGGGGAACTGGCACATTTCCTTGTCAGTGCTGTGTGCTTTTGTCCCCTTTTCATATTTTGACAGTCATTTTTCACTCCAAAGAGATTTTGAGTGGCACATGGACTGACACAGAACCAGAACCAGACATCAGTGGGAATATCCCCAAAAACGGGGAAATCTTGGTGCTACAGAATTTCTTCTAAATTATTTCTCTACTACTATGTCTCTACCACTACTATGTCTCATTAACCCTTTGTGAAGGGGGAAAATGCAACCCAGCTCTTCCTTCATTTCTCCTTTTGGGACTTGTTCATAACCTCGTTACATCTTTGCACTGAGAGAAAAACCTGTCTAGCTCCTTTCTGAGAGTTCATCAAGTTCATGTGACTGAAGTCACATTGCTTGCAGGAATGAAGAAATTCATCCCAGATTCCTTCTGCATGGAAACCAGCTGTCTTTCTCTGAACTGATTTAAAAACCAAGCAAAGTACACAAGGACAGAACCCTCGGCACACAGGTTTTGGAAAAGGCTTCCTACATTACTGTATGAACATTGACTGATCACTTGCCCTTTCTGGGACAGGTGTCCTGCAAAATGAAAATGTGTTAACCTGAAAGAATATCTTCCTATGATGTTTGGAAATACAAAAAATGCCACTGATTGCTAGCAGTGGTCATGTCAGTCTGTGCACACTGGCATATAGAATCCAGGAGGTGCTCTGCCAAGTCGTCTATCAGCAACTTCCAAAGGAACAAGGAGAGGCCCAGGATGAGCTGTCCTTGCTCCTCTGGAGTCCTCCTTGTGCTGCCAGGCTGGCACCTCCAGCATTTTCACAGCATGGGACTTCCTCCACAGAGATGCCAAATGCTGTCTTAGTTTATATTTATTCTTAATACAACCTGTTATGCGACAGGCACTGAATATTCTTGCATTTATATTTGAAACAGCTTTAATATTAAAAAATCATTATTTTCTACTTGTATTTTCCACCCTGTTTATAAGGTTCGAATAGAAAAAACCTTAAAATATTTAGAAGTTTAAGGATCATTTAAGCAAACATAAAAACACATTTTATATCCTTCTTTGCCCTTACATACCTGGTGCATGGTAGCAGTTCAAAATCTCTCACATGGAGAAAGCTTATTCAGATGCTAAAAATATCACATGTTTACACTTGTAAATCACCATTAGCAAATGATTTTCCTAATGCTTTAGACAATATAGTAGCAAAGTGCAGCTGCTTCAGCCAGAATGGTATTTTAGTGATTTTTAAGAACTTAATGAGATCAGGTAATTGACTAGTGAAGCTAAAAATTTTACCTTCAATTAAACAATCAACAGTTCAGTACATCAACATAATCATCTTTGCCCCTCCACCTCTCTGTTATTAAATCAATACGTGGGTAGCAGTTGTCTAAGAAACCACTTCCTCTGTGTTTCTAAACCAGTGTTCAGGACCCATTTTAAAGCATTTATTCAATCTGTCTGGTGTAATTTGCAAATAATGGAAAGTATGTAGTAATGCAGATTCCGTAATCAACTAAGAAAAAATAAGGCCTCAATCTATTTGTTATTTAATGGCATTATTTATCCTACATTTGTTCTGGTGTAACCACCAAATAACTTAATATTTTACATACATTTTTAAGTATCATCATGTGTGCCTCATTTGCCAGTGCTAGATTATTCCTCACATATATAGGAAATAAGATTGTACAGGTTGTGTTAATGAATTCTGTGATTGATAGCTCAGGAGACAGTCATGAGGCAAAAGTATCATCGTGGAAAAAAAGCAAAATAACAGAAAATAATTTTGCCAGGAAACCCCTTCCAAGGGTTATATAACAACACAGCAATCTCATTTTGGAGTGGTTGATGATGAATCAATATAAACCACCTCCCCAACCACAACTGTGCATGTAAGATGTTTATTACTTCAAGCACAGGGAACTTCTGCTGCCTTGCAAAAGACTCTGAAGCTGGCCAGTTGCATCCTACCACACAGGACTTTCAGAGGAGTTCTGGTGTCAGGTCATCCACAGGCCTCTGTGCCATAATTCTCTTCCCTAGAAAAACCTGTACATTTGTTTCCATGTGCAGGTAGCATTTCTTTTGCTACAGCAAAAGTATCAGGTGAAAGTGAAAAAGGGAGAAAAAACATGTACTTTTCTGTGTAAGTTTTTAAATTAAGGCATAAATATATCTTCAAGTATACTGATATTCACCATCTGCCCTTTCTGTGAGTATACCCTGACTGCCCAGACACACCCAAAGGCTGTGGGGTAGGAGTAGCTAGTGGAGCAAAGCATGAACAATATTCATTGTGAGAGTAACACAGGCAGAAAATGGATGTCTTTTATTCAGTTATTGCAGTGTCAGCATTTTCTTCCCCTACCACAGTATGGGAAGTGGTGAACAGCACAAAGACTATCTGCATACATTTGTGACTGAGATTTTCAAGAGCAACTAGTGATCTGATGGGGTCCAGTCCTCCCCAAAACAGAGTTATCATAAAGATAAATGATTCTGGGGAAGTGCTGTACATCTCCTGCCTGTTAACAGAGGTGAGTTCAGGTGGCAGAGACAGCCAAGAGCTGCCATCTTTGCTGCTGCCACTGTTGCTGCTATTCCACTGAACCAAATTAGGATGCTTCACTTGGAGTAAAATGCCCCTGAAGTTGCATGGGATATTGCACCAAGGAGACAATATTATACCAGGTGCATTAGTGGTGACCAAGCCAATGTCTATGTGAGCCTCCAGGGCCAAAGCCACAGAGAAGGGTTTAGCTCTGCAGGGCAGACCTGATCCATCTCCTAGGGATTGTACTGACCACTAGGTAATCCCAAAATCTTACTTAATGGAAAACTTCAATCAGGTACCTGACAGACTGTCAGATCAGTCTCTGCCCTTCACCCAAAACAATAATTTTCCATTATCTGACAAACTTTAGAAGAAAGTTTTGGTTTTCTCCACTGCCTTCATCAGTATGCTATGGGGCTGCAGAGCTACTGTCCCATCCCATCATTTTTGCCTCTGAGCCCCTGAAGCCCCTACTACTACAGCTCAACTCCCTTGGCTGTTCTCACTGTGACTTATACAGCCCCGTGTTTGTTTTCAGCCAACAGAGCAACTCATTCGCAGTTCCTGCCCACAACTAACTGGCACTGACATGCTCAGAGATAGATTTAATCTGGTGCCTTACTGCCATGGAGCCCAGAATCAACCAACGAAACGCCCTCAATGAGCCAAACTTGCTCTAAAGTGCTGGTGGGGCTGCAACACCCATCAGCCAAAATGAACCAAATTAGTGCAGAGCTGTTCCTTAAAGGGTTATTGTCTCCAAACTCCTCACAGCAACTTGGGCTAGTTCCAAGGTATGTTTGGGAAGAACTTCCAGGATAAATCCCTGGAAAGTGACCGCAGCCAGTCCATCCTCTTGCAAAACTGGGTCCTTCTATACCTTGGGACTACAACAGGTCTCTCTGATGGACTTTGTGTGCTAGATTAGGTTTTTGGCTGTGTAAGAGGGTTTCTTATTACAGAGAAGGAAGTGGAAGAACTGATGTGTATAAAATAAAGTTACTTCTTCCCCTTTTAACCTGTGATTTTTATCCTGATAGCTGCAGTAAGTAATTGAGATAAAGTTGCAGGGTAATGGGCAGTCCTGACTCATTTTAAAACGGCTCTACCCTCACGTGAGTGTACTCCAGGACAAAAACTCTCAGTACGTCTAGACTATGATAAAAGCTGTGTCTTTCAAGGTACTAGCCAACAAGGTTTGACTACCATGATTTGAAACCTCACATAGACAGGACAAGTCAAATGCTAAAAGGTGTTTAAAAATGTTTGCTAAGTCATTCTAAAAATACAACTTTGATACTTGTCTAGACAATGACAGAATGCTCCTTACAATGGCATGCCCACTGCACCAGCCAAGGAGTATAATAGCATAGGAAAGAATCAGCAAGAATTTTCTCCACATAGGTCTTCAAAGCAATGGCACAGATTGAAGTTCAGGGAAACCCTGAAAGGTCGGTCTAGACAACAAGGGAAAAAGGATCCTTTTTTTCAGTAGATTTAGTTCAGTCAGGAACTCTTTTTTCAAAAGCAAGACCTACTAAGAGTCTACTGATATAATCTGCCAAGTTTTAGCAGGTCATATTCTGGGCTCCTTGCTGACTGCAACTCAGCCTGCTAAAATCATGTTAAGTTTTGAGGTCTATGTGTCTGTCAGATGGGATTTTTAGTCCTTAAATAAGCTTGATTGAATTAGGCCTCCTGGAAATGGCCCCTTCCCTAAGGCTGATGAGATGGCAGCTCATTTTTCATGCCCATTCAATCTTTTAGCCCAAATCATTTGCCTAAACTGTACAACAAATGTGAAGTTCAGTTTGCCTTTAGTGTCAGTATTTCCAGCTGACTGTGAGCACTAATTAATTTCCTACAGACCACCACAGCAATTCGTTTTGACTTTGACTTTGTTTTCATCAAAATGTACTCAGACAAAACCCTTGAAAAATCTGCTCCTTTGAGCAGCTACTTGAAAATGTCTAGCCCACATGCTTGCACACATACCCACTCTAACAATTGTCTTGTAAAAAGTCAGCAGATAAATTCTTAGTCATTAATACATATCTTTACACTGGTTTTCTCCTACCAGTGAAAAAATCAGAACATCTCTTTCCCAGAATTGTGCTAGTATCTGACATCTTGAACAATACTTTCAGGAAAGAAAAAAAAATAAGAACAAAAAATGAAAAAGTCACTATGACAATTTTAAACAAGCATAAACACAGCCTCTCACACTGTTTAATATCAGGCTCTGTTTTGCTATGTAAAAAAAAACAAAAAACAAAAAACTCCACAATGACAACAAATCAAAACAAGCAGAAAGAAAACCAAATAAACAAACAAAAAACCCCAACAAACCCAAACAAACCTATTAGTCCTATTTATTATTAAGGCTTAATGACATAGGTAGGTATCAATTTGATAGGGAGAAAGATTTACCTCTCAATTAGTCCCATTAGAGATTATGTGTTCATGACATGGGTGGGTATCTAACATTCAGGGGGAAATTCACTAGTCACCAACTCAACTGAAAGACTCCACCAAACAATAATTTGCTGTTATAACTCGAAGTGACCAAAGTAACACAGTCTGGATGTGCTTGAGACTCCCGGGGTTTAGTAGTCATTTGTCGATAGCTCTCCGACAATGGAGTTGTGAAACGGAGCCACTTAAGTTAACATGATAAGGCTTTTACACGATTGTGTAAAGTTTTTTTGGCCTTGACATGCACCATCTGAAATATTTTAGAAATACACATTGATTTCCTGTTTTGGATAAATAGGAATAAGCAAACCTCCTGTGCTCAGGAGGCCTGGAGCCAGTCCATGATTCAAAATAAGACAGAGACTCAACTGTCAGCAAAGGCTTTTTGGTAAGCTGTTGTCACCTGGACAAAGTCCTTACTAAGCCCAATCTACTGCTAAACGTTAATGGCGAAGTTGATCTGAATCAGATCAGCATGCTCTGACCTGCTGTTCATGCTTCTTTCAGGTTTACAGCTCTGTCTGTCTTGGTACTTTCTCATGTGCTAAAATAATGTCTTCAAAAACGAACATTTTGCATATATATATATATATATATATATATATATATATACATACATACATAGCTAAAAGATAATAATATCCATCCACAGATTTTTTTGTCTGATTCTTTTTTTGGTCCTCTGAGGAAACATATAATAGCAGATGTCTTCCAGGCCTAATACCATTTTTTATCATCCACTAAACTGAGTGGATGGATAAAACTCCTTTTATCCGATATCACTAGAGGAAGATCCTTTTCAGCGAAAGCAAACAATTAGCAGCCCTGAGTTATTATTTCCTATCGTTGTGCAATTGAAGAGGCTCTGGACATTTCAGCGTGAAGGATTAAAGTGACCTGCTTTACAAACATCGCGTATCCGCCTTCCCCTCGCCCGCCCCCGCGGCAGCACTGGCGGCGGGCACGAGCGCGCAGCCCCACGCGTGTCCCGGACCGCGGGGCCGGGGCGGCTCCGGCCGTGCCCCGGCTGCCCCGGGCCGGGCCTGCGGGACGGGACGAGCCCGCCGGGCCGGCGCTGCCCGCGCATCCCACGCTGCGCTCCCGCGGGCCCGGGGACCGCGCTGCGCCCCGAGTCAAAGTACACAGCGGCCCGGTCGATAGCCTATTAGGCTAGAAACAGTTCTGCATATCAAAGGCCGACGAACCTAATGACTAAAAATATAAGTACCTGACCCGGAGGATTAATCACACACTGTCAAGCTGAAATTGGTGCAATTCTTCCAATCATTAACGTTTTGCTTACAAAAATGTGCTTTTCTGTTTGTTTTTCTGCTAAATGATAACCATTTTCAAGTTGAATCGGCTGATAAAAAAGTCGAAAACAAGACGGGAGTTGTGCTGGAAAGGTCATACGTGCCAGTTCGGCATGGAATAGCCAACGGGCAAACAAACAGGACAGAGCGGGGTGGCACGGAAGGGGCTCGAAGGTTTTCCCGAACGGTGTAAAGTGCTTTGGCTGTTTTTCTCCTGCCAAAGAGAAGAGACTGCCCGTGGAGAGACACTCGTCCGCCCAACCGTGGTCATCCCCACGTCGGTCTCCCCCGCGTGGAAATGAGCTGGGGAAATTAGGGACAGCGGTGGGGGGATTACTTCTGAGCGGCAGCTCGGCCGGCCCCGCCGGTGTGTTTTACCTCCCTAAGCCCCCTCCCCGGGTGGGCGGGTGAGCAAGGACATATCGACTGCCCAGCCCGGGTTACAGCGCTGTTTGTCACTTGTCGCGACACCCTGGAAATCCACATCCCTGGCCAGGCAGCTGCAGACGGCGCATCTGCGCTCCGCACCTGCAGGGAGCCGCCAAATCCCCGCCACGGCGGGGAAAGCGCCTGGGTTGGAGAGCTCGGCTTCCCGGGACCCCATTTCATCTCCCGGGACGCGACCCCGCGCAGTTCCTCGGGCAAAGCCCCCGCCCTGCCCATCGTACCGGGCCCGGCTGGCTCCCGGCTTGTCCCGGCCGGGAACGCCGGCATCAGCCCCGTGGAAATGCGGCTTGCCCGGCGCCCACTCCCACGCGCCGCCGGCTGCCCACCCGTCACGGCCGCCCTGTTCCGCGCGTGTTCCCATCCCCACGCGAAAGCCCAGCCATAACACGAAGTCGCGTTGAAGAAGTGACGCCAGTTTCGTGTACCCAAATATTGGTCGGGACAGATCAACAGATAAAGAAAAACAGACGCGGACGGCATCTTCCCTCCCGAGCGCTCCCTGCTCTGCTCCGGCCCTCACAACCTCACCACCCTCCCCCCTCAGCTCCCGGGACTCACGGTGGGCTGTCCGGTCCCCGTCGGGACCCGCGTTGAGGCCCGGGACGGCAACCGGAGCGAGGGGAAGCCGAGGGATGGAGAAGGGATCTCCTCCTCAGCGCAGCCCCGCCGTGAGCTGCCTGCGCCCTCAGCGATTCCTCTCGCGGCGCTCACCGTGCTGGGGCTCGATCCCGGCGCTAAGGCGGAGAGGAGCCCCAGGGACGGCCCGGAGCGGCCCGGAGCTCCCTCCCTTTGTCACGGGCGGTGTTAAAGCAGGGCCCGGTGCCCGCGCCCCCGGGGCCGCTGTGCGAGCGGAGCGCTCGGCCCGTCCGCGGCCGCGACCGGAGCAGCTCAGGGCCAGAGCCTGTGCCCGGTGTGCACGGGCAGGGGACACAGAACCTCCCGATCACCTCGTCTTTTCGGGCCCCGTTCATGAGCGCGATTTTCGGACAAATCAAAGTTAAAGCCACTTATTTAGAAAATTCAGCTTATGTTTCTGAAAGAATTAACTCACTTAGAAGCAACAGCTTGTCCGGTCTAAGGGCCATCCTCCCTTGCCAGTCACAACAGTCACTTGTTGCTATCTAAAAGCATTTCTTGTCACTAAAAGCCTCTGTGACACTTGTCCGGGTGTAAATCCCCATCCCCTGGGTGCTCACTGTGTCACCTGGAGGGGCTGAACACCCACGCGGGTGCCCACCCAGGATGCCCACTCCCGGGAGCAATTCTCATAGCCCGGGTTCCGTGCTCCTTCCCCGAGTCATTTCGGAGAAAGGCCGATGAATAACCACTGTTGACTCAGGTGGGTCAGCGTCTGCCCGGCTGGGGTCGATGCCCGGCCCCGAGCAAACCTTGCCAGCCCTGCTCCTCCTCCAGCCCGCACCCCTCTGCGGCCCCCCAAGGTCAGGGCGACTCAGGGGTAAACACCCACGCTTCCAGCCTGGGCTTGCCAGCCAGATTTTCCTCCTCCTGACACAGAGCCCATTCCCGTGTGGGCACAGCCACGGGCAAAACCGAAACGTGGGGTGGGAGGCTGAAACACAGCAAAAAAACACAGCAGAGAGCCCACACGAGACTCCTGCAACTGAGGGTGCCCAGAAAGCTGCGGGGTGACTGATGGCTGGCACAGTACTGAGGGAAAAGGCGCTTACAACACACCTGGCAGAGGAGAGGTCTGGGTTTTCTCCTGCCAGTAACTGGACAGCCAGAGTGGCGAGTGTTGCAGAGTTTAGGTTTATTTCACAGATATGTCCATCAAAAATTAAATACCAGGTTTTGCCTTTTTTTTTAAACACTGAACAAGTATGTACAAAATATGAACAATGTGAGGTATAAAACCACAAGACTTTTAAAGAAAACTAGTATGTACAGAAGCAGATACGTGTACGATAGGCATTATCTTCCCACGGCTGTGTGCTTCACTTATGCCCTGCAGCTGATGCAAGCTTCTGTCCTGCAGCAGAGCCCTATCACTCCCTGCATTTTCTTCTCAAATATGAAATCCATAAAAAACAGTGCTAGAGATTTTGAAGGAGAAAAATATTTTTTTTTCTGCAAATGGAACCATTTGCAGAAATGGTGAGACAAAATTCTCGAAAATCTGAGAAGGCACATTTCATCTCACACAAGAAAAAGGAATCTGACAACTCTACCTGACGAAGGAAGGATGTCTCAGTAGAGAGCACATAAAAGGGTGTGAGTATAAGGCACTTCTCGGGATGGTCAAATCCCTCCCTCTTTCACAGAACATGTTTCTCTGCTTACAAAGGGCGTTTAAATTAATCTATTGAAAGTACGTTTGTTTACACATATAAAGGGCTTAGTCTCCTGCAATCCATACTCACTTCCACACTAGTTAGAGTTTTGCCTGATCACCGACAGCAGCTGATTCAGACCCTCTCCGCCACCATGAGTAAGGACAGGGTGCAGGATAATATTCCAGTCAGAACATTGATAATTGTACAAACTTATCTTACAAATAATTAAATACAAACCATGGTCCTTTAACCAAATTAGAGATGCCAAACCTGAACTGTTTGCAGAAAATACATCTTTCTTTCTCTGCTTGTAATAAGATTAGTCTATTTGGTGATGCTTTTTGCTTTCAACGTAACGGTGAAAGTTTTCTCCTGTAGCACAATATTCTTTCAAACCAGCCCCTGGTAAAGTGCAAGCCGAGTTAGGTCCGCTCTCTGCATGGGACTGTCAGTGGGCAGCAGTGTAATAGCCTTTATCGCCTTCAATGTCCACTTCTTGATCAGAGTCATCAGAGACATCTGACTCCAGGTCCTCCTGTGAGGCTGGTGAGGGGGTGTACTGTGAGCCATCCAGAGAGACCTCCTTACCCTTCTGTTCAGGGCTCTGGCAGCTCTCCGGCCTTTGGTCACTGTGACTGTCAGCACCTTCTACTTCTTCTTTTTTGGTGGCCTGGGGGTTCTCCTGCAATGAAAGAATCCTGCTTGGTACAGAACTAGAGGCCACAGAGACAGGAGGCCAGGGAATTCCAGCTGTGCTCTGTGGGAAAACCACCTTGCAGAAAAAGGCAGGTGTCCTGCTGCCTGCCTATAAACCTGCCCAAGTGGGACCAGGCCGGGCAAGGGCTCTGATCCCACTCCCTCACAGCCACAGGGGCTGCTGCCGTGAAGTGAATAGGGCTCCCTGGCGATGGTTATCGCAGCCACTTCAAAAGAGTCAGGAGCTGCTGGAGCCCAGGAACCTCTGAACTTTTGTCTTTAGCAAAGCAAATGTTTATTATGAGTCTACAAACACCGACACACAGCTTCCTCCTGCCCTGATCTTTCTTTAATTACACCCGACAGCAAGAGGAGGGAGGTTGAATCCATCAGTGGTCCAAAAGCAAATGGAAAAAAACTACCAATTAAGCTAAAACTCAACATTAAAACACTCACCACTAAAACCAAATCAAACCCCTGTTTGTGAAGGCAAGAGTAGCCCTATGTTGGCTCCTGTCTGGAGAGCCCAGTCCCCTAAGGGGGCATGAAATGCTACGTGAAAGAAAAAGCAGGCAGAGACACGTACCCATGATATAACCCTGCGGGCTTGGAGAAATGGATGTGACTGAATGAAAAGGAGGAAATGACTTAAAATGGCCGAGATCCCAAGCAAGCTCTCTGGACACTGTGGCATGGGCTGGGCCCTAGGCGGCCTCTTGCCAGAATAATAGGACTTTATTAAAAAATCAACTGAAGATTGAGTTAAACTCAGGCGAAGGTCACAGAACAGATTCATCTAGAGCACCGTACCGTGATTAGTTTACTTTTCTTTTTACTTTTATATTAAAGGCAAATTTGCCAGTAAACTGTGTGCATCCATGTCACACTTGCTGAAACCAGACTCAGGTCAAGATGTTGGAATTTTTCAAAAATATTTGAGCCAAGGGACCTCAGTTTTGCTGAGTTCCTATGTTTCATAAAAACCCCTAAATAATTACCTGCTTGAGCATGATTTCTAAGGGAAGGGAAACGGCTTTAACTTCTTAGGCTCATGCATTGTAACTGCTTGTGAAAGGAGGGTAAAAACTACTCAATTTTCCATGTGGCTCGTCAAAACAAACAAGGTGCTTGTACCTGCTTTCTCCTGATGTTAGCAAAATACATCGACTTGTGTTTATCAAAAGAGGGCATTTTAAAACACCAGTTAATATTCTCCAAAAATATTGCCTAGGTAATTTACTGACAATTACTTATCTTCTCCACGTTAATTGGCTAAACAACATATGGGTTTACAAAACAATTACTGTGGAGTTTTAATAGGTGGTGTGTGAAAGACGGGCATAATTGATATAGGAACTGCATTAGAAGCTTTTAACGTTAGTGCTGCCTGAACGAGCCCTCATGGATTCCAGCATGACTATTTGTCTTTTTAATCAAGGTGAAGAGGTTAAACAGCCTTTCAGATGACTTCTGCATACAACCTGGAATAGGCGAGCACGATGTAAGATAAGACAATTAAAATACTTATTTCTATAGAAACAGAAACATCTACGTACCTGCTTTAGACGCCGCCATTTGGCTCTGCGATTCTGAAACCAGGTTTTGACCTGAGCAACGACAATGAGAAAAGGTGCAGGGTAGTCTTGGAGCCAGTTAGCACCCAGAGCCTTTCCCAGGCCACAAGCAAAAAGCAAGAACCTGCCAAAAACCCCTTCCCCGCCGACCCTGAGCCGGCCAGGTCCCCAGGAGCGATGCAGCGACAGCAGCTGCGCGGCGGGGCCTGGAGCGAAGGGGAAGGGGGTGCGGTTCCCCGGGGCGGGGGCACGGCCTCACCTGCCTCTCGCTGAGCTGCAGCATCTTGGCCAGACGCTTCCTCTCCGGCGGAGAGAGGTATTTCTGCGTCTCGAACTTCTTCTCCAACTCGATGGTCTGGTCGTTGGAGAAGCGGACCTGCCCCCCCTTCCTCTTGTGCAGCGGCCGCTGGATGAAGGGGCTCCAGAGCAGCGGCTTCCCTACAAAGAGAGGCACAGAGCCGAGGGTCACCGGCCGGCCGCGGACACGCGGGACTGGGGAGCCCCTGCCCAGCCCCGGCCCAGGCCTGGGAGCGCGCCGGGTCCAGGGCTCCCTGATTTCCTTCGCCTGATTTTATTTCTCTCAGTTCCTACTCTGATCTTTCCCCTCTCTGATTTTTTCCCCTCCGCCAAACGGAGAGACCAGTTAAAGTCACTTTACGGGCTTTGGCAACATTTCCGTCAATGTGTTTCCTGTTGGTCTATCTCGCAAAGAAAGAGACCCAAAAAAAAAAAAAGACCTTTGCTTCCTTCTGCTCTTTCACTGCGATGCCCTAAAGAAACCGTCTCCCTTTCTCTGAGCCAGTGCCCGGGTCCCTGTGGAGAGCGGGGACATCGCGGGGCTGGGCAGGGGTGATGCGCCAGCAGGAGGCCACTGGGTTTCTAGGAAGGAGAGCCCGCATGTCCCCCACTCTCGGCTGGGGCTTTGCCCGCCAGAGGCCGCGGGGTGCCCGACAGGCTCACCCGGGGCCGGGTGAGGGGCGAGGCGGAGCAGGCAGCGACACGCCGGGGAACCGGCCCCGCTGCGGAGCCGCAGCCGCGTCCCGGGGCAGGAGGCTCCGGCCAGTGCTACTGAGTCACGCTGTTTATCTTTCTGCCTGCACCCTTTGCAATTTGCTGTATTGTTTTTCGAGATTTTGCTTGCGTCAGGCTTTAGTAATTCTTGTGCAAAACAGACTCAAAAAATAGGAAGCAACTGGTTATTTTAGCTGTCATAAAGTCACATCCCACACAGAGGAAATGAACAATATCAGAAAAACGGATCCCGGCTATCAGAAGTCGAGTGTTTCCTGAATTTGTCTGTATTGAGGATGTCGATAAAGTAATCAGCAATGTGCACGACTCCCGGGGAAGAGCCTGCTTCAGGCGGCCAGGAAAACACTTAACAGCTTCTGAAACCAGATTTACTCCTATCGAGAGCTCAAGGTTTCCTGTATGAACGGAAAGGGTCAGCCTCTTTCACTGCACAAATGTGGTGAGTCAGGTCCAGTTTTGCAATCACTAAGAACAAGTGCTGCAGCCCGGGCACGGGGTTCAGCCCCCGCAGAGGGGTCGCTTCCCAGCCAAAGGCGTGAAGTAACCACCGGGACCCCCGGCCCGGCCCGAGCCGACCCGCAGAGGAACCTCGGGGGCCCCTGCGAGTGGAGCCGGCCTCCTGACTGTTTTTCAAGTCATCCGCAGGAAAGACTGAGATCTGCCATGCGATCTCCAAGCACAATTAAAACTCCCCACCAAAACCACACGCGACATTACTAAGGACACTCTCAGAGTCACTTGGTTTGAAGGAAAACAAATCTGAGTCACGGCGGCCGCGCACTGTGGTCTCGCTGACAGACCCGGAGCACGGCACGTCTCTAATTTACTGTAAATCAGACGGGGGCCGGAGGGAGCCGGGGGAACACAGAGAAGCGGCGAGGCGGGCGGGAAAGGGGACCGCTTTCCGGCACTTCCCATTTACCCCTGCCCCGACGGCGGGATGGGGACGGGACGATATCTGCGCCGGAGCCGGGGAGAGCGGAGGGGGGCACATGGGCTTACCCAGAGGGTCCTGCCGGATCAGGGCGTGCGCGTAGTCGCCGACGGCGCGGGGAAAGGAGTAGAGGGGCCCGGCGTAGGCGCCGGTGCCATAGGTGGCGGCGAGGTGGTGGGAGAAGGCCGGGTGGACGGGGGTCGGCTCGTAGATGGGGGTCCGGTACGGGGACACCAGGCTGGTGAAGGAGGAGTTGGGCGACGGCAGCGTCGGCGGCGGCGGGGCGGGCAGGGAGTGGGGGGCCGGGGCGGCGGCGGGGCCGCGGCCCAGGATGTCCTCGATGTAGAAGGGCGTGGGGTGCGCGGGCTGGAGCAGCGGCGTGGGCGCGTACAGCGGGACGCCGACGCCCAGGGCCGCCGGCGCCGCGCCCGGAGGCTGGTACTGCATGGCGCGGTCGCCGCCCGCGCACCCCTGCGCCCCCGGCCGCCCCTGCGGAAAGCCGGCCCCGACCGCGGCGGCTGGGTGCTGGCACCGCCGCCGCGGGTTTCTCTGGGCTCGGGTTACCCTTCGATAGGTTTCTATTGGCGCGGGGCGGAGCCCGCGTGGTCTCTGTCCCCTTCCTGCCACGGCGCCGTCTGGCCAATGAGCCCGGCCAGGGAAGGGGGAAACCACCCCCCGCCGGCAAACACTCCCCCGCCTCCTGGAGCGAACTCCCCGCGGCGCCAATCAACCACCGCCGGGGGGACCCGGGCCAGCGGGGCGCGATCTGTCGCCCGCCGGGCCCCGACGGCGCAGAGGCCCCGGCGCCTCCCGCAGTGGTTCTCGCTCCTCTGCCGGCGCAGGGCACAGCGTCAGCGGTGCTCGGGCTTCCCCGTGGGGCTGCGCGCTGACCCCTGCAGCGTGGCCCTGGCGCGGACCGAGGCAGGAGGCACGAAGCGGACGGGCACCCCCCGCCCGGCCCGGGGACCTCTCTCTTGGAAAAGTCCGCGCTGGCGCTGCGCCTGACTGCGTGCACCGGGAACGAGTGGGGGGAGTGCGTGGGCGGCGGGCAGCACAGGCTCCGGCCCCGTGCCCGGGACAGGGCCGAGAGCCCAGCATGGCGAATCAGGAAGTGGCGCCGCGCTGCTCGCTGGCTCCGACGGCCGGCACCGGGCGGCAGACTGGGGGGCGATGGGGCCGCCGGGCGCCGCGCGGGGCTGGGGACCCAGTGCCCGACAGCCCGGGCTGGGAAAGCGGCATGACGGCCCGAGCAGCGCCACCTGGGCTCCATCGATTCGATTTTTAGGATCCCGCCGGGTGATTCCCCCTGCCCCGCCGCCCTCAGCGGGAGACGCGCGCTCCGTCCGGGCGTCGCCGACTCCGCTCCGCAGGGCCGCCCCTCGCCAGCACCGCTGCCGGCCGGACTTGGGCGAGGGGCGGTGGAAGGTGTGAGCAAGGGGCAGCGACCCCCGCTCTGCCCGCGCCCCTCAAGCGCCCGGGGCCTGGCCCCGACGGCAGCGGCTGACGAGGCCGCTCCTTCTCCTCTCTCTCCGTGCGAGAGGAGGCGACAGGTGCAGCCTGCGTGTCCGCGGACCCCGCCGTGTCCCGTCTCCTCACGCCCCCGTGCTGACAGCGAGCACGGAAAGCTGTTAAGGAATAGCAGGTGCTGGTATAACTCTGCTTTTTTTTTTTTTTTTCTTTAAAAAGGAAAAAAAAAAGAAAAAAAAAGGTCTGCAGTTCAAACCCACGAAGATCGTAATAACAGGCTCAGAGAAAGACGAAAGGGTGTTAGTGAAATGAAAAACAAAAAAATATATTTTTTTAATAATGCAGAGAGATTAGGTTTTCTTTTTCTTTACATTGTTAACAAATGCCAAAGCTCACCTTTAAAGCGTGGTCTTGTGTCTTGTAAATATCAGGTACACGTAGAGCGAGCTGACAGTTTTGATTATTTTTTGTCTGTGTTCAGTCTCCCAGGCATTGCTCTTTCCAAGGGGTTTAGTTCATGTTTTCATCTGGAAGTGTTGGATTTGCAGCTTGATTTACTTAATAAATGTACAGTAAACCGATGACCCGTTGCCCTCTGGAATAACGACGTGCATGATATGAGGCAGCAGAATGGAGGGCCCCCACAATATTTTACAAGCTGTCGATTCAAAATCTTGAGAACAAGTTTATGTGAAAAGAAAAAAAAATGTTTTGCTGTATTATTGGAAAACAAATAAATAGAGGAAGAGATTATTCTTTTCTGACTTTTATACAAGCAATAGGCCTTGTTAAAAGGAAGTTTTAATGACACAGTTATTACATTCCACTACCACTGCATAATCCCTAACAAGAAAAATGAAGCACTTGATTTTGCAGTTCTACAGAACCGCCCCTTTCAAATTCAATTGTTAGACCTCAGCCTTCCTCTTTCCACGGGTTGGAGACTATTAAATCCACATTCATGAAATGTCACATTTATTGAACTACATAATTTTTTAATATCACTAGTGCAGGTTTTATAGTTGATTTTATTGTTTTTATGGCCATTCAGGGCTCTAAAACCCGGATTTTTTCAATGTTGTCCTTATAATTTTTTCACACAGTCAGAACTAATAAAATAGAACAGTTGTGACTTTTTAATGCAAGAGGTCTCGGAGTTTCAATATTTTCACTCTGCTGGATACTAAAACCAATAAAAATACATGAGATTTTAATTATTTTCTGGATTAAATAAAACCTTTTCCTTTTCGCTTGGAACATACATTTGGTTTGTAGTTTCTGTCGTGAGGGAGACAATGCAACATCAGACAAAATACTTTATTACCAATATTGTTGCAATGAATACAGTTTTGACCGGATTTTAGAATCTAACTGGCATTTAAAGAAAGGTGCTGTAGATCGGGGCAACCAAGACAGTGCTTGAGTATTTCTATTATTTCTTCTCCAGGTTCCCTCTGGAAAGCTCCCCAATTTATCTGGAAAATCCTGAGGGGGGGGGGGGGAAGTGGGGGGATGGAGAGAGAAGCCTTGGGAGAGAGAGAAACTATACGCCTTTCTCGATTGAAAGAGGAATGCTTTCACATTAATTTTGTTGGTATGCACTTGAAACACCACCAAGTTTTCCTGCTAATCTGGGGATTTCTGGAGGGCGGCGGGGCGGGATGCGTGCATCCCCGCACTGGCACGGTCTCAGCCCGGAGGAATCGGCTGGAGAACTCATTATTTTGTGTAATAACTTCGGGGCCCTGTCTTCCCCTTAACTTTCCGTGAAATCACCCGCCTTCGAGGAGTCCTGAGCTCAAGGAAAAAAAAAAATAAAAATCAAGGCCCGCACTTGCTGCAGGAGGCGCCGCTGCCAGCCCCGACGGTGGAGCCGGGCGGGACCGGGGCTGCGCCGCTGCCTCCCGGGCGCGCTCCTCGCGGGGCGATGCAAGGAGCGGCTGCGGCCGGAGGCAGCCCGCCACAATGTGCCGCTCCTGTGTCCCCTCAGGCCGGGGGCTGGCGGGGAGGGCTCGGACGGGCTCCCCGGAGTGCCGGCTGCCACCGGTCCCACGAGAGATGCTGCCACGCTGGCCTCGCAGGACGGTGCGCCCGGGACTGCGCTGCAAGCCCGGCCCAGCCTCGTCCATGGGCTGCTTTGAGCCGGTTTCCCTCCCCTTCCAGCCCTTGTCCTGCGTGGAGCCCCGGGCAGCTTTCCCCAGGGCCAGCGCTCCACAGGTGCCGCGACGGGGGAAGCCTTTGCCGGAGGAAGCGGCACCCGCGGGCTCCGCTGGGGCTCTGGAGCCTCCCGCCTGCCGCCGCCGCCCCGGTGCTGCGGGGAGCCGGCAGCCTGGCCCGGCAGGGCCCGGTCCCGCTCGGCGGCCCGGCTGCGGGTGGTCGGATCGCCCTCGGCCCCAGCCCCGGCGGGACCGCAGCACCGCTGTAATTTAGCGTTTATGTGTCACCGCGTTCGTGCGCGGCTTTTACGGGGCGGCGGTAACGCGAAACGCCTGGACGGCGGCACCGCGGGCGCGCACGGCGGGGGCGGGCGCTGGGCTGCGCTGGGCTGTCCTCCGGCCGCTGCCTTAAACTAAAATAAGAATAATTTAAAAAATCAAAACCACGATCCCCCCCAGTGTCAGAAAAATCAGGAAATGAAAGCTTCCAAAACCAGCGACACACGCCAGGCGATATTTCCACCGCACCCATGATTATCTGTGATAAACGCCCCGATAAACAGAATATTCCTGATTCCTGGGGTGGTTATATCGGGCAATACATAAAACGGTCAGCAATTTACGGGTGAGTGTGTCTGGAATCACAGAACACTTTCCTTTGCCTCACGGATTGTTGTCACTAACACGTACCTAGCCGGTTTTTGCTCTCCAAACTGGGATTTTCACCCACAATCACACCCTCTGTGACACTACAGGCTTCAGCAGAGTTACACCAGAGAAAGATCATTCCTAGCTGCAATAACTGCGTTTGGCTGTACGGAATTAGTGAGCAAATCAGCAAAACTTCATCTTTTTAACAGCTAGAGCAGGCGACCGGCAGCATCATTCCCTAATGCTACAGGGCACTTTCCAAGAGGATCCAGCCCACAGCCATTCCACCCCTTCCCATTACTGAAAATATTTCAAGACTTCCAAGAGAGGTGAGGCCACAGCCTTGAACACCTTCCAAGGAGGAAATAGGAGGGAGTTCACCTCTGATTTTCCTAGCATCATGGAAGCCAGACTGCTCCAGACAGAGGCACTGCACGTTGCAGGGTGATGTCAGTAGGTGCTGCCTTCTTCCAGATAACGCATCTGTTAGATATTCACTTCTTACAACTTCCTCCTCACCATCATGATTTGATTTAATAAATGAGTTACAACTGTAATAAACATTAAGGCAAGTTAGTCTTAAAGGCATTCATTATATATAGCAGAACAAGACAAATCTTGGTCTAAAAAGGAGTGGACGACATATAAACTATTTTTCTAGGCAGAGCTAGCAGGAGCTTATCAGTTTTTGTTCTACATCACTATGATTTCGCCAAATTTAAATCATCCAAATGAAAAAAATTCTGTTCTGAGGGAATCTCCATCGTGCCGAGTACATTTAAGGTTTCAGCAAAATCAGTTCAGCTGTTTCTGGGCATTGGGTTAAAGGAAAGCAGATTTTTTTTTTTTCCCCTGGCATTTAGACATCTTTGCTTTGCCTTGACAACCTGCAGAGCCCCATCACAGGGAAAACTTCCAGAGATGAAAGCAACTGGCAAAAAGTCGGCCAGGGGTTGTCTCTTTAGTTCCTCCTTTGCTCTTTTACTTGGGATTGTCGTTTAGAATTGGGCAAAATAAAGACTCCAAATCTCTGCAGAGAGACATAGGCACCTCAGGAATGTTTAAGCAATTCATTAATGTTAAATGAATATTTGTGGGTATGAGAGATGTGCTGCCACCAGCAAGGGCGTTTTTCACCTATGCTGTCACAGGCTCAGATGGAAAAAAAAAAAAAAAGAAAAGAAAAGCAAGCTACAGAAAAGCTTTAATGGTGCTTTTGAGTCTTGTCAAGGATTTCCAAGGCAGCACATGCCAGACCCTCAGGGGAACATATTGTTAAGGTGCTTCCATTTCCTGTAGCCCCCAATATCATTAATATCTCTTCTGGGATACCTTGACTTGCAAACTGGAATATGCAACATTTATAGCTCTGTGGTAAAAGGAAGGAACACATGGCCCCACATTATAAACATAGTTAATAACACTTTCTTTCTGGACTGGGCTGTCTTAGTGATTATTGTGACACAGTATCTCTAAACCAGTTTAATTCAGCTGAAATGTGATACAATTCACCAGGGTTTTTTTCTGAATTGCAAAGAGGCATCCTATTAAACTACATAAATTGCAATACTTTTAGAAATGCACTTTTCTAGCCCTTCCTTGGTCTGAAAACTTTCTTATCTGACCATTATGAGAATGTGGTGAACAATGCTATGAAAAACAAAGCAATATATTGTTCCTTATAGGCTCATATTTCCTATATATCTGCCACCAAAAACATGAGCTATTCTGGATCCTGCCTATAAGTGTGCCTGAAAGCTGCTTGTTTAATTATATTTATTTGGGGTGATGGCAACAGTAACATGTTAAAACTTCTCTATATTTTTATGTGTTGGCTACACACATAAAGATTACGCCCAAACCCATATATAATTCCCAGGGGCTAGATTGCCTCTCACATCTTGCACAATCATTTACGTAAGTGCAAACTGAATCTAAAATGCTGCTAACACAGACTGCTGGCTACTGTACACCCACTCTGTGTTGATATAAATGACTATAACAAGACACCAGACAATGGAGAATCTGCCTAAACCACAGTGATGACAAAACTTTTTCTTTTTCTTAACAGAGCAATCAGAACACAAATATTATATGTTTCAAAGAGGACTTGTGCAGCAAGATTTTTCATGGTAACAGTTCCAATGAGTCCAAAGTACACACAGCTAAATTTGATGTCAGTAGGAATTAGGTATGAATAGGGAGTGTTACTTAGTTATTTTTGTTAATGTTTTCCAGAGCTTACACATTCACTCTACATTTTTTAGCAAACTTTATCATTTTGGCATCATAAAATCAATCGCTAGATAGGTTTGTTCTATATGGAGCAGACACACACATGCAGTTGCTGTTAATAGTCAAATACAGAAGCTTACAATAACCATCTAGCTAACTATTAATGGTTGTTTAACAGTGGCATTAGAAAGATGGATCTGAAATCTGTCCTCATCTGAAAAATAGATTGTTAGACTCTCAGGAGCACAAACTCTTCAAAAGGCTTCATTTTCACAGGTAGAAGCCAAAATACTTGGGTGGAATTGGCTCTAGAAAGCTGGAGAAATTACCTTAGAGACAAATTGAGAACTTGTGCAGTGGATTTGGAGCCCATTGGAGCTGATGATTTTCATAGGCAAATCATTTATTTTTCATAACAGACTGAGAGAATCTGCCTCGATGGTTGCACATAGAAGTATCCCATTAAGTACAATATTAAATAGCAGAAAGGAAAAGAAGAATATTTTTTCCCTGAGGCAGATGTCTCCCCTTCTTTCTCCTGCCCCTGAGGTCTCCCTGTAAGGGAAACTGCTTAGCCCAGAATCAACTGGCAAAACACAGCAGCATCAGTCACTGACAGTAGCCAGCCTCGAGTCTCTGAGTCCAGAGACCTCATCATTTCAATTACACTGTTAGTTCATGCCACAGGTGTCAGGAGAGTTAGACAACACAACTTCCACTTATTATACTACTTCTCATAAAAGCAAAGAAAAAATAAGTTATGCTTGACATGAAAATAAATATGCCAATATAAAATCTGTATATGTCTATAATCTGTATTCAAAACATTACAGTACCTTCCAAATACTTTGAGCATTGGACTTGACTAACTTTTTGGAAGAGCTGCTCTTTCTTAACCCTTCTTTAGTTTGTCCATCTCATAAATTTACCTCATCTTATTACTGGGGTTGGAAATCGTAGGTAGATATAGAAGGTTTTAGTGTTGAGTAGAATCTAAGCCATAGCCCAGATGTTCTCTTGAAGTCAAACCATGACACCAGAGTCAAACCTGATACAGATGCTAATTGAAATCTTGATCTCTAACCATACTCTGTTTATTTACTTTAAGACCTTACAGCAAAACTAATATGAAAAGATGTAAGTAGGTGTCTGAATATTATCCTCACCAGACACACAGGTGACACAGCTGCTCGGAAGAGGCAGCTGGGCTTCAACCCAGGGCTTAGTGCTACATCCTCAAAGAGGGACAGCTTGTACCTGTGAAATTCAGCTGCTGCACAGTAATCCAGAGGCAGATCTACAGTCCACACTTCTGCACCTGACTCTGCTGGAGCAGGCACATGCAGGAAATGCCTGGAGAAGGATCCTGCACTGTACTGGGGATCCCCCTCCCCAGCACTGTCAGTGAATCCCCACCATTCCAAAGTGTGTGCGACTCCCAGGTCTCCAAGGCAGCCACAGATGGTGCAGGTTGTGGGGGTCATTCACACAAAGAGCAATGAGAAATGTTGTGCATATGGGTGACATGCCAATCCACACAGTTCTTCACATGGCAAGGTACAGCCAAAGATATAATCTGTACAAAAATGGGCTTTTAAAAATCTGTTCAGACTCACAGAACATTTGGAGAGGAGATGCAGAAAGCAGACTGCTCACCAGGACAGGCTTCAGAGATCCCCTGTAGATAGTGGGAGAGACCCACTAATTACAGCATCACAACTGACCAAAATTATTCCTTGTATAATATTACCAACATGTACTAGAAAATTAACTGGAGAAATATCTTCATTTAGAAGAACAGATTCCACCCTGCTCTCTGTGTAGCTGTATGTTTTGATAATCTTTGGGAAATCAGTACACTTTTAAGTAATTTTTTAAGAAGGTAGTGCAAATTTAAGTTTTAGGATTAATTAACATGATATAACCAGTTAAAACTGAAGGTAGAGGTAGCTCACATCTGTCCTTGGAAGAACATCCACCAGTCTGGGAGGAACAGTGTGAACCCTGTCTGACTTTTGCCATTACATGACCTTCTAAGATTTGTTCTTGAAGAAAAGAGATCTTCAGTCTCAGATGTATTGGCCATAAAGGCAGGTTTAATTGGACTGTGATTACAGAATCAAGTCAGAGTACTCTACTTTTGAAGATAATTAAGCAATGTAATATTAAATTGTGTCTAAACTAAGTCCTCTGTATAATTTAATTTCTGTGGCCTGCCAAGCTGTTTTTCTATTGTTTTTGTCTCTTCCACATTATGTTATATTTCCCCTCAGGACTGAATCTATTGGTAGACATGACATTGCTCTTATGTAGCCTTCATAGCACCCGTCTGACACCTGTAAAATATTAAACTGTAAGAATGTGTGTTAAAGTCAGTTAGCAGGATAAGTGTGTTCTACAGATAAATGAGTTTGTTTGGGAGAGAGCAGCACAGCCTCTGTCTGTATCACTGAAGGGTAAATTCCTAAAGAGTCAGGATGCTGTAGATAACAATTAAATCACAGAAAGCAGCAGAAGGAAGTCATGTCACCCGCAGTGCACACTCCCCAAACCTTGCTGCAGTTGAAAATGTTGCAATACAATGCACTTTCAATATTTCCTGTTGCATTTTCTACAGTTTTCTTCCTATTTAGTTCACATATGGGCTTTGAATACTTAAGTCTCACTGTCTGGGGGTTTCATGATGTGAATAGTTTCTTAGGGAGTATCAATAAAGCCCAAACAGGATCAGTCTTTCCATGTCTGCCTATACCCTAACTTAGACCCAGGGATCTGCTTTCTCCAGAGAACACCTGAGCCAACGTTCTGCCAGACACAGTAATGTGAAGGGGACATGAACTGTGCTTCTGTTGCTTTTGGGACATGCAAGCAACACTCGAGCCCCTCTTCACAGTGTGGGCAATGGCCCTGCTGAGTTGTGGCCACAGTTCTCTGTGCTGGGCGAGAGCATCCCCGTGTGTGTGCTCCTGGCAAACATTGCATGCTGAGACCAGGAACACCCAGGTCAAACCCACCCATGGGGCAAGGGCAGGGATGATAAAGCTTTGTTATTACATTTTCTTTCTGTTATGTTTGTCACTACTTAGGCTAGTCTCTTGTCCCACACTAACCTAGCTCCTCTCATTCCTGCAGGTTTACACTTAAAACATTACTTGACGGTTACTATGTCATCTTACTCCATAAGCCTTGGTTAGCAGCTATGCTGTCAGCTCTTTGTACTTTTTGCCATCAGGCAGCTCTTCCAAGCATATAGCTACAGTTGGCTCTTCTTCTCTGAACTTCCTGCAGCTTGGCTTCCCAGTAACGAGGTGCAGAGAACTGCTCTCACCTTTTCCAGATGCTATCGCACGTCAGTTCCAAGAAGAGAGATTCACTTGCTCTTTCCCTGTGGTGTGTCTCCACAGAGCCCCAAATCATATTGACATTTTTAACTGTCACATTACCTAGAAAGTTCAAATGCAAATTCAGATGTCCTCAGCACAGCAGTCACCATATCTTGTCTTCCCTAAGAGAAAAGGAAGACCTCGGATCTCATCTTTCTAACAAATATTTCTATTTCTGTAGAAACCTCAGACTGTTTTCTAACTTTTCACACTAATCACGTGAATTGGCTTATTTATGACAGAGAGAGGAACAATAGGAAGTATTAACTAACCCTGTACTGGTGGTCAGAGTAAAGCAAAAACAAAGCTGGTTTCCAGTTCTCTGCGCTGAGACTGATTTTCCATTGTCGTTCCACATTATCTTCCCATTTAAGTCTGCTCATGCAATTCTGTTGGGCATCCTGTAATTCTCTTTTAGTAGGTTTAAAACAAACAAAAGGAAGTACTTTTTCACACAACACATAATTAAATTATGAAACTTGTTGCCATGGGAAGCACTGGATGCCAAAAGTCTAAATGGGTTCAGAAAAAGAGAAGAGAAATTAATGGAGGATAGGTACATTGATGAGTATTAAACATAGTAGCTTGCTCACTGTGTTTGGCTCAGGAAGCCCTTTCAGAACTGTTTGATGAAAGCAGGAAAGGATTTTTCTGCTGGTGCCTGTTTCTTCCACAGCTCTCCTCAGTTGCCTTTTCTGGTCCCTGGCAGGAAGAAGGCATTGGAGTTAATGGACTTAGTAAAGCAGCTCCAGTACTCCTCTCCTAACAAGACACACAGAGGTCAGCAGATGCCTTTAAATTTAAAAAATACAATCTTTAAGCCAAAAATTTACTTCTCTTTGGATGTTTTTATAGATCTGATCAAGCTGACTTTAATACATGCTGTTTACAGCAAAGTGTATAACTGAAATGGGGAATTTTAAGGTTTCAGAATGGCAAGATTTATTGGCCCAGGCAAAAGTTTGATTTTGCAGATATTATAGGTTGGATCAACTTCACTGGGGACTGATGTCAAATGGCAACCTGTTATCTGTGCTGTGAAAGTTGTACCTGCTCCTGGAGCTCTCTCTCCTCATTGAACAAATGCTCCCACAGCCCATTGTGGTGCCATCTCTTCTTGTTGACTTTGCTCTGTAATTGCTGCTTTATCAGTCCCTCCTGAGACTTCTCCGTTTGTCCTGACTGACAAGCAAAGGGAGCAGCGTCGTTTGTGCACACACAGGAAGGACAGGAAGGCAGGCTGCTGAGGAGGGACAGCAGGGCAGGGAGAGCAGGGCAGGGGCAGCAGGGCAGGGAGAGCAGGGCAGGCTGCTGAGGAGGGAGAGCAGGGCAGGGAGAGCAGGGCAGGGAGAGCAGGGCAGGGAGAGCAGGGCAGGCTGCTGAGGAGGGAGAGCAGGGCAGGGAGAGCAGGGCAGGGAGAGCAGGGCAGGCTGCTGAGGAGGGAGAGCAGGGCAGAGAGAGCAGGGCAGGGAGAGCAGGGCAGGCTGCTGAGACAGGGAGTGAGCCCTGGCCCTTTGGCTGCCACCTTGCCTGGGCAGAGCCTCACCCCACAGGCTGCACCTGTTGCACCTGTGTGTGAGGGAGGGAAAACTGGCCCCTAATTTTGATAGCATCATGAATTGCTTTAATTTCTTGTTCTGTGTTTGGCTGCAAAAGATGTTGTCTGACTTAATCTGTATTCCTTTGTCATGGAGGTATCTTTCTTTCATCTTTTAGAATGACAATATCTCATTTTGGTGACAGCCTTGTTTCCAAATGTCTCCTGCATTAGTTCAGACGATGTGTAACTGCCTCAGTTACTGCAGAAAAATTCACTTAGGCACGGTAAAGAGTAGACTTAAGTGATTTATTTCTATTGTTGAGAAAACTGTATGTGTTTGTCTACATTGTGTTGTCAAAATGCACATGGCTAAAAACCAGAAAACAGTCTGTTGGCTGAGGGCCTGCCTCACTTGGAAAGTAATGACAATGCAAGGGAATCAAATTCAGAGACTTAATTTTCTCTTTATCACCAGAAGCCCCAACATACAAAGCATTACCCTTGATTTTGAAGAATATTTCAGATCCTTTGGTTGCAGGAAGGAGGTCAGACTGCACAATCTGACTGAATTAGCCACCTGCTGCTGTAGCTCCATCCCATAGTACTTTAGCATCTCAAAGTTATTGACTCAAATTTCCTAAACTTTGCTATAGTTCATCATCTTGTATGACTCCTGGAAATATGAACTTGTGGACTCTATGGACAGAAAGCTTACATTCAAGCAAAGTCTTAGGAGCAGCACTGATTCTCTTTTTTTTGTCTGAGTGGAACTGTGATGGAGAGCATGAGCTCCCTGGAGGGATGCAGCAGTGACTCCAGCAGCACTGTGCTGCCAAATGAGAGGGACAGGACTGTGGTTCAGCAACTCTGGATTGGAAACTGGGCTCCTGGATACCTACCTTTGTCACATTATGCTGCATTGGAGTTCATGTCACCACATCCACGCCTGTTTGTGCATGTTCACCTGCTCCCCAGCTTTTAAACTAAATTCTTCTATAGGTATGATCACCATTCAGTGTGTCTTGATAGGAAGCTCTTGGAATTTCCATAATTTAAGCATTAATTAAAACACAAAATCAGCGATCTAAATGTTCAAGCCAAAGTCTTGAAAAAAGCTATTAAAGTATTTATTAACCCTGCTTCTCTAACAAGCTAAGATGCCCCCATGAAAAACTATGATCAAGCTTCATTTCTGTCAATCAGTTATTAAAATACTAATCCTTAGCTTTTCCAATGCCAATTATTCCGGTGTCTGCAGACGGGGGTGACCTGATCATGCTGCAGAATATTCCTTAGAAATAATAGGTTAAAATAAACAGCCAACTCCAGCCCAAAGGCAAAGAGCTAGTCCTGGACAACAGGCAAGATAATCAGGGAATAACTAACATGGATAATCAGCAAATCATTCAAATGAATTGATTTGGCTCTGGCTGGCGTCCCTGTTTCTGCCTGAAAGCTTCAGTGAAATCTAAATAAGTGGCAGTTATCTTACTGTCTCTTCCTGTTATCTGACTCTAATGACAGCAGAGGAGAGAGGGGAAATCATGTCTTTGAATAGGAGCATGGCCTTTCATTTAAAGTAAATACTGCATCAAAATGGAAACTGCCTGAAGAGTAAGTCTGTCTTGGCTTAGTCCTGAGCAGATTAAGTAATGTATTAAAACCAGACAATATCAGTTTCTTGCAATGGCTTCAGCACCTTCACTGCAAATGTGCACACAGAGAATCAGAAAGTGCTGTTTGTAATGACCTGAAGGTGGCTAACAGGACAGCGTGAGGTAGCTGTGAAGAGTTAAAACTCAGCCAAGGCATCTGTATTTTATGCTTCAATAAATGCCTTTACCATTAAAAAAATCACAATAGGAAAATTTAAGGGGAGTGATGCTTATCCCAGATTCAGCAATGCACTTGTAGCATCCAAGTTAAAATCAATGCCTCCTTAGGTTCCCATAGTTGATGAGGAGAAGCACACAGGACATCTAGCAATGAATCCTCCCATGAGGTTCCTGTCTGCCTCCCCTGGTGCTGGAAGATCAGGGTATTGAAGGTTCTGACTTGGGTACCTCCATACCAGTGCCTAAATGAACTCAGAAAAGCTGAATTCAGGCCATGCCTTGCTCTGGGAGGAGAACTGGAAACCAAGAGGTGGCTTGACCACAGGACAATGTCCAACAAAGCTTCACCTGGACTGCTGAGCTCCATCAAAATGAGCCACAGCTGTTGAGGGGGTGGTGAGGATTGAACTCCATCCTCTGTCACACCAAACTCCATATGGGTTTAAGCCTGGGCCCCTCAGCACCCCAAACACAAGTGGAAATGCTTGCAGCTCCATGAATACAAGACCAAACTGTGGTGGCATGGGAAGAGGAACATGGGCTTTTGTTGGCAGGCCAGGGAGGCAGCTCTCAAAGCATGGCAGCATGAACTGCCAGCACTCCTGTGTCTCACCCTTCTCGCTTTCACCAGGAGTGGGTACTCACTTGTCAGGGGCTGTTCACACAGCAGGAATGCCACAGAGGAGGAATTTCTCTGTAATACTTGGATCCTGGCTGTGCAAAATTTGTATTTTCCCTTAGAGCAAGAAGCAAAGGTCCAAATTAACTTCCTCAGTAATACCCTTTTTAATTCTTAAAAGCCCCTAGGTGTACAATTTTATTGTAGATCCAACATCTTTTTCAATAGAGTCTGAACAATTTCATGACAAATATGAGAAATGACAGGATGACATAATACATTTCTACTTAAAGGTTTAATTTGTTTTATTTTACTTCTATAAGTTTAAAAATGTTTTGACCCTGTTTTATTGGAAAGAAAATAAACTAAAAGTGAGACTTCAACCTAAACAGTTTTTCACAGCAGTAGGCGTAAACCCTGGGAAATAAAATGAAGGCTAAAAATGTTCAGGGACTATTAAATGTAATGGAAAAAAACCACCTATCACTTAACTGAATTTTTGCTGCTAAGGCAGTTTAATGTTTGCTATTCTCAGGTACTAACATTTATTATAGTAACCTTTATAAAGTAAATTTAATTATCTTTATCTTTTTACAAATATAAATTTAGTTGTCCTACAATGAAAATCAATTGTCAACATAAGCTATGGTTAACATCTAATAAAACAGCCCTCTGTAAATCCATGATTAATAAGACTGGCTTCTGTATTAACTAACAGACATCATAAAATTTTCTTCCTTGCAATAATTTGTATATTCAAGGTTCATCCTGCTGGACTGAGTTTCCTAAAATAAACTGTTAGAGTGAACGAACAAAATTTTGGCACCTATCATTATTATATTATAACCATTTAAATATATATCTGTAGCTGAATGGTTTCCAAATTAATGTCATATTTTAATTAAGTCAGAGAAGATGGTGGCTATAGCAAATGATAAGTGATTAACTTCTTTGTTTCCTTTACCTTCTGAACATAATGACAATGCTGCTTAGGTTTTAGCTTGAGCATTAGAGGAAGCTAATTGAAATGTGAAAAGCCAATTTCCCAAAACAATCTTTACATATGACAGGGATTACTTAAGCTCTTCTGTGTCACCAAAAACACCCCCAAACCAACAACAAAACAACCCACCCTCCACAAAACCAACAAAAATCCACACCAAAAAAACCCCAGCCACTAAACTCAAAAAACCCCCAACACCCCCCCTATTTAGAATTCACTCCCTTAGAAACAAATGTCTACTTCCAAAGTGGGAGCAGTGGTGCTCAGATTCAGCAGGAAGTTGTGTACCATAAGCCAGAGGATATCTCTGCCCTCCCTGTGACACACACTGTGCCCAAGGACTGGGGGGATGCAGTGGCCACTGCAGGCAGTGCTAAGCTTCAATTGAATTTGGGTCTAGTTTTTAAGAGCAGAACAACTTCACACCAATCCTCAAAGATCCCAAAGTCATTTTATGAAGCAGAAGTAGGTGTGCTTGAAGAACCTACTAAAAGAGCGTAAAAGAGCATACAGAACTAGGCATGAAAACTACTTCCCTCCCTTGCCCAGACAAACCCTTCCAAATGCCATGAAATCTTTTGGCCATAGAGACCTAACTGGGCCTTTGATTGTTTTGTGGGTTTTTAGATGTCATTTTCACTCTCAGTGTGTACTTTGGAAAACAGAGATTCTGATCCTTCATCTTATTACTTTACTGTAAGTAAAGTGATTGCAGCAGAATTAGCAAGACTGGACTTGTACAGTGGGAAATCAGCCCTTGGAGAAGCACCAGTCATTATTATTACTTGAATGGAGAAAGAGAGGTATCTGTGTATTTAATCTGTTCTAAAAATGCTAAAAAAGCATACATTAGTTCCTGCTAGTTGTTATATTTTGCTTCACAAAATTTCCATGTTAATTAGGAAAAAATAATCTTTAAATTAACCCCTGGAAATAAAAATTCTTTATCATATAAAAAATGTAGCTTTAGTGCTCTGGACATTCTCAGAATAAAATGTTATATATGTATATATATGTTGACAAGAACTGAGAAGCTCTGAAAAAATTGAGTGTACTTTTATGTGATATTTCCATTTATTTCATTCCTTTATTTGATAATTTTTAATGAAGGAAATGCACTTGTCAAGTTCAAAGTTTTGGTCATTGTACTTCATTCTCTGAAGTATAATGATTAGGTTATAAACAGGCCAAGAGTAATAAAAGCATTTCAAGTATAACTAAGGAATTCAAGGGAATATTTATAAAGGTTTAATATTTTGGAAAAAAAGAAAGCAATCCAGTTAACTTCCATTATTTTACAGAATTTAACTTTGTGCCACCAGGAACCTGGCAATCACCTCATAAAGCCATACAAGGCTGGAAAAATTGTACAATTTTCAGACCTAATATAAAAGAGGCAGCTTATTTCTAACCTCTTCCCTGATGAGAGACTGCTAGACCAAGCATTTGCTCCTTTTTATCTGTCTGCAGATCACTTGTGTAGCTCTCTAACCATGTCCTCCTATTGGTAGCTAGACCCTTTTCTAGGGAGCCAGAGTATATCGGAAGCATAGAAATAGAACAGAAACATAGAAAGGCAAACATTCCCTTCAGTGCATTCACTGTGCTCCTATTTTTAACAATTTCAAGACTGAGCACAGCAATGCTGCTTGGATGGAGCTTGTGCTCACCCTCCAAGGACAGCCTGCTTTGCTAGGTGGTCTGCACCTCACCTCTAGAACCCTGTCACTTAAAGCCTATGAATGCAAAGCAGAGCATAATTTATTGGTGTTTCACTTTATACAGTAACTGCATGGGTGGGCGTGCAGTTTATGGAGCATTGCCCTCTACCATAAAAAGTAGTTTGTAACAGGGAATGAAAAAAAAATAGAAGTCAAATGGTTGTAAACACTTGTTTAAAATGCATAATTTTTAAAATACATAGCAAATATACTTATTTTCCTGGTTTTAATGCCCTCAAACATTAGAATTTTCTTTTTCCCCCTGAAATCTCTTTTTGATGAAAAAGGAATGTTATTTTTCCAGTTCTTCCTGGATTAATTTTTTTCCTTTATCACCCTGAAGAGTTAAAGGCTTCCTCTTGTTTCCTCTACCCTTTTAACAGCTAATTGCAATGCTGAATGATGCCTAATAGAAAAAAGCAGTCTAGCAACCCTGCACCTTCTCCTTACTCCTCTCTAGCTCCACGCAATTGTTTGACACCCAAAATAAAGGCAGTCATCAATAGCAGCCAGTCAGCTCAGTCTTCTTTTCTCTCTTCAAATCAACATTGCATCCCCTAACAAATCTGATACAGCAAGTGCTGCAGCTCCCTGATTTCCAGGAGGAAGCAGGAAGTTTCCTTTCCCCTTCCTCACTTTCCTCCTGGCCACTCATTTTTCACTTGAAAAGGAAGCTGGTGACTCTTAATTGTCTGTGCTTCTTGTGGCCCTCTTACTGTTGTCTGTATTTCACATGCATTTAAACTTATTTTTCCTTATTTCCCTTCCCCACATTGTATCTAAGTTTGTTGTTAAATCAAGAGCTGTCTCACTTAACCATTAATCTAGAATCCAAACAGTACTCATTAGATTAATTAGAACACGGCCATACACGAGAGCCCCACTCACTACAACTCTCCTTCATGCCCAGCTGCCTTGAGGCAGTGTGGGTGTGACCTGGCAAATTATTGTGTGGAAATGGCTTTGTACCCCTCTTGTAAAGGATGCCTTACACAGAATAAAATCAAACCACCAGTAAGTTAGTCTGGACAGTGCCATTTCTTCCCTTTGGGTAAGATCTGTGATTACAATGAGTACACACAAGAAACAAGCGTTGCTTTGTTTTTCTTACCCTTCTTTTCTCCTTGTCATACACTATACAATACACCAAAGCAAATTATTGCTGCTTTCTGCTTTGAGCAATGCCCACGTGGTGGGCAACAGAGAGCAGGCCAGGACAAGAATTTGGGCACCAGGACAGTCAGCAGTAATGCAGACATGCACTAGATCATCTTTTACGTGAATGGAGCTCTTCAGAAAGCAAGCCCCTACTGAAGCTTGAGTATAGAATTCTCCATATGGAAGCATAAATTCAATATTAGATTTTGAAACTTTTTTTTTTGATAGATGCTTGAGGGAAAGGCTGGCAAAAGCTGCGTCTCCAAGTCCTGTTTAGCAGCCGGCACCTGAGCTCAGACCAACCTTTAGTGCTGGGGCCATCTAGTGGGAGAGGAGGCACGGACAGGGAGGCCAGGACATCTTCTGCATCCAGATTTTTCATCCTATTCAGCTTTGGTGTGGCCTCCAGACACCTGGGCCAATGGAGCAATGATCAGCAGATCACTGCCAGCATTGCAAACAAAGGACAACACAACTTTGAGGGCTACTTTAGAAAAAGAGAAAATGAGAAGCAGCACCTGAAATTCAAACAGCTGCTAAGGAAAGCAGGCTGTCCCCATGCAGTAGGAACCAAACAATCAAGGCATAGAGTTTCAAAGAGGATCAAGACAGGGAACACAAAATATGGCATGATTTCATGGATGTAAGCCTGCTGTCACTGGCTATTCCAGTTTGTTTGCTCATACTAATCCTGTCAACTCCACAGGGAAAATGCAGTAGGGTGAAAGGCTTGTGCAAACCTCTCCCACTTGGCTTAGGCTACTCAATACAGCTATGGGATCAATCTTTGGGGTTGATTTTTAGTTAATAAAGGACTTCTTGAACCATTGTGGAACCTTAACAAGCATATAGTGCAAGAAAATGGAACCTAAAGAATGGAGAATTAAGCCCATTAAGTTTTAGGGGCCAGAATTTGTATCTCCAAGTTAAGAGGAAGAACAGTGGGATTCAAACAAACAAAAAGCCCAAGACCCAGCAGAAAGACTTCACAGAATGAAGAGGCACTGAAATAAAACTATTGTCTTTTGTGAAACAAGGGAGAAAACCATCCTCTTCTGACAGCACAAGACTGATGCCATAGCTGATAATGTTTTAGCTAAATTAGACCTGGCACCATAAGAAAATTAGCTAAGTTTTATTCTGAGCAAAGTGCTTGTACATTTGTTTTCCATTTAGTAATTTATTTGAAGTATCACAGTAAAAACAGAGAAACTGGAATAAAAAGCAGATATAAAACCAGAACACTTATTTACAGCTGATTAATACATAAGATGCTAACTCATGAATGCTGGCAAAGCATATTTCCACATCCCTTTCTGGTATTTTAGAGCTACTGAGAAACAGATCATTTCTTACTTGACCACATATATATATATATTTAACATAACAGCACCGTAATCTGCAGGGTTTTTTTTCCTCAAAACTTCGCAAGCTGCAACATATAAAAATGGAACCAAGGCATGAGATTGAGCAGGTAAATCTTTTGATTCAGCTTTGCATCACTGTATCACTACATAGAGACACTGAGAATACCAAAAAAAGTTGTGGCTCAGTAAGACAGTAAGATAGAAATATCTAAAAACAGGGATCTGCAGAGGATATATCTTAGTTCAGCAATCTTAAAGGATGCTTAGATTTCTGAGGAAGCTCTTCTGTCATATCCTCCATTTTGTTCTCCATTGGAGTTGCAGATTTGTTCTCTTTACCCTTTTTGAGACTTCTTTTGTGCTGGGATTTAAAGAAAATACCCAATGTTAAGAGAATACAAAGAAATCAAAAACTTCTGCTTGTGTGCAATGCAGTACATAGTGTTCTGAGAAAAAAACTCGATGTAACTCCTGAAAAAGGTTCCTAATAGGTTGCATTTACTCAAGAGATTGACTGTAGACATACAGAAGCTCAGCAGCTATTTTTAAAGGGTCCCCAAGAAGAAAATATGCTCTCCCTAGCAAGAAAACCCCTAGACTAATATACCAAGAAGTTTCCACTGATGTGCTGGTAGACCAAAAGGGTCAGAAGCAAGTAAGTAAAAAACTCGACCCCATGAAGACTTAAGAACGCCAATATTTCTGTCAGGCCTCTAAGAAAATACTGCATATACTTTCAACTCTCCCATTAACACATGTCTAGCAAATTATGACAATTTTCTTTATGGAGGATTATTTGCTGAGGAGTTTTCAACTGTCTGCCCAGCTTGTCAGAAATCTGCATTATTTTATCCACTATTAACTGCTGTCATAATCTGCTGTTACTTTAGCACAAGGTTAACAAAGCATTATCTACAGGATTTGAACAAGTTGTGAGACTACCCTGAAATGTAAGAAGTGACTTGAAACTACAGCACTGTTACTGTATTAATTTAATATTATTAAAGTAATATTTCTTCTCAAATACACAGCTGTTTTGCTTATTCTGAGGAAGTTACCTGGAAAAAAGGAATGCCACCATTTGTGTGGCAATATACATTTGCATCCATTGAGTATTTGTCACAAGCAAGGCTTTCACTGGGTTCTTGCAACACTTCTTCTTCCAACAGGTCCTAAAACAGAAGTTTTCCAGAAAGATGTCTTTAATGTCTGAATTTCCTTAATGAATGCATTAAGAATGATCATATCTATAAAAGACATGGAATTTTTATTTTTAAAAAACAAGAAAGAAATCTAAATTATTAATATCATTGCTTATTTTTCAAGAGCTGGTTTTTGTCAAGAGCTCAGCACATTTGAGTCCAAGTACTCTGTAAAACACAAAGGCTACAACAGCCCTGGGGTTCCAGTCAACTCTCCAAAAGGGCCTGGAAAAACCTCAAAGATGTGAAATATTCATTCAAGAGCCTCATTTGCCATTTATATACATACCTGACCTGCACTATCCTCCATCTCCCTTCCCACATTGCTTAGCATAGCATCAAGATTTGGTTGCTTTTGCCTCAGTTGCTCCAGAAGTAGCTGCCGGGGCTCTGTTCTCACAAGGGTGACAGGATAGAAGTAGTCTTTTCTCTGTGGAGTTGTCCCTTTAATGAAGATGATACACTTTTCAGTGTTTGCTTTCATTTCAGATCCTCAATTTTACATCAACTCATTACAGAAATCATGCCTTGTTCACACACCATTCTTTGCATGCATCTTAAAGGTGTAAGGCTGCCAGGTTATGTCTCCATCAACCTTCACTTATGAATTCTGGAACTCAAGTTGTTTTCTTTAAGACCATTCTGCCCCTGACCTGATTAAATACCTGTTGGAACATCCACTTTGAGATCCTCTTGCAGGAAACCATTAACCTGAGCTAGTCCATGCTGCACTTCTTCCTTAAGTGCCAGCTTCTGCTCCACAAGTATCTCCTGATCCACCTGTATCTGATCCAGAAGGCCATTTAGCACCTTCTCCTCAGCAGCCTTTTGGCTGCCAATGTGGTCAGCAATTTCAGCTATTGCTTTATCACAATTTTCTTCATTTTTCTGAAAATGAAACAAAACAACCCAACAAAAAACACCAAGTTAACAGGAAAGGTAAGACTATGGCCTCTTTTCTAAGATGTGGTGCAGGATTAGTGACATGACTTGAAACGAAACAACTGAGACCTCAAATTGAGTAGTTTCAGTGCCAGTTTTACACTCTCATTTTGACAGCTATCTTCAGAAGAGTCAATTTCTTAGAAAGTATGATCACTTTAGAAAGCTAGTCACAAGAATAAAGATGTCATCTGGCTCAGACCAGACTTCTCATGCTTCTATGCACAAACCCTGCACAGACTTAGGATATTCACCTGAACACGAACATCCTATAAGTACTAGAACCTTTATGCATTTGTAGGGGAAAAGGCAATTGTGTTTTCAGCCATTCCCATTGAAATTAAACTCTTGAAGTGTTCAGCAGCTGCAACAGATACAGAGAGGTCTTGAGACCACAAATGCTTTTAGTTTAGAGTTGGACTTGATGCTTGGAGATCCCTTCCAACTCAGAGTATTCTGTGTGAAGGAAGTTTCTAGTGAGTTTTTACTTCCAAAAGTGTGCAAAATATTGGATTTGCCTATTTTATTGCCTATTACAACAATAAAACCAGGGTGGATGTGAAATTTGTGATGGAAATTAAAAAAATTCCCCAAAAACATGAGAGAGAAACTCTTAGATAAGAGGCCAGAATTTGTATATGCTTAAAAGGAATACTTTCTCCCATATTGATTCAATCTGACCAATAAAGTCATTTGCAAACTCCAGAAAATAGCCTGCATTTGATCACTGTGCATCTCCCAAGGATAGTACTGTAGATAAAGCTTTAGAATTAAACACCACCAAGATGATGTAAAACACTCAGATTACATGTACAAGTCAGTTGTATGGCATTAGCCATGACACCATTTTTTGAGGTTATGGGTACTTGAAGTTCAAAGTCTTCCTCTTAATTTAGGCTTTTGATTTCCTCTAATTACATCTTCTCAAGCTCAGTAACATGAGTCTGCTATCAAAAAAAATCATAGCTTTGTTTTGACTAGAACTTTTTTCTCCCCTCTATAAATTCTGCAGTAAAGTTTGTCTCAGGATGTTGCATTAGACTACAAATAAGTACCTTTTGTAAATACTGAAATTGCTGTTTCTCATCCTTGAATGACAACAGGTGCTGATTAGTAAAGTTGACCATCTGAGCAGTTGTAAATTCACCCCATGTATTGGTATGCTGAGCCACATTTTTGAGATTGGTGAGAAGATGTTGACAGTGGTCATTGGATTCTTCCAGCATTGCCTTGTTTTCAGCATTTATGCTCCTGAGCTCTTGAGAGAAATTATCCAGAGATGCAGTGAATTTGCTGTGATTGGAATTTGTACTGCTGACTAAGTCTGTAGTTTTCCTGCAACAACATATTTGTAAAAGTTTAGAGATTTTGAAAGGTAGATTTTAACACAGTATACTTTTAGAAATATGAAACCAGAGCCAGTGAAATAGCACAGTTCTATCAAACCAGTTAATTATAATATTGTTGTTCTACTTATTAAATTCGCAGCACTTGCAGCAGTAAGTTTGCTAAAAAAACAAAACCCCCACCAACCAAAAAAACCCAAAAGAGAACAGAAAGACCCTAACCACAAACCAAAAACAACTCCAGCAAGACCTTAGTTATTCAGTCTGCAACTGAATGAAACATATTGCAACAGATACATTATTATGCTTCAAGTTAAACCTTTATATGTTCTGAAGTCCAGACACTGAGGGACACTCCTCAGCATATTGCTCCCAAAATGATACTTTCTTATCTCAACATGCTCAGGAGACAAGTTCAAGGGCAAGCCTTCTAGAACTACTGTTTACTCTGGGGAAAGGCCAACTACGATCTACACTCTGTGGCAGAAGCCAGCTCTAACACACAGGCCATGCCCAGCAGGCTTTATAAGCACATAAAGATGGAGAGCATCCAATTTTGAAGTTCTCTTTATATATATTTTATCTCGTGTAAGTGTACAGCAAAAAGAATGTGCCCCTTACAGGTGAACATTTTCTTGCATAGCAGTGATGGTGGTCTTCAGGCTTCCATTTCTTGTGAGTACATCAGTCAGGTTCTTCTGAGTCTCCTGAGCAAACAGGTCGAGCTGGCTTTGCAGTGAAGACATCAATTCGGCTGCACTCTATCGAGAAAATTACCACAAGTTTTGCTGTTAATTCTGCACTTGTTAACAGTCTTAAAGCATACTTGAATGCCTGAATTAAAAATGCAGAAAAGGCAGAGTTTTGTAATTCTAAAGCAGAAAGTACAATTTTTGTGTAGTGAAGAGACAAACACTTTCTTTTTGGAGACATATGTAAATGCACATATACTGATATACAGCAAGGGGAAGGGGGCTTTTGCTACATTCCTACATAACCTACTTAAAGCAGCCTAACAAAGGCTGAATAGAGTTAGGATCAAGTTACTGTCCTCCTAACATTTTTTTGTGAAACAAGTACAATGGTTTACTACCACATAAGAGTTTAAATCAAAGCAAGCAATCACACTTGGTGTTAGGATGTTCTCTTACTCTAAGGATACCTTTCTATGTGCCAACCTCGTCATTTCCACTTCTTCTTTTAAGCTGTCACAATTATGCTGGAGCTGAGCAAAGCCACCAGCTGTTTGTTCCTGTATTTTTTTCAGAGTGAGAGAAAGTTCTCCAAAGAAGGTATCCATTTCCTTTTTATGGTCCTCCATCTTTAAAAAAAAAAAAAAGTTTTACTTATAGTTATATTTTTATATCTTGATTTAAGAAACTGATATTTTTCCCTAGCATAACGAGATAGACTAGAACTCTAACTTGAAGCAAAGGGCTTCAATAAGTGCAGTATGGTTTACACTTATGGTTGTTAACAAGATAAAGCATCACATTTTCCCAGGAAACAAAGGGACTATAGAAAGTTTAGTATGAAGGCAGAAGATTTTTGGAGTGGTAGGACTTGCCTAAGTTGACTTTTTTTTTTTCACATTTCTTAATATACTCTTCCCCTTGTATTTCAATGTATCATCAAATATTTGTTACATAAAGATTTAAGCATCTGTGTTTTGCCATTCTACTGTGGCACTCAGGCAAGTGGTTGTGCCAATATAGAGAATAAGCAAATTTACCACACCCAGGAGAGGAAAAAAGTCTGAAAGAAAGTTAAAAGACAGAACTCATAGGACAAGATAAAGGGGAAAAGGCTAGATAAGAAGTGGAAGCACTCTGACATACTGCAGAAAAACAAAGAACATATTATCTGTAAAGTAAATAAAAAGAAGAGCATAAGGCAAGGAGCCAGGTTATGTGCATTACCTGGTCAGCCACAGCAGAATATTTCTTCATGTTACTCTGGAACTGACAATTTAACCCCAAGACAAATTCTACCATTGGTGTCAAGCTATTTACTGCTCTTCCTAATCCAGTCTCATGCTCTTCCTAGGAAGAGGAAAAAGAAATTAAACCAGAACATGGCTGTTCCTTCATCTACATTTGTAAGAAGTTACTGTGTACATATCCATGTAATAATATGCTATTTAGTACATTACAGCTTGTGGGGGTGAAATGGGAGAGACAATTATGGTCAGGTGGTAAAGCAGACACAGGTAAAGAGCATCAGAAAAAATGCTATACATTTACAGAACCCCTTTTGATCAAAATCAGTTTCAAATATTTAAGTAGGAGTATGCAACTGTACTAACAATTAATCTCAGCAGCTCTGCTTTACAATCAAGTGATAGATTCTCATGCTGTGTTATTTTTTCAGATATGTGAGAAACTTCAGTAGACACCAATTCTTTAAGAGAGGCAAAAGATGCTGATACAATTGATGCAAGAATATCTGCTGTAGAAGAACTGGTAGACAGGAGGTCACCTGCAAAAGAAACCCAGAGTTACAAACTTTTTAAAAATTCCCCTGTAAGATAGAACTCTTTTTATTACTCATTACTTTATTGCCCCTTACAGGAAGGCTGTGGATCATCCCAGACACATCATTACTGGTGCAACTGTAATCATTATGTCCCTTAAATAAAGTCACCTCTTTCCTAAAACAGATACATTTTAGGAAGTGGTCTTTGAGATTACTGCAGGATGACTACTAATACAGGTATTACACTTACCTATAAAATTTGTGTAATATGTCAACATCTGTTGCTGCTTCAAACTGTTTTCAGTAATTGAATCTTGTATTTTGCTGAATGAAGCATTCATTTGTCCTGCAAAGGTATTTTGGACAACAGCATTGTGCTGATCAACAGCCCTCTTACGGTCCAGTTTCGCGTGGAGCCCAGACACATCTCTTGTCGTTTCTTCAACTGTACTTAGTAACTAGAATTTTTAAAGTTATTTCAGTAAGTCTTGAAACAAGAAGTCAAGCATATATTATATAAGGAAAGGCAACAAAAGTTCTGAGTTAAAGAAGTTATCTCTCTAGGAAAACAGGTATTTCCCTTTACATCATCAAATTACCCTGGACCCTGGTGTTATATCATTTATGCTTTTAGAACATGGGAAAAAAGTTACCTACTAGAGACCATTTCTTCTGCTTTAAAATCAAAGCATTAATAAATTACTCCCTCAGTATTTAAGGAATAAAGGTATCATTTATCTCAGAATAGTAACTGAAAAATACCTGAGCACATCAACTTTTTTCTGAACAATCTGACAGTAAATATATTCTTCAATATAGTACTAAAACAAGAGGTTTTAGTACTAGTCCTGTGATAAACAATTTAGAATTCATACAAATAGTGAAGTCCTTTTATGTAGTGAGCATAAATAATTTCTGTACCTATTTGTCTCAAACACTCCACAACCCACATGTAAAAAACAGGCATTCCCTCGTAATCTTACAGGAATCCAAATAGAAAGAAATAGTCATGGTGCCTGAAGGTACAAGTTTCATCACTTTGCAGTTTAAATAGCAGGACACACTCTCTCCCTACCTCAAGTGTGTTTTGATAATTACTTATTCTGCAAAAAACCTCATGATAGTAGATACTGTAAAGCACTGGAACTCCCATGACAAACTGGCCTGAAGGAAAGTTAGTTCCAGACCAACCAGTGTTTAGCAGTCAGCTGTCAATACTACCACAGAGAAAGTCCTGCAATCTAATCCTAGTTTTCCATCTTAAATTCAGGTCATGTCTCACTCACATCATGCTTTAGCAACAATAGCCCATCCAACTCCCAAAAATAGGAAGCTGTTTTACATTAGGTACAAGAACTGTGACAACCTGGCTAGCTGTGCCATGAAGCTCTTGTTCAGTATTTTCCAAAACTGAAACCACGTATTCTTCTTCAGCCAGCTGAACTTTGGTTTCTTGCAGATCTTTCTGTGTTTCTTCCAGTTCTTTCTCCTTGATCTGCAAATCTGTTTTACACTGTTCAAGTTCATTTTTACTGACTCTGAATAGCTCAGTGACCTAAATAGGAAGATAATCAAAAAGGCAACACCACTTTTTATAAATCTGACAGTCTCATTTCACATCTCTCAAATTACATTACAATGACAGAAGGCAAATTGTCATCTAGCAATGTAACTTCAGCTGTAGGACTCCAGTCTTAAACCTAAACTACAGGTTTGTATAGTCTTGGTAATCACTGAAAATATCAAGCCAACACCATTCTCACTGTAATAATTGCTTGCTTCTCCTCTGAAAACATAAGAGCAAACTACCATTACAGCACACAGAAAAGAATTCCACTGAACAAACATAACCAGAGAGACTGAGAAGAGCCAGTAAAGCTTATTACATGGAGGAGTTACATATACCAGCAAATTAATATCTACATTTCCCATAAACAAGGAGCTCCAATTTTTGTGTAATTTGTTAAAGGAAGCTCATGACCACTCTCCTCTAATTCTTTGTTCCTAAGCAGATAGATACCTGTCAACCGAGATTATATCATTTTATAAGAAGATTTTTTGCTGAAAATTCAGCAAAGAAAATTATAGTAGTAGACATGAAAACAGCTTTAAAAATAAGTACTGCAATCTGCAATTTCATATACATTATTTCAAATTCCTAACTTCAAGGACTAGGAAGCTTTCATTCTTGACTAATTGGGGAACTTTAAGACCAACAACAACAAAACCAATCTTCTGACTGTTCTTTCTTCAAACTTTTTTCCTCCTTTTGACAGGAGGAATGAATTTCTTCCATTTTTTGGCAGATTTAAGCCACAGTTGAAAAACATCACTTACCCTTTTCACTTCTTCCTCCATGACACTGATTTTGTCAATATACTCTGTCATTTGTTCTTCCTGGACTGTCAGCTTTCCATTAAGGGCTCTCAAGCAAGGATTAAAATAAATGAACAAATTAGTCATGTAAGACACAGTTTCAAGATTTACACTAAGTTTTCAGTAATTCTGGAAAATTCTATACGAATAGCAAGTAATTTTCACTAAAGGCAGAGAAGATTTAAGGCAATTTTCTATTGTAAACTTTCTAGCCCTATTTAAAGTGAAGTATATCAAGTTTACTTTCCTGTATCAGCGTCCACTGAAAAAAAAAAAAAAGGCTGCATGTGTAAATCTGCATGCTGGCTAATGCTTAGGGTAAGTTCCACACATACATAAATTCCTCAGTGCAAGCCTATTAGATTTTATCTGTATAATCATTAATTTTGAAAGAACAAGTTGACCAAACAGTTAAGTTTCCCTATCTTCAACTTCCTGGATTAAAAATATATCTGAAAGTATTTCTGTATAAGTATAGGTACCAGTATCTGAGATTTGTTGCTAATTATTTTATAGAAATTTTGCAGACATACTCATAGTTTTCAACAGACATATAGACTCCATTTTTCTCTCGAGCAGCAGCAAGGTCTCGCTTCAGACGCTCAATCTCTTCAGTGTATTCCTGCATAAAGAAACAACCACACGTAAACATGAACATTTCTATTCTGGTTTTGATATTTAGCTGAACAGATACTGCACAAAGGTAGTGCTCTACAGAAGTTTTGCATAAGCACAAGAGCAAAGCACTTCACCTCTCTTCTAAGTTCAGTATAGCACCATTTAAATTCACATCATTGACTATACGTAGAGCACTGAAACTTTCCATTTGAAGGCCATACTCGGTTGCATTTAGCAGCTTACAAGGGGAATCCCAACTTCCTTAGGGACAGAGCTACTTTACACTGGCTCTTCACTTGTACTTACTGACAAGTTCCCTTTAACTCAGGCACTTTCTAGGGAAAGCGCAAAATTGCAAACATGTAATCCCCACAGTCACAGCTAGTAGCAATAGGCCTCTGTTCAACTTCAGCCTTATTAACAGCTCCAGTATCTGCAGGGACCATGGCAATGTAAGTGCAGCTTTAGTTTAAAAGCATCAGTTCAGTAATTAAAATCACTTCAGACAAGCACAGCTACTAGTTACAGTTTCTTCTGTACTCATAACTCCTGTACAGCAAAGATTACATTAACAAGAAGTCACACCTAACCTGTAACTTAATTTTTTAAGATATATGTCTAGTTACCTTAATAAGAGCTTTTTTGGTTAGCTTCTGATTAACTTCAGGCTTGTTCATGATGTTCTTTGCTCTATGGGCATATTCCAGTGTACTCAATGTTTCCTGTGCAAAACAGATGTAACACTAGGTCAAGCTGATGAATTAACTCATATTTTTGTATCATTAGCAAAATTATTCCTAAAATATTACTTATTTTAGGAATAGGTTTTCATACTTTAAATTTACCTCAAGATTTACAGATGCAGGTGAAATCGTGGCAATTATTGATGTTTTTGTCCGTCCTCCAAGAGAGTCTTGAAGGATTCTTGTGAGTTTAGATTCCCTGTATGGAATATGAGGGGCTCTTTCCACTAGAGCAGTAATAACTCTTCCAAGTGTCAGCAGAGATTGGTTGATATTTCCAGCTTCACGAGCTCTTTTGTCAACAGCCCCAGATCGACCAATGTTTTCACTTCCTGCAAGATCAACCTGAAAGGCAGGTTATGCTTCTGTCTCAATCACCCTGGTGAATGCTTGCCCCAAAGTCTTGCAGAATACATAAAAGAGCTAACTAGTTTTTCAGGAGACACTGGGGTCACAAATGGGACTGATATTTTTCAGAGTGACAAACATACGCCACATCACTTTATGAGAGCAATAATTTTTCCCTTTATCAGGAAAAAAACTCTAATAAACTCCAGTACATGGCTAAAAATTCTATCAATTACACTTAGTTCAAATACTTACCAAGTTTAGCTTTCCAATTTTAACAAGTTCTTCTCCATCTACCGTTGTCTCTTTCATATGGATGGTGATTGAAAACACAGAGTGGGAACGGCTGCAAAAGAAACCAGTTTCAGATGTTCCATTAAAGCCAAATATCTAGTTGTTATATGACTGCTGCAAGTTTTGTGCTCTTTATAGAGAATACATTTAGCCCATGAACTACAAATTACATTTTTAATACACAAAGTTATTCTGCTAAGTATAATTTTGTATGTGTATATATGAATTTGTATTTAAAACCAGTGATGAGGCAACTGGTTGACATTTGATTTATTCAATCCTATAGATTTTCTCTTATTTCAAGGAAAAGCAAGAGAAATGCCTTGGTTTTGCCTACATTTGAGTATTCTCAACTCACAAGCATCACATGAAAACTGACTTGCAAATTTTTTTTTCAGTCCTTATGATAAGAACAGTTTCACAGAATGTGAGATTAAGGAACTTTCCTTATGCAGGTTAAGAAAATTCAGCAACTAGCTGAATTCAATATTAAAAATTTAGAAGTTCAATTAGTTTTTCAATCAAAAATAGTAATACAGTTTAAGATCATAGAATCATGGAATGGTTGCATCTAGCTCCAACCCTGCTACCATGGGCAAGGACACCTCCCACTAGACCAGACTGCTCAAAGCCCCATCCAACATGGCCTTGGACACTTCTAGGGATGGAGCACTCACAATTTCTCTGGTCAACATGTTCCAGTGTTTCACTATTCTCATAGTAATAATGATTTTAGCTTGAGTTTATTCCTTTAATAAGCTTTTACTGCAGGAAGCTGACATATATAGAAAGCCATAGATGTTGAATTATACCAGTTTGACCATACATAAAACACCTCTGGCACATCAATTTCCAAAATTCCCTGGAATCTCAGACAAAATGAGTTCTGTGTTCCAATCAGTGGTAGAAAATACCCATTTCCTTCCACCAGTAGACAGACATGCTCAGTATATCTTGAAATTAAAATACAATACAGAGAGGGTACATTACTTACTGTTCCAGCACTGGATCACTGCTTTTCACAGTGATATAGATTTCACATCTGCAGCTCAAGAATGTGAAAGCAGTAATAAAAAGAATGCTATTTCTGACCCAGGTGTCCCTATTACATTCTATGACCTGCAACCATATGAAGCAGCCCTTATTGCCATAGAATATTATCCCCAGCTTCCACAACCTAATTTGCAAATTTTACAGAAGCTGGCTGGGGTTAAACCATGACACCCCTTCATACACCTATTGCAATCATCCCACAGCACGTGGTAAGGAAGATATTGTAACTCTGGCATTCTAACCAACATTTGATAGTCTGCACTGTGATAGATATGATGTCATGTTTGCACTAGCTGCTTACTTCTTCAGTAAGATTCTGTTTAACAAAGAACAAAACAAGGTTTCTGAAATAGGGAAGACTTTTACCTGGAATATGCATTCATGTAAGTAGCTGCGGTTGTTCTTTTGGCTGCACCCCTTTCCAGGATTTGGTAAACTTGATTTTTGTTGTGCACAGTTACTTCTTCCAAGCCTTTAATAATTACACCCCTCTGTCAGAAATTAATACATGCTTATTATACATCTCTCAACAATTCTGAAAGCCTCAAGACAACAAATTTTGTAGCACTCACCTTATTTCGAGGATCATCAAACATCTGCAGTCTTTCTCCAACATCAGGAGTAGGATTCAGAAGATCAAAAAGCTCCTCATTATAGATTTCCAAAAGAGAGACTTTCACTGAAAATTCTGTCCCATTCTCTGTGAGTTTTTCAAATATTTGATGCAATGTACGGGGTATGATACCTGCTAGCGGATCCTATAAATTAAAAAGAAATATTTAATTTATAAATGTACTGAAAGAGATTTGGAGCTAGGGCATACAGTTTCAACTAAACAGTCTGACTGGATATAAATAAGAATAAAGATGACCTTCCATATAAAAGTCACCAAGAGTTGAGTGCAATACATGGAAGATGTTTAATTTCATGAAAAGATGTCCTTTTCATAGAAATGAATGAGATTATGTGTTAATCTACAAATATGTAAGGAAAGTCAGCTTCAGAATTTGAAACTTTCAGTTTTCCTTAGCCTTCTGGAGTTTCCAACTTTGAACTACAGTACAGACAAGAGAAATCTCAGAAGTGATAATATACCTCTTCCCAAGTATATTCTTCATTGGGTGACCGCTCCCCTTCCATTGTGAAGGTCTTACCAGTACCAGTTTGGCCATAACTGCAAGAATAAAATTAAAATGTAAACAAGAAACCAAACCACAAATAAAGTTTCCTAATGCTAATTATTGGCTTACTTACGCAAACACTGTACAGTTGTAGCCCATAATGACTTCATCCAGAATGGGACACACGACACTCCGGTATACATCAATCTGCTTTGCCTGAGCTCCAAAAACCTATTGGCACAGGACAACACATCCCATTCAGCCATACAATAATGGATAACATCACACTAGGTACTGGCTTGGTTTTGAAGTCCCCAAGCAGTTACTAACCATATCAAATGTGTAAGTCTTTCTTGATGATTTATCTGTCACTCCTCCAGTGCGGATACTGACTTCCTTTCTGGCTTGATCACAGTCCACAACAGCGTAGGAGTTCACTTTCAGTTCTGAGGCATTAAAAGGCCTAAAAGGACAGGAGTCAGAAATATCGGATTGAAATCATTGCTAACAAAACCACAAACAGATGAAGTAGTAACATCACTCAGTTTAAGGATCCAGAATAGTAAAACTGGGCAAAAAAACCAAAGTTTTAACTTTATCTGTTTAACAATTAAGAAGAAATGCCGCAATTTGGCAGTTTACAGGCTCTGGTTCTCCTTTTTTCCACTGTGAGACAATTCAGGCAGCTTTTTGTTTGTTATATACATATTTTTAACAGGCCTATAACCACTTTCAAGATCATATAGATGCTCACATAGCTAACAGGCATCAGGACATGTTCACTTGCAGGGGGCAGGAGATTAAACATATCAAACAGCTGTCTAAATAAGAGCCTTAAAAAAAGCCCCAAAAAAAAGTCACTAATGCATTAACTTCCATGTAATAAATCAAATGCTGATAACAAAACAGTCTAAAGCACCAAAAATACCAACAGACCCTACTAATTGCAGAACAGTAAGCAGCAATACCAGAACCTACAGGTACTGATGCACTTGAATAGTATTTAATAAGACAGACATGACGTCAGCTTTTGGGGGGGGGGGGGAATCCACATTAATTTAAAGTGAATTAGTAAAAAGTAATAGTAAAACATTTAACACAGTGACAATAAAATTTTTGAACTTTAGGGTGAGCATCTTGTTTCACCACTAAGTTAATTCAAACTTGGTGCACACCATTTTCTTTAAAGGGACATTTGCCACTATTTCTCCTGAAAAGCACGGAAATGCCCTAAAAGCATTAAATCCTATTTTATTCTTCATTTAGTAGTGCTACTGCACTTAATGTCTATGCTACCTATATAGGTGACCTGAGCAGTCAGCTTGAAAATATAACTTCTACAAGCTTGTACTCTTTAAATTATCTTAACACTAGAGACACTTCAGATACTCTTTCAATTATAATGTTAAAGAAGAAAAACAAAACGCAAGAAAACCACAACATATGGCACCTCGAGTTTCCTAAACCTTGTGGCTAACATTTCTCCCTCAATATATCACTGAGGCTGAAGTGTCAGATTCTAAACAGACCATGGGACACTTGGGTGCAAGATCAACCAATGACAACACAATATCACTAAAATCTTGTGCAGAGGAGCAAGTCACAGCTTCGGGCTCATGACTTTGAAAGTAACAGAACAATGAACACATTCAGCTGTGTAACCATGAAACACTGAACCAGTCCATAGCAGGAGGCACAAGAGCCCACAGCTGTCATATCAGGGGAACAATCTAGCTGGGCTTGAGCAGGCGTACAGATCATCACCATCACCACCACACAAGCAGCTGCCTGGTGTGCCATGGAGACATTTGATCTCAAGTTCATCCCCATAGGTATGAAGCACATTATGCATATTAACAATGCTAATGCATGCATTTTGAGTTTCCAAATTAATGATTTACCAAAGCTCAGTAAACATGCTGCTTGAAAAGGTTTATTATATGCTAAGATCGATCAGGTTTTGGAATCAGGACACCAAAGAACACAGTTGCATCTACCTTCATATCTGTAAGATAAGGACAATCTGATTGGATGCAGAAGAAAAAAGAAAGGTGGAAGAAACATTTACTAACTCAAATAAACTGAAGCTATTAAAAAAAAAAAGCTCTGCAAAGGCATAATGGCATGAGCAGGCAAGGAACTTTTAAGAGGTTAGAAACTAACTCTTGACATAGCAATTAATCTGTGAGCTACAACAAAAGCAGAACACTCCACTGTGGATAGTCCTAACGCTACTTTTATAGTGAGCATCATATTTAGTTAAAATAGATATTAATACTTGATAAAGCTATTCCAGAACAATCAAGAGAAATAAAAACAAAACAGCTGCTCTTGACAGTATTTCAAATCAAATTGCTCCAATAAACTTATTGTCTTGCAATAGCCTTGAGTCACAACACTTTCACCAAACCCACATTTGTTTCAGAAGCTTTGTAGTTGCATTGCAAACATAAGGCTAAATTGATTTTAGTTTATATATTCATTGTGCACCTGCAAAAGCAAAACTCGTAAGCTTGAGAATTTGACTGCAAAAGGCATTTAAAACATAATATATAAACTAATATTTGCAGGTCTGGCTCAAAAAAATCGCAACTTCTAAAGGTGATTTAAACACAATACATAATACATTACCAATATTACAGTTTTAACATACAATGCTTTAAGATTACTTAAGACCTGGCATTAGTAAGCAATCCTTTAAAACCACCTCAGAATTACAAAGGGAACCTAATTTTATGGTACATGAAATTTATTATTTCATACAAAAAACCAAATTAATCTCATCAACCAAGACATTTGGTCATTTTTAATTCGGCAGGTGACCGCCATCCCATTGTTTGTCCCCTGTAAAGCCTACATCAATGAAGTTATGTGACAGGTATACCACAGAGGGAGTAGCAGCACTTTTAGCTGTCAAAGCCTAGCGACTTCCCACAGGAGCTCACAGGAGGGCAAAATTCAGCCTGGGTTTTGTGTGTTTCGAATATCACACGAATTCTGCGTAGCTCCTCTTGAGCTTCCAGCACAGCTTCATGCTGGGTATGTGCTGAATGAAGATCAGAAGCTGCAGCTTTTTGTCTTTCTAAGCTATAAAAAATCGCTCATAACAGCCTTAGTTGCGCAGAAGCGCCGCTTCCCCGGGAGGCACAGGGGGCCGCCTCAGCCGCAGACCGGTGCCCGGGAGAGGCGGCTCCCAGCGCGGTGCCGAGGCCGCTCAGGAGTACAGGGGGTACGGGGGGGCGGCTCCCTCGCCCGCGATCCCTCCGGGCGGACACACGGGTCCCCCGGAGCAGGTACCCGCAGCCAGACACAGCGGCCCGGCAGAGCCACAGCTGCACAGTGCCTGTCGCACGGCGGCGGCCACGGCCCACCAGCCCCACGGGCTGTCCGGGGCACCGAGTACAGAACGTCTGGGCCCGAGTCCCGGAGGCACCAAGGCGGGACCTCCCCGGGGCTTGCTCGCGGACTGGCCCTCAACGCTCGCCCAGAGAAGGGCCGCCACGCTTACCTGCACCGCACCACCACCTGGATGTTCTTGCCCTTCTCCTCCTTCTTGGTGCCGCCGCCCTGGGAACCGAAGGAAGCCATGGCGGGACGGGCACAGCACCAAAACGCTGCCGCGGAGCTGGGGCTCGGTTCGAGCGCGCGCGCCACCGCCAACGCCGCTTTGAACCGCGCACGGCCGGGCCCGGCCAATCAGCGGCGGCCCTGGGGCACCACGGGAAGGGATTTCAAATCCTGGGGGTGGCGCGCGCCGCAGCGGTAGTGCTGCCGGCGGCACCGTGAGGGCGGAGAGATCGACCGAGCCGGGCTCCCCAAGCCCCCGTACTGCCGGTCCTGCTGAACCGTGACACGCTACCTGCTGTCCACCCGTACCTACCGTACGGCCCGTCTGCGCCGCCAGTAGCGCGAGGGGCCAACAGGACAAAGTCTGGCCTTCTCTGCGGCTGCCGCTGACACCCACGGGTCTGGGGGCAGCCAAACTTCCCGCTTGCCATCAATCTTCCAAGGTCACATAATCCATGGAACCCTTTCTCACAGGTCAAGCCCTACGGCCATCCGTTCTTTTGTCGCTTCTACATCTACAGCTGGCCCACGATTTCGTTAAACATCACGACAAATAAACACAACTCGCCAATGCCTTGTGGAATTGTACTGTTACTTGGTCCGTTTAAAACAATGCCCAGGTTTATTTACCCAGTGGGGCCCCGGCTGCCCCCTCGGCCGGAGGTGCCCCAGTGCAGGTTGCCAGGCAGACCCTACTCCCAGCCCTGCACTTCTGGCCATGCCCGCAGAACTCTGCTCTGGTCCCTCTGTGCCTTGTGCACGCTTCAGCTCAGGCAGGTCTGCAGCACAACTGGTCTGTGTCGGTCTGAATGCCACGCATAACTTCCACGTGTTTACAAGTTGGTATTGCCTTATCGAGTAGTGGGGAAATTGTACGTAAGAATGAAAATAAGTAGTTACGGGTTCAGGACAAAGCACCATGGGTGCACCACATCCATCCTTTTATTTTGAAACTACATCATGTGAACCACTTTGCCATTTATGTCACCCTGCCTTCCCTGTGAGAGCTTCCTCTAAGGCACTATTAAATGCTGTGCTAGGTGGAGATCTATGACAGGATAAGAGGTCTTCTGGGTAGAAGTGAAGAAGCAGATGTTAGAGGAGACTCAACTTGTCTGATGTGCTTTTTTTATTAAAACTGTACTGGCTCCTACAGCCCATCATCTATCTGTTATGGCCTGCAGTACTACAGTGCTTTGCTCTTGTTCTGGGGCCTTCACAATTTCTGAAATTTAGATTGCCCATCTATATAATTTTGCAGGTGTCCACCCCCTTTTTTCCCCCTAAAGTTAGCTGCTTTGAATCTTATTATACTTCTTTCCTCCATGAATTCTTAAAGTTAATAACAAATGAATCCTAACTCATAAGGCTTGCAGTAATTTTCCTGACAGTGATCTGAAGCATCATCCCACTATGCTCCTCTACCACTTATCTGAAGAGTCAGAACAATGCCAGAGCCAATCAATCTTAAATTAGGTGCAAAGAACAAACAGTGAACACTAAAAATCACAACACATTTTGCTTCAGCTAAGTAAAGATTTAACCAAAAAGGAAAATAAATATAATCCCTGGCAAACATATTTAGACTACCTTCATTATTTGCTTTTTTGTGTACCATCTATGCTAACAGCAAAAATCACTTGTACTGACAGTTGTGCAGTAGCTACTGCTAGACTGAAAAGTCAAATGCAGGTATGCAAATAATCTAAATATTTACCTTTTGCTCTATACTCCTTCACATGGATCACACAAAAGAAGGCAGCACTGGAACACAAGAATTCCTCCAAATAATGCATTTTTGTTAATTTCTAAATGAACAGAAGCCATTATTTTTCCTGAAAATATAAAATCTCTCACAGACACAGAAGAGATCATTCAAACTTGCATTAAAGCAATAAGAATTTATTTGATTACTGAAAGTTAAATTTGGCCGATAGCTACCTTTGCTATAGCTGTGGTAAGTGGAAAACATGTATTTCTGGTAATCAAGTTAGCTTAAAAATGCATACAGATTAATGGCTGCAAGTCTGTTTTACAAGGTCAGCTTATAGCATAGGTTGTACATTTTCTTAGACTAGGTAGAGCCTAATGATACTAATACACTATAAACACAAACTGAGTAACAGGGAGCTAGCACTTCCCGAGCAATAAAAATAAATATGAGAAAAGGGAAACAGGAATATTTAGGCCACAGTCTTAACAGTCATAGGGAGAATGACCTTTAAGAAGATGGGTAGTTCATCTGTGACAAATGTTTTATTTTGTTTAAAGAGAGAGAAAGACATTACAGAAATCTAAATTATATAATAATACACACAACAGCAAATGTAGCAATTTCAGAAGAGGGTATTGATCCCCGCCTATGGATCAAGAAGGACAATTTTAAAGTAAGGCTTGCAAGCAAAAAGCCATTGAATTGCAGTGATATTCATAGACAAAACAAACACTGTTTTCCTAGGGCCTGTATCAAATCACCTGGGGAATGGTAGGTATGGAGGCCTGAAAAGTAGTAAAATTGTTTACATGGAACATGATTACCTACAAATTAAAAAGGTTATATAAGGTATAATAATGGAGAGATATAATTAATACAAATTATAAGGTTGGGTGAGACTTCTTCAAGGCTTAGTAACACTTGATTTGATTGCCAACATGCTACACAATATATCACCTGTATTGAGCATGTGGAGAGTTTAATATTTAATACTATCAGTGACATAGTAAAGAAAATTGCTGATTAATTGCATATTCACATTAAAGGGGAAATCACCTGCACCTCAGATAAACATAAAGCAAATTCTAGCCTTTGAACAGCCTGACCAGTTGGCCAGTAAATATTCTAAACTCTGTGTTGTCCACATACAGTAAGTTAAATAACAAGGACTTATTCTCAGAGAGTACTGCTATATTCTCAGCTGAAGACAGGGTTCCCCTTCAGTCTAGGTAAAAGGAAAACTATGTCACTGTTAAAAGAACAGAGAAAGTGCAATAAAATAAATACGTTATTGTTAAAAGTTAGGGACTCAATGCATATAACAGGATTAAAACCAGAACTGGTTTCAACTAACCAGGAAAATACACAGAAAAAAAGAGTTCTTTTTTTTAGGCTTGTGTGCCAGATCACTGTCCAACACAGACAGTAGCACTTTTATAACTTTTTATGGTCACAGTAATAAAAAATTAGCAGTAATATAGGGAGATGTATGCATTTGTGTGATAAGCTTAGAGTTAAGCTAGTAATTTTCCATACAGTTACCTATTTTCAGTTAAGATGTGCAGCTAGATGACATCCTTTACACAACAAGAAAAGAAATAATGAATGGGAAAATTGGAAACACACAGACTGAAGCAACAGGAAACGTCTCTTTCGCCTTGTATCTTTTAACTTAATTCTTTAATTAATATAATTGTATTCATTCAGTATTTTTATCTTGGGAACAGCCAATGGACAATCCTTTTTTCATATATGTCTTGTAATGAAATTGCTGCTATTTATTTTAGAGTGGAAATAACAATCATGAGTTATGCTTTTTTTTCAGCCCAAGGCCAGTTTGCTACAAAGCTCTATTATATGCAATTACAATTCGAATTTAGTCCACAATTTTATCTATGTGGAAAAGACATGCTTCCATTAGAAGCCTAACAAGACTGTACTTAAGAGTTTCACACTTACTGTGTCTCAGCTTTCAGGCCATACTGTTATGTTTACAACATAAAATACTGTTTCATTCCAAATTATTTTTAACCTACCTACTTTGAAGATCACTTTCCCTCACTGTACATTTATGTTCACAGTCATATCCTGAAGAGGGATCTCTACACTGCTACTTCATAAGTTTTTTTCATGGGAGTATTTGAATAATTTCCACACTTTAAATTATGCTTAGGCTCATTTGGTCTTTTAGGCAACACCTATTTTTCTACTAGGGCAGATAAAGAAGGCAGGACCAAAAGCACCAATTGTCTATGAGCAATTAAAGTTTCATGGGGAAGAAATCTTAGTTGCAGGACCAGCCTGAGAAAGGAATTTCACTGGAAGTCCTCTTTACTTTTGCTGAGGGTGTCCTATTAAAAATATCTTTAAAACACAGAAAAGATATCCAAAACGGTGTATGAGTGTAATTTTGGGTAGTATAAATGGACATAGAGAGGAGCCAGAGTATAAGAACACAATCTGATTTGAATAAACACCAGTGTGTCCTGGTTTTGGCTGGAATATAGGTAAATTTCTTCTCAGTAGCTGGCACAGAACTGTGTTGTGGATTGTCAACAAAAGAACAATGTTGATAACACACTCATGTCTTGATTGTTGCCAAGTCATGTTTATCCTGCATCAGGCACTTTCTTGTGTCTCATTCTCTGCAAGTGAGGAGGGGTAGGGGAAAAAAAAGCTGGGAGGGAGCACAGCCAGGACAGGTGACTTGAACAGAGGGATATTCCACACCATAAAATGACATTCCCAGAATATAAACTGGGGATTTATATTACCAGTTACCCAGAAGGGCTTGATTGGGCCAAAGGGCAGGGTCTGGCATTAGTTAGCAGGTGGTGAGCAGTTGTATTGTGTATCACTTTTATTTTTCTTTTTATCATCATTACTACCATTATTTACTATTATTTTTATAATTTATTTTGTTTCAGTTACTAAATTGCTCTTATTTCAAGTCGAGTTCTCAATTGTTCTTATTTCAAGTCAAGTTGTACTTTTGATTCTCCTCCCCATTACACCGGGATGGGTGGAGGGGAGGAAACGGCTGCCTGATCCTTCGTTGCCGGCTGGGGTTAAAGCAGGACACACCAGTGACTTTGAACAGCCGCTAAATAAGCTTACAATGGATAAAATAGGTGTAAAGTACAGTAGGCGTGACCTCTATTGCATACCTCTGCATGTTAGATGCATGAGGAGGTGTGATCTTTCATCACACCACAGAAACAGAAGTGCTCGTTTTAGATTCACGTATTAGCAGACCACCAGAGTCCTGCTGGCACAGTCTACCTTGCTTCCCCAGGATTGCCCCTGTATATACCAGACAAGATTTATAGGAAAAGGCAGGATTTATTAGAGCAGCTAAATATAGATCAGGCCAGCATTAGCTAAATATATACTACGTTAGGCTAACAAACTCGCTGTTGGGACCTGAAAAGAGTAAATTGCCTGAACCTGTATAATTCTACAGCATTCACCCCTACATGACAACTGTATTAAAGCCAAAGGCAGAAGTATTTCTACTGTACATTCAATTTAACAGAAAGACTCCAATTCACAACCCCTTAATCCCCCAGCTGCTCCTGAAAGGGAGGAGACAGATTGTGAAGGGGCACTCACCCTGCAGTCCTTCTGTCAGGCACCATGGGATGAGCCTCTCTGACGCACTGGCAGTAGCAACAGGATGGAATTCAGATCTAACAGCTCACCATTTATCCTGTCCTCTTTCTGTCCAGCTTGGTCTTCACTTTTACATGCACTAGGAACTGGAAAAAACCCAGACTGCCTCAAACCAGAATCCCATGAGGACATTTTCACAGGAGTTAACATACTGTGTTAAAATTAGGCACCCACACAGTTCTAAATCCAAACAGTTGATTGAGGTGAAAACTACCAAATGCCTTGCTCCAACTAGGATGAGTTAACTTGAGAGACAGTTCCGTGTCTAAACTGAGGCCAGAAGCGTGGGTGTACTTGATGTAGGCACAAATGTTTTAAACTGGGTAGCTCAGGTAGGGGTAAGAGATCTCTATAGCAGCACAGACCTCCCTGGAAACCAGCAGATGAACGTCTACCCAAATTCCTTGACAGATTTTGTTGATTCCTGGTTGATGCTGCTGACTATATGAAACAGTGTGCTGTCACTTCTTAACAGCAATTTTAACCAAAGGTGACTAGTTTAAAGTTACTTTTGATACCTCTTCAATTCCATCTTTGGGTACAGAAATTACCTTAGGTAACTTGTCTGGCCATGTCTTCCTACATTTTCATGATAGGAGGATTCTGTGAATTTCCAGCTGTGAGATATCACCTTTTATAGAAGGCAAGCAGTGGGGAAGCTAAAATCAAGCATTAAATGTAGCACATTTTTGTCTTACTTCTTTTCCCCCTCGTAATTCTGAAAAATAAGACACAGAAAAATAAACACATATGAAGAAAGCATATTACCAGAACTTCAACCAGTGGGTTGTTTTTTTTTTTTTTTGGGTGGGAGGTGGAGGGTGGGGGGGAAGGAGACTTGTTGGATGTTTGGTTTTGTGGTGTTTTTTGGTTTTTTGGGATTTTTTGGTGTTTGTTTTGCATTTTTGTTTTGCTTTTTAAATTTTTTTTATTTGGGGGTTTGTTTTTCCTAGAAAGGAATTAAAGCAACCACATCCACGACTTTCCCATACGGAAATCTACCAAGGAAAGAAAAGTCGCCCTAGAACCGCAAATCTACGGATTTATAACAGAAGTTCATCCTTATTCAGCATTTACACCTCGTACACCCATCCTGCGAGGCGAGTCCTGTGTGCGGCGCGGCGAGGCCGCGGAGCTCCACGGCAGGTGAGCGGCGGCCAGCGGGCTCCAAGAGGAGCGCCCGAAGGAGAGAGAGCTGCCGGAGGGCGACCTCTCCCTGGGGGACGGAGGATTTTGACACCCGAAATCTCTGCCTCTCAGGACGGCACTGCACCCACTGTGCTCAAATTACGAGGCGTCTAATTACCTTTTGTTTGGCAGACGCCGCCAGGGACGCGGAGCGCGGCCACCAGGAAGCGGGCGGGCCGCGACACGGTCCCTCCGCGGGTGCAGCCCGGGGCCGCCCCGGCGCCCTTCGCGCCGCAGCCCCGTCCGCCTCCGCCGGGCGCGGCCCCCCCGCCGCGGCGAGTGTCGCCCCGGCTCCCCGCCCAGCCACCCACCCCCTCCACCGCCTCCGCCTCCTCCCAGAGGCCCCCGGCCCCCTCCCCAGCCGCAGCCCCGGCCCTCCCGGCGGCAGAGGAGGCAGCTCCCTGCACCCCCAGGTACGGGTCCCGCCAGGCCCGGGCGCGCAGGGCGGACGGGACCCCGCGGGCGCCGGGAGGGATTGGCCGGGCGGCGGGGGGAGGCGGGCGGAGAATATGGCGCCGGGAAGCGGCGCGTGCTGAGGCGAGCGGAGTCGGGCCGGGCGGCGGCGGGGAAAGGCCGGTGCTGGCGGCGGGGCCGCCAGGGATATGCGGCAGCGGCTCTTCCCTGTGCTGAGCCGGGCTCTGCCGGGCTGGACGCGCCTCTGGGCCGCCTCGGCCTCGCGCTCCTTCCCTCCGGGCTGGCGGCGGAGCTCTCTCGGGTACGGTGCGAGTGCGGCGGGGCCGGGGCAGGGCCGCGGGTCCCGGGGCCGTGTGACCCGGGGCCGTGAGGCCGGAGAACCCCCGCGGTGTTGTGTAAGAGGCGGCGGCGCGGCCGGGCGGGGGCACCTTGTGAGTCCAGGGGAGCGCCTGCCCTGCCCCGAGTGCGGCGAGGAGCCGGGGGAGATCGGGCCGCGGAGCGGGGCTGGCGCCGGAGCTTTCCGGGCAGGCGGTGGGCGCGATGGGGGCGGCGGGGCCGTGCGTGCCGAGGAGGCCTGAGCCCTGCCTTGTGTCCTGCTCTGCTGCCCGGGAGAGCCCGCGCTGAACGCGCTCCGCTGTTGGCAGCTGCACTTCCTTTGACAAAGCAGGCTTGGTCATCAGCCGTGTGGCTTTCGTTGCCCGGGGGCTTGCTTTGTTCTCCTTCCTTCTCCAAAAACCTCAGTGAATTGTCGTGTTACTTAACTTGCCATGTCTTCCTAAGGCATAATTATGAAAAAAAGAAAAAAGTTTAAAATCTTTAAGAAGAGACTGTTCTCAGTTACCCAAACTTGATGGGAGCGGCCTCTTCAGTTTCTGACGAGTTATCTGGCAGTGGCATTGTGCGGGGCTTGTTACTGCGTGTTTGTGTCACCGGTGTCCCCAGCTCCGCTGGAGAGAGCGCGGCTAACCTCGATCAAGGGAGGAGCGGGCGGGAGGCTTGGCACAGCTCACTTTTAGGGGCAATTTAAACTGCGTAACAACTCGGCAAAGTTTGTCCGGGAAGGGAGCTAGGGTCAGGGACAAAGGCTAAGTTGTTTTCTTTCTTTAATTAACACTGTATCTGCTACCTTAGTAGCCAAACCTGGATTTAATACTGCACGAGTTAGAGACGTCAAAAGTAGCATCTTTCCGGGGAAAAAAGTGAGTTATGATGACTCACACTGTCGGTGCTCGTGTCAAAATTCGGATGCACTGTTACTGTTCATTATTGCTATTTATGCTTCAGAATTGTAAAGGTAATCCACAGTATGGAGAAAAGCCAATGCTTTTCTCAGGCTGTAGTTTGTCTTGCTAGATTACTCCTCTTTATGCATGTGAATATATGCTGTATTTGGACTTAACTTTATGTATGTGAGCAGGCCTGTTGTGTTTTCATACTGCCTACAACCATGATTTAATCATCCATTTAATTTTAATTGTGAATTAGGATTTACATAAATGATAATGAAATGAGAGCAGGCATAGTTCTTTCATGCGATAATTTTTTTGAGATGTGAAAATTAAGAATCTTTTTCTTCAGTTACGTGTTCCTGTTTTCCATCTCTTTGGAAATCTCTTTTCCATCTCTTGGAAATCTCTTTTCCATCTCTCCATCTCAGTATTTGGTTCATGCTTGAACTTTTTTCGTAACATTTTTAACTTTCATCTTTATGTCAAGTAGCAAGATAATTTCTCAGTTACAACTTACCTCCTTTTCATCTGATGTACCGAATTAAAATTATCTGTTCTATTTGGGAAGTCTCTAGAAGGATTCTTATTTCTATGCTTGCCTGCTTTTTTGCTCGCTTTCTGCTTTTTGTCTTCAGTCAATGTAAGGCTGTGGTCTAATCCCTTGGATGAAATGGCACCTTTGGGAATTGATTGAAGTGTCAAGTATATAACTTATTTTGCACATGAATACAGAAGCACTCCCCTCCCCTGTAAGATCCAGAAGAAAGAGGGAAGGGACAAGAAGTTCATTACCTCTGGTGTTTCACTGTACTGGAAGGTATTAGGCTCCTAGCTATAGGGGTCATTGCTGGTTATTGTAGAAGTCATTTACTAAAAGTACAGTCAGACCACTTCAGAAATGGCATTCTGAAGGGGTTGATATTTTTAATATATTAATTCTGTTGTATTTGATGCTTTTATAGTAACTTTGGTGTCCGGTCTTCTAACAGCATAGACATCAAAAAGTTCATAAGAAAAATCTACAGAAATTGCTTTGATCGGTTTTGTGTCTGGCTGTGTATTTGTATATGCATGATCTGTCAGTGAGTATCTTTGCTTTCACCTTTTATGATGCCCATAAGTTGCTAAAATGTTCTTATCACGTAGTACTGTATGTATATAAAAAAGTGATTTTTGATGGATCCTGTTTGAAAGTTGCTTCACTACAGCTTTCTGTTAAAATATTACCTTCTCACCTTGTTTTTAGAATGAGTAAGAACTATAGCTTGCCTGAGCAATTGATATGGAAAAGAATGCAGTAGAGCTCAGAGTTTATTTATAATTTTAACAGTAGAACCAGAATTGTCCAAAATAGTGAAAACCAAACTACAAAATAGGTGAACGGCCAGGACTTCATTTGTTGAAACACACCGCTGACTCTTGTAAACTGCTCATTGTTATTGGTTTGTTTCTCATGTCAAAGCTCTAGTGTTAGAAAAACAGTTGCTTGTAATGTGGGATTACAGTGCTTTTAATGATTCAGAATTCTGAATTCTCTCTGTTTTTGTTGCTAGATCAGATTTTCTTGCCAGTTCTCTCATCTTTCTGTGATTTTCTTGTTGTTATGCAGTACAACTGAAGTTTTAATCTCATCTTGTTTTTTGTTTGGTTTTTTTTTTAATTCAAACATCGCAAGTTTTTCTTTTTGAGGGTATAAGACAGATGGTAGCATAAAGCATTAAGTGAGTTGGCTTTACAGAGAGTTTTGGGCAATCTGATGTGCTACTTGCACATAAAATCTATGAAATACACATCAGAACACAGTTAGAATAAAGCACAGAGATCTCTCCTGTAGCATCCAGTTTAACGTCTCCCTGTGTGTGCAGGGCCATGTGCTAGACACCAACACAGTCCTGGGTTGTGGAGCAAGCCCTGCAACTGTGGGGTGATGGAAGAAAAGTGTCACAGGGAGGAAGAGAGAATGAGAACCCCTGGTCTGCAAGTATTCAATGAATAAAGCAATTAATTGAATTAATCAGTACATTTCTTAGGAAAATCTGTAAAATATGCTTTGAAGCAGTTGGTCACGTAGCACAGAAACTTGTCTGATCAGTCATGTTCTTAACATGCAATTTGAAAATACTGATGTAAGCCAAATTGCTATGCCAGATCTGTGAAAATTTTAATGATACTGTATTTTAATGATATCTAAAGATTAATACCAGATAATTTTACTTACTCCCCTTGTCCCCCAGGTCTTCCAAATAATCAAATGCTTCAAAACCCTTTTGGAATTTTGTAAAATATTGAAGCAAAGAATCGTTAGGGAAAGATTAATTGTTCTATTTCTGGTGAATGTGGTTAGAGATTGTTTATTTTGGAGGTTTGGATGAATTGTTTGAGGCAATTTTTGAGGACATAGGAAAAGTAAGCTCAAGTAATTAAGAGATTAAAAAAAACTGTGTTATCCTTTATTGCTCTGTGTAGCATCAAATTGTATAAGGTCCTGCCTTTTTGTCTAACTTTTTTTACCCAGTGCTTTGGAAACTGTGGTCACGTTAAGGACTGTAGATGTAGGGCAGTGAACTAGCTTTATGGTGTCTGAATGTATATCCCATCTCATTTGTCCAGCACATCATTGTAATTATCAGGCCAGTTACTCAGCTGAGGCCTCATCTCATGTGTGAAACTCCCAGGGAGGGCCCTTGTTTTAGCCGAGGTCACACGTGGTGTGGTCTCATTAATGCTACTGTAATTCCTGTACACCGGTGTTACACACCAGTGTTTCTGCTGTCACGTTGGCAGTGCAGCCTGTGGCAGACCAAGTTTTATTGCTGTGATCTAGAAGTTGTAGAAGCTGGACTCTGGAAAACAAGAGCATGGCAGGCATCTGCCCTGGCCACCATCATTAGGAGGGAATTTTCTGAGTCAATTACAGACTTGGCAAAAAGCTGCAGACCGAGGTTCTGAAAATGCTTTAATTGTAGCGAGACTTAGAATTTCTTCAAAATGAACTACATAACAAAACCTTATAAATATTCATCATCTTCAGACTTGCCTGATTTGGAGTGATTAGTTGTCCTTAATAACTTGGGAACACTGATTAAATCATTGTGGGTCTTTGTAGTTGGACCTTTTGTGTATGAAGTAGTAGGCTGAATTCCTGATGAGTTTAAAAGTGATAAAACATGTTAGCGTTTTGAGCACGTTATCTACTTACGCAGTCTGTCTGCCTGTGCATGCAATCAGAATTATTTAGATCAGTATCAGGAATGTGTTGGGATCTCATACATTCTCTAGCTTCATGGCAAGCAAATTCACACAAGACTGATGCTTTATGGATGTTGAATCATGAGGTATTTTAATCTCTAAGTGTCTAAAAGAACGATTGATGAACACGTAACCTGAAAAAGTATGGATAGTCTCCTGAAGGAGCCTTTTTGGTAATGTTCAACCTGAATTGATTTAACTTTCCTGCCTACAGTTTAGTATAAAAAAAAATTCTTATAACATACAGGTGAATGGAAATATTAAGAGAGTAGGTAGAGTCCTGATTGTTTTACTGATAGCATAATTCTACTGCTGTCATGATCAGCAGTAGGTGCAAGAGTAAAAAAGAGGGGTGCAGACATGTGCAAGAATGCAGATTTACTTGGTTGTTGCAAAGCCATGAGCTTGTGACTGAAGAAGTTCATGGACTCCTCCAGAGTGCTCAGTTTGGTGCTGTCATCCTTGTAAGAGGTGAGAAAACTCTGGCAGAACTCCGGTTCTGCAGCACCGGGCCTCCTGCCAAAGCACACGGCACTTCTTTCACTCCATACATTGGCAGCTGGAAAAGTCTTCATGTAAACCAAGATGGATTAGTAAACAGCACAGAGAACATGTTAACAATGGTAGCTCCCATGCAGGACAGAACAGAGGTTCTCACTCAATGAAGGTTTCACTTCACTCTGGTAAATGGTAAGCAATTAGTTGCATAAAAACTTGAAGCAAACGTGAATTTTAAGGCAACTGTTAGAAAGCAAGCATCAAAACCTGCTGAGATGGTAACTTGCCTTTCATCTGGAGCAGACCTGTGTACTAGTACTTGACTTCAGTGTGTGCATACTGTCATGACAAAAAAAAACTTGAGAAGCACTTTGGAGTTTGTGCCTTGGGGGTCATATTTTTATTAGCTAGTCACATTCTTGCATTGAAGCAACCCTCAGGAGTTTCTGTTAATTGGTTTTCAAATATGGTCCCTTAATTGTTCAAACATTGGACTTAGATTTGACTACACAGGCTAATTTTTAATTAAAGTAACTTTGCTAAAATAACTCTGAGAGATTAAAATAGTGAAGCAGAATCATATATCACTTAATCCCACTCTGTAATACTCTGTTTGCAGGTGAAACCTGGCATCCCCAGAGAGCCTTGCTGCTTCCAAGGGACTGCCTGCCTGGAAATGATTACAAAAATGGAACCTCAAAGAATAGAATATAATTTCACTAGAAGTGCTGTAATTGCAAATTCAGTGTTAGTTTTAAATGATACTTTTCTTGTACAAGTGAAATAGTTTTGATGAGGAAGAAGAATATTTCCTATTCATTGAATAGGGACACTGTTCTCCTCTCAGACATCCATATTCTTTTTTCCTTTCTACCCTAGTAATCTTTCCACCTGTAATTTTTGAGCCAGTGGAAGAATATCCACTGCCACAGTAATGCTTTGTATTGTTCCTGCTATTTTGGTTTTATTGGATCTTTCTCTGTTGCTTCTGCTTTATGAAAGTAGTAAGGCAGCATTTCTTTTAATGTTTTTGTTAGGCTATTAGCTCTGCAATAAGCAGCCTCCTTTGTGGAAGAATTGTTTTGCTACTGACCAGCAGCATCCAGTGCTTGCTGTAATGACAGTACAGCAAGTAGCTGTAGCACATGGACTTTAGGACAGCTTCTGAACATGGCCTTAGAAATAAAGCTACTTTTCAATAAGTACAGGATTTCTGGTTTTCTTAAATTTTTTTTTTTTTGCCTGTGGTTAAAAGCAGTTCTATTGTCAAAAAGTGATTTATAGAGTTTTAGGATTCTGGTGTGAAAGAATAGAATGTGGTATTTTATAAAGCAATTACACTTACTTAAAAGCTGCACAGGAAAACAGTCATATGAGGAAATGTTTAGTATTGAGTCTTAGAGTTTACTCCTTAAGAAAACATAATGGTATAAAAGTTCTCTCTGAAGTGAAAATTTTTCTTCTCACTTTTGTATTGTAGTAACATATCAGCAGGAGGAACAGCATGTAAGCAGGAAGGTGTTGGTCTTGTCCTCTTGACGTATTTGCCTTCCAGGAGCACTGCTTAGTTGATCAGCCCTTGCTTTTATTTGAGTTGTCTGGTACTGTGATTCACTTTGCAGCAAAATAATCGTAGGTAATCATGCAAACCCATTTGAAGTTAGAGGATGTTGTATTCACAATGCCCACTGAAATAACAGTGAAGATGGAGATAAAAATTTCAGTCCTTAGTTTGAAGGCTTAATTACTGATGTCGTCCTTTTGAAAATTGTAGCTTTTTCCTGTACTGGAATTTCACTACCAAGCTGGAAGTAGCCTATGAAGGAGGCAGAAGTAGGGAATCATAATAAAATGAAGTGGAGGTGTACAGCTTCATGAGACACCAATTGAAATCTCCTAAGGTTTCATAGCTGCGTAATTTGATGAATCACATTGGAAAGATGAGTCATCTGAACAAACAGTAAAGTTCTGTGACTTAGTGATGTGGTATAGAAATAAAAAGGAGATATCAGATGATAAGGAAATTGTATAACATTTAAAAAAACCCCACAACTCGAACAGTTTATACTATATATGTGTCTTCTGACAGGCAACTAGTATCTTATTGACATAGCATATTCTAGCTGAATACCAAGGTATAGGTGTTCATTAGCAGACATGGAATCAGGAGCTTCAGGGATGTCCTTGTTCTCCTGCATACTTAGATCTGTCAATCTAACTTGTGTGCAAGTGAAAAACAATTAGGAGCAGTTTAGTTACTGATTTTCATATATGAAAAATATCTATACTCACTTAAAAAATTTTACACAGTAGCTTAAGTTTAGTAGAGTATTTCTTAAAACTCTGAACATGGAGGCATCTTTTAATTGTTAGCATGGCTTGTATCAGTGCTGTTGATGCAGAGAAACAGAGATGTGGTACTTGGAATAATCGTTGTATTTCAATGGTATATGCATTTTTTCAGTGGAAGAAGGCCATAGACATTCCAAGCAGGATTAGCCTGAGCAGGGGGTTAAGCTAGTGCATAAATGACCACTTTAAATAAGAGTGTGCACATTTAAATTTAAATTCAGCGTTTCACTTACTGTTTAGTGATTACATTTGTTTTTTAAAGTATTTGATAGTGAGAGAAGATGTTTTACTAGTTTATATGTTTCCTTCTAAAATGCGTTGAACCATGCATTTTAAAAAGTTATTTGATATTGTTTATAGCTTTTGCTTGGAGACATTCAGATTCTGAATCAGTCACACTAGTTTCTTAGCATTGTAGAATTATGCCTTTAAAGAAGGGTACCTTGTAGCATCTGTTAAACTAATGGTAGAAGTTTAAATAAGTGAGACAGTCTATTCCTGTTTATCGTGGCAGTTCTTCAGTCTTTGTATTTTTGTGGCACTATTGTAAACAGTGTTACTGTTTCTTGCTTGAGTGTACAAACCCAATGGTCTGTTAGTAAAATTTTGTTTATTTGACAATCAGAGTTACAACACTCTTAATATAATCAACAATTCAGATACATGAAATACTTTCCTGAAGTTTGAAAGTATACTTGAGATAGCAGTATATGCTTCATTTGATTTAATTTTTATCATAATCAAATAAGGGTTTGACATTTATTAAGTTTGGGTTGTTTCAATTACAGTTTATGTGATACTTGAAGCACTGAACTAAATGATCTACATCTGTATTGTGTTTCTTGGTCTTAGAGGTTTCTTTTTTGTTTCAGCAGCAATATATTTCAGGATTCAGGAATTCAGTGAATTTCAGGATTTCAATTTCAGGATTTCAGTGAATTTTACATGTAATAGAACTTCTAGCTGTTGGTATTGCCCTGTACTGTCTTAACATAATATTAAAAAATTATCAAGGCTTAAGTGAAAATAATAAGAAATTTTTTCTTTTTTCTTTAAGGTTTCAGAAGGAGTCAAACAACAAAATGAACAATCCAGCTATTAAGAGAATAACAAATGAAATCATCAAATCACCTGAGGATAAACGAGAATATCGTGGACTGGAACTGGCAAATGGCATTAAAGCTCTTCTCATTAGTGACCCCACCACAGATAAGTCCTCAGCAGCACTTGATGTCCACATAGGTATCCAATTCATATTGTGTTAATTATGTCATTAATAAAAATGCTTCAAGTTCTGGTATCTTGATGCAAATAAACTGACAGGAGTGGTATGCAGTTGGCAGCCTAGTCTTTTATTGTAATTTATAGTTTATTTAATTCTTTGACACATCAAGTTCAAAATTACTGGAGCTAAATGCTCTTACTGTACTCTGTGTTTACTCAAGTGTAGCTCAGTCAGTTGAAAGACTGCTTTTAACCATTAAGTTTCATGTTATGAAAGATCTTTTGTAAGCAGAAAAGGGGTGGGTGCAAGTGCAATGATTTCAGACAGCTCCATCTGTCATGTCAGACTTTTTTTTTTCATGCTAAGTTGTTGATGTGTAGAGGTGAGAAAATGCTGTAGTGCTAGAGAAGTTGGAGAGGCACTCCCTAACTTCAGTGGTGCCTATGTGTGCAAACAGAAATATGGAAATAGAAGGGGGAGGCAATTGCTTTGACTCTTTGGAATAATAGAAGCCTTTTCTTATATCTGAGGTGTATCTCAAGCTTGTGTAGTTTTTCACTTGATTGGAAGGTAAGATGCAGTGTGTGCATAACCTAAACACCCTCTTGCCATGTCTGTAGTTGGGAGCTCTTGCTGCTCTTTGTGTTAGGGCAGCAGTAATGATGGACTTCAAAAACTTCTGGCCTTTTTTGTTGTGGGGATGGTTGTCCCAGATCATTATCTAGTTCAGAACATCCTGAATGTGGTTTTGTTTAGGTCCCGTGGCAGTGATAGCCAACTGCAGCATTGCTGCACACTCTGAGGCGAGGCTGCCACTCTCCAACTTCTGCCTTCTTGTTTCTATTCTTCCAAATCATTGTTGTCTTTAATCTGTTTGTCTTCACACCTACTGGCTGGTCATCCATAGCTGCTTGTGTTCAGGCAATTACAGGTTATCACTCATCCTACAAACCACAGGATAAATACCTCTTTAATTATGGTTGGCAATTGCTGCCTTTTAACACAATGCATTTATTAAAGCCAAGGTATAGATTTCAGAACACTCTGATTTGCCAGGTCTTTACAGATTATGAGTCATGGACTTCAATTGAAAATCATCTGTATAAGGAAGTACAAGCTGATCTGGAGAGGCAATTTCAGACACTAATCGGTTCAGTTACTAATTCTAAATTTTGAAATATTTTTTTGAGGATCAATTTTAGTTGACTGTAGTTGCACAAGTGTTTTCTTACAGCCACAGAATCGATATGATTGCCTGAAGCAACATACTATAATACAGAGTTCTTTAAAATGTTTCTTTAATTAAACATTTTGAAGAGTTCTTTAATGTTTTAGTATTACTTTTTATGAATGGCTACATGAATTTTTTCCTCTTGCAGGATCCTTGTCTGATCCCCCCAACATTGCTGGGCTTAGTCATTTTTGTGAGCATATGTTGTTTCTGGGAACCAAGAAATATCCAAAAGAGAATGAGTACAGCCAATTTCTAAGTGAGCATGCCGGGAGCTCAAATGCTTTCACAAGTGGTGAACATACCAACTATTACTTTGATGTGTCACATGAACATCTAGAAGGTGCACTGGACAGGTAAATGTATTTTTTAGTATTTAAATTTTTGTTATAGATATTCTACTTGAATTTATTACTGTAAAAGTTTCCTGATAGTTCTATCATTATGATAGTTTAAAAAAAGGTAAAAACCATCTTTTGTTAAAATTGATAACCAGATATTTTTCAGTTTGAAAGTCTTACTCAGATTTATTTCATCTAGGAGAGCTTTTCATCGAGACAGAATTTCTGACGTTCAAATGTTGTGTTTATACTGAATATTTTTGGAAATGCAAGGCACAGAATATGATCATGAATTTACACATTGTGCAAACACTGGGATGGTGCAATCAAAATCTGTGCTTCCCATGGGATCCTTATTGACAGCAAAACAAGGGTGAAGTCTAGAAATATTTAAGGGAATATCTTAGTAGAGGGAACTTGCTGAAATCTCGGTGTTTTGTGGGAGGGGACAGAAATTGAAAGCTATGTAGCCAGTGAGGTAGACTGAGTTTTCTCTTTGGCTTCTCCCTGGATGTCTGACAAGACTTATTTGATTGGCGAAATTAAGAGCCTCTTGCAGGTAAAACTCAGAGTAGGAGAAATTTTCACTGTGGGAATTGTGATGTAAGACCCTTGATTCTTGTACTACCTTATATGATGAACATGTTGTCTGCATTTATAAACAAAGAAGTTGAGAAATAAGGATAGCAAATCAGTGTCAAAGCTGTTAAAGAATTCATGAGTTCTGCATTGAAAAAGAATTTATTCAGCTGTTTTCAGGAGGAACCAATTTTCATACTTTTCTGTTACAATTTATGTACAGTACTCTTGACTTAACTAAATTTTTTCTCTTTAGATTTGCCCAGTTTTTCCTGTGCCCCCTGTTTGATGAAAGTTGCAAAGATAGGGAAGTGAATGCTGTTGATTCTGAGCATGAGAAGAATCTGATGAATGATGCCTGGAGGTTATTTCAATTGGAGAAGGCCACTGGAAACCCCAACCATCCCTTCAGTAAATTTGGAACAGGTTTGTCAGAATATACTTATCCAGTGGCATTGTGTGTAATATACATAGCATTATTGTTTATATAAAATTGCTAAACACAGACTGTAACAGTTATCTTATTTTCCTTTCCATACATGTTTATGGTGCTTATGGCATTTTTCACATTGTAGACCAAACAGAGCTAGACAATAGCATAGGGAAAAGTTTGATCCAAAACTTTGCGTACAATGATGAAGAAATCTTTGTGATCCTGATAATTACTGCAGTGAGTGCTGTTTTCCAGTTACTGGATTTGGTCGTCATTTGGTACTGTAAAGTCTTTGCGTATAACAATGTGAATAAATTGTGTTTAAATTGTTGTTAGCACATGCTTTTTGTTTTTTAATACTGCATTTAGACTAGATGACAGTGACTAGGTTAAATCAGAAAGATCAGCAAAATACCGTGAGAATTACTGAGTAGGAATATAGAAACAAAAATCTGCACCATAGAGCACAACAGTAGGAGACTTCTAGACAAAATGATCTTGGACAAATCCCAATCCTATGGCTGTATTTTTTTTATGCTTAGTAACAATTTAAAATAAACACTGCTAAACCTCAATTTAAAAAGCAGTAAAGTTAAGATACCATAGTTCTGGACAAAGCCACAAATGTTTGATGCTTTGGTAGAAGTTAAAATGTTGGGTGTTTTTTTTGATAGGCATTGTTTTCTACATGAATTTATTTTTGAAACCTTCGAAGTAACAGGACTTCACTGTTTGATCATTGAATATAATGTGTGCAAAAAAAAAAAAAGTGTTTGGTGGATGGGTCAGTTTGCTTTATGAATAAGTGATTCAAATATCGGGTGTGGTAGGAGGATGGCAGAGCAGATAATGGGCTTTAAGGCAGTGGTTTCTTCCTCTGTCTCTAAAAAGGCAAGATGTACCTTTACATCTGTTGATGGAGAGCATATTTATGGGTCTGGTAGCCACCTGCCACAAGAGCAGGTATTGCTCTATTCACCAGTAAAGAGAGGCTCTGCATAAAACTATAACTCCATTTTCCAAACAGGTAAATTTTAAAATAAAGCCTTGGGAGCTGTGCATTAGTAGGCAGGTGTTCAAAGTACATTCTGTAATCTCTGCTACTGAAGGCATTATTTAATTCCTATGTAGCACACAGAAAACATAAGTGGAAATTGCAGAAATAGTTTTGCACAGTTCAAGAAGGTTGTCTAGCTCACACAAGGGAAATGTTTTCTTGGGGAGAATACCCAAAATGTGCTCAAATTCAACAGTAATAGTCATATTCCTTTCTCCTTAGATTAGGTTCTGATTCTGAAATTAAATTACAGCACATAGCTTTCCAGTAGGTATGACTTGGCAGAGGTAGAGCTCAGCTTTGAGTTTTATTTACCCAAAGATATGACAACAGTGATACATTTGGCAACCTTATTGTTTCCCTTTGATCAGCTGAGATGTTGTTAATCTAGCAGGGTATGGGAATTACTCCATTTGATGCTTCAGGTTATTCCTCATTGCTGTGCACCTTGTTTGGTCAGCAAACTTTCTTTTACTCCTTGTCTGTCCATAGAAACAAATGCACCTTCCCATTTTCTTTTTAAGAGTGTGCATTTTTCCCCAGATACCCCTCACTGATCTCCCTGAATTAATGCTTGTGATGGTGATTCTTCTCCATCATTACCCTCAGTGTCAAGTAATTTTCCAGGCACTTCTGCACTGGCTAGTGTCCATTTTCCTACAGCTGCAAGGTGTCTTCTGACTGTTGCTTCCTAATGTCCTCCAGTACTGTAACAGCACAGTTACCAACTGAAACTTTGTTATTTTATTTTATGTTATGTATTGATGCTGTGGGAGTAAAGAGAGCAGGGTGTCTAGAACTTCACCATTTAATTTGTCTGCATATGGTGAGGAATATAGACAAAATATTTAAAACATAAGACAGTACTGAGCCAGTTTTCTTATGATGCATATTGATTATTTTAAAAATTATTATCCATCCAAAGGAAAGCAGCCTGATTAATTTATATATTTCTTTTTGATCTGTAAGATTAATCTGTAACATTAAATACTGTTAACCTCACATATTGTTAATTATTTTCATGTTACAGGGAACAAATTCACTCTGGAAACTAGACCAACCCAAGAAGGAATAGATGTAAGGCAAGAGCTACTGAAGTTCCATTCTACTTATTATTCATCAAATTTGATGGCTATTTGCGTCTTAGGAAGAGGTGAGTTTGTTCTCTTGGTTGAGTAAGACTTTAGATATATACTTGAAAAAAAATGGAGGTTCCAACTGCTTAGAACCTTCCACAGCTGAGATGATATTTTACATAAGTTTGCCAAAAGCTTAATAACAGTGTGTTGAAAGCTGTTTGCTTTTTGAAAATGCGCTGGCAGACAAGTATTTGTGTGGTGTTTCACAGTAATGCTTAGGTTGTGAGTATGAATGGAAGAAAGTGAGCTTTTTATCTAATCAAGAGCAAGTTCACGGAGCAATTTTACATGGAAACTTTTACAGTAAGAATCACATTGGCAGTTGTAAATCTGTACTAAAAGAAAACTGTCCCTGCAAGATTAAATGAATGTTTATTTTGCTGATATGCATAGAAACTGGTGGCTTTTAATAGAATAATATGCAGGTCACAAAATTTTAATATATAAGGAACCTTCTTGGTTCACATTGTTTTGTTAGTTTTTTTCCTCAGCACAGCTGTGGTAGTGTAGTCTAGGAGCATGCATCTATTGGGCAGGAAAGATTCTACTTTCTCAGTTTAACTGAGATTGTTTTGATAACAAGGTGTAACTGCTTTTAGAAATCTTTCAATCTTTCAATCTATCAAATCTTTCATTTTGAGATGTCCAAGCAATTGATGGTTTGTTTTTTTTTTTTTCTTCCAATACCCACCCTTTGAAGTCTTGCATTAAAAAATTGTCAGTAGAATCTTTTTTTATCTTATGCTCACTTTGAGAAGTGCTCCAAAATGCATTTCTTGAGGCAGGAAGCAATTTTGAAGGCAGCATTTCAACAGAAATAATCTAGGTCAGCTTGGGTGAGTTAATGCACGTCGTCATATTCTTTCTGCAAAAAGTCTTCTCTCAATCTTGCAAAGTACTGCAGTCACAGACTGAAATTAGAATGGATGGAAAATTAGAAGGGCTTGAACAGGTCACAGGTGTGTGTGTTTTGGGTGCCAAGGACAGACCTGGTTCAAAGTGTACTTGAAGTGCTGGACATGAGCTGAGGCTAAAGAAAATTCAAGTTTTGGCAAAGCTACTTTCACTCTAGAAAATTTGCAGTTGTAATTCTACGTCCCTTAAACTTTTGTGGAATGTTTCTTTTTTAGGTGTTCAATATCTGATGTGTCTTTCAGTTCTAGCTTAGTTTAATCTGTAAAATGTAGAGATATATTTTCAGTTACAGGATTTATTTTATTCATGATTGAAGCCTTCCTTTAATATGCATGGTGCTTCTAGCATGTTACAGTTTAAAATTTAAATATGAATAATTGGTTTCTTTCTGAAATGAAAAATCATAACACCATTAAAACTACTTTTCTGTGTAATTCATGACTCTCCCAAACAATATTAAAAAAAAGTTTGTTGGAATCCTTATATAATTACTGTGTTTTTCTTAATGTTTCTTTATGCTAGAATCCTTGGATGAGCTGACTTGCTTAGTGGTCAAGTTATTTTCAGAAGTAGAGAATAAAAATGTCCCTATACCAGAGTTTCCTGAGCATCCTTTCCAAGAAGAGCATCTCCGGGTACGTATAGAAATACGTCTTCCACCCAGAGTGTACATTTTAAATGTTCTTTTTTATGTTTCAGTAATACATTGTGCACTTCACTACTGTTTTATCAATGTCCCTGTTAAATTCCATATGTTTCTATTGATTTTCCACCCACTTTTCCATGCTGAGTATAGTTTTATATAAGTTATAGTAAAGGTTGCACATTTGGTTGCAGTTGTAAGCAACTGTGAGATAATTAATTTTCTTTGGTTTTATAATGAATGTCTGAAGTGTTGCCCTAAGTTTTAGATACTTTTGAGATTTGGGAGATTTGTGTGTGTGAAGAGAACATGATACATGCTCCTGAGATTAATACAGTAAATGAGTTTCCCTTTGTTTATGGGTCTCCTTGCTTGTTTCTCTCCTCAGCAACTGTATAAAGTGGTACCCATTAAGGACATTAGAAATCTTTATGTCACGTTTCCTATACCAGACCTTCAGAAATACTATAAATCAAACCCTGGCCATTACCTTGGCCATCTGATTGGGCATGAAGGCCCAGGGAGTCTTCTGTCAGAACTTAAAGCCAAAGGTAAGTCCTTCAAGGGTGGAGAATTGAAAAATATTTGATCACATAGTTTTTTAAACTTTATGTGTCTCCCTTAAAATAGACCTCTCTATGTTAAAGCCTTTATCTATTTGAGTAATTTGAACTCTTAAGTCATTTTGTGCTTTATTTTTGTTTCTGCAGCAGGGAGGAATAAATAGGTAACAGTCACTCAGGCTGCTGAGGCTATTATTTCTTTTACTCCCCTTTATGTGCCTTGTTTAGAGGGAGTTATTTAAACTTTGGCATAATGATCTTGTCTCTATTCTGTCACTAACTTTGAGGCTACTGTCAGGTCCCTTAATGTCTGGAACATTATAGTGGTGTATCTTTTGCTATTTACTTTATATCATTTTGTTTCACACAGTTTCCAGTAATCAAATGATCCTGACTCCGTCATATCACTCTGAGTACAAAATCAGATGGAACTGACTTGGGTTATGTTTAACTTGCACTGTTGCTGTAGGCATTAATGAAGTAAAGGAAAACATGTAAATGAATCAAAATGGGTTTTAATGTTCCTGAAGCATGCAAAAAGTTGCATAAATTGTTATAGATTTGTTTATGTAATATGGTTTCTTTTTAATGACATAGGGTGGGTAAATACTCTTGTTGGAGGCCAGAAGGAAGGTGCTAGAGGTTTCATGTTTTTCATCATTAATGTGGACTTGACAGAAGAAGGACTTTGTAAGTGAAGCACTTTGTCTGTATTCCATGTTATTGCTGATGTGATGGTTTTGTGTTTGTATCTTAAGAGACTAATTGGTATTATAGCTTGAAAGCCAGTTTATTTTAATTAACTTGTTAGTATTCTGTGTTTAGTTCCTCTAAGTATGCTAACACACCTCACCTGGCATAAGAAATCAACTTAAGGTTATATTAAATTAGTTAATTAAATACTTCAAATAAACTTCCTTAGAGAAGAGCTGTTAATACCTTTGTGTGCTACTTATTCATACTATTTAGACCTCAGTTAAATGATATTGTAAAGAAATTTTTTCACATAATAAGACATGTTCAGTGCACTTCTTGGAATTATCTGGGGACATAAGCACTTACCTTAAATTCATGTCTGAAAAAAGCAGGTTTAACTTTTTTAGTGGGATTGCAGATGTACTTAAAGATCTTGATGTATCAAAGTGTAATTAAAAATAAAACCATATTTGTGTTCATTAAATTTCTTTGTGCAGAACTGAATGAATTATTAAGTATTTTTTTCTTTTCAGTGCATGTTGAAGATATTATTTTGCACATGTTTCAATATATTCAAAAACTACGTACAGAAGGACCTCAAGAATGGGTTTTCCAAGAGTGCAAGGTAAGTAATTGGGGCTGTACCATATGTACCATATGTGGTGGTTGTCTTTTTACAAACTTTATTTATTATTAGATTATTTGACTTTGTAACTAGCATTTAATAATTACATGGTAATTAAGTTTGTTAATTTTTAAGATGCAACATGACACAAATGACAAGTACACTCAGAATACATTGTCTTAATCTAGGTGTGGAATGCTTTTATAGAGCTGGGATTAGGATGGCACTATGGAGGGTGGAGGAAGAAGGACCTTGCTCTGTCCACAAGGGTTTTACATAACTTTGCTTAGTCTTCACTGGAGAAAGGGGGAAACATTTACTGTGAGGAGTAACATTGAACTGGAAATTTAAATGACTGCTATGCTACCCCTCCCTTCTTTCATGTGTGAAATTGTATAGTTGAGATTGTAAAGGCAATAGGGCATTGAATCTGCTGTTTGTTCTCCTCATCTTTTTGAAAAGTCAGCTAAAGGCTTTTCATGAAGTACTTTGGCAGTACATGTCAGTCTTTGTTGAACTGTTCATGCTTCTTACGAGTCTGGATAGTTCTGTGTGCACAGAGCAAAAATGTGGTGTCCTATTAGATAGCACTGCTCTTCTCAGTGTCAGTGTGAAACAAACCCAGTTTTATTTATATATATATATATATATATATATATATATATATATATATATATATATATAGTTTCATTGGTTCAATACATATGCTTGGGTAAAGATTCCTTTTCTATCTCAGCTTTGTTTGATTCAAACTATAGTCTCCCTGAAAATAGAAATTCTGCAGCTGGGTTAGCTTTGTTTCATACACTTGGGCACTATGAACCTGTGAAAGTAGTCTCAGGTCTTGTTATCTATCCTCTGCTAAAAGTCCCAGTGGATTTGTTTCACTGACAGAGTAAGCAAATCCAAGGTTTGGAAAAAACAGTTCCATCCTTCTGTCTCATCCCTGTGCCTTTCCCTTGCTCCTCTTCTCGCAGTCCCAGAACTCCTGAGGCTGTGGGACAGTGGGGTGAGTCAGAGAGCTTGCAAACTAGTATGAAAAGAAGCTTTGAGTTTACTTTCAGCTGAATTGTTGAGTTAATCAGTCTCTCTGCATGGTTTCATGGAAGGATGGACTGTACTTTTCACTGGCTTTAAAGTCTTAGCTCTCTTTAATTCACCCTTGCCATTGTATCCTAAGAGTGATGTGTTCTATTTCTCTGGCTGAGACAGCAAAAAGAAACACACTTTTTCTGTCTCTAAACTTACTCTTGGCTGACTGAACAAAAGGAAGAGAAAAGGAAGAGGCAGAGAGAGGCTTCAGTTCATTAATATATGACAAACATTGCACTGGAACACTGTGTACTGGTGGGATCAGAGTTGGTGTGTTTTCAAATTATCAGGAAATTTAAATATATGAGAGATGAGGCAGATCTCTTAACTTGAAAAGGACTTACAAGACTTGTGTAATGCTTCACATTATGAGACTATCACAAATTGCTTGGGAGTTTGATGCAACTTGAATAATCCTGAAAACTTAGGTTAGGTACTTGTCTGTTATAACATGGATACAGCAAAAGTACTTCCTTTTCTTTTATTATAAAAAGGAATTATGTAGCCAGTAATTATTCTTAAAATAGGCTTTAATTTATGATCTTCATATTTTGTTTTCTAGGATCTAAATGCTGTGGCATTCAGATTTAAAGATAAGGAACGACCACGAGGTTACACATCAAAGCTTGGAGGAATGTTGCACGTAAGTGAAAGGGAATTGTTTTTGTTTGGTTGTTTGTTTTTTTTTTTCTAATAATAATTTAACAGTGTATTTGATTATCCACTTAATAAATACAGGCATCTGTGAGGTCCTTTGCACTTCTTGTATACTGCATAGGCGTTAATTTTGGCAGTCAAAAAGTCACATTCTGTTCATTCTACCATTTTATACTTCTGTACTTGGTACAACTGATTATACAGTGACTGGAGGTGCTATTTGATCTGTTTCAGTGTTTCTAAAGACATACGTACCTTGCCATTATATTTGGTATCTAAGTGTTCTCTAGGGAAATATTAGACAAAGAATATTTTATCATAAACACTGTGTTCCCTGGTTCACAGTGTTGAAATACTGCAGTAAGCAGAAATGTTTGTATTAAGATTGCAAATTACAAATGCTTGACTTCACAGATGTGATTGCATATTGGTACTGAAAGAATCATGTAGCTTTTACTTGGTCTTTCATGCTTCTTGCAAAATTCCCTCATTTTGTGCTAATGGAAGATTTATGGGGGTTTGCTGAATTTTTTTTGTTCTAGTGAAATTACACAACTTTTATACATTGCAGCCATTTTTCATTTTGTACCTAATGTCTGTCTCCATCTGTTCAGAGAAATTTTTGGTTTCTTTGCAGGAATTACCGGTTTAAATTCTTTTGCAGGAACTACTGGTCTAAATTAATGATGTTTAATTTTCAAATTTTCAATCTGTATGCTGAAAAGCATTAGACTTGGCTGAAAACATGTAAATGGATATTTAAAGAGCTCCAGTGTGGCATGCTGTCTCTCGCTTTTGTTCTGTCCAATGCCTAAAATCTCTAACAAATGGACTTCCGACTTCTGAAACAGTCTTTCAGTATTTGTTGGATTATTTCTGATTACAATTGCTGTCTCCAAAAATGAGGCCAGGAAGTTGCCAACGGTGTTCCAAAGAGCAGGGTATTGAATGAGGACTTATTTTTTTTTTAAACTGTCTTTCTTTTGCTTTGCAGTGTGAATGGTAATTTTCGTTCTGCTTTAGTAGTTAAATGACCATCAAATTCTGGATCTTTAGCATTCATACTTGAATTTTTAATAACACTGGTTTGGTTCGTTGTCCTTGATCTCCACCCCCTACCACCCTTTCTCTTTTCCACAATCCTTTTTGTGACTTACTTTCTGTTCTGGAAGTCATTCCACTGTAATTTTTTGTATGATGTATATAGTTCAGAAAGCCATTTTGGAATAATTCTGGTTGAGAAAAGTACATTGGTATGGCAAAGTGCAAGTGCTGAGCACTTATGTCACCTGGTAATTTTCCCTTGGTAAACAGGTGTTTATCAAGAAAGTTTTCCTGTCAACTACATTAATCATTTTCAGATGAGTTTTAGCTTTTTTTTTCTTCTTAAGTTGCCATGTACCTTAAGAGATTTTCAGTTTGACCCTAAATAAAAAATGTTAGAATTAAGTTTTTAAATATTTATTATACTTTTAGATATTAAAATATAATTTTCTTTAAATTATTGTAAATAAGAATTGAACTGTTCAAGAGTCCTAAAAAAGCCTAGGTTTTGTGTTTCTTTGTTTTATTTTGTTTGTTTATGTTTTGTTTTCCCTAAATGTACTCTCGTGAGTACTTGGTCTTCTTTTACCTTCAGAAATGTCCTGCAGGGGTCAGCATTTACCATGTTATTTTTACTTTAATCAAAATACCATTTAAAGGTGGGTGACTTTTATATTGAGACATTAAATATTCTAAGAGAGAAGAATGGTAAATATAAATTATGTAAAATTGCCTAGTACATGAGAAATATGATTACATAGTTAGAATGCTACTCCCTCTTGTTTAGTTTTGAGGGAGATTTTAAAACATCCTACACATCCCTAATTTGAAATTACCAGGGTAATATAGCTTTAGTGACCAGGAGTCTTTGCTTTTGTTTCCGCTACTGAACCATAGCTTTTTCATGCTTACTTTTGTTTAATTCACCTACGTATTCCTCGGCTTTGTTTTTCAGTATTATCCTATAGAAGAAGTATTGGCTGCTGAATATTTGCTTGAAGAATTCAGGCCTGATTTAATAGAGATGGTACTGGATAAATTGAGACCAGAAAATGTTCGGTGAGTTAAACTGTATTTTAACACAAACATATAAGAAAGCAGATGAACTAATGGAAACACAAAATCTTAGGTGTCTCTTGAGGCTCCAAAGTAAATGTGATTGAAAAACATTCACTGTTTCTTTGTATGAGAAGGTCTTAGATACATGTTAATTTATTTTCAAAGGTTGATGTATTTCAAATAATTATTAGATAATGTCAAATAAACTTGAATTATGAACTATATTTGCAAATGTGATGGGTTCTGGTGTTTCTGGGGATATGCAAGTAATGATAGAATAAATGGAGTTGCCTATATCAGCACCAGTAGTTGCCATAGTAATTAATGCCCTTTCAAGAAGGGCCTATATCTTTGTGTGTGGGTGTGCATCTGTGTGCAATGTGCGTGGGATACTTCAGCTGAAGCTTGACTGTGTCAAAAGATCATCTTTTGAACAAACAATACCCTAATTAAAGTCTCTAGTTCTGTTTCCCAAAGTATTTAATACTTCTCTATTTCGAATGTATTTTCATGTTACTCTACCACCCAAGTTCTTGAAAATTGGATACCTCTAACATATGAGCACTGTTTTTAGTAATTAATATAGAGAACGTGTAATTACTTGCTCTCTGTAGAAAGCTTAACCAAATTCCACATGAATGTGAACTTTTAGCTGGTTTTAGAATTGCTTACAAGCAATAGGTAAACCTGAGCTGATGCTGATTTAGTAAAGAAGCTGCAGGTGTTAATGAGATCTGATGTTTATTATAGCTTCACATAGCTTTGAAGCATAGGTCTTAACATTGCAAGAAAATAGTCAGTATTATCTGATTCATAATATAAATTGGGTCTTTGTTACTGCCCAGAGAACTTCCAAAGCATCTTCTTACTTAAACACTGAAAAATTGCTGGAGGAAATTAGTTCAGGTACATACATTCATAGATTCTTTAGCTTGTCAGATGCTTTGCATGTTACAGACCACTCACCACTTTTCTGTGTTACTCTTGTTGCTGGCTGTGCCAGTCTTTTGACATTCTTTCCTGACTTAAGAAATAGATGTCATTTAATAGATTAGGAAATGTGTCATTTTAAACTTTTGTATTAAAAAGGTGCTAAATATTGAGAGAAAAAAATGACTTTCAGAACTGGAATAAACCTGGTTTTATGGCTTCTTCAGTTAACTGTTAAAAAAATTACATATTGTCTTATCAGACTTTCCTACTTTGATTTGACTGAAAGAAAATACTAACTTGTATGTAGTACTATATTCCTTTTAGATATATTTTAAGCACTTATCCTGTGAAATTAGAAGTAAATTGAAATGAACTGCAATTTTTAAAAATTTTTCACTTAACTAAGACCTTCAAAGCATAGTAAAATATAACAGGGAATATAATTTTATAGTATCTTTTGTTTTAAATTGCTAGCAAGATACCTTATCTTGGGAAGGGGAAATTTACTTATGTATTGCTAAAAGTGATTTTGTGGTACCTTATGAAGATTCAAAAAAGCCACTGTGGATTTTGTTTTTAGTGGGCTCTTCTAAAAGAATGAGTTGAGATTATGGATGTTAATAAAAGGGTCCCTTTGTGATACGCTTTTTTTAAAATTACATCTGTATCTATATGAATATAATGAATTACCAATTTAGTAGCCTGCTCCCTTCTTTTGTCTTTTTTGAGCAAATTTTCTATGCTTGTAAAAAAACTTGTGCACATCTGCTTTCAATATCTATATTGTTTGGTTATCCACCATTTACTGATGTGTATGCTCATGTTTACCTTTCTGTTCTCCCTTTTTTATGAAAGAATTATTATGTGCCACATCCTAACTTTGCCTGTTGTTTGGCATTGTTTTCTTGTTTTTATTGTTCTTTTTCTTTCTTTTTATGTCTTGCATACGTTCTGTCTTGAGGTGCCTTACTTGGCACTGATTTGAATTTTTTCTTTGTATTTTGGTTTTATTTATCATTTCTTTTCCATTCACCTATATTAAGGACCTCTTAGCATAGCTATATTGTAGTAACTGCATTCAGTGTCTTTTCCAAAGTATAGTTTTTCAACTATTATTTTCTTAACAAACTTTGAGTTTAAAAAGTATGACAAAAAAATCATACTCACAGATGGTATATGCATATAAGTATGCGTGTGCTTCCATTTGACTGACCCATAATAGAAAGTGTTCATATTGTCCTCCCACTTCCACACTACTTGTTGCATTTAGTGCCTTAATTTCCCTAAGAGAGAAACTTTAAAATGTAAGTATTATTTTTACTTGTTCAAACTGTATTGGGTTTTACCAACCATCTGTGAAGATACGGGAATAGACTTGGCATGTGTAGCAATCTTAGCTGAAAAATGTAATTTTCCTATCATTTCCAAGGCATTTTTTCCCTTCAACATCTGCAGAATAAATGCTCTTATTAAAATTTAAGAGGATAGTGACTCACCAGATTAAGCAGCTAAAGAACATTTTTCCCTGGATAGTAAGTGGGTTTTTTTTTCCTCTATTGATAGCAGAAGTGCAGCACTAGTACTGTCCTAGAGGGAAGAAAAATAAAATGAAAGCCAAAAGTGTTGATAGAGAAATTTCTTACTACTGGAATTTCACAGACTCTCAGCAAAGTTATCTCAGTGCACTTGGTGATGCTCACCCTGAAGGTAAACATGCTAGAAATGTATCTGTTTGTTTTTAATTGCATTGGATCTGAGCATCCATTTTGAAAATGACAATTTGTTCACTTATTTCCCCCCACAAATCCTTGGTAGCAACTTAGTTTTACTGAACACTAAGAAATAACTTGTGCTTCTGCAGTGATCAGAGTGCTGTGCTGCACCCCAGCAGCAGCTCTGTGTGTAGTGTCCCTTTGCTCTGGTTTCTGAGGGGATTTATATGTGAGGCCTTTGAGGAGCATGTGTTGCCTCACATCAGTTTTACTGATGGTTGAATTATGGACAAATGTAGGCTTTTGTTATTTTTGTCTCAGTCATGTTGTGTTATGTATTTGAAGAGAAAAGTAATTTCTTCCATTGTTTGATAGTATCACGATTTGGAAGACAAAGTTTAAGTTAGTCTTAAACTAAAATCAGTCCTTTATAAGTATAGATTTGCTTTGACACATTTGTTACTGATGTCACAAATACTGACTAGGTATTGTGAGTCTATTACTTTTCCACCTTTAGAACCTTGAGTTTTGTTACATAAATTTGGAGTATAATATTTGATAATCTTTTGTGGAAGTACATTCATTTTAAAGCACACATCCTCTTCCCAAGTAACACTGTCCTATGGATTTGTCACCTGTAGCTTCAATTTAGATTTCAGGAGGGTGAAAAACAGGATAGTATTTAGTAAATATGCATCACATTATAGAAACTGTGGTTGTTTCTGAAATTGGGTACTACAGCAGTTTGCATGCTCAGGAATGTATATAGAGAAGTAAATAGCATTTATGATTTGTGTTCCATATCCATGAATGGCTCAAGCCTAAATATACTTAAACAGGTCCTACTGAAGATTACCTGATTGCCTGTCTTGATTTCCCAGTGCATTTCCACACTGTCCTAAAACATGTGGATGTTCATAGTGCTGTACAGCACAACAGAGAAATGAAAAGCAAAAGTAATGTTACATAATTGGTGACTTTAGAGATGGATTACAATATATTGAAATACCTGCATGGCATAGCATTTCTACCTGCTGTGCTTCTCTTCCCCTCTTTTTGTGTCCTGTTCTTCTTTCCTGTTGGTCTTAAGTTGTAATTCTTGGGCAGACAAAATGCCTTTTGATTTGTTTCTATTGTTGTGGGTATGTTTTTGACAACTCAAAATGTCATAATCATTCCAGTAGTCATTTGTGATAAGTCACTGTTCTGTTGAAGCAGAACTGCTTGAAGAATTACAATTTTGGTTTCCACAATTTTGTTTTCTATACAGTGAGTAGACAATTATTTTTAGCTCTTGAATTTTAGTATGCTCCTGTAGGAAATGTTCGGGTGCTAGGATTGTCACTACTGCTTGAGCGTCAGTATGTTGGAGAAGGGGAGGAGGAGGAGATGTTGAATAACAGACATTCTAACAGTATATTCTAGCATTAAACATCTTTGTCTTGGTGCTCTAGCCATATGATTATTAGAATTTTATTAGGATAATTTTTTCACTTAGGACTCTTAACTTCTTATTATCATTTGCTGTGCAAAAAGATCTGGTAGGTAGACGCTCTGAAATTCTAAGAGACTTCATAGTTTTTGTAGTCTCTTAGCAGCTTTGTACCTGTGTTGTGGTTTAACCCCAAGCCCCACACAGCCGCTTGCTCACCCACCTACCAGTGGGATCAGGGAGAGAATCTCAAGGGTAAAAGCTGGAAAACTCGTGGGTTGAGATACAGGCACTTCAATAGGGAAAGCAAAAGCAAAAAAAAAAAGAGCAAAGCAAGGAATCAATGTGCTGCTTCCCAAGGGCAGGCAGGTATTCAGCCATGTCCAGGAGAGCAGGTAATTGTGCTACTTTTTGTGACCATTTCAAATTTCTTATAAATATCTATTTACTCTTGAAGCAGGCCACTTCCCTTGAATAGTCTTTTGTGTTGTACATTGTTCAATAGAATTAAAGGAATTTTCTTGATACCTATGATGCAGGCTACTAACAAAATACTGATAAGTTTGTAATTTTCTTTATTCTGGATTTCTTCTTTTTTAGTGTGTTCTTTAGTGCAGGCAGCACCTTGAGCATTGGAGCTCTTAGTCACCTGGTTTAGTTTTAGGTAGTCCTGCAAGAAGCAGGGAGTTGAACATGAGATGATCCTTATGAGTCCCTTTCAAATGTGAGGTTATCTACAATTCTGTGACACTAGGAATGGAATAAAATTTCTATAATCAGTATTTTCACATATTTGGATGTTCATACAGGTGTATAGAAAATGTAATTGCTTCATCAGTTTTCTAGACGACTACAAGAACTGCTTTGTTTTCTGGAACAAGAGTCTTAAAAATAGAAATTGCATGGCACAGTACTGTTGTGTAACCCCAGGTTGTAACACTTCAGAAAAACAGTGGCATTAAATGACTGTGGTAACCTGATTTCATGGTTAACCTTAGCATGTAGTTCAGTATACTTATACTTGCTCTCCTGCCCTGTAATTGTCTATGGACTGTTTGTGGAAATAAAGGTGTTCTGGTGATGAAGCGTGCTTGGAAAAATGTCTCAGTGTTTTCTCAGACCCATTCATGCCTAAGTGTCTCTTTGTTTTCAGAGTTGCAATAGTTTCCAAGTCTTTTGAAGGAAAAACTGATCGAACGGAAGAGTGGTATGGAACACAGTACAAGCAAGAAGCAATTTCTGATGAAGTTATTAAGGCATGTTAAAATTTGTAGCATTCTAATATCTGCAAATGAAAGTCAGTAGTAAATTCTTTGTCCAATTTTCCATATAGTTGGAGGGGGAACTTAAATCCACTGCTTTTCATAGCATGAAAATCATACAATGAGTCTGTTTAATGTTAAAGGAAGTAACAATGTTATATCAGTCTTTAGATTTCAAATATTTATTGCATAGGAGGGATATATTTTAATGTTTATAAACCATTCTAAGTGCAGGGAATGTTACACTGTTTTTTCTGTTGAAGATCCCTAATATGTAGTGGCTGAGTAAAAATGTAAGCATTAACTTTTGAAAACTTAAAACTCTCTATTACATGTTAATGAACTGATCAGTACTTAAAGGAATTTTTAAAAACTGTTCCATGTAACTGTTTCTGAAGTTGATTTTTACAACATAGGAAGCAAGTATATTTTGCCAGTTAAATGAGATTGTAAGAAATCAAAACTCAAAAAAAAAAAGAGGGGGGCAAATCCTTGTCGAAACTTGTTATTGTTCTGATCTTCCAAGAAGAGATGGCTGTAAAATTTGCCTTAGGGCTGAATTGAACCTTCTGAGGGTGCTCTGAACAGACATTGCATAGGAGCACTTCCTTGAGCTTGACCTTCCCTGTGTTCTTCATTAGAATTCCTAGTTAAGTGTTTGGTTTAATATCTTCATTTATGGTTCACAGTAGCAGAAAATATAAGATATAAACCCACCCTCCTATCTACTATAAACTTTTGAAAATTATTTATATGTAATCCTCCTTCTAAGAGCAATTCATCCTGCTAATAGCCTACTCCAACTTTTTTTCCCCAGCTCTTTCTCTCTTTCCCTATTATCTTAATAATATTTACAAAGAACATACTGAATACATTTTTAAATCTTTTGTTTTAGTGTAAAATAAATAAGCCCATATATGCTTTAATTAAGCAGAAATTGGCATAGCTTCATTGTTTCTTCTATTGGTCTAGAAATGGCAAAATGCTGACCTAAATGGGAAATTCAAGCTTCCAATGAAGAATGAGTTTATTCCTACAAACTTTGAGATTTTGCCATTGGAAAAAGATGCAACACAGTACCCTGCCCTTGTCAAGGTAAACTGTCTGTATTTGTCCTGTTGACTGCCTGACCTTCTGGGAAGTTAGAATTTAATTCCTCTATTTTATAAAATATAGATCATCTCATATTTCAAAGTGTAGAAAACAAAAAAGTACAAAACTTGAATATTTAGATACAAAGACAGTAGAAAGTTCATTTTTGCTGAACTTTGGACTGTGACAATTTGTGTTCCTAGGAAAGTGAATCTAGATACAGCTTGAACTCTCTCTGCCCTTTTGAAAGTGTGTCAACAGTTGATAAAAATAGCAGTAGAGCTGTTTATTCAGCAGAAGGGTGACTGCCACTCTTACATATTTTTGACAACTGTTGAGTAAGTTGAGGGTGTAGGGAAGGCTATTGTTTTGTAACTCTGTACAGAAAATGCCTGTGATTGCATGGAAAAAAGAGAAGTGTCATTTAGTGATCTCAAAATATAGTGAATATATATTCAATATATTGAATATATCTATATTCACTATATATATATTGAATATAGCAATTCAAGCAGTATGAATTTAAGGGGGATAATTCTAAGTGGTGATTTGAAGTGGTGAAGAAACTTTTTTTAAAGCTGTGGCATATATTGCAGTTAAAAGATGACTTAACCCAACCTCTTTTCTTGACACAGGACACTGCTATGAGCAAACTGTGGTTCAAGCAAGATGACAAGTTTTTTTTGCCAAAAGCTTGTCTCAACTTTGAATTTTTCAGGTATGCAATGTTAAGTATATCACATAAAGTCATCTCCAAAAGTTTCTTACTTATTGGGAATCTGCATTTGTGCAGCAAACACTTTCTTGCACTTCAGAGTCTTTGTCCTTACTTTGAATATGAAATAAGGCTTAGATGCAGGAACTGAGTAGCAAGAAATTTGATGAAATTTGATGTGCTCCTTCCATATTGAAAGGAAAAGTTTACCTAAATACTTTTAAACCACATTTTCTTTTATATTTTATTTGCTGTACCTAAAATATACCTGCCAGTAGAACCCACTACATATTGCAGTATCCCTCTTTAAAAATAATTGTGTATTTTTAAATTAATTACTAAATCACAGCTATTTTAACATGTATTTTCTTTATGAAATGCTATTCTGATAATAGTTTTAGGCTCAAATTTTATTTTCATTTGCATACTGCAAATCAGTTTAAAAAAGTGCTTAAAATTTTGGGATTTTACTTAACTGACACCCATAACTGATTGTACTTATTTTTTTTTGAAGAGCATTGTCTATATTATCAATGAGTGTTTGATTCTGACCTCAAGATATATGATAAAATGGTGTAGTGTTAATTCTGGTCTTTCATGACTTTCATCATAGGAAGATAATTTTTTTTGAGTGAGCATGACAGTGGAACTTCTTTATGTTCCTTTCAAGTAATAAATTTCTAACTTTGGAATTAAAAAAAAGTTTTTAAAGTGCTGTTTTTAAAGTGCAGCTGATTCTGTTTCTGTGAACTACTGAAAGCCAGAAAAAATTCAGGGACTCTCCTTTTGCCTAATTAAGTTACTTGGTGATATTGATGGAAGGGCCGTTGTGGGGGCTCCCAGAGATGCACTGTTGAATTCTTGTTTTGAGAGAGCACTTGAAATTTTCCTTGCAGGATATTATACAGAGGTTTTTCCAGTGTGTGTCATGTCTTGGTACTGGTTTTGATACTAGTTGGGGAAAATAGGTTGCTTGGGCATTTTCTCTTTTTTGCTTTTTGAAACCACAGGCCGGATGTTAGAACTGTTTCAATGTGTGTTAGAATTTCAATGTGTCAGGAAATGGAGGATTGTCTCCGTCTCTCTGCGAGCCTCTCAGGAACCCTGGGCCAGTCTCGAGTCGGCAGACACCGGGGAGGGCAGCCCCGACACGGCCGACAGCAGGGAGACACTGTCTGTGCCCCGAGGGTACTGAGGGCACCTGGGCTGGGCGCCTGTGCAGCACAAGAGACACCAGAGACATCGGTAGAAGATAAAGGGCCGACTCTTAGCAGGGGTTAGTCCATGGTTTTATTAGGATCCCAAAGGAGCTCCTGCACCTCAGGGGCCTCCTGCCGAGAGCCCCGGGAGATCTCCGAAGGTCACCTTTCAAGGGAGCAGGAAACCAAAAGTAGATAACATTTTACCAACCAATAGGTATCTCTGAGGGATGGGAACTGGGGGATAGACATATAGGGCAGCGTATGGGACTAGGCCTGGGGGGCTGACCCCTGGCCTCTGGCAAATCACTCGACAACTTGGACCGAAACTTCTGGATGGGAGGGATGGGATGCTGAGTGATTGACAGAGAGCCAGGGTGGGGGTTTGGGGATGATCTCATCCTGGGAGAGGGATAACACAGATAAAGGGAGGGGAGTACAGTCTGGGATAAACCATTTGGGAAAAATATTGGAATACAAAACAAAACTACTTCAAAATATTACAAAATATAAAAACGCACTACAACAGAGGATTAAAATGGGAACTCCCCATCTCTTGTTCAGAGAACAGCAATTGCAGTGCTTTGCCTTCTTTTTCATTCTTGGTGCCTTTCCCTTGTGTTATGTTTGGCCAAAATCCAAAATAGGATTTTACTGATGGACACTGAGTTTACAGTTGTGGTGTTTTTTTAAATCAATTCAGGTGAACTATAGTGAACTATAATATCTAACAATCTGTGAATGAATAAAAGATAATAATTGGGTTTATGTAGAGCACACAAAGGTGTAAGTGTATGCAATACACACAGTATCTTAGAATTGTTTGTGTTGGAAGTGACCTTTAAAGGTCCAGTCCAGCCCTCCTGCAGCAAGCAGGGATATCTTATCTAGACCTGTGGAGATGGTATTTCCCAGTTAGATTTGTGCTTTCATCTCAGTGTGCCCTTATAAAAAGCCAAAAGTACTTGAGCTTTACTGACCATTGTAATGGAATGATTTACCTCTTTCCTCCTAGGAGCAGTTCCAGGTGAGAGCTGGTTTTTTTTCCTTAGGGTTGGGAGCAAGGGTTTTTTCCTTTTCCTTAAAAATGAGATGGTAATTGTACATGAGCATGAGCGAGGAGATTCTGACAATACAGGGTCCATCACCTCTAAAAGATGTTGTTAGCAGGTTTGTCTAGTTTGGATACTTAAAAGAGGTTCTTGGAGAATCTGTCTCTGGTCATGGTGATGGTCATTGAAGGACATGGTGAAATGCAGAGTTTTTATTTATGAGAGAGAGACTTGATAGTATCACTCATATCTCATAGGACCAAGTGAACTGGTGAATAAAGCCACCTTTATGACATAGGTTTTCATAAAAAGTCTAAGCCTTAGTTCTAGATCAAAATATGAAGCCTGTGCTGCCTTGTAGTGGATTACAAGAGTTTGTTCACACTGCAGACTGCTTCAGTATGATAAAAAAATCTGGGGGGATTTCTTCTGCCTGCAGCCCTGCTCAACATGAAACATAAAAAGAATCGTGGTCCAGATGTTGTAGTCGCCATTGCTGTGTAGATAAATTAAGAGGAAGTTGATGAGGTTGGTTTCTCCCTTAAATATACAAATTGACAGGAACAGTATGTGTATGAACCTCTTGAAATCACCTTGTTCCAAAACTGAAAAAACCCAGGCATCCTTGTGTTAAAGAAACATCACAGTAAAAACATCTGACATACTGCCCAGCCTAAAAGAGGATGGTAACCTTTTGCATTTGTATGAATTGCAACTTAAGAACTCAAAAAGTACCTTTTTTAGAAGGAAGTAAAACAACCATGTAATGTGGTAGTGCTTTGAAACTCAGCACTTCAGTGTTGATTCCAGCTATGTCACTTACAGCTGTTTGAAAGGGGAAAGGACTAGACTTTATGGGGTTTTTTTCAACAATTCAATCATTAGTGATTGAGTTGTTCTACTCCTTTGAGTCTAGTGAAAAAAAGGTAAACAAGAAATAAGCATTTGTTTACAAAACTGTCAAATAATAGCAAGCAACTCCCAGAACAGTGTTGTAATAATTGTTTTCTGTTATTTTTCACTTGAGGATTAATGATCTAGTAGTTTTGATTTTGTTCAAAATTCCCAGTTGGCCTTTGCCAGCTAAGTGAGAATACAGAATTTAAAAGTGATACAGAATAGTAATCACTCAAACTGATTAAGTCTGGGAAAAATGGGAAAGAATTTAATGAGTCTGGAGGAAGGTTTATAGGATTTACCTACATCTCACTTTGAATTTGGTCTTAATTAAAAAATTCAATAGTAATTGGATTTATATCATTTGGCATATTAAAATTGCTCAGTTTTGAGAAATTCTCATTGTAGGGAGAAATGCAAAGACAAGTTCTTTTGTCTTTTTTCCTGACCTGTTTGTTTAATCTGGGCTAAGATTTCAGACTATAGCAGGCTCTGCTTCTCAAATACATATATTTGAAGTTATTAATTTAGTTTGTTAAAATATCTTCCTGTGCTTCCTTTTCTTAACCTAAAAGGAAGGAGAAGTTAAAAGCTATGAGGAACCTTCTTAAAAATATCTTTGCCATGTTGTTTTAGTAATCAGTTGGTGTGTTGTGGTCTTGTTTTACTACATTGGTGTTGATACGCACAGTGACATACCCTGCTGTATAGATGTAATAGCCTGAATATCTGACTGCTTCAGGAAAAAGTCAGGTTTGAATTGTAAGCCATATCCTGACAGCAAATGCTTCAGATACTGGTGATCATATCTGTGACATTGATAATGAATTTACATGCACTTCAGAGATTTTACCAATACATATAGTACCAATAACTTGTCTTCTCAAATCTTTAAAACAGACAGGTATTTAACAATTAACATGGTTGAAGCATTACTTGAGTCTTTGAGTTGTATTTCTCTTTTTGAGAAATTTACAAGAGTGTTGTGTATGATCATGTGCTCCTAATGCAACAGTAGGTTTTGGAGAGTTGTTGCCATTGAAAAACTAACACAAAAAATTACAGTAGTAAGAAAATGGATACACAGACTTATCTCCTAAGCTGACCTTGGCATGTACTGCATATTGTTATACCAAAAATTGTTGATCTCCTAATTTTTGTAATAGAAACTGATAGTGTATGAGTATTGATTAATTAATGTTGAGTACATGGACTTTCATTTTGGTCTGTTAAACTATGTTGGTATATTTAGTATCTTTTACTCCTGGTGAATTCTGACTGTGCAGCCAAGTAAATAAAACCTGTCTTGATTTATGAGCATAAATAGAATATCTCTGGGATCTTGAGTGTATTTAGTCATCAAACCATATGCAAGCTAAGTAACACTTTGCAGATGTGTTCATATTTGGCTTCAAAATAGGAGTCCTTCAGAATGGATCCATCAGCATAAAAACACAGAAAATACTGTTTCCTTCAGATCAAACTTAAAAGGCCAAAAGAAACAGAGAAATAATTTTAAACTGCATATTTTACTTTCAACATTTTCTTCCAGCCCATTTGCTTACGTGGATCCCTTGCATTGTAACATGGCCTATTTGTACCTTGAACTACTCAAAGACTCCCTCAACGAGTATGCATATGCAGCAGAACTAGCTGGCTTGAACTATGATCTCCAAAATACCATCTATGGGATGTATGTAAGTACTCAAGTCAAGGAAAAGCTTAGAGCCTTAAAACTACTTCCACTCATCAACATTTTTATATTGATTTGATGGAAGGACTTTTAAATAAAAAAATAAAGGCTGTTAGTCCTTTTGATCTTGGTTATTAGCCATCCTTTCTTTGATTTGAATTTTAAGTTGAATTTCATTAAAAGTCTTCAAGAGTCTTTTAGTTCACATTAAGCAAATTTTCTTCTTTATTTCTATAAAATTCATGAAATTAATTAGTTTGTAACATTTCTTCCTCCATTTAAAAAAACCCACAACCCTAATCCAAGCTTACATATTTGTTGGTCAGATATCTACTAAAAACTTTCTGACTGATGGGGTAAAAGACCCCCTTTTCATGCTATTAAATAAATAGAATACTTCTGCTTCCTGTTCAAGAACTACTGATCATGAGGCTGCATATACATACTCTTCAGTCATGTTTCTTCATCCATTACCTTGTCACTGCCTGAGGTATCAAAGCATTTCTTTTGTTTTTCTTTTTGTTAGTCGCTACATTTATGCTGATCCTCTCCATTGCAACATGACATACCTGTTTATCAGGTTATTGAAGGATGATTTAAAAGAGTATACATATGCAGCACGCCTCTCAGGTTTGGTCTATGGCATTGCATCAGGAATGAATGCAATACTTGTAAGTAAGAAAAGAACGCAGGAGGAAATGAAACAGCTTGGGAGTTGTTGAGCTTGGAGAAAACATTGACTTCTGCATTTCTAAATGAGATGGTTAATGGTTTTTTTCCTTGCATATATCTCATGAATTAAAGGCAGTGCAAGACTGTATTTTAATCAGTACTGAGTGACCTGTTTAAGATTGCAGTGTCTTGTGAACGTGTGTAGTGCAATTGTTGCATTCTGGTTCACATTTTTACTTGCTTGCATGATAATCTGGAAAGCAGTATTGCTGGTTTCTGTATAAAAATATTAACTTTTCTGTTGAATGAATCCTCAGCTTTACAGAATTTGTTGTAATTATCTAATTCTACTGTAGTGAGCTGTGGAGATGGATTGTGCATGTGTTCATTAGAATGCAATGCTGGATATTTATGCCTTTTTCTTTTGTTTTTATCACATTTTAAAATCTGTTATAAAGAATTGACAATACTTGATAAATACTGGTATTATGATAAATTCTTATTTCTTATTCAGCTTCTCCTATGAGATTTATGATAGGAGATTTTAGTAGTCTCTCTGGAAGTTTGGTTAAAAGCTTTTGTTAACCACCCTTATATGCCAGAATGTGTTTTGAAATTTCCTGGAGAAGTGTTACTTTCCAAAGCATTTTAGCAGAAGAATGTACTCTGTATTGTCTTTACATTTTCTACATGAGAGGGTGCTGCATTTTTTAAAATCAAACACAAATATAATTTCCTGGTTGCATTCACCTGACTTACTGCAAACATGAGGTTATCCTCAGTTTCAAAGCTTGCTGATGTTTGTATGATCAGGGTTAATTCCTCAAAAAAAAAAGTTTGTAATTTTCTTAATTTTAAGTCACAGTTATTTTAAATATTATTTGAGAACTTGTAATATTATTTTCCATGTTGTAAGAAGTTTTATAACTAATAAGTGTATCTTATTAATGAGTATATTGATGCTTTGAGCAAGGGCAGATGCTACTCTGATAAGTCACCCATGGTGATTGTTTAACTCTTTGGGTTCCTATGCTAATTTAGGATACCAGCCTTTGTCATAAATTTATTTATGATAATTTTGTCTTCAGATCCATTGTTAGCTATGTTTCAGCAACCACAGAACAACATATTCTTCCTACTGAAAAGCAGGAATTCTATATGTTGGTTTGTGTTCTAAAGTTTAGTTTTACTTCTAATTAAACTGCACAAATCAAATCAAATTCCTGGTTAGAGATACCAAATTTTGAAGTTTTTCCCTGCAAAAAACCCCTTTTAATGCCTTTTTGCCAGAGAAATTTTCTATAGCTTGATGAAATCATACAGTAATTTTTAAGTTTTCTGTTCTTTTTTAAATGAGCAAGTCTATTTCATTTATACTTTCAGAAATATGTATGATCAGATCAATGTGTCATCACAATTCCAGGATTACTACCTTGATGTTTTAGCTCAGCAGCATCCTAGTTTTAAGGTGTGCTGCTGTTTATAGCTCCCCTTTTTTGTAGTATTGCTTACTTCCCCTTAAATATTCTTTGATCAACAGCATAGATATGAATCAAGGATTAAAGTAAATTGGAGAAGTAAATTTTAGAAAGTTGTGAATCCAGACCTCACTACTAAAGTAAGAAAACCTAGATTAAAACCATTTCAGTACTCCAAGTCTCAACACTGTAATCACTAAAAATCTGTATTCTGAGTACAGCTTACTTACACCAACATGAAATTCCATGAATTCTGTGCATTTAGAACTCCTGTGCAAATATGCAATAATGTCAGTTAGTTACCTTTTGATGGGTAAAGGGATTTAACTTAAGAGTGATTAAATGTTCTGTAATGGTGAATTTAGCATAAGTATTGAAAAGCACATTGCTCATGGCATTGTACAAGACTTGGTAATGGGTTTATTCTTTTATTTTCCACATTTAAAGCAACTTATGCACTTTTTCCATAGCTCTCTGTAAAAGGTTATAACGACAAGCAACACATCTTGCTCAAGAAGATCATTGAGAAAATGGCTACTTTTGAGATCGATGAAAAGAGATTTGAAATTATCAAGGAAGCGGTAAGCTGCATGAGAAATTCCCATTTTGCAGTAATTGAAAAGTGAATGCATTGACCTGATAGGAGATCTGAGGGCTGACAATCTGTGGAAATAGAGAGTGAAATGCTGCGTTAGTGGGACTTCAGATGGTTTTTTCCTTTTTTGTGGCTGTGAGTTTCTCAGAGTTGTGTATGTAACATTCTTTGGTTAAAAATAACTGGTCCTGGAATCTTTTTTTAGTCAGTCTTTCTTATGATGTATCAAGGAAGCACAGCTTGCTTTGGTAGGAGTAGAAATTGAAGTAGGGGGATGGAGGGGAAAGTCTTATCTTTAAATCCTTTTTGCAATTTGGAAAGGCTGCAGTAGGAATTAGGCATAAAAGGAGTGGGAAATAGATGAAAGGGGAAAGGAAGTGTTGAAAAAGTTAGCAACATTTCTTTTCCCTGGATTTGTCTTGGCTCCTGGGCCTTGATCCTTTGGTGCAAAGGTAACCACCTGGCTTAGTACGTGCTGATTTCTAGAAGTTACACCAGCTTGGGAGATTGCAGTTTTCTCCCCATGTCTATGCCAGACAGATGATGGAGATACCAACTTCGGGCTTCTGTTTGGAGCAGACAGAAGGATACATCCTCAGCAACCTGAGGCATGGTCACTCGTACCCTGAAATGAGTTACATTTTTCCTACACTGGAAATGCTTACAGCTTGCCAAAACTATTAGTTTGCACTTCCAGTTTCTCTGGTAGAGGAAAAAGGTTTTGCTTATTTTGTAAAAGCACAGCTGGACTAGAAAGGAGTTTTTTTGCACAAGCTCCCTGGTTCTTCTCTCATACATCCTTTATCCATGCAAAACATGCAGAGAATTTTCCAGATGCTCCAGATTTTGTCTGAACAAGTCAGCCAAAGTAGGTGACAGGGAGAAAAATACATTTTCTATTAGCAGTATTCCCCCACCCCTGGTCAGTCATCATAGAAGGTGAATTTCCTGGGTAGAACAACTACCCAGGAAATTTGATCTAAACTCCTGTTTACTGCAGTAATTTAATTTCTAGGCATTAATTTTATGGACAAGTTTGATTTCATGCACATTTCAACCATCTTAATGGTTTCTGCTTAATCCAAAGGCTCAGAAGACTGCATTATTACTAAGGTGATATAACACAATTTTTTAGAGTTCTAACAAGCAAGGGAATGTTCTCAATACCTGAACTGTATCTTTTTGATGTTGAGAGTACAATGTTAATATGTTTAGAAATCTATTTCTGAATTTCTAACTTGTACCTGATTTTTTTGGTTTAGTACATGAGATCACTTAACAACTTCAGGGCTGAACAACCTCACCAGCATGCTATGTATTATCTCCGGCTCCTGATGACTGAAGTTGCTTGGACCAAAGATGAATTAAAAGAAGCTCTAGATGGTATTGTTCTGCCACTTAATTATTTTTTTTCCTTATGTTACTTAACTATTGAGGGTACCTGTTTTGAACTCTGCTCACTACTCAAGGGAAGACCCTGCAGTGCCAGGCCTGAGCTGATGCTGGCTGTGCTGCTCTTGCCCTCCAGCTTCAAGAAAGTAAGAGTAGTTCATGGAAAAGGTCTCAAATGGCAAAACTTGCAGATAAAAGTTCAGGCAAAACTTTACTAACTTTGGGGGTACATGAACCTGGATATCGTGAATCCAGTACTTAATCAACATTGGTAAAATCATTTGGCTCTCATTGACATCTTACAGGCACACTGGAGTGTATCTGCATTGTACTTCCCAGTGTGCAAACTATTTTGTTTTTTCCATGGTTGGGGAATCCTAGCTTATGTTTCTGTAGATAATAAAGAGCTTTAGCTAATAAAGAAAAAATATGTAGTTTCTGTAGATGATGGCAACAATAATAAAGAACATTGTGGCTCTTAGCACAAAGTAGGTGCCCCAGTATATTTGAAGGAAGAAGAAATTTTTAATTAAGAGATTTAAGTGATTTTTCAAGTCCAGATGGAATGGGGTTCTGAGCAATGAGCCTTGTGGATGGTGTCCCTGTCTATGGCAGGGGTGTCAGAACTAGATGATCTTTAAAGGTCCCTTTCAACCCACACCATCCTGTTACGGTAATTCTGTGTTTGTAGAACTGAAGAACTTTTCCCTACCTGTATTTTACTGTGTTGTATTAAAAGGCTGTTCCTGGGACAGTTTGCAAAATGTCTTGTTATATCTTCTTGGAATACACCAACATTCTTTTCAAGAAGAATACCTGACTTTTGTATTTGAGGGGTTTGATTCAGAATACATATCCATGAATACCCCATCCAGCCATCATTCCTGTTACTCCATTGATTCTATAGGTTAAACTGTATTTTGCACTATGTATGAAAACTGCTTTGCAAGGGCAGGCTGGATAGAATGTGTATGTGTTGTGCATGTGTCCTCTAGGATACATTGCCAAAATATTTTTCTTGTGTACCCTTTGTTCCAAAGTTAATAGCAAAACACTATATTTGAGTTGAGGTTCTTTTTTTTAGTCTGAATGGTAAATGCAGAGAGTCTTTCTTGAGCATTATAAACTACATGCTGCTTGTTTAGTAAATAACTAAGGCTTTTCCTTGGAACACCACCTGAATGATTGCAAGTGTGTTCTCTGGAGAATGAGTGTTTGTTCAGCATGATTGGAAAGGCAGCTTTTTTTAACTTTTTTTTTTTTTTTCTGAATCTGGGTCAATACAGCATGTGAATTCTAAGTGAAATAAACTATATGATGAGTGCTGCTATTTAGACCTGGAAGCATTCCAGTGCTGCATTTTTAAGGAGAGATTTCACTTCTTCCTAATGACAGATTTCTCCTCCTCTGAGAAATGCACTGTATCTAATGATGATTTAGGCCTAGGTCCTTCATAATTTAAAAATGCATTTGAGTGATTTAACTGTCTAAATATGTATTGTAGATGTCACCCTTCCCCGTCTCAAGGCCTTCATAGCACAGCTGTTGTCACGGTTACACATTGAAGCTCTTCTCCATGGCAATATAACAAAACAGGTTGGTTTGATACTTTCTTAATAAAACATTTTTTTATTTAAAAGCAGCTTAAAAATGAGGCACTAGTTTAATCTTTGCGGATCTCGAAGCAGTTATGCCAAATGTGATTTCATAATTTAACTTTGTACTTTTTTATCTTTATAGGAATAGAAGAGTGTAATTTTTTCCACTTTAGCTTTAGTAGGCTAAGTGCTGCCTCTATATTGCTCTTGGAAATTTAATAAAAACAACTTAGGATTTGAAAGTCTATTTTATTTGAAAGTCTATGTTGCATGTTACTGTGATCAAGCTGCAGAAGGAATGATGTGCTGCAGATCTTGCTTTATTCTACTGAAAACCTTCAGAATAACTAGCAAAGATTTAAGAATCCAGTATCCTTCCAAATTAAGTAGTTTGCACATAGCTAAAGAGGCATGGCGGACCATGAAAAAGTCAAGTGTCTGCTCTCAGGGGAGTGAAACTCAGAAAACATTTGTTTTGTCTTCCTTTAAAATAGTAACACTTTGTATTTGCATGTGAAGTCATAAGAAATACTTTAATATATGTACCAATTCAAATTTTAGTACTTTTTTTGTATGCTTTTGTGTTCTTTTTTCATAAGGCTTGTTTGCAATATTTTGTGTTAGAACAGCTCTGGGATAGTTTACTAGCAAGGGCTGTAATAGACAATGCTTGTGACTGCTGAGTGTATGGAGGAGAAAGTTAATTTGTAAAGTGGGAAAAAATAAGAGAGGAAGGAGCTAATAGCTTGGAGAGACAAACTCTTCTTTGTCAAGAATGTCTCTAAAGTATTTGTTAAAAATTTTTATAGAGTGTTCTTCTTGCAGAGAAATTTAAAAATAGTCTCTTTGTCCTTCCTTATTCCTTGCATGTTTGTATACAAAAGTCAGTTGCTTCTGGAAATAGAACTGAATGCCCAGAAGTTTTTAGATTTCCATGATGATGCAGTTATGTCAGAGATGTGTATTCTTTACTTGGCATAATGGGTGGCTATTGAAAGTCCTACAGCTAAAGAACTGGGAAGGATGTCCTGGTATACCCATAGCTGTGTAATGTTTAGAAATTATCTGCAGACCTCCCTCAATAGAAAGTAGAAAAAGTTGTCTGTCCTTCAGTACCCATGATGTGATAATCACTGATAAAACTCAGCAATTTTAACCTGGACCTAAGAAATTTCTCCTTGTCTTGTGAACCCTTTCAATCATGAAAAAAATTTTCAGTGAATCTGGACTTGAAAAGTTAGATTTATACAGCTGCTTGAAATTCCTATTTTTTTTTTAAATTCATTCTGATGCTTGGGCTTTTTTGACAATTTCTTTTATTTATTTGCTGTAAGTGGATGAAAAGTAAACTAATCCTGTTCAGAACATCTATCTGAGCAGTCTTGTTGTCAGTATTTTAATATGATGACTTGACTAAAAGAATAAATAGTCTGTTTCTCTAACTTTTTAAACTGCTATTTTTAGACCTCAAATCTTTTTGTCTTTGATACTGCATGGAGGTTTTGGATGTGTTGGTAGGGTGTATGATGTTAAGTTTTCAAACCTTTTGCATGTTTTTTATAAAATCACTTGTGTTGTGAGTTTATGGCAATGCAGAATGAGAGATTTTAGCTTTCAGCCAAAACTACTTTAGCAAGTTCCTATAATTTCCAGTGTGCAGGCTACAAGAACACATAACTCTTAAGAGGTGAAGCTGTTGAGGTTAAATCCTTGAATGAAAGTAATGACTTTGGATTTTTTTCACTCCTTATAGATTTTTTTTTTTAATTCTTACTGTAATCCATCAAATAAAAGAAAGTATTTGCACAATGAGTCTTAACACCACCAACACATCAATGAAATGCATCCTTTACCTTAACTATTTGTTTTCTTAAATTTTTTATCTACTGAAATGCCATTTGCTCTCAGACATACATTTGAGATATCTCATTTTCACTTTGAAAGATGAGCACATCAAGTAGTAGAGGGAAAGTGAAAAAAAAAACCCCATTGAGCTTTAATTTCAGAAGCACTGGGGAGAAGTAGGAGTAGTTAAACATGTAGACAATTTAAACATAAGGAAGACACAAAAAAACTCTTGCCCTCCATACTCCCACTTCCTCTCATGTACTTAACTTCTACTGTATTTGTATTGAATTACAGTATTCCTACTTTATATTTCTGATTTTTTTCTTTTCTCTCACTGCACCATCAGTAATTGGAAAGTCTTACACTGCTGTAAAATACAGAATAACTAATGATCATTAAAAATCCTCTTATGTTTTCTTTTCCAGGCTGCATTAGGAATTATGCAGATGGTTGAGGACACTCTCATTGAGCACGCTCATACAAAGCCACTCCTTCCCAGTCAGCTAGTGAGGTACAGAGAAGTGCAGCTTCCTGACAGTAAGTTAAATGATTGATTTATGATATTTAAGTCACATTAAATTAAGATTCTCCTTGCTCACATTTTAAAATGCATATTACTGTGTTGCTAGGAGTGTGTTTTGAAGTCAAACTTACTTCAAGTTATTCTAAACTTAAAATTCAGAAATATAGTTAGGGTGTGGCTTTACTGATAAATTTGTGTACTAATACATGACCTTTCTAGCATACTTGACAATTACTTTGATTTCATTTTTAATTTGTGCATGTAAATGGGACTTCTTGGGATGACGGGGATGATCTTTTGGTGACTGCCAACCCAAAGCCACTCTATGATCATACAATTTTGCACTTCGCTTCCAAGTCACTTGTTATAATTTATGGAAATAAGAGCCCTGTCCCAGTCTCTGCTACACAGAGTACATACATTTGAGTGAACACCATTCTTTGAGCATTTCTGAGTATCACTTGACCATTAAGAATTGCACATAACGACTCTTTGCAAAAACAAAAAGCTCTTACACAAATATTTTTTTTTCCTTACACAAATTCTTTTGGTCTTGTATGTTTTTAGTCCCATGGTGAAAAAAGTGTTTTTTATGAAAAGGAGGTTCAAGGTATTGCTGGGAGTGGTGACATAGATAGCTGTACAGATAAGATAAATTACCCCTAGCTGGTTGTCTGTGGAAGCTGCCATATACAAAAGAAGTTGTTGGTATTAAATGCTGAATTATTTTTAATGTTCATAATAATTTCTGGCAGATTGTCTTTAGGAACTGTTTACACAGTCGAGCCAATGCAGAATTTCACTGCAGTTCCAAAAATACTTGCTTGAAGAGACGCAGCCAGTGTCAATTTACTCACTAATATTTCCAAGCAGTAACATTTTGATGGTAAAATGATGCATTCTTTTCTTGTCTTATGAAAAGTATGCTCTTAGTGGAAATTCTGCTTTAACAGTCCTAAACCACTTATTATAAGTCCATTCTACAAACTTTAGACCATTATGTTTTAATTGTCAACAGTGAGAATGTACACTTATATGAACTTCCATGTTTTAACTTTGTCTTTTAGGAGGTTGGTTTGTATATCAACAGAGAAATGAAGTTCATAACAATTGTGGCATCGAAATCTATTACCAGACAGACATGCAGAGTACTTCTGAGAATATGTTTTTGGAGCTCTTTTGCCAGATTATCTCGGAGCCGTGCTTCAACACGCTGCGCACCCAGGAGCAGTTGGGTGAGTTCTCAGCAGCGCTGTGTGTGTGTACCCGAGTGCCACTGAGACCTGGGGAGGTGCTCTCTCCCTGCTTGCTGAATGCCATTCAAAGGGCACTTGGTAAATGCAAATCATCTTAACTGCTGATGACTCAAAGAAATTCTACTGTGCACAGAGTCTAAAATAAGAACAAGCAGGCATGATTTTTAAGATGTCTGAAATATCTGAAATCAGCTCCAACTCACTGTGATCACTGTGATCACTGTACAGAAAACTTCATGTTAGAATTTGCCAAAAGGAGATTGGATCAGTCCCCTAAATTTCTAGATCTTCTTAAAGAATCAATAGTAGTTTGATGTTTCCTTCTTGTGACCCTACTTCTAGGTGCACTTCAAGATTCATAGAATCACAGAATCATTTAGGTTGGAAAAGACATCTAAGATCACTGAGTCCAACTGTTAAATTGTAAGGCCTACCTTAGAAATACTGCTGTGTGGGTAATGGTAATCTACTGTATTGGTGAAGACCTAAATACATTTCAGGCGTTTTAAGACTATAGCTGTTCACCAGTAAGTAGAAATAATTGTTACCTGAACCAGTAAGGCTGAGAACTGGTGAGGTTATTCCAAACAGAGTAAGAAGAAGAGACAGAGACTTTGCATGACAGCTCACATGATTGTAATACTGGTGAGGAGGAGTACAGGTTTTCCAAAGGTGAGAAGCAGACAAATATTTCAGTGTGATGACTGCCAGGGATGTCAGGCAAGATTAGGCTTTTTGTGAGCAACTGGCAGAACCAGCCATACAGTATTCATCACAGGAGTTTCAACTACCTGTATCCCTGCTGAAAACAGGATAGACCCAGGTTATTTAACAAGATTTTGAAATGTTCTGGTGGCCGGTTTTGTATAGAAGTTGGAAGTAACAGCTGAAGTGGGGGGGGGGGAACTGAGGAAGAACTGATTTAGTCCAGCACTTCATAATTACCAAATAATAGAGCTCACAACACTTAGGAGGGAAGACAGTAGAAATATCATCAAAATCCAGTAAATTTCATGGAATTGTTAGTAAGATTTCTGAGAAAGCTTAGGGAAAAAGAAGTTAAAGAGTTAGAAGTTTGCTAAACAGTAGAAGTAGTAACAAGAATTCTTTCGATAAATGGTTAAGCAGTATGAGAAAGTGGGGGAGAAAAGTTGGCAATGATGGAAAAAAATCAAAGTGTTCAAATAATTAAAATAAAAATGTTCAAATAATCAGAAAATTCAGGATGGCTTACTTAGTTTTCACTTAATAAATACTGGGGAATCAAAGTTCATGTCTTACTTTTGAACAGGAAAATAACAGATTAGTCAGATTAAATTAGAAGTTTTTAAAAAGTTCAAGGTGTGATGAGCTCTGCATTCTATTCCAAAGAATGAAATTAGGAAATCCTGGAATTAGAAGTCTTATAATGGAAAATTTGTGGATGATTAGGTATTGGAAAGATAGACACAGCTAAATGCTACATGTTTCTTTTAAAAAAAAAGGAAGAGAAAAAGCAGGGAAATTGTAGATCAGTCAGTTTAATTCAAATTCCAGGAAAACATGGAATAAATTTTCAAGCTAGTTCTAAATTCATAGAAGGTAACTGAGAGACTGTTACTAAAGTACCTAGGTGGAAGAACTAGACATTTGGGTACAGGAGTGTGGAAGGTCATGACTGGAGAATAGAGAATAGTTCATTTGGAAAATGGTGTTCTGCAGAGCTCTGCTCTGATCCAGTGTTCCATGCTGTATTCATCAAAATTCTGGATGATAGAAGAGTGAGGGTATTCACTGAATTTTCAGATAATACTAATTTGGGAGAGGCTGCAAGTGTGTGGGAAGGTAGAGTTAGAATTTAAAATTAGTTTGACATTTTGGAAACATGACTTGAATGAAGACAAGATGCAATTTGTTAGGAACGGTTTGGCAGGAACAACCAATGGCACAGATACAAGCCAGGAAGCAACTGGCTAGGTAGCAATTTTGTAGAAAACTCTGCAGGGTACAGTGGATCAGAAGTAGGACATAAATCAGCAGTGTCATGCTGCTGTGGAAAATGCTGGGATATATAAATGGAAACATTCAAGATGCACTCACAGTAATACTCCTAAATTGTTCAGATAAAAACTTTGAAATACTGTAACCAGCTTTGACATGAGCATCAGGAAACCATAAGAAAACTATAAAACAGCATTTAAAAGACTGTTACGTGATAGATTTGCTATTAAAAGGGTAGAGGAAGACTGAAGAGAGGATTAGAAAATCATGCAACAAAAAGGAAGGGAATAATACTTTATCTAACTTGTAAAATGGGAAGTAGTGATCTTACATTACAGCAAAGAGAATTCAGATTGGATGTTATGAAAAAGTAGTAAGTTTCTAATATTAAGTCTAATGAAGCACTAGAGTACAGCTTAATTTCTGGTAACCCGATCCTGATGACAGAATTGCTTTTGTTTTGTCTTAGTGTGCCTCATGTCCTTCTTGCCTCTCCCCTAAATTGATATTGACCTCAGTGAAATAAAGATGTTCTAAAAAAATAGTGTCACATTTTGAAAACCTACATTACTTTATTTATAATACAGAATTAAGTTAACATAAAATTGCCTTCTTGCCAAACATGCTGCATTTGGCAAATTCAATGCTGTGACAAAGGATTTCTTTTCATTTGTGGATCTTCTTGTTTTGCCAAGGTTACATTGTGTTCAGTGGCCCACGTCGGGCAAATGGCATCCAAGGACTGCGATTTATTATCCAATCTGAAAAGCCACCGCACTATTTAGAGAGCAGAGTCGAAGCATTCTTAAAGACTATGGAGAAATGCATAGAAGACATGACAGAAGAGGCCTTCCAAAAACACATCCAAGCTTTAGCAATTCGTCGTCTAGACAAACCAAAGAAGCTGTCTGCAGAATGTGCTAAATACTGGGGAGAAATCATTTCCCAGCAGTATAACTTTGACAGAGGTAAGACAAATGGTAATTCCTTTAAAACGGAATGCTCTAGTTTGGCTGCATTTGTGACAGTTGAGTGTCATATTCATTTGGGAACAACTTAAACTTTTACACAGCCTATACATAATTTACTGTCAATTTCCCTGTGATGCAGTCAGAAACACACTGACATGCCTCACAGTACACACATTTATATGAATGCTATTTCTCTTTGCATCATGCAGTTGTTTTGAGGGAGTGCTGACAGAGGCAACAGCAAGTATCTTAACTAACATGCAGTCTGTCTCAGCTTAGAGTGGATTTGAAGGAAACACTAATTTTTTTTGTTTTTTTTCATCTGTGGTGCTTTGAAGGTTATAGGTTTGTAGGAGACCAAATGAGATCCAGCTTCTAGAATTATTACTGGAAATGGACTGACATTTATTTACTGTGTGGTCCTACACAATATTTAAGTTGTATTTGTTTAAATACTTTAAAAATGTATTTTAAATTAAAAAAACCAAACTGGATGCATTGATAATACAGTTAGACACATTAGTAATACAGTTTCTAGCATTAAAAAAAAATAATTTATGTACAGATCAGTTTTTCCTGACAGCTTCATGTCTCGACTCTTATTCACAGCTCTAATTTTCTGTCTTCATGCATAATATGCTTCCTCCATAAAACTCATTCTGTATTCTGTGACTTCTCTTCTGCATTATGTGTACCATATTGGCTTTCTATGATAGCAAATACAGTCTTCTTGCTTCATGATGACTCACTGAGCTGATTAATAATGAAGAGTTTTGACTTGTCATCTAGCTTGGTATAGAGAGAATAAGAGCTACTAAAAAGTTTAATGCCTGAGCATAAGAAGTGGAATTGAAACTTATCACTTCAAGTATTTTTTTTTTTTGTGTTTGATGAAATAGTGTGGGGTTTTTCAGCCTTAAGTGTTTCTGTTTATACCATAATTGGATCAATAGTATCTCTTTGGAATTTCTGCTAAGTGTAGCTGTATTTTTAATACCTAAATTCTTCTTATTATTTCCCTTGACTTTTATATCTTTAATTCCCCTCTGCCCACTAGTAATTTTATGTCATTAATTATTTTAATATGACTAGAATTGTCAAAATCAGAAATTCGTATTCCAGCCTTAAGCAGTGAAAGGATTTTTTGTTTGTACATTTTTAATATTACTACTTTTACTGTTTTCTCCCAAATCTTACCTAATTTTCCAAACTATATTGTTGATTTTTTTATTTCCTTCATATAGAACTTCATATTGCTTAGAGCCTGCATTACAGGCTTGTTCACTCTCTGTTCTCTTGCACATGTTTCTTCCTTGATCTTCTTGCTAATCCTAAGAAAAGCAAGCACGCCTACAGGAGACCATCTTGCTTAAGCAGCAGTAATATTAGGTGATTAGTCCATGACAGTTTAATTAATATGAAGGAATGTGGCAACTGAAACACATTGTCCCCAGATATCTTAAAGGTGTGACTACTTCTGAAGGGGTATGTAGGTACCATTCCTTAACATTTCTGTAAAAGTATGTCCTATCATCCTGTTTCCTAACTCTGAAGAAAAGCCATCTATAACCTGCATTAGAAATGTGTAACTGATTTGAAGATAATATACAAGAGCAGGCATATCTATTTTAGCTACTGAATAGCCCAGAGTGCAATCAGTATTCTTCAAATGTGCATTTTTTAGTAAGTCAAATCAAGTAGACTCATTGAAGTACAATTTTCTGCCAAGATTCTACTGACACTTTTAGTGAAGCAAGTATTAACTTGAAAGATAACAATGAGAAGCTTTTCATTTGCAGTCAATTACAGCATCTGAATTTGAAAGAAGTATACTTTGTATAAGCAGTGTGCTAATAACCAGCTGTGATCTGCAGACTTACTCTAATTTGTACTGTTGTTGTGCAGATAACATTGAAGTGGCTTATCTAAAGACCCTGACCAAGGATGACATTATACAGTTCTACAAGGTAAGTTAGTCATGCAGCTAAAATGTTACTGAGAATGAGATGGAGGTACAACTGAATCTTATTTATGCATGCTCTGAAGGAATATACTGACACCTGTTCTAGGTAGGTGGTAAAATGGATGCTGGTATCTTTTATTTCCTGAATATTACTTAGTTTAATAGCAACTGTAAAAATTGCACAGAATGATAGGATTCTGTTGTGGCTTTTTCCTTGCTGGCTCTTATTCTTGTTTCATTTAACTTTCCTTTATGGATATAAAATGTGCTGCTCTGTGACCAAGCCTGGCCAAAATTGCACATTTGTTCTTTTATCTTTTTCTTCAACCAATCAGTGATTCAGCTTATTTTATGGGAATGAATTGTGAATGGAACAGATATTTTTAAAGCTTTGTTCACTGTAAAATCAGTAGGGGTTTTTGTTCCTCTAATGGTTAGGCAGAGCAAAGGAACAGCATAATGATGCAGTAAATGTACATTTTAACTCAGATGGATATTCAATGTAAGGGATTCAAATGTGTCCCTGTCCTGTCCGTGTCACCCCCCCCACCAGTATAAAAAAAACTTGGGCATCATTCTGTCTGGTTTTTAATGTGTAATAGACGATGGTATTTCACTATATTGCAAAGTGCTCATGCTGTTTTATTACTTATGGAGTACTGGTAGCTCAGGGAGTTCTCTGGAAAATAAGATCAACTTAATGTCTTCAGAATTCATTCTTAGTTGGAAAAATTTCTGCCCGTCAAGAAGCATGGGCATGTGTGTGTCTGTCTACTTTTTTCCTCTCTTGGGCAGAGGGCGTTGTTTACTTTTAATTTTTTTAATAGTACGATAGCCTACATGAAGTTATGCAGCAAATGCAAAGTTAGTAAATGGAAATTCAGTACCTGTTGTTTAATAAATGAGAATTTTTGAATGAGTATGCATATTCTGGGTTTGTAGGAATCTGTACAGTTTTGCTTACACCAATGCTCAATACGTGATTATCCAGCATTCCAGAGCAGAAATAACAGGCTAGATTGGATAGTCCAGCTGAATTTAAGAGTGTTCAGGGTGATGTGCTTCCAGGAGGCTGCTAGGGATTGAAAGTTCTGCAGAGATTTTAGGTTGCATTCCTGATACTATGATAGTTAATGGCTGAATTTCTGTTACTTACAGTTTTTCTGAGTTCCAAGCAGTACATGAATTGCTTAACTTGATTGTAAAATAATTTAGGAGTACTGTATGGATGACTTTTATTAATAGTTGAGGACACATCCCAAAATTCATCCCCTGTTTTAAGGTTTAAATTAAAATTAAAATGCTCTTGTTCTTTTTACTGTTTTATAATGTCTAAGGAATACTTCCTACACCTGAAGGACTTGATATTTTTTACTGTAGGTGCTGTTGGCAGTAGATGCTCCCAGAAGACACAAAGTATCAGTACATGTCCTTGCAAGGGAAATGGATTCCTGTAAGTATTGTGCTGAATATAATATTTAATCAATTCCTGTTCCAGCAAGTCATAGTTACAGATAGCCATGTTATATCATACAAAGGCACTGTAAGAAAAACTTAGCTTTGGAGATAATATACCTTTCAGAGGAAGAAGGTGGGTTTTCTCCTAGGTGTACTTCACATGGGTGCTTCAGATTTTTTGTTGATTTTTTAGACAAGTTTTTCAGCTTATCAATATTCTGAAGTATATTGATAATAAAAAAATATATATCCTAAAATAGCACTTCTGCTTTCAACAAGATATTTCTGAACAAACATTAAACTTTGTAATAGTCCTACAGGGGAGAAAAACCCCCAACCAGCCCAAAATTAGAATGTGCAGTTACCAATCCAATGTGGGCATTTTTTTGCCAAACTAGCAATGAATGCCCACAATAGTATTCGAGCACCCTCAAAGGGAAAACAAACAAAAACCAAAACCTCTGGAATGTCAAACATTTTATTTAAACTTAAGAAGGCCAACTTTTATTTAGGTTTTATTTTGAAGTAATATAGATCGGTTGTGCATTCTAAACTGTATTGTTCCATTTTAGAATTCAAGAAGGAAAAGGATAGAAGTGTTTCTGGTTAATAGGAATAAACTGAGAGGAAAAAGGTTCTAAGGTTTTGTTAGCAAATCTTTCACCATTTTATACTGGACTTAAATTCCAACAAACATTTGTTTGCAAAGTCAAAAATATTAAAATCTGGTGTGTGGTACAGAGAGAAGCAGATACTTTGTGCATGTCATGAAAACTCCCTTCTGCCTCAGGACTGAATTTTATGGTAGCGTAGACATTGTGGCTTTGCAGCTGAGTAAGGAAGACTTGCTTCAAAGCCCCCTTCCAGTTTTCATGACAGGTAAATGCTAAATAGAAATAGTTCTAAAACTTTTCCTATCTTCAAGAATAGTAATTGTATTGCCATATTGGGTATGACTTGCTTGGAATGGTATCTTCCCAAGACAAGGGTGAGCTTGACAAGTGATTGCTTACAGAAATTATAACAAGTCCTAAAACAGCTCCCCAGTCCTAAATCTTTTAATCTGGCATTTGGCCTCTCTTATGCCATGAAAAAAAAATATTAGAAATGCAAAAATAAGTTTTGGGGTAATTGGAGTAGGACATGCATGGGTATAGGCAGGGAATACTTGGGGTTGCTGTCCAGATTTTTGGTGCCTGGAGAAACCTCTACACTTCTGTACGTACATCCTTATCAAATGATGTGCTGTTCTTGCACTGCTCTTGTATGTACCACTGGCATTTGCTACTGTTCTCATAATTTGTACTGAGAAGCAGTTTTAAGTGTTGATTGATCAACAGATTATCAACAGTTTGATCAACAGTTTTTATTTCTACATTTTCTTTATGTGTAAGTAAAATGAATAAAAGCCCCTGCCTCAGCTCATGTTTTCAGATAAAATAATGGGTTAATATCCGTATTTCTAAAGACAGACTTGTAATATAAAAGCAAAATGCTTATAAAACCTTATTTAGTGATACTTCAAATCTAAATATTTAAAATTTTTAATTTCAAATATCTAAATAAAGGTGCTTTATTTAGATACCTGTCTTATAAGAGAAAGCAGTTAATCAGTTTTGTAAAAGATAGTCATTAAATTATGGTCCCAAATTATTTTTTCTGATGTTAAATAGGCCCTGTTGTAGGAGAATTTCCATGCCAAAATGACGTGAACCTGGCACCAGCACCACCACTACCACAGGTAAAAAGAAACAACACACAAAAAAAATCCTAGCCTGCATTTTAATCTAGAGGTTTTGTATCATTAAGTACAAGTTTATAGGGAGAAACAGACCTCTGGAAATTGCTGCTGTCATGGGGGTGATGTTTTAGCTCTTTTCTACCTGCATTTTTGTCCTCACTAACAACAGGGATTTTGCTGATTTCTCTTTTTATCAATTTGTCCTTTTTCCTCGATTCTTTTTAGTCCTCTGAAAGGAAAGCTAATAGCAGTAGTAAACTGCACTGATTTTCTGCACTGTGGATAAAATACAGATGATTGTCTGAAAATACTGGTTGTATGTGATCAGATAAATCAGGTGTCAAGATAGAGATGTATATCCATCAACAAATTTGCCATCTTTGTTTAAAAAAACCCAAACAACCCACCAACCCCAGAGCAACAGCAAAACCAACTACTTGGTAATTTTCTTAAAGCTTAAAATATTAAAGCACATTCCTGTCCATGTGTTTATTTGCGGAGGAAACAACTTGGGAAATTCTATTCATACAAGTATTACAGATTTCTCTGTGGTTGGACAGGACAGTATTGGGCCCTTATTGGACCTTCAGTGACTTTTCTTGAAGGATGGCAGTGTTTGTCCCAAGAGGTGATTAACTTTTCACAGTGTGGTAGGTCTGTGTTCTACATTAGAAGAACATTATTTCACCTGTCAGGTGAAATAATTGCCATGAGCAGAAATTTCTGTATGAGGATATATTAGCCATTATGACTGAAATAGTAGAAGCTTACTTTGTTACTACATCTAAAAATAATAGTACATAGAATAGCTATTGTGGTTAGGATCTTAGTCTGATGTTCAAAGGACAGGTGGGGTGCTCTGAATTAGAATGAAAATGAAAAGATCAGCTCTGCATTTATTGGAGATTCTGATGTTGTTAGCAATGCAGTTACTGCATTGTAGATGTTTGAATGATATAAATATCAAACTGGTTGTTCAATAAGAAATAACATTGTATTCTGGAGGTTGCTGTAATAATGAAGTATGAATCACTAATATTGTAGAAAAGAGCAAGACAAGTATATTTATATGTAGCTGTAGCAACAGTTGAAATGAAAAGCCACAAAGGAATTTGCCACTTTTCTGATTGAAGATACTGAGCAGACTTTTTTTTGCATGCACTTTTTTGCAGCCAAGTGTGATTGAAAATATGACAGAATTCAAGCGCAGTCTGCCACTCTTCCCACTGGTGAAACCACATATCAATTTCATGGCTGCAAAACTGTGAAGAACCCCAATGGATGAAGAAATGCAAATGATCAGTACTGACATGGTTTCAGGGGACTTTGTGATGAACAAAATTATTAAAGATCATTAGGATAAATGGTTCTGTTCATTATGAAAGTCCCAGATTCCTCCTTGGTTCATTTGACATTAGCTGTGTGTTAGGGATAGAGGGTATATAAAAATCAGTTGTGGTCATGTGTCATTTATATTACAGACAACCTGTTAAAAAACCAAAATCAACTGAAACAACAATAATAATAAAAAACTTGTAGATGCAGTATATTTTTAAAATAACATATCCCTTCAGAATTTCATTTTGATGAAATAACCCTCCAGAGCAAATGAAGTTGCTTGAAATGTGCTTGTTACTCCTGAAAAACACCGTTCAGTATCTCAATAATTATCTTATTGGGATTTGGAGGGGGTGAGATAAGTAAGTCCTTTTTGGGATGGGGTCAACAATTTTTCTTAAAAATAGAGACTTTCACATTTTTTTGAAGTGACGTGTTGAATGATACTTTTTTAATTGATCCTTAATGCAACCAACTTATTTTCTATTTAAGTTTTATGAAGACCAGTGGGGCTGAAAAAAAGGAAATTTGACAACACAGTAATAGGTGAGAGAATTGTCTTAATGAGAATAATTGAAGATAAGGGCATGATTTTAATCTTTCTATACAAATTTGGGGACATTTTATATTAAAACTAGTAAAATGCTGGAAACACTTTATTAATGCATCTTATTTTTGTTACCAAAAGTGTTGTCCCAGTCTCTTGATACTGTCAACATCCTGTTCAGTTTTATAGCATTACTCTATACTGTCCATTTGGTATATCAAATACTTTGTTTGGTGTCATTTTTTGTTTTCAGTTGCAGATGTGCTGATGGAGATCTCAGTCTGTTTTGCCTCACCTGTTATGTTGGGTCTCAGTCCAGCAAAGCACTCATCAGTGCAGATAACTTTAAACACACACGAGTTCTTTACTCAAGAACAGGCACATGTCAAACAGGGGCTCTCTAATGAGTCAGATACATCATTATTTTGATTCTTGTATGGGTCCTTCTTGTCCTTCAGGAAGGTGTTTGGGACAGTGTAGTGCTGGGATAGCAGTGCTACAGCACAGCCTGTGCTTCAGGTTACATCACAAAGGGTTTGCTCCTGCTTCTGGGAAGAAGGCAGAACTCAGAAGGATCAAGAACTATGCTGAAATAATGTTTATACATATAGATAGATATATATATTCCATAATGTAGTAAAATGATAAAACAATATAAGGTGTCTCACCAACTTTACTGACTTCTGCAGAGTGGTCTGGTGCTTGGGACAGCACCCAAATAGGAAAAGGCAAGGAGCATGAAGTTCTCCTACCTCTGTAATACATAAAAGAGATGGCACTTACTCGGACAGGAGAGAGTATGTAAAGCTCTGAAGGTATACAGTCTGCTCAGAGGTGTTAGTGAGAATTTGCTTCTCACTAAAAGAGCCTGCAGGTAATGCCCTGATGTGACAGGCATGTGTGTCAAACCTCAGAATCCTGGTGTAGTCAGTAGGGCTGTTCTGTGATTGAATCCATGTTGGTTCTTACACTGGCTCTGAGGCCAAATTAAATGAATGCTGGACAGGGAAAGGGCCTTAAGTTGGGTTTGAGAGTCTCTTCTAATTGAATAAATATGGTGCATTTAAAAGTTGTTTCAAAGGTTAATGGTACATGTTTCAGTATCTTTTTAATAAATTTGGTGAGAGTTTGTGATGTAACCTGTTGCCAAGGAAGGCCACTAGCATCTTTTTTAGCCTGATGAAGAGAAAAAAAATAGTCTAAACAAAACCAGTAAAGATGTCTCTGCTCACATTTTTCATGGATCCTTCTCGTGAGGCTTTTTGCCCTCTTGCATTTCACTTTTGTTTATAGTTTTCCTTTAGTAAAAGTATTTGTATTATATATATTCAAAGTTTTGACAACATATTAAAAATATATATTTTGGGATTTAGTATTTAAACATACCACTCTTATGGTGAATATAATGAAATGGCTCCTATTGTGTGTAAAAATAAATATATATATATATTCATGGAAGTATTATCAACTCTTAACAGATTATATAAATAAATTGGAATAGTAGTGTATCTAACACAAGCTCACAAATCATGTTTTCCGGAGGAAAAAACGTAAACCCTCAAAGTTCTGTGACTGGATGTGGAAACCCATGTGGTTTTCCAACAACTCTTAATTGCTTTTAAGTGTTCTCCAGCATTTTACAGTTTCTGAGTTTGATATAGCAGTAAATTTTGATAAACTCAGGCATACTAATGGGTTCATTTTAATGGATCCAAAGCTGCAGTGTCTACAAGCAATAAAGAACTACCTAGAATACACTGTAATTCAATTTTAGTGCTTGTTAATTAGTTTATGTAAGAAAACATAAATTATTATTACATAACTGTAATTTTTGCAAGTGCTATTTTAAGCAGTTGATGTGGAATTGGGTGCATGTGACACAGCCAGTATGACAGAGTGCTAGAGTTATTCTGTTTACAATAAACAATCTGAATTTAATGTTTGGAGTTCTTAATTTGTTTCATTTTAATTTTTGCATACTGGTAATGTTACATCTATCAGTCTGTGCATGTTTTTTATTAGACATTAAATGGGATTTTCTGCTATCCAGCTGGACTAGTTTAGGCCAAATAGCATTGCTGCAGAAGTGCTCCCAGGCACTTCTTGGGGAGTTTCAGAGGACTTCCCCACATGGCATCCCACACCTCTTAGGTAGATCCACCTTGTTGCCCCCTAAGTGTATGAAAAACTTAGTAATATAAAGGTAGAAATATTTGCACAAGACAGAATTTTAATTATTTAATCTGAAACTGTAAATTTAGGGCCTGGCTGCAGCCAGACTGAATCTTGCCTAGTGCAGCTTTACAGTGTTGCTTTGGAGAAATTACTTTGCCTGGTCATTTTCTTCGTTCTGTGCATACCAAAAGACTACATTTCAGAAGGTGAGGAGTGTGTGATTGTTAAAGTAGTAAATAATGTCAGTTCTGGCAGCATAAAGATACAAGTCTGAGAGGAGTCCTTGAAGTATGATTAGCATTAAGAGAGACAGGTTTTGTCCTTGGCACTGGAAGAGTGTCTGGTACTCTCAGGGGAGAAAGAAATTCCTACAGCCCACCTAGAAAATTACTTGTCCCCAACACCAGGGCTTTGTCCACTCCCAGCTGTTAGGGGTTGGTGCAAATCTTGACTTAGTGACTTTACTGTCTTGTAAAAAATCAAGTTATCCAAATCTACTTTAACTAATACTATTAGCCATAAAAGAATGCTTGAGCTTGTTCAGATTATTTAAATGCTTGGATGTGAGCAGCCCTTATTGATAATGTGTTCCACGGTATAATCATAGCATCTGGAAAAGTGTTACACACCTTTTTAATTTCATTTATTATTATCTAGCTCTTGTTTTAAAACAGGATCAGCAGAATTTTACCTTTTCTCTCCTACTTAACTGGTTAGTGTGCTTTTACTGTAGGTCTCCTGTAAAGTGAAAAAACATCTTTTACATTTTTGTACATTTTTCCCATGTTCTTTCAGTAGGTGACCATTGAGCTGACATGGTCATCCACAGTGACACTGGGCCCTTTGCTTGAGCTCATACCTAACGTGATAATCAAATCCAGCTCTGAAATATTTGGTTTGCAAGTCAGTTTTTAATATTGTTCCTAGTACAAGGCAAGTCTGGGTATTTTAAAGCCAGAAGAGATCAGAAAGTCAGGCCCCTTTTGTACCTTGGAATTTTAAAAGCCTGGCTTATATAGATTCTGCTAAAAGGCTTTTGTTTGAAACATTTCTATTTACCATTCAAAGAATATAAGTTACAGTATGTGTTGTGGGTGGAATATAATGGTAATAGTGGGTGAAATTTGAATTGCAGTTCAAAGGAGCAAAGTGTATAAGGCCTAAGGCCCAGGAGATTGTCACAATTAAATCAACTTACTTGAACTAGCATCTAAAGAGAATTTAAGAAAAATATTTATGGCTTTCTAAATTAACATTTCTAAGCCCAAGTGCAGCATTAAAGGATGTAGACATCGCATTGATGAGCATTTGTCATTGCTAATTTTTAAGACTCTGTCTTTAGTGGTGCAGTGCAAAATTCCCAGCTGAATTCTTTGACTGTGCAATGGGTGGGAGAAGATGCAATGGATGTGATTGCTCCAAGTGCAAGGAAGTGGCCAGGCTTAGCCTTTGGGAAACTGCAGAGAGAGGCATCCAAGTTTAAATCCTACATCTTTCTGAGGATTTGCCACCACTTTACTGGGTGTTAGATGTGCTTCCATCTGCATCAGATTTCCATTACAGATTTTCACTGTCTGCTCAGCTTCCTTTTCAAAAAGGGAAGCAAGGAGTTGTGGCACTTGTCCAGTGACTACCAAAGACATGTAAAATTTCACTGGAGCAGCAGCTGGAACTCAGGACCCTCTCTAGCCCTCCCCCCCACCCATACCCAGAACTGGGTGTCCTGTGGTTCGTGTGGGCTCAGACACACATCTGCTCTGGTGGGGAACACTTACAGAATCAGCTCAGGTTCCACAGGAGGTCCTCTGTTAGTAACCTGGAAAGTGGGAAGAACAGGCAAGGGAAGAATCTAATAGAAAACGGAAATGAGGGTGATGTTTTGGTAACTTGAGCTAACCACTGTGTTGTGTTTAGAAGAGCATATGTTTAATATGAAGTCTGTTGCAAAGGATGGACTCCTGTGAGGGCAGAGAAGGAAGAAGAGCTATTTGTGAGTTCCAGGCAGATGTAGGAGGCCAGTACTAGTGCATTTTACATGACTAAGGCTGAGTCATTTCAGAGCATGTGCAGAAATGGTATTGTGGGGTATTGAATGTAGAAAACCTGGGTGTGCAAATGTCAGTGAAAAGGCAGCCCTTTGAAGATGTAAATTTTAGGTGTGATGCCTTTTAGTGTACAAAGATCTTAGAAATTTCCTGAGTAGTACTAAAAGTGGTGCACTTGACAAGGCAATGTTGGAACTAGTTTAAAACACCAGAAATACGTAAACATTTCACAGTAATAGTACTCAAAAATAGTCTTTTTTAAAACTTCCCAGCTGGCTTTGGAATGAAGTAAGTTTAGCAGGACAGATTTTAACCCAAACAATTATTTGTAATGTATGTGAAAGCCAGGGAAATTCACAGGCTTAGTGCCCATCAGTGCTCTGGAGTCAGTCAGCTGTCAAAACGCTCAGCACCTCCTCGCTTTATCCCATTGGCCTTACAGTAACTTTCAGCCTGCTAACAGTTCTGCAGGGCCTGAGGCATAGAAGTGTTTTTAACAACCAATTTCTTAAAACCCATTAGTCCAAGTGAAGTTATTTGTTTTGACTGGGAGATACCCATATCATTCACTGGCACATACCTGTTAAGGGGGGAGTTTCAAGAGTCTGAAAACATCTATGCAAATAATTCTGCTCACAGATTATTTCCAGATAAGATTTCCAGGAAGAGAAAGTAATAGTGACAATTCTGCGGCATTAAATGTATTTTAGGAAGACAGGAATCTGTATGTATAACTGGATCTGTCATCTCCACAAGCTGATTGTTTAGTTCTGCCACTCTGTGTGTCGCCTTCAAAGGCAGAGATGGCTGCTGCTCACCTCACCTTGTGTGACATCTCCCTGCCAAGGTGAGGTGAGCAGACACTGCCATTGTCACACCAGCCCAAAGTGTCACTGGTGTCCCTTTAGCGCTGGCACACACTGTGTGCAGGCACCATGCATGTGCCCTACTATATTTTTTCTGTGATTAGAGTTTGTCTTCTAACCCTGGGAAGCTTTACCTGTGAAGTTAAACAAAGATAGCACCTACAGTTATGTCCAAGCCTGGAGAGCCACCCTGGGCTGCTGCTGGAGCTCAACAAAGTGGGAGGTTTAAGCAAGTAAAACAATTGCAGAAATAATTTGAAAGCAGGTGCTACTCAACTGCAGCAGGACACATCTGCTGATGCATGCACAACATGATTGATTCTATTGCTGTGAATAAGCTAAGAAAAATGTACCTTATGCAGCCTTTCCCTGGAAGTAGGAAGAGTAGAATATTTGAGTGGAATGGCTTGTACGCTCTGTGTAACTTGAAGAATGCATATACAAAGAATGCTTGTAGTTTGGATTGTCCACTTGAGTTTAAATGTCAGTAATTGTTAGTTTAAAGATGCTATGAATGTGAAAATGCAGAAGATTGTATTAAGCTCAATGTATACAAAGTGTAAGTGTGAGCTGGGCTGCTGGCCCACACTGTGAGCCACTTCATAAAAATGATGTTGAAATGGAAGATAATGCATATGAGTTGCATGCCATTTGCACTTCTTGTCTGATAACCATGTCTGTCTGTCATGTCATTGTGTACAAATTATAAATTCCTGGGAAAAGGGGTTGTGTTACTGTGTGAACTACCAATGCACAACTGTGGTGCTGTACAGCTAATAATATGTGTTAGGCTTTTTTTAAATGTTGAATTGAGTAATTTAGAGTGAAGACAAGATCTTCATTTCAGGACAGCTTGTAGTGTCTAAATAGTCCTAAGTTTCTTTGAAAGCAACAGAATCAAATTACCAGAATTTCTCATTGACTTTATTAGCTCCACATTTTCTACCCAACAGACACCAAAAAAAATAAAGGCAGTTGAGATAATTGATAACTAAATCCTTAAGCTGGCCTGACAGCTGGAGTAAATGTGTTGCCTTGTAGTCTATCGATAGCCCTAGATTATGAAATATGTATATCTTAACAATGGTTTTGGTGTACACTCTTGGCTAGTCATTTTAAGTAATCTTAAATACTTTTTGAATAGCTAATAGTCCTGGAAGTCTTGCAACATTGATGTTTTTGTTTTGATCTGGAATCCACCTACAGGATAGAAATATTACACAAGTATCTATGTAGATAGATACATTCTTTCTTGCATAGAAATAATCAGAGTCCCATAGTTTCACTGATTGTTGGACTGAACTTTAATTTGGCAATGGTGTCACAGAGATCTGTGACAGAGAGATGTTACAAAGATGCCAGAGGAGCTGCCTTGCTAATCCCCTGGAGCCACCATACACCATGCAAGCAAAACAATGTCTGTTTACTTTTGTGAAGTATGCATTTGTAGTGCAATGAATCTGGCACTTTTTCTTAAGCTGAAGTAAATAATATACCTTCTCAAAATTGTGTGGAAAGATTTAATAGATCTGGTTGACCAGCAGCTCAGCAGAAGCAATTGTTCAGAAAATGGACTGCAATTCAAAATCAAAGCCAAGTGTCAATTTATGTGTATAATAAATAAGACTATAAGGGACAGCACAGTGAATAAATTATTCTGCTTAGGCTGGTGGTAATTTCTGGTGCACTGAACATGCTGAGGTGCCCCCAGCAGCCATACCAGAAATGTCCTGGCAAAGCCATGCACAGTCCTGGTGCTCTGGCATTTCAGGAGAGGGTGCCCAGTTTGGGGAGCTGTAATGAGAGTGGGGAGCACTGCAGCACCCACAGAGCCACAGCAGCTCAGCACTGTTTGTGATGTTTCCTCCTGGTCCTGAAAGTGAGAATGGCCAAAGCTCTCAGGAGAGGAGAGTGATCCTGCCCTTACTAGCCCCTGGCAATCTCGGATGCTTTGGGCAAGCATAAAGTTCTGTTCTTAAGCAGCAACTCCATCAAATTACATCTCCTAACTCAACAGGTCTTTCCTTTGGCTCGATTTAATGTCACATGTTACTACCTTTTTCTTGTCAAAAAGGAAGTTTAATATATCTCCTCTTCTGCAGTATTTATAGTGCATTAATTAGAGCTATTTCCAACCAGTTACCTGTGCCTGCAGGTAATGGATGTGCATGAGTATTTGAAATTGCTTGTCACATCTAGTTCTTCATCTTTGAAATGAACAACAGAACTGGGTGTTTTATTTATGATGATGCAAGAGAGTGAAAGACCTGAAGTATGAATTTTGGGGTCACTTGTTGAGTCTTTAGAGCCGGCACTTCCCAAAATATTTTTGAAAGTCAAGAAGTGACTTATTGGACAGTACATTTTGAACTCTTTAGTGCCATTTTTATAGTAATAAATAAAGGAGCAGGACTGTAAGCTTAAATTTTCAGAGGAATGTGCAAGTTCATGATGTAGTTGTACATATTCAATAATTAGTTCCTGCTGTTTGACCAGGCTAGGGTAAGGGAAGATTAGGAAAGGAAGAATTAATTTTTTGGGGTTGGGTTTTTTCTTTTGTTAGGTTTTCTTATTTGTTTCAAAGTTCAGAATATGCTATGCAAGAAAATAAGTAAAATCTAATATCTTAATTTTTAGAAAGTGTAAAGTTTTTAAACAGGTATATTTTAATTTTTTAATGAGAAGCTTAATTTTCGTTGCTTGGAAAACAGCATATACTTCAGAGTAAAAACGTCAGCCTAAATGATATACCATGAAACAAGAAGCTTTTGTGGTACCTTTCTTTCACACTGTAATTAAAATTCTTCTTGGTGCTATATGATACAAGGTTTGCTGTTCTTCCCTGTAACAATGTGAGGAGTTGTGCATCTCACCGTTATGCATGAAAATTATTTCCCTCGATCCGCAGACGAAAATCGTGTTTGTACGATTCTACAGATAAAAACCCAAACGGAACTTTGAATGCTTAATCAGAAAATAAATCACTTTTAAATCGCAGAACTAGTTCCAGTGTGTGTTTTCTAAGGAGCAGGACGGCGTCACGTCCTTATCTCCACCTGCGCTGCCCGTGCCCCTCACTCCCGGCCTTCCCAAGGCTTTTGCAGGCCGGGCCCGCGGGGCTGCCCCGGCTCTGCCTTCCCCTCACGCCGGGGGCCGCGGGCGGGCAGCGGCGGGGCCGCGGGCTCCATCTGTCACCGCCCCTGCCCCTGAGGGCTGCGGGGTGTCTGTGAGTTACCGGGGCCGTGTGAGGCAGCACCGAGCGCGGCCGCCGCTCTGCCCCGCGCCCTTCTCTGAGGGCAGAACCGAACCTGCCCAGGAGGCTGTGCTGGGCACTGCTCGGCACTGCGACAGCTGCCACTGCAGGGACACGCATGGAGACAACAGCGGTTTTCCCTACGGAGCAGGTTTGAGGGACAGTGGCGCACAAGCAACTGAGGGAAACAGAGAACGGCTCTGGTCTGTCCCGGCGTTTGGCATAATGGGGCCTTGATGGTAACGTGCTCGCAGCACAGACTGGGAGGTGCAACTGCCAGGTGTTCAAGCGAGGGAAAAGGGTCAGTGCGGGACAGCTTTCGTTCCGTGGCACCCGGTGACACGAGGGGCGTTATCCGGCGGGGCACACACGGGCCCGTCACGTGCAGGACGCGTGTGCCGGGCGATAAGGGCCGGCGCTGCCGCTGCCCGCGCCGCGGAGCAGCGAAGGGCTGAGGGCCTGCCTCGCACGGTGACAGGCCCACTGTCTTCTCCTCCAAACCATCCCCTCCCCGTCTCCCATCCACGTCCTTCTCCTCCGGCCAGACTCAGTCCTCATCTCCTCAGCCATTTGTCACCTGCCTCTTTCAGCCCATGTGTGATCAACATCCCCCCACAGCCTCCTGCAGCTCCTGGCTCTCTGTCACAGATTAATGCCAGCCAGCTCTCAAGCGCTTTTCTCAGTGACGGCTCGGTCCCCACCCTCTTTGTCCTTCCTTCATTACATGTGTTGCTAAAGCCACGTTTTATCTTTTGCCTTGGAGTACGATGGGATAAGCAGGGAAGTCACCAAGAGCTATGGAGGACAGCCTTTTTGCTTTCAGGTCCAGCCATACAGCACTGCAGGTGGTGATAAGGTGCTAAGATCCATCTCTTCTCTTAATGTGGCCCTTAAAAAAACCCAAACCCTTGGAAAATTGCAGTTCAGTTTCATCCAATACCACCTAAGCAGCTCCAACATTCAGATTTTCAGGGTGTTTGGAAGATTCGTCATACAATTCATAAAGCACACCATCTCAATCTGAATTCACCCCTACCACCTAATTTTCAATTCCCTGCTTCAAACTGTAAGACTCTCAGAGATCTGCTACCATTTCCCATAAAGTGTCCAAACTATGCCAGAAGAAGTCTTCCATAGTTGCTCACTGAGGCCACAGATCATGGTGTTTGAAGCTCAGTATTAATCTTAGCAATTGGAAACATGGTCTTATTTAAGGAATTACCAGGCAACCAGGTGGTGATAGCAGCATTCCTGTGTCAGGTGGAAGTAGAGGAGGAGCTCTGTAACTTAAGGCTTGAGTGGAATCAAGAGTATGATTGCAAATATACAGACTGCAGATCCTGCACATCTGCCTTCCCAAGGTCTGCATAACGGCCTCCTGTTGGCTCCAGACTTCCCAAGGGGGAGCTGTGAGGATGCACAGGCGGTGTGCAGGCACACGGGCACTGAGAACGAGCCTTAGAACAGCACAAGAACAGAAACTGGCAGCAGTGTCTCATTAACTGCACCCTTTGCACAGTGAGCAAAGAACAGAATTACAGAGCCACAGGCCCCTTCCTCTGTGCTTTGCCATGCAGCAGGACCTTCCTTTTCCCCTGGGTCAGACTTTTCTGCTGGGTGTGAGTGTCCCTGGGCTGCACCTGCTGTGGTGACTCGCTAATACATCTGCTTGGAAGAGATGCCTTGTTTGCACGTTGAAAGGATAAACTGCTTATCCTGTTTTCTGTAATTCTGTCACAGAGAGAAAAAGCTCATCTGACTGGTTTAACTTAAGGGTAAATACAAGGCAATGTGGTTGAAGGAGATAGAAAATGGAGAAGGGACTCTAAATCAGCTGATTTGTATTTAAAGGCTTTATTCTGCTTGCTCTCCCTTTCTAAAAATAATTTTTCTGGTTTGGAGAAATAATATATAAATGATACCCTGGCAAGAAGTGCATAAAATATGTCAGATGAATAAATTGCACTCTCCAGAGCTGTAAGCTTGAAAAGAACATTGCAGAGATAATGAATGTTCTTGGCTTGAGAGAAATCCTGACCATTAGAAATATACCTCTCTGAAGATTGATCTAAACTTTTGAGCTTTCAGCTCTTTGAGATTTGAAAAAAAATGCATTTATTTAATTTCCCATTCACCAAAATTGAATAACACTGCAGTTGGTGATTTAAAATGTTGTTAAATTAATTATGACATTTTGTTAAATTCCCTTTTGTCTTTCCTTTGTCCGTTTTTTATTTCAAAGGCCTCAGTAATAGCCAGTGTATCACCCCAGTAGAGATGAGAGATGAGTCAAAGATTTGTCAGCTTGAATGGCCTTAGACCTGCATTTATCCCTGCTGACTACCCAGATGCAAGTCTGAAATGATGTTACTTGCATCTTAAAGAGCAAGACTGAGAAAACTCAAGCTCCCTTGCTCAGCTTCGTTCTGACCTTTTCTGCTACAGCCTGTCATGCCAAAAAGGTCAGATTCACACTCATAGAGCTGCAATAAATAATCTAAATCTGGCAGCAAAGGAAATAGTGAGAAGGCGTGAGTCTGAAGAGTGGTTTCATGAGTGACTGCATCAGTCTCATGGCTGTATGGGGAGGATCAGGTGTGCATCTGCACCCTCCTTTCCAGCCACCCACCTCACATTACTGGGCCTCAGCCAGGACCTGGGAATGGGCAACTCAAACAGCTCCTGCTAGGAAGGACAGTACAAACCATCAGTACCCTGGCTCATGGCTCTTCAGTAAACCATGCCCCTGCCCATGCAGATTTATGGGAAGTCTAATATGATGTTACACACAGTATGAAAAGAGTAGATGAATCTGTTGTTCCAGCATCTTTCTTCATTCACTTTTAAATTCAACCGTGTGAATCTGAGGTCTCCTTAAATTTTCCAGTAGCAGTTACATAAGTAACAGCATTAGCCATGAATGTACAGCCCTATTTGCAATCCTGGACACGATTATGGCACAGATTTCTATGACTTTGCAATATGAGAGTGAAATCTGTACACAAACAGCTGCTTTTGAAGCTGGACTAGGCAGCTGCCTGAGTCAGGCCTTTGATAGACAAACTCTGCTGCCAGCCCCTGCCCCTCCCACCCAGCATGTGAGCTCCAGTGCAATAATTTGGTCAAAGCTGCATCAAATATTAATGCTTCAGACCACAGGCATTGTTCAGACCACAGTGACCCTTTCACATGGTCTGCCTCACATCCACCCTGCAAACCAAACGTGCTACCCATACTGAAACAGGAAAGGCCTGCAGCCATGACTTAGAGAATACATGGTAGGAAAGGAAATCACTGCTGTGCTGATGAGAGGCCTGTCAAAGCCTCTTAGGATGTGCTACATAGGTTTGCAACATTTCAAATTTCAGCTGGAGACAAATTTCTCTGCTTTTCTGTACCATACAGCTAATTTTTGTGTCATCCCTGCAATTTTATTGTTCTGTGGCATGATTTACAGCAAGCTATTTATGGGACTAAAATAACTGCCAGCTTGGAGAAAGGACACATTTTCTCTTGTATGTAATGGGGGTTAGAAGACTGTTAGAAAGTTCCTGTCCCAAAATGGACAGCAGAATATGGATGCCTGTACAGGAAAGGTGGAAAGATTTGTTTCTTACTCTGGTTTTATGCTGTCTCCTATTCTTGAACAGTTGAATTTTAATTTCAGGATTTTGTATTCTCTTTCTGATTTAGGTATGCCATGTTGTATCCTCACATCATCAATGCACTTAATATTACAGCTGATGACTATTTCTAATTATGAGAATGATTGCTGCCATATAAATTTCCCTGAGATGCCATTCTTCATTTGAAAGGGCAGGCACATGTATGGTTACTCCACTCATCTGCACATTGGTGCACTGGAGCAAAATTTATTTCTGAGAAATGGGCTTTGCATATTTTTATATATCCTTTTAACATTTCATTAATTTGAAGCATCTTTTGGTGAGAGAGCATATCAAGAGGCTAAACAGTCATTACCTCCCCCAAATCACTATCCTTGGTAGAATAAGCCACCAGTGTTTGGTGGCAATCCCTTCATGATGAAACAGATGCTGGATTTATGAGGTACAACCTGAAGATAGCTGTTATCGAGACAAGACTTCACAAACCTGAAATGCAAGTTTAAACCAAAATGAATTCATATTTTGGGCTTATAGAGAAAGGTGAAGGCTAGAACAAACATCTACTGAAGAAAATAGTGCATGCTCATCACCTTGAGGCTTGCAAGCAGATTCAAATCTCAGCTCAACAGCAGGTGCCCATAAGGGAAAAAAAGAGACCTTCCCTTAGGACTTAGTGCTCAGACTAACAACATCCTGCTGCTTTTGAGAGAGGAGTTATCCCTGGCACACTGCATTTGCATTGTGTCTGCTAACGTCAGGGCTTAGCACAGGACAAAAACATCATGAATTTAGCAGAAGTACTAATTCAGATAAGTACAGGCTCAGCTGTTGCTAAATTGGCAATTATAACTAGATAGTCTCTCTCCCCTGCCATCATCATTGTCGGTGCTGAAGTGGTGTCTCAGTTCAGTGAGTATTCTATTTTCTAAGCTCTCATTTGTCTTCTGTTTGACAGCTTACAGTGATTTTGTTTAGCTGTACTGATGAACTGCTGTCAATGGAAAAAACTCCAACCACCAGAGGCATATGAGGATTAGCCAAAATGTACAATTCCTACACAGTTGGAAAATGGGGAGATTAACTATAAAAGGACTGAACCAGAGTATGAGATCAGATCATCTTCTCAGATACCGCATGTGTTCAGGATTGCAAATCCATATCCAACTATCTTTATCTCTGACCTTTTAAAATAACTTTCCAGCACTACTGCAGCTACTGGCAGGAGCAGCAGAAGCCAGAAAAAGAAAACAGTGCTGGCAAGTCCAGCATTTTACCTGCTGGGGACCTAGATCTGCTTTCAGCTGGTGCAGAATTCTGAATTCCAGCATCTGCTCTAGGCTTATATTGCTGTGATAAGGAGGGATAATCTTGTTCTAGACATTAGATGAAATTCGAATCTCTTTTTTCCAAGCAGTTGGTACAGTCCCAGAATTCTGCCACAACGCTCTCATTTCCATCTTTTGTTACTCTGCACACTCTGAGGCCAACCTGGCTTCTGTAAGGTTGTACTGTGGTCTGTCTGCATTGGTGTCAGAGCCTTATAATGCACCACTAGAGGATTTTTTTAAACATAGTATCTTCTGGGAAGAAAGAGGCCATGAAGCTTGTTCCATAGGTGAGATCAGTCTTAGCCCCATTCAGATCAAGTACCAGCCAGCTCAGCTGTTTGCATTTCAGTTCTGCTCTCCTGGTACAGCCATGGCTCCCTGTGCCCTTGGTGCCTCTGACTGCAGGACAGGGGCACTGCTGGGCGCTGCAGGTGCTTCCTGGGGAGGCAGCTGAGCCCAAAGGCTGGAGCATCAGGGTCTCACCCAAAAGATTCCCAACAGCATCCAGCAATCATGTGGAAAGTAGCAATGGGCAAGGTGCAGTGGGATTTGAAGCATCAGGTGGCATATCCATCCATGGCTCATACAGTCAGAATTACTGTTTGTGCATCTGCTTGTCCAGGACACATCATTCCTGAGCTTGTAACTGCACCTTAAACCAGGTGAAATTTAATCTGCAACAACATCCAGCTGTGATAGATTTGTCAGAGGTGCCAGAGGAATCCCAGTCCTCTGTGACTGAGAGTTTATGTTGACAGGTGGTTGCTTTGTTTCTGTAAATGGAAGAGGGCATTTGTAGGACTTCTGGGACTGAAAAACCAGATTGTGCAGCTAAAAGTGGCCCTGCAGTCACTGCCTGTAGCAATCACCTCCTACACTTGAGTCACCTGCAGATTTTGTCCCAAGTGGTTCTTCCCAAGCTCCTGCTGTGCAGCAGTGCTGCTTCCTCCAGCCAGTGGGACCCAAAAAGGTGAAGAGAGCAGAATTGCAAGGGCAGCATGGCCAAGGTACTCGGCTGCCACTCTGGGTCTCACTTTTGGTTTGGCATCAGTTTTGAACAAAAAGGCAGGGTTTGTGTGTGTGTGTGAGCATGGGTGTCGTGGTTTATCTAATACTGATTAAGTGTTAATTTTTAAAAATGCAAATAGATTTTAAAAGACAAAATTGCAGTACTCAAGACAGCACCAAATTCACCTGTTAATAAGTATTAGAATTTAATTTCATTGTACAGTCTCTCCCTCTGCTTCCTTACCTAATGGACAGGGAATATCAAGTGTTGTTACTGTATTTTGATGATAATACTATTCTGTTCCTCCATAAGTCAATTAGTAAAAAAAGATACTCGACTTTCAAAAAAGGGTTGTTACAGAAAAAAAAGCATATTTTGAGGCCATCTAATTACATCTCAAAAATGCAATCATAAGAAAAGAATTTGCTTTTAGAATACAAGACATGTTACCATGCAAAAATACACTTCTGGAGTCTGCCTACCATGAGCCATGTAATTGTGGTGTATATTTGACTTACCCTTGTTATGTTTCAGCATATTTATTTGCTTTTTGACTGGAGCAGAACTGCCACATGCTGATCAATTCAGCTTGCTTATGCCTTTTGTGCCTCTCCTGGGGTGTGCAATATGAAAAGCCTTGTTGTTTTAAAAACAGAATAACACCAAACCAAAACTAAAAATCACCCTGCAAGCTGCACATCATGGCTGATGCAGAAATACTCCATTTCTCTTAGTCCTGTTGATAGGTCTGCCAATGTGTTTTAACATTGGCTCAGTGGATGCCATTCACAAGGTGCAAGGAAAGGATTACATTACTTCCCAGATGATGATTATGCAGCTGCCAAAAGGGATGAATTCATCGTAAGCACAACTTTTTAAAATGCTTTGTTAATTTGCTCGTGAGGACTATCCAGATGAAGCTGATTACCCTGTAATGAGGTTCCTAAATCTGACAGTCTAACAGGCTTTTGAAGGTGTCCAGCTTATTATACAGCATGATTTTTTTATTACTTTTTTTAAGCTCTTCATATGTGGATGCCATAAATGGATGAACTCCTCAATAATGAGACAGTCTAAGGGAGGTTTATGGGAGTTAATTAATGTGGTAACAAGGAAAAATAAGATAACCATGAAAGACACCTTCTGCTTGTCAGCTGGAGGTTTGCAAATAGTTCCTTATGTAACATCTGAATGCCAGATGCAATAAAAAAGGACTAGGCCATCATTTTGAAATAAGAAGCCAGTAATATGACTTACTATATGCACCTCATAGAGTTTTGGGAGGCTTTGGCACTCTTGTTTCCTTTTCTAAGAATATTCTGTAGTTCCATTATGTGCAAGGCAGAGGTTTATCCCCATCTTGGTAAATGGTTGAAAAGACCAAGGCACAGAGAGCTCAGCACAACAAGCCACATGATCCTTGCAAGGCATGGACTCAAGACTCATGCCCCGTGCTGCTCAGATTTTTGAAGAGACAAAATGATTTCCCTGACATGTGGGGCAACTTCCATCATCTGTTGCTGGAATGAACACTAAAATGTTTCCCCAGATGCTACTAGTAAAGCTGGTTTAGTTTTTCTTGGTCCTAATCTGTAGATTAGGGCAAAATATTTCTGTGGGCTGCTAATAATTCTACTCTTCAGTGTTACATAAAGGGATTTCAACACACAGTGTGTGTCATTTAGCTCAGTGAGAACTGAAATGCTGGAGGAATGTTATAGACTATCTATGGTCACTTACTCTGACTCTACCCAGAGAGCTTCTGGCCTCAAGGCTCAGGAAATACACATAGATTTTCTGTCATTTGGCATATGGTACCCCCTATGTAAATGTTGTACCTGTGCTTCAAAAAAATATAATAAATAGATGTAATGAGTCTTACCACTTTTGTGCCCCTTTAGAAAGGAAAATAAAAAAATCTGTGTTAAAAAAAAGGATCTAAAGCTGAAAAAAGGAAGCAGCCATACTTTTGAAATCACTTGTGAATTTACTCTTTAATTTTATCTGCATTTTAATTAATCTTTGAAATGAGATGGGAAAAGCAGCCTAATTATAAGTAAGGTGCTATGTAGCATAAATCCATAGCACAATTCTGTGTCTGCAGTAGGACACACTTGGGGCTTGGTAATGGGGGAAGGTCAGTTATATTCCCAGTACAGAATTTATGCTAAGTGGAAAGCACTTTCTTTTTCACAGTACCTTGAAATTTAAAAGCATGCTGGGGTAGAGAATCCTGCTGTTAGAAGATGCCATTTGCTTTTTCAAAAGAAACCAACACAAGAACACAATAACAACTGTTTTGCATTTAAAAGGTACCAAAAAAATTTAAAACCTGAAATTTTTGTTTCATGAAATTCAAACTGAAATATTTTTATAGGTTACCACCAATTTTCTATGCTCCTCTCAGCAATTCCAAAAGAATTGCTCTTGTCTTTGGTTATAAGAAATCCCAATAGCCTTTCACAGCTTCATGCTAAAGAAATTGGGTCTAAGTCTCAGATTCTGTATGTCAAAATGGCATTTTCTTCTATTTCTGTTTTTATTGCTACACACATCCACCCTACCCCAAATGCCTTTCATCATGTACCTTGCATTCCAAAGAGGTAGCGCAGTGCTCTTGGTCCAGAGGCAGTTATTGTAATATTTTATCTATACTTAACCAACCAAAATGTCTTGGATTAATAAAATAAAATACATAAAGCCCCTGAACCTGAAGTACAAACATACTGGATAAGCAGGACTTTCCTCCTGCACTGTTGTCTTGTTTGAAACAGAATAAAGCAACAGAAATGCAGCAAACTATGATTAGTAACAAACTCTGAACTACCCAAGGGAATGATCTAGGTTAACCTAGAACTGTGCAAGAAAGGTAATGTGGTAGAGACTTCCTTCCATCAAGTTATTCAAACAGTTCTGAACCAGCCACCATTTTGCTGCAGAAAAAAACCCCAAAAATCATTCTTGCTTTTCATCAAACTAAAAATGTTTTTAATTCTATTCTTATACATTCTATCTTGTGTGCATGAGAAGTATTTAGAAAATCAGGAAGGGGAGGCTCTTTCAGAGGTAGCTTCTTGTAGTGATTCATGTCAGAGAAATGACAAAAGCTGACAAAACAGTCCTTAAACCTGCAGTAAATACTCAGAGCAGTGTGTTCCTTTATCAATTCCCATTAAACTGCAACCAAGTGTTACTGAGTTGTAGTAAGAGCAGAGGAGCAATTGAAAAACATTAAACACCCCAAACATCAAGCTGTGCATGCTCTACCACAGAGTGGTCTGAAGGCAGGAATTGCTTTTATTTTTTATTTTAAAAGCACAGTACTTCCTGTGGAGGACCACTGCTTAGGCAATTGCTTTTCCATGGCTTAGTCATCCAGCATTAAATGAGATGCCTGCACGATATGTTTTGACAGGTGCTGCTGAGTTGTTTGGTTGAGGCAGTTTCAAGTCATGTCTCATGTTTGCTTTTAGTGGTTCTGGAATGGAATTTTTCTACTCAACAACTCAGTACAGTACCCAGAAATAACTGCTTTATGCTCACAATATTCAGCGGAGCAAAAGCAATAAAATATCCAGAGCACGTGAATAACTAACTGGCAAGAATGGAAAAAGAGGCCACAGGTCTTCAAACCTTCTGAAGGCTCAGGAGCCATGGCCCAATGGGTAGCTCATCCCCATCTGCAGAGCACACTTTTCACTCACAGCAATGCTTCTGTGTGCATGTGTACTGGGAGCTGCCCTTCTGGAGAGTGAGTTGTATCACTCAAGCTCTTGAGTAAGCCTTGAAATTAATTGATAAAGCCTATCTGGATCTCTCTATCTTAGAGAGAAGAGGAGAAGCACCTTCTGTGTATTTACCTAATCACAGTGCAGGTAATTTGTTCCCTTATGTCGATGTAATGGCAGTCTAAGAGAAACCATGTTACTTGTAAGGGTATACTAAGAAATGCCAGACAACATTTCATAGTCCCTGTCCTGAAAGTAATGGGACATAAATCGGCTATTAGTGAAAAATACAATTCCTTCAGCCAGTATTATCTTTCTTGATGAAGAGGGATTCATCTATTGCCCAAATCAATGCTGCACATCAGCCAGCCCAAAGATACGAAGTCACTTCCCCACAGTTCTGTGTTACTGGAAGTTGCCCATATTGCAACAGTTCTTTTGCTTTAAATGTTTAAGAAACACATTCCCCTATATCATTTATTCAACTAGAGAGAAGGACAAAAAAAATTGATGTCAGACTTAAGTCTTAAAGTAATTCTTTCTTCATCACAAAGATATTTCTTTAGTCCATCAACTCAAAATTAATTATATAAATCTTTACGTATGCATTAAAACAAAACACTTTCCCTTCAGAAGTTTTTGTTCAACTGACAAAGTACACTAAGGAGTGTAAAAAATATTTATTCAACCTAATTCAACATAACTATAATTTTCAATACTTAAAAACAAGATTTACAGATTAATGACCTTTAAACCACTCAAGTGAAATCATCTTACAGTCCATACAGTATTTTATAATTGTATTTTTACAATAGCTTTAACTTCCAGAGGAGACAATGAGCTTTCCCATGAAACAAGTTTCAAACCCACGAATTTGCATCATTCAATTCTCTCCACGAGACTTTAAAAAACAGTAATAAATTGCTTGGAAATATATACAGTGAAGACCACTGAAAAGCTGTTTTCTTGAAACGAGGAATTCTGTAAGAAATACATATTATATTGTTTCAAGACTATCTTACAGAGTGTAGCAACTTTCAGAGGTTGCTACTCAGTTTAGGTTTTATATAAAAGTGAGCCTACTAAGACAAATATAATCAGCAGACTTACAAGGTTATAGTCATTCTTTCATTACAGCAAGAGCCTCAAAAGTATTTGATATTGATTGAGTGTATAATTTTTAACACCTGTATAGGTTTTTAATACTAACTGGCCTTTATATACACTTTTGTACAGTTTTAAAATATTACATCTTGGTAATTAAGATAAACATACTATAGAAAAGGTACCTTACTTGGAATTTCTCCTAACACACATTATTGCAGTCAAATAGGAAGTCCATTCTGCATTTACTTCATTTCTGGTGAAAAGAAATATTTACTAATGAATAATTCCACTCAAATATTTTTAAGCTATTCTTCATGCATTTGACATACTAATATGAACAAGAGAAAACTCGGAGAAAAACAAAGAAAATATTGTTAAGAAAGAACTTCAAATACGAAATCCATATTAGGTCTGGTATGAATATGCAATATTCAAATTATGTTTGTCAGAATTTAACTTCACAAAACAATCAATTTCTGTTGAAATTAGATTTAGAAATACATCAAATAATGGAAGTGCTAATGTCTCCCTCAACTGACAACTTTAGACATATGGGAACAGTAAAGCTTACTGTATAAATAAACTTTATGACACATTTAAGATTTATCCTGTAGTCCTTTACAAAAATGGAGCCCAGTTACCTTAAGCCAAGGACCCTGCTGGCAGGATGCTCAGCTCAGGTACCCAGAGTGTAGTGTCAGCCCCTTGCAGCCAGCACTGCCACCAGGGCAGGAGAGCCCAGTCCTGAGCAGAGCTGAGTTACACACTCAGGTCTGGATGCTTCAGGGGATGCCCTGCTGGCTGTTCATATGGAGCTTTAGTGTTCAATGCTGCTTTCTCACAGGTTTTCTATGGGTATTTACACAACATAAAGGAATATGGAAATTAAACAAGTGTTCTAATACTTAACTACAAAATAGGCAAGTGAAATTTATTTCCCCCTTGTAATTATTTTAACTGGAGGAAAAAATGCAATCCAGCACCAGTTACAAACCAGTAAAGCCATGAGAAAATTACACTAGGCACTGCAGAAGATACAACAGGACACTGAAAATTACCAGTAGTAAAATAGTCACCTGAAAGCCATGCTAATTTTAACACCTAATACTTAGGTGGTTAAAGCTGACATATAAGTCCTGTAGAGAGTGATCTATCTTCTGCTTTCTCTGTCATTTGGGTATTTCACACTCCCTGTTTGATACCAGCAAAACTCAAGGAAAATTATTTCTCCTTGGTAATGACTCACATTCCCCTTCTAAAGCAATCTCCCTTCACGGTGTGAAATGCTAAACTGAATGACAGCGTGGGTACAAAATCACCTAGAGAAAAGACATTTGGATATAGCCTACCTAACTACATTTAAAATGTTCTGCAGTTGATTTTTTTTTTTTCCATTCAGTATATTGGCTCAAAGAAAATAATTCAAAAGCCTATTGCCCAACAAAAATACCCAAAAAATAATGAAAGCCAAATCACATTCTTAAGTTCAGTGGTTGCTGAAAGGATTTACCCTGCCACAAGACAGTGCTTTATTGTATTTAAAGGGAAAAAAAATAAAGGAGCAGCAACTTATCACAATTTTCCACTACTGTGCAATAACAATGGAACCAATACAACCTGGAAACCTCTTAGGTGAGACTCTGTGACATCTGGAGGGTACAGCCTTACGCTCCTTCTTGTTCAGGGTAATTTAAAATTTTGCGGTGAGCTTGGCGCAAATATTGCTGCTGCTTGAAGTAAACCTTAAAAGCTCCTTTTATAGCAACAAAAGCAATTCCACCCTGAAATAAAAAGATATTTTGAAAACCTGCACGGTTCAGTGTCATATCACTGCAAATGTTCTTAAAAATTTCCAGTCAGAGAAGATTTGTTTTCTATACATATGATATTTTCTTCTAAAGATTAACTAAGTACAGTTCCAAATGAGTATCTCAAAGTTTTCTGTCACAATGCACTATTACAGAGGTTAACATTACTTAAAGGGATTACAGACTGAATCTATAAAAGCTTTTATTTCCTTGAAGTCTCACCATTATTCTAAATTTAAAAAATCAAAATCTTATTTCAATAACAAAGAAAATGCAGATATGTATTTGCTTTCCTCCCTTCTCTGAATGTATACTATACAAGGCACAAGGAATAGTACTGATAACCATTCTATAACTAGACTGTGAAAAATGGCACTTGCCAAAAGTGGAGTAAAATAAAATCTATTTTTGTAAAACAACCTTTTTTTCTCTCTAGAAAGCTTTACAATATGTTTATCTCAAGTCTTCAAAATGAGACACCAAGAAGCTTTTAGTTTGCATGAACATTTGCAATATCACTGTTTGATCTACATAAAAGAGAGGGGTACATAAACATGCAGGAATTGAAAATGGGCTGTGGTGACAGTCAGATGAGCAGGGATTCCATATTACCAAACTCAGTGTACTTGTCCTTGAAAGGCTGCAACCAGAGAGGTTATTCACAAAGCAAGAGATTGTCATTCCCTCTCCATTTGAACTCTGTGGAGAGTTAATTTTCCTCTCCTTATTAAACTAAGAAACAAAGAGCTTCTCTCCAAATCAGTAAACAAAAGCTAATATGAAAAGGTTTATAATATAAATCCCAGTCTTCCCTTACAGAGACTGTTCTTAGAAGATGCTGGCTCCTTATCTTCATTGTCAGCCTTAATTACTGCTAAGGCCTGCTCTACTATAGTGCAGATATAGAAAGATAAAACTTTCATCCTTGTCATGAACTGAGATTAGTTTCAGTCATAAAGACAGTCTTTCACACACATGATGTTTGTCCACTGCTAAAACAGGCAACCTTAAAAAACCCTTCCTTTAGTCAAATACTGTTCTTAAAATTCCAGATCAATTTATGTTTCTTTTTCTTTTGCCTCCCTCCTTCACAACACTTCACATTCCTCTAGTATAATAATTTATGAAACAGTATTGAATCTTACCAAGATTGTCCTTTGTAAATTTGAGTTAACACTGCTGAACATCAGCTTGCCAACTATTGTGGCAATAGTAGGGAAAACTAGAGCTCCACACAGAATACGTGTGGCAGAGACGTGATCTGCCAAAGGGTTGGCCTCTGCTGGGATACGAGGAACAGGACATCCAATGCCTAAAGGGATGAGAACGGGGGAAAAAAGGTTACATAGCCTATACTGCCTCAAAAAAGAACACAGAAAGTGCATTACTGCCCACTCCCCACTCCACTACAAATCTATAGCCCAACTACTTTGTGAGAACTATCCCTCTTCTCAGTGAATAGTCTGTTTCCAATAAACGACTGCAGTTTTACTTTCAAGTAAGACCCATGACTTTTAGTAGCTTGTTTTGTTACTAAAGCCTGAACTGAAACCATGTTCCGGCTACTCCTGCCACACCCATCTCAGGACATATTACACAAACACAATCTAAACAGAATGAACATGAAATAGAGGGATAGTGTTAATCACCTCTACTTAAAAATAGCAAAAACTACTTGCCTATCCCCATCTCCTAAAGGCAGTTCAATTTTGGCATTTCTTTTTAAACTGAATCACATTACCTGGAAATATGCTGTTCAAAATTTGTAGTTTATTAGAGTATTTGCGCCACAGTCTGAGCACATAGTCCTCCCAACGGATCATCTTGCCCAGTATTAGCATGACTGGGATAGTGGGAAGGCCAATCAAAAGGAATAAAGGATCAGCTCTCTCCATCACATCAAGACCTTCTTTGTGACCCACAACCTAGAAAATATGCATATAGTTGACAAACATAAAGGCCACAACAATGTTACAATGCACAAATGAACAAAAATGTAACCTATAAAGTTGAGTTTGTTTGAAGCTGCCCACGTGTTTTAAGTTAAAGAAAAAAAGAACACTGTTTTACCTAATTTATGCTGTTTTCTCTTTGTATCCTTGGTTGCTTATGGAGCATAATGCAGGTGAGCTACCAGCCCTATTTTGCAAATCATTATTATTGCAGAGAGCTGTAACAGAATTCCTGACCATCTCAAGAAAGGTTTCATGTGTTTCTGTGTAAGTAAAAGCCTAAACATCTGAAACACTAATAATACAGCAAGCTTTCCAAAATACGTTTAAGAATTTACAGTTTTATAACAATTAATTCTACACTCAGAAACTGGTCAGATACTACTGTTCATAGGATAAATTGATAGTAGGTACATCAGGATGTTTTTATCCATATTTTGTGGTTTTTAGGAATACCTTACATAACAGAGATCACAGTATTTAACTGTTTCTCAGGACAATGCAGGAAGATGAACATTATTTTCAACTGTAGTGGAAATAGCAGCATATCTTCACATGTACCTTATTTTCATATGTAGTTCGTTCAACTTCGATTTTAAAAGATCATTATTACTGCTATGTCTACACTTTTCTGCTGATATATAAAAAAATTAATCAGACTTTTCCATTTATAAAATGCAGATGTTACAACTGCAACAGAATGGTTCCTTATGTCTTTTAAAAAGTACATTGTTTTAATTTTAAATAAATCTAATAGGACTGAGGATAAAAAACTACATTAGAATGGTAGATATCCTCTAGATTTGTCTCAATTTAATCAGTATAAATGCTAATACAGTCCTTTAATTGCTTCCAGGAAGAACAGGCTCTTTCATGACTTTTTCTGTAAGAATCTGGGAGGACTAAAAACACTAAAATAATAATTATGTTTGTCAGGCACTGGATTTTCTGATGTGTTTTCACTGACTTCTTGTTTTCCCCACAAGTACAATAACTTATCAAGTCTTCAATTGCACAAAAATTAGAATTAGAAGGTAAGAACATGAAACAACAGCAAAATTGTAAAAAAGGAAAATAACAAACCCAGTACTTCTGGAATAGGTAGGACAAGGGAAGAAGCTACAGTAATGTACCACAGTACCTTCAAACTGTACATTTTTGCCTTGCTCTGAAAAGCATTCCATGTTACACCTCCAGAACAGGAAGTTATGTTATATACCACAGCCTCTAAAAATAGGCATAACCAATATTGTTGCTGCCAATAGATTATTCCTAAAAAAACACTCAGCATTTGTCTTCCAGCTTCTTCAGTATCTTCTACTCAAGCTGTGAAGTCTGACACTATCTTTTTTCTCCTTATAGTCATTGTCCATCAAAAAATGCTTCAGTATCTTGTCTCTTTCTGCTTTAGATTATTTTATTTCTCTGCTTTCAGTAACTTCCTCTGACTTAGCTACCACAATGTCAATTCTGTATTTATTTTTCTGCACCTGAAGTCTAAAAATAGCTTCTGTGCTTCTCTCTGGCCCTTCAACTAAGGGAAAAGAGTCTGAAATACATCAGGAGAAAAATTGTATTAAACCTAGCAAGGCTGGGGTGGCAAAAGGGTTGGAACAGTTTCCCTCTACTACCCACTCAGTCTGCTCCTCTACAAGCAAAACTAAATTACTGTCTTGCCCAGCATGCCATCCATACAATCAAAACATTAAATCATGAAAATAGCTAATTCTTCATATCTGCGATTTGACCAGCTGCCCAAACTAATGTTTACACAGATCCTCACTTCAAAAGCAAAACAACTTCAGAACAAAGCATTTATTTTTCCATCTGGCTGTAGAGCTCTAGGGCAGCTAAAAAGGTCACCATTTCCTACAGAAAAGAGCTCAGTGTAGCAGTGAGCAAGGAGAAAAGGACTGATGCATTTCCAAAGTCTCGTTGTAGTATTGCAGATGGTTGTAATGCTCCTGTTGGAGCCACAACAACGAAATATCTAATGAAGAAATACTTAATTGCACCACTCTGTAATACACAGATTCACCCACTGGAATGGAGGGGGTACTGAAAGCCATTACACATCACCTATGCAGCTGCCTGACCCTTGGCCACACTGGTACAGGGAAACTGCACCACTCATTTGGGCTCCATTTCTGCTTTCAGATCACACAGAAACTGAACCAAAACAGCACACCATCTTCACAGGGCAGGGCAGTATCACACATCTCAAGAACTAGTGCCAAATGACTTATGAGAGAAGAACCAGGTTGTATATTTAAAATTAGAACTGTGTAGAGGAGTATTTATTAACATATTGGCTTGTTAATTCTATCTACAGCTGAATTAGCATCAGAAATACTTTTATGCTTTCAGGTAAAACACGGGTTGTAGACTTGATATAGGAATCAACAACTAAAAGGGTAAGGAAGTGCTTCTGATTGTACAATCTCTGAAAACTCTGGTCTTGTGGTTGAACTAGAATCACCATTACCAAGTCATTCCATAGTTAATAGGGTACCACCTGTCAATGTTACTTTTCTATTTAAACAGTAAGTTCACAAGAACAGAGGCAGGAAAACTATTTTTCCCCTTTCAACTAATCATATAGTCTGAAGTAATTAAAACATTAATTTGCAGTGTTTTGTATTTCTTGTTTATGAATGAATTGCATCATTCAGAGCATGTATTTTCCTTTATACAATTTAAAAAGAAAATCACAATTTCCAGAAAATAATTTACCATCTTTCAATTTCAACGCTTTGAATGTTACTAGCAAAGTTTTTCTCCAAGTAAAAGAAAAGATTAAATCTCCTGTCTTTACTAAAGATACTCATTATTGGCAGCTAGGTGGTAATGGCACCTTTTCCCATGAGAACAGAATTGTGCTCACCAGTCTGCCATACACAGCGCAGCCAGCTAGAGCAGTAGTGGAGTTTGTTAGCTGCAGACTGAACCATGCCCAACAGGCAGACTTGCAGTTATAAACTATGACCAGTTAAACATGAAAAACCATCTTGAATTCACTGGTAACTACACTGAAAGCAGCTAAGCATGTTTTAAGCCAAGGAAAGAGGAGTCAGAATTGACTTTTGCTCTCAGAGGGGGCAGGAAGAGGGAAGAAGCGTGTACCTGCATGACTGTCACCGCTCCGTAGGTAACGGCTGTCCAGTATATAGAGCCCACCATGATTCCAGCTGCAGCAAAGGGACATGCCTTTGAGATCAGGCGATCTGCAAGATCCAAAACGTAAACAACTGGACCTATGATAAAGGAAAAGTAAGGTTTCAAGAGAGATATATATATATATAGATACACACAGATAAAAGCATACTGTAGAAAAGTCAGCATCTATCACCAATAAGAAAGAACAAATGAGGCAAAGTACAAGTCTGACATACCACACATGCTGTATAAGTGAATATATATAATATAATATATAATTAAAAAGCTATTAAGCTAAACTTGTAACTTCTGCCTACCTACCATTTCAATTTTCCAGGAGATTGATACACAGCTTAAAGCACTAATTTACCCAGTGATTAGCTTCCTTTGTGTTGAGTAAGAATTGTTCTTTTGTACAAACCACTTTAGGCTTAGTGCCTTTTTTATTTGTTAGATATTTTAGTTTTCTAAAGGAAAAAATACCGATTTGTTGTAATGTACTTCATGTCCTTATCTTTGACAACTTCACCTGAAAATTCTGTCACTAAACTATCCTGCTATGTAGTAAAAAGTAGCACAGTTAATACAAAAGATTCCTTCCACTGGAAGAAGCTGCATTCAGTATGTTTAAAGGATCACCTCTCAAAACACTGGAGGAAAAAATACTCCTATTCAGGTTATTCAGTGCCTTTGACAACAACACATGAATTGGTTCATTGTTCTGCCTATGCACAACTGCACTTTCCAGACTTACACAGGGCAAGACAATAAATACCCTGACTACCTTTGGTGAGGTAAACAAGGGCAATGCCCGCACCTTTGCTTTGAGGGACTGCAAGAGTATGAGTGAGGCAAAAGCCAGAACACTGAAACGTATACATGGAAGTGAAAACCATCATCACCATAATCCACATTACTTTTGTTTTTGTCAACAAATTCTACATACAGACTGTCCTCCCACAGCTCATATGCATGAGCAGTTCCTGTGAGCTCCCTCCTACTTTTTCCTACCAAAATCAGTGGAAATTCTCAAAACCAGCCTACAGGCATTCCTCAAGTAACTAATCCTCCATGTCTCTCAAAGTTTACCCACAGTGACAAAATTGTGACTCCCATTTCATGACTTAGTTCTTTTTCTAGAGAACAGCTCTACTGAGAATGCTTTCAAAAACCCCAGTTCCATTCAGCTCAAATCAGCTGGTGGAAAAAAGGCAACAGGAACGTCCAGTTCAACTCTTAATAGTTGTGTTTGACTTTCCAGAACACACTTAAGAAGGTGCTGAGACACCTATCAGTATGCTGGAAGTAGCAACAAGGTCATAACTGCAAGTACTAAATGCACAGTAGTTTACACATCTTGACTGTTTCCCAGAGGCACTGAAAAAGTTGTTTGGTTTTTCCATTTTGAAAACTTATGTTTGAAGACAGGAGACTCAAATGACACTGAAGGTTGCCTTATAACACAAGTACTAACAAATTACACCTACTGATACTAATCATTAAGAGAAACCTGGCTAGAGAATCAGGTATCGAATCTTGAGAAAATACTAGAAAAAAATTATTGAAACAATCTTTTAATTAGGCCTTAGGAAGGAAGTAGTCAGAAAGGAGGACAAAACTGGTTTTGCTTTTAAAGGTGGTACGGAGGAAGAAACAGAAAAATAAGTATCACTGATACTCAAATTAAAGAAGGAAATATGAAACAAAAATATTTTTCATTTTGAAAAATAGATCATGCTTTAAAGAATTTTTTTCCGCCAAGCCGTTTTCTTTTTATTAAACTGAAATAATCATCTAAGAGATTCTTTGGTTACTTTCAAAGTGGTAACAATATTTTTTCTATTTAGTGAAAGTTCTTGAAAGAGCAGAAAACAGCTCACAGGAACATAATTATCACCAATCACCAGAACTGATAGGCAGTATCAAATCTAAAATGGAATTCTGATTTTAAGATATTTCATGAGAGGTTGTTTTGAACTAGTAAATATATAAAGAAACACCCACTGTTACTTCTATTCACTGATGTCTCCTCAAGTTGATATTACTTCTAAACTATAATCATAAATTAAATTTTGTGATGAGGGTATCCTTTCACAGAATTTTTAGAAAAAAGTTTCCAGTAGTACATTAAGGGAAGTCTTAAAGTAAGTAAGTTTCTGAACTGTGATGCCTCAGGGAAAGGTATGACAAACACTGTCTTCAAAAGAAGTGTTCCAAGGCTTCTTGGAAAATTCTTACTGTCCTTACTCTGCCTGGTGTGACCTTGATTGACTTGTAGTTGAATTGTGCTAGAACAGCTTTGGGTTACTAGAAAGAGTTACAGAAGGGCAAGACTGGCTCACTTGTTTAAGGCACTTCAAGGTCATGACTGATGTTCCATGGACCCAGATTAATTTCCCTGCTCTACTACCAATGTCTTGTGTACTTTTAGACAAGTCTGAATTTTTATGCCCTTATCTTTAAAAATAGAAGAAGATGGTATTATGAGGCAAAATATATCAAAATACATGAAGGGAGTCTCATATACCTGCATGCAAGAACTGAACAATGTCATGCAAGAATTTTAGGCCAGCTTCAGACTCCAGGAATGTTGGAATCTAAGCTTTCAAGTACAGTTTGCCACGAATTGCAGGAACAAATGAAAACGCCTGTTATGTTAATGTATCCTGTCCAAATTAGAGTTGCTACCCCTTTTCGCCATTGTCAAAATAAAATGCAAACACATCTCACATTACAATTTCATCAGTAAAGATACAAACAAGAATTTCAAACAGTGTAAAGTTTTGTGGTGCATTCTGTGTCCAGATGGAAACCCAGTTTTCTTCCCAAAGCCAATTCTAAATGTTATTGTTTGATGCCTTCTTTATGATGGGGAGTTACCCTATTCAGCAAAGCTGAAGTGGGGCTATTGTATTAATAACTTGTAGTAAGTTTCATACGGGTTTATGTCTTTTTTTATATCAACAATGCAATACTGTTGTGTATATTTTCTTTCCTATTACTCAGTGTTCTATCATGGAAGTAAATGTCACTCAAAATTCCCGTGACACCTTAATTTCATCAGCCCTTAAGCTACTAAGAAAGAGGTCCTCTCCCAAAGAACTGGCAGTGAGTTATTTTCAGCTCTTTCATTACAGAAATAAGATACTTTAAAAAAATCTTCTTTAAAATCCTCTAAATGCCTGAACTCAATTGCTACATCACCACTTCTCTAACAATCAGTTTTACTTCTAAACAAAATTTAAGTTTCCATGGCAACATTTCATTTTGATTTGCTTAATATATCTTATAGAACACATGGACAAATGAGGGCTGAAATAACAGCAAGCACTGCTAATTTAAATAAATGCAACATACTGTGCATTATCCTACTTGGCTAGTCAAGTAAGAGACTGGAAGACCACGTCCAACTTTTTTTTTGACCTTGACAAACAGAGCTACAGCAGTATCCAGCAATCATAAATATTCTGCCTCTTGATTACAGGGCAATATTGTCTCAGAAACACCTCCTGACCAAAGTGAAAGTATGTTTTTCCAGTAATGCCACATGCTGCTTAGGAAATTCTCCTCTAAATTTCCTCTGATAAAAGTGTCTCTGCAAGCTGAGTCAAAAAAAGGATGTGTTTATGTGCTGTGTGGCAACTGCTGAAAGAAGTCACCTTCTGCTCAAGAAGAAAAACAATCCCATTAGCCAGGAAAGAATTACAGGTCAATCACAAGATTTATCTATATACCTAAGTGGAACAGATCCAAAATTTTTAGAAGGTATTTAACTAAGCCACCAAACAGGATGCCAGCAGAATATAAGTTATTTCTTTCTGTCTGGGAAAGGGAATAGACAGGTTTCCAACAGAAGTGGTGCTCTGAGCACAAGAAAGGAGAAAAAAAAGGAACGCAAGAACAAATAAATAAGCAACAATTTAAATTATCCGTATCTTACCTAGCTTTGGAAATACTATTAAATATTCTGCATTGCACTGAGGACAAGCAACTCTAGCAGTACTGTTTCCTCTTTGCTTTTCATCCACCCAGCGCTGCAGACAAGTCTGATGCACCCATTTGGTGGAGCCCCTGCACCTGCAGGGCCGCACCCACTCTGCTGTCCGATCGTCCTCATCGGTAGCAAAGCAAACCCAGCAGCTTCTGTAATCACAGGAAGGAAAAAAAAAGGTATTTTCTGCTACTTTTACATGCTTAAAATAAACATTCACGTGTGAAAGCATACAGCTTAAGAAAATGTGCATCTAGAGGAGATGATGGTTATTACTTCACTCTTAATCACCAGAAGTGTAAGTATTTTGTACCACAGTTTTGCTATAAAATCAACATAATAAACATAACTTTTCAGATAGCTAAACAACTGCTTTATACATTCTGAATTATTAATTAAACTTTTAGATAATTTATGATTAAAAAGCATTGAGACTATAGTCCAACCTTTGAATAATTCAACATATGGAAAATCCATATTTTTTAATGTTTTATCATCTCCTACAACATTTTGGTAAGTTTTTTTAATTTTAAAAATATAAGATCAATACTATAGTCTGTTAGTTGGGAAACTAATTCCAATCCACTTAAATAATAAAACAACACAAATGATACAATATATCACAAAAAACTCTAAACAATTATATCAAATTCATTTGCTCTGTTTGAAAGGATGAAGTATTTAGTTCAAACAAGTTGACTTTGTATAATATAAATTAAGTTACAAAGTACTTCAAGAATACTATTGGACCAGTAGAGGAGGAAATTTCTGCTTTTGACAATTATATGGGCATAAAAATTCAAATATATTAACTCTGTAAGGAGAAAACACAAGACTGACAGTCTATACAACCTAACCTGAAGTGAGCATAGAACCAGGAACTCCCAGATATCTGGTCTGATGATCAGGCCAGACTTTTGGCCAACTTATAAGACAAAGCAAAATATGGATCTAAACTAGGAAAATATCAGATATGTTCAGCCAGTAATTTCTACTGTGAAACAATTTGCTAATTCCCATACTGAAGATACTGAAATTTACATAATAAACCAGAGTCTAGCAAAATAAGAATATTACTATACATATATATATATATTTATAATGGTTTGATTTTAAAAAAATATTTTATGCAAGTCACTACAATCATAGTTCAACCCTTATAAAGGAGCACAGCAACAGCCTCCTTATAATTTAACTACCAAGACACAATCTAATTAGACACTGTGACCAAACTGAAGTTTAACATCACAATTTTGATGATGAAGTTTTGTTCTCTTAACAACTTGTGTAACAACATTAAGACAAAACACTAAAAGGTTTCTCATCTGTAATGAGTAACAGACAGTAACTGAGGAAGAAGAAACTGGGAAATGCTCTGACTCTCGTAAACAAAACAACTTTATTATTTGAGAATAATGAATATAGATTCTATGCCAGGATGTTACAGTGGTTCACAATGCTTTTCCTCTCACTTTTGCTTTTGATTAACTCCTCTGAGGAAAAGGAAGGGGGAATTTGCATTGGGAAATTTAATTTTGTCCGGCTCCAACTTCAAGACATGAAAAATATTGTTGTCTAACAGCTTTGCTTTTAAGACCTCACTGTTTTGGGTAGTATTCTATTTGTAAATTGAAAGTGTTCCTTTACAGAAGAATAGCCATGCTTTTCTAATAGAAATGACTGTGCCTATAAAGTACTTGCAAGACATTCTTTAAAGCACTAAATCTTTTTAACATCTACAGTAGTAGAAGTATGTTGAAAAAGTTGCAAGTGTGTCACAGCAGAAGGCAACCTGGAGCAATTTTTTACTTGTAAAAAGGGAATATAATTGAGCACATTGTAAAAGGCATACTACAATTGGCATACTTGTAAAAGGGAATACAACCTGAGATTCAGATTCCAGGGAAGACCAGAGAGAAAGCAATTTAATATTGAACAATCCGTAAAATGAACCTGTAATGTCCAGTTTTAATTACAGAACACATTATAGTAGGTACAGATGTCAATTTAAAGTGTGGTGGTCTAAAACTAGAGCCTTTCAGTTGATGACTGACATCTGGAATCAGAACTGTAGTTTCTTCCATTTATCTTAATGGGAAGGTAAAATCAAAGTCTGACTTATTTACATTAAGAATCCCCAAATTTACTTTAACAACAAATAATACCATACAACACTACTGATAATTGTTCCTCTTCAGAAGTTTTTTTTTCTGCATTACAGGTAAACATTCACTCACTCATTCCACATCCTATTTAAGTCTACAACTGCTCTAAATTTGTAATTCAGATTTTTATTTATAAATTAAAGGCTTCACAACAGAGCTAGTCAGGTCTAAGGATAACATCACAAAATGCAAGTCTAGAGTTTATTCAAATAATGACAGATTTAAGCATGAACATAATCTTGCTACACTGCAATTTTAACTGAATTTGTCCATGACAATAGTTATAGATTAAATTCTGTTCTCAAGTTCTCTGTAAAGGTTAGTAAGTCAAGAAAAATATGCATCTTTTCTTTAATTGCTTCTTGCCAGCCAATCATGCTTGAAAACCTGAAAGACCTATGAAATGAAAACAAAATCCTTCACAGACTTAAACCTTCAGCAAGTCATGAATAATGAACAGTAAATTCCCTGTATACTGTCATCAGCTTTATCTCTTTCCATTGACAGCAGCTGTAGCAGAAAGGACTAAATAAAACCATTTCAAAACAGGTATCTAGGCTCTTGCCAGATTTTCCATTTTCTTGTACTGAATAAAATATGACCTTGATTCTTACCACTGAATCAGGCTGCTACTCAGATAACCTGAAATAGAAAGGGCTGAAAAGGTGGAACAAAGCATTGTTTCTGATAGAAACTCGAACCTTTTTCCTTGATGACTTTCTACATAGCCAAATCAATAACACCAATGTATTTCTCCACACTTCCTTGGCTCAAAAAAAAAAAAAAATCAAAACAAAACATACAAAACTCCAGACCAATATCACTATTGCAGCTCTGAATATAAGGTTACAAATGCCTTTTAGATTCAGCTCCCCAGCAGATGAAGCTTTCTTGTCTCAAAAATTCTATTCTGACCCTGAGAATAAAGCATTTTTTGGATCTGGCTTTTTTTTACCTCTAGCAAAGACAAACTCTTTTCAGGGCACTGCTTGTGTTAAGAGCAAAGCAGTTGGGGAGAAAGCTGTAATAATAGAAGATTAGAGATCCTATACTCCAAATGTTACATGACTAAGAAACCAAGGCCTGCCTAAAACCAGGTTCCTCCAAACCACAAGTTTCTTACCAGTAAGGAGCTTCTCTCTCTGGTACCTGGTTGGAGCTACAGCTCCAACACATCCCTAAGACCTCCAGGATCAGACATACCTAGACTGCTCTCCTTTTTATTAAGCTATACCCCTTCTAAAGGTTACTTTTTTCCAAAACCAGTCTTAGATGGGAGGGAAGACAGTATCTAATTCACGTTATTTAAATCAAATCTGACTCAATTTGTGAAAGCTGAATCCATCATGAAACAGTTTTGTTTTCAAGCAGGCATGACTGTGTAAAGCAACACAAAAAAGCCCCAAAAGCCCAGCAGATATCCTTGTATCCACAACACTTAATGGAAGATGACTTGCTAGACTGGGACAGTACAGCTGTTTTATGATCTGGTTTCAAATATTCAGTACTGAAGTAGGAATGTAAACATCTTGGAATTTTCTCCCTTATGTTCAGTGGCATACAAATATGAATGGTCAGCAAAACCAGAAAACTCAGAATAGAAAGCCCTATTTGACTTTTAGATCTAACTCTTACCGTGGGAAAATGCAAATTTGAACATGCATGACGTGCTCTAGAATCAGGAGCTAGAAACGCATTTTCCCTCTCATTACAGTTCATTCATAAAACAAAACATTTTCTGCATTTCTCTCCAATCATAAAGCTCTATTCCTGAAGTGGCAGGAATTTGCTGATATCTTGCTGCAAGAGTAAAGCATCCTTGTCCTGCTAAACACAAGGTGTCAGAGCAGCTTATTGCAATTGAATTTCACATCCAAAAAGAAGAAAGTGAAAAGGCTGAAACATACCTGATAGTAACAATAGCACAGAGAGCCAAGTCAGTGAGGGGTGAAAAGGTACCTTGAAAGAAATGACCAAAAGCATTCCAATCACAAGCCATAAAAAGGCACTGTTCTAAAGGATGACCCACAAGTCTGCTGTTTGGAAGAGACAATTTTTCATGAGCTTCTATAACAACTTTTTATGCATAGTCTATGTCAACAGATAAAATATCTTGGATGATGAACAGTGATAAGCTTTACACTAAACTTACCATCTACACTCTAAGCACTACAAGATCATGTTTAAGTTGGAAGACTAGGATGTCAGAAAAATGGAGTTACCTAGTAGCATTAGGCTGCTTTGGAGCTGGTTGGAATTTTAGTAGGGGGACAGCAAACTGTTCTCTCATAAAGCAAGAGAAACACCTCATTGCAAATGCTACCACTAAGCATTTCCTTTTCCAGAGTGTGAAGAACCAGCAGCAATAAGATCTTGTGCTAGAGGGACACTGCCTGGTCACGAGAGAACGCAAGCCTAGCCTACAAATCCCTGATAAAAGCTACAAAGCAATACCATTAACCTGAGAAATGTTAGCTTATGTCAAGCTTCACAGAGGAGATGAAGTGCCAGCAAGAGATGAACCCACTTGTAGGATGGAACACTGCTCTTTCCCCAGTATTTTCCCGGCCATCAAACACACCAAAAAATACTTTAATCTTCAATCCAACACCTGCCTATCAAACTCAAAACACCCTTACACTATCTTAACAGGAAAAACACACAAGGGAAATACACTGAGTGAAGAACAGACACTGGTGCAAAAATAGTGGTCTTAGATGCTCCTTGGGGACTTCAGAGGGTGCTTTTAAGGCAGCATGGCATAGCAGCCATATGCCAGCCTGTCTCACTCAGCTAGAAAACATGCTGTCACTTTGAAACAAAGTCTAAAATTCTCAAAGGAAGTCCTGAAAGTCATCTTATCATCTTATAAGAAAGATCTTATACCCAATTCTGCTCTGCCTAGTCATCAAGGATAGCCTGCAAAGCTGAGTAAAGGAGATATTGTTAAGAGCCTAGATATAACAGTAAAGACACTTTACTACAAAAGCAATGCTTTCAATAGAAACAGCTCAAGTACAGAAAATCAAGAGAATGTTGGTGTGAACACACGGTCACACAAGTGGTATTTATATATAGGCTCTGACTTCCTCTAACCTCAGAATGACATCCTATAAACTAGCTTTTAAAAAGCTTTTAATAAAAACATGTGGATAACTAAAACTCAGTAAACAAACCCATTAAAAGCCCACAGAATAATTAACTAGAAAGTGCACCAGAAAGATCTACTGATTATCAGAAGTTCAGGTCAAGCTTTTTTATATTCTTAATTACAGCTTAAATCAAGGGGAAATATTTCACACTTGAGTTCACTGCACTATATAAAGGCAGAGATATGAGTAAAGGACAGTTCCCTGAATCCTGCTGGCTGCTTTCTAGCTTGTGGATAAAATTACACCTTTGACTGCCAGGCATCACCTATTGTGCTTAAATTTGGTCTTATTTTTTATGGTCTTTGCTTCTAGCCAGCTTAGAATAAGGAATCCCTCCTCAGATCCAGCTATCTTGTTGTGTTTTGGTCTCTAGTTTGCCAAAATCTAGACTGTCAGTAAAAAAAATTAGCTTTCATTCCGAATAAATTAAATTTTTGCAACCAGTTATTCAGACACGTTCCTTTCACAAAGTCTTCAAAATTCAGTTATCTTAAAGTTTTTAATATTACCATACTCTCACTTTTTCAAAAGGAAAAGGTGAGAAATCATCAAAGCTTGGTGGCCTTGCTATCAGCCTTTAAATATGCAATGAATTTTGATATTAGAAACATTTGTTTTATTTCCTAAGTGAGGGAGGAAGAATGGGGCCCTTCTACACGTGCACAAAGGACAAATCAGGAAAAACAACAACTTCTACAATAAGCACTTTATTACTAAAACATTATGTATTTTGCTTAACTGAACTCTTACTAATGTGTATTAGCAGCTTGGCCTAAAACTAACAATTTAAGCTACTGAGTGCCTGCTGGGGGTGGGTAACACTGATTCTCACCAGCCTAGGAAGAAAAACAAAAGTGACTAAAACTAAGTGGAAAAAGAAAAACCAAACAAACAAAACCTAAACAAAGAACCACATACACACACACAAAACAATTTACTTCCAAAACGGAAACATACTTTGAACAGAAAGTTGACATGTAGTCAAGTACATACACAGCAAACAGTGAAGAATTCTAATAGCATTAAGTTAATGCTTTAAATATTTAATGGATTTTTTATAGTGCAGACAGCATGATACAATATAGGGAAAACATTTTCTCATGCCTTGTTTGATAAATCTGTCAATAATCACAAACACAGGAGAGATGTGAAGCAACTAGGAAATTATGCATTAGAGGCTATTTAAAGGTACTTCCTTGAATGTGACTTAAACACCTTAATTACTTATTAATTACCTCTAAGATGACCAGACTCCAAATGAAGACAAAAATAAGTAGTTTCTATAACCAACAATGCTATTTCGCACGGGGGGAAAAGGGAAGGGAGTTGCATCAGAAGAATACCAATACTGGTATTTGTGGGACATGTACAGAATGGATGACAGATGCTACAAATATCAGGAGCGACCTACATACAGAATAGACCAAGTCTGACCTGCCTGAAACTGTAACCATCCTGACATTAAGCTGTTGCTGTGATGAGCAAATGAAAAGAAATGCAAAGTTATTCACTGAGTCTGTATCATGTGAGCTCAATCTCCTGCAGCTCTTTTCCAGTGTCAGTTAATGCAGAAGTACAAATGAATCTTTAGGCACAGCAGCTTTAGTTACAGAAGCAAATACAGCATAGACAACTGTTAGAAACTAAACACGGTTCCTTGCTTTACATTCAATTTTGAGGGATAGTCCTTGTGAAATAGAAGTTTGATGTTTTTTATGTATTCCTAGAGAGTTTCATGGTTAAACTGACCATACAGGGTAAGCAATCTTCCTGCTGAGTTCTTCCAAAGAAAAGAGAAGAAAAAAAAAAAAAAAAGGAAGTGTAGTCCTCCAACTCCAAAGCAAGCAAATTGCTTTGAACTCAAGAGTTTATGACAGATAATATTACTCAAGTTATTGTCAGTTTATAATTTCTATTTTTTACCAGAAAATTTACAGTATAAGAGAACAAACCAAAAAGCTCTACTTAAGTCAGTCATCTTATATAATCCTAATAATAAAAATTGGAACAATTTCTGACCTAAAAATTACAAAAAAATTTAAATGCCAACAAGATAAATTCTTGGGATGTTAATATCTCAAGAACAACAAAAACCACCTATCAAATGTGGCAGACATTGAAAATTTGCAAATGTTTTTACTCTGAATAAATGTGAACAAAATTGCAAGGTGTCTGATGGTAACATTAAAGTAACTCTCCTCGACAAGCTGTGCAACTGACTGCATGACTCACCAGCAGAACAGTCACAAGCGCCCTGCACATGGTCTTCTGTAATTACATCCCTCACAGAAAGCTAACTAAATGTTGGCACATTTTAGGCCAATAAAAAATATCCACTTCTAAACAAAAATATTCACATTCCAGAAGGCACTTAGAAGAAACAAATGAGAAGAGATCTGGAAGGTACATGATGACCACACTGCAGGTTTAAAATAGAGGGTCTTGTCTTTTTTAGAATGTGAAGAAATAATTAATTATATCAACATGGCTTAAAAAATAGCACTGAATGCCAGCCCCTCTTGTCCATGACAACTCTTTTATTTACCATCTTCCCACTGTTTTAGCAGTTTCTTTTACTATGTACACATTGAAGAAGAGCTGCATGGTCATAGGAGGAAACAGGCAGAGATACATAAACTGAGAACACTAAACAGACCATACTTTCCATCAGCAATCACCTGAAAACCTAGAAACACTAACACTTATCCAAAAAGTTTGTTTCTGTGAAAGTTGTTTCCAAACATAAGCACATACAAAGATTCCCTGGATAGCCCTTAAATCAACTGGTATTTACTTGTTGTAGGGGAAATATGATATAGCAGGCCAGTTTAATATTTAGGTTAACTTAGAAACAAATGAACAGCTAGCCCCTGATTTAATTTAACTTCACTGCAATTTTTTAAAGCAGCATTTAAAAGTGGATATTTTGATTGTAAATTTTCTTATCCTACAGTAGTGTTAGGCAGGAAGTGTCTAATCCTTCCCCCAGAATCACCAACAGAAAAATCCTGAGCATAAGCACTTCCATTCAGTTTTAGAAATTTTTGACAAAAAGCACTCATATTAGCATTAACATGACAGGAGCAAAAATTCTTAAGAGAAAAAAAGCAAATTCCCAATCCAACTAGACAGGAAGTTATCTCAACTTTTAGGTAAAACTTTCAGAGCTGGTGCTAAAGAAGACCGAGTGCAGATTTGCTAGAAGGTGCCAGTGGGCTGTACCTTCCCATTGGTACCTCCAGCATAGTATGCTTAAGTTATGCAGTGCAAATGCTACTGTGCTGTTTTCCCTTAAACTGGGATTACATCCAGACTTGGTATCACAGAATTACAGCTTGGAAGGGACCACAGGACATCTTGTCAGACCTCCTGCCCAAGACAGAAGCAACACCAAATTCAGAGCAGACAGCAGAGCGTTCTCCAGCTGGGTCCTGAAAAGCCCCATGGGCCAAGATCCACATCTGCACTGGGCAGCTTGTTCCCAAGCTCAGCTGCATCACTCCCATCCTCACACGCTGAAAACTTCTCTGTTCAAATTTACAGTTGGTTCTCATCATCCTGCCAGGAAACTCCACAGTCAGTGTTCTGAACAACCTCCTTGGTAGGTAGAAGGTCATCAGGCCTCCCAAGCCATCCCTTCTCCAGACAGGCTTAGCTCCCTCTAGCTTTTTCTAGTAAGTCACATGCTCCAGCCCCTTCACCAACTTAAGTAATCCCAACAGTTTCATTTAGAAACATCAGGCAGAAGCAGTTTGCTTTAACCACTTCAGATTGACTCCTCTTATTATTTTGCACTGGCAATGAATTTGCTACTTGTGGTAAACTACAAATGCCAGTAAAAGCATGAGCAAGTCACACACTCTTTTGATAAAGGTAGGTATTTATATCCTATAAAAAATCTAGTACTTGGCCCATTCTGCTGCTGAGAGGAAAACAAAATTGTTCATCAGAAAGCACTTATTTTCACACCAGGAATTTTCCACCCTCTTTGCAATGCAGAAAGGCCATAAGCAGGTTGAGATGCCAAAAGCACCAAACAAGCCTAAAACAGCTGGCATATTCATTACCACTTTAAGTATTACTTTAAGAAGTTGTTGGAAAATTGATACCTTAACCTTTTGATATTTGTCTGTAAATTATTATACATATATTTATTCAACACATTTGCATTAACTGTCAGAAGTTTCCATTTCAGTGAGCACTTAAAGACACCATGGCAAAGGAAACCATTAAAACTTTAAGCACTATTACAGAGTCTGAACACTTTTATATGGAAGAGATCAATAAACAGGAGTTTGTACAGCCTTTTTAGATAAGTGAATGTAACAAATGAAAATATTCTCTGAATGCCTTCATAATACATGAGATGCCAAGAGTTTGAATACAACAAATTGTAAGTTGTCTCTCAGGAGTTTCTTCACACTTAAATAGGAAGAATAATTACCTAATGTCTGCAGGTAGAAGTTAGTTGTTAAACAGCAACTAAAACACGTCCATTTGTTCCTAAGCATATCAAAGCAGACATCAGAGACAGAAAAATAACATACATTAGACAACAGTCAAAAGGTTAAGATAGTTTATAAACAACATGCTGACACCTGTATATTTCACATGGGCAAAAGGCAATGTACAGGTCTGCATTGAGTCTCCATTAATCATCTTGACTGGTAAAACACAGGAAGAAGTTAATCTGCATAGAACCTTCAGGATAAAGTGAAGCAAAATACTAAGGGATATACCTGGGATGAAGCAGTAATGAGAAAGCCAAGATATTATAAAGCTATTATGGTTTCCAACTTTCTTTCTTGAAACCCACTCTCCAAGATGGGTCTGATTTTGCTTTTTCCATCCTGTATCAACATCAACTTCCAAATAGTTGGACTAAGGACAGGGAAAAACAAACTCCTTGTTTCCTTGGTAGAGATGAACTCAGCACAGTCCATTCTCTACTCTCACACAGCCTTTCCTTCTAAGCATGAATAACCTACTCTCAAGGAAGAACAGAAAGCCAGGTACTTCTAGACACTGACAGACTTCAAGCAGAAGTTAGGAAGATCTCTCTCAAAGGAGTTTAACTCTGTTGTGGAGAAAGAAAATAATTACTTGAGGTTGGACAAGGAAAAGAGATGTGCCTAATCAGCAGAAGTAGAACAAACAGACTGAGTAATTGCAGAGATGGCATTCTGTGAAAAATAAAGATAATAAATAAATCCTGTACTGTGTTTTATGTTGCTTATTACTCTACATATCTTATCTGGTTGAACTCCACTCCTAGAAAGAGTTACTCGTGTGTCAACTTCCCTCAGTGTGAGAAATCAGAGCACAACATACAGTACAAGTCTAAGATGTTCAGAATAAACATCTTTAATCAAGGACCACACTGCACTAATTACACTACTGAGGTTGTAGCATTAGAGTCATAATCCAAAACCGTGTATTAGCTTACTGAAGTATCAACAATTAATTGTACAAATAAAACTAAAACAGTGCCTGCACTTTCAAAGAAGGAAGGAAATGAACTGATCTCAACACAAACACCACCACAAATGGTGACTGGAATGGAAAGAGAAACTGAAAGTCATGTACAATACCATCCATATTCTTTTTTTCTTGGGGGAAAAAAAAAAGAAAATTACTATGGAATCAAATGACATTTCAAAAAACTGAAAAGGAAAATCCAATGCTGTTTTGCAATTTTTGAAGTACAATTGCTAGCATTTTTCCAATAAATCAGTGATCTGGAAAGAGAAAATTTAATTGCAACAGCACTCCTCTCTAGATAGTAAGAGTAATTTCTTAAGCAAACTACAATTTATTGTTAAATTGCTTTTTAAGTCTACCTGCAATTTCAGCTCTCATCTCCTTTCAATAGGGAATGGCAGAGACTTAAAGTCACATCATCTTGCTCCAGTTTTTATCAAGGATATTGACCACAACTGAGCAACTACTGCTCAGTCAGAAAATTAAGAATGCTAATTCAAAAACTAAACCATGCTAAAATGATCACTATGTTGATTCTTCAGCAGGTACCTGCACAAGCCTTCAACAGATGATCCATCAAATGTTGACAAACACCTCTAAAGATGGAATTACAGAAAGCAATGGCGACCACGTTCTGACCATGGTGGCAAATACATGGCAAGAGGGGAACAGCTGTCTTTAATTTGGATAGCATATGAAATACCGCGAATCACTGCCACAGGATACGCTTTGAAAAACAGAACCCCAGCCATTCATTGGCATAACCAAGTGCAAGAGCTATCCACACATAATCCAGCTGAAGTCAAGAGAATAAAGCTTAAAAATATGAGTACATTTTAGCATTACAGCTCACATTAGCAGTACATAAAAAACCCACTGCCACATAATTTCAAGTTTTAACAAAGATTACTATAATTCTGTAATTTATGCATTAAACTAACACGAACAAAGGCATTAAAAATAATGAAATAATAATAAAATCTCAGCATTTAGCCAGATTACTAATACCTGTCTTAAAAGTGTACGCATTAGTCCAGAAATATGGGGTTTTACCACAGACTGAAAAAATTTCTGCTTGCAGAAAAGGACAGTATTTCAATAATTATTATCTGGAACTGTTATCTGAACATGAAAGAGAAGAAAAAAATTACAAGAGGGAGGGAAATTCCAATTTTCAGGCTAGAAAAGATGATGCCAATCATATGGATTAGTTTCCTAAATGCTGCAGATGAGACAATCCACAATGTAATGTCACTTCACTGTCATGCTTCTTGTATTTATGCTACAGTTAATCTTTCAGGTAAGTATAAAATCCTTAGGTAGAAATTTTGAGTAACTGACTCCTTACATTTTAACAGCTATTTACCTTCTTCATTATAAATCCATGGGCTGCTTCCTAGACTGAATTATGCAGGCAAATAAAGGATGGAGCACAAAATACAGCAAAGAAAGATGAATCCCAGGCAAGAATGTGGTGATGCTACAAGTAAGTCCTTGCACTAGAGAAATCCAACTTTACTAAGGAAATAAACCTGTAATCATACAGGTATAGAATCTAAGAGTCAAGAGAAGAATCCAGCTGTTCTCTCTCACAAACAGAAAATCAAAGAACTTGCTCTGGGAGCTCTGACCTTGTATACAAAGCAGTGCATGCACTCAGATCTACAGCAACACCTAATTCCTGATACAACAGCATGACACCACTCTTAAGACATAAGAAAAGCTTTCTTTTCCCCTTCCTCAACTATTAGAATCCAAATGAAAGTCATCTTCACTGGAAAGCTGTTTTCTGCATCCTTCAGTAAAAGATCTCTATTTTATTTTAAAGTATGCATTTTGTGTTAAGCTATAATCATTTGCAATTACTCTTTAAGATTTTGCATATCACACCTCCTTTTATGCTGCTTAGGTATTTCAAATTCTTTCCCTGCTGTCCTTGATATTAAGGAAATCAGAGACACTGTCCAATTGTTTTACACATCAAGCTACTCTAAGCATACTAGGAAAAGTCTTTGAAAAGAGCCAGAGACACAAATTATAATTTGACAAACTTTAAAGGATACAAGAATATTAAGTGTACATCAAAACCCACATCTCTATTACAGGTAACAGCTGAAGAACAGTAAACTGGTTTGGCAACCTGGTAACTAATTTCCCTTTTTCTTTTTTAATTAACTGTTTAATTTAACTGGTTGGTCACAACAAAGATTATAAACACAACCTCACAGCCATTTCCCAACAGAGTGAACCAGGACTTCAGAACCAGGACAACAGCCATGGGCATCAGGGCAGCCACAGAGAGTATTATGGTTTCCTTGGACTGTAAATATTTATTACTAGACCACAAAATTCAGAGTGCAGATAAAAGTTTATTGTTTGGTTGGTGGTTTTTTGTTTTTTTTTTTTTTTTTTTAGTTTAAGAGGAGTTGATTCAGCAATACTTTTATAACATAAATCATCCCTATGTGTTCTAGAAAAACTGAAAAGGTAAGAGATGACAAACTTTCCCTCCCCAAATCACCTTTATCCTCTTTCTATATCAAACTGGAACTTCTCATTCCCACCTTCCAGGCTGCACAAGTTCTACCTCTGCCTCTCATAGTTTGTATTTCCATCACCTGCCTGATGACAGGCTGTATATCATTAAACACTCTTTCCTTAGAGGCAACCTGGAAAGGACAAAACCACCAGGGTTCTTTTTAATTCCTTATGATGAAAACTTGACAGGTTCATCGACAGAAGCCTGACTGCTTCTGGATCTCTACCTTCTGAGATACCAGGCTATTACAACTCCTGCAATAACAGGCTGTGAATGTGGTTTATTGTTTGTAGGAATAGGTTGCAAGGGCTTCATAGATGAGTTGAAATTACACTTAAGGAACCTGAAGTGCTCAGTGGAACAGGATGAAAGTGCTACATGTTCAAATAAAAGCATACAGAGAAAAGAAATATAAAAATAGAACTTACAAGTAGTAATTATAGACAAGGAAAGATGCTTAAGTCATACTTCTAAGGTTGCAATTTTTAAAAACGCTCCAGAAAGCAATTGTAGGCTTTCTTCAGATCATAAAACCAGCAACAAAACACACAAGGCCGGCTAAGCTTAGGTCATCTTTTGGTGCCTCACTTTACGTGCACGTCAGTGAGTTCCCTTACCGGAGGCTCTCCTAGGCCCAGGGAGGGTTCCCGCAGCCCCCGGCTGCCCAGGGCCCGTGCGCAGGCACACACACACCACACACACACAGAGACACAGACACACACACACACAGAGACACAGAGACACAGACACACAGACACACACACACACACACACAGAGACACAGAGACACACACACAGAGACACAGACACACACACACAGAGACACAGAGACACAGACACACAGACACACACACACAGAGACACAGACACAGACACACACACACACAGAGACACAGACACACAGACACACACACACACAGAGACACAGACACACAGACACACACACACACAGAGACACAGACACACAGACACACACAGAGACACAGAGACAGACACACACACACAGAGACACAGAGACACAGAGACAGACATAGACACAGACACACAGCTCCCGAGGGCTGCGGGAACGATCCCTCCTGGCCCTCAGCTGCCCGCCGTACCTTGCGCTGCTTTACGACAAAGCTCGCACAACTTCTGTCAGGCCACCGAGGCTTTTAGAAGGCAAAAAACGAAACCGGACCCGCGACACCGGCCCCAAACCCGCCGCGGGGGGGTCACAGGCCCAGCCCGAGCATTCCCTCCGCGTACCTGTCCATGGTCTGCGGCAGCGCCAAGCCCGTCTGCTCGGCCATGGCCCCGGGCGGAGGAGCGGGCCCAGCCGAGGGCCCGGAGCCTGACAAAGGCGTCACGCGTGCGGTGGCGGAGAAAGGGGAGCGAACGGGAGGGCGGCAAATCCGCCCTTCCGCGGGACGGCCGGGGCGGCCCCTCCTTCGGCAGGCAGGACGCGGCGCAGGGCCGGTGGCCGGGGCAGGACGGAGCGCCCGTGCCGCCGCGGGGAGAGGCGGCGAGCGCTGAGCGCAACCCCGCCGCCGTCACCGCCGCCCGGCCCCGCAGCGCGCCTGCGCCAAGGGCAGGGCTCGGGCTCGAGCCCGTGCCCGGAGCGCCGGGAGCGCTGGGAGCTGTAGTCCTGCTGTAGTCCCGCCGCGGTGCCGCCGCAGTCCTGCCGCCGCTGGGAGCTGTAGTCCCGCCGCCGGCGCGGGTTTAAAGGTCCGGCGGGGCGCTCCCCCTGCCCTGCCCTGCCCATGTCTCTCCTCGCCGCCGCCGTCGCGCAGTCGCTGCCCGGCTCCGCGCGCGGGGCAGGTACGGGAGCGCGGCGGGGTGACCGAGCGGGGTCTGCGGGGGGAGGTCCGCGCCCGGCGGCTGCCGCCCCTCCTGCCGCCCCCCGCTGCCGGCCGGGACCGCTCACGGGTGGAGGGAGGGAGGGAAGGAAGGAAGGAGGGAGGGAGAGGCTGGGCCGCCTGCTCTGCCCCTTCCCCGCTCCCGCAGGGACCCTCTCGGGCAGGAGCATCTCCCCTTCTCTCCCCTGCCGAACAGGTGCAGGCGGCCCCCGCCTCTGCTCGGCCGCCGGGCCCCGACCTGCCCTCAGGGCGGAGGGACCCTGCCCGGTGCCAGCCCCGACCGGGCTGCCCAGAAAGGCGGTGGCTGGAACGGCGGAAGGGAAATGAATCCGTTTCAGTGGTGGTGTTGTCGATGACAAGGACAAGCGCCCTTGTAAGTGGCACTTGGTGCTCGATGGAGGCCCGGTGACCACTGGTTTCTATGTGCAAGTGGGGTGAGGGATGGCGCGGCCGGTGATAATGGCAAAGCTCTTTTTTGTTGGTGTGCTTCCAGATGGGGAAAAAAAAATCCTTCTAAGGTGCTTTTGGAGTTTTTTGTATGTTAGGAAGTCAACTTAGAGCATCACAATCTGGAAAAGTGGAAATTTAGAAGCTGAAGAGCCTTTCTAGAGCAAAGAGGTGGATAGTATCTGGAAAGAAGTTGCCTTTCCAATTACTTGTTTGTCTCTTGCCTTCACGTCGTGCTCCCGAAGCAAGGGCAATAGCCTGTTTTTCAGGAGCTGTTGTGACATGACAGATTCTTGGAAAGATTAGTTAGTAAAAATCAACTTTTCATTTTCCTTTTCATGTTATATTTTTAAAGAATAGTGCTTATTTGCTATATGAAACTAGTTCCTCTACCTTGTGTAAATTACCCTGCACTTGCTGTTCAAGGTTGTAATTTACAGGGCCAAGCCTGGGGTGCAGCTGTGCAGCTGCATCAACCTAGAGCTGCTCTTGGCTGAGATCACGCTTTTGCATGTATGTGACAACAAACATCAGGTGGAATAGGAAAGCAAGTTTAGGGAATATACTGGATTCTTTGACTGTGCTGCCTTAGCTAGGGACAAATCACTTGGGTTTTGAGAGTCATCGGGGAAAGAAAAGTGTTGTCAAAATGTGCGTAAAGTACTTGGACTTGTAAGCAGTATTTTGTGCATAATAGTAAAGGTGTTGTTTCTTTTCTAATTGCTACAAATATCATAAAGAGGAATGCTGAAGTATTTACAGAGTTGTAAATGTTCCTTACAAGAGGTATAGAAACAGATAGGAAGAAGGCATCGACATCCTCTCCCAGAAAATGTATTTTGCTCTTATTCTTGGGACCATAAAATTCAGTGTTGCTCCCACTGCTGAGGAGTGTTGGATGTACAGTGGCCTGAGTAAACCACATGGGTATGACCTCCTGGAAGAGATCCTAATACACACTGTCCCAATTACAGCTGTCCGTGGCATGTAAGAGCAATATTGAATATCAAGACTTTCTGGTTCCTATTCTTGGTCTGGACTAAGCTCAATGCCTATTGGCCAGTACATTGAGCAGCTAGGCTAGCCTAGCTTAGGTTTTTTATATTTATTCTCAAGTGTTACAAATGGAAAGAAGGAAGCCGGTTTTATTTCTAGGAGTATGTGGTTTGTGCAGTTTCTGTATTTTTGCTTTGGTGTTGAAAGGATATGCTGGTTGCCTGCCATTTATGATAAAGGTCATAGTGGCTAATAATAGCTGTGAGGAATATTTACCTGGAGAAATGGAACTAGAACCCAGGATCACTTGGCTACCATTTGAGGCTATAGAACTCAAAAGGTGGCTAATTTGCTCTACCACTGGCAAATGAAGGTATGACAAGACTGGAATGGACAAAACTTGAATATCAGATCAAATAGTGAACACTTGGTAGGTTTGGACTTTTTTTAATTTTAATTTAATTTTTTTCCAAACATGAAAAATAAAAACGTACTAGGATACATAAAAGCATGATTGGACAAGCTTTAGTGGTTTCAAACTAAAGGATGGTAGATTTAGATTGAACATAAGGAACACATCTTTTACTATGAGGGTGGTAAAGCACTGGCACAGGTTGTCCAGAGAGAGGGTGGATTCCTTGTGCCTGGAAACATTTAAGGTCAGGTTAAGCAACCTGATCTGGTTGAAGACATCCCTCATTGCAAGGAGGTTGGACTAGAGGAGCTTTGAAGGTCCCTTACAACCCAAAGCATTCTATAGTGGTAGACCCCTTACCATCCCATAAATAGCTTAAAGATTCTGAAATCCAAAAACCGATTGTGGAAACTGTTGGCCAGCTTGGGGTATATGTTCTTTTTCTGCTCCTTCCAGAATCAAAGTGTGATCCCAAAATACATATATAACTAACTGGTTTTAAATGTGTCAAAAACCACTTCCTTATTCCTAGACAGAGCAAGAATTGTCATTTTATCCTTCTCTATTCTCTTTAACAAGACTGGATATGCAGCTGCTCTATTTAAATACTTGCTTTATTCTCCCTACAATCTCTTCCTTCACTCTCCCTCATCCCCCTTTTCTCTTTTTTCTTTTTTTTTTTCTTTTTGTTCTTTATGCTTCCTTCTTTGCATTGGCAATTTCCACTGTAAATCTCAGATTGCCTCTTGCATTTTGTTTTCATTTTTCAACTATTGCTTCCTATATCATCCCTTAATAGATTCTTCTTTGTTTCTTCCTTCCATTTCTCTGATGTTCGCTGTACTCTGCCTCACTCTGTCATCTCTTACCTGCACCTGGCAGTGAGTGGCTGCATTTGAGCCGAGAGAACTCTCCTGGGAGCAGGCTGTGTTTGGCCAGTGCAGAGTGAGGGAAAGTGGCTGCTCTTCCTGGAGCTTTGCCAGGGCTCAGCTCCCAGACACTGACTGGAGGTAGCAGCCATTTTAAGTAAATTAAGTAAAACTGCGCAGTTGAAGGCAAGTACAGAACGTAATGAAAATTACCAAATATAAGCTATTTAGGGCTCAAAATAGAGTCCTAAAATTGGCTATTGGATTTACTACAAAATATAAACTTTTAAAAATACGAAATGGTTTGATGACAAATTTATACAGATTTAAGCTTCGTAAAGAAGTTGACAAGCAAGTACTGAAAGAATGACATGGAAGTAGATTAAATATGTATGTATATATGACTGTTCCAGGGAGGCCTGGAAAAGAGGACAAATATGGTAGAGGCTGTACCTTAATATAGTTCTTCTGACCTGGCAGTATTAAAACTGTGGAAATTATTTGCTGTTTGCAACAAAACTAAGTAACCTGAAAAATAGAATATTTTGGCAAATCTAAATGTTATCTGCTATGATAGTAATATGTAAAACTAGTTAGGGCCTTTTTCAAGTAGCCCTCAAGCAGTCTAAAGTGAAACTAATATAAGTCAAAAACATGTTTCTACAATAAAACTTGGGGTTTTTTCAGTACTGTAACACTTCATTTTAATGTTCAAGCTAGTTGGAATAGTCACTTTCTCTCAAAAAGACTAGCATGGTTTGTTAGTCACAGGAGGCTTAAAGAGGCTTAAATTGCTTCATAATGAATTGCTTAAAATAAAAATACACCTTATACAATGTTAATTGAATTAGCTTGGCTTATTTTGGGCCTTTCTTATATTTGTTTCTTTGGAACTGGCCCAGGTCAAGTAGTTCATATACCAGATTGAATTAAGCTCCTGTGTTCTGATTCAGCTGTCGTTACTATCTTTTAACTTCCAGTTATGAGGGAGTTGGTTGCTAGAAACAAAAAAAAAAAATGTTTTCTTCTAGTGGCTAGTTGATCAAAAACTGTCTTTATATCTTGATTTTCTTTGGTTCTGGAGTGCTTTTCCTTATCCTAATGATTGATCTATCAAGTGAAACTGTCTCCTGGGAAGAACCGACAGAAACAGTGCAGTCCCTTGCATGCAGATCCTCAAATGATCTGGAAAGCAATAACCCACAAGTAAATAGGGACATAAAGAAGGGGCATAGAATGCCTAGAGCCAGCCCTGTGAGAGGTGGGATAGTTCATAGGGTTAAGTGTTTCCTATTGCTGTAAGAAAACAGTTTTGCTGCCTTTAATGATTCAGAGTAGCACAAACAGGTTAGAGCAAGTGTTGAGAAACTCTTAATTACAGAGTTGATTTAGGGCAGGCAGACCATCCAGTCCAACATAAACAGAGTGCAGAAAGCAGAGATGTAAGTGTTAGAACAACTCACTTTCAACTGCCCTAATTTATCTTTCTCAGCTTTAGTCATTGCTCTTTCATGCACAAAGCTGTGCATATTTCATCCTTGGAAAACCAGCCTGCACTTTTATTAAACTCTGTTATTTTCACACTTCTGATTTCAACGATGTATTTCCTTATGAACATTACTATTTGGTCTGAATAATTAGTATTATGAATTACCCAGAATAAATATGCAGAATAATTCATGGACTAGTGCAAAATGGAGCACCAAGTGCCAGTGAATGAAATTATGAAAATTTTACCCAACCTACATTAATGATCACTATCTTAATATCTTATGAGAGAAACTCCTGTCAGGCTGTGTATTGATGTGAAGGCTGGAGATATGTAGATAGTAGTGAAAGGGAGGGCACCACCACGTACAGAATAGATGGAATGGGAATGTTAAATAGTAACATTCACACCTTGATTTTCTTCTGAGCAGCTGCTTTTTTTCTTTTTTTTTTTTGGTGGAATTTTCAGTGTAGTAACCACTCAGTAAGAAAAAGTTGTAACTTGAAAATTGGAAACTATTCAAATAGTACAAATTCTCACCTATGTACTGATTTTCATTTCTTTTTAAATTTTCATACTTGACCTATTTGTGTTTGAGTTTCAGAATATATTTAGAAATTATATTATGACACATGATTATTTAATCTTCAGCTAAGCAACGTGGCACAATTTCCTTTGTAATAGCTGTTAACTTTATAGCTGGTGTGAGCTTATAATTAATTTCTTATACTAGGAGTTTGTAAGGGAAGTGTGGAAATACTGGAACTATTTATTTGTCTAGCAGTTGTTCTGAATAGGTGGCTATTTGATCTGGGCACCTAAATCAGACTGTTTAAAAGCTCATATTTAGTTAGTCACTTTCAGCACAGTCTGACAGATATTTCCTCAGAGCTGATGATTCAGATTGCAGCAGTTTTCCCTGGGAAGAGGGAGTGTGCACATATTTTTCCTTCCTTTCGAGCTCTCCTCCTTTCAGGAAGCAGCAGTGAAATGCTGTCTATGGGTAAGACTTCAAGCCCCATGATTCCTTGGGAGAGCATGCGCTGAAAGCTTCCAGTTGTCAAAGTGCTCTTGCCAGACTGGTCGACTATTTGACATATACCAAACCTGAAAGAAGAAAATAAATATACTGTCCTTTTGTTGATCTTTAAATACAGAAAATCTGTACAGGTAACTGTTCCTTAACCATTTCTGTGTTGGCTGTGTGGGTTTCTGCATGCAAATGGATCTGGTATTGCCATGGGGATAGAGATTTCCTGTACTGGATTATAAATTTGTACAAATACTTACACCAAATAATCAAGAGTACTGCATACTAGTCCCACATTAGACAGTGGCTGGCCTGTCTGTCAAAGCCACTTATTAACCAGTACTTTTTTCATTTGCATTGGCTTCATTCATTAAAGGAAGGTCTTGACCTTGACAAGAGGGTTGAACGGTGCAGTGATTTTTGCCTTTAAGAAGCAATATGGAAGGGAATATGAATCACAGTCCTTAGGATAAAGTTCAAAACCAGCTAGCTAAGTCAAGGTACACATTTGAAGCAACTGCAGTATTAGCCACTATAGATAACCTGGTGACTAACTAATTTAAATATAACTTTATTGACGACAGAATTTTAACATTTCAGCTGCTATGTTTTTCTCTCTAAATGTATTTTTATACTGATAGGTCAGACCCGGGGGAGAGGGATACACATAATCCTTTTCTCCCTCTGATGTGGAGTCATCAGTAGTTTTATGTAGCCTTAGCAGTAATAGTGATGTGGGTAGAAGTGAAGCTAATGGAAAGTTACACAGACAGAGCTTGGTATATTGTGCTTTACTGCAGTATTGCTTTAAAATGCCTTGCAAGGTTCTCTGCACTCCCAGCAGCAGCAGCAGCATCGCTGCCTGGAACAGATGCAATGGTTTACCCCATTCTTAGGAGCTTAATGTTGTCTCACAGCATGGTCTGCTCAGGAAGCCTTGCTGCTCGCTTTACATACTGAACTGGTAAATCAGGGGCAGCATTAGCAGTAACTTACTAGATACCAGAAACCCCTCCTGGAATTCATTTAACTAAAATGTGTGTGTATGCCTCAGAAGATATTTAAAGGAAAGAACAAAAAATGTAAGATACACCTGGACCAGATGTCAGAAAGGACAGTTTCACACTTTGCCACCTTTCTTAAACAATTAATTGATTTGGCTTTACATTGTTACATTTCAAAAACAATCCTAAAAAATGCAGTCTTAGGCATGTAAATGTCATATGATTAACTCAATAGCAATGCAGTTAGATATTCAGCAATGGCCATCTTTGGCATAGTTAATTAATGTAAGTGATTTGGGGCTCATTTAAAATACTTTTGAGATTTAGAATTATCTCCTCAATTGACTAACAGCCTGCAAAATGTGGAGGTTCCTGTTGTGATTTCATACAATTGCTGTTCATTGATGTCTGTATTGTATTAGTACTATTGGGTCTCAAAATCATTATAAAATGCTATGATCTGCCCTGTTTCATATGGAACACCTTTTCTAGCAGATATAAGCCTCAACCATTCCACATACATTTCCTTTCAGAAGTTTAAACTTATGGAGTGATTTAGCAAATAATTTGCATCACTAGTCTTTGTTTTGTGCATATAAAGATGATTTTTCAACATGCAGCATGTCTATATTGTAAATATTTCGATTTTCCCTGGTTTTATATTTCATTTGAAAGCATTACAAATATCATAGTCTAATAATACCTCCCCGATCTGCTGATTTTGACCTTAGGATTTGCTAATGGAGAAATCACGGATGATTTCATATGTATGTGTATAAATAGAGCTGGTATGTATATAAATAGAGCGAGTAGATAGCTATACCTTCAAGTGAAGGACTGCTTTGATGTAAAATAGCGTTTTACGCGGAGAGATCGTAAGGTCACCGAAGGCAAATGTGACACCCATCGGTGGCTTTGTACGCGGAGTGTCCCCGCCCCCGGCCCCCCTTCCCGGCCGTGCCATCGCCGGGGCTGCCCGGAGCCGGCGCGGGGAGCGGGCAGGAAGCGATTGTGCAGCGAGCGAGGAGCCGCTCCCGTATCAGCCAGCGTCCCTGTGCGCCTCGGCTCTGATAAACCCCAATCACTGCGAGCTTGCTCGGTAATTAAGGAAAATCGGTACCCGGCTCCTTTAAAGGTCCCCTAATAGAAAAGGGGGTGGAGAAGAGCGAAGACTGGTGTCTTTTTAACCTTGCTGAAGGACGCAGCAGTATTTATTGACGTATGCAAATAACCAGGGGGAGGAGGTGGAGGAGGAGGGTGCTTGGAAAAACAGGAACCAGAATCAGTTTCTCATTGCAGGGTGAGAGCTCTGAGTTCCGGTGTAAGAGAAAAGAGACGTGGCGAAATTGCTGTATATCTCTGCCCTATAAGCACATCTCTCATTTAGACTGAAGGGAAACAAGGCATCAAAAAGGGTGAAGCATCTTAAAAAATATTTTAAGGGCAATCTAGCACGATCAAAGGTTACATATTCCTAAATGGGGGAGGGGGAAGATTACGGGTTTGCCTTGCAATATGCTGTAGCATAGTACTAGCAATAGGACGAGATTTTTGGCTGGCAAATGCTTAAAACAGACTGGCTTGTGGTATGAATGACAATGTTAATAATCTGTCTTTGTGGTTTTTTCCCCTACTGTTTCAGCTGTGCAAACCATGCAGGATGATTTACTGATGGACAAAAGCAAAGCCCAGCCCCAGCAGCAGCGGCAGCAGCAGCAGCAGCAAGATCCAAACTCAGCAGAAGCCCCCTCTACACCCATCTCGTCGGAGACACCTAAACCAGAAGACAACAGTTCAGTGACTAGTATTGGCACATCGGCTCCTTCCCAAAATAGCAAGGAGAAGATGCAGATGGAGTCTCCCATTTTGCCTGGCTTGAGCTTTCACCAGCCTCAACAAGAACCTGCAGCCGGCACCTCCTTGTCTCCCTCGTTTGGCAGCACCTGGTCTACGGGGACCACAAACACGGTGGATGATAGCTTTTTCCAAGGGATTACTCCAGTCAATGGGACAATGCTTTTCCAGAATTTTCCACACCATGTCAACCCTGTATTTGGTGGCACTTTCTCACCTCAGATTGGCCTAGCTCAGACTCAACACCACCAACATCAGCAGCAGCAGCAGCAAGCTCAGCAGCAGCAGCAGCAGCGGAGGTCACCTGTGAGTCCTAACCAGGCACCTTTCGCCCAGAGAAATGCTGCTTACAGCCATCAGCCCATCATGACCAGCAAACCGTCTTCCTCCTCTGCCTCTTCTTCTTCCTCCTCCAGCTGGAATAACCATCAAAACGCGGCTTGGAGTACACCTTCCAACCCTTGGGGTGGGCTGCAGGCTGGTAGGGACCCTCGAAGGGCAGTTGGAGTGGGGGTTGGCGTGGGAGTGGGAGTCGGCGTGCCCTCCCCCCTCAATCCCATTTCACCCCTTAAAAAACCCTTCTCCAGCAATGTCATTGCCCCTCCGAAGTTCCCACGGGCTGCACCCTTAACCCCCAAATCCTGGATGGAAGACAACGCGTTCAGGACGGACAATGGCAACAATCTGTTGCCTTTTCAGGTAAATGACTACACACACCTTCTGCATGATGACAGCTATCACAGATTTCTATTTTTTATTGGGCTGTGTTTCATGTTACTGTTCTGAATGGCATCTCCATAACTCATATTTTCACCAAATAGTCACCTTACGTGAAAGAAGTGGGGTTGAACCTAGAGACTGCATACACAATGATTTCCAATTCTAGCTTAAGGTTTAAAATCTTGTTTTTCTTGTAATTTATTGTTAAATGTGGCATATGGGGGGTTTTGTTGTTGTTTTTTGCTCTTTTTTTAGCATCTGAAAGGTAGTAGCCTTCACGAAAACAGGCTCAGCAGACTATGCTCCCTTGGTGCTGTGTTAGAATTTTTTTTCCTATTCTCCCATACGTGAGAAAACTGAGATGTTGAAATTGCTGGTTCAGTTTTCTAACTGGGCTGTTAATTTTAACCAAAGATGCTTCTTGACCTGAAATTCAGTTAATTATTTTATCACCATTGCAATAACTAATTGTCCTTATGTTGTGGTGGGATTTAACAGGGAGCCTGCTCACATAAGGCATCCATATGAAAAGCTGTGTACATCCAACACGTCCACCCTGCTGTTAGATTCACAGTGGACGTTTTGAATACATCTCGAAGCAGCGTGGGTGTGTATGGAAAGAGTGGCGTATCTGTCCTTTGCAGTAAGGAAATGCCTAATACAATTGACATGATTTAGAAATGGCAGGAAAGTATCGTATAAAATAAACCATTTTATGCTGTTCAGAATATTTGCAGAGAAAAGAGACAATAGGACACGACCTTCAGAGCCATATTGCAATGGAGTCTATTTACTAGCTACATAGCTCTGAAATATTTAAAGCTGCAGTGCCCTTCACTGTTTTTTTTTTAAAATCTATGACGACAAAGCAGATCAATTGCAGCTGAAACTGGGCCAAATGGAAGATTTGCAATTTTAATGCAGAATGAAACCTGTCATGGTGTGAAATCCATTTTAAGTTGAAAAAAAGCAGAGCTTGCACTTGCAGTTCTATCTATACTAGGTGAAGTGAATCTCAGACCTTTTCTAGGTTAGCTGTTTTGGTGGCCGACAAGTCAAAATTTTCTGCTTTGAAATACAGTTAAATCATTCATATAGGCTTGCTCTTTAGGTAGTTGTTTTCTCAAGAAAGTATGACCTCTCAAACATCTTTAACTTATCAGTTTGGTAAGAATAGCATTTAGATTGACACTTTAGTTTTAGAAACACAGTGAAAAAAAGAAATCAAACCAATGCATCCCTACCCCCATTATTTTAGGAGACTGTTGAAAATATATGCACTTTCCAGTCCTATTCAAAGAGGACATCTTATAGTCAGCCCTGAAATTTCATTTTGCTGCTTCATTCTGTTTAAAGGGAGAGTTGCAATTTTTTTATTGGCTGCCCTAAATGAAGGTGGGGTGGCTTCTGGTGAGCTGCTGGTTAATGTCTCTGAAGCACTGAAGGCTGGAGGAAGATTACACTTTAGACACAATATGCCTGCTGTAAATACTATGTTGCACAGAGCACAGCACCACAAAAGCTAATAGCTCCCAGTCGTTTTTTAGGAGTGGGAAATGTGTTTCAATTTACAAGTATTCTGAATTGTCTACATGTAAGACATTACAAATCTTGGTATATTTCAATTAGTAGTGAAAACAACAGTAAATGGTCTTATTTCTGTGGTTTGGTTAGTGAGATACATCTTTAATGAATACAGAACTTCATTATTGTGACTGTAAATTGTCACAAATTAAACTGGCAGATATTTACTCAACACAAGGAAAAAATAGCTAACTGCTTTTAAAGAAAAGTTCTTTTGATTTTGAAATTAAAGTTTAAAAAAACCTAAAGTATTAGCCAATATGTAAATTGGAAACTTGTTTTCTTAACCTGGTATTTTCATGTTCAACTGAAAGCAAATGCGTAGGCTATTCTCAGCACCAGCTGGTATAACAGTCTGATTTCAGAGATTCAGAACACTTGTATTTTTTTTTTCCTATTAGGCTAATTTTTTTTTTAATACAAGCTGCTGAATTTTGCTTATTAAAAATTGTAATCTGGGTTACTGTTGATTGCTGCTATACTTAACGAAATGCCAAAGACATCTTGAAACCATATTATTGGTAGGAGGCACTGTTTAGTTGCACTGATAAAAATGAAATTCAAATTAATCTAAGAGTTTAATATTTGCTGCCAAGGTTCTGGTTGTCTTTTTCCTTCTTTCCCCCACCCCTAAATTGGGCAATATGTTGACACAGTAGGTTCTGCTTGTCAGCACTATCAAGTAGTTCTTGCAGGTTTATCCTTTTACATCTGCCACCCTCCATAACTGTGTGGTTTTGAGCAACTTTAGAAATACCTTCCAGTAAACTTCCTAGCAACACACTTATGCACATTAGCAAGTTCTTTGTGTTAACTTGTTATCTTATGTTAGGATTATTAGGCTTTCTAAGAAAGAAGAAAACTATTAATATGTTCACTGTTTGAAATAACATCAGGGAGAGCCGTTTTGTAGTTCAGGTCTTTGCAGTCATCACAAATTTTGATCAGAAAAGATCTGTAACTGGGATTTGTGTTCTGAGTCTATAATATTTGAAAATAGTTGATACTCAGCTATTGATATATCTTTTTCTAGGAAAAAAATGTTCAATTTGAAAATATTTCTCTTAAGACATGTATATAAAGCAATATGCTACATATTTTCATCCCTTAATTTGAGTAATTCTGTAGTGCATCTTGTATGTCAAAACCAATTGGTATCTGTCCCAAGGAGTTGTGCTGCAGAACATATCAGAAGATTTAAAATACGACTTGGTAGGAACTCTGCTGGTGCTTGCCTTGTGATTGGTGTGGAAAGACCACTAAAAATACTTTGAGGGAGACTACATTCATACACTTACTGGGAAAAATCAATTGCAACGTATATATTTTAAAAATGGAGATACAAAGCTGCTAGTTGAAAGGTAAAAAAGTGATCAGTCTGGAATGAAATGTAATGTAGCAAGTAAGAGTTGGAGACGAGATCATAGGAGCAGGTGTGGAACTAGGCCAGAGAGGAAATACAAAAACATGGCCAGTTTGTTCTCCTGAATATTTTTTGGCTTCTGAGTGGTTGAGGTGAGGGTCTCTGACTGTCGTGTGGCACGCAGTGGTGCTGTGCTGTTGTGTGAGGTGATCCTCAGCTCTGGCACCTGAGGCTGGCACTGACTGATCGTCCCGGCGACGCCGTTCTCCCGGCACTGGCTCAGCTCCATTTTCCAACAGAGTCCTGGGGCTTGTGCAGAACTGTTGGCATCTCCTGCTTCTCTTACCCCTCTCTTCTCTCAGGTAAATGGTGTATTTCTTTTGGCTTTTGGCCATGTGAAGATATTGGGACACAGCTTGTGGGGTTAGGAGGATTGATAGAGCCTGAAATAGACCCTTGGAGGCAAGGATAAGAAATTCTCTTTGCAGGGAAGATAGAGAAGGAATTAAATGTTTGCAGACCAGTATTCTAATTATGTATGTCTACCTTGTGGATTTTTAATTATAGCAACACTGTAACAATTTTGCAGAAACTGTGCTGAGTTTTGCTGTTTTCCAAGTAATGTTCTTTAGGGAAAAAAAATGCATTGCAGTTTGTGCTCTGAAGATTCTGGCATGCATCAAACCATTCTTGGCAGCTTTACTGATAAATATTTCTCTAGCAGAAATAAAAAAGGTGGTGTTTATTGTGTAGAAAGATAGTTTTAACATGCTATCTTTTGCAGGGAGACTGAGAGAGGATTTTTGGGCAAGTGTTTTGTTGTGGTGGTTTTTTCTTCGTTGTTTTCCATTTTGAATTAATCTAGACCAGATAAAATTATAAGCTAAATTTAGGAATTTTATATAATTTCAATATTTCATACTTAAACAAAATGCCAATTCTAACATGCAGTGAGTTTGTGTTTAAATATAAGTTCATATATCTGTATAAAAGTAGAGTTCAAGTATTGGAACATTCATGAGTGTAACAATTAAAGTTCTGTGTTTATGAGTAAAGGAGTTTTACTGGATGATACAATCTGGTGACTAATTTTAAAAATCTTTTTTAAATCTAGAGGGTTTTTTCAGTCAGAAATAGTTGAATGCAACTATGTAATAAGTATATTTAAAGATTAATTTTTAAAACACTGTATTTCTTTAGTCTAAATTTCATTCTGGGCTCTAGCTTCTTGGCATGGTAAATGTCTGCATGTTCAAATTAACTAAAACATAGTAACAGTACAAAAAAACCCCCACATGACTGTTTTATATTCAAAGTATGATGATTAAGCACTAATTGCTTATTGATCAGAGTTTTGATTTTTAAGTAATCAATCATAGTTAATCTGTCAGAGTTAGTGAAGGTAGAGCAAAGGTCTGAGTTCAGTAGGCAGCTGATGTTCTGATCAACTCTGTACATAGACAGGACTTCCTTAAAAACATTAAAGGTATTAATATCAAACAATGAATCAACAATTCTGTCTTAAAAATTTGATAGAGGATTTATCTGTCTTTGAGAGGAACAGTAAAAGGGAAGGAGAAGAGCATGGAGTTAATTTTGCTATTTCACTCCCTGGATCATCTCTCCTAGTTTTCATCTCTTTGCCTAGACTGCTTTTGTGAATGGAATGTAAGAGGAAGAGAGACCTGGAAAAGTAGTGTTTTCAGGTTCCAGTGGTTCTTCAAGGAAAAAAAAGAGTTTGCTGAGTGAATGATGAATATTTCCATTTGTTAGCAGTTGGTAAAATAGCTCTCCTTTCATGAAGGTCACTCAAGAGTAATTTCTAGCAGACCTATACTAAGGGGAAGCTAAAATATAGCACTGTTCAGTTTAAAGTTCGAAAGTGATCTTACCTGAAACAGAACACATCTGAATTTTGCTTCTATTCTAGACTTCACAGTTTTTCGGCTATTGTGATGTCTTATATGTTCTGTACCTAAATTTAGGGTAGCACTGCCATGTTCTGTTTCATTATTTTTTAAATCCAATTTTTCCATGTTTCACAAAAGCATTGCTTTTAAGCAGTTGTTAGAATGATGCACATGCTGGTACTAAGCAGTTGTCTCAGTAGTTAGAAGAATGTAACATTTTTGTATATAGAATTAGATCTTCATTTGTGTAATCATTTTATTATTATGTGTAAATTTTAGAATTTTAAAAATGCAAGTTGTGAAAAGTCACAGAAACTTTGCTTGTGTTTGTTCAGACTTGGTCAACATTTTAATTTCCTTAAGTTTCAGTTACATGATTCTGTCTTTTCCTATAAGCTATGAGTAGATTTGTAAATCACAATTAATTGATGTCTTCCCTTTCCTCTTTGTTGTGGAAAAGTGGCTTTGTCCCTTTATTGCATGTTTCTCAAGCTCATTCCAGAGATACATTTGTCAATTTTTCTAGGATCATCTAGGAGAGAAGCACTGTGCCAGTCAGGGTAGATACTGATCTGCTTTGTCACAACAGTGTTAGAAGGGATGATGTGAAGTCCATTCTACAGAGGTAAATAAGGTGCACAGAGTTTGGGAAATTAATTTTCTTCTCAATGCTCAATCTGAGAAGACTAAAAAAATCATGTTTTTTCTGAAATATTTAGAAAATAGGTCTTTGAACACAGAACATCCACTGCAGTCTCTTAAGTTTGCTGTTTGTGTGAATCTCAAGTTAGGCATGAAAAATTGAAGACAACAAATTGGTTCCTGTGAAAATATTCAGTTCACGCTACATAGCAAATACTCAGGAATTAAGAATTTTTCATCAGGGAAGAGAAAAGAAGCAAAATATTTAATTGCTTTGATACCAACTTTTCCTTCAACTGTGTATGTTTTTCTCTGTGAATATTCAAGATTCTGGAGAATTACTCCTGCTCTTCCTAATTATTTTTTTCTGTTTGTGAGAATTTGAAACAGTTTTCTTTTAAATTCCTGGAGTCTAAATAAACTACTTAAGCAAAACCACATATTCTGTTGCATGTTAGAATGATAAACTTCACATAATTCATCACCCAAGTTAAGAAGCTTTTGATCAACTCTATAGTTCTTTGTTCTTGGTTTAACAAAGTTAATGAAAATTATGTGTACAGAGCACTGTCAATAGTTTTCAGTGGGCATGGCCCATTTTCTTTGTTTTATCCACCCTTGAATTGTTCAGCTGTTTTCAAACATCTATTTCTTCCTGTTCCTGAATTTTGATTCTTTTTTTCAATGAGGCTTCTCATTTGAGTTGGCCTCCCCTATTCCATTTTCTGTGTCAAAGCTTCAGGTTACAGAGGAAAGCCCAATAAATCCCTGTAGTTGTGTTCACTTAGTCCTGTGCAAAATTAAGAGCATGAGGGGTTTTAAAAGTAGGTTTAATCAAATTCAAGGAGAATGAAATTTTCAGAAATACTGGCTAGAAGTTCTGAATTCTAGAAATTTAGACATTTTAACCAAGTGATAACTTAGTCTGAACATGCAGAACTGATTTTCTTTCCAAATGCCCAAACTGAGCTTTGAAAATGTATGACTTGGGATGGATTTTCACACAGATTGACAAAGAACCACTTCTGACATGGATGAGAAAAGCATTCCTTATGGCTTTTTCATGGACTTTTTATATATGATTTTGTTTTATGTCATAGTCATAAATGGATTTTCTTGTGAAATTCACCTTTCCGATGTAGAATTATTGTGAAGGTGCTCAGCTTAAAAAGATTCATCCTAAAAAGTTATTTTTGGCAACACTGTAGGCAACTTAAAGCTGATCATTTAATGAGAAATGTCAGACAACAAAGAAATTCACCCACCAAAGCTCTCTGGGTTTTATTCTCTGACTGAGGCTCTTTTTTCCAAGTAAGACTCATTTCCTAAAGAAAGTCTTTGGAATTAAAGCTTCTTCTTAAAATTGCTGAAATAAATAGAGCAAACATTTTGTTTTAAAACACTTGAGTGGTTAAATGTTGCTTGGATTAAATGAAAATTTCCTAATTCCTTGTTGAAAGTTGCTGCTTCATTCTGCTTTGTGAAAGAGATGAGTTTAAAGCATTAATGAATTAACATGGTGGTAGCTAATGTTACTCCCATTTACTGCATGACCTTAACATTTGTAAAGGGTTAACAAATTATTTATGTATTAACTGATTGTTAGCATGTTAACAGATGCCTTATAAGCAAATCTAATGTCATCTATTGATGTGCTTAGCAAATGTTAAGGTGTGTAATAACCAAGTGTGTAAAAAGTTTATAGCACTCTTTGTGGGTTTGAAATTTTTTAAACTACTTATAAAGATAACTTCTAGTTTTGAATCATGATGCCCACAACAGTCTGACCTAATTATTTCACCTCACTAAAGAATTCTCTTGCTCATGTATTCTCTCCAGGATCATATTGTTTCTTCCTGTGACAATAGAAAAAAAATTGAGAACAGTGAGACCTCTGACAGTAACTGAAAGGGTTTTTCTTAAAACTCACAAAGCCTGAAGTAGCAGCTGACTGTGTAGCAGGAAGACTAAGAAAGAACAAGAGAGTAGAGAAAACAAAAGTCAGGAACAAGAAAAAGTAGGACATTTATAGTACAGAATGGAAGGGGAGCTGTGGCATTTTCAAATATGGCAATGCAACATGATGATATGCCCATGCCCTTTCTGCAGCTGAGAATTTCTGCAAATAAAATCTTGAAAAGGTTGGACCAAATTCAACATTTAGTGGTAAGGGTCCTCAGGGGGGTGGCTCCTGCTGCTTTTGGTTGCTAGTAAGTGAAGCTGTACCTGTGATTTCTGAGTAAAAAAAATCAGGCATAATTCTCAGCAGATTTTACAGGTGATGTTTTGATGCAAGTTTTTGCAGACAGTCTCACCTCCCTTGTCTAAACAGAAACACACTCTTCTGGCATGGTTTTACAAGGTAGTAGATTACTTACATAACATTTTTTCTTGCCAGGCAAGGGAGAAGTACCTGCTGTTATGTATGCCTTTCAAAACCATTTGAAAATGGATTGTCATAAATTTTACAGGTTTTTTTTAAAGGCTTCACTTTTGTATAGGAACTGCAAAGTTTTCTTGCAAATTATTTTGCTTGCACAGTAGCTTTGAATATAAACGTGAACTGGTGAATGTCTCAAAATATAGCTCAGTCCTTGGCTCCACTGGACATGTAGAGCAAGGAGAATTAATTTAAAAGAACAAACACAATGAACAGAACTTTTTTTATGAATAGAGGCATGCACAGATTCAAAAGGCAACCATGTGAAATGCATAGTTTTTCATACAACCTACAATTTCGTTTACCTTTTCACACATAACATTTATATATGTGGTTTATAATTGTCCAGAAATCAACTAAAAAACTCCTGTATTTCTATTTTCTGTGTCACTCTTACTGATTGATGAGGTCCTACTTTATGGTGAAGATTGAATTCTTGAATTCTGACGTGACCTTGCAGTCAGTGCTATTAAATATCAGTCTGCTTTGCTGCAGTTCTTCAGCTCTTTTTGTATGATGAGCTTATCTCTTTTGGGTTGATGATGTCTTGTAAATATTATTATTATGTTTCTACTTTAATAACCAACATGACTCATTTCAAGTATCTCAAGTGATCTCAAGGAAACTGGTCTCAAGATTTGCCCTTAAGAAACTGCATTATTTATACTTCTTTAGCAGATTCTCTTGAGCACTAGCAGTTCTTTCCCTTTTTGCAATTTTCTTTCTTACCTCAATTGCACTGGTTACTTTTTTGTCTCTTTATGTGGTCACTTTGCCTGTAGCAGCATGTGAAATGCTCTGTGGAAGTCCTTGTTAGTTCAGCCATATCCTCCTCTTTCAAGAAGCAGGAATCACTTTTTCCAGGGTAAATGTCAATAATGCATAATGCCACATTATTTCTGTACTGTGCTTCGTAAGAGACAAAATCCTTGTATTTCAGTCATAAAAACTAGAAACAGTGTTTGTCATCTATAGTTTCATATCCTGCTTCAGTTATTGCAGTTCTTTGATTTTTATTTTGCTGGTCAGATATACACAGTGCTGACATTGTGAGTTGGGCTAGCTTTAGTGCTTCCACTGGCAGCCTTACTGACTCCGGCTCCATTTGATTACAATGTTGCCATGCTCCTCATCAGTTACTGAGTGGGATAGATGATATTGCTTTCTCTTACTATTTATCTGTCTTCTCTGTTTACCCTTGTTTGCCTGATTTTCCTCTATGAATGTGAAGAGCAGTTATGGAGGCTACATTATTTTCTCCTGACTTCTGGTGTTTTAAATTTTTTTTCTGAGTCTTACTAGACCTTTTCTAGACATTTGTTGTCCATGGTATTCATGCTGACCTTTTAACAGTTTCCCTGAATATGTGTAAGTGGCTGAACATCCTGGTTCTTTCCTTGTAGCAATATTTTCTTAAGCTGCCTGTCAGTTTTTGTTACCCTGTGCAAAAAAAAAAAAAAAGGAGAATTCTGTTGCAAATCAGGTAGGCTTTTATCTCAAGACATTTTTCCTGTCTGTAGCAATCTTTGCTAAATTTGCCATGTGCTAATCAGTTTAGCTCTTATGATGTAAAAGGAAAGTGCTTTTCCTGCTCGTATGAATATGGTTTTCAATTTCTGCATAAAGAAGGTTTCCTTTTGGTTAATTGGCTGTTCACAGTTGTACTTGTGTCTTGTAAGTGATTTCCAAATTATTTTAATTAAATCCAAATATGCAGCAGTAATTTGAATGCATAACACCTACCTGACAACACAACTGCTCATGGCCTCTTCTTATCTAAGGGGAAAAATTTTTTATTCTGGTTATTTTAAAGAATTTTAATGTAAGTGTTCAGGCATTTTATATTAGTTATTCTTTTCCTCATATCCTCTATGCCTTTAAGCCCCTTAGGCAATAAAAGATGGAAGTATGCAGAGCATGATTCTGTTACTATTTTAATATATTATCCTATAAAGGTAATATATTTAATACCTTAATTCTGAATTTGTTGTTAAATTGAAGTTTTTTTAAATAAGTGGGATGATTCAGTACTTGCCACTGAAAAAATTCCTTTGTTTATAAAATTTAATCTGAAATGGAATTGCTTGCATATAGTTGATCTGAAGAGTTGCTTCTAATTAAAACATAATTTTGGACTGGGATTTTTTTGCTCTCCTTCTGTCCTTCCTTCCTCTAAGTGGAGCTTAATGTTACAAGTGGTTTTTGGATTGCTGCTCTGTGCTCTTTCCTGCCTGTTCAGTTGCACATATGCAGCCTTTGGTAATTTTGCTGATGATCAAATACATAATAGCAAATACTTTTAAATTAGAGTTTCTAACATAATGACACGTCAGGAAAAGGTTTGCCTGGTATCTCACTGCCTATACAGGAGTCTTCAACTCATGTTTAGAAGTAATTGCACAGCTTGAGAAGGCCTGTAGTTCTATTTCCTTTACATGAAGGTGTCTGAGGCAGTTTGGGATTCTATGATTGATTATGTCCTTGATAAAGTCCCAGGATGAACAGGAGTTGCTCCCTGACTATTCTCAATCCCCTTAGGAAGAATGTGACAGAATGGATTGCCGTGTGTCACAATTTAGTATGCATATTAATCATGCTATATAATGGTATAAAGTTAGGACTTGGGTAGTTCACATGAGTATTTGGTAAGTAATTAGTAATTAAAAGCATATTGCAACTAATAGGTTAATTTTTTTCTCTAAATCCTGCTGGATGCAAAGTGACATTTGACTGCAAAGGTGACATCACCTTCTTGTCTTCCCTGGGAGCTGTTTTTCATTGCCAGTGTTTCTGGCCTGCTTTAGGCCTGTGAGTAAATATTGGTGAATAGCCCCAGTCCCCCCCAGGCCTCAGGAGCAACGATCCCCACTGTACCATTTCCTCTTCTCAAATGGACCATAACTGTCCTCTCTAAGTTCTCCAGACCTGTAGGTGAGGATCTTGTCCTGTGTGAGCAGATGAAATGTGGTATCTCTTCCTTGTTGAAATAGCTACTGGAGTTCTGACACCTACAAGATTTTTGTTAGGAGGCGCTATTTCCTGAGCACAACAGAAATGGAACAGGAGTGTGACATGGAATGTGCCACTTAGATGTTACATTGGTCACATTTTTCTTAAAAGCACTATGATTTAGGGTGAGAGACAATATTTTATTTGTCATCAGGCTTAAAACATTTCAGTGACACTTTTTTTCCCCTCTTACCAACATATTCCTTGTCACTGATGATCAGTAACTGTAGACAAAACCACTGCTTCAGAGAAATCCTTGAGTCTCCTTTGCTTGGTGGCCATGGTGAATGAAGCCACTGGGCAATGGTGCTCAGAGATCTGTTTGACAGTGATTGCTTGTGTTCTCTTCTATCTCCCATTTTGTCTCGTTATGCTATCATACCACAGACAGACTGTAAATCTTTGAGACAACAGCTTCCTTATACAACATGTCTCTTCTGTCTTTTACATTCTGTGGTCCAGCCTGCAAAGTGGGATTATTGAGCTGTAGCCTCCCCAGTACTCCCTCCTCCTTTGCATCTCTGTAGCGCTTTCATTTTGTGATTTGAGGTTTGCACTTGTGCTGATTTGTCTGGCAAGGAGTTCTTAGGTCAATGTTACTTTTTCCTTGCAATGGGACACAGGCAACATTCTACTGAACAGAGAGGTAGAAGCCCAAAGGTAACTTATCAGTGCTGAACTCTTGCACAGCAGCCCAATGAACCAGTTAAATTATGTCATTTTAATAGCTCAAGGGTATAATGAATGGGCTTGTAAATTCTGCTGCTGACATATTTTTTTTTCCACTTGCTTGTTTTTGTGAATTGATGGTCATCTTGGGTGTAACTACTTTAATCCTATATTTTACAAGTGTTAGAACTGTTTGTTACTGGAATCAGTCACTATAATAGAAAGTGGATACCTCAGCTGTTTGAGATGCATTCAGCGGCAGGACTGATGAGCAGATTTTTATCTAAAGCATCACATTGAACAAAATATGACTAAACATAAATCCTGTCACTGGGTGTTCAGTCAGTTGTACTGTCTGCAGATCATTCCCTACAGCAGTGTAATGGCTGTAAAAAGAATAGATGTTTTGTTGATTCTTCTGATTTTTTTTATTTGTTGTTGTGGGGATTTTGTTTGGGTTTTTGAAATATGTTGTTCAATTGCTTTCATGGCAAAAGATGATGCTTGAAATATTAATTGTATTATATGATCATATTTCTGTTTGCAAAGATGGAAGCAAGGTAAAAGATGGTGTTCCCCATTGGAGCATTTGACTCTTCGTGCTTGACTGTCATTGAATGGAGAAATTACACTAGTGATCATGTAGAGTATGCTTGGCATATTATAAAAATGTGTATTGGAAGAAGAACTAAGTTATCAGCTGTTTTTAGGAAAATGCAGTGTAAATTGAATTACTTTCTTTCCCCACTTTGCAAGCAAATATTGAATATTTAGGAACTTGACCGGATAGTCAAGTTTAGTGAGTGTGATGCCAAGTCTTATAGCTATAAAGACTGAACTTTCTTCTATATATTTTGAACATTTACATTAGGGGTGTGCAAAAAGGGAATCTCAACTGCAAAGTAAACTGCAAAGACTGCATTTGAACAAATAATATAATTTTATTCGTTTTTGTAATTCTGTATAATGCTGATTGTGATTGTATCTCTTCATATTTCTATGCTTTTTAGTTAATCTGAAAACTAAAATTTCAAACATTTCACTAAAATATTTTAGAACTCAGAATTTATAGGCTGTTAAAGTTTGAATACAACTTTACCTTTCTTTCTGGAAAAATTGCTTGAGTAGATCAAGTTTTCAAGGCTTTTGCATTCAGTCCGAGTTCTTGCATGTTAACTATAAAAGTTTATATAACACACAAAAGATGACTAACTAACTAGAGTTTTGAAATATTATTTTTCAAATTACATAGAAATGTTTCCATAATCTTTATACAGTTAGATATTGTTTTATATGTGTATTAGTCTCCCTTATTTTTTTTAGAAGTCTTCTAAATAGGTTTTAAAAAATTCACCTTTTGCTCAGTGAACTTCTGAACACCTATGAAAATAAAGTGTGCTACAGTTGGTCATCTTGAAAAAAGACAAATGTATAAGAAGTTGATGTGTTCTGTGCACACTCCAAGAGCAACAATAACATAAGAAAACATTCCCCAATTTGTTCCAGTAAAGGAACACAATAAATCCGCCTTAAAAATTAACTGGAAAGGTAAAAAAGAAAGTGGAATTCCAATAAAATTTCACTAAGACTTGGTGTTACTAGTTACACCTCATTATGGGCATAGACAAATTTACCTTATTGTTCCATCCTAGCTACATTTTATGTCTTCCAATTTGTTTTGGTTTATTTCATTTTTTACTGAATCCAATATAAGGAAGAATTACTGAAATTTCTGGTTGTTCTAGTTCTGTGTATCTGGGTTGTCAGTCATGTTGTTGGCAGCATTCCAGCACCAAGCTGCAAAGGAAGTAACACTTGCTATGTACAATTTTTAAAATTCTTTTGTACAGTGATAATTTTACTTTACCATGTGACCATGTTGTCAGATTTCCTATATTTTCAAAGACTTTTTTTTAACTTCTCTGAGAATGCAAGTGGGATTGGGCATCCACCTGAAGCTGTGAGGGGTGAAGGACTGCCCAGTGAGCCTTTAGAGTGTGCTGGATGTGACCATTCATATGCACCATCATGGCATGTTGAGCATGTCCCAAGCTAAGCTCCAGAATACTTTTTTTTTTTTTTTTGCAGTTGTTGGTTTTGCTATTTTGAATTGAGATACTGAAACAAGACAAACTTGTTTTCCTTGTGTTCTTAGCAATTACCTGTGCTGCAGGTGCTAGAACAGAGTGAGCGAGCCCTGTTTGAAACAGTGCTGGCCCTTTGCCCTGTACTTATTCAAAGCTGTGCTTCCATTGACTTCAGCTTTTGTTGGCAATGCTTAGCAATCCTGTCCAGCCAAATCCAGGTTTATGGATAAATAAAATAATGCAGCACTGACCCCTGTGAAGAAGTTTGCATTGATAGGAAAGTTGTTTAAGCCCTAAGAGTTTTAGCTGTTCCCTATATCTCAAAATACTACATGTAATGACTGCTGGGAGCCTCACTGGAGTTGTGGTGTTCTGGAAACAGTTAATATTTCTGTGAGTTGAAGCCATCTTGTTGCTCAGCAGAGTTGGGTTGTGTTGTGCCACATACTGGTGCAGAAAGCTGAAAAATCTAGGGCAGCATGAAAATGAAGAGCACTGAAATAAATTACTGAAACTGAGATAGTGCTCAGAATATAGGAAGCTTAGTAGGAAGTCAGTGAACTGAAATATGTAGACCCAGGGAAATGTGTCTTTGGGAAGGTCCAGATACCTGAGGATTTGTCTCTTGCACAGTAAAAAATACGCAGCTGAGGGGTGTCTCTCAACTCCATGTGTATTTTATGGTATGGATGTAGATGACCATGCCAACAAGGATTTAAACATGCAACCTTGTGTTTCATGGTTAAGGATTCTGATTATGGATGATAGCTGGGCTTGGGCACCATGAGTTAGATTGCTGACATGCATTCTTAGGATAAAAACGTGTCCCTTTTTAACTGTACTTTAATAATTCATGCTCAAGTGTCTTTTCTGCCATAATCCTCTGCAGAGTGAGAGGAAAATGATACAGCATCAGGTTTTGGAGCAAGATGCATATTGTCCATGTCTCTGCCATGGGATAGGTCAGTCTTTTCCTTTTTTAGCTCATTAGTTCCAATTACTTTGGGCTACTGTTCGAGCTGAGAGTTAATGAGGAAATCAGGCTGTATTAAGATCCACTTCTCACATGTTATGGTCCTAACTATAAATTTGATCTTGACATTGTCATTTGTGATGAAGTCATATATTTTTTTCTCATTCTTTATCTTTCCCTCTCAGCAGTAAACACATGGTTTGTGTATCTACTGGGAGGGACCTGGAGTAGTGCTGGGTATGCCCTGCCCTTACATGCCCCTGCTGTGAGTCTGAAGGGATCAGAAGAAAGCCTACCATGTTACAGGGTACAACAAATGGGAAAAAGTTCTTTTTATTTCAAATGTTACAAATGTGTCAGTACTTCAGTACTGCTATGTAATATTTGTTTCATAAATAAGTTTCAAAATTACTTTTGCCTTCCTGGAATTTGGTGATGCACTTATTACAACTCAGCCATCTCCTGGAGTAAGTGACACAGGCATCTGTCCTAGAGATAAACAGACCTCTTCAAAGCACTGTTTTGATTCACTGCTAGAGCTCGTTCATTATGTGTGTTGGATGGAGACTGGAGACTTCTGACTAATTATCATGGCTGTGTAATTAAAGACTAGCATAATACATATGCACGAAAGTGTAAGATTCAGATAAAATGCACATTGTTGTATTTTCTCATTTTATTTTAGTGCATTGACTCTGCAGTTATTCTTGGCACTTACTCTTTGGTTTTGATTTTTTTTTTAAAGTAAAATATTATAGACACTGTGTTATGTGACATTTTTTATCGGACTTACAAGTAAGATATTTAGAGGTAGAAAGTTGAGACCCAGCTCCCAACTAAAGGTTCATTTCACTTTGTGATTCTTCAAAATCTGATCCTGATATGCATTTGTGTTTTGTCACTATATTGATGTCCACTTTGAGGAAGTCCATGGCATAGATGAATGTAGAGATAGCAGCCATGAAGGGCTGGGATTTAAAGTTATGGGATGCATCTCTTCTCTGAGAGCTGTTATTACTAAACTGGTTTTCTTTCGTTCAAGTCTGGATAGTTCTGAGAACTGAAATATGCTGCCATATACACCAGCAGCTAACGAGGAAGGAGCTGCTGTCTGCACACAGCAGAAATACAATCCAACATGGGCAGGCTGGACTTAATCTTTTGCTGACTTAATGATTATTGTGTAGCCAAAGGCAGTGCCTGGTAGCTGGAGATTTCTCTTTTATCCATAATGCAGTTTATCTAAGTAGGTCTTAGGAGCTTTGTCTTCTGTAGGAAGATATCCCAGCAAATCTTCCAGACTGGCTGGATTTTAAAACTTTTTTTCGAAGTTATTTATTATGCTTTATCACTCTGTATTTTGTATATCTTTTGATTTTAGTTCATGTTCCTAGTCCCAGAACTTTCTTGCAAAATCCTCATGTGCTGCTAAGGACTTTTATGAATTGTTTATGTTGTTGGGATTGTTTTGCAATAGATTGGTGGCCTATGGAAACAATGCAAAAGGCAAATCCAGGAGCTGGAACAGTATCAGCTCACGAAACCAGGAGAACCTGTTCATGCTGAGAAATGAGGAAACATAATTGTGTGTGTGTGTGCAGAAGCACCAGTCATCTTGGAAGAAATTGCTCAGTTTAGAAAACAGTTTTCAAATCTGCTGAGTACAAATGAGTTGCTACTGAAATGGAAGCTGCTGAGAAAAATGGTAATAGCCCTTTTATTTAGGAGCTAGAATGGTAGCCCTTACTTGTGTTTTATCACCCACATTGCAAAGTCTGTAGTCAGCACACGTTATACTTATGCACTGCCACAACACACTCATAAAATCTGTTGTGTTCAAAATTTCCTTTACTAGATTTATCTTGCTCAAGTGCTATAATGGGAAGTGTTATAATTGCCTGGTAAAGGGTTTTGATTAAATTGATCTTCCTGTGTTTAATGTAGGTCTGTTTTAATCCTGAAAATATATTGCAGGTTTGTGTGCCCCTTAAAAGGTTAGGAAGATGCAGCATTCCAGCAAGCCTGCCCTGCATAGCCTTGCTGCCATGTTACAATTTCTTTCTCCCTTTTCCCCCTTGTGCTGAGCTCCTTGGCAGGTTACAGAACAAAGCAGGACCTCCCAGGGATTTGCTACTATAGCAGCATGGTTAAAATATAACATACATATGTTAATAAAGGGCAATTAAATTCAATTTGTAGGCTGTGTCCTCTTCTGAACTCAAGCCTTCTGACCTCTAAGACTGTAATCTCAGGAATGTTTGAAGCTGGAATAAACTACCACTGTGGCAAAAGCTGCAGTCCTGCCCTTTAGCTCTCCTGTCAGTGCTGGTTTTGCCAGCTCAGCTCTGCTATGGCTGTATAGTAAACCAGGTCAGGGCACACATCTGACTGAAAAATACTTCCTTACCTCTATTTAGGATATAAGCTGTATCTTTGCATTCATATTTTCTCTTCAAAAGGATGTTGTAGTTGGGTATTGAAGCAGCTGACCACGTACATGCAGTACATATATCTAAAAGAGGCAGATAGAAAAAGCCAACAAAAGTTCTTGGTTTAGAGGAATGATATAAAACCTATTTAATCAATTTACTAATGCATCACTAGAATGGGTTTTTTCATCAAAGTTAATGCTTTTTCTTTTTGATTTACCCTTGCATTTTTTTTAAGGAAGTGATTATGAAACAAACTCTTCTCTACTAGTGCATATTACTAAGAAGTGGGTTGTTTTAACCAAATAAAGTTTTCTTTTTGGAAGAAAAAAACCCAACCTCAGCACTTTGGATGTTTTCATTTGGTTTGAGGGTTTTTCCCCTAGGATCTACTTTGAATTTGCTGGACATACATACATTTTATTTTATGTTTCAGTGCATTGCTCCATTTGGATAGGGAAGCAAGTACTCTTTTAAATACAGTATACAAATGATGGAATTCTAAGCAGCTGTAGAAGACAAGAATCATCAACAAAGAGAATTGAAAATGAGTGAGCTCATTTGAACTTCAGTACTTAGTATAGCTCCTAACAGAAATCTAGTATAGCTCACTGAATAAGGGAAATTGGGTCTTCAGTTTAGGGTAGGCACTGTGGGAACATGAGTTTTTTGACAGTAAGATTATCTGTATTTCAGAGTTTTCTGTAATAGCAAGCTTTTAATGATGTGTATTTATTTTAATTCCAGAACAAGAATATTAAAAGAGTAATGAATTTATGCAAGTATTCTCTCCTTTAGTTTTACTTAAAGACAACCTAAGAACAAGATGGTTCAAGAGAAATAGTATTTATTAAGACAGAATTTTATTACCTTTTCTATGGATACTGCTTTTTCTCTGAGGATTTTAAATACTAGTTTTGCAAGCAAGAATATCTTATAGTAACATGTGAAAAACATTGTTCCAGGAATTGTGGGAGCATATTACAAGGAAGGTTTCAGTTTGCAGGGTAGGATGTTATGCCACTTTTTATCAACTGTAGCATAATATAGTATATAACAACCCCTTTTTTAATGATAGTGATGAGAGTAGGCAAACAAATATTTTTTAACAACTGGTTGACTATAAGGGGCCATTCTGTTTTGCTGTCTTACAGTGTACAGTACTCTGGATACATGGGCGTTGGTAGATTGTTTCCTCCATGGAATTGTTCCTGAACTTTGCAACTGGTTGTTCTAGTAGGCCTGCTGAAGACTGATTCTGGATTTTGTTTTTCTTTTCTTTTTCCCTTTTACTTACCAAAAGCAGAAGCAGAACTACAGTGAATTAAAAATGGGAGGTTCAAACAATACAGACCAGCCCTTGCTCAGGTTTTTGAGTGTCCTTCAGTGGAAGTGTTATCCTAGCTTGACTCTATTTTTTCTTGCACCTAGTGTACTTTCCTTAAACCCATCAGGTTAATGTTGGACATTTGAAGAATTAATTGGTACTTTCTGGCACAAAGGTGCCTGCTGGTGTCTTGAGCATTGCTTGCTCCTGCTCTGATATTAAGGTAGCACAGTGACAGGAAGCAGATGATGAAGCTGTAAACCAAATATCTCTGAAATAATTTCATTTCTCCTGTGTAAGCATTAATACTGCTTTATTTCTAAGTTCTTATTTAAATGACAATATTTAGAATTAGCAGTTGCTTGTGTGTATATTTTTAGAAATACTTAAAAGCCTCTCTGCATAGCTGTACTGGGGAAAACAGCAGTTGCAAAATAAAGGGTATAATTTTAAACTGTAGACATATTTATATTTTTTTTTCTTATAGAAAGTTCTATCAAATTCTATCATCTAGAATTGGATGCTGGAATTTATATAATAAATTATATATGAGAAATGAGCCTATGTTAGAAAATTAAATTTTTCAATAACACTTGTCTTTTCTTCCTTTTTTTTGTTTCTTCTAGGACCGGAATAGGCCCTATGACACTTTTAACTTGCACTCTTTGGAAAATTCCTTAATGGATATGATAAGGACTGATCATGAGCCTCTGAAAGGTAAACACTACCCTCCCAGTGGCCCACCAATGAGTTTCGCTGATATAATGTGGAGGAATCATTTTACAGGTTAGGAATATTCATATGTCCATGCTTGCTTGGTGTTTAAACAAAAATCAGCTTTTCGGTATTTCTATAAACTTTTTATTAATGAATGAGTTTCCAGTTTTGTGAAATTTCTGTTTTCCCATCTTAAGATAAACTTCTCTACTAGGAAGATAAGGTGAAATGTCTATCCATTTATTGTAAGTGTACAATCGTAGTATTATCTGACTGGCATATCTGAAACATGGGATTTTCTATCAACAAATTGTAGAGCAAGATCACTTGCTGCAGTCACTTCAAAAAATATTTCATGCAACTGGAGTCCAGTTGTTGTGTTCAACATCTTTTTAAAAGGTTATACTAAAGTGTGGATTATCAGCTAGGATGCACTGGTCCTAAACCAACCAGTGTATCAAAGTTATTCTCTATAGTTAATTTCAGGTTTCTTTAAACAAATTTATCCTGATTTGGATTTCAAATTGTTAGGGGAAGCCAAAAGATATTAGCTGTTGTTAAGTGCTGGGAAAGTTGTGATTATTTATGCTGTTAAACTCTGTTTGTTCTACCAGGTGTTGGCATTAGGGATGAAACCATTTGCAATACTTGGCTGATAGTATAGTAAAAGGTGTGGCAGCATTTCATTGAATTCCTGATCAACCTGCACCCTCCTTTGTCTTTATCTTTCGCTGGTTATGTTTAAAAATAGGTACACATTCTTGCTGATATGCATTCTTGCTGACTTATAAGACTGAGGATAGTTGTAAGCCATATACCAAGGAAGTATTGAACAAGAAATGATTCCCAAATACTAAGTCAGAACACAAAGAAGAAATCTATTTGTGTATAGCACTTCCTATGCTAATGCTTATATGCAAGTTTTTTGATGTCGTGACTGCCTCATTTACTCTCCTCTCCATTGTAAAAATATTTGTTCTTGGTCAAAAATACTGTGCCTTTTTTACCTTATCTTCTGGGTACAGGTTTTATTCACAAGCCAAACAAACTGGTTTCTTTACCCCTGTTATCTTGAAATTTGCTGTGCCATAGCCTTCATGTGTCTTTAACCATTATTCATCTGTCTAAAATGGCAAGGAATGCAGTCTCATGTCTATTCTGATCATAAACCCCTGAAATAAGGGTTCAAGTCAAACTTAAAAAACCATGCTCAACAAAATTGACATTTCTACTGGAAATATGTTTCATGTGGCTGGCATTAGAACATTAATAAAATTCAAATTGCTAGTAAATACAATTAATTAGTTATTGTATCTTGTTAGATACATTGTAATTTAGCTAAAACTCATTATTTTTATGGAGTTTTTCAGTATTTATTTACATATACAAATAGAAACTAATTTTTGAAGAATGAATTTCCACATGAATCTTAGTGTGGAAAAAATGAAAAAGATGGGGTTAGAATTGGACTGGATATTAATTATTGAAGTTGGTTATTGTGTAAAGTTTAAATTGATCTTTTCCATTTGATAGTGGGACCATTAGCTTTACTTTTGCTCTAATAAGGGCTTCTGTCTCAGACTGGATGTGCTCTAACTATTTCATTTTCTCATTCAGTGTTTCTCACCCATTTTGGCCTTCCTCCCTTGCTAATGAGCTCACTTCCAGTCAGCAGCTGTTGGAGAAGTCTGTTTTTCTATTAGTTACCTCCCTGCCTATGGGTTTCCCCCCAGTGATACTGTTGCTTTCCTGGTTTCTTTTTTCTCTTCCATCTAAGCACGGGGCTGACTTTGCCAGCCCCCAGCCTGGCCCTGGCCTCGTGTGCACTTTCCCTGCTCCTGTTTTCACACTGCAGTGTGACTGGGAATATTCACAGGAGCAGCTCTTACAGGACATGTTCATTCTCCCTTGCAAGAGGTGTTGCTTTCCTCTGTGTTAAACAGATCAATGTTCCTATTTTAGCTGAATCCTTTTCCTGAAAACCATTCTTCTGCAAAAATTGATTCAGTCCTGACATCACTTTCTTACTGTATTTTTGCTGTTTCTTTTTCTGTGAATATTGGTCTTGAATGTTTTCCTGTACATTGCACTACTTTTTCTCTACAAAAGTGCAGAAGGTTTTCAGCTGCTGTCCTTCTCTGCACCTTCCTCACATTTCATTTTGTTGTCTTATAAATTCACTTGCTTTTTCTTATTTATTTCACACTCCTCTGACTCTCCCCTTTAAGGGAGCAGGACATTTTAGTCTGTTAGCACATTCAGAAAGTGAGTGATCAGTTCTGCTTGCTTTAGCTTGCTCTTAAGTCATTGCCTTGAAGCTTTTTTAATATATATTGGTTATGTACTTCAGCTTAGTTTTTTCAGTTCCTTGTAGACAAGCCCATGTGAATGCCTCTTGTGTGAAATTTCTGGAATATTATTAACTTAACCCAACCTCTGAGCTAGTTCCTCTTCATTTTACCAACTCTGTCTTTCATAGTAAACTGTTTATTCCCTTTAAATCTTTACTTTGTCTTGCATCTGATAGTCCTCTCTTAGGTTTGTGCACTATTTCTTCTGTAGATACAAAAATCCTAATATAAAATAAAAGCAATGAGATGGGTTTCAAATGACTTTTTAAAATTGTTCTTCTTTTGGTAAATGAGCCCTTTTTTCTCAAACAATCACAGTTAGCAGCACTTACAGGTCAGTTTGCCATACATTTACTATACAAATTTTGAGTGGAAAGTATGAAAAGGGTGAGTACCAAAATCCTCTGATTTTGAAAATACAGGAAGATTTGATTCTAGAAAAACTGTATATTTCTTGGGGCCTCCAATGCATGTTACAGAGCCTGAAACAGGTCCATGTTTCAGGATCATTTCACCCTGCTGCTGCCAGCAAGTACTTATTTTTAGAAGTACTGTCTGTATATGTATTAATGAGTAAAATATTGCAAGCAGTTTATCTGAAGTTTGAAACTTTGCTTGAAACATCATCCTTCTTGGCATGTGTGCCCTTCATGTCCCAGCAGATACTTGGAACAAAAAATAATTCTCTTGGGTATGGAATAAGAGCTCACAATTAGAATGTGGGTGGGAGGATTAACCATAAAAGATTCTGATGGGAAGACCAAACTGAAATGCTTCTGGGATATTTTGTTCTTGTTTTGGGGTCTGAGTTCCTCATGCTCTGTTTGGTTCAGAGGAGGTAATGGAGAAGCTCAAGGTGAGAGAGTCTCTTGTTTGTAGTTGCTGAAGCTTCATACCCTTCTCTCAGTCTGAGGAATGGTCAGGCTTTGTCCTGTAGGCCATGGAAATTGAGTTTATTTCAAGGTCACCAAAGCAGATCACTTCTTTTAAAGCATGATCCACTTGACCTTGAGACAACATGTGATTAAGTGATATTTTGGGAGGGACTTCTTTATTGCTTTCAAGTGTGGAGCAGAGCCCGTCTGACAGGTTATTGGTGCAGCAGCAATGATCTGAGCCTCACTCCTGCAATGCTGAGTTACTCACATTGAGCCAGGCTGATTGGCAGGCTGGCTGGGTGCTCTCCAGTGAGGACAGCCAGGGTCACTCAATCACTCTGTTCTTTTTGTGTATTTCTTGCTGTAAAAGAGATTTGAAATCTAGCTCTGAGTTTTCTGGACCTAAATTACCAGCATATCCATCTAAGTTGCATTTTATCATGAGCCCAGTCTTGGGAGAAGGTGCTCAGTGTCAGCTCTTGTTTTGTTTCTAAAACTGATTTCTTTTTCTTAGCTTTTCCTGCTGGATAGGGAAACCCTTCTGTATGTTCCTGGCTTTCTGTCCTCATAGTCTGGGAATTGTGCAACTTTAAAAGTCATTTGCCATTTTTGTACTTTGAGATTTAAGGAATGTAAATTAATTGAAAAGGAATTCTCATTTTCGTTTGTCCCAAGACCCTTTGGCAGATTTCCCTACCTGCTTTCTCTACCATCAGGACCAGCTTCAACATTTTGCTTTCAGTCAATACTTATAAATACTTTCCTTCTTTCAAAAGGAGGGAAAAAAAGAGGGAAGAAGCTGAGTAAAGGAATTGTTTAGCTTCACTTAGTTAATGACAAATTACAGTGTACAGCCCATGGTATCTGGCTGTTACCCATGTCAGTCATAACGAGGCCTCTTGGACAGAAATGTGCAGGAATCTCCTAAGATGTTTTTCCTGAACAGTCTTTTTTATTTTCTGAATGGCCAATAAAATATATTATACGCTACAAAAATATGAGTGACAGTTTTGCTTTAATGAGGAAAGGTTATATTTGCTGTATTTTATAACCTTCTTTATTTACATTCTGCTTTGACCTAAAGGTGTAGGGCAAAAGTAAATTATCAGAATGGCTATGGGTAGATGCCACTTATCACTGACCAGAACATTTCTTTCCTACATAAAAGTGTCTCCTGTCTGTGGTGTAATATGTCACTGTTGCAATATGTTTATCCATGTCAAACTATTGCATTACAACACAAACAAAGGTATTCTGAGCTATAAAAAATATTTTGATCAGAAGTAACTAGCAGCTGCCTTTGTTCTATTTTTAAATAACTAAATAAAATATTTCAGCTGTGTTAGATCATATGCTGTGCACATGTGCTATTGACAGGTCATGAAATAAGTATAAAACTGAGGAAAGAAATCATATCCTTCAAAGTATTTCTTTTAAATTTACTGTTACACTAGATCAAAGTATTTCTTTTAAATTTACTGTTACACTAGATAACAGTAATATTTGCTTTTTTATTCTAAATCAGAACAGAAACAAACTTTGTAATTTACAAATCTCCACCTAACAAAAATTGTGGTTTTTTTTAAAGAAGTGTGACACAGCTTCAAATATAAATAATTGGAGACAACACATGTACAGGGAGATTTCTAGAGTAGGCTTTATAATAGATCTAATTTCAATGGATATCACACTGTAGAGAGATACACAAAGCATGTTTTGATTGTGTCACAATATTTCAGTAGAGATCAAGATGTTGAATATAAATGTACAACAGTTCACAGGCAGAAATAGCAACTATGGGGAAACTTTATCTTGATTTTCAGTACTTAATGTCACTCATTTATTTGTGAAACACAAAACTGAAGTTACTGGGTTACTACTTCATAACTTTTGTAAAGACGCTATCAGGTCATATGAAAACTCAGCAAAATTTAGGATTTCTTGTTTACATTTAAATTACTCACATTTTTGACAGCCAAGTGTTTGAAGATTATGTAACTTAAGACTGTTGGATTCTGTTCCACAGAATGGACCTTCACTTTTCCACTTTAATTTCCATTCATTTCAGTACATGCCACCTGATTTTGTTCAGCTGTAAGTGTTCCTAAGCTTTTTGTAAGCAAAGCACTAAGTTTGCCACATGACCCAAGAAAAGTGAAGGTGAATGGATAATATTTGTGTTTGCAGTCGGCAGCTGAACACAAAGGTCGTGCAAATAGAACAAATGTTGTCATCTCAGTGCTAGGAATGGTGCTACACTGTTGGAGCTTTTTGCAACACTTTCAGTAGGAAAAAAGTGCAGTGTTCTAGCATTTCCCAAAATCTCAATGCTCATGGAAAACAGAGTGAGCAGACAGATGTGTTTGCACATGCATTTGTGTTTAAAATTAGGCCCCTCGTGCTAATCCTTTTGAAGGAAAGAGAGTATGTTGCTTTTCCATTTGAAACGCTGCTTATTTTTAAAAATCCTGTTTAATTTTTTTTTTCAGGACAGAATAAGGTCATTAAATGGTTCATATTTTTTAAATTAAATAAGTGCCTTTTGCAACAATCCTGTAGTATGGTCATACTTCCTAATTTGCTGCTGGCAAACAGCATGTCCTTGTTTTTGACCTGCTGAATCTGTTTGGTCAGGAGTGGTGGGGTTTTTTTATTTGCTTTGTTTAGTTTAAGAAGTGGTTATAGAGATAGCAAATTTTCTTTCTCTTTATTTCCCTCTTTTCGTTGTGCTAGTGAAGACTGGCCTCACAAAGACCTAAAGCTGTTTTGCTTTTTTCTTTCTCACTTTGCTAATGTTTTGAGGGTTTTGTATATTTTAGTCTAGATTCCTACTGGTAAAGTCTGCTTTGATATTGTTTTATTTTAGTCCTCCCAAACACACCAATGAAAAATGCCAATATTGCTCTTTTGAAACAGTTCTAGAACTTCATGTAGAATGAGCATGTGTGTACAAATACTTGTCTACCACTAATCAGTAATGCAAAATTTAAGTTCAAGTATTGCTTTCAAAGTACTATTAGCTTGAAAATATAGCTGTTTCAAGCTAAACGTGTTTGCACTACTTAAATATGTGCAAGACTGCTGTGTTTTATTGGAGCAATGTAATTTATTTATAAAGTCTGCATTTCACTGTAATGTATATGCTGTTTTATTTTATGCTATTTTGTTTTCCCTACTGATAGGATATATTTGCTTAGTCAGTGATAGGAAGAAGTTTTATTACTGATATTCATAGCTGATAATTATACATTTCTCTTCACTTTGCCACAATATGTTTTTGCACAGTTAAAGTATATACATGTGAACACAGTAATAATTCTTCATATTTCCATCTGGCAAACAATAGTACTTTTGTTCTGCTCAGTATTTTATTTTTTTTTAAAGATCTGTAAGTGTGGGTGTTTAAATTATGGGTGTGAACAAATGGCAAATATACATAAAAAAAGAGGAGAGAGAATAAAGTCAATAAACTTCTTCAGAGAGCCACCTCTTATTTTTATATTTTTTTATGTGGACCCTTGCTTACAACATTCTTGGTGTTGAAATTGTCTTGGGCATGTCTGTTATTGTAGCATAGCTTCACATATCTGTAGTTTTGCGGGAAAGAACAGAGAATGGTTGAAGGTCTACTCAGGTAAAAACTATTAAAATTCCTGTATATGCACACGTGCTTCACACTTTGTGGCCATTTGTGAACCCTGGAGCACACACTCGTGGCTGAGCTGGGGGTGTGGGGAGTCGTAGGTTCTGCTGTTATCTGGGCTCCCAAATACATCAGAGTCAGATGAATAATCTTATTTCACATGTTTGGGGTAATATTCTGGTTTTTGCACTCTTCTGTGTCTAAACTTTACCCTCCTCCACTTGCTACCTATCTATTCAAATAAGTATTGCTGGATTTTAGTGCCTTTTGTTGGCAGTAACTTGGAAATGATAGGAAAGAGTGATAAAGGAGGTATTATTACTAAGGAAATAGAGCAGACCTAGTCCTGTTGCCAGTTTCATTTGACCTTGCCACAGAATTCTTTAGTCATAAATTGTAATTGATATAAACAGTGATCTTAAGAATTATGTGAGAGGAAGTTCTCATTCCAAGGAAGTTCTCATTCCCAGAAAGTTCAGGACAGGTCAAAAGCAGACCAACTTTGCTATTTTCTAGCAAATCTTATGCCAAATACTAATTGCTGAATTGGTATAAGTGGTCAATCTGGTGAAAATCAGGAGGTATAGTAGTGCAAGAAGTTTTTCTCAATATATAAGCAATGAACATTGTTTCTTGGAATGTTGATTGTAACATAAGAAAGGTTAAAATAGGTAACTGTAGTCTTAAAAGCCCTTCACTATGTGAGTGTTCATATCCAGGTGCTGATTAGGGTTACACAAGTTCCAAATAACATGAAGCACTTAGGAAGAGCAAATGAATAAAAGAAGAAATGCAATAGTGGTAAAACTGTGTCTGATACTCATTTTTGCTATTTGTGGAACAGAATTATTTCTCAAAACTGATCATGTAACTCAAAATCATCTGGACAATTAAAAAAAGTTTATTTGCAAAGGAATCAAGAAAGATTCATATGTGGGATGGGTCTACTTTCTTAAGTTGTTAGAAAGATTTCAGAATTCATTCAAGATCAGTATGCACCTTTACAAAGAACAAGGTAAAGTTAAATCTATTTGCCATCTCATTTCCAGTACAATGCAGAAGAGAGGATGCACAGACTTGATGTGCTCTAAAAAGGATTTGGGCTCTCTGCCATTACAAGTATGATATTGCACATGCAGCAGGGCACACAGGCAGTCCAGCTAGAAAAGTCTCTCCAAATGTTGTTAGGAGAGATAATTTAGGAAACTTAATGATGTAAGATAAGCAACAGTGCAGCCTGGGCTATACAAGAATCATCAAGCCTTCATTCATGCTCTGAAGTGTCTAAAGAGGAGGAACTATACAGCTAGATTTTTTTCTTTCTAAACTAGGAATTGAAAAGACATGGAAGAGTGATTATTGTTGTAGCCTAACTGCAATGCTCTAAGTGTATGTTAAAAAAGCATGTAATTGAAAATATACTCAGGAAATAGTTATGAAACCAAGACAGGCAGACTGAAAATGGCAGATGTACACTGACTACAAGTACTGGGGATGTTGTTACTGAAAGGGTTCCTATTTGTGATTTCACTGAACTGCTGGAATACATAACTTCTGTGCTCTTAACTTCCCTACGTTTCTGTTTAGTGTACTTAATATTCTTGAAAAGTGAACCCTTTATCTAGAGATTTTGTTTTATAACTATAATTAGTAATATGTGCTTATATAGATTTTGTAGATGTTCAGGTAACATACATGTGTTTTTCCTAAAATTGGTTATTTTCCAGTTTTCATTTATGTGTTTCACCTCAACAGGTCTTTGAAAGTACATATTCTTAATTATATTTCACAGTTCTACATTGCACCTTTAAATTAAAAAATTATAATTTCCTTTCTGTGCTCTCTTGTTGTTCCTTAGATAATTATGCAGTTTTGTAATCTACAGATGGCCTGTTTTTTCAATTGAATAATTTGCTTCAAGCAACAAAATATTAAAACATTAATATGAAAGGCTGTATAATTGTTCACAATTAATTTGTTGTCTCATGACTGGTAAATTGCCAGTCTCTTTAGAATGCTTTTAGTACAGGTGTGTTTTGAAAGGATTCCATTAATCTGTTTCTGTGGAGTTGCACGAGGGAGCTCTGAAGATGTACAGAATTATCCTGCAGGCTGGCTTAGCTCAGTGGGAGAACATGTCCTTCTGCTTGTGCTGCTCTGTATTTTCTGCTCCTCTCAAAAGATAGCTGACAAGAACTGTTTAAAAATAGCAGGCCAAGGGCAGGTGACAAAATGTCACACAAGCAGCACCTGGTCCAGTGACAGCCTGGAGGGAGGAAAAAACCAAACCCAGATGTCACAGATAGGATTCTATTTCTGAAGTCGGTTGAACAGCAGAATTTCAGCTTCAGCAGAGGAAAAGAGAAGGAGCCATCCAAGCATTATGCATTCAGATTTTACTCTATTTTTTCATAGTTTTTTTTTCCTTCTATTCCAAGTATTAATTTTAAAGTACAAATTAGTACAGACACCTTTTCTCTTTACAAGTAATACCTGTACCCTCACACTCATTAATGCACTGGTAAGGAAAAGGGGATTAATGTTCCTCTGGAGATGTCTGACGTATTCTAGCAAAGGTTATACTAGATGAAATAATAGCAGCTTTAATGTTTCTGCAGTGCCAGATTAATGTGAAAATATGTATAGGAGAATTATGTCTGTAATTAGGAAATGTGAAGTGGTTAATGAAGATCATCTCTTTAAGAAGCTTTGCTCAAGGAGTTGGAAAGTAAAAATGGAAATTCTATTTAACTTGTTCCTCACTTCTTTCTGGAGATGCTCTTTGCTTCCTAGCCTTATTGTGGTGTCATTTTTTTCTAAAAGAAGGAGAAAACTTCAATGTGAAGAAAAGATTGATTTACTTTTCTTAACCTGCTTATGACTTAGTTTCAGAAGTGTATTGAAACTTCATGCTGCATCTGTTCAGAAAGAATATTCATTACAGCACAGCAGTTTCTGTGACTGGAAATAGAAAGTTTTAATTATCAATAGGAACTAAAAATGTTGGAGAGGATTGGCTTTAGTTCTGCTTTGCCAGAGTTTGTTAAAATTAGGGTTTGCAGAAGTGCAGGAACATAACCATTATATTGGTTTTCAGTGTGGTGAGTGGATCTTGAGCACCCATATTTGAGTGTCCATGTAGTGAAGAAATGTAAAATGACCTCTTCCTTAGCTCCCAAAGTTAGCCACAGACCTAGAGATAGGAGAAGCCTATGAAATGGAATTCCATTATATACAGGAAGTTACTTACAATACTTATTTGAAATAAATTTTTACCTGACCATAATTATCCTTTTACATCTTTTTCCAAGTAAGGACCAATACAAATTACAGCTTGTAGATTTACTTGGGTGGTTTGATTTAAAAAGGCCTATGCCAAAGTGTCTTCAGGATGAGATTTAATACTTCAGCTCAGTTAAAAAGCATCCAAAATGAATCTGAACAGCACTACTGCTGTTAGCTCATTTTTTGCTCTAACAGTAAAAGTAGATTTATCTGCACTGAGTCTCCTTTAGGTCAAGAATATCTATTTTTCAAAGTACATATGAATGTACTGCTTGAGAACAATATTCCTTCCAGCCCAATGTCTTATTTCAAATGGTAGGTGATGGGAGAGTCTTAGGGAAGAATGCAAAACCAGGGTAAGAACTCCCTCTCCAACTATCTATTAACTTGAAAGCTAAAGGTGCTGCATCTAGTATGAAAAAGAATGATTTATTTTTACCAATTAAGTGGAGTTTTGTAATGCTGTACTCGTTATTGGAAGCCAACTATAAGTGATGTAACTGCAGCAAGGCTGAACTTGAGGCCTTGTTTTGAAAGGGTAAGCATAATGCTTTCTTAGTGCAAAGTAAAGGAATGTATTAAAATAATTGTTTCATTGTTTATGTTTTAAGTACATAATACTGAAGGTACTGTGGTGTTAAATATTTTGAATGTGTATTCTTGGGAAGTTGTCTTCAATTGGTAGAAGATTCAGCTACCCTGACTGTTCATTCCCTTTAGAAATTTTTCATATTAATGAATTTAATTCAGTTTGAAATAAAAACATTGAAAATAGCTTTTACTTACATTGCAGGGCGTATGGGAATAAACTTCCATCATCCAGGAACAGACAATATTATGGCTCTTAACAGTAAGTAGTTGATGTCTAGTGGTTTATATTGCCATGTAGAATATTATTTCTTACATCTACTGTGTGTGTAGCTGTACAGTCAGACATAAATATGTGTAATGTTTGCATAGAAGTTCATGTTCACTCTCTGAGAATGTTTTTCATAAGTCAATCACCTCTGATTCTTTATATTAACTTTGTAATGGCTTTATGTGTTTCACTGCAAGCTTCATAATGCCTGCTATGGAGAATATTACAGAACAGTCTCTCTTGTTCCTTCTTTTGTGGGTGTGTATGTGTGTTAAAGCTGTAATTTTGATTTCTGATATCTCTCCAGACATATTTCTTCCTGTTGGGATGAGCTGTTACAAGTTTTGCATACAATTACATGGACTGATGGCGTTCGCCTTGTTGGTTTCCATTATGTAGATGGGAACTGGGAGACATCTTAGAACTGGGAGACATGTTTAGACATCTAAATAATGAGGAAAACTGCACTTCACTGAGAGATTATTGGGTTTTTTTTCTGTCAGGAAATAAAAGTAAGATTAAAAGTCCAGTCATGAACATATAGACTCAAAAAACCTGGCAGAACGGATGTGGAAGACAGTTCCTGTGTGGGGAGGGTGGGGGACAGGGTGTGAGGCAGCACCAGCAGAATGCTGAACTGAACTGTGCAAATCAAAGCAGATATTTGTCTGTCTAATCCTGAGAAATGCTGACTCTTTTGAAATGTCCATTTTTGTTTACAGTGTTGAGTTAGACATTTTAGGATTACTTACAAACTTCTCTAAAGTTTTTGCCTTTGCACTGTCTATGTAGGTTAGACTGTGTATAGTTGAAAACTGCAGGGGTTTTTATGTAGTACCAAGCAAAGAATAATTTATAGATGTGAAGAACCAAAAATTTGTAATAGATAAGATGCAAGGTGTTTAACATTTGGCTTTAAAGGCCAGCTTTTGAAAACTGTGACTTTGCTTGTCCTCTTCTTAGTTTTACACAGCTAATGGTGAGGTGATATTTTGGGGAGTTTTTGTTGTCACAGTTAGCATATACACCCCATTTCCTTATGGCACATGAAATTATGGGAAATCAAATAATTAACTAGGAGAAACGTTTTGTTTAATTAAAGAGATTATTAAAAGAGAAAGCTGTTCATGCCTCTCTGTGTAAATAAGGTCTACACAGTTCAGGTGTCAGGTGTTTGACATGAATTCTAGTCTCAGAATGTATTTGTTGTTCTACAGTGTCCATTTCAAAAAGTTAACTGCAATAGAAATAGATTTGTGAAGATGGGATACTATGATTGAATTTTGAATTACCTTTAAAAACTGACAGTTATGATGAAATACATAGTAGCATTTCTTACAAAGTCTAACATACATAGTAGCATTTCTTACAAAGTCTAACAGATTTTTGAAAGATGGGAATGAAAAACTGAAACAAGTTATACTATTTTGGAATAACTTGCTTTTATCTTAAATGAATGTTGTGTTTTACTCTGATTCCTTTTTGATGAAAATAATGAAAAAAGCTATTTTCCTGTCTAATTTCTTTGAACTTTTTACAACAACTGTATACTCTAATAGTTTATAAAAAACAATCATCTTTTGTAGCTATAGTCCTGTTGCATGGTGAACACATCAGCATAGCTAACTGAAGGACCAAAGCTATATATATATATGTATGCATTTGCACTATTTAAATATTATTGGTTTATTCAAATATTAACTGTTTAAAGACTTAAATAAGTGTGGAATCATAAATATGCAATTTATGCAAAATTAAATTAAGCACAACACCCCAGTCTGAATAAGTTCCCATATATTTTTCCTCTTCTGCAACTCTTTTCCCTTCCTTTCTCTACTAGGCAAGGCCACACCATTTTTGGCCATCAATGAGAACCCTTAGCTAGAATTATTGTACTGTGAAACCTGTTGGGTTTTACTTTCAAATCTTTGAAGAGCTGAGAATAAAAGCAAATATTCAAGTACACAAGCTTAAAAATTACTTTCTGTGATTGAAATCCTTTTTTGTATGTAGCTAAACTTGAAAAATTTAGAACTAGGTAATTCCCATGTAATTCATTACCTTTTCCCTGTAATGGGGAAATATACCAAGGAAAATTTAGTTCAAGAAGAAACATTCTTTTATGTGCTGGAATGGCTGTGATTTGGGTTAAAAAAATTAAATAAGTCAAATAAAAATTCCCAAAAGATACTTCATCACAGTATTTTTTTGGAATAATTTTGAGAACTCATGTAATTTCTTTAAATCATAATACTTGTCATATCTATGTTTAATTTCTGTGAAACCAAACACTCTGCTGAGTCTGCAAATCCAACCTTCCCATTCTATTTAAATGCATTGCTTCATAAGCATTTTTCTCTTTTCCTGTGAAGACATAGTAATAATCTTTAAGATTTATTACTCAGAGCTCAATTTCACACTGACAATGTAGGCAATCTTTTGAAGGTGGAATAGAACATGTGCTCATGCCAAGAGCAATGCAAAACTTCACATGCTGTAGGGAGAGGGGAAGATTTTGGGGGATGTTTGTCTCCAGCTCCTCATCCTTTGTGGCAGCACTTCTGACTGTGCTTCAGCTGTCGTTCCTGTTTGCTCATTCCAGCCTTTGGGAACTGGGCATTTTCCTGCCTGCCTGTCTTGAGCCGCTGTCTGTGGGTGTTGGAGGGCATTGTTTGCTGTGAGGTGCTGCTTAGCTGGCAGCACAGGGGGAGCATGCCACCACCGTTCTGTTCATTGTGCAAGGCTGAATCATCACTAGCTGAAAACACTGAGTTCTGAAATAATGAAATTCATGGGGTAAAAGAGATTACTTTTAAATGCGTAATTATTATGAATCTCTTAGTGTCATTAGTGGCATTATGCTTGTGTACATACAGAGTTGAACATGTGTATAAACATGTTATGTTATAAATGCTCTGGAAGTTCAGAATTAGGCTTCTGTAGAGGAATGCAATGCTCAAATATTCAGAGAGATCCAAGCACAATCCTAAAGAACAGCGAAACAAAAGGAAGATGCAAATATTAGATTGGAAGCATTTTTGAAGGGGAAGTGGTATAGCTTTTGTCTGTACTAGATCTAAATGGAATTTCTCAAATTGAAATAGTGTTTAGAATCAATTAGTGACAGAAGGTAATTTTTTAGTTCATACTGGGCTAAACAGTGCAAGAATTTTTATAAACTTTCATCTACAGCACCTTATTAAATAATTGATACTGTAATTTGTAGGGGAAATGTGGAATAAATTTAACTCAATGTGTCCTCCATCCTTTCTCTTGCTAATATCCAATACCATTTGTAGCCATACATTTCTGCAGCCATTGCTTCTCTTGAATATATGCTCCTTTCTGATTAGCTGAGCAATCAGGACTGAGTGATCAGCATGAATGCATAGTCAGCTACATGGCAGGTGGTGAGCTGTCTTTAGGGCTTCTTGGGAACTCCAGAAAGCCTCAGTGACTTCAGTGGGAGAGAAGTGTGGCAGGTGAAAAAGGAAGATGGGAATAAATGAGGGTGTGTGATCTCTATAAAGAAGCACTGAAGGGTTGTGCTGAGATCCCTAACAATCTTCTGTAAAATAAATGTAGTCTAAAGGTAGTTAAATGAAACCCCTTTGTGAAATGCTGGAATTTTGTTTTTTGTAAAGCTCCTCTGCACAGTGACTTTGCAGTCCTGTTGGGCTACAAATGTTCCATCTGCTTCCACTGTTCATTCTTGTCTCATACAAAAATGTGTCATCTGTGAGGTCTGGTACTATTTGCTCTCCGACTGTCTTTTCTTTTCATTAGTGTAATTTAGTTCTATTTATTCAGAGTAAAATAATTTGAAAAAGACATTAAGGAAAGGATTTGGGGCACTTTTTAGATGCCTGTGTTAAGATTTTGGTTTTGTTTTATTAGTCCTATTTATGTGGGGAAGTTGTCATGCCATGACAGGAAATGTAATGCCAACAAAACCATTTCATTTTTTATTTTCGTGTTTCTGTTGTTTTTAAAATTGCCTTGTCTCCTTAAGAGCTATTGTACTTAGCTCTTCCTGATGTGCTGTTTTCAAACACATATAGTGTTTAGATGTAAAAGTTGCTGAAGTAGCATTTTATATTTGAAAGTTTTGCCAGTGCTACTGTTATACCTTGAAATAAACTGCTCCAAATTGAAAGCTTCTTGAATTACTTTTGTCTTGCAAGATCTTCGGTTGGCAGTTTAACAGCTAATAAAAGCTTTCTTTTTGTAGTGGTGATATTCTGGGAAAATGTGTGACTAAATTCCAAGAGGCATCAATCTCATCTAATAGTTTAGTTCTTGCCTGTAGGAATTTGCTGAGCTCTTTAGCCCAGTTGCCAGGTTGGGTTACTAATGTGTCACCATCTTAATGGCATATATAGAATAACAGAGAGGAATAAAAAACACTGAGAAAACTTACAAGGTTTGCAAAACTAGTCCTGATTTAGTTGTGAAGAGATCTGAGTGAATACAAGTGGAGGGAGAACATGTCTGATGTGAAGTGAGAGCTAGCAAAGCCAGCAGGGTTCAGAGGAGCCCCAGAGTGTGGGAGCTGTCACTTTGCACATCACCTTGTGAGGTTTTTCAGAAGCAGCTGTACAAGCATTTGCTATTGATGCTGCCTTGGAGGCTGTGAGGTGGGCTTGCTGATATCTCAAAGTCCCTTCTATACCTATTGAAATTTTTAAAAGGGTAAAGGGGAAGCAGGGGAGCAATAGTAAGTACATGCTTTTTCTTCTTTCTTCCTTTCAGTTTTTTGTATTGGCATCTGCACTTCCTGAGATCCAGTCTGGCTGTTACTGAAGGCAGTATCTCTTATCAGTGGCTGCTAAAGGCTTTTTCTAGCAGAGGAAGATTTCTTAAGTTGTCTTCCTTTTAATCCAGCTTGGTAGCTCTTTAATGCCTTCTTGTTTGTTTGTTTGTTTGTTTGTTTGTTTTCCCCACTGCTTTTCCTGCCTCACCACCTCACCAATGTGCTTTCCTTTCATCTCTGTGATCCTCTCTATTGTGGGTTAGTGCCATCTGTTTCCTCTGAATTTTAAGATTTGCCAGGCTACTCCAAGAGCATTAGATATCATGCTAGAAGAGATGAAGCAGCCTGGCTGTTAAAAATGTGAGTTTTATTGGTAACATATTTTTTAAACTAAAATGAAAAGATGAAAATAGATAAACCTTCCCTCTTGCACAGTTGCTTGGCTGCTTGTATGCCTCGGGAAAGGACACCTAAGCTGCTTTTGGATATTGAATGCAGTTCATGTGTTTGATCAAGTGTTTGAGGCCCAGTGTGTGGGACTTAGCTGCATACAGCTTACATGTAGCTATGTAGCTTGTGATTTTCTGGTGATGAGATTCTGTTGTATATGTTAAAAGGGAGGTTGCTGCAACACTTGCATTGTTAATATTGGAAAAAAATCGACTGCAAGGGACTGTTGAGGTTCATATAACCAAATCATTGTAGTGCCCATCTGCACATCCAGATGTGCAGATCTATTAGTGGAAGTTGAGAACCACCTTTTGAACCACTCGTAGATGAGAGTCCATCTTTGCAATTCTTCTGGATGATCCCTCTGTAGCAGAAAAACAGATTGCATAATTATACTTGATTCTGTCACCTTCCCTCAGTTCATGAATGCATTTCCCTGGTATTTTAATTCACTTGTAAACTTCCAGATCCTAAGAACTTCAGAGACCCTCTGTTCAAAAGCAAAAGCTTGACATATTTTCCTTTCTGATCTTAGAAAATCATTGCATAACTCATAATATCCTAAAGCAAGTATTGTTCTGAACTGCTGACTGCTTCAAGAATACAAATGAGTGTTCCAAGCTAGAAATAAGATTCTGGTACCTTATAAATCAAGGAGGTTCCCAGTCTTGTCAAATAAACTTTCCTTTAGCCAGTATAGCTCCAAAATTTCTAGTCTGAAAATGCTGAACTCTTTTTTTTTTTCATAGAGGTAATGCTATTTTACATCAATTTAACATGTGTCTTCAAGATTTCTTTGAAGTGTGCATCTTTGATATTGTGGCCAAATAACTGCATGAACAAGATAAATACCAGAAGTGAAGAAATAATGTTCTTAAAAATCTGAAAATACTCCCTATTAAGTCTTCCATAAAATATGATAATACAAATAAATGTTGTTGCCTATTTCTAAATTTGAAATTACATGATCAAATTAATTTTAAGTTATGATATGGAGAGCATGTAGATCTAGTCCTTTTGCGTTAATATTTTATGGATTCACAAATTTATTGTTTCCTAGGACTGCTAATTATTTGATACAAATACAAGGTGCAGTTTCAGTCCCACATTATAATAAAAGAGTAAAAAAATCCCAGAAAAGTTCTTTTTCATCAGTTTCATGTAGCCTTGAGATGCAGTTAAAATTTGAGTGAGTTTTGATTTACTGCAACAATGGGCGGTCTTAGCTGCAGGCTTTGGGGAATTCCAAAGCATTCACACTGAGTTTCCTTGATTGCATTACAAGATTTGAGGTTTGGGGAGTTTGTTGTGCTGGTTTGTTAAAAGATTAAAGTTCTGTCCTTCATGATTGATAGAGTTTCATGTTCATAAAAATAGGATTTGCTTCTGGGAGGAGGGGAGTTAATAGTTTCAGGAGAGTTATCAGTGCTGAAAAAGAATCTTGTTCCTTTGCATTTGAGGCCATGCAATTTGGGACACAGCAGTTATGTAACTTTGTACCTGACAGTTACAGAACATTGCTAAGGATGGACAAACACCAAGGCAGGGATGATCCTGCTGTGAGCTGCACAATCCATCCATGCACTTTTTACATGGGAAAATGTGCTCATCCCCTCCTAAAGCACCTGGGTTTGTCTTAATATTAATGATCCAGGACGTACCTAGGAAAGAATCATTTGTGCTGAATTTAGAAACATTCCAGGAGATGGCTTTCTGTGCAGAAGGACATTTATATGTGGCACCAAAACCAGTACATGGGGAGCAGATGCATTAGTGGGGGTACAGTTTAAGGAGCTCCCAGTTGCTTTTTGTCTTCTGTTGGACAAAAAGAGAAAGTAACTTCATGAGCACAGCTCTGGTAATTTCATTGTTTGTAATAGTGCAGTACTCTTATTTTCTTGCAAATGTCTTCATTCAAGAATAATTTCTAAATTGTTTACTTTCTAAAGTATTTACTCAAACTGGAGGCATTATGAAATTCACCTGATGAACTATTCCTGCTATTTAATCTGTTGTGCTGTGAATTTTGACTTGTGAGCAAGATGGGTATTTTTTATTTAACTTGTTTCAAATGACACATTCAAACTTCACATCCTGAGAAAGCAACATAATAAAATGTGCATTGACATTCTGAAGTTGTCATGCTGAATAACTCAGCTTCTTGGAAAAAATTAACATTTTAATCTAAATACTAGTTACAACTGAGATAATTTTCAAATTGTGTGTATATGTATACAAAATATAATCAATAAGGGTGAAACTTCACCTTCTTTGAGTATTTAAATATGATGCAGTGTTTTTAAATCAGCAAAAACTGACTTGCTTGTCTTCCTGTTTAAGTGAATTGCACTATTTTGCCCCTGGAATTTACAGGCAAATATATCTTCAGGGAGTTTCAGTAACTTTTATGTACTTAAAGATTGTGTGTGAATGCAAATATAGGATAAAAGTATTATTCTGCTGTGCTGTATTGCATATAAGTGTTATAATATATGAGTAGCAGTAGGGCATTCTAAAATTTACAAAAGCCTGTGGTAGATTTCTGCCATCATATACTGATCTTGATCAGAGCCTAAAAGTTTACATTAAGCACATAAAGCTTTGTTTTCTTCAGAAGAAACACAAGAGTCTCTTCCATCTCATACTGAAATAATGCTTCTCTATTTAATTTTTAGATTGGTAACATTCTGAGAAAACTCTTTCAGATAAATTGCTCTCAGAATGTGTCCATAACTATACCTTGAAACATGCTTTTTTGGGAATGTGGGCATTCATCAAGACCACCTATATTTAAATAGGAGAATTAATGCTAGAATGAGTAACCAGGGTCCTCCCTCTACGATGCAAGCTTACATCTGTACATTATTAACAAATCACCAATATACAAAAAATCAAACAAGCAGAGTATTAAGACTTGCTACAAAAGATCTGGCCATGATTCTTTGCCATCATAATAACTAATAAAATAGAGCAATAACTAGAAAGCAGGAGGACTAATTCTATTCTTGCTGCAAAGCCAGCTCTGGTGTTAATTCTCAGTATTGCCTGCTATGCAAGAAGCAGAGTCTCTCTCAGGGCTTACCAACCACCTCACTGTGGCTGAGTAGCTGTTCACACAAACAGCCCCTGCTGTCTTCATGTTAAACATAAATTGCAAAGCAATTCATCATAGACCTTGAAATTTTTTAATCCCCCCAATGACATACTCATGTAGTTGCCTTTTGTGACCTCATTGATAGTGGAATAAAAGGTGTGGGGGCATGGTGTTTCTTCAGGGCAGGAGGAAGAAGCTGCTGGGGTAGAGAGAGGTCCCTGTGCTGAAGGAGGGCGAGCCTTGCTCTGGGCAGCCCCAGGGCCCCTCGGGCCAAAGAAAAGCAGCCAGGGAATGCTGAGGGGTCTGGTGGGACACCTGGGTGTGTAGGGCAGGACTGCAAGGCACTGTTCAGAAATAAGAGATGGGCTTGGGAAGGAACAGGAACACTGAGAGTGTTACAATGAGGAGAGAATGAAACAAAGCAAAGCTCTGTTGCCTCTTACCTAAGCTCGCTTCTGTTGAAAAACCCGCTTGATCCCCAGCCTTCCACGTTTGATTACCTTGGGAGGATAGATGGCTTTTGTCATCCATCAGAGATGCTGTGTAGAAGACATGTGTTTTCCAGATTATTTTCTGTTTTCTAAAACTTCAGATCAAAAATTCTGGGTTTTGCATTTGCCACTACATCACAAAATACAGTTCTAAAGTTGTCCAACATTGTGGATTCACCATTGATGCATGTCTCATTGAAATGCTGTGTTAATTCTGGTAGTTATGAAAGCATTTTGTCCATCTAGTTTTATTCATCTGAAGGTACTGGCTATTGAGTTCATATTGTTTTAATAGGATTTTAGTATTTACATATGGTTAATTATTTAAATTGAAACATAATTGGAAAATATGTTTTCCACAACTATTTAATAAAATGCAAACCTGGTTCTTTTAATTAGAATTACTGTTGATGATGTTTATTGCCACTTAAAACCATAATCCTAAATTATTATTTTATAATACTGTCCTATATGCCTGATTTTTTTAATACCTTTGCCCTTTGCTATGTAGAAAACTTGCACAGCAGGTATGTTTGGTTATTTTTTTCCTTCCCTGGCTGTATCATCCTCAACTTTTTTTCTTGTCTTGGATTGTTTGAATTTCATCCTGCACTTTTAAATGTCTTTTCCTTCTTTATGGTGGGAGGGGAAAAAGAGAAGAGGTAGAAGCTACATTCTCATTGCTTTTGGAGCCAAATCTAATGACAGCTGTACCCACAATTTTCTTCTGTGTTTACATGCAGCCAGGAGCTATGGGCGGAGAAGAGGTAAAAGTATTTACTAAATGTTTTGTTTGCTGAATAGTGGGAGAAATAAATATTTAGTTTTCTTGTGGTAAGATGATGTTACCAATTTTAACATTATTTAGTTGATCAATTGCTTTGTATAAATCAATCTCATATTCTTCCTTTGCAAAACAGCTCCCTTTTAACAGCATCTTAAAGGAGTGATGATCCTGAGCTGATAACTTCAAGTGTTGCTATTACTAGAGAACTGGTTGAATGTAAAGATTCTCATGACGTGTATTTGTGACTTGAAATGCACACTGTTCCAAAAAAAGATTGGGTTTGGGTTTATGTTTGGTGTTTGTTTTGTAGGAGACCAATATTTAACTTCTGCATTGAACATTTGAAAATGACTTTTTTTCTTACATGAAACAGCTTTTGCTGAATATTAGACTTCATTACATTGAATTGCCTCAGATAGAACATGTGTGAATACCAATGCTAGTAACTGTCCTCAGCAGTGAATATTGATAATAATTTTAAAAAGATACAGCATTTGAGCACATTTTAACAGTATTTCATCACAGACAACCCTTAAAACATAAAAGAAAACTGAAAATATTTTATAAATGTACAGTGCTACATATCAGTTTATTCTGACAGATGAAGGAACAAGGACAATAGCAAGTCCAACAACTGAGCAAGTCACTAATGCAGCTTACATTTATGTCCTGTGCTGGAGCTTACACAGACTGGTTGTTATTGAGAAAATAACAGTGAAAATGGCAGCTTTTAACAATTACATTTAGATAGTGCCATCTGCATGGGGTACTTTAGCATTAAACTTAATTTTATCTTCTTCCCTTCCATGAAGTTCTCTGCCAGCTAGGCAGGTGACATTGCCCCCTTTTCCAAATGTAGAATTTGCATCACATTTGTGAAGAGCCTTAGAGACAGATGTATGCATCACACAAACCAATATGTCTAAGGGCTTTTGTCATGTGTATGGGTTGAGGTGGTAGGCTGTACAGGCCATACTAACATGGCTTGTAATACAGAATTTGCTCTGATTTTGTTCAAAGCTGACACATTTTAGTGTTCATTTGATAGCTAAATCTGAAACAAAGATTCAGATTTTCCTCACAAACTTACTCTTTGTGAACATGAACGCTGTTTAATTTTATTTTAAGATTGTGGCAGGTGTTTCCAGATTGATCAAATGGCACCAAAGTAGGAAAGGAGGTAGGAATCAGTTGGATACTATGAATTATTGGCAACTCCTGTTTACTTGTAGAAGCAAAATACAATAATGCAGAAGTAATTGTGATGAATATAATTTAGGCTGTTTTATATAAATATTAGTGAAGACAAAACAGGGCAAACAAGTTCTGAATGTGCTGGCTTTTCAGATTTTTTTCTCACTACCAAGAAGCATGTTTCATTACACAAGACTTGTTTCCTGTGTGAAATGCAGGCTTTTCCATACTAACAAGTAGATCTGTGTGTGTGTTTCTTGTCATTAATGTTAGGGATTTTGACTTGCCTCATTCATTTTAAAGTCTGTGATGTTCATGCTTTATCATTACCTTGACTTTTATAATGTTGGTTTTGAGCTTCCTTAACCTTAAGCATGAAATTCTACAACAGTCTGTTAAAAAATGTGTTGGTTATCAAATATTCTCATATATCACTCTCTATTATTGCTTTTAACATTTGCATTGGGATAATATGCAGAGTAACCACAGGCAAGTCTGTGCAAGGACTCATTTTATGTTTGTTATACTTGGCTATTTTAATTAGTGTTTGATTCTGTCATTGATTCTGTCTTCTTCTGCAATGAGAAGAACTTTTGTCAGATATTTCTTGAGGCTTGCCATAAACTCTCAGTTCCCTACTTGATTCTCTCTTTCCTTTGAGAAAAGAGATGAGCATTTCTTTGTAGGTATCATGCTATGAGCTGTTGAGTCATGTTCTTGGTACCTTGTTTTTTAACTTTTACAACCAGTTTTTCAGGTACAGATGTAAGCACCACTGTGAGAAATCAGCTCAAATTATTTTGCTACACTGACAACTCAGAGATGCCCAGGGAGGGGTACAGGAGTATATTACAAAAAAGGTGCATTTAGTGATGTTTTCCCATACTGTTCTCCAAGAAATTTGCCCAGGGGGTCTCTTGAGGTGATGTTTTAATATTTATTGCCTTAGATTGCATTTTTCTCTTGTTCTTACTCATTCCCTTTTCTAAGACTACATACATTTTTAAACATCCCAAAAAGTCTGTAGCAAGGGTTTCCAAAGTTTGCTTTGCTTTCAGCCTTGGCATGTACTGATTGTGTTCAATGCAGTTCATTTTTCCCTTACCAGAGAAGACTGTGAAGAGTCATTCCCTATTCCCTTGTCTGTATGCTTTCCATTATTTTAAATGTATTCTTCTTACATTCAGCTCTATACTTCACTTAGCTATAAACTTATAGAACATCATTTGCATTTATTTAAGGTGAGTGTGATGCCTGTAGACTGCCAAGTGTCTGGCATGGTGCTTAGAGGTGATACCTTGCTTTCTAAGTGGCTGTGAATTTTTATTATTTCCTTCAGAACTCAGTCCTCTCTGCAGATCTGTGTTTTAGTTGAACACCTTGTTATTAATTTGATATGTCATCTTCCACTAATGGCTCATGTTAGTTGTTTGTTTACTTTTTTACAAGAAGGTAGGTTCATGGGCAGGAATTAAAAGATGAATTATCTCTCCAGTAATGTCAATCTCTGAGACATTTTCAGATTTCCAGCTTTTCAATGAGTATTCTGATTTGATATTTTTACACAGTTGTAGTATTCTTCATTATTTTTTCTCTCATGCAACTGTTCTCTTATATTTTGAAATGCATATGTTTATACATATGCATGACGTATTTGTCCATTAATGGAATATTCATCAAAAGTCTTTTGTGTTTTATGCTCTGAACCCGCCATTTCTGACAACAAGTCTTTGAAAGGTAGCAGCTCTACATCCTTCTCTGATTTTGGCATTTACCCTATTTTTTATGTTTATGTGTAAATGCATGGTAGGATTTTTACTTCGGTGGATTTTTGTGTCTCTAATCTCTTCCATTGTTTAACTTTCAATATATTATTTTTAATCAACACTTTTCTGGTGCCTGATGTTTGTAATTAAAAATCAGGCAGATGTTGTGTGTCAGTGACTTTCCTGACTTTATTAGCTTGTTTTTTCTACACAGGATTACTGTTTCTTTTTTTAATCTGTCTTTTGCTACTGGAGCCAATTACTGATATTTTCAGTGTATATGTTTTTCTGACTGCTGTCCCTCTGTCTTGATTTTTCTCCTTGCCCCTGTTTTTATGTCCTTCACTTCCTCTGCTGTTAATACCAGTATAGTATTAAACTGTAGGTCTTGCTGTGTCAATTTCATGTGATTCATTACCTTTGAATTTAATTATGTGCACTTACAAAAGTATAAATATATTTATATTTGTAATCAACCCTCGTATAAACTGTTTGTATCAATTAATTATAATTCCATCCCTGGGAGAAATCCTCCATGATATGAGGGGACAAGTAGCCTTTTCAGAGTTGAGGTGTGGTTCTTATTTATACATCTCCCTATATTGCAGGATATATTTACTCAAGTACAGGGAATTGTTAAATTCCAAAGTTGGCAAGTGTTGCTTATATGCAGTCTTTGAATATTTTTTTCTCTTCCTTGTTAATAAATCTGTTCTTAAGATAATGTGTGTATTCTTTGTTAGTAGCAGAAACAAGTTGCTATTGCATCAGATGGTTACAAGTAAATTCTTTACTTTTCATTAACAAACTGAGTAGCAGCCATTTATGTTGATTTTGCCTGTTCATGACTGAAAGGATATTTTAATTCAGTAACAAACAGGCTGACAGGCCGTTCTAGCTAACACTGTTTTCCTTCAAGTGCAAGTTCTTTGTGGTTTATTTAACAAGATTTTGTTTCTTGTTCACTGAATCTCTTCACTTCCTGTTTAGTATCCACAATCCAAAGCTTTTCCATGTTTATTTTGCTGTTTGCCCCCCTACTGAGTTTGGGCCTGTGTTCCATGGAGGTGGAAGTGCTGCAGCCCTTGCTGTCAGGATCCTGTACAGCACTCAGAGGACTGTCCTGCTCTGCAGTGCAGTGGCCTGAGGGATCTTGAGATCATTCCTTCAAGATCTGTTATGGAAGATGTAAATCTTTAACTGGTTTGAAATGTAAATCTTGCAAAGGTTATTTCTATAGCTGTGACACATAATTTCATCAGATAACATTTCTATCCATTTGCAAGGGTTTGTTTTAAAGCTAAATTAGGTTTATTGTCTTGTAAGGGTAATCCAGTCTTGGAAAAATAGAAACAATACTAATGAACATGAATTGGAAAACTGACCACCTAGCTGGGTCCTTTAGTGCAAGTTCTGTTAAAGTAAAACAGCAAAAGGGAAAGTTTTTTACTGAAATATTTCATTCTCCAGGAAATAGCATTAACTATAGATCCTACAAAATCTGTTCCAGGTCGGTCTTCACTGTTTCCTTTTGAGGATGGCTTCCTAGATGACAGCCATGGGGATCAGTCATTGTCCTCAGGCCTCAGCTCTCCGACACGCTGCCAAAACGGGGAACGAGTGGAACGCTACTCTAGAAAGGTGTTTGTTGGAGGTCTCCCTCCTGACATTGATGAAGGTACTGTGAATCACTTGCATTGCTGACACGTGGGAATTGGCTTTCATATCATTCCTATTAAAAAGGTGGGATTTTCATAGAGGCAAATGAATTTTGCCAGGCGTGTTTCTTGTAGTGCTTGTGGCAGTGCTTAGAACAAACGCTCCCTGCCACCCCTGCAACACCCGAGCGTTTACCTGGTGTTCTTGTGTACTGCAGATCAGAAGTGGCTGCCTAGCAGCTCTTCTGATCTGCATGTCTTCCCACGACTGTCAAGTGGGAAAGCTGAAAAAGGGAACTTAGTGGGTACTGTCTCTCCTCTGTAGTCTTTTCCTATTCTTGGATGTGGTTGACTTTAAAGACTTTCTTAATGCAATCCTTACCAAAATACTGTGGGCTTTAAATAATCAGCTCTTATACCCAGCATGTATCTAGTGTTCAGATGATAAATATAGGGTAATAATAGGGTTTCAAAGTAATGACCTACCCAGCAAGGATGGCCAGAGTTTTTCTCAATCATTATCTGCTCTACTTGCATGTGTCCCCATAAACTCTTACTCCCAAACTAAAATCATGACAATTTTTGGTGTATTTTTCATGGCTGGAATATAGCTGGAATCCACCACTGTCTAGCTTCAATGAGCATACACAGGGAATGTGAGGATGCCCTGTAATGAAATGAGGGAGATCTCTAATCTACTAATCTGAAGCCTAAACCATGTACAGTTTTAATGAAGAAATAGCATGAGTTGCCAGTCTGTTTACAAGCACCTCAAATGCAGTTCCCACGTCACACCAAGAGTTGCAGGGCTGTTGTATGGGGTCTAGTGGGTAATCTGGATTTGCAGCTGTAAGAGGCAGCAGCCCAACAGGGACGACTGATGTACACATTGCTGGGACACTCAGAGTCAAAATACATGCCCAGTCTGTCCTGTGAGGGAGTAACATGGTGACCTGGGAGCTGTCACCTGCTTTCCTGAGAGGTCTCCTTCAGTAACCCTTTATCCTTCAGCTCTTCAGGTACACAACCTGTGTGTTCTGTCTCCAGATGCTTGAAATTCTGGCATGCAATTCATGGGGTCAGAGAAACTGGACACATCTCAAACAGCAATCCAGAAACTGTAAAACCCCACTGCCTTTTCTCCTGATGGCTTGTTCTGATCTACCTAAGATCACATTCTTTCTTTAAAGTACATTTAAAAATGTATTGAGAAAATAAGATTTTTTTCAAAAAGAATTTTAAATACTTTTTTCTGAAGGATTTGCATATAAAACAAAATTGTCCTATAGGATAGCTCTTGATGTGTGTTACATGGTGGTCCCAAGTTGATGCTTAAAAAGTGAAGAAAAAACTTGGTAATTCAAGGCAGATTTCCTGAAGCGCCTGAGGAAGGTGAAATGCCCACAGTGGCATGACCTGCTGCAGCCTCTTTCTAGGGCAGGCTGCAAGGAGCAGCCGTGCTGACATGGAGCTCCTCCATCAGTCCCATGTGGCTGCATCTGACCCTGCTTTGTGGCTATAATTAGAAACAGACTGCAGCTGAAGCGTATTCACTTCTGATAGATCATGTTTGCATTTAATCCTGCTGCAGACTTCCACTAGTGGAATGTAAAATCACTTTTTTAAGCAGCCATGTACAGCACAGAGATGAAATAATATTTAGGCATTTGCTATGGAGATCATTGCAGTTTTCACTGTTCTTGTTTTGTTTTGTTTTTTAAGTAAGACCTTTTTACCTTGCCACTGTCAGTTTTTATGTTCTCTCTAAGGTGTCTCATTCATTTTTTTGTAGATGAGATCACTGCCAGCTTTCGTAGGTTTGGACCTCTTGTGGTGGACTGGCCTCACAAAGCTGAAAGCAAGTCATATTTTCCACCTAAAGGTAATTGGTTTAAAATACACTTAAGAGGGCTGTTCTGGTAAAAGGAAATGACATCTGCCATGTGGTAAAGCAAAGTTTTGACTCTTTATGGTGAATTTTCTATCTTTCATCAAGCATATTTTCAGCCATTGTCCTGATGGGAAAAAAATTCACAATTTGGTAATTGAAACATTCTCCTCTGTGTGTACTTCTTCAGCCCACCTTGAACCCTTGAATTATGCCTTCATTTGTACCAGCAGTAGGTAGAATGCAAGCTGCAGAAATTTCATAGCTGATTTTGTTGTGGTTTGCACGTTGCCAAACCCAGGGGAGGAAGTGCCTTGGATTGGGTCATTGGGTTGCGTGTGCAGTGTTTTGCAGGGAGGTGACTCCAGTGTGAGCTGTGACCCAGGAGCTCTGGTCCTGCTCCACATCAGGGCTCCCTGGGTGTTGGAGCACAGAGCAGGCTCTGCTCAGAGGGCACCCAGGGTGGGCCAGAGTGTGAGCAGGTGGGGCAGCCTCTGATCAGGCAGCACAACCTTGTGCACTCCTGCTTTGGGTGAGAGACAACAGCTGGTGGGAAATCTCTTTGGGAGGGTAACTTGGCTAAATCAAACTGCTCTTGCTGTACCCTGCTCTCTGATTTTGTGCAATACCTTCTGCTTTCTTTCACACGTGCCTCTTGCATGTAGTTCCTGAGTTCACTCCTGATCTGAAACAGTAGCAGGAAGTTGTACACAAAATTTCTGGTCTATATGCAAAGAGCAATTAAGAGCTTCCAGGGTCATTTCTCATTGACCCTGGAAGCTCTTAATTGCTCATTAAGGCCACTGATTATTTTGGCAGAACAATGGGCTGTTCAGTCAGTGAACTAGCTAATCCTGAAATATTTTGATATAGTTTGACTGTAAAAACACACAAATAAAAGCCAACTTAATTTATTTGGAAGCTTAATTGCTGGAGGCAAAATAACACTGTGACAAATACTTGCCCTGTGAACAGTATTCGGGACACTTAAAATCAGAAGAGAAGCCCATACATGCTTCCTCTTTCCTGTTCATTCTCACCACTCAGCCTTGCTGTCAGCAGTTATGCAGCATCTGTTCTTGAATTTAAAACAAATCAAACAGCCCTAAAAACAACAAAAAACACCCCAAACCCCAACCCCCCTGCAATATTCCTAAGGACAGTTGCTAAAATATATGCTTTTCCCTTTTTATGTTATTTTTAAAGATCTCTGGGGTCTTTCTGGCTAGTGAATTCTAATTGTGCCTCCACTTAGAAGTTTAGGGTTTTTTTAAGTAGAAAAGCCAGCTTCTCCTTGTTCTTATAATCTCTTAGTATTATCTCCTTGTTTCCATTTTTTATTTTTTTCCTCTTATTAATTCAATAAGTAACTATTTGTTGAATTAACATGGGACTTCCAATTTTGATTTAGTTCTCTAACTGACTGTGGACTAGTTATGCCTTGACAAACCTGTAAAATGTTTTTGAGTAAGATCTATTTTAGCAGAAGACAAGGGAATGCAGCCTCACTTCTATTTTTGTCACAATTCTAATATAGGAAACAGCTTTCAAAGCCCCTGCCAGTTGCCCTGAACGTCTGTCTGAAAGTGCTAAACAACAGTCAATCCCAACTGTTCCAGATTTATTTATATCTGACTTCTTAGTTATCAGTCAGGGCTGCAGCATCAGACATCCTGCATGCCTGGCTCTGACATTCACTTACAGTCATGGTGAGCTCCCTAGGTCAAATGCACTTGATTTACTATGATCCCACACAGGCAGCACCTACACAGAAGACAGAATATTATTTCCAGGAGTCAGAGGGTAAAGTTTGAATGTCTAATTTTTTTTCACAGCTTTTAGTTTTTTTTTTTTTTCAATAAAGAGTACTTGCTTTTCAAAGTTATTATGGAATCATTTTCAGAAGTACCACAATAAAATGTCTCCAATGCTCATTTTGATCAGAAGTTCCTTCAGACCTAAAATTTAAGTTGGTGGGCTTTGGTTTTGGATTTTTTTGTTTTTGTTTTACTTTTTTATTTTAAGCTGCTTTGGTGCATTATTGGACATTTCCTTGAAAATACAAACAGAGATATTTGCAATTATGCTTGGTGCAAAATTCAGTGAGACTTATTCCACTGTCAAGTACTCATGAATTCAAATGTTTTCTCCCTTCATTTTTCTAGATGTCTTGTCTTCCATGTTGCATTGCTAGTCTATAAATTTTCTGATGTTTTGAATATGAGTCTTTCAAATGGAAAACATGTCCAAAAAAACAAAGGACAAATGAAATTATGGAGGAGAGAGCTGGGGTTTCTATGCTAGCAATCTTGAAAGAAAACAAGAAAAATGAATTGTTGGAGTGAAGTGGGCATGATGCAGAGGCTATTCACACATTGATAAAGCCTGACCTTCAAGGCTTCTCCCAGCTCCTTGAATGTGCCCCAGAGGCAGTAACATTGAGCCCTGCTCTTTCTGAACATACGTCATCACCTCCAGATGGACTTCAGTGTCCTTTTGATGGATGGCCTTTTCCATTGCTGGAGGGCCAGGTCATTGGGCAGTGTCTGGTCTTCCAGCAAGGTTCAGGATTTTTCTCTGTTTGCTTTGGTAAGTGTTCACTGAGAGCTTTGGGGCAGACAACATCAGTAGGTGATGCCATGGGTCAGCACAGGCGGTGAAGTTTTATGCTGCTGCTGCTTCACATCAGGGTTTTCTGTCCTCAGTTGCATCCAGGTGATGCAACATCCCCTGCAGTCCCAAATGAATCATTACAGATTTTCAGTATCTACTTGTTGGTATAATTTATTGAATTTTGGAATGCTTGCTATGCTGGTGCAATACATGAATTCCCTGTAGTCAGCCTGTATTAGGAGCACTCTGTTGATATTCTTAGGACTAGGAAGAGAAGGCTGCAGAAACCATTAGCCATGGCTAATCTGATCAAGCATGAAATCTGAAAGATTAAAATGTTGCTCACAGTCTAGTGACCTCCACCAGCAGCCACCACCCCCCCGAGGGCTTTATCTGGTTAGTTTAGTGAGTGAGTCAGGCCATAGATGTGTAGCCAGTTCCAGCAAGCCTTATTAGCTAATTTATTAGTTGTTGGTGGTAAGCTATTTTATTAGCTTAGCTGCAGTGGCATTGTAAGCTATCACTGGGACCAGTTGGAGTCCAGAAACATTCCTGCAGCACTGAGCTTGAACAAAGGTTTGCCTGGATTTGGCATCTTGAGCAGGATGGTGTCACCAGAGGTCTGCTTGGGCACATTAGCTCAGATTTAGTGCTGGGCCTGATGGACATAAATGTTTGTGTGTGAAATGATGCTGAGCTGGGGTCTCCAGCATGGTGAGTAACACCAGGCTTATCCCAGTGTGAGCTTAACAGTGCCATTGTGGCTCTTGGGGGATGGCACAGCAACACAGATGTATCTGCAGCATGTTCCTCAAGCACATCATTGCTATCTGTATATTCCAGGTTTTCCTGTTTTCCCAGATACTCTAGGGGTTTGTTGCCCTTACTGAATATTGCCTGATGTCACAGAATACACTGATTAGTGTTTGTGAAAGCAGTCTGCCTTTGTCAGCTTTTGAGTTTTGGGCATTGTAACAGCAAACCCAAAATCATTCTCTAGATCAAGCACAAGTTACCTTACCTTGGTTGCCCGTGAGTTCCATATTTAGGTTGCTGAGAGAACAGGGATGCTCTTGTCACTGAAAGTGAATATTGTGCACTTGGGCGAGAGAAGCTGCCAACAGCTGACAATGTGTGCAAGAGGCTCCTATTTCTAGTTCTGAGCATCTGCATTGTTGCCTTAACATTTCTTTTTACCCCTCCTGTGCATTGTAAGCTTAGCACCATGTTTGTATGTTTGTGTCATGCATGAGGTGGTTTTTAATGCTTTGCCTCTGAATAAGGCTAATTCATTCCCATTGCCTGAGAAGTCTTTGGATTACTTCCTTTGGCATCTGTTTGGATATGTTACTGACTGAACTGGCAAAATTATAAATGCCATGTGTTGGTCTTGGGTAAGCAGATGCCCAGTTCATAATGTGTTTACTTGGCTTTCACCCCAGAATTTGGGAATTAAATGTGGTTTTTGGTTAAGTATCTTTTGAGTACCTATGAGACATTGAGAAATAAAGAAATATGAATTAAAGGATGCTGTCAAAAGTAGCTGCACATTACCATGTCACAGTCTATTTATCTCTGGCAAAATCCAGATAATTCATGTTTTATTTAAATATAAATTGATGGGGTTTTCACTTATTTGCTGGTGTGCTGAGTTAAGCAATGCTTATGCTAACTACAGTAATTTTTTTTCTTTCCTTTTTTTTTAATTAAACAGATGGTGCCAACTGTTTCAAAAACATTTTTTTCAGTTGTTTTTTCTTTAACAGATTGCTAGCTTTAAAACAACTTTTTAAAAACTCTTTACTGGTTTTTCCTTGTGATAACTATGATTTTTCTAGTAATCACTTAGAACTGCACCATGTGTTTTAAAATGCCAAAAAATATGCAAAAAATTCCTTTTTTTTTCATTTAGAAAGATTGATATTTGGATAGAGATGAGAATTAGAGTTAGAAAATGAAGCATGGCAGAGCTTGAAGATAGGATTGGTTTGGAATGGGAGGAATGCTTTGGCTTTACAGTTGATTCAGATGTGTGATGCAGCAGTCTGATCCTTTTGTGTTTTCCCTGTTCTTCAGTTTGTTATGCTGTTATCTGATAAAATTAAGCACATTTGTCCCTACTGCTCCATATGGGTCACTAGGATGAGGGAGATCTCATGAAAACAAAACACTATAAGCAAGGTTGCACAAAGAAACATGAAATTATTCTCATGCTTTAATTTAAAAACAATTGGTGGACAGACAGTGTGAGCCTCTCTGATTCTCTCCCAAGTACTGTTTAGATGAGAACACTGTTGTTGTAGTCTTTTGACTGATCTTGATTTCATGGATGAAGACCATTTCCATGGTTAATTCCATTGCCACTGCAGAGGCAGTTGTAGTTTCTGCCAGAGGAACAAGAGTGAACAGTTGCAAAGGTAAAGTATGGAATCATAATTCCAATTTCATTAGTTATATTCAAGAGAAGGTATTAGGTCTGTGCAAGGTCTGTGCAAATACAACACTCTGTTCTTGAAAACAGCCTGCTTTGGCTTAACTGATCAAATATGATACCAGCACAGTCCAGCACGAAATGCCAAGCTAATTTTTGTATTTAAAAAACTGAAGTCAGAGATGACAATATTGGTTAGAGTGGAAACTGACTTTCCCTATCCAAAATTACATTGTGTGGCAGAGAGTGATTCTGGGAGGGTTTTTAGAGGTTTTTTATGTTCCAACACAGGGCCTGTGTGCAGTGTCAGTCGTTGTACCCCCTGACATCTGAGGCCATGTCTGTAATTTGTAGTCCCTGTGTCTTCCCACAGCAGGGCAGCATCATCCCAAATCAATGCAAGTCACAAAATATGTGGTGGCAAAATGCAGTACTCATGTGCTCTTGTGTAGCTGTGTGACTTTAGCATGCTTTACAGAGAATTTTCTTGAAGGTTTTTGGTGACTTTTGTTTGAGCCTCCCTTTTTTAAGCTCTTAACACTGTTTCCTGTTCTGTCCTAAATGTTTGAGGATTCTAGGTGGTGTACTGATAATGATGATTTTTTAATGTCTGTCTTTGAGACTGCTGTGCCAGGTATCTAAGAGCATTCAAGGAGCTTGCTTCATGTAAAAGAATTTCTGTTCTCTAAAATGATGCCACTTGCAACTTCTTTTTCTAGGGGGAAATAAGAACCTGGTGAAGCAAAATACAAAAGTATTTTTGAGCCATCCAAGCCTAGGCAGAACAAATCTGATTCTGAAGTAGCATTGCAGGATTATTCTCTCCCAGCTTTCATGTTGCTTTCAACAGATCCTACTTTCTTTCAGAATTGCTGTGTTATTATAGAAGAGGCCACAATTTTTAACAAGCATTTAACCCTTTTTCAATAATTTGAACATATCAAAGTACATAAAAAGCTTTCCATGTTTATCTGTAGAGGTAGCCAGACCACTTTTGTCAAATGGAAGGACTTAAATATTTGTCTTATTCTCATTAACCTCTCCTAAAACCCAAGTAGATTTTACTGTGGGCTGTACATGTCACCCCTCCCAGTACTATTTTTATTAAATGTCACCTTTTCTTTTGGCTTATAAATGGAGATACATGAATTGATCTGTAAGTATTATGGGCTTCAGGATAAAAGCTGTCCTTTGAATAGTGTTTAAGTTGAGGACTTAGTATTATTTTGTGCTTTGTAGTAACTTTTGCTATCTTGTTTTGCTAATAATTTAGGAAGCACTAAATTATCCTTTCAAATCATTGAAATGTGTTGAAAGGGTTGTTGCAGGTGGTGGTGCAGAGACAGACTCTGTACTACCACTGCAGCATATTCATTGTTCTGATGGCCATCTAAGAAGTAAGTTGTTCCCTATTCCCACCCCCAATCAGTTGTAATTATTTAATGCATTAAAAACTTTAAGTCTTTAATTAAGTCCTACAGGCATTACATGTATAAAATTATGTATTTGGTTCGTAGGATCACTTCAGTGATTCTATCCTTAAAATAATGATGCAGTAATCTAAAATTGGTGCAAGATCATTGGAATACACACATCCTAAATTTATCAAAGGTAATACCCCTAATTATACTTGTGTCCTCTCAAATCAGAGGTTAGGACTGGCAGTGTGAGTATTTCAGGGGCTGGATGTGCTGTGGGTGCGTCTGCCCAAGGCACTACATCTGCCTCTCTCTGGGCTCAGAGCTTGGAGCAGCTCAGAGCTGCTGTTTCCCTCAGCTGTCTCAGTGCTGTGCTTGGCAGGTTGTGTCTGCTCCATACCCTACAAATCCTACCTGCCTTTGGGGCCTACAGTGTGTCTGACTACTGATTATACCAAGAGTGTAACCAGTAGTCAGCTGTATGCCAGTGGAGGCTGGGCTGTTTCATTAATAAAGGTAAACACATCATTTTTAGAGGATTTGGTAAGTCCAGTATTTTTATTTTTGTTTTTTATATACTAATCTGATCTCCCAGGGGCATGCATACTCTTATTCACCAGAAACAGGTTTGAATTTTCTTTGGTTTTGAGAGGAATTTTTTGTTCAACATAATCCAGTTTTGGAAAAAAAATCCTGTTATTAAGGAGGGCTTTTCAAGCTGCATCTTTTTCTCACAGTCAACAAAGACAACAAATTTGAACAAACCAGAACCTGAAAACAATCCACATGTGAGTGAACATTCAAATGGTTATTAGCAGCACCACAGCAGCAAATGACAAATTGATTACTTGATTAAAAGAAGGGAAGTCAAAGCTTAGTGCTGAAGCTCTGCGTTCTGCCTTTAGAAATGTTCTACAGCTCACAGGAGAGTTAGACACATACAAAAATCAGAAGATATGTTACTAACTTCATCTATGCAAATGACATGGGGTGTCTTTTCTTTTTGATTGAAGTACTTTACTTTGAAGCTCTTGACAACAGTCTCAAATATTTTGGGATAAGCAGCAAGTGCTGCTTGCTTTCTTGGTTAAGAAAAACATATAATTCAAAGCAAAACCTATTTTTATTGTAAAACCCAATATCAAATTTAATTTAAAATAACTGAAATCCAGCTAGCCTGGATTTTTGGACCAGTGCTTTCTTCCTCTGAATTTTTTTACCCTATGCTGATACCGTGCTTGAAATAGAAGCTGAAATCAAGCAGAGCATTTCTATTTCTGTAGAATTTGTCCACATTAATGTTGGTTGGAGTAGCACTGGAAGATGGTTTTCTTGCAAAGAAGAGTAACAGGTTTTGTTCAAACTTGGAAGCAGATGTCTCTTGAGCCATCTGTTCAGAGTAAAAGCAGCAGCAGCAGCAGACCTGACCCCCTCCAGATGATGACCATGAGCTGCTCTGCCCAGAGTAGTCACCATTGCATATTGCCCTTGAAAATCAAAATTTAAAAAATTCAATTCTGAATTTATTTGGGTTTTTTATATTTACTCATTTGAATGCTTTTTTTCATGCTGCTGACTCAGTAAACTTCACAAAGATAGCTTCCACCTCATCAGATATTTAGTCTTTCTCATATGAAATCCATGTGACTACTCTTACAACCACAGTAACCAAATTGTATATTAGAGCCTTTCTTTTATATCCTTTAATTCTGATTTATAGCTCCTATAGATCATGTTGCAGTCTGAAGCCTGATGTTGAAAATGGCTGTGACCTTTGAAAGAGGAGACAACACTATAAATTTGCTGTTGCAATGTTTTACACTAGTTCAGAAGTAAAATGCCAGATAAAGACAGACTTTAGTATGCCTGGAATATTCTTTTGGTTAAAAAACCACCAAAAAAATTCCAAGTAATTTATTTCAGTCTTTTCTTTTTTAATACAGGTGGGTGGGAGTATTTTTACTACAGGACAAACTGAGATGGCATATGTATACTGTTCTTTTGGGGCTTTTTTTATCCATAAGTGGTGAAAGTAAAGTAATGATGCCTAGAAAATCTTTCTGCTTTTTTGGAACTGAAAAGACTTTATAAATCTTTAGCTGTAGGTATTTACTTCAGCACTATAGAAATGCTGTCCTTTCTTCTGAGGAAACACTGGGGCACCTCTCCCATGTCCCACAAATAATGCATGTCCAGAAAGCAGAGGTTCTGTGGAGATTGGGTTTCTCCTTCCACTTAAATTGGAGAAAAACACTGTAATATTTATGACAAAATAGAAATAAATATTTGTGATATGGTAAGATCATTATTAGTAAGGGTTAAGTGTTAGTTTCAACTCTTTTGGTGATTGTGATGTGGGCTATTTAGTGCTAAGACTGGAGTTATGAAGACATGCAATTTATTTTACAGAAGCTACTGATACAGAACCTCAGTTTTCATTCAGCTCTACTCTATGACCCACTCCATTGCTGACTTCTCTTGTTATGTCTCCTGTCTGCCATTTGATATGTACACTTCATTTTATTGCTATTAAGATTCAGGCTCCAATTATTTTTCCCTGTAACTGAGGATGTGGAGTACAATCCTTTAATTAAAATCAAACAAACCCTTCCCCAGTACCTGTCTGTAATGTGGCATAGGAGGAATTTCTTACATATCACACCAGCCAGGCTTTGTCTGGTTTTCATGAAAAACATGTAAAAATGTAAATGTACAGAAATAGAAGAGTCTCAGTAAGATTCTAGACTGTTCCTATTTCTTACACACCTTTGTTTTTTAGAGAAAAGAATCAGCTGACAGGGTCAAACACTGCCATATAAAATTAGACTGACTAAGAGAAATTAATCTTTGCAGCCCTGACTAATACATAATTTCACTCTTCTGCAGTAGCTAAGTGAGATTACAGCCTTTTCTATTTTGAGGTTTCTTAAGTATTTAAAGCCTTTGAAGTTTTTTTGAAAATGCAGTCATGTCACTGCAATGTTTAAAGGAAAGTCTGCAGTTTTTTCTAACACCTCAGATTTTTATTTTTCAAAAATGAGTTTAATTTTTAATAGTAGTTTAGTCTTTGGATTTTCAAATGTGTTTTATTCATGTTCAAAGCATCTTCTAATAAGATTACTAAGGTGACTTTGAGCAATGACCCTTGTCATCACATTAACTGATTTAGAAATTTGGTTCACACTGTTTCTAAATGTTCCTTTCCTGTGGGATTTTAAAACAACTTTATTCTAAAAGTTCTAGTAAATACCACTATAATTCAGTTCAAAACTATTTTTTAAAATCTAGTAAAAAAAAAAAAGAAAAAAAGAAAGTGAAATATATATTTCATGAAAATGTTAAGTCTATTTAAATTTACTTCTTTGAGGCAGCCATCTCAACCATCTAAAAATAACCCTAAAGAAATGAGACTAGAACATTAATTTTCTTTGCTATCATTTTTTTTTACATAATATGAGGTAGATTTACATATTGAAATATTTCTATAAGAAATCTGAGGTTGATGCTAGATTTTATTGTAATCTTGAAGCTTATAAAAAACATCAGAAAAGACACTGTCTAAATGGCAGAAAGTTGTGTTTCAAAGGTAGTTCAGCTTGTTTCAAGCATAAATGGGCCTTCCTTTTGCAGATCAAATCAGTGCATGTGACTGCCCAAAGATGTTTCTGACTTGCTATGCACAATGTAAAGAGGAAGTTCTCTTCATTCTCTTAATTCTGCCACCCAGCCTCAGTGTTATAAAGCTGGAAACCTGTGACCCTTAGATTATGATTCCTGTATCTGATTTTGCAAGTGGGCTGAATTTCGGGAAGTATGGATTTCAGATCAATTACATATGAAATCAGTAGGTGATATGCAGACATGTGACAAGGAGATTCAAATACTCTTTGACCTTATATATAACTCTTCATTACAGTATTTCACTTTGTTTGAAAAGAGCCCAGATTCTAAGAACCAGAAATAGGTTAATCCTTCCCTGTTGGCTACATAACATTTGCATGCTGGCTTTGTACCAGCAGATTCAGCTCATGGTTGATGCATTTGAACAACAATTTATCTACTGTTGTTCTCAAATGCAAGAACTTAAATTATTAATTACATTGAGTATTCACAAGTTGAGCATAAAATGGTACCCTTCAGGTATTATAATAACAATTAATTGAAATTCTGAAGAAAAACTCTTGATTAAACTCAATCTGCTCTGGACTTCATTAAGTAAGAGATCTGTACTTTTACTCCATTAGTACCTTTCTGAAATATTCCTGTACCACTGAGTAACTAGAGACTGTCCAGATAACCTTTACTCTCACAGTGTTTGTAATGAATCACTTGAATGGAACAGAGTATAAAAATTCTAATATAACAAACTTTGTTCCTACCTTCTCCCATGGGTTTAAAACAGTCAGTGATTTCCTTTTACTCTACCAAACTGTGCCTAACCATGGAGTTGTAAAAGGAAGGTGTTATCAGATTTAGAAGACTAAAAGAAAACCTTTTCTTTTTGTAAACATGCTCTTTTCATGAATGCTGTGAAATGCAATCAGGCTTTTTCTGGTAAGCCATGGCAGGCATGAATCTGGATAATCTTTAACTCTTGAGAAATTTTTGCTTTAGGTCTTTTCTCACAAACTCTACCAGCTGTGGCTTGCTAAGTTGAATGGTGTCCACAGGGTCAGTAAGTTTATTTTCTCTCACATGCCTAATACATACAATGCACATTCTGCTATAATAATGGTGAATGAGTCCTTATTTTCAGTTAATAACATGAGGAAAGATAGGCAGAATACAAACATAATGCACTATTAGCTAAAACTGCAGTGTGACTGCCTGTAATTGGTACCAAAATGCCAGTTTTTAACATCAAGTATGAAGATCAAGATCATCTTTTATTAGAAAGGCAGAACAGGCACCTTAATACACTTTCCATCTAGCATGTTGTTTTAAAGAAAGAGGTCACTGAAGCCTTATTAAAAACTGCTTTCAGTAGTACAGAAAGGTTCCCATCATTAGAGAAGATATGCCAATGTTGGTATTAATTGAAAGAGAGATTTTTTTTTTCCTGACTGGCTGGCAAAAATGCTTTTGCCAGACTGTAACAACTTCATTTAGTTCCAAGTGTATCTTGCATTTCAAGTGGCAACCTTGTTTCAAGTTTGTGGGACACAGTGTATATGCCAAATTTTTCAGTTTATTCTCAGCAAGGTTAACTGAAATTAGACCAACTGGACTAAATTACCCTTTCATATGGAAATTGTGTCACTGTTTAGATGTCAGAATAGGACATGTACAAAGGAGCTTAGTTCTTACACTGCTTTCCATAAAATAATGAATCTTGGAGCTCAGGGTCAAGGATCTCCTAGGTTGGCTTCATAAATTAGGGAAATTAATTTTCTCCTTATCCTTCCCCTGCTGTACCCTTTGAAAAGCTGTAGTGATTTTTCTTACACCAAAATACATTGTTGCCTTTTTCCCAGGGAATTCCAATATTTCTTGGCAGCATTGCAGTGATGTGTTGCACCAACAGCAGAGGAGGAGCTGGATTGCTTCTCCTCTGCCAAGAATCCAAATATCTGGGGATAACCTCAACAGTTATTTGTAATTCGTATATTTTACCGACTTCTCTGGCTTGTTTGTTTAAAAATGTTTGTTTGCTTGTTTGTTTAAATAAATTAATCTGTTACTTTTCTTTCTTGTGCCCTTATCTTTTTCAAGGTTACGCCTTTCTGCTGTTCCAGGAAGAAAGCTCTGTACAAGCTCTGATAGATGCCTGTCTGGAAGAAGATGGAAAACTTTACCTATGTGTGTCAAGTCCCACAATCAAGGATAAACCAGTCAGTAGCTTATGCCATGACACTTATGCTGGTTGCTAACCCATTTGCTGTTACTCTTCTCAGTTAATAAGTTAATTATTTGTCATTTCCTGTTTCTGACCTTGCTGCTGCATTGAATTGACTTCCTGTATCAGCATAACATGGCTTTAACATTTGCTTTTTTCTGATAATTGCCATGTTCAATTAACTTTTATATTTGGTACTCCTGGTATGCTTCAGGAGTGTGCATCCTTTTACAGCGTTAGCTGTGAAACAATGGAATGGTAATGTTTCATCTATTTGATTTGAGAGAAAAGAAAGCCTTATGTGATGAAATGAAGAAACTTAACCCTGCCAAATTATGATCCAGATAGCACCAAATATCCCCTGAATTTTGTTAGGTTTTTTTTATTATTATTTGTTATGCATTCAATAGCTAATCAATTTATAATTTAGGCCTCATTTACCTTATAGAAACTATGGGGTAATTTCAACTACTGCAGACAGCTATAGCAGAATAGAAGACATACAGCAGCCTGTTTTTATTATTCACATCTCTAACATTCCTTAATGCTGGTCTTTTTTTGTGCCCGTGGAGATATAGAAATGAGGTGAAAACTGCAGGCAAATAAGATAAGATAAAAAATGTGCTACTTTTTAAAAGTACTATTAAAAATCTTGCAGAGATGAATGAACAACCCAGGATTGCAGCACAATGAGCAGTCTTGTGTGATTCCAAGGATCAAAAAAATTGATTGATGAACAGCTTTATCTAAATAACTTCTGAGCAGTTTTTTCTGTTTAATCTAAAGATTTCTTATCAGCTGTATTACTTGCTGCTCAGTAGAAATAGGAATTCACATATTATACAAATTCCTTTTGTATCTAAGCACAGAAATTAATTTTATCAGCTCCTATCAATGCTTTTAAATTTGTGGATCACTGTATGTGATTTCAGGAAAGCCAGAAGCCCAAACTGTAACTGTAATTGCACATACGTGGTAAAATGTTCTGAAAGCCCTTTCACAGGTTTCTTCCTATGATGGCGATTAGGGGCAGGGAATTAATGAGTGTAGGAGTTTGTCATGAGGACATTTAACTCAAGCCTGGCCTCTAGAGGTCATAAATGAGTTGTCCCCCTTCTTTGAGATACTTGGATAAGGTATGTTCTCTAATTGTCTTGGTTCGTATAAAACCAACTTACTGCTTTTGAAAAGTTCAAATTTTGTTTTTAATTATAGGAAGATTTGGCATGTTTTTCTTAATTTTAATTAAGTGGCCAAGTTCTTCTGCTAAAAATGATCCTTAATACAGGTGCAAATTCGACCTTGGAACCTAAGTGACAGTGACTTTGTGATGGATGGGTCTCAGCCTTTGGATCCAAGAAAAACAATCTTTGTTGGAGGAGTTCCACGGCCTCTCCGAGCTGGTGAGTAAAAGGAAAATGTAGGACATGAAGCAGATTAAGTAGAAAAGATGAGGAAAGAGAAGTAGCATCTGTAAAAGATCAGAAAATGAACTCTGTGTTTTCCAAAGATCACAGCTTGCTTTCTAAGACAAGGAGTATCTTCCTGTTTACAAAATACAAACAGTGAACTTTTTTATCTTTTAAATAGGTTACTAATTACGATTGCCAGTAGAAAAAGCTTTCCCCAACTTGGCATAATATCCTGGAACTTGGCTGATTTTTTTGTAATGTAGACTGTCTTAATCTGAACTCTGATTTGTTTGCTGAGGTGCAGACAGGTTTCTTTTTCCTTTGATTGGAAGACAAAGACCAGACCCTTCTCCCAGACCCTTTCCAAAACAATTCCAACCTCAGCCCTATGATTTCTGTTTCCCTTTTATTCAACCCTTACCTTAATTTTTCCATGGAGCTATGGACATGGCCTCTCAGCTATTGTCCCAAAAAAAATTTCTCCCAGCCCAGGTCTCTTGGTGGCCTCACATGGAAGAGCATTTTCCAGATTTACTCCTAATGTAACTTTCCTCTCTCAATTTTTTTTTTCTTTGCCCTTAGCTCATTTTCTTCACTTTTATTTGCAGAGCCATAGACAAGACTCCTTAGCTTTTGGCCAGAGGAAAGATTTAACCCAGCCCAGGATTCCTGGCAGTCCTCATTTTGTTTTGAAGGCCCCATTTGAGCACTGCTCCCAATTGTAGCTCAACCCTAATTTCTTTCTTCTAAATTCTGACATTTTTAGTGAGCCAACAACAAAGCCATGAAGCAATTTAAAACGTTTCTCCTAGCCAGATCTTTTGGCAACCCTCACTTCTGTTTGTACTCCCTTTCCAGCCTCACTCCAAGGCAGCTGCATGGTTTGTCTTTCTCATCCTCTCAACCCTAATCCTAATCCTAATCCTGGGAAACTGTAATAGACAAGGCCTCTCAGTCACTGTCTGGAAGAAAGACTTTCCTTGTAGCCCTCAGTTTCCTCCAGCAGCCAGTTTCCAGCCCACTGGAACTTCAGCTCTTCACTTTATATTTTGCCTAATCCTAAATCTTTTGGGAAGCTGTACCAACATCCCCCAGATGTTGCTGACAGTAAGATTTCTCTTATTCCATGTTTCTTGGCAGCTTTCACTTTCTTCACCATCTTAAAAAAAGGCCCAACTGTAAGGTGGTAATTATGTAAATAGTAACAATTAAACCTTAGCTCATTCCTAATGAGTGCCTTTATAAAACTGTATGCCATTTGGCCTGTCACAGATCCATTTGAAATGCATTACATTTGAAAACTGATGCCTTTAAATAGGTAACTTCTCCAAAGCAGATAAACAGTTTCCATTTCTTCTTGTTTGCAGCTTTAAAGGTCAGATACAGAAGTTTTCCCTAAGATATTTGAACACTGCCTGCTTTCCTTACCCTAGAATCCTATATATTCTTTCTCTATTGGCAAGAGTAACTTAGTGGAGCTACTATTGTAATTCTGTTCATGATGTTTATTCTGTACTGTCACTTTGAGATCACTACCCAGGGGATGATTCCAAATCACTAGAAGGCAGAACAATCTATTAATCACTACATTATGCTGGTAGTTTTTCCTTTCTCCTTGGAGCAGAAGTATTACCTGGTTGGGTAGAATGAGTCAGACATTGGTTTGCTTGTTGCAAATGGACAAGTTAGCATACAGTCTTCCCTGCACACAGATTTATACTAACACATACACATCAGTCAATTTGCTACTGAGAATTTTGGGAGAACTATGGGAATTTAAATGTTTAGTAGTATTTGTGAGTTTAAATTTTATTTTGGGTAGTTAGATGGTAACTTGCTACAGAAAGTGTTTTCACACATTAGCACTAGAAAATGGCTGACTTGGCAGGGCCTGTACAGTCTCTGTTCTTGCATTGGCCACCTGACAAATTTGTTGGCCTGGGAGGTATTACAGAGAGTTTGGCTCAGTGGCCATACAACCTTGCACAATTTACATGGCTCTTCCCTGCTTTCTTCAGCCTCTTTACTACTTCCTTCAGTTCTTCCCCTTAACTTTCCTTCTGTATGTGTCCCAGCCATGCACTCAACCTGTCTGATTTTATGAATGATATTTATAACTTCTTTAGAGTTATTGTTAATAACATAAAAGCAACAAACCATTTCGAAAGATCCACAACCAAGATAATGTTCTACCAAAATACTATTTTAAATTGCATCTATAATGTAGGCTTGCTTTAGCTGGAGGAACTTCATATGTTTCACAGATTTTTCTTTCAAATGTGAAACACATCTTTGATATCTTTTGAACATTAGTACTTAGGGCAAAATATCAGATTCTAAAAACAGGAATATCCCTAAGTGATCTTACATGTAAACTAGCATTAAAAAGCCTACCAAGACTAGAGCTTTACTATGCAATGTTGTAAATTCTTGTTCATCTGATACCTATTTTAACAGCATAACTCTGCGTTTTTTTCACACTTCAGCCACATCAACTTTTTAAAGATTCTGGTTTTTGCCTTTATATTTTACTATAATTCATGTAAAGTTGACTGAATCTGTGTTTCACTCTGGAATTTTAGACTTTGGAAGACACATCTGATAAGGCAAATGGTGCTTTTTTAAATGCAACAATCCAAATGCAACACCATGATTTATGTTAAATCTATTATATTTAACAATTGACTTCTTGCAGTTGAATTGGCAATGATTATGGACCGTTTATATGGAGGTGTCTGCTATGCTGGCATTGATACAGACCCAGAGCTGAAGTACCCAAAAGGTGCTGGCAGAGTGGCTTTCTCCAACCAGCAGAGCTATATTGCTGCTATCAGTGCTCGCTTTGTCCAGCTCCAACACAATGACATTGATAAACGGGTAAGTAAAACTGCATGGAGCACAATGGGGGTTACCAGACTGTACAGGTATTTAAAAAATCTTTATTAGAATTGTGTTGGAGAACATTAGGTTCAAATGACATCAGCGTATTTTTAAAAGCTTATTTAAGCGTCTGAAGCAGAGTGAAAAAGTACTTTAAACATCTTAAATAGCTGTTTAGTGCTAAACTCAGAAAATAGTTGAGTGTAAGCTTATTTGTCCTTGTTCTCTTTTGAATTCCGTAAGTCAAATTCCATAGCATTTCCCAGCTTCTTCCTCCTCCTTTAGATGTTTGCTCATTGTGCATCAGTGACTTTTAGTTTAGTGACTACTTGTGTAGCTTCTTACACTTTTGCTATTATTAGGCCATTTTCTGTCAGTAGTGTAGGTCTAGAGTTGAGGTCCTTAAAGCACAGGTTTATTGCAATTAAAATAGGCAATGCTGACCTCAAAAGTCTTCAGAATTATTTAACTAAAACCAAATGCCAAGAGATGCTTGATAGGCAGAAGGGTGAGAAATGAGATTCTTTTTTTCAGTCCATATGAAATCCCTAAAGGGCTTTTCAAATATGGAGTGAAGTTACAGTATTCACTGAAATTTTACTTGAACACATTAAAAGAAAGCATTACTTAGTTTCCAAAAAATTTTTTTTTTTCCTTTAGACCTTCTGTCTTCACCTCTTGATTACACATACAAACAACACCCATGCTTTGAGGGCTCTGCATTTAGAATTATTCAAAAGGACACATGACATGGACTGCTGCTATGTATTTTTCTGATAGGGATGGCTTGTTTTTCCTTAATCCAGTGTAAATGGTTTCTTCAGAAGTCAGTTTAACAGGTACTAGGTGTGTCTATTATGTGCAGTATGCTTATAAATCTGCACAGCTGCAAAGTTCAAACTATTTTGACTTTGTCTTTACAAATCTGAATTGTACTTTTTGTCAGTTTCGAGGAGGTCATGGAGTTATAAGTTCTCAAGCAATTTGTGTATGGTGCTTTACACACCATACAAGGCTATTCCTAAACATTTCTTGTCCGTTAGATTCTGAAAAGTCTAACAGAGAGATTGAGAAGATTACTTTTGGAGTCTTAATCACACATTGAACCCTTTGAGATTTATATATTAGCCATGCTTACTAGAGGGTACTTTCTAAGCTTTAGGCTAAAGCCACAAAAGGGCACTAGCTAGTAATTTTTTTCATCAGTCTATTCCTTTTTTTCATTTGGTGGACTGATAATTTAAGTTAATTTAGTTATCTTTTTTCTATTTTAAAAATAGATTTATGCGTGAGTTTGAAGAAGTATGAAGTCTCTTAATGAGTCCTTATATTTTATTCTAATAGATTCAATCTCTGAACTACCCAGCCGACTTTTTAAAATTATTTCACTAGTAACCAATGCAAGAAAAGATGAGAGAGAGAGACAGAAAGAGACTCTCTTTGAGACCTTCACAATTCATGCTTGGGAAATTTGAGTAGGTGGGGATCTAGAGCTGTGCTGGACATTGGACCTGCTTTCTTCCAATTTCATTTGAGACAGCGCTGTTTTATTTTACATGATGCTTCTAATTTTAGTGATACGGCATTTGATATGCAAAATGGCAGTTACTCAGACTTGTTCCCTGCAATACTAGTAGCAGGGTGTAATTAAAAAAAATAGATTGGCAGCCCAAGCTGTTCCTTAGCAAGAAATACAACTCTCTATAGAAACTTTACCTCAAAGGAGTAACATTTATTGAAGTGTGATCAGGATAAGCTGAAGTAAATTCAGCATAAAGCTTTTTTGGAGAGTGTTTCTTGTCTTTCAGCTTAACATCTCATTCTATGTTTCTTTAAATCTCTGTGTATTTAAATATTGTTACTAGACTCAGGTTTTCCTCACAATATACAAATTGTGCTGAACTAGCAGTTGCACAGTGACAGCAAAATTATTTATAATAAATGTATACTTCAATATTTTCTATCTTTTCTAGTGCAGTTAAACCACTTTATAAATAGCATCAGAGAGCCATAAGAATTAGACATGCATGAACTCATGATTTCCCTGTGATGAATGAACACTCAATTTAAATGTGTAGGCACAATTCATAGGAACATATTCAAGGTCTGTAATAGCATTCTTGCAAGTGCCTAATCATGCATCAGCCCTGCTGTGTTTGGCACAAATGCTTTAAGAACAAAAGGCATTCCAGCCCTAAGTTGTTTACAAATGAGTGTAGGACTGAAGTCAGCAGCTCTCCAGATTGTAATTGATGGCAAGGCCGTAGTTGAAACTAAAATGAAGTTTTATTGCACCTCAAGAGCGAAAAATCTTTAGACAGTGATTTTGCCCACAAAATTGAGAGTATTTGATACAAGTGCATTTAATTTTGTTTAATTTGAATCTCTTATTAGTCTGGTCCTGCATTTTGCAAATCATGAAAAAATAAAGAGACCAAAAAAATATTCTGAGGAAAAAAAGCCTCTGAAACTCACTAGACCTCTGAAGTTTAGAAATATACTTTTGTTTGTTATAAGTTTTCTTCCTAAATGCTGCTCTCATGGCCTGCCCCTCTTGTTACTCTATTCCGATTCCTGGAGCTTTCTCAGTGGAAAATCCTTGGAGATTTTTACTGTACTTCCATCTTAGTACTTTCCCAGACCCAACTTTTCCAAGGAATGTTGAATAGTTACAAAAGCACACCCTTCTTCCTTGAGATTTTCTGACAGGTAAAGCGCATGGTATGAAAATCGAACTACCAGCCTCTTGGATTAATCCTGCATCAGCTGAAACCCTTCACTAGAGCCAGAAAGAATTAAAATATTGGGGTTTGTGTTGTTGCTTAGCAAAACTATGAAACATTCTTACAGTTGTTTTCTTGTCCCTGGTGCAGGTGGAAGTGAAGCCATATGTGCTGGATGATCAGATGTGTGACGAATGCCAGGGCACTCGCTGTGGTGGGAAATTTGCTCCATTCTTTTGTGCCAACGTTACCTGCTTGCAGTATTACTGTGAATACTGCTGGGCCAGCATACACTCTCGTGCTGGGCGGGAGTTCCACAAACCACTGGTAAAGGAGGGAGGTGACCGGCCCCGCCACGTCCCGTTCCGCTGGAGCTGAACCCCGGCTGCAGCCAGCAAGAAGTACTGGAGTAAATAAAATTGAGTGAAAAGAGAGCGCTGCCTCAGGGCTTAGTGTTCTGGAAATCTGTGCATTCGTCCTCGACTTTAATGAAGATATGGGTCTTTTATTACTATTATTATTATTTACAGTCACATTACTGAACTCAGTGTCCAGTATAATACAAACCGGCAGAGTGTAACTGTACTGATTTTGCACTTTGATTCACACAAACATCTGCTTGGTACCTTAATTTCCTACACAAGACTTGTCACTAGTGACATTATGTAGACTGCCATTCTCATCAGTCTTCATGGGCTGATGCGTATGTGATGAAGATTTTTTTATTGTAATTATAATTATTTTTATTTTTAAAATGGAGCATGCACTTATTTTCAGAAATTTAGACTTGCCCCTAGCAGATGACTTACCAAAGGTAATATTCACGAGTAGGTGGCAGATGTAGCAAAAACTTAAACAGATATTCAGCAATCATTAGTTTGGGTCATTTAGAATAGTAATAACCCTTAAAGAAAATAAGCCTTTAGTTGCTCTCGATTTTGACTTGTAAGGATGATACCTCATAAGCTGGATCAGACTTTTTTCTTTTATTTTGCTGAGGGGTTTTTTTTTGTTTGTTTGTTCTGTTTTGTTGGGGTTTTTTTTGTTTTGTTCTGTTAGGTCTTTTAGTGTTATGTAAATGTATGCTGCAATAGCTTTTGCTGCTATTAAAATGGTATTACTAATACCATAATACTCTATTCAGGCTAGGGTATCAATTAAAAATGAATATGTGATTAAAATAGTGATGGCTGCTGAAAGGAGATCAGTATAGCATACAGAAAAGCTTCCAAGGAAGGTCAATATTTTTTGACTGCATGTTTACTTAATCAGGTTGCTGCATGCAATAAATTTTATATATGTCTAATATAAAACCTGCCCACAATGCACAAATTATGAATCTACGTAGGCTACAAAATGCTCAGTAACAAAAAAAAATTGATTACTGACTGGAGGAAGGCATGCCTCAGTAAATGTAATGCTTCTGAAATTAGGTTCAGCCCATTACAGAATGACCTATATTACAACAAATATAAAAACTAGCTGTAGGATATTCTTAAAAAAAAATTGTGGATGGTAGATGAAGTACTTTGCGGTGCTCTGTTATATATCGTGCAATTTATTTTATATAGTAAAGTGATTATGTCTAGTACTGTGATCAAACTTAACTGTTAAAGCCTCTGTATCTGACATTAACACATTTTTGACAGTTCATAACAGGTACATAAACAGAAATGAGCTCTTAGTTACAATCTCTTTCCTAATGCTTGCATCATTTACGTAGCTGCAGACCTTGTCCAGAAAACCAAAGAGCTCATGCTGGCGTACATACACTACCGATTAGATAGTCTGTCAAATACTAACCTAGGCACATTTAAGGAAGTTAGGAAACAAAGTGGTGCTAAAGAAATGTCTGCATATTAAAGTAACATGAGATGTCTGCTCTGTGGATGTGGCGTTATCTCTCTAATCCCTGGATGTATCCTGTGAAGCTTGAATACAATTAAGACCTGCTAACACAGTGGACATTTTTTTAGCATGAACTATGGGGCTGCAGATAGCATATAAATATAAACACACTTGGTATACTAATGATTGTGAGAATGTGTACACTATTTTTTTTTTCTTTTTCCTCCTTTGTTTTTGCAGTTCTGGGGACAATCTGACTGGATATGACACCGCATAGTAGATTTAAATGTTCTGGGTTTTGTTTGTTGTGATGTCCTTCTTTGTGTCTAATTTAGTAAGTTGGTTTTCCCGATGTTTAGTTGCAAGTATTGGCTTTGAAAGGATTTTTTCTGTTTTTGGAGAAAAAAAAAAAGAAAAAATAGTTTTTTACTGGTTTAAAATGCTTATTCTAATTATCCCTTTTGAAGTTACTTCTGGGCAGTTTTGTGATATTGCTTTTCCCAGCCCAGGTGTCTTTTCTGTTTTTTTTCATCTGTACAAGACATTTTGTTATGCACTACTTTTTGTATCTAGACAGTTTTCAACAGTTGGCTGATGATTTTTTTTAAAGAAAAAGGCATGCTTTCTGACTGACATGATCTTTTGCAATACCTCAATTTTGAAATATAGGAAAGAAAATGATATTTTCTAAGTAAGTTTATTCAGAAAAATATATATTAATTTAATTCTGCAAGAAAAATGATTTAACAGATGGGTAACTTTATTTTTTTCATGCTTATTTGAGTTTTTTTGAAAATGAAGAAGTTAGAGCTTTATAACTGTAATATTAAAGATCATAGCTAACCTACAGAAGTCTACCTAATTATGTGAAAGAAGTAAACCTTTTTGAAGAAATACCCCTCTTTCATGTAGAAAAATACTCCCAGAGAGAAAGAGAGCGAGAGCGAGAGAAGCTGGAAAATGTACAATATAGCATAATGTTGGATAAATCTGAAGCAAAATCATCATAAAGAACAGGTGTAAACACAAACTCCATTTGGTGCTGAAAGTTGTGAATAGAAGGTGAAAAAATATTTTCCCTTAATTTGTATATTTATAATCAAGTGTGATTATGCACGACTGACCAGAATTGTGAGAGTTCTTCTGTTTGTATTTTTTTAAAGAGAACTTTTTTTAGTTTATTAAATTATGACATGCTCCCTTTTGTTTTGTAAATGAATGTGCCCCTGAGTTGTTAATATGTTATATTAAAAGAGGGTCCTTCAAAAAAAGTTATTTTTTAAAATATGGAGTTCTGAACTGCAACTTGACTAAGAAGCCCCTGGGTACAACAGGTCCTATTGTGGCCTTTTCTGATGTGAGACTTGAACTAGTCGATTTTTTTGAAGGCTAACCTAACCTCGACTATTTGTTGTTATGTGCAATACTGTTTGTACTGTTTGTATAAAAAAAAAGAAAAATGAAAAGAAAAAAGGCATAAATCTTTATTGCAGATTTATTTTCATTGCAGACTTTAGACATTGTGATTCACTAAAATCATTTTTCTACTGTCAAATATGTACCTTTTCTTCATGCTGGTATTTTTTCAATAGTAATGTAGCCTTTGTACTGAGACAAATTTTCATTGTTATTTTTAGAAAGATTTTTTGCTAAGAAAAAAATTAAACATATTTACATATTTTTCATTTTTATTTCGTATTTTCTTTAAGGAGTGCTTTCTCAACCATTAATATAGTTGTTTCTGGGAGAGACTTTCATATCTGGTCAATGTCATTAATATTATTTTGTATTTTTACTTGGAATAAATTAATTTTATGATGCTGATTCTTTAAAAGTTTATTTTTTTCATTTTCAGTTATTTTTGAAGCTAAAATCTTTGTAATATTGTTACTAAAGTGTCTAGTTTTTTGAAATGCAAAGCTTTATGTATTAACTTGCTGATGTGGTTTACAATAGTGTGGCAATGATGAAAATGGTTGGTTATGTAAAGTGATTGGAAAATTGTAACTAAGAATTGGGCAATAAAATGACAGAATGAAGCAGAAAAAACGTGATATTTTGAAAAGCCTTTTCCTTTATCAAAATGATTTAGGGAGATAATAGGGATGTCACAGTACCAGTTCGCTGTCTAGATTTATACACCACCAGTCTCGATGAAATACTATTGCCGTTATAAGGAACTAAATCTATTGAACAATGGGTTTTTGACCCTGCCCATTCAGCATAACTCTTCATTACTTTTCTTGTCATTAACTCAATAAACTCTCTTTTCAATAGCCTTAGAGTGAACCTCCTAAAATATATATTCTTCATTGTATTTTGCCACCGTGTTATTTATTTACCAAAATTGCCCCTTTCCTGCACGAGTCCTGTCTGCGTGTGTTTCTCAGTGGCAGCGTGGAGCAGACTGTCGGTGCCCACAGCATTTCCTAACCCAGCCACCCCACCTGGGTGGCAGCTGCCAAGTTAATGCAAAACACTCTCTGTCCATCCCCTGGTAGCAATGCAGTAACTCATATTGCCACCACGTCTGAACATCTGTTCAGCTTCTTTGTCCTTCTCCGTTCTTCTCTGCCTCTCTTGTGTCTTTGTCCTTTTTTCTTTTGTATTGGCAATACCAAGGGCCAGTATCAAAACGCTTTTCACCTCCATTTCCATCACCTTTGTTTCCCTATGCAGCCAGAAGAAACCCCTTCCTGAAGCCAGTGACTCTGTTCTGGCACCTGAAACAATCCAGACTAAAACTGGTGTTGCGTAAACAGGGCATACAATGACTTTCTCTAGACAAAACTCTCGCTTCCACAAGTTGCTGATGACCTTTTAGACTTAACTTCTGCTCGAGTGTTAGAGTGGCTCGTCCGTGACTTGTGGGAAGAAATGTGCCCAGAGTTGGTCTATTGTGTATCCTCTGTGTGTTCAGTTCTGTAAGTAATGTATAGACTAGATCAAATAGTGAAGTAAAATTTAGACTCAAATTAGGTACTACTGGTTGGAATGTACACAAATTGCAAACAAAGGAGATTAAGGAATGAAGAGGGAATAAAAAATTCCTGCTAAGTGGTACAAAGTTTATGCTTATATTTCTGCTGACATGCTTGTATTTTATAGCCTGCTAGCAAGGCATGGGCTAAAACAAATTGTATTGCAAATATGCAGTTAGCAAATAACTTTGCTGATTTCACTATCTGTTAGAGTAGTTAAAAAAAAAAAAAAAGAAAAAAAAGAAAAAAAAGGCGCTTAACTGGGAAAAGCTCCCATGTTAATATTTCAGTATTGTGACATCTCTACTTGCAAGGTATGAGTGAAAGATTAGTCACAGATTTGTAGAAATGTCTCTTTTGTTTAATCTGGCTTGTATGTAGTTGCTTTTATGCTGGTTTGTATGATGTCAGCTAAACCCTTTTTCTTTTCCTTCCTCTCTTTTTTTTAAACAGACAAACTTCTTAATCTCTGCTGCTATAGTGTTCTATCATACCACGGAGTATTTTATATTCATGTTAGTGACTACTCTATACCCCAAATGGGTAGCTGGTCAGAAATCACATTGGTCACATAAGTCTGACACACTCAAATTTACATGACAAAAAGATCATCAGTAAGTAGAAAACCAGGGTGCTAACAAGAGATAATTTTTGCTCTTTTTTCTTTCCTGGATGTAGTTCTGTTGGGGTATAAAGTATTAGATATTTGTAATTTTACTGTCAAACTAATGGACATAACTTTTAGAGCATTCACAGCTAAGATCTCTGTACTTGTTTTTCAACTAATTTTAAATGTACTGTATCTTTTATTACATGTTCTCTTAGATTGTTTTTGCTAGTAATTCTAACAAGGCTTCTTCCTTTTTGGCTTGGACTAATGCTTGTATGGAACTGCAGTACTGTGACTAAACATGGAGCTCAATGCTGCTATTGCTTACAACTGCTTAAACTTTGTAGTTTGAACTTTATTTTTTTCTGTAATAACTTATTAAATATAGTTGTATGAAGTACTGATATTTGTCATCCTTTGCACATGCTAAGGAAATCTTGGGATATGCATTATGGGAATGTAAACTAGATACGAAACCCCCAAATCTTGTACTGGAAAAGGTTAAGCAAAGACACACCTTACATGCACACAAACTGTCTTTTCTAGTTATTTTATAATGCAAGTATATGGTCCAATTATGTATTCTCTCTAAAATGGAAAAGCCACCTTAAAGAGGTATTTATTATGCTAAACTGAATATAAATACAAAAATATATATAATGGAAATACTTCTGGGAATGTAGAATGAAGTGACTTGAGAAAAGGAACTGTTGAATTATTTTCTCTGAGCTAAAGAGAAGTTGCTGGCTAACATATTGCACTCTTTTATTAACAGTGTTTAACAGTGGTTGCAGGCAGAAATTAGACTGATCAGTTAAAAAACAAGAAAAAAAGCACTGCAACAGAAGTTTGTAAAAGTTTAATTTTTAAGAATATATGACAATTAAAGCTCAGCAATACAGCTGTTTGGAATGCCACAGGACACTTCCTTGAAAAAATAGGAATTCTTCTATGTCAGGGCAAATGAAAGCCTCAAGAATACTGCATGGTCTGTCACTGCTTTCTTTCAGTGTCTACATAAATGCAGCTCAAGAGCCCTGCTGAACTATCAGCACTAGGAATCACAGGCTGACTTGTTTTCACACTGGTAGTGAGTACTGGTAACTACCAGGAGAATGGTCTGGCTGCTCTGCAGGAGAAGTGCTTTTAGTGAGCAGTATTGTGATCTGTAATACTCATTCCTGGACTGAATGAATACAGGAGAGGCTGTGAGCTTCTTACTTCAGAGCTAAATTTGAGAAGGGAGTTCTTAAAAACACCTTCCAATTAATTGCTTAGTGTAGCTTCTCACAGTACAATATTCCAAGTCCATCTGGACAAAAATCAATCTGAGTTTAGCCCCTCCTCAATTAAAGAAAACAGTTGTGGGAAGAAGTGCAGCTCCTTTGAACCTTCTAATCCTCAGTCCTCCTCTTCTTGATAAAGTCAGCCATGCTGCTGGCAAGGTACACTGATACTGACAACTCCCTTCTCCAGCTGATAACAGCATTTACCTCAGCCTTTGCCTGCATTTAAAAAAGGCTGCAGTAACTTAATTTAAACCAGTGAACTTTACAAAAGGCTGCATGGCCTCTTTTGCTTCTGCTTGGTATGTCTTATTTTGGCAAACTTAAACTGAACTAAAATAGTCACCTATGTGACTGTGGAAGTGTATTAAGCTTATTTACACACCCCCCCAAGCAAACATTTTTGCACTCAAGGCACCAAAGCAACGTGTTCCCCCTCACACAGACCTGCAGAAAAGCTGAAGCTTAGCTCTTAAAAACCATAATCTGCTTTCCTCTGTTTAGCAAAAGATAAACAGCATGAGCACAGGGGCAGAACTGCTGCAGTCTCTCCCAGGGATCAACCAAGAAATGGGTTTTAAAACAAGAAACCTCTGTAACCTGTTTTCATAAAAATGAAAACAAGTTTACAAGTACTTGCAAAACCCTTATAGCACACAATTCAATTCTGAGCACAGGACGAATTTGAATGCACCAGCTGCACCCACAGACGATGCCTGTTCAAATGAATCCTCTCTCTCCCCTGGGGCAAGCAAGTTTTTGCAGTTTATTTTGGGTGACAAACTGCTCATACAGCAGTTAGAGAAGGAAACATGATAAAGGTCCAGAAATCTCCCTGTTTTCCTGTTTTTGAAGGAGAAATAGACTATGAGCAAGTATAAAGTCATATGGCAGGTCCTTGGCAACAGCTGGGACAGAATTTGTGTTGTCCCACCCAGAGCACAGCAGCTTCCCAGTGTGTCTGTGCCTACCATTATTTGAGTACTGTGGGAGGCATCTGGGGCTAAATCACTAAAACCAGGTCTCCATTTAGGAGCTTGAGTGATGTTCATTTGCTACCAACTTCCTAAAATCCCCTTTGAGCTGCTGCCCTAGCATTGCTGGGCCTATGTTTTTGTGAACAGGAATATACAAACCTGCTTTGTTGTAATACTTCACAAGTGTTCAATAATCCAAGTTCTACTTAGATTCTCAGGGCATTCCCTGCATTTTTTTCACCTGCAGGCCTAAATACAGAAAGCACTTGCAAATGTATTTATCATGTTTCACATACTGGAGAACAGAGGTGTATTTCTCCTTCTCTATCCAATAGTCTGAGTGGTCAAAACACTTGGGGATATCTTTATTTTTTACTATTTTCTTTTTCAAAATTTCCTCCACTATGGAGCAAGAACTAAACCTATTTAGTCATGGTTGTGACAACTACTCTTAACTATTTTGTGGTATATATTTTGCTCTCTACCAAGTGAAGAAGAATGGTCTCTGGAAGAGCACAAGCACCACCATTAAGGTAAAAAAATCAAAGTGCTTGTTCATAAAATTATATGTAACAAGATTGTGCCCTCTGATCCACCTTCTTGACTTCCTTGCCAGTTTCAACATATATCCACTGAAATGTCAGCCTGAAAAAGAGACAGAACTGGTGCAATTCATGTGCAAAATAATTCTGCAAAACACTGTCAAAAGTCATGGCAAAGATATATGATATCATCTCATCTGTCCTCCAAAACCTTTGCCTTTCAGAATTACAAAACACCCTCTAATCTCATTGTTGAATACAGAACATGGTCAGAGTCAAATAACAACCATGAAATTCTAGGAGATGGGCAAAATCTTGTTTACAATGAACCTAATTCCTCCAACTGTGCCTTGTGCATATTGTTGTAGTCAGGGCCCACAGAATGACAGCATAGACACATGTGCCAGAAATGCTCTGCTGAGCAATCTGCCTCTACCTTTCTTACTTCTGACTGGACCTGCATGCTAGCATTTGTAAATGGGCACATTTCAGTCACTCTGGCAGAATTAAGCAAAGTATTTGAGGATTACATTGAATTTAGAAACAGGACAGAAACGAGAACCAACAACTCCTCCCTCCCAAGTGGGTGTCCAGGCCTTTCAGTTAGTAAATCATTCCTATGCTCCACCCTCTTAGTCTAGAGCAACTTGATTTGTTTTATATAAAGTGGAACAACAGAAAGCAAAAGCCTTACTCCAGTCACAGGCAGCATAATGCAAGTAAGCACTACTGTTGTGAGTATAAAACACTCTGTGTGATAAACCACCCTGAAAAGCAACTAAATTAGGCCATGCTAAAGCACCTTGAGTAGCTCTGCATCACATTTACTTACAGGTGCCTAACTCAAGGACAAGGAATATGCTGTGGCCACCACAAGCTAAACAATTAGACACAGTGATGCTCAAATTCAACATCACTGGCTTAATTTAGAGATTCAGCTTTGAGACCTTGACTTGTTTTTCTTTTTCTCAGTTCAGATTTTTATAAAAGCACATTAGGTGCTTAGGTTGTCCTATTCAAACATGCTAAATATTGATGCCAGACAACAGCAGAAAATACACACTCCAACAAGTGCAGAGAAAAAATTACCTGCCACACAAAGGAAAATTACTTCAAAGTGTTGAAGTGCTGAAGACCTGCACTCTGTGAGGCAAAACATAAAATAATTGATAATGCACCCCTCCATGCCCCTCACCCCAATCCTACAAAGGACAAAAAAAGCAAATCCAGAAATAGAATGTTTAAGCACTTTTTTGTCAAGAGAGTTTAGAGGCAGAGAAGTACCATTACTTTATGGCCATGTAATGAAAGCACCACCCTCAGAGCAGGATCAGATATAAAAATGATAGACTGTAACAGTCTCTTGCTAATGTTTTGTTCTGGAAAATCCATCAGATACCAGGAAACTTCAGTGCTAAAATTCCTTCAGTAAAACTATTTCAATCACTGCCCTGAAAAAAAAAGTTTAGTATAGACTATATAGCCAGAAGGCCAGAAAAAATCCTGGTCATGAGGAGATATGACTTACTGAGTCTGGAAATCTGGAAATCACTATTATATAACCCAGTAACTTCTGTAATTAACTCCCTGCTGTGTAATGGCTGTTGACATCTAATCTTCAATGAAACTGGGGGTTGTATTAGACAAAGGAAAACAAATGCTAAGATATGTGATACCTTCTGCATTTGTCAGACTATTCTTACACAACATTTTAGATAACCCTTAAATCTTAAATTTACCTCCATCCTGTGAGTCTTAGCTCCACTGAACAGAGCCTGTAGAGTGTAGGGTACATGTAGGAAGCAAGAGGAAAAGCAGAAAAGTGTGGGGATGAACTTCTTCTGCAGTTTAGACTTTTATTAACACAGTAGCTGTGACACACAAAAGGACTCTTCACACAAGCATAGCTCAGTCTGCCTTTGACAGAGCAACTGCAGCCCTGAGCTGAAGATGTCTGCCACTGCCCTTAAATAGGACAACTCCTTTTGTTTGGAAAGGGATCTTAAGGGCCATCATTTCTATCTCATGTTTGATTTCTTGTTTCTGAACGACATATGAGGGCAGATAGGTGACAATGGCCTTTCCACTGAGGAGCGATGCCAGAAATAGGACAACACTACACGACATTCTCCTTTTACTCTTTTAAATACTACTCAAGCTTATGCTCTCCTAACCTAGTTTTAAGTAGAATTTAGAACTATATTTATAGCAGCTTTTCCACTCTGGAAACTGCCTTCACTTGCAGAAAGGATGTACTCTAGTAATTAAGTTGTGTATTATAAGCTGCAGTATTGCCCCTGAGCAAAACAGATTGGGCTAAGCCTGCCCACTTTTGATCCCAATTTCCTAATTATTATGGATCACCCTCTTCACTTCTGTTTCTGTCAAGTGTGAAGAGTTCATGGGGATTGGTTGGTATCAGTTCTTTTCACAGGGGAATTAAGCTGCATTCAAAATGCTGCAGGAGGTAACACAGAGTCAGCAAGTTGCAGTGCCCTTCTCTCAGACAGTCCTCTTAAATCATGCTCTGAAGGAGGGATGTAACAGAAATAGCATTAGCCAGAAGTGAACACTTCATATTAAATACTCAAGCTGAATCTTTGCCCAATTTCCACACCAATTCCAAATGCGCTATCAGATTAGAAATTTGGGGGGGTTTGTCATCCATTTTGTGATTCTTGCAGAAACAGGATTGTGAGAACAACTCGCTGGCCCCAGGAAATGGAGTCAGTGGAGTCGCTCAGCTGCAATATGCAAATTCTGAAAACTTGGTTCTCTCAGCTTCCTAAAGCTCAGGCTGTACAGCTGAGCCAGAGCCATGTGACTGTGAGTCTGCCCAGCTCTTGCTAAAATGGGTTCTCCCTGGCTATCTCCAGCACACATACTGTTCCCACAGACTGAGCCTGTCATCACCAGCTGTACCACCTGCTTGGGCTCCTGGGGCCCTTCTGCAGCTCCTCCTATTACCCAGCCATGTACTTGTAATAGCCTCACCCTGGCAGTGGGACAAGGCAATTGGGGAAGATGCTGGTTCTCTCTGGATCTAAAGAACATGATATCCCTTCTGAGGCTTTGGAGGGTGCTGATATCACCCCTCTGTCAGTTCCACCTCTCCCCACGAGCACAGTCCCAGACATGCTCTAGACCCTTACACATACCTCTCCTCAGATCATCCTTGCTCTGAAGTATGAACAGAAGCCTCAAGAGCACAGCTGAGGAAAGGACAGAGCAAAACCTCCCTGGGCTGTCTGATGCAACCCACCAAGCTGTATGCTCCCATTTCTTCTACAGTAGACAGGAAAATGTGCCATAAACTGAATCCCACTTCTTGCTGCTTTGCTTGGAGATATTTGGGGTGCACTTGGGAACAGCTGTGGATTTGCTGACTGTAGTTCTGTCAGTACAGCTGACAGAAGCCCCCAGCTACTTGTGGCTTTTCCAGCTGGAGGAAGAGCTGAAGATGAGGAAGTCAGCTAGGATGTAGTGAGGACGGTGGTGTCCAAGGTGCTCATTTAGCTAGACCAACTCTGATGTGAAGTTACACACTTAGCTGTAATGGAAAAAAAAGGCTTCCCAGGGAAATCTACTTTTGCCACTCTCCCATCTTGACCTGGGTCAGGCTGGACAGGCTCTGCTCTTCAAGGGAGAGATGTGGCTAAAAAGGAAGAAAAAGGACTACACTATAGGGCAGCACTGTCTTCCTATTATAGGCCCATTCTTCCATGGCCAAAGGGGAAATGGCTGATGGCCAGCAGACATTTCTTAGTACATGAGAATAATAATTAAAAAATAAAAGACACAAAAAATCACTTCCCAAAAGAAAGAAGAAACTCCTTCACTTCTACACGTTATGGTGCAATACAGTGAAGGATCCATTAAAAAAAATCAGGACAAGGAATAGCACCTTAGATTTAAATATTATTACTTACAAATGTCCCAAACAGTCCTCCCTCTCCCTTAATATTTAAGCTGCTGTATATTCTTCCCACTGCCATGAACAATATTTATCTCACATATAGCATGGAGCTGATAAAGCTTCATGTACCAGTTCAAAGAGGCTTACACATTTCTCTCCCAACCCTGGTGCAAAAGCAATTCCATTTCCAATACATCTTCTGGCTCCTGTACTGCCCTACTTCTAAACTTTGTGGAACAAGCACCCAACTTTGTAGAAGTGTGTGTAAAATTTCTGCCAGTTTTCTGGGTTGCACTTTCATTCAACCTAAATAACAAGTCTCAGCTTCAGCAACCCACATTGTATGGCCTCTCAAGTAAACCATCCTAACTTTATTCCCATTAAGGTATCTGTCCAATGCATAAATGACAGAGTCTCACAGGATAGAAGCTAAAGCAGATTTTCTGTCTGTGCTGACAGAGCAAAGCAGGCTACCAGTTTTCTACCACAAGAGAGTAAAGCAGAAACGTTGTTAAATTTGGAGGAAGACTCCTGGGAGCCAAGATTTGAACAGCTATAGAAGCCAGAAATTCCCCAGTCAGCAATGCACTTTTAAAGACAAGCCTGACTGTCTGGAATTACTTATGTGCTTAAAATTACATGGACACTGAAGTAATTGCCAAACTGGGGCCAACAGCTATATCTGACATGGTGAGCCAAAACATTCCCTACCCCAGTATGTCCCAATGTTCCTGCTCTTGAACCTGCACAAAGACCTGTGCCATTAATATGTAATTGAAGCCCTTGACTGAAAGGCTAGGAAGGACCTATTGCTAAACATTAAACTAGACATTTGTCCACCTGGACAAAGATCATATGCACGTATGTGCAGCTCATCAAAGCCAGATGTAAGCTGTAAAGACAAATGAGCTGGCAAGCAATCCTCTCAGATTTTCTGGACAGCTGTGGGCATGCTTTCAAAATGTACTCTGATGACACCCAGGACAAGTAGATCCCAAATCCAACTTCTGAATGAGGACATGAACCTTAGACTGAAGGAAATTCCTCTGGTTTGTTATCTGTTGAGCCTTTCATCTGCATTTGCTCCCAGCTGATGTAAGGGCACCTCATCAAAATGGTTTCTAAGAATATCATACACATTGCTCTGAGCGCCTGCCACATCATTCAGAGCTGAGCACCACAGCACAGGGAACGAGCCCTTCATTTCCATTTGTGGCCCTTAGATGAGAGAGTTGTTAATTCAGCAGTTCATTTCAGAGAAAAACTAATATCTGTCCCTTTTCATATCAGGTGGGGAGCTGAAAATTCAGGGTTGGCAGATCAAGCAGACAGACTGCAGGCAGAGATTGCACACAGAGTCAGGATGTTCTCTGGCATGATCCTATTTATGAACAGCGAACATGAATTCCTCCGTCTGTCAGTAGAGGAGAAATACATGAAATAGGGACAATATCTGAGGTCACAGCTGCAAATGCCTTTGAAGGTGAAATTGTTGGTGTGGAAAAACCTTTAGTACTGTCTTAATCAAATCTCACCATAGGGCCAAACTGAAAAAATAAAAAAGGATGCAATTAAAAATTAAAGTCCAAAACTGTTCCTGAAAATTCCTCCTCAGCTGCTGCATAACCTTGAAGTTGTCTGAACTCTCTGGCTGAGAGAGTTGCCTAAAGGTGCATCTACACAGACCCAGAACTACCTGCCCTGGCAAAGCAGAGTAGGTCATTATATAATAGCTGTGTGAAAAGTACCAAAATCCAGAGAGCAAGTGCTTTTGTAGGCCTGCATTACACACTTTCATTTCCCACCACCAAGCCTCCACCTTTTTTCACAAGTCATAAGAAAGCTTCAGTTGCAATGATATATTAAAGAAGAAAGAAAAAAAATCAGTTGACTGCAAGGACACACAGGTGTGAGTCTCATGTGACAATCCCACATGCTACAGAAGGGCAAGATGTCAGGTGTACTGCTGTCCACGCCACTTCCTCTTAGCTGCTCCTGGTGAAATCACATTGCCAAGGATGAAAGCATTAACTGCCCTTAACACTGGGCACGTTCACAATTCCCCAACCAACCAACAGGCATCCAACAGCCTATAAAGATGCACCTGCCCTACTGGGGTTTTGAGATATTATTAGCTGCCCCTATATGGACTGCAGGTAAGTGAATTGTGAACCTGCCTTGAGGATCAGCAGATCTAGTGGCCTAGTGTTATTTCTCAAAAACTTGCAATTACTAGGAATGCTTGTTACTGAACTAGAAGGTAAATTAGAATAGTCCACCATGACAATACCAACAGAGTATCTAAACTTGGACCACTCCCATGACAGAAATATTTTCTCTGATTACAGAGGACATTCTGGGAGTCACAAATCTTCTGAGGGAAAACACACAGACCACAATTTTGGTGTTGCGTCTGTGGAGTAATTAGTGTCACTTCCTATGTTTAAAGTGCCTTGTACAGGAGAAGTGGGGTGAAGCAAACTGTATATACTCTACCCATATTTAAATGTGCCCTTCTATGATTAAATCAGTCAGTGTGTTTATTAAAATATTTGGGAGGGGGGACTTCCTTTAGCTTTTAAAACAAAGAAATTAAAGGCCAGAGTAATTGCAACCGTAACTGTCTTTGCAGGTACTCCCCATCATGGCCTGGCACTAACTCAGTGAGAAGGAATTTTTGACTGCACTTATTTCCCACACCTGTGCCACCAGGGCTGACTTAATCTAATCAGTGCAAGTTCATTTGCTGTGTTTTCTGCTGCTGATCATGGTTAAGAAGTTTCCACTCCCTGGACACTTAATCCTACTTCTCTGACAGAGTTCCAGCTATCTCAGCTCTTCTCTATCTAATTACTAAAGAACACAATCTCACTCTGCAAAAAACTCAAGTTGGAAAAAATAATTAATAAAGTAGATCAGCTGGTAGAACTGACATGACAAGAACTTCTGGAGAAGCAAAAGTCATAAAATGTAGTCAGACCAAACATCTCTTAAGCAACTTAATTTGCTCCTCTTAATGTGCCCTAAGACCAACTTGTGCTTCAGAGGAAGAGCAGAATTTTATGGCAGGGTTTGTATGTTGCCGTGCTCCTTATGCTGACTGGACTTTCAGGTGCTGTTGTGATAAAAATAATAGGGAAAAAAAAAGAATGAATGGAAAATTTATATAATTCTTCAAAGGAAAGCCTATTTTGATTTGATTTGTTTGTTTTACAGCCTAAATATTACCACACTGCAGCCCTGTGCCCCTCAAGGCTCTTGATGGTTAAGTTTTATAAGCAATCAGAGCTGTCTGTGTGGGACAAGGAGTTCCTCAATTTTTACTAAACCTCTTCTAGGCTTTAGCTGCTAGTGAGACATGCAGGTATTGAGCTAATATGATTTTCAGCCAAACACAATTTAACCACTCACATTCCAGTTCCTTCAGACTCAGCTGCAACTCTGAAAGCATCTTGAACATATAGAATGTTTGCAAAAATTTCCAGTCTCCTCCTTTCCAAGAGAAGTGTCATCAGCAGATAGGGTAGAGCAGCAAAGATTCCTCTTTCTCAGGCCAGATTATACCTTTCCATTCAAAGTCAGTGTAGTTAATTATCTTTGAAAGTATCTATGTTTCATCAGTGTCTAAAGGCCCCAAAGCAAAGCAAAGCTTTGCTAGGCCTGGCATTACAAAAGGCAGAGAGAGTGAGATTATGTCCTGAAGTGCTTTCAGTCTAAGCACAAAAAACAAAATGAGCACATAAAAGTAACAAAAATGTAACCAAAAAGAAATAACTTGTCTGAGATCTTACAGCCAGTCAAGAATGCACTGGTCTCAGTTGTAACACTCAATAAAGCCAGTCCTTTTTCCAAAAGAAAAAACTAATTAATGTGATGATCTTTTTCTGCCTCCGTCTCCATTGTGGAGAACACATATTGGTATAATTTAATTTCTATACCTAACAACTACAAGCATTTAAGGAGCTTTAATTGCTGGTTCTTTCTCACTGTGTAAGTAACTGAAGTTGAAAGTCTGATCCCTCTTTGAAAGGACTGTGTTGGGTAGAGAGGTTATGAACATTTCACTGGCTCTCTATCCCCAGCACCGCATTTTATTAGGTCAACATTTCAAAGACACGGCTGTGATGTCCAATAAGGACTGGAAGTATTCAAACAAAACTTGTACACAGAAAAGTACAATACAAGAAGCTGTTTCTCAGCAATATCCCATTACATGCACATTTCCAACTGAGACTGAGTTAGTCAAAACCTATTCAATGCCCTTAGGTTAACTCTACAAACCCCTTTGGATTGCAAATCAGATCGACAGAAACTGGAAGAAAAGGTTTGCTCAGACATTAGAAACAACTCAGGAAGCCAAGTTGACAACAGTTCTGACTCAGTCTGGCTCAGTTTCTGTTAGGCAGGTTAAAATGTATTGTTTGTACCAAATGAAGCATGAATAACAGCTCTGCCTTTGTCTGCCTCTTGCACCTCACTGCTGCTGGCGCTGCAGGAGACAATGCCCCCCCACCCAGGACATTCACAGAAACTTCACCTGCAGCTTCCTCCTGTAGATTTTCTGGTGGGGCAAGGCTGGGCTCAGTGATGCAGGGCACTCTTCAGGCAGCTCTGTCTCAACATCTTACAAAGTCCTAGAGTCAGTATGCTGAGATTGTTTCTAATTTCAAGTTGTTCTGATCCAACCTCTCTTTTTTAGAAATTATAACAAAGTGGTGCTCTCATTAACATATTTGATTAATTACTCTAAAGGATTCAACCCTGCATTAACCTTTTTGCTCAGCTTTATTCTTGGAAGAAGAGCAACAAGGCTGATTTCCTCATGCTCTAAGAGTGCATTATCATTCCTTTGGCCCACTGAGCAGCATGCTGTCATCTTTTTGAAACAACAGGGATATTCTTTACACTGAAAAGAAGATTAATAGAAAATTGTGTGATGTGATGTAATTTGGGGAAAACAAAATCCCTTCTCTTTGTTTTTTTTCTGTATCCCCTGAAGAATCAGGAGAATGTTTTTCAAATAGCTGTAGGTAAGTAGCAATTACATTACCAGGACTTTTTTTGCATTTTAGCCAGAGGAAGTTTTGCTTTAACATGCATAAAATGAACAGTCTGTGATGCAGAGATACAACCGCAGTTTCTTTTGTGATACAGTCTCTCTGTGATGCAGAGACACACTCTCCCTCTTTTCCATAGGGAAGCACATAAAACCCAGACTAGAGTGAGCAGCCTGATATCCTTACACATTCACATTCCATACTCCCCATGATACTTCAGATTGTGGAAAAGTTTCAGGGTGAAAGGAATCCCACACAAATCCACTCATATCCTAGCATGTTGTAGGCCTTTACACTAACATCACTGAACAATCACTCTTGTCCATAAAAATGGAAATAGGACTGGGACGGCCATTTCCCCCTGGTGCTCCAGCTGTGCTCTGAAAGAAAAGGACAGCAGCTGGTATTTGTGCTCTGTTATGCAACCAGGATGAGGAACATTATTCCTGAATCCAAATCCTTTGGTTTAGACATGACAAAAATACCAAACTGCTCAGAAAGGAAGTTACAGGCATATGAGAAAGCTGCAACTAAATGCATAGAAATACCAAACCTGTCACAGTGAGGCACCTCTGCTGGCATTTCCTCAGGTGAGGTTACTCACAGGTCTGGACCTTTGGCCTCATCTTTAGCCAAAGGGCAAGATACAGACCTGGGAGTCCTGAATGTCACTGCTCCTGAGCATGTGTTCTCACTACCACAGTTAATTCAGAAGTACCTTAGATTAGAACTAACTTAGTTACCCACTGTAACTCCCAATGAACTCAAGTTTTTTTACTGTGGTTCCTTTAATTTCAAGAAGCTCTGGACTCCAGGTACTGAGGTGCTCCTGCACCCTGGGGTGTGTCCCTCTGCCTGTGTGACTGTTCCTGGGGCTAGAGTAGGTGACTGCACTGCTGCAGAGCCATGCAGGACAGCAAGATGGCTGCTGGACCATCTAATGCTGCAAAAAACTGCACCAGCTGTACCTCAACACATCTCCTCCCAGGATGTAAAGCCTCAGACTTTCTAGCTTCCAAAGTTTTGCTTTAACAGTATTCACCTCCTTAATCCTTCCCCCCCCTACTTGTGTTTCAGAAACTCAGGTGGCAAGAACGCACCACTCAGCAACGCAGGATGTCTCCAGCAGTAACAAATGGACACTTTGGAAAACATAATTGCTGGGTTGGGGTTTTCAACACATCTCTGAAAACATAATCTCTTATAATTTGAGTCCTGACTATGCTACCACCTACTAACACACAGAAAGACTCACTGAAGTGGAACTGCTCTTTAGTCTCATCATGATTAACACCTGCCACAGGAGATGTAAATTCCCTAGCAGCTGTGTGCTAGGATTAGAACAAGGTTGAGGTTTTTGTGGGTTTGGGTTGTGTTTTTTCTTTCAATGATGAGGAAAAATAAAGAGCTTTAAGAGACATAGTTTCTCTTTTCCCAGTTTTCTCTTTGCCTATTTCTCAAACACAAGAGATTTTTTCCCCCTTTCAGAATTTGCTTTGGAAACTTTAAATGCTGATGGGGAAACTTGTTGCAATAATTTTTAGAGCAACCTTTCTTCCTATACTTCAAGTCCCCTACCAAATTTATTCTGCCTTAACTACCTGCATCACTAGGTATTTCCTAAAATACAATTTACGGTTCATGAAACATTTTCTGCACATCTGCAGAGAACTGGCTGATTACATGGTCCCACCACCTTTTTGCAACTCAGCAACTGACCTGGATGAAACACCTTCTCTCTGACATCAGCTTTCCAAGCAGCCAATGGAAATTCCCCAACAATTACCAGTCATCCATGGGAAGCGAAGAGATAGGACTCAGAACTGCCAACTCCCAAATATTTATGGGAATGTTTCTTGCTCCTCTCACCCCCCTGTAAAGTAGAATGGGCACATTTACACAAAAGCATTGAATTTCCAGCTATAATTCTAGTTCTCATAAGGTCAGTTAAATTTGAAATAGTGATGCCTAACATTTTTGTTATTTTGTGAACTGCTTTACTTTAAAACAAATGTCTGAATCTGGTGGGTGCATGGGTTGGGGTATGTGGAAATAGCAGAATTTTATGTCTGTGTTGTAAAGAAAACTTGTATCCAGATTAAAAAACACTATGCTACTGAAAATTTTAAGGTATTGAGTTGTTGCAGAGACAGATCTTGATGCTTTTCAGTTATTTTGAATTCCTCTGAGTGCTGATATACAAAAGTTAATGATATACAAAGCAAGAATGCATCTGAAGTCTCTCAATATGCCAGAGATCTACTTCTGCCATTGTGTCCTTCAAAAAATCCTAATTAGCAACTGGTCCAATCTTTTAATGAGTCTGTAACATCCTTTAACTCTGCAGCAACATGCCACTCAGATTGCCTTTCCTATTTTAATGTGAGCTAAATTAAGGTTTAACTTTTACTCATCTCCTAACTTTCTCAGCTGTGAATAATCCTCACAGCTCAGTGATTTGGCTGGTATTTGTTACCTGGGACATGCTGCTTAATTGCTACTACCTGTCCTAACAAGCCCTCTGACTGAGACAGCTGACAAACGTCTAAAAACAAAATGAAAGGGGAAAACAGCAACAAATCCTCCTCATCTTAACTGGGTGGTGTGAAAATGGGGTTACCTCATCAGCCTTTGTAATTTTCAAGGATTAATTAAAGGATAATGTTTGCTGCAGAGGAGTTTATGAGGCAATAAATAGCTTTTGCGGCTGATTAAGTGCCAAAGCAAAGCTGATAAAGGCATCTAATAATTGCAAAAGCCATTTAGTGCCTTGAATACATCTCTCACGGAAGCAAGTCTTACTTTGTGACAGATCAGCACCAGACTAACGAAACGGAGAGGGGCCCTCCTAGCCTTCAGAGACCTCGGGTGGATAACTAGAAAAGCCCACAAGGTGTCCAACTCAGCCCAAACCCGGCTGATCCTCACCTGGCAGGAATCCACAAACACGCAGCTGAGGCCGCCGGTTTTGCTGCTCGGAACGTCCCAACAGCGCAAAGGCCTCGCCGGGCCCCGCCTTGCCGGGCCCTGCACAGCCCCAGCCCTGCCCGCCTTGCCCCGGGGTCTGGGGAGAGGGCTGGTTTCTGGGGCTCACAATGGCAAACCCGGCAGCGGGCTGAAATGGGAAGACGGCGAGTTTGAGGCCGGCTTGCACTGGGCAGCCGCCATCAGTGGGAGCCCTGAGGGCGGGGGGCGCTGCGGGGATCCCACACTGTGCAGCCAGCGCGGCCCCACTGAGGGGCACTGAGGGGCCGTCCCTCCATCCCTTCCCCCGTGAGGGCGATGGCAGGAGCCCGAGGAGCAGAGTGGTGGTTCTGAGGCCCTTTCTTCTGTTATGCCGTTTGGAGAGTGAAGGATAGCGAGGGCATGAAGGCAGGGAAGGGTTAGTTTGGGTATTAGGACAAGGTTCTTCCCCAGAGGGTGGCTGGGCACTGGAACAGGCTCTCCAGGGAAGTGGTCACAGCACCAGCCTTGACAGAGTTCAGGAGCTGTTTGGACAATGCCTTCAGGAGCACAGTGTGGCTCTTAGGGCAGTCCTGTGCAGGGCCAGGAGTTGGACTCGCTGAGCCTTGTGGGTCCCTTTCAATTCGGGACACTCCGTGGTTTCATGACTCTGCGAAGGCAGCGCTGGCTGCCGCATCCTCACTGCCGGTGTTGGGCCTCAGCTCGTGTGGAAGGGTTGTTGTTTCTCTCTGGGTTTCTGTGCAGGTGCAAGAAGCTGTGGGGTGTTTGTAGCCATCTGCCATTTAAACTTATCAGAACTTTGAGTCTGGTTGGTTTGTTTTCTCCTTTGGGGTGGCACAGCAGGCTCCTGTGGTGGTGGTTGGAGCTACTTTTCCTGCTTAAGTGGGAAGGGGATGAGGCAGCACACACCAGGCTCCCAGTGGTAAGGCATTCTAATCTCTTCCACAGCAGTACTCGGTGGCTTTGCCAGCTGTGACCACATCTAAATTGGAGGCAAAAATACCGCACAGTGGGAAACTGAGCGAAATAAACCAAACAGAGCCAGGGAAAATAAGCTGATGGCAAGTGCATCCAATGTCCCTTCCTCCTCCTTTACTTTTCCTGCCCCTACACAGCCCATGTAAACTGTCATGGGTTTTGGTGTTTTTTCACTCTCCTTGCTTTGTTTGCTGCCTTGCTCTTCAGCTGATAAATAATAGGCACAGCCAAAGAGTGATGCAACTTCTAACTGTGAGAACACAGAGTTCTGCATTTTATAAACAATAATTAACTACTGCTGACTGTGTCGGCTGTGAGAAGCCTGAAATACTGATCACATCTTGCAGCTCTCACCAGGGCAGCAAAGAAAGCAGAAGCACCAACTTTGAATTCTGCCATGTTGTCCTTTCCAGCTTGCAAATGAACTGATGATTTAACTGATATGGTGCCTAAGTGGGTGAACTTTAAATTAGTCATAAATGAAGACAGACACTGGTGGGCTGGCACTTACTGTGGGTTTTGTTATTCTGCATGATTCCTTCCTCTGCCATCTCTTGAAAACACATTCTCTTGAATATGAGCATGGGCTACATTTTGACTTTATGCTCAGAAGTGAACTTTGCCTGTGTTTATATGAATCCAAATGTGTCCAAATGAACATGAAATAGCACCTGAGTACCTAAAGTTTAGTTGACAAGTTTGATTCAGTTTGATTGTTGTGCTTTGTGAGTGATAATAATTGCAAAATAGAGGCCAAGAATGAACAGCTACAAGTGTCCCAGAAGTTTTATAATCTGGACTGTGTGGAGGCAAGGGCAGCATGAAGAAATAGATCAGAATACAGTGCAGCATTTTCCTAAAGGCATACACTTGTTTTGGTAATGCAAAGTTTAGTTTTGCTGTTAGGTGAGGCAGCTCTGATTCAGAAGAAAGGCAGGAATTGGAAAGCGTAATTTTCTCGGAGTTGATGCATTTTTAATGTCTTCCCTCTCTGGCTACAGCAGAGATCATGACAAATTCAACTGACTTTTTTCAAGCTCTGTTGTTGCAAAAGCAGATTTTAACATCTGCGTTAGCTCTTCCCTTGGCTTACCATTACAGATTTCAACTTGAAGGCTTTATTTCTCAGATGCTGGGCTGTGATTGATAATTAAATCCCTGTAAGTGCAGTATGAGTCACGAGAAACAAGGTCAGAATACAGAAATGTGTATCTGGAGAGCACAGTATTTACTCAGAGAGAGCTAACATTGAAACAGCAGCAAAAAAGCACACAAGTTAACCACATGAAACGCCTGGGCCGCTACACTGAGCAGTATTCCCTTTTCTCAATGGAGTATCTAAGCACCCAGCCTGCATAAACTGTGAAATGTAATTACCCTGACATATGGGAAAACTCTGGCAGGCACAGCCTTGGCATGGACAGCACACATAGTCCTGCAAAGGCCTCTGGAACTGGAGTGCATTGGAGACATGGCCAGCATGTTCCCATAGCTCAGCTATTTCTGAGCCTCTCCCTGAACTGCAGAGAAGTTCACTTTGCTGCATCCCTGGAACAGCCATTTGGCAGGATGCAGTGTATTCTTCCTTTCTCCCCCTTCCTGCAGCTTTTGCACCTGAGGCTGAATTTATGGGTTTGAAGTTTCTGCTCTCTGGATCAACTTCCTTCCCTCATCTGAAAAGGGAAAATGAGCAGTAAATGTTTTCCTTTAGTATGTGAAATACCTTGTACAACTTAGCAAATCCTGGTCTGAATTTTACTTTAAAAGAAAATACTGAAGGTCATTATCTGAAAGAGTTTGTGATTGTTGATTACTTTGTAAATTGTCAAACACCCAATTCCAAGTTAGCTACCCACATGACTGAGCTAAGAAAGCAGAACAAGTCTTGAACATATGACTTTTTAAAGGTTTGGTAGCCTTAAGGAAGAATAGCCTAACAAATTTCCTAAACCCTCACATGCTGGTTTGTGCAGATGGAAGCCTGGTGGGTACAACTTGAGATATACCCACCAGCAAGTTGCAAGTTTGGATCCCAGGGTCTACAACAAGTTAATAAAAATGTCTTAACCTTGGCAAAGGACAACTTTCTCTCTCGTCTTCTTGCCTATCTACTGCAGCATATGCACAGTGTATTTAGAATAGTGTATTTAGCTGTTGCCCAAGAAAAAAAGATACAGAGGAGCTAGGACCTTCTACTCTTTATGCCAAATTAGAGGCACCTGTTAGCAATAGAAGAAAATTAAGGTTTTGTTGTTATTGCATAAGGTTTATGAATGGAGATGACTTGGCATTATACACACCATGCTTGCTCCAACCAGCAGAGCTCTGCCCGTGCACACACACAGATGAAGAGCATCTCCTTTTGAGTGACATCCAAGATCACAGGGTTGTCAGTGTGAACTTAGAGCTCTGTGACCCTGCTGCTATCTGGTCCTCCCAGGAGGGGAGTGGCATTCCTGTTCTGGAGAGGGTAGTGCTGTCAGTTTCACACCAAAGGAAGCTTCGCTTGCTGGGCACAATCCCTGAGTCTGGTCTGGCTGCCAGAATCAATTAAATCCTGATTCCTGAACAGGGCGTTGGCCTTAAAAACAGCGTAACTGAACAGATACTTCCAAACCTGCTGTAGAAGAGAATACTGGAGAACTAGTGAAGCTACTAGAAGATAAGGAGCCAACTGAAAGGGTTTCTGACACAAATTCAAAGGTCATGTCTTTTAATAGACCACTGAAAGAATTTAGATGGATTATCATCTCTATAAAAATCCTTATATTCTGAGAACTTTCCTTGAGAGTAATTCACTTGAATGTGATTTGAAAAATAATGTTTACTCTAAAGCATCTCTCTGCCTGGTTTAAAGAACTCCATCTTCCTAGCTTTTGATTACAAAGCAACTTAGCACAAGTCAGTTACTGCTGTCATCCTTAAGAGCTTTAAAACTTGCCCTGTGCCAAAGCTCTATTAACACTGCACACCAAGCTAGATTTAACACTTCATTATTTACCATTTGTAAGCAAGGTAATAAAAGCTTTGGTATGTGAATGTGTTTTCATCTTAGAAGTTTTCCACAGTTTCTAATATGGCCTAAAAGCTGCCCTACTACTGCTTGAATTAAGGCTTAATTAGAAACATGTGCTCTTTGCCTTACAACCTGCAGAACCACAAGACAGTAGAAAAGTTGGGGATACCACTAATGCCAAATGCAAGCATTTGTCTTTAAATCTGGTAATCTTAAGGTAAAATATAAGATTTGTAAAGATAATGGGCTAAAGCAAAAGACTCAACTTGAGCTAATTTGAGTTAAACTAAATCACTATGTATACCTTGGATCTTCAGTGTAATTTCGCTTTCAGTAAACTTAGGAAAAAAAACCTTACAAAAGCATCAGGGAGAAGGATAAAAAAACAACCTAGAAACCTGCAATAGTTATAAGTAAATTTGCAGAAAGCAAGCAGCTTCCTGCCTAAGTGAGTTCCAAATATAACATGAACGGAGAAAGTTAAACTAAGAATTCAATCTAACAAGTCTAAGTACAACAGACACAGCAGAAGGGCAGAAGGTGTGTTTATGCAGACCTGTTTGCAGAAGGTAGTTCTCCATTTAGTTTTAAGTAGGATTTCAAGCAGTCCTTAAGATGGGTTGAAAAGCAGCATTATGTGTACACTTGTTTGAAAGTCATTCCTTCCAGCCCAGAATGTGGTCACCAGTCAGAGGTACTTAGTTTTCACAGGTTAGCAAGCTCTGAATCAGGAACTACATTAATTTGGAGGTCTGGCTTTGGTGACTATTAGTGGTTTTTTGATGCTATTAAATGATGAGAAAGACTAGTTTAACTCAGTGCAAATTACAATGCATCAAACCTTGAGTATGAGGCAGTGGAGAAGGCTGCCCAGAGAAGTTATGGATGCCCCATCCCTGGAAGTGTTCAGGGACAGGTTGAACAGATCTTGGAGCAATCTGGTGTAGTGGAAAGTGACCCTGCCCATGGAAGGGCTTTGGAACTGGATGATCTTTAGGGTTGCTTCCAACCCAAAGCATTCTGAGCCTGTGCATGGTTGTACTCAGTTCATGTTTCTTTGGGCCTCCAGAGAGTCCACCTGCAGTCAGTCAAGGCTTAGGCTGTATCCTCAATAGCGAGTAACAACCTGTACTAGGGGCAGAGTTGGAGAGCAAAATGGCTGGTGCTGAGAATCTGACATATTTGAACGTTTCATTTCAGCCTAGAAATAAATAAACTTTCCTATTCCAGCCCAGACCCTGGTCTGGTCCAGCTGAATACCCATTAAAGAGATCAAATACAGTTAGAAGCATTCTAAGAACTATTTCTTGCTGGAGTTTCGCTGTAAGTGAATCCAGTTTGTGCCCTGAGGACACTGCACAAACAAGCCAGATCTTGGCAAATGCTCTGCTAGTTTGAAAAGCACAGAACAGCTTTTTGTTAAATATTAAGGTAACAAAATCCAATTTTTTATATAGTTGGTGCAGTGTTCCTGTTGGGTCACATTTCAAAGCACTAATTCACAGAACACTTAACATCAGCCAGTACATATAATATTCTTGAAACAATTATTTTAGGTTCTGCCTTCCCCTGTTTTTCAGGTGCAGGAGTCTTGTTGATGTGATATCCAAGAGAGCCATCACTAAAATTATTATGGCTGCATAGCAACTACAATGTGATAAATAAATGGCTTAAAAAAGTCCTAGGCTATTTCTTTCCCAACAGAACCCAAAGTTTCTTATCACTGCACCTAATAAAACTCTTGAAGAAAAACATGCAATTTTTAGCACTAAAGAAGTTTCTTTATTCAAATATCTTGTTATTTCTAGGCACTATCACCAAATTACTGCACCAAGTTATCTTCAAGTACGCATTATTCCAGCATTGTAACTTCTCTGCAAACACCACCAAGACCCATCTTGTCTCCCCTGCTTGGATCATCAGCTGAAAGCACAACAGAAATGGTCTGAAGGTAGAAATTAACCAATGTAACACTCATAATCCAGCTGTAATTTCCAAAAGCATTAGGTTTTTTTTACAGCCAGATAAGTCTTCCCTGGAGAAACAAAACTAAACATGGACAAACCCAACATGCAACTTATATATTCCCAGTTTGTTTTATTTTCATGGAATGCTAATTTAGTTACAATCTGGCAGTTCATAACTACTGAAATGTGACATTAATTCTTCTCCAATGCTATAGAACTGTCTTGATTTATATAGTTTTAAAACAATCTTATTTTACAATAGTTGAGGTCTCTGGTGGTTTTTAAGCTCTGATGCTTAAGCACACAGCAAGCTATAAACCTTAGGTTTTATATTTATACATATATTCTATGTATTCAGACAACTGCTGTAAGTTATCTATAACTTAATATTTATAAAAAAGTGCATATACTGGTACATATGCACATCTAGAAACACACTTTTATACTGCCTCCCTTTTTTATAAAAAGCTGCATAACATACAGCCATATTATTCTCACTCACTGCTATTAAAGTCTTTTACTATCTTTGTTACACAACTTTAACTATTCAATTACCTCAAACTGAATGTAGGTACTTCTATGTATATTTTCTCCTAAAGAAAAAAAGTCCTCCCTATTCCTTTAAGAAGCTTTAAATCATGCATTGGTTTAGTACACAGTCACTTTTAGCATGGATTTTAGAATCCTAGACAGTGTAAAATCTACTTCTGGAAAACGTCTGTCTGTATATTTAATTTCTTCTTTTAGTTACAAAAAATATATAGGATTGAAACATATGGAATACATGCATCTCTCAAAGTGGCTATATTCTAGCCTTATAGATAAATTAAAAAAGTACACCCCTGCTAACAGGATGCAAACATGGCCTCAAATAGGCCATTACCTGTATTCAATAGAGCTCATTACATTAAAAAGTTCAAGTCAGCTGTTCTCACAAGATGGTGTCAAAAGACTGAAGAGCATGATATATATATAGTCAATATACAAAGGTGGGTGCACAGGCCTAGTGCCATTCCATTCTTCAATACTTTCAAGGCTTCTAGGCTTTGCCTCTGGTGATATAACTCCTGAAATGATCTGAATGAAAGCTTAAGTTGAAAATTGCTTTTTAAATATACCATAAAAGCAAGTTGTGTTTAAAAGAAAAATGTACACTGAACAACCTGAAGTACGCACTGAAACAACTGTACAAAACTATTATAGATACAGAAAGAAATAATGGTGGACTTGACTGCAAACACAAGTCACACTTGTTAACAGATGTAAAACCTGCTATGTTTTAATTCTTCTACCAAGTAAGAATTTGCAGCTGTTCAGAACAAGTAAAATTCGAACCACCTCACAATGTTTACATTTAAAGTTTTTATACAGTGCAAACGTTTAAGACATAATAACTCCCCAGTGAAACAGCTGACACTACTTCATGCCAGTCTTTTGAAGATTCTTCTTTCAGTAAGTCTATTTACACATTAAGCTAAAGGTTCACTCTATATGCTTTGAAGTTTGCTGAATATCAGCAGAAAAATATGTGAACTAGCAGCAGTTGTATTACAAATATGTGGTGGTTACTTTAATGAATGCATAAAGTTTTCAAGACTGTATTCAGTGTCATACTGCTCTTGATCCCATAGTTCTCCAAGGTTTTCGAGTACTGATTTCATTGATGCTTTCCCAGAAGAGGTAGAGGTATCTGCTTTTTCAGTTTTGCCATCCTTCACAAAAGAAAAAAAAATCCTGTTAATATACAGAATAATGTTTCCAACAATCTAATAAATTCTTCAAGTCTCATAATTCTTCTGGGGAAATATCACTTCCTCCTGTTGTTCAGAGACCTGTCTACTATTCAGCAGTCCAACTTAAGCATTTGTGTGATTAAATTTTACATTTCAAAGCAAAGCTTTTCCCTAAGCTGACTATTTTTGGTAGGTATTTGTACGACTGTTTCTTTACCTTGTCGAGAGTGAACAGATCAAGAAGCTGCTCTGTTCCCATGCTCTGTAGGCTTGCATTTTCTTGGCTGATCACTGTATTTGCAATATTCATTTTGAACTTTTGAAGACCCATGATCTTCTCTTCCAGAGTTCCCCTGGTTATCAGGCGATATACATTAACAACACGTTTCTGAAAGAAAAAAAATCACACTTAGCTAACAAGTATCATCTCAGATATTCAGGAAAGCATAAACTTTTAGTGTTTATCATGGACAGTCTAGAAGCAGTTTGGATTGGAGCCACCCTTCAGTAACTCTACTCAGTCTGACAGACATTAGATGGAAAGCACAAGACTGTGCCCCTATATAGTAGAAACATCTTCAGTTGCCTCTGTACTCTGGAAGAATTCACTGATTTTTACAGCTCTAGGGGAAGACTACCACCAGTCATTCTTGCACCAGAGAAGGACAACCCTGCAGGCTGTCCCTTCAGTTCCTTGTCTCAGTCCTGAGTTCTCTCTTCCTCCACCAAAGGGTGATTCTTTGGCCTCTCCCCAGCAGCTCAGGAAGTACAGAAGAGAAGACTTATCAAGTTGGGGGCAGAATAAGGAAGTATGCACTTCAGCAGCTGGTATATTTGCAAGAAGTAAGTATGAATGGAAGCTTGATAGGAACCCAGAGATGTCACTTTGTTATACATTACAAACTCTCTCAAGCAAGTTCAGCATGAGAAAAGCCACCCTTATGGGAAATGAAGAGGTTTTCACCTGCCCAATGCGATGTGCCCGATCCATGGCTTGCAGGTCTCTCATCGGGTTCCAGTCATGTTCCACAAACACAACGGTGTCAGCCCCTGTCAAGTTAAGTCCCAGTCCACCAACGTGAGTGGTGAGCAAAAGAACGTCTATAGATGGGTCATTATTAAACCTGCATACCAGAAAAGGTTAAGTATGGTAAGTTTCATTTAAATAAAGAATTTATGAACCTCATCTGCTTTGAGGCAGACGAAAAACCCAATTTTGCACCATCTAAATAATACAGTTCATCAAAGCTGGCCTCACAGTGGTTATGAGGGGAAGAGGCATACCGGGAAACAATGGAATGTCTCTGCCCAGCAGGAATGCTGCCATCCAGTCGCAGGTACGTAACTGAAGGTAACTGAGGTCTCAGAAGGTCGTGCTCCACTATGTCCAGCATACTCTTCAGCTGACAGAAGATAAGCACTCTGTGCTGGGCCACAACTGCTTCTGTACCACTTTCTGAAGATCCACCATTCCCCAAACCACAATCCAGCAGCAGCTTTAAGTAAAAGAACATTAAAGTGTGTCATTAAAATGACTGTAGAGCTCATATAAATATTGACATTCATTGATTATCAAAAGTAGAAATTAGAGAAACAAACTGCAGAAGGAAGTATCTAATTGACAGTCACTTAAATGACAAGAAGGCAAAGTTTGGCTTCCCTGTCAAACTATGAAAAACTTAAGAGTCATTAAAAAATGAAAAAAACTCATTTTCTTTTCTTAAACTCTATTGTAAGTAAAGCTATGGAAATGCAATCTAACTTTATCAAGTAGTCTCCTGTGTAATAAAAATGAAAAAAAACTGCAACAAGAGGGACAAGAAAAAAACAGAAGTAAGGTTTTTCATATGCCAACAAGTTATACAGACATCATCACCATGAAGATTGTGTTTCCCCCTCCTTCTTAAATTACCAGGGAAAATAGGGCATATCCCTGAAACACCCTTGCATTCCTTTCATTTACTACTTAATTTTATTAAAAAGAGTTTTCCTATTGATGAAAGCTTAAATAAAACATCCTAAACTGTAACAGCAGCAGAGACATTTGGGGCATTTAAGGCACAACAAATGTCTACTCACTTGTTTCAAAGCTGACAGCTTAGGTGCATGCTGGATGTCTCGAAGGGATGAATTCTGAGCTGCAAGTTGCTCTGTAATTCTCTTGTACTCTGGGTGTTGGGTTGTGAGCACTAATGCTGGATGGTTGCAGAGCTTCCGTAAGTACTGCAATGCCTTGAATTATTTAAGAAATGAAGTTCAAAGAAATAATAAGCAAAAACACAGTTACAGAATTAACTATAAGTACAAGAGTCACTCTGCCACATTCCACAATCTGGACTTTATGGTGTATTTTCATCAAAGTTGCACATTTAAAACCTGCATTTCAAATTGTATCCAAACACTGTTACACTCATTGTGATCTTGGTCCCTTCTTTCTGGAAAAACGCAAGGATTACCATTTTCCACACCTTGATCTGAGTCTGCAATAAAGGAAATGGGTTTGGGAGCACTTTGAGAATAATTGTTTCCAATTAACCAAGAGTTGATCTTCAGTTCTATAAGATCATGAACCTTCATAAATTCAGATCTATCCTTAAGGAAACATTTTGTCCATGTTTCAGAATCTCAATGTTGAAGTGTAAGAGCTGATGCAATCAGAATTACTTCCCTCATTCTGAGGTTTTGCTCTCTCAGTACTCAGTTTTTACGAGATCCACAAAACAGCAGAACTGAGCAGATCACATTAAAAATATGAGGCAATGTTATGCATCATAAGACACAAACTCATAATTTAAACATAATAGCTATACTTTACATTCCAGCCATAAATACTCTACTTAGATCAGATGACCACAAATGTCTAAGTTTACTATTTTGATTTTAATTTTTCACTAAACCTATAAATACATTTACCAAAAATGTATATACTAGGTAATAAAAATTACTGAAAAAAACTGTACCTGAAATACGTGACCTGTAGATTTAAGCTTTGGTTTTTCAGTTTCTTCATTCAGTGAAATTGAAGAAACTGTTTCATCAATATCACATTTGGCACGAGACTTAGCAAAATCTTCATAAAGCTGAACCTGCAGACCAGACAAGAGAACGAGTGTGTTTTTTCTGACAGAAGATAGTTCTATTCAGAGTTTAGTTTCAAGTTAAAATTCAGAATTATCATACATCAAGAAAGCTATTTCATATGTAACAGAAGATAAACTAAACAGAAGATAAACAGAATCTCTTGCCATTTATTTTCTTTCAACTTGCAAAGGGTTATTGAAAAATAATCTGCAGATGCCTACATGTTGTTCCTGAACAATGCCCAAAATTAAACTCAAGAAACATGCTATTAATACAGGACTGGAATAAGTGTTTTAAACACATACTACAAAATTCTTTTAGTACATCCAGAGACTGTCAGAGCTGATATCAAATTGACACAGGAATACAGATTTCATGCCTTTGTGGTCTTAACTCTGCTGAAAAATAAACTTTCAGCCACTTTTTAAGCATACCTGTAGAGGACTGAGAATACAGTAATAATCTTGAATAATTTTGGGTGGAAGATCTTGCAGCACATCCTCTTTCATTCTCCTTAGCAGGAATGGCAGGACTTGGCGGTGCAGAGCTTCCATTGCAAGTACCCCTAATGAGGGCAACAGCAGCAGTGTTTTTAGAAGAAAAACATTTTTCAAACCATTCAGCTCCCCCTCAATCTCTGATGTTAGAAATAACCACACTTCATTAGCAGATCTCATTTAAAAGGCTTAAACAAAAACCCAAAGATGAAACATTTGATCCTTACCAGCCTCTTGTTCTCGGCTGGAGCTGCGGGCATCTCTGCTTGCCAGGATTGGTTTGCCGTAACGAGCTGCAAACTGGCGCTCAGTGCCCAGGAATCCTGGCATTAGGAAGTCAAACAACGACCACAACTCCAACACGTTGTTCTGCACATAAAAGAAACATTTGATAAATTATTTTCATGAGTAATGAGTTGTTGCAAGGTATCAGAAAATATTTCCATACATATTTAAAACTCTACAAACTTCACACTACAACCCAGTCCCAAGCTCCTGGAGCTTGGTGGCTCTTTCATCCATTTGAGTAACAGAAATACCTCTGCATGCACCTGAATGTATAAATGGACTTCCCACTGTGTCCAGTGCCTTAAGCCACATCCAGAGTTTTCCTGATTAACAAAACCCAGGACACGCCAGTGGTCTTAGTCCTAGGTGAGACAGATACAGCACAGCCAAGTCATTCGGACAGAGTTCAGAATCTGGAGATCTTAGAATTGAGTTTCCTGCTAATTTTACTTGAGGCATATGGGAATGGTCACTTCCTTATCCAACACTTAAAGAGGAAGTGGTAGAGAAAGTCTTGCTGCCAACTTTTGAACTCCACTAATACCACAAAACTTGCATTCATTCCCCTATACACAGGTATTCCAGGAAAGGGAAAGATGATGTTTTGAGAATTTAGAAATAAAAAGCTGTTTTACAATGTATACTTTGAACAAGATGATTGTTAAAAGGTACAATAAAGCTGAGTGCAAGACAGACCTATCTTGTTTGTTTTCCACTATTCATCCAAAATAGAAAATCAATTACCTGGATTGGTGTCCCAGAAAGAATTATCCTGTAATTAGCAGTCAGCTGTTTTACTGCTTTTGACAGCTTTGTTTTTCCATTTTTTATTACATGGCCTTCATCAAGAATGCAGTAATTAAACTTAATATTTCTGGAAAAGAAGAACACAGACTTAAGTAGCATTTAAAATTCTAAGCTATTAAAAACCTCAGAAAACAAGCCAATTCTTACCTGAAGAAGTCGATGTCATTTCTTACAACATCATATGAAGCCACTATGAGATTGTGTCTTTTCACCTGGTGTTGCAATCTTTAAAAAAAAAAAAAAGAGGAGTTAATTGAAGTGTTCCTTACATGTTGTTATTATTTCAGCCTTTAAGGATACCACCACAAATGTTCCTATGCCCACAAACTGTGCTTCAGTAGTAGTAAAGTAAATTGAAAAATTCCATGTGTGATATTTTACTGTAAACCAGTTAGAGTGCAAGATGGGTTACCTTGCTCTCTCAGTAGGAGGTCCTGTATAGTGCAATGGATTAAGATATTCTTTTGAGCAAAATTTGCCCACTTCATCCACCCAGTGTCCTGTGAGTGTAGGAGGACACACCACCAAGGAGGGAAGAGGAACACTGTCCACCAGTTTTGTTCTTGCATATTCCTGAGCCCTTGAAGAATATAAAAATAAGAGTTTAAAAAAATTGTTTTTCACAGAAGAGTTGAGGTGAGAAAGGATCTGTGGAGTCCACCTGGTCCAAATCCCCTATCCAAGCACAGGCACCCACAGTCACAGTTGTTCAGGACTATGTCCAGATTCATTATCACACAAGACTTATCATTAAAGTCTAAGACAAAATGTGATTTGTTTAAGCTTACCTGAGGCAATGATCACCTGCAAGAATGCAAATGGATTGTAAAGTTTTTCCCAAACCCATGTCATCACAAAGAATTCCATGAAGTTTGTATTTATTGAGAAATGCAAGCCAGTTCACTCCATCCTGAAATCAGAAAAGGAGAGTGACTCAATAAAACCTGGCTTTTTGCTATTTGAGCTTCAGTTCCCACATCCATATGTTCAGTGACCCAGCGCTGCCAAACGAGGAGCTGGTTCCCCACCACAAATGCATCCCCTACAGCCCATTCACTAAAAGCAGGGGGAATAAAGGGAAAAACAAACACCCAAATGGTACTTTGCAGTGCTGGGCTGCCACAGTCAGTGTTAGCAAGGCACAGCCCACTGACCATTCCCAGAAAAAAGGCAAAATCCAGGAAGGGGAAAAATATCACTAGAACAGTGTAAGAAGGATGCATTACTTCATTTGTTCTTCCATACCCAGAGTCCAAGATACACACTGCACAACAGAAACCAAACACTCAAAAAATTCACAAGAAAAACGTATCTGAACAACTCCTACTATCCCATGAAACCGTATCAGACTGGAACTTTAAAAATAAAAGTATAAGCTGTTACCTGCTGGTATTTTCTGAGCTCTGCTTTGATTGGTACTGGAATTTCATAGTTTTCCAGTTTTTTTCCATCCAGTAATTGCTCCAGAAAGTGACGTTCTTTAGCCTTCATCCTGATTAATTCTTCAGACATGTTTGGTGGGTCTGGTATACCAGCCTAGGGTAACATTTTAAAGCAGTCATGTAAGGGCTACAGGACTAAACTGCCACACAGAGGAGAACTTAAACCTCATATTACTCAGACATTTTGAACACGCAGTAAAGATCTGCAATCTTCTCAACTGTATGATTCTAAACTCAAAATTTAAATACTATATTTAGCTGTACTTGTTTGATTACTTGCAGGTCAACACATGCAGGGTTGCAAGGTTCAAGAGACAAATCCTGCCCCAAAAGGACACTTTGAAAAGATTGATAAAAATTACACAAGAGATAGAAAATTCTGGTCAAGCTGCTAAGATTCTACAAAGACTGAGCTATTCTACCTCTAATCAGAGTGTTTATCTGGCTGGCTAGAGAATCCTATGACACCCACTCCTCTTGAGCCACAAGCTACCATCCAAAGTTTGATGGATTTTTCTCCTACTTAGCAGAATTAGATCTAAAGTGATACTGAAACCCATAGGATGAATTCAAACAGTTGGAAACTGTTGGGAGAAAAAAAAACAAAACCTGAACCCCTCTAGGTTTGTAACAGCAGACCTTTACTTCCTAGGTACCCCCCATACCTGGCCAGAAGCCCAAAGAAGGCATTTGGGGGCCAAATATACTCATTCTTGCTTGCAAATAACATACAGCAGCATCAGCAGAGGCACTGCCATTTTCCCACCATCACATCTGTCATCCCATTTTTCTGGGCCTCTTCCATCCTCTTCATCCTCTTCCATTTAGTCAGTTGTACTTCAAAACCCATCTTACTAAACACTTAGAGAGGGCTCCTGACTAAAAAAACCCTCTACCAAATATCACCACCATGTATGTGGTTAGTAAGGAAGGGGGATGTTAGTACTGCCCCACAGGATATTTAAATACACTCATACACAGAGACAGCAGCCTCCTTGTTCAATGCTCTGCCTACACTCCCTTTTAGAAGATCCCACCTGCAGTATGAACACTGTGGCAGGTAATTTGGTTCAAATATGTTGTCAGCTTGCAGCAGAATTGCCTATCAATACAAGTTTGATCAAGTTGAACCATGTATCTTACAATCCTTCTCTCAGTAATTTTATGCTTGCAAGAATATTCAATTTGAGCATAAAGATGCAGAAAACAGAGCATAGTTAAGTTGCCCCAATTCACTTAATGCTATTTATTTATTGTTAAATAAAATACTGTTCCATGACAATATGAATATTTTCTCTCACTATTAATCTGCTTCACTCTATGCTCACATATTTAATATAGTTCCGTATCTGATACTGAACTTAACCAGAAAGGGAAATTTGAAGGCACTTCTTCCATAACTATGGAAAATAAATATGAAGTGATCATGCATATGCATGCAATTAATAAAACAAGTACAGTACATTTTAAGAGATTCTCACTAAACTTTATTAAAATACCTTTAACCGTCCCCCAGGCCCTAAGCTATGTGTATTCCACGGGACTGTGTTTAGGATGCATATGAAGAAGGGCCTGGTGCAAATGGCACTGCAATGAGCATGCTAGAAAGTAAGTTCTTTGCTCCCTTTCAACCAGTTGAACATCTCAGTGTAAGCACACAAAGTAAGTGTGCTCCTGTTAAGGCAGATCACTAGTTATCATATTCTGAGGTTCTATTGTGCTAAATTAAAAAGTGAAAGAATAAAAAATGCATTAAGCTGACAATTGCTTTTCATTATTGCTGTGGAAATTCTAAACTGTTTTCTATTACCATCTGGTGGTCACATTAAGTTCCTTAGAAGCATTGTAGTCCTTGATGCACAACATCAGAAGTTGTCTGAGCTATGCAAGTTGTAGCAGGAATGAAAGACTGAAGCAGATCTGTACTGATTAAGCACTACTTCACCATAATATACAATATTTTACCTATATATGTAGGGTGGTGCTTTTTGATTTTAGAAACTAGTAATAAGTGACCCTACTTATCCCCACATTATTTCTATTACTGTTATTTTTGATTTTGCTTTTAAACCAGTACTGCTTTTGTGCATTTCTCTTGACAACATACTTAGCAACACACATACCTAAGGAGAGTGCACACAGAATGCCTAAAGCTTTTAAACCCAAGCTAAGAAAAGCAGCATTACACACAAAATTAATAAATCTACCATTAAATTTTGTGTATACAGCTGGCACGAGCTTCTTATAAAGAGAAATTTTATTTTAACATTAAATTAGAAAATTGCTAACACAGGGTCCAATTTTGCTCATTTTAAAGGGCACATCTTCTATTATTTGATACAGACTCAACACCTATAAAACCAGCATTACTCATTCAGCATTTAATAAGCCAGAAGCCTGGACTTTGCAGCTGGTGAGAGTGGATGCAGGACAGCTCACATATCCATATACTTACAGCTGGAGCTTACCTCAAGAGGCATCAGCCTAATCAGTGTGGCAAAGCACTGAGTGGCCATAAAACGTACACTGTTTGTCTGATCACTCATTCTACCCAGAACTGGAACCACCAGAAGAACAATGTATGGAACAATACCAACATCCAGCTGCTCCATTACACCTGGAGTGCTCATTAAGGAAATAAGTTTTTAATAGTTCAGGTTTGTATGACAAATATACAGCCAGGAGATTTCACACTCAGTAAGAGTCATGAATTGTTACACTCAGGTGAATGAAATTTCTAGTAACAAAGCAATGCAGAAGCAGGGAAATCTGATCTACCCAATTACATTTAGCCAGCAAAGTGCATGGTTTGAGAAACCGAATTACCTCCACCAAAATGTCACATGGCAAATAAAATATGGGCAATGTAAATTAAACTTTCTTCTGTTTCTTTCCACAGAACAAAAACCAGCTTCTTATTTTATTTCATTCTTTTTTTGTTCACCCAAGTGAAACAACAAAGGATTTTCTGCATTTTTGAATACCCAAGCAAGGATACATGCAAGTGCTTCAATTGCACCCTCTTGTTTGGTGTTGTCATCTATTGCTCCCAGCCACGGTAGAACTTTCTCTAGAAAGATATTCATTGTTTCCATGGTTGCTATTTTGCTCATAACACCCACACAACGGGAGGCCATGTGTCTCACAGCAGTGCTGGGATGTTGAAGGCACATGTAAAGATGAGGCAAATGCTGTATTAACTGAACAAAAGAGAAAGGTGCAGAGAGTAAAGGTTAATATGAATTATAAAAGAATTAGTGTTTTTTTTTATTTTTAAACTACAGAGTCTTTTAAAGTCATTTAAGAATGCTTGGAATGGCTCCTTTGCAAGATATAATTGTTTAAAATGAAAAAATTATTTCAGAAGAAAAAGGCAATTGGAACTTTGAACATGTATTACTCCCCAATACAGACAAAATTCAGAGTGACAAAATATTCAGCATTTCAGTCAAAATCAAAATTAATTAAGCCCTTAGTTAACAAGGAAGTGTTTCACACTGAAAATATAGTACTAAATACCCAGAATTTTTTATTAAAGAGAAAATAATTATTTCTTAAATACAGATTTAAGAATTCCTTCCAGCTAGCAAATTTGTCCTGGACTCATTCCCTTTGTGTTTAGGTAGATTAATTACTCATGTTGGGAATCTCAATAATTCTGTGTGACAAGGAGGACAGCCAGAAGGAAATCTGCATCTCCCCAGCAGGGTATACATCTATGTCTTTGGTGTGTGTATGTGTCTTCCTTTTAATCAGTGCAGATATGCCTTTGTATTGGATACCTAAACAGATGGTCAGGTTTTTCCTAGTGTGCAAGTCCCTAAGTACTAGCTTTGATGAACCAAGTTCAGCCTCTCTGACATTCTACAAATTTCTTTTAAACTACATACAGTATTAGCACCACCAAAACCAATTTACACAATCACTACATACCGCATTTATGTATATATATATAAAAGGCACGTATTAAAAAAGTCTTTCAGTCAGCCACACAGTGCTACATAATCACATTTTAATCTGCACTTTGATAACAAACAGAAGGCATCATATTACCAGTCTGTTCTCCAGGTCTAGGAAATACAGAGTTAGAATAAAGCAGAGTAGAGATGCTGATTCCAGTGTAACACAACAAGACACAATAAAGACTTAAACCAGCAATAAAGAGACTGAAGTGTTTCATGCAAAAGCTGATTACCAGGGGATGTAGCTGAGTGTCCATTGAAGCTGCTGTTGTTTCAAAAACCTGCAAGGAATTCACCAGCTCCTGGGCAGGAGCATCTCCTTTTTCCAGTAACAGCTTTCGATCTGGTGAAAACAGAAAAGGTGCTCAGTTTCAGACTGACATACTGACTCCAGCCTGCCACCCTTCCCCAGTTTAAATCAGAAGTGCAATTACCAAAATTATTTATGTGAATGTTGTTCCTTAACGAACCAACCATAGCATCCCAGAGATGTGGCAATCCTGTTGCCATTTCAGCACCAAAATGTTTAGCTATAGTAGATAAGGCAAATTCAGCTCCTCTTCTCTGTACAACATAAGGTTTCTGAGCCTAGAATTAAACAATTCAACAAAGTAGCAAGGTTAGATACATTTAATAACAATTATTGTCAAGGGTGACCTCTCATTACATAGGCATTCAATTCTGATTGTGTTTATACCTACCTACAACACATTCACCAACAGATTTTTTCCTGAGTTAATTCCTTTATTCTTTATACACGTGTAAAAAACAAAAATTCTTTCACAGCCAATTATTTAAAATCCATAAATTTGAGATTTGGCCTTTGCTGGTACCAGTCCATTTCAACAAGATGTTTCCAAGTGGCTCTGGTTCCAGAGCCTCAGATATGGCCAATACAGTGATACCAAGAACAGTACTTACTAGAAAACTTACAATACTTGATTTGTTATTTATCCCCCTCTCTTGCTCTCTCTGGCAAGCAGAATTAATAGAAAACATTAATAATTAAGAATAAAATCCACAACACTGTTTAGGAGTTCACAATCCTGCCTAGAACCTCATTAAAACATGCTGAAGTTTGAAATTAATAAAAGGGAAGAGTTTAGGACACCAAGTATGGAAGTCACACAGACATGCTGTTTTACACAATCATATTTCAATTGCTGGTTTTAATGCTTCAGAGGTATCCATCAGGCATTGAGATGGACCAACACTAACATGGACAGGACACAGTTTGTGTCATCTTGTGTTTGTTCCACCCATTGTGGAAATCCATCTCCAAGAACTTATATTGATATTCATATTCTATAGTAAATACAACATTTCAGGAGTTATTAATATTCTTAATGACAAACATTTAAAACATCAAACATAAGCTGCTTGCATCACAAAACAGGAAGTTTTGTGATGCAAAACCCCTGCCATCCCTACTACAAAGGTATCAACTCCAGTGAATTCAAAGTGATGGAAAGAAGGGGTGGATGTGAAATTGCAAATTCAAGCTTTTGAAATGTACCTCATCAAGTTCTGTAGGAATGCTTCCACTGCTGCCTGTGGGGAGATCTGCAATAGGGGCTTTTGGAGCTTTTGGAGTAGGACCTCGCCGACTTGTGATGGCAAAAGCAGCTTTCTGATGTCTGTACAGTGTAATTATTCCCCTGTGCTTAGTAACTGTGTGCTGCATCCCATCTTTATCAGAGTTGGGCCCTAAAAGAAAAGGGAGAACAGCTGACAACACTTTAAGCTGTAGTTTAACACATAGAGGGAAGTGAGAGCTACCTACAAGTCATCTGCTGATTATGCTTTAAAAATCCCCTAATTTTTTCCACTCTTGAGGATGATGGAACTTTAGTACAAACAGCTACTGTGCTAGGACAACATTACATACTCTGGATGAGAAGTGTGCAAACTGCCAGAAATTATAATTCAGCAAGAAGCACAGGTAACATGTATGTTACCTGTGAACACATTATGTTCTAAAGTTCCAACCAATTGATGTTCTGTGTCCTTTAAAACAGTTCAATACTTCTGTCATGATACAATAAAAGATGCCATCAGTATCTTTGCATTTGTTGATGTTTCCATTTATACTAGAGAGCTTCATTTTCAATCAGATGTGAATGTTATTCTACTCTGAGATAAAGGAGGACACATTCATTAAGAAGGAGTAAAACATACAATGGTCAAATCTTAAAGGAGGTTAGAATGTTTGAGAGTATTAAGATCTTAATTGGGTTAATCTGGGTTCATTCAATCCATACATTTTCAATAATGGACAGCCATTTAAAAAAATTCATGACCATTGCATGCATAGGATTATTTTATTAATTTTGAACACTGTCCTCATCTTTTTATCTTATGATTAGCCCATGGAATGTAACACAAGCCACACATTTTTGACAGGCTGCTTTAATTTCCATTTTTACTCAATAACATCTGTAAGTGAAATGTCATCAGAACTAGATATTAACCAGAGTCCATACCTGGAAATTGGAATGAAAGTATTTTATACATCTATATAGATATATAGATATAAAACAATGCACATTAGTTGCACACAGTTTAAAATATCTAAATGAAATCATTATTAATAAATACTCAGATGCTGGCATTTTAAAAATCAGTGAAAACAAGCCTCATTCAAATACTCATTTCATCAGCTCAGAAATAAGCACAGACATATTAAGAATCCTGGCAGTCTTAGTTGTCCTACCTTTTGAGTTTTCATGGCTACTCTGAGGCTGTGCAGGACATGATGCCAGTGGGGTAAGATGTGGATCCACACACAGGGAATTGCAAAGATTTTTTATAATCTTAGAGTTGGGACAAGGAGACCTGGTTGTACACTGCTGAAGTAACTTTGCTATACATGAAGCCACATAGTTTTGTATGAGTGTATTCTCTTCTTTTTTGATAGCTTCCATTAAGGGTTTTATAACAGGGTTTAGTTTTTCTGGAAGTTGCTGCAAGTTCACAACTGCACAGGCAGCAAAGGTATGGACTCGCAGATGCAACACTTGCCATTCCTGATTTGTTTCTGTAACAGTCATTTGGACTTGCTGCCTTTTACTGTCCAACTGTTGCAGAACTTTAGGATTCAAAGTAAAGGATGATGTCACCTCATTGAAAACAGAAGTAACCTAAGAGAAAGGAAAAGAAGGAATTAGAAATCTGTTTCATTGACTGTAAAACAGGATATCCTCATGGCACAACATGAGTCACTTGACCACATATCACCATCTCCATTTCCCAGTAAATAACAGGAAATGCTCCAAAATGTATTTCTGGGAATCCTGAACTGCAGATCAAAGAGAAAATCAGGTATATCATAGACATTTAAAGTCTAGATTCCCAAAGCTACAAGAGCAGTTTATGTGCTCCTGCAAATTTAGATTGTCCCATATCCCACGGGTTCTACCCAGATATTCTGGATATATTTAAGCATGTGACAGATTAGCAAAGTAGAATGTGACTACAACAATCCAGAAAGGATGTGCAAGATCCTGTACACGAACAAATCGCTTCTCAGCTGACTTTCCTTTGAGGAAAGAGACTGGGATAAAAATCTAAGAAAAAAGCACAGCAAAGTAGTTGCAGGACCTTCCATATCCTTCCGCACTCATAGGTGGTTGACTATTGTTGCCTAAATCTTTCACTGGAAAAAGATTAAAAGCAGATTAAAAGGTCAGGGGCAAGGTGGGGGAAAAAGTCTAGAATTTACATGGTCTATTTACAAGTCTTCTGACAATGGTTTTGAAGTCTGCTTTGTTTACTTATGCATAGATTTCAATAGTGAATCCACACCTGGGATCAGAACACTCAGTTTTATTCTCCCATTAAGTATGTACCTTGCATTGCACTTGATTTTTGTCAGACTGTAAACACACCTCAGGGGAAACAGTAAGAATCTTTACACGTTTTTTTTCATGAGATATGCAAAGGTCACCACATTATTTCTGCAAGCTACTGTCTATGTAATAATTATGCTGAAGGTGTATTTCAAGACAAGAACAGATTGGGAGGAAAGGCAGGCATGCCTCTACTTACCAGCTCATTAGCTTGATCTATTGTAAATACACTGCAGTTTACTCTGTTTCCAATGTCAATGTGAGAATCAGCTAGCAATGAGATGAGTTGTTTACATTCGTTTTGCATTCGCGTAAAAGGAACAGCAATTTCATCATAATAGAGATGTTCAGAAAGGACCCCAAGTAAACGAGGTTGAACACAAATAGCCACAGTTGTACACTCCTGTAACAGAAAAACACAATTTGCATTTCTGAATAATCACAGTTTCTTTGTTCAGTCTTGGGCAGCTCAATCTAGCTACAAAAATCCATTTCCAGAGGGACTATTAACACTCATAAACCAGAATATTAAAGATAAAGGATTAGGAACAAAAAGTCTGCCACTAGAAATGATAGTGAGCAGATAAAAGACAGTTATCTTAAAAGGAATCACTGACCTTAGATAAAGGCATCTTGAGAATAGATTTATTTGTAGAAAAAATGTGAGCATATTTACTGATTCATAGTTCTGACAGCTGGCATTTATCTACTGAGTCCTGTATTCCTGCACTGTCTAACGATCAAGATTTTGGTATTTAGATGTATAAACACCATTTTAGCTTACCTACTGAAATCTTATTTCAAGCTAAGTACCACACAACAAGCAGTGGATTGAGATAGTAAGTAAAATATATTTTTGCTGCAGAAACATCCTACCTTTTGCAAGGCTGCCCACTCACAGATTACTAACGCAACACTAATCCTCTGCAAGGCAGATTTAGAATTCAAGTGGAAGAGCAGTAGCTGAGCTAATGATTCAGCTGGCTTTATTTCTTGAGTAACAGTATTTACACCTGGGTCACAAATGCAGCAACAAAGTGCTCCCAGCAACCTGACAAGATGAAAAAGAACAGTCACTTCAATGTCATAATTACTCTGCCATCAATGATTCAACGTGAAGATGCAAAAATGAAAATTAGATTTTGGCAAAACCACTATATTTTATGAAAAAAATACATTGCTTTAAAGTATTTTTTTCATATTTCCAGTAAACTGACTTTGCTGCCATCATCCGAGCACGCATGACAACGTAGTCCCTAGTTGCTGGATCTTCTGCAATGCTGTCTGCCCCAGCAATGTATTCCTGAATCACTTCCTTGTTCTGGGTTTGACCTTGACGCAGTTTAGCACCTGCTTTTTCCTGTGGAATAAAGGAAAGGCTGAAAGGGTATTTGTAATGAAAAGATAAATTCATATTCCATAACAGTACAAATAATCATCACACCATGAAAATGTTGGACTAAGACAGAACACTTCTTGGGTAACAGATTTCTTAAAGCAGTCAATACTTGGAAATCATCTCTGTAGTCATCATTCTGTAGTCCTGTTAAATGTGTGCTACATTCCTTCACTATAATATTAAGGCTAATACTTGACATACAGCTGATAAACACACAGAGGAAAAAGGAAACCTCTCTCAGCATCTTTTCAGAAACAACACAATGCTTCTGGATTTAACTCAGTCCTGCAAACAGATGGCTCTAGAGCCATGTAAATAAGGACTTCTTGAGTATCTACACACAGAGAACACTACACAGCAGAACTTAATTCTTCATGGATAACCTGACAAGAAACCTTTTGCTCTACAGAACTGAGGCTTGTAAGACAGTTTACATTTAGAACTATAGAAAGGCACCACCACTCCCCCTCTAACACCCTTAGAATGTGTTTGATATACAGCTAAGCAATTTCCTGCTTTCCTCAGAACAGACAGTGAGACCACATTTAACTTACTTTGGACCTGGTTTTTACTTCTAGCAACATGTTTAAGTCAATGGGCAAATGAGATGGCTGCATCATTAAGCAGAGCCAGGCTCCCATCCATGGACAAGCAGCTGCAACAACATACTGTACAGATGCCTTGTTTAACAGTTCCAGCCACACCTTGGGAAAGAATCACAATAGAAATCATGACAAATTTGTACCTGGTCTACATAAGATCATACACATTCTGAGAAACTGCAGGAACTCTCTCATCCACTCTACAGTAAAGCATTGAAGTATTTAACATTAGCACACAATTCTTCATCTGCACAAAAGTACAGAGGATTTGAAAGAGTGGGATACACAAGCACTATATCCAGGAGAAGTCATGCAAATACCTTGTGAATAAGATCCAGAATTTCTTGGTTGCTTTCTAAGATACAAAACTGAAATATGTGCCTCAACATGTCTTGCAGAATTGGAGTCAGCCATGTTGAAGAACTCTGAAACAAGGAAATCATATGACCAAGTATATTCCAATATGCATCACAGTAAGACATTAATAACTCTAATTCTTACCTGGTCTTGGGTAGACAGCAGTGTGAATAATGTTTCCAGTGCTGCTTTTCGCACAGAAGATATCGTGTGGTGCAAGAATGGCCACACACGTGGGACCAAAACTGTCAGGGATTGCTGAATACTACAGGAGAGGGAGAGGTAGAGGCAGTGTCAGAGATAAAAACATACATACACACAAAGCTAAGTTCATTTTGTTTATTCTCATTTTATCCAAAAGAAGAAAATAAAATACTTTCTACAAGAAAAGAAAGTATTTCATATACTTGGGGATTTTAAGTGAAGGATTAAATTACTACAGCTTACACATTTAAAATAGTTCGAGTTGCTATCCTTTTTCAGGAAAATACTGATTTGGGTTTGTAAAACTGGTATAGAGAACTAGTCAGTTTAAGCATGTATTTATACCATGTTTTTCCCCATATTATACTTAAGGCTTTGTTCAACTGTTTAGAAAAAAGGAGGAGCTATTTCTGTTCTGAAGTTGCTGTTGGGCAGTTATGACTTTACCAATAATTTAAAACAAGCTTGCATCTTTTTTGCATGAACTGGCATATCAACTGTCATACCAGCTGATTCAAGTAGTACATGCTGAATTTACAACTGCATTAGTAACAAAACTTCATTCCTTATTTTAGACTTGGGCAACCATCAGCTTCAGCAATGCTAATGATATAGGATGAGAAAAATCAAATGTGTATAGTATCTACCTTAAGTGCAGATACTGTGAGTTTACCATGTGTACTATGAAAAATTGACCAATTAAAGGAATTGCATCTTAGTACGTTAAGAGTCCCAAAGAGATAGCAACTAGGCAGCATCATCAACCAGTCACAGAATTACTGGTTGTACTACTGATGTGAGTTTGTTTGTAGCTTATTTCAGAACTGTTCCAATAGTAAAGTTCTATAGGCTCATGAATGTGTTTTAATAAACAGTTTGGTCTCATCTGGAGTTTGTCTGTTCCTTGTTAAACAAGATGTTTGTGGACAGGACCACCGTGTGAGTGAAGCAAATATCATTTACTAAAACACCCAAGATAAAAGGACACAGACGAAAGGAGGGAAAAAAGCCACATATAAACCATGTCTAGTACACTTCTTAATTCCTTTGTTGCATTATACTAATGTCATCAAAATAGAAGCACTGTCGTAAGCTTCACTTCATGGAAAAACCAGAGAAATAAAATAGTGAGTTACATTAATCATCTCTTTGGTACATGATTTGAAAGAAACTGGTCATTCCAATTTGACAGTAAGTGGACACTCAGACCTGTAATAATGAAGAAAAGCTAATTGAAAAGTTACCTGCATTTGCGGACCTGAGGGTAAGTCAGAAGGGATGAAAGAAGGATCATGATACTGTTTGTGGAAGCTGTCAAGTCATCCAACTCCAGAAGTGCATCCCACAAGGTATTAAGAATAAAAGGCACCTACACAAATAAGCAGAGGAGGTTTATCATTAAAAAAAAACCAACAAAACCAGTGCTGCCTCTAAGTATTATTTTCTTCACTTAGACCAAAAGTGAACTTAAAACACTTCAGTCACCTTCTGAGACTGAAGTTGGACCAGGCTTTCCACTACTGGTACTAAAGATGCTGCAGCAACAGCTCGGACATCATCATCCAGATCTTGCAGACCTTCAATTATTGCAGGCAACACTTTAGGCAATAAAGTGTTGATCATGTCCTGCCAAAAAGATCAAAAGCATTTTTAAACTGACAAAGCTTCTAATGATACAATCAACTAAGATGCATTCTGTGTGTGTGAATGAACCTGATTGTTTCAAAGGGATGGTACAGCTCCAACACCATAATCTAAGTATTTTAAGTTAGCATTCATGAAATCAAACATAGGTTATATATTTAATGAACTGTAAATCAGCTCAGTTTTGGTATAAACAGAGCTCACTGTCTACAGAATAATACCACAGACAGTCTTACCTTCTTGTAAGACTCTGCTCTGTTACCTCACATATGAGAATACCACCAAGACCAGGCAGGCATATCTCTATTTCTAATGTTTTCTGCAAGCACAGCTTGCACTATATACTTGCAGCATGGTTATAGAAGTGCAGTCACACATCTCAACCCACAGGACTGCACTGCAAGCAATCTTGCTTTATCACACCTAGCTACTGTTCATCCACATCCTCTACTTTGAGCAGAGATTCTTTATCCCAAGCTCTCTACAATTTGTCATGAGGGTTATTACCTGACGTACTGCCAAAGCATACTTTATTCCTAGGAGACCACCGTGTCTCACTTCCCACTGTTCCTGTGTAAGCAGCTTCAGGAGAACATCCACAGTTTTATGAACACCAGTTTCATTCATGTGTTTCAATACTACTCCCAAAGTCTGAGCACAAGTCTCACGTACTGGTGCCACTACCTAGGAAAAAGTAAACAATAAAACAGATACTTCTGTATGAAATTTGACTTTAAGAGAGATGACCAAACTGCCATACAAACAAGGTGAATTTCATGTATCAGCTACCTTTTAATAAGCATCTCTGAGCAGTTCTAACAGGCACATGCAGCAGCACTACACAAGGCACAGCTAAGCTGCTGCAGTGTTATCTCCTGCAGAAGCCTGCTGATCTACCTGTTCATGCAAAGGTAACTTAAACTTACTTCATCTGAAACAAAGTCTCCAAATCTGTCTAGTGCAAACACACAAAGAAGTCTAATAACCAAGTCTTCTAGCCACTCCTGATGCTGCTGAATCATCTGTAAGAAGAGAAAAGTTTAACACTTTGACTACACTTATTCATAAAGCATTTCTGATATGCTTAATTTAGCTAAAATCTGTAAAAGACAGGACAACAAATGCTCACATTGACTCAATACAGTTCTCTTGCAGAGACAGTCCAGGCCAAGTAGTCAGCACTAATTCAACTCACCTGGATTATTATAAACATCATAACCTGGATGTTTTCTTCTCTAAAAACACCGTACTTTTATCAAAGGCTAGTGTCCTGCTTTCAGCTGGGACAGAGTTGGGTTTTTTTCTCAGTAGCTGGTACAGTGCTGTGTTCTGGAGTCAGTGTAAGAATAATGGAGATACCACACTGAAGTTTTGGTTGCTGCTACATTATGCTGACCTAAGTCAGAGACTTCTGAATGTCTCATGCTCTGCCAGTGAGGAGGGCAGACATAGCAGGTTTTGAAGCTAGCTGGAGTACACACACTTTCCATAAATAGTTAAGAAATGGTTTAAAGTATTTTATTATTGCAGATTGTGTTGTTATTACCCACCCAGCCATCTCCATGCATCTCTACTCTACAAGGAAGCAAGGAGAGAGAGAAGTTTTTGCTTTCACTATTTACAAAGTATCCTGAAGTACACTGATTTACATCTCATTCTTCAACTCTCTAAGCCACAAGCTCTTCCAGCTGCTTCTACAGCAAGGGAGTCAGTAGAAACCTGGATGAAATTCACTATTAGTAAACAAACTATTACTGTGGATATTTTTAAAAAACTGTTCTCCTTTTAAGAAGACTATTTTAATTCCTTTTCTCATAATAAAGAGAGCAGGTTGATAGAGTCCTCTTACTATTTAAGCAAGTAGAGTTAAATGGTCTGAGACACTACCAGAGTAACACAATTAACTTGTCAATTTTGTTTCAGTACAGTCTTACCAGGATTTGAAAACAGTATATTCTAATATGGAAGTTAATGTTTAATAACTTTATAGACAACCAACATATTAATGGCCAATTATACAGTATTATTGGGTTCTGCATAGGACTTTTAAAAACAATGTTTTGTCAGTGCATGCAGTGATGTCATCCAGATGATTCTAAGCAGAAAAGTCTTATATTCCCCCACATCACACACTTATTGCAAAATATTTTAAGAAGTCTCTTTTCTAAACTTCATTTAAGTAAATATTAAGTCTATGACTGGAAACTTACCTCCTCTAAAGAGCTATCTCCCATTTTACCACCACTTTTACCATGAGCTTTAAGTATCTCTCTCAGTCCAGTACCTGCACCATGTCGAACCTAAGAAAGTGAAGTAAAAAGTCAGTTTTAAAATATTAGAGGACAGAAGACTAAACCCATGCTGGAAAATTGGAATAATACTACTGTATTCTTAACAGAGATGTTTCAAGAGCTGCAGAACTAGCACTACTTAGACTTGTGGGAATTATTAGATCAAATCACCTATTAAAATATTCACCTGTCCAAAAATCAGCCTTCTTTACCCCAGGTATTTGCCAGCTTATGAACAGAAGCAATTAAGAACTGCTTCTATTTTCTAACACATTATGATGTTTGCAGCAACATAGCCAACATAGTGGCACTAGTTGTCAAAGAGAAGTTTGAAGATATTACTGTTTTTATTAAGTTTATAAGCTAAAGCAAATACATATTATTATAGTTTCAAGCACTTCATGTTTAATATTTTCTATCACTCTCTGTATTGCTTAAACAGAGTTTGGATCCTCACTGAGTATTCTGGAGTCTGCAAAACAAATTTCTGGGAATTACTCTTCTGCCTAACTTACAAACCTGCCTTACTTGACTGGATTTTAGAAATAAGTGAACAAGCAATATGGGAAAGCAAATTATAGGCACTTGCATACTCTCACCAAACTTGAACAGCTGAACACACTAGGAAGAGTTCTGGAAATAAGAAAAGACCAGTAGAAAGATGTGCTAAAGACACACCTGTTCCTGGTATTTGTGACACCTAACTGGACTAGCAATTGGCTTCTCAAGGAAAGCTCACTCAACACATACGGAAAGTTGCAAAAGCAGAGTTTTGAAATGGGTTCTCATTGAGAGGCCATTACATAAGTTAGAGGAGAATTAACACTATTTTTTTAAGAACAGCCCAGATACATGCTTATTGCTAGCAGAAAATTGTTGCATTTCATTTCATGGCAGTAACAACTAGAACTGAGTACTTGGTAGCTCCCCCCTTCACCAGAATATCTTATATGAAATGCAAACATATATGTCCCCTATGTACAGCTCAGTGCCTGCTGGTTAAAGCTATAAGCAAGCCAATAAAAAACAGTCTAGTCAAAATCCTAATTGTTCATAAATCATCAATTTATTTGGTCCAAGACAGCTTATGAGCTAGGTTTTAAAAGTCAAAAGAAGGAGACTTTGATAGCTAATGTCTCAGCTTCTGCAAATACAAACCAGCAAGACACAAATGTATAAAGGCAATACCAGTAGTAGGATTCATCCTGCCTGACTTCAGCTGCCTGTGAGCGTGGCAAGCAGTCTGAAGTAGTCACCCAGGTGACCTCTAGACATTGCAAGATGCTGCCAAAGAGCCACTTTAAACATACATTTTGAGGCAGGTTAGCCTGTTTTTCACCAGAACATGCTGCAATAATGATTCTGTATTGATCTACTTCCCCTATTAAGATACATGTGCCTTCTATCAAATGTACTAAGAAAGCTATGAGAACATCTACATACCAGAAGACAAGTGGACCTGGCCTTCAACTGCAAACAGCCTGTTTTCAAATAAGGTGAGGCTTTTTAGCTCAGGTGCAGTGATGTCCCACACAAATATAATGATTCTTTTTCTGGGACCAAAATAATTGTGCTGGCTGCATATGATCTATCTCTGTTTCCAAGTTTGAGAGCAAGCTGGCTCTGCCCATACTGACATCACCGAGACTGTGCTACAGATACACATAAGGATGTTAGAGTTGCTGTTAATATTTAACCCTTCAGAAGATCAACTCAAGAAAATGAAGTTAGTTGACAACAGTTATGTCCACCTTCTGAACAAGAAGTTAGATCATTATCAGCTACTTCATATTTTTACCTGAAATTTCTACCAAAGTTTGTGGACAATTGTATAAGGACTGAATAAAAAGGTGAGTAGAACCATTTTGAATCTTGAAAATAAATTGTCTAAGCAACCAAACATATAGCTTTTATAGTTATTAAAGGATTGATTCCCCTTCCTTTGCTACTAGCATAGCATTAGACAAACATACCAGTGTTGCCAGCAACAGACTCACATAATATTCCTTAAAGTCTTGATGAACCCAAGTTTAATTGCTTAATCTTTTTAACCATAGATTGATGTGATTTTATTTTGCTTGAATTTCAACACTCCCATAATTCTCACTTATATAATGATTACTTTTCATATCTTTCTCACTCTCCACAAGTATACATTACACATGTTTTCCATTCCCCTTTAAATGAGTCTAAAAAACACTTAAGCTTGCTAGAAGCAAATTTGTCTTGGCTATGTAATCTGTATGCATAAATGATTTAAATTTTGATATCTGGCAAAATTCTCTTAAGTTCTACACATACAATGTCTGCATTTCTGTTGAAGCCCTTTTAAAAAAACTATTAGCTCCACCTTAAATAGTCCAAGTGTCTTACCTCCCAAGAAGGGTTAAAGAGATCATTGCACACCTCTTCACAAAAGCTTTCCAGAGGCCATTCATTTGCCTAAATCCATAAAAAAATATTAAGTATGAGATTGAAAAAGAGAGGAATCATGAACAAACACTTCTTATATTGTTGTCTGTGCATACTTCAATGGCATACAAAAAACTCCAAAATCATAAGTACTTTTTTTCATTACTGGACAGAACTGAAAAAACAATCTTCTTCCCCAGCTCAGAAACTTCACTGATTAGCACTGGATCTCTTAACAAGTTTATCAAGTTTCTGTTAACAGTCTCTATGGGAATTAATTTTGATGTTCTGGAATTCACCTCTCCTTTAGAAACCATGCTAAAGAAGAAAATTAAGCAGAGTTTCTTATTCTATCCAGTGATTAAATTTAAATTTATGAACTTTGCCTTTAAAGAGCATAACATGTAAGTCTCAGTTTGAAAACACACTACATTAGTGAAATTGGGTCAATCAATCCAGCAATAAACAGCACCCTTTTCCAAACACATTCTACTTTTTGAAAACCAAAGCATATCCACTATTTCAAAATTTTCTACAAGGAAACTGACATGGCTGTGGAAAGGAATTTTTACTACCATTAGTAAGTTCACATCATCACATACACAGAAGACTGGAAGACATTTAAAAACCAGCAGCTATTCAGCCTGTAGTTATTAATATTTCAGATTAATTTTCCAACCATTTTTTATGCAAATAAGATTTTAATTACTGAACGATGTCTGGAAAGCTATTTTTGTAGGATACAGACTTCTCTAGATAATAAACTTCTATGCATCATTTATATTCTGGTTTAGCATTTCTTAATTTTTAGCTTTTCAGTCTGTTGAAACAAATACAGTTTTTTCCAAGACTAAGGTAATTGTTTTAATATTCAACTATTAAAGATAGAATCTAATTCTAAATTAAGCCTAATTAAAGTACAGCAAAGATTAAATAAGCATTTAGATCAAATTATTTGTGGCTCACTGTAATCCTACCATGTAAGTGTTTAGCACAGTTTTCCAGTTTAATACCTCGGGGTCTGACACCTGTAGCCACCTACTTGTGTTAATTTGGGTCACAAACTGCTACCAAAGGATTAAATGTGTTTGCTTCCTCAATGCTGTAACAGTTAGAAGCTGACCTGCTTCATTATGTTAAAAGTAAGCTGGCCATGACATTCTTCATTCCACTTCCCTGAATGCTAAATGGACTAAAGAATTTGGGCACATGAAGGAATTTTGTTTCAAATTACTTTGCTGAAAAACTGAATGATCTCTCCTGCTAACAGCAGAACAATGCATCATACCTCTTCCTGAGCATTTTCTACCAATGTTTTTGAGTCTGTGGCAGGCTGGTTGATGACAACGTTTGCAACTTTTCTTCTTTTTTCTTCTGGTTCCCCATCAGTGCTATCATTGCTGAGAAGGAGCAAGTACATGTTTATGAACTCAGGGTATGCTTTAAGGCAAGTAATTACATCTACAACTGATGTCTCCAGATACAATAAAGTATGGCAAGAATACAAAACAAAGAGGCTTAGCACTGTGAAATATGCAAGTTAGCTGAGTTTATATGTAAAACCAAAAAATGCAGTGAGGAGACAGTAGAATGCTGTCCCAAATTCACAGTCTGTCTCAGATTTATCCAAGAAACCCAGCAATTCCTAAATAAGATCAAGAATTTTGTTCATCATTCATTATGAACACAGTAGATACAATAATATGCCACTATAAACTACAGTGAAGAACACAGCACACATCAGAAAACTGTATCCTAAATTTTCAGTTGTTCATTTTCTTAAAATCCCCGGTTTTGATGCATTATTCTCAAGCCATATTTAATAACCACACATTTCAGCTGTAGCATCCCATTATGTCAAGATGCCTCTGAAGCTGGGTCCTCAACAAAGCTCTCCTGGGAACAAGCACTGCATGCAAACTTTCCACCATCAGCACAATTAGCACATAAGAGATTTAAGATGCAAAGACTGTAGGAAGTTTCTCAACAGATAAATCAAATCACAATCCCAGCTTCACAGAAATAAAAGGAAACCAGTTCACTATTATACCTCTTCTCATTAGCTTCCACTGCATCTCTGGATCTTTGCTTTGCAAATAGCTTAGCCATTCTTTTGGCTTTATTCTTTTGTCTACTGCTCATACCAGCTCGAAATTCTGAGTCAATTAACTCAGCAGCCTGAAGAGTCTGAAAGAAAAGTCATTCATTGTCAATTCTTCTTATGATGGAAGTCCTGAAAAATTCTCAAACCCACAATGCTCCCAACTTCCCCAACCCTCCATTTCAAACATTTCAGCAGTTTGACATGAAATAATACTAACAAGCAACTATGAGATGTAAGAACTCAGGAAGCCAAAGCACACCACATTAGATGCCAATCATCTTACTTAAAACAGAAATATTGTAACCACAGAAGCTCAAATAAAGCAAACCCACTGTATTATTTCTTGCAGTCAAATAGCCCAAGGTTTTACCTACAGGTTGTTTGTTTACTAGTAAAACTGGAGAAGGAGAATAGTCCAAATCTTCATCATTGAACAGATCCTCAGTATTCATTCCAATTGCAGCACCCATATCTAAGCCGAGTTTCTTTTGCAGCAGTTTCCTCTGTCGTGCTATCCTCTCTTTAGGATCAATTTCACCTTTAAAAGGGATTTTAAAAGAAGATGTGTCAGATTTCCAACTGGATATTTTACTGATGACTTGCTCAATGTACACAACAAAGCCAAAATTTACAGGATTAAATTGCATTTGGCTAATACAATCTGCTAAGACAAATCACACTGATACCCAGGAAGACCTCTTCTGCTACTGTAACTACACAAGTACTTGAACTGTGATCAAGCAAGGTTCATTTTGGAAATTAACAGATGCCACCTCAAGAATGTCTGAGTTTCAACACTAACTATAGAACACCTAGGCTTTGGGAGCACCTACAATTGCATTAAAAAGATAAGATTTTAGCACCCAAGTAGAATAAAACCTCCAAGCAACCCAAAACTTGTAGCTGGTAGGGCTGTCAGACTTCACTTCACATGCACAGTACAGAAACCAGTCAGGAGGAGTTGTTGTTTTGGTTTGTTGGTGTTGTGGTGGGATTTTTTTTTCAATTACCAGCACAAACTTTTAAGTAGATGACCAATATAGACATGATTCTGGGGTGCACACCAGGTTGAGTAGTAACTAGTAGTTAATATTGTCTATACCAGTAAGTTTTTTAAACTGCATTTAACTGACAAGCAAAGACAAGCAACTTCCATTCTTTAAAAAATATTTTTCCTTTCTAACATCATCTCAGGAATAATTATCAAAGACTGCTAATTCTAAAGATTAAGTTACATTAAGTCCATTTATGTGGTCTACTTGAAAAGGGAAGTTGCTACAGAACACAGAAGAGAAAGCAGACTGTACATTTTCCCATGAATAAAAAAAGCAGCAACTAAGGATTTTTGTTTCATTTTCTTATTTTTTGATATTGTATATCTTTTTTTTTTTTCCACATAAAAAACTTCAAGGATGAAATCATGTGACATTGGAATAAATATCAGGTTTCTATGAACTGAAGTGTTGGGTTTCATTAGACGAGGTGGAACTTGTACACCACTTTATTAATCTAGCTTAAAAGATGGCAAGCAATAAATTAGCAACCAGCCTGAAGAGACAGGACACTGCTCAAGTTTCAGCAGCCACATGCTCTGCTCCTTGCTGAGCTACTGATCTTCTGAGAACCCTGCACAGAACCCATCACACACAGGGAACAAAGGAATCAGGGCTACACAGTCAGATTCTTATCAAAAGCATCACTTAATTTGGCACAGAAACTGGTAGATGGCCTGGAACTAAGAACAGGGAAGTACAGTAATAGCAAAAAATAGCTTAGATTAAAATAATTCAGTGCCATTACACTGACAAACCAACTCTCAGCTAAAAAAATTACAGAAAAATGTTAGACAAGTCACTTGAAACAAAAAACATCACACAGGCACTGGTATTTGATCTTCCAACTTTGTCAGTCTTATCACAGTATTTTTCACGCAGTCTTTCTATACTTGAAACCTTCAAGCTTTTAAATAAGCCACATCCTACTTCTGTATGTGGGAACACTGTTCAGGTAAAGAACAAGCAGTGAAGTGCCTGCCCTTTCTAAAAATGTCTACAGAAATCTTTGATGCTTCTTTAGGTTTCCACCCCTTCTTCCCCACTGTATACACAGTAATACTGCTATGGCAAAAACCTAAACAAACAATACATCCCTCCTAAAAAACTGTGTTACTTGAGGAAGAAAATACAAACCACATGTTGGGGAATAGGTTCTGCCATTATTTCCTGACATTCTGAGAATCCATGGATGGCTAGATTCATAATGCTGCCACAACAAACTTTCTCAAATCACTAAGTTTTCTTGTCTGCAAGTAAAATATAGATACCTGATTTATCATCTTGGACTTCAAATTCTGCACCAGCAGATCCAAGAAGAGATGCACCATGTTTTAACAACCGACAGATATCAAATCTGTCAAAACGCAACCGGTCTGTTGAAGGTGAATCTTCATTAGGACTTTCTGAGCCTGGTTCTAGGTAGGAAATAAAAATAATATTAAGGACAACACGATGAAATTTTTGTTCAAAATTCTGGCAGAAGATAAAGGAAAAACAAGATATACTATCTCTCCTCCAAAGAATCAGCACACATACAGCATTTTAATACAAAGAATAAAGGCTCCATTTTCACAAAGACAAACTGAAATAGGTCACTAAATGTACCTGAAGAGAAAAAAAAAATAGAATTTTTTTTTCCTTGATAAATTTAGCTTTTTAAAATCTTGGACACTGACCTACAGGCCTTCTCTGTACACACAGGGCCAGCTTACAGTTTTGAACTGCACATGGCTCACAAATGGTATCACAAGCACATCAACACTGCTGTGTGTCCCTGCCAGCCAAGCATCCAAAGTTGGGAAGCTACAGAGTGTCTAAACAGGTGTGGGAGAAAGGGCTGCTGATGCCTAGCTGTGAGCTCTTCTCAAACAGTACCTTTTTCTTAAACACACAATCTTTTCAATTTCATTAACAATCTGATAGGCAGAGGTGCCAGAACTGGATAGTGCATTTAAAAGGGTGCTGTACTCTAAGACTAACAGGTTACCCAACTTCCATGTACAAAAGGCATGCTAGAAGTAATCCTTGAACTAGACAAGTGAAATGAACTTCTGTCCTTGGTAAGACAGAGTAGACAGCAGCAAAGTCCCCACCTGCGGTAGAAAAGGTTGAAACTAGATGATCTTTAAGGTTTTTTCCAATTCAAACTATTCTATGATTCTAGAACTAATTTATTAAGTATATGGATAAATATTATTCACTGGGAAAGAGAATTGCTCTGGAAAAAACACCTTTTAATAACCTGATTATCAATGTCCTTAAAGAGCTGCCACAAATGGATAGAGGGCATCCAGTGAACAAAATACATTTAAAAGCTTTTGGCAAGGATTCATATGAAAGAATAAATCAAAAGAACCAAGTTAGCACAGAGCTGGGGAGAACATCCTTTTACAAACTGAAAGGTAGAAATTAGTTCTGGAGTCCTCTGAGGCACCAATCCTTTAATTGATGGAAAAGACATTCACTAATGCACTCTTCTCCAAGGACACAGGTGACACTAAACTCTTTTGAGTAGCCTGAAGTCACAATGGCACTAAGGAATCCAAGGAGGACTGTGAGAACAGACTAATGGGCAAATAAGTAAACAAGGTGTAAAATGAATAACCTAAACCATGCCTACACAACACAACATTCAATAAAAATCTTGGAGGCATTTTCCTGACAGCTTTCTGTACTCATCTGTTTACTGAGCAGTGAAAGCCAGGGCAGACAACAAAGTACTGGGTCTCACCAGGAAGGACACTGTTGGCAGGACAAAGCACATCATTTTGTCACTATGTGTAAATTTCAGTACTCTAGAGATGCAGATAGACTGTGTGGAGTTCTGTGCATCTCAAGGAGGACACAAGTAAGAGAAAGCACAGAGAAAAAAAGTTATCTAAAAGACAAAGCAGCTTGTGAGGAAAGATTGAAGAGAACGCAAACCTTCAATATGAAGAGAAGTTGTTGGAGGAGAGCAAATATGATGGTTTACAAAAATAAAGACAATGGACAAGGAAAATGCAGAACTTGCTTGTCAAATTCAAAGCCAACAGAACTGGGAGGCACCAAGTGAAACAAATATGAGATCATCTCAAACAGATGTGAGTTTCATTGATGCTGTTTTAGGGTGTGTATGTGTCTGTTTTTAAAAAAGTTGGTGAATTTCTGGAACCTGCATCCCAAAGCTGTGAACACAGACAGTACCAATGGATTTGGACAAAATCACTTAGTCCATAATTCAACAATTAAGGAAACTAACATCCCTAACACAATGATTTCAGATGAAAAGAAACAGAACAGACTTGAGCAAACTGCCATCTCACCTTCCTCAGAAAGGTGCTCAGATTAAGGGAACAGTGAAGAAAAGAATTTCTGCAAACTATCGAGACAAAGTTGATTGGTTAAACATATTACCATTTTACTAGTTACTCCTTTTCTTTATAAAAGCTTTATGAGGGTACAAAGGACAAGAACAGGAATTCTGAAAGAAATAAAGGTCAGGAGCATCTAAAGCCAAAGAGGTTTACTTATAGTCCTACTTCACAGAATCATAGAATAGTCTGAGTTGGAAGGGACTCACAAGGATCATCATGTGCAGCTCTTAAGTGAGTGGCCCATGCAGAGACTGAACCCCTGACCTCAGCATTATTAGCAGCCTGCTCCAAACAACTTACGTGCAAATAAAAGTTTGTGCTCATAAAAAACCAAATGACACAGATGCCTTGCAAAGTCTCGTATCACAGACGGTTTGCATAAGATAAACAATGAGTGATACACAATGAGTTTAAGGAGCACCTTGTTTTGATCTTGGAGTTGGATTCCACTCAGGTACATTTTTCACTATGGCTTCGACAGCCTGGCCAGCCGCAATACGAGTATCCCAGTTCGTGCTTCTTAAATACACTAACACCTTGAAGGAGAGATTAATAATAAGTATTTGCTTAAAGTGTACTTCTAAAACAATCCATCAGCTGTTATGTTCTATTAAAACACAATTACTTTAATGCTATGAATTAATAAAACATTCAGAACAAAAACATAAAGGACAAAAAAACCAAACCAAGAAATGCCACCAGCCTTCTCTATATTGCTCACTGCTTAGCAGAACACTTGCCAGAGCCAGACCTTAAGACTTTATGAGATATATTTAGTCCAATCAGTTAAACTGAAACTTGATTTCCTCCAGGTACTGAACAAGGCTTGAGATATGTTTTTATTTTTTGGGTTGGTTGGTTTGTTGCTGTCTTTTTCTACAAGGAAGTGTTCAAACTTGATTAACAGACCTTAAAACCCTGAAGTAATTTAACCCAAGAAGAGATACAACTTGGGTCACTTGAAGCAATATATGCTCTTCTAAACTAATTTATCACTATGTCACACATCTGGAAAAACTATTTCTTTCTCTGAAAGCAGTTTGATATTTGTGATTCCTTGGCCACTCTGTTGATAGCATCAATTGTGGTGACAGCACCTGTTCCATAAGAACAGAACTGAGGTCACTGAGCCATCTCCACCTGTCAGAGATGGACTATTTTCGGTGGTTTTACTAGACTTGGTCAGACTGAAGTCTCAAGCTAATGGAAAACTCTTCCTAATTTCCAGCCCTTTTGAAGACATGCAGCCTCTTTTTTAATGCTTTATCACACAAGTAATAACCTTTAAAGGCAAGTGAAAAAAATCTTTGTAAGGCAGTAGAGCTTCTCTTTATAGAACAAGCTCTGAACTTACAGCAAATGCTGAATATCAATATTGAATGCTAAGTGAAACCTCACAATCATTTCAGAAGCTGACATAACAGTACCTTAAACAGAAGCAGCCCCTAATTTTCTTCATTCTCTTACTTCTGAAAAACCCAAGACCACAATGCATTTTCTTCTTCCCACAGAAGCACATCCCTTTAAACTAGTTTGATTCTCACCATTCAAGTACAAGGGAAAAACATATGCTTACTTTAGATAAGAGATTATTCAGTTCATGAGGATGCAGTTTCACTACTTCCCCAAGTTGCTGTGCAGCTGCTTTTCTTGTTACAGGTGTTGTACCAGTGTCCAGTAAAATAAAGAGACGATCGAGCCTAAATGTGATTGACAAAAACCGAAAAGTTATGCTATTCATAGCTCAGATGTCCATTTCTATTAATATTCCCCCACATTTTTCAGTTTATATAACTCAAAGAGAAGAGATGTCTGTCTGAAGACTGTCAGTTGGCAGAGTGAATAATGTACTTTTTTCCTAACACTAAGCATAGCTGTTTTAAAAGCCCATTTAATTTGGTAACAAAAAAAGTAACTGTAAGAAAGGCTAGTTTAAAAAATCTTCAGTTACAAGAAAAAAATTAATTTAAGAAAAAAAAATTCCTGTCTTTCTTCTGTGATAGAACATTTTCAATCTTGAAGCACATATGTTGTGAGTGATCATCAAATTCTATTTGATAGAAAAAGCAGAGGGCTCAGCTGCTCCTATTGCACATTATCACTTCTATTGACAACACAGCCTGTTATCTGCAACACCAAACTCTGCCTCTCCAGGATGACAAAATTTTACTTTTCACATCTTTTCCCCCTAATTACCTGGAATACACAAAACCAAACCTCTTGTGTTTACAGCTTGCAAGTCATCTGATGCTTCTGCTCTTCCCTCAAAATACAGGGATTTAACCAGATCTGTTTCCACAGTAACTCTGTATTTAGTGAAAGACTCCAATCATCTATTTGTAGAACAATTAATTTCTTCCTTGTTTAGTTACTGAATGAGAAATAAAGTCTGTCTTTATGTATATATTCACATAACAATCTAGATACTCAAATATATGACTGGAGTTTCAAGTATTCATTATTCCCTTACTATCAGTGGGTTGATCAGAGCTCTCTAATGAGTGCCAAGTTTTATGCTTTAGTTATTGGGCAGTATGAGGTTATTACTGAGTATCAATCTAGAACCTGTTCACACAGAGCAATTAAAATAGTTTGTTCCAGCTTTATCATAAATGTACTCCTCCAAGAACTGCAACAAGACAAAACCAGACCTTACACAGCAGTGAAGCTCACCTAGAACAGCCTGGCAGAATAAAGATATAGGTATCCTGGACAACCTGTCTTCATAACCACACATCCTTGGTTTGAGCACACACAGGAAATAACAAATGCCTTGTCCCTGTTAGTCTGTTGCTACTAATTACATTTCATGTAAATTGCCTTTGACATTAGTTCAAATAATGTAAAAAGAAAAAAAACCACCAAAACCTCTTTCCAACATCACTGGATTTTGTATTTTCTTTGGCATGCTTCAACTGCACTTAATCCTGAGTTTATCTTAATGGGTTCACAAGACAATAGGAATTGCAGTGCAGGGCCAAGGTAATACCAAAACCCAAAAACTCTCATAACTGGAGGTATTAGATTAAGTATTCATTAGATTTAAAATAATTATAAGTTTTTAGACACAATTCTGCTATCTGCCATCCCAGAAATAATTCTCTTGCTACTACTAAAATAGGTGAGCTTATTTCAATCTTTGTAGATTAAAACTAGAGTTTCAATTGCTATGATTTACTAGTTAGTAAGTTGTTTTAAAGTCCCAAAAATTAAACCCTAGATATATGAAATCCAGGAAATTTGTGTGATCATACAGTCAAGGAGAAAAAAGCTTTACAGATCCAACACTTCTGAATCCCTGATAGTGGACTAGTCATGAGAAACATACCAGGTACCTCATTAGTTGCCAGTATTTTTTCTCCAGTACTTTTGAAAGTAATAACCCAACCAGATTTGCAGCAGTCACTATTATTCAATACAAAACACAGTGGCTTTCAGAAGAACCACTTGCTCCAACTTGCCTGTTCTCACCCCTTTCATTCTTCTGCTCTGTGAAACTTTGGTGTTCCATACTCAGGTTTGCCATTTAGTACCACACGCTCCTTTAATTATCAATTTATCTTTTTTTATCTCAAAATCAAGCACCACGTGTAACTGTGACCACTTCCCCAGCTAGAACTCTTCATGAGTCAAAACAGGAGGAAACCACTAAGCCTACCCTCAAAAACTCAACCTGAATTCCAGACGTAGTTACAACACTACATCTCCACTCCTAAAACCCACAACTTTCTGAAGCTGTGTTACCTGCAAAATACAGCTTGTTTTCTTAGAGTTTTTTTAACCTACAGTGTGCTTGGTTTGGAATTTGTTATTTCAAACTGTAATCTGCTGAACTTACACACAAATGCAAACCAAACAAAAAAAATCACTTGTCTGACATCACTACAGGAAGGTTTCAGCTTTCAACTCCAGCAAAATACATGGAAACGGGATTAGCAAACACAGCCAACAACATCTGACTAACAGTAGTGCTGGTCACACTAATCATTCTCTTTTCCTCCCACAGAAGGATGCAAAACTCCAAACTGATAAAATTTTGGAGCTATTAAGATTTTCCAATTGAGTGTTGGTGCTGCTGCAGCAGAGTATGGCAGAGCCTGAATTCTGCATGAGTTGGAAGGGTAGCACTGAAAAAGTTGTCTGATCAGCAGTGCTAGTTGGTTTGTCTTTCAAATTAAAGCTTTCAGTCTGAGTTTCATTAAGAATGGAAAAAAACCACTACAAATTCCAAACTAATTAGTTTTGAATACCTGCAGTTTAAAAAGGAAGTTTCCTAAGTTCTGACAAGGTTTTCATTTTCAGAACAAACTAGCAGTCTCTAAACAAGTTACTAAAGCCAAAGAGAACCAAGTTTTCTAGTGGCATGTGGTTCTCTGCTTCTCATGCTAGACAGTGCTGTAAGCAGGGCACCACGTGCCTCACATCGTTCCCAGAAGTGTGAAGCAATGTGGTAGAGTGAGATGCTCTACAATGCAGATAAAGTTTTTAATTATTTTATTAAATCTGTCAACTCTGTCAAAAAATTGTTCTAAGCCTATGGAAGACAAAAGTAAACAACAGAAACACAAGGAATACTTGGGGAAAAAAAAAAAGATTAAAACAAAAAATGTTTATAAATTATTATGAAAAATAATTGTAAATTATTATGAAAATTTAAATACCAATGCATGCTAAAAATTAAAGATATCTCTAAAACTACTTCTGCTGCAATCAGAACTTAAAAAAACCAAGTTCTTCACTTTTAATTCTTAAACAATGGTTCAGATCCTTCTGTCATCCTCCAATACCATGTTAACTACTTCTCATCAATGGGACAGCAACCATACACACCTTTGATATGAACTCATGCTGTGTGAGCTACCACAAAGCACTACCTTGCTCAAAGAGATAAAAAATTTCTTCCTCTCACTTTAGAAATTCAAGATTTTTCTACTCTCTGTTGAAGTGTATCAGAATGACACAACTGAGAGCAACAACTCAAGGTTCTTATGATCAGCACTCCACTCAATTTTTTCTTGTAAGAAACACCTTTTACACTGAGTCCATTAGAAATGTTTCTGACACAGACATCAATGCAGGTGCTTAAGAAGAGGCATCTACTATCATCTGAGATGCTTCACCTCCAGAAGAGCCACCACACCTAGGTGGTGGCACTCTCCAGGCACCACAGTGATTCCATTGTCTGGTCACCAGTTTTGCACATTCAGCATTGAACCAAGCTAGACATGACCCTCACCCAGGCACAGGAGGCAAATGCTGCAATAAATGACATGTTCTGTTCCTCATGCTGATCTGCAGATCTTTGCTGCTGCCCCAAACAGAGGGCTGATCTCCATTTGAAGGGGCAGTTGTCATACTATTTAAAGTGAACTTTATGGCACTCCTGTGGAAACAGGATGGCATGGATTCAAGAGCCCTTCAGCTCCAGAGGCATTACAAAGCTAGTAGCTGCATAATTAATGTCAAGATACAGGTGTAAGCAAGAGTCTCTTCAAAATGTTTGCTGAAGAACACATGTGCAGCTGCATTGTATAAAGATCCCAACTGTCCCAGTGTAAGTGTTCTGGCTGGACTGGGTGCCCACAGGGCTTCAGATGATGAAACTTTCCATTTGTTGCTTTCAGTGAGTGGAGGCTTAAAAGGAACAGTGACCTGATCACTGCTGCCCATGAAACAATCTGTCTGGACTTTTACATCTCTGTGCCCCAGCATGTTAAACTGTCCTGAGAGTAATCTCTAAGAGTAAAGGACATCTGGTATCAACACCTTGCAACTACCTCTGCATATTCTCCAAGCCATTAAAATTGTGTGACTGTACACAAAATCCTCAGTGGCATAGTCCCTGGAACAGTAATGTCAGGCTCTGCCTAGAGCTCTTTGAAAAGCTGCTAGCTAGCACCCATCAGAAGGCAAGGGAATCCTCTTAGGAGTTGATATTTCCAACCTCCAGAAAACTTCCTCCCAGGCACTATTTCTTAATACAGAAATAGCCCAGACACCTTGAAAACATCCCCAAATTAAACTTTAGACTTGACAAGGGTGAAATTCAACCTAAGTTCTAATGGAGTCTGACTTTTCTTGACCTGACAGCCCTCTGCTGTCACTTCATCATTTGGTCAAATCCCAGCTGGGTCAGCTCTTAACACTCACTCACATGAACAGTTAAGTAATCAAATAAGCAACTTTCAAATATAGAATCAGCCAGTAAGAGGAAAAAAAACCACTCAACAGAATTCAGAACAAAACCCAGAAGTGCAATGATACACAAAGAATGGATTGTGATTTTACTTCTCCTAGGTGTGCAAACAGTTATGAAGGTGGGACTGTGGACAATGAAGAAATCCTGTTTCCTACACAGCAGCTGAAGTAACATCTGGAATGAAACAACAGCTCCATGACCACACCAGGTCACAGTACCATACACTGCATATGGAATCCAACCAAATGCTAAAATTAGTATAATTAATTCCATGTGGACTATGTATTTCATGAATGACCTACAACTTCATGCTGTACAAGTTTTACTTGTTAACTATTACATATGTATCTACAACTAACAATGCACTCCAAAATGAGACCAATTACATTACAAAAACTGGGAGAGAATTGCAAGCTGAAGCAGCTGTCAGCACAGACTAATACAAGATGTCTATCAGTAAGTTACAAAGTGAACACCTCAGTGACTATTCAAATTCCATCTGCTGGAACACGTTGGCATTATCATCAGCATGCAATCCTGACTTTCAGTTTTCACTTCAGTCCATTAGAAAAGTGTGTGTGAGAAACTGAGAGCTCTGTCTCATTTGGGCAGCAGTGCACATGCCAGCTCTGCTTACACATGACTGTATAAGCCCTCCCACAAAGAGCAGCACAGGAGGCAGTCCACTGTTCTGGTCCTCAAGTTCATCTCCACCAACAAGGGAAGAGTTACATTATTCTTCCCCCCTTTGGAGTCTGAACTCCCTTAAGAACATTGGTTATAGAACATCTACTCTAATGCTTTGGGCATAGGCCTTTAAGCAGCAGTGAACACATACTTGCTCAGGTTAACTCCTGCTTTTTATGCAAGAGCAGCCATGAAGTAATAGCTTCCACAGAAGCTAAAAGCTGAATTCTTCATAGAGAAAGTCTGATATAACCTCAAAAAAAAATTTCTAAAACATATACAGTGCACATAAGAGATTCTGGATGCAGTATTCAATTTGAAAAGTTCCAACAGTAATGATGCCAGCCTGTGCAGCCACTTGTTCTTGGGAAGTCACAGCCCTACACTTCAAAATACATGAGGCCTGCTTAGTGTACAAAAGCTTTACTCTCAGTCTTTTGACATTATTTATTTTAAAATAAAAACTAGGTTCCTAATCTACATATTACAAGTCATACACAAATTCAAGTAAACAAAACCACTGAAAACTCTAGAAAACAGTATTAATCTTACACAGATCAAATCAAGAATGGGTTGCAAGAGCAGCAAATAATACTCTCAATATTTCTGTAAGGAACTGTCTTGAATATACCCTGAAGAGGTTGCCTTCAAGGTATTTCAGGGAGAACTTAAAGGATACACCAACTAAAATAAAATTGTTTACTCTTAATGTACCTTACCAGCCTCCTAATTTTGTTACATTTTAAAAGTACATTGATTCTCCCTCATACTGCAAAGGCACTCAAAACAGGAGAAAGGCATTAACACCTTGGTGCTAGAATAACATGAACACATTAAGAAACTGGAAAAAAGTTTTATTAGATACTGAAGGACTATCATCATTTTATTACCTACTGAAACTCTACCATCCTGAGTAATCTATGAGTTGTCATCCTCTTAGAAGTATAACTTTTCCTTCTGAAGTATCTCAAAAGATCACTGGTGAGCCACTGCAATCGTTCACTTGGATCATGCACTTTGTAGGAATGAAGCTGAACCAAAACTTTTCACTTCCTTTTTTCCTTCTCAGTTCCACTATCAAAAACATTGGGATTTTCTTTATTAGCTATGCAAACATTATACCACTTCATCTGTAAGATAATGTTAAGTGACAGAGATTGGTGACAGAAGCTAAGGCCTACCAAATGACACATTCACAGAAGGAATACCAACCTTCCCACCCACCTATCCCTGCTTCTGGAGGATGGTGTTCATTAGTCTCTCCAGCATAAACTACCAAAGAGATGAACATGTACAGTACAAATATTCTGCAACATCTTTTGGGATGAGGTATCTACTGTTACACTGTCTTTTTTCTAGAGCATCAACACAAATGCTTTATAGCAGGAGGTCTTCAATCCATGTAACATAAAATGCAGAATTAAATATCAGACTTTTTTGTCAATAGGTTACAATTACTTTTAAGATGACCCTACTAATAGCAAAGCTGCAATTCCTCAATCTAATATGGAGGTATTTCAAAGCATTCCCTATGTTTTTTTGGATCTCCCTCAACAGATTAGGGTTTTAAGAAAGGTTTACAATTGACAAAAAAGCAAAAACTAAACTTTCTGGGAAAACAACCACCTGATAATTTATTGTTTTAAAAATGTAAAACTTCTCCAACCCTCACTTCTAAAAAAAGATATTTTTAAAATAGCTGTTCCAATATAGAACTACCCCTAATGAAATGATTGTTAATAGTAATGCTTGGTATGCAGTCCACAAGGACTGTGGGCTTTTCAGAAAGATTAAATTGAGTCAGCCTCTTCCTCACTCTCCAAACTGGTATAGGTAAAGAGGCATTCAACAATGAAATATTACAGTAGTCCATAAAAAAATAACTGTAACTACCTAGAGGAAAAGTGGAATTAGAACAGACGATGGACCAACTAAACTGAACAAAAAATAGTTATGTGGTTATATACACAAGTGCACAAACAATTATTTGTAATATGTCTGAAAGGAAAGGACCTTTGAAGTTCAATGTTCTGAAGTAAAAGGTGAAGAAAGGCATCTTTATCTACAAAAGCAGTGCTGACACTGTATCAGTGTTCCTATGGTCCAGCAGCAGAAAGGAAACTCAACTTACCAGGAGCTCCTGTCTAACTTCAAAGGGACAGAGACAGACAAAATTTACACATTATCACTTCTTACAATTATATAAACATTGGTGCTCCCCAGGAATAGCCAAGATGTTACAGCACTGTGAAACATGTATTCTTTTACCTAAGTTACACATGAAGCTGAAACGACTCTGAACCAACTCACCAGTATTGCAGCACCTCTACTGGCGTTCAGTACCTTGTGTTCAGTTGTGCAACATTTGGATACTACAACTATTATCTGAAGCAATATCTAACAATACTATTAACACATCAACTTTCAATGCTTCACACTGAATCTTAGAATGAGCCACATCTAGTTTTACTTTCAGTTCCCAAAAGGTGTTAAGTAAATCTCTGTACTGCTGCTTTCCTCTAAAGCAGCCTTGGTAACTGAAATGGAAAGCAGCCTTTAGAGCAGCCACAGCCTCAGCACACAGCTGAAAAGCTCTATCTTGATATTCCTGTTAGCCCCTATATCACATGTACATTAGCAAAGTTGGTTAAGCAGACTGACCAGACCTAATGTAATTAGATAACTCCTCTACTTTACATGATGACTTAGTTTAATGTACACGGTAATCTTGTTACAGCAATCCTTACTACTTCCACATTCTTATGGACAGATTTGGGGGATGAGAAAAAGCCACAACAAACATATAACAAGTTGATAAAAAAATAAGAGTAGAATAAAACAAAGGGATACTTTGTAGAAACTACAAAGCTTAAAATAAAACACCTGCTACTAGAAGTCCCTAAAAGGTGCATTGCTGCCATTATTTTTGATGAAGAATGGATATCCATTATAAATGTGCACACCTTTACTTTGCTACATAGAATTGCAAACTTATTCACACAGAGCTACTGAAACAGAATTTACTTTTGTGATAGCACTTTGGAAGTACAGATACTATAACACGTGACTTGGAGCTAATCTATCACAAGCTTAATTTGGATTTATGGTTTCCTTTCAATTATCCTGTTCGGAAGCTTAACCCGCCCGTTTCACACACACACAAAAAAAAAGAAAAAAAAAAGGAAAAACAACCCCAGGAATTTGCGCTCAGCATTTTTTATAAAACAGCGCTGTTAAGACACACCTCTGTATCTGTGAATGCTTTAAACGTTGGCACACCCCACAGCACATGTGTGCAGGCAGATACTGCCCAACATTTTGAGGCAGAGCCAGAATACACGGATCACTTTTCTCCATGAAAGCCTGTTTTATTTTGGTTACTTTACAACTAAGGGCTCTGAAACGCAAAAACAGTTCCTTGCCAGTTTTTGGGACTCAATATCCTAATTTCCTACTCCCTAGCAGTTTAACCACCCTAGGGAAGACTGGCCAACAAAACGAAGGTGTCGAATTCAGGAGGAAGCCCGAGACGCCCCAGGCAGAGCCCCTGCGGGCCGAGGGAGGGAGGGGGCACGGGAGTCACCGCAGGCCAGGATACAAACCCAGGCTCCAGAGAACGCAGCCACCCCCAGACCCCGGCGGGGCGGCCTTGGCGAGGTCTCCGCAGGCTCCCGAAGCCAAAGGAGACGGAACGCGGGCACCCCTCCTCCCCCCCCGCACGAGGCCACACGGAGAGCCGGGAGCGCCGGGTCGCCGCTGTCGGCCCTACTTCCCCCATTCTTCCCAGCTCCCACCGACCTGGAGACGGCCATGGCCGCCCGGAGCCGGGCCGGGCTGACGGCGGGCGGCGGGACGGGGGGGCCGGGGTGCTGCCCGGGAGGAGGGCGCTGGGCCTCGCTCGGGCCTGGGGCGCCGCACCCGGCCTCGGCCCCGCCGGCGATCCGCGGGCAGCGGCTGAGCGCGGCAGAGGCCGGCGGCGGTCGGAGTGTCGCTCCCCCGGGCGGGGCGGCGGCGGCGTGGGCGGCAGCGGCGAAGGACCCTCGGAGCGCAGGTTAAAGCCTCGATTCCCCCATCACCGGGGCGAAGCCCAATGCCTGGTTTTATATGAGCAGCCATCTTGTATTTATTCCCTTCCTCCATGAGAGCCGCTTCCTGATTGGCAAGAGCGCCCAGCCGCAGCCAATGGCGGGAGCGCTTCTAAGAGCAAGGAGGGCGGGAGCGCGCAGCGCCCGCACTGAGCAGGATCGGCCATGGAGCCCGCCGGGCCGCCTAGGGGGGCGCCGGCCTCTGCCGGGGCGTTCCATCTGCAGGGCGATGGAGGGGGGCAAACTCGAAGGAGAGCGCCGCAATCCCGAACACCGAGGGGAGAAAAGGACAGAAGAATGCGGAGTAAACGCTTTTCCTTCCATGTCCACTGGGTGCTGGCCCTTCTGCCCCGCCAACACGGCGGAACAGGGCGGTCGGTATTCGCCGATCCAACGCCGCACCCCTTTCTTGCCGAGGTCCGCCGTCCATCGGCCATGCCCGGTGCTGCGGCGCGAAGTCGCTGCCCGTGGGACTACAACTCCCGGCATGCCCTGCGCAGTGGCCGGGCTCAGTCGCGCGGCCCCGCCGTCCTTGCGGGCGGGCAGAGGCTGCTCTGGAGCCCCCTCAGTGAGGGGCGGCTGTGACACTGCGGCCTTGTACCGCAGAGGGGTCATGGCACACGAGGGTGGCAACACCCAAGGGTTTATAAAGCGACGCCAGCCACGCCAGGCAGCGACGGGACGGCTGGTCTGGTCCGGTCGCGGCGGCTCTGTGAGGGGCCACGTTCTTTCCCGCTCTCTGCCGTCGCCCCGGCTGGGACAGCGGCCCGTCCTCCCTCCCAGCCTGGCGGGCCCCGGGCGATGCTGAAAGATCCTGGAATCCCGCGCGGCAGTGCCCCTTGTTCCGGGCAGGCACACCAGGCTCCCAAGTGCTCGCTATCAGCTTCCATCAGATCCAGATTAAGAAATTAGCCTTCGACTAATCATTTAAATTAATGGTCCCAGACTGGTACATAAAGTTAGCTGACGCAGGTAACCTTTCATGTGATAAGTTGGAAACAAAATAATAGATTTTTTTTTTTCCTGTGATGGCATAAACTTGGATAAACACATGAATTTGCATAGCACTGTATGATAAAGTTTTCCTCTGAAGCCCATTGTGCTGGGAGTGTTTCACACCCAACCCTTGTCCAGGGATTTCTGCTCAGCCCAGCCTTTCTGGTTGGTCTCCCTCTCCCTAGGGAGTTAACTCTTCATAAATGGGCTCACTCATTCCATCCCCACGAGCACATATTCCAAAAAAACATTCTAATGCTGTCTGCATTATCACTGTCTTTTGACAGTTCTGTCAAGACACTGGGATAATGCTTCAACCTGTCCTTATCCATGCAGGTCCAGCCTAGACTTCAGCCTTTCCTAAAGCACGCCCGGGGTGCTGCTTTCCTGCCTGTCTCTTCTGTCCTTTGGTGGGAGCATGGTAGCAACTGGAAACTGGCATTGAAGTGGCCTCAAACACTGGCACTGAGGGTCAGCCTGAGGCCTTTGAGCACAGAGTGTGGCCAGAGCACAGCACAGACCTGTGTTTCAGTGGTGGACATGGTTTTGTCACAGTGCTACACTCAACAACCCAGGTAATGCCTTTTGCCTGTCATGGTTCTGATGGGGTAACTACCTTTAAATAGCTCAATATACCTTCTGTAGCTGAATACACACAAAAAGTACAGTGGATTTAGCTAGAGGCCAAGGGCCTCTCAGCAGAGTACTCCAAAAACTCCCCACACCTTCCTTTCTGCCGTGCCATACCCTCGTGTTGCAGGTGCACCTGCCTGGGTCCCTGCCCGTGATCCCAGGCACACGCCTGCCCCTGTTTTCTGTGTGTACATGTTTGATTTAGCTGTGTATGGGAGGGAAGCAGGGAATTGGGGTAGGGAGCAGCAAGGAACAGACTGAGGGTGGAGATATTTTCCTTGTATGTTTGATGCTGTTGACATGGATGTATAGCAAACATCCCTGATAGTATTTCCTTGTTTGTTTAGCCAGGAATCAGCAGCCATCCTGTCCTGCTGTGAACGTTATTGAAATGATCCTCAGGTGATGTTTCCAATTCTAACATCCTATTTCCTCTAAGGTACTTTAAAAACAGTTTTAATAACAGTCAAGGCAGAGGGCACATCAAACATGCAATTAAATTTGCTTTGAACAGCTCCTACCTGATAAAAATAAATGCAGGGAAAATATTGATGGTGGGTCATATGCACTGAGTACTTGTTGAAATTATGATAAACTGCACTTCCAGCTAAACAATCTGCAAAAGACAGAAAGAATGATCTGTTACAGCAGGCATTCTGGACTCAAACACAATTCATTCAAGTATCACCTCATATATATTTGTATTTTGACGTGACATTTATGTAAAGCACATCATTACTTAAGTAATGATGTGCTTTACATAAATGTCACATCAAAATACACTTGTATCTTCTGCTCAATCCTTTCCCTACATCCTATGAAAAGTAATTCTTCTTTGTCCATGCATCTGTTCAGCGCCTCTGTAAGTCACACCAATTTGTTTGCAATTCTTTTTATCTCTGTAGGTTAGGCCCCTCTTTAGCAGTGTTGTTAAAATCAGAGTTCTGATGGCTGAAGAATTTTTTTTTTGAGTAATCTCTTGTTTCTTGCTAGCTAACAGTGTCTCTTGCTATTCTGCTTGATTTTTATTTAAAGGTGTATTTATTTTTTCACTAGTTTCCATGCCAACTCTCATGGCTTTTAATTGTCTTATTTTTATTCCAAGGAGTTTTTTTTAGTAGCTGCACAACCATTTCAAAAGCCTCTTAATAGAAAGTCAACTTGTTCATGGCCTTCCTTTTAAGTTCTTCACAGTAAGTGCTGGTGGCTGGAGGCTGGATGCTGACTGACAGCTCTCATAGTTTAGAAACACCTCAGATACCAAGGAAGTGCTGGATTCTGAGACAAACCAGGGCAAAGCATTGCCACCCACAACAAGCAGCAGCAACACTTCTGAAAAATGTTTGATGGGCTTCAGTTTCTCAACATCAAACAGGATTGCAATAACCACTAGGTAGTGAAAATCACCAACATCTAAAAGATTCCCAATGTCACCAGAGATGTGTAATTATCTCATTAGATTTCATTACCTCTGATCATATTTAACATTGTCAATTTGAGACAATTTTCCTGAATGAGAGGCTCGTGGTATGACAAATAGAGAGGGAAAACTTGTGTTTCTCTTCTTGTGAATTTCTGCTGTCAGGGATTTTATCTCATGAGATGGCACAGACTTGTTCAGAAGTGTTGCTTCTTGCTCATCTCCACTTTAAACAGATATTCTGTACAACTGATCAACCTTGTTGTACAAGGTTGTACAACCATCTTGTTTTTGGTAGCCATGGACTCTAATTTCTTCAGCATTTAGTTCCATGATCATGAACTTCCTATTTTCTAACTAAGCTCTACTTTCCACCCTATCTTATAACACATGGAGACATGAATTACTGATATCCTTTGGAAACCTTTTATGTACAAAAACTGTAAATTTCTTAGTTTTGTCTAGCAGCTATCTGTGCTATCCTAAGTTAAATAAATATTTTATAGTTTGGGTAGTTTATTGTTCCTGTGGTATTTTTAGGAAATGGTGTTATCGATGCATTGCATACCATTGGTCTTTTTTTCAAACAAGCTGTTCTGTTTACATTTAAAGCCTCCCTGTTTGACCCCTCTGTGCATGGAACTACACCACTTCCTATGTCAAGAAAGTAACTAAAGTAAATTTACATTCAGTAAATAAACTTTATACTTCATTATTAAGGGATTAACAGTAATAACTTCCATGGACAATTGCATCTTTATACCCGCTCTCACATTTATGACAGCAGAGATCTCCATTTATACATAGAAATATATATATACATATGTATTTAATGTTTATCATATATATACACCTACATTTATACCTAGATATACATGCATATATACACCTATATAAAAATGAATTTAGTGTTTCATATCCAGAAAGAAAACTGAAGGGGAGAAAAGCTCATGTCAAGTATGTAATTGGGCTTGTTTGGATCAAGGTAACAGACACAAAGGAGCCAGTCAGACACAAAGAGAAAGGGAAATAATGAGGTCAAACTCTTCCTATAAGTCTGCAGGTCCTTCTACATAGCCCTGTGGAAAAATGCAACATGAAAATAACATGACAGAAACAACTAGAGTCCTTTTACTAAGTTTTTCTATTATCTAAAGTTGTGTGCTTTTAAGGGCTTTTTTCTTTATTTAATTGCAGTAGTCTGATTGTTCTTTATTTTTTCATGACCTAATGCAAGAGGGACATTAGTCTGTGCAGTTAAAAAAAAAGTGCATATAATTCCAGTGTGCACAAACTGAATACAAAGAGCATAAATAGAAAAGCACTTCTGTCATCAGGGACATAAGGATTCAGAAGCACACTATAATGCTGAATAAACAAGGCCAGAGGTTTCACATCTAGTCCAGCTCTTTCCAAAAGCTGTTGCTTTTCAAAGATAAAAAAGAAAGCTAATCTGTGGCCATCATCACAAGTTCTGCAGCAGTTAATGAGTTTAAATTAGATTTAAAAACAAGTCTGGTGCACATACCCTTTGCTCTCTATATATTTTAACTCCTGTATTTAAGTGATAGAAAGCAATAACTGTTTTTCTTTTACTTTAATTTGCAAATATTGTTTCTCAGAATATTTTTAGGCCTATGAAAGATTTCCAGCATGTCGTGTGAATATCATAATTTACCATTTACTGTATACCAGAATTGCTACTGAATATCTACAACATGATGTTGATACCAGGATGGTATTCTCCTATTTTTCATCTGAAGTCTGCTGACAAGGATCAATCAGTTCTAGCATTTGGATATACCCATTTATACTTCTTTTAAATTTACTTTGTGCATCTCAAAGATGGACTGAGATAAACAGATATAAACGATATCTCTTTTCTTCTCCTAAAAGAGTTAATCTTGTTTTATGGACTTTTGTTTGGTAGCATAACTCTGAAAGTAAAGACTTCTATCTGTTTATGTTAGAAGAGGCCCTTTGAGGAACTACATGGGGAACATCCTCATCTGTAACAACTTTATCAGACTTATCTATGTTGAGGGTTCTTTCATCTTCCTTTGTGGAACATTCAGTCCTGAGTGTTCCTCATAAAGGAATAAATGTCTCCTGCTTTCAGGATGTATTGTATTGACCTGCTTGTACTTCTTAGAGAGTTACTTCAGATTTGTTTGTTACACTTTAACTTATTTATAACTGTAAGTTTTGTGTGATGGGTACAGTAATAGCAACATTATAGTGTGTTTTTATGCTGTCCTGAAAGAGTGAGATAAGACAGGTATGTACCTGTAATAGACAAATTGAATTTTATTCATGGATTCCTGATACCCAGTAAAAACTGAGCTTGTTTTCAATGTGGAATAGGTTTGTGGAGTAGTTACTTAGTTGATTGTCTGAAATTCTCATTGGATTCTACAGGGAATATCATCAGGATATTATACTACACATAGACTAGATTTAAGGCTTAGAGGGAAGCCTTAATTAGTTTTAAGATCCCACATGACTTTACTTTAGGATTAGAGGTCTGAGTGCTCCTGTATTTTTTGATAACTGTTATTTACATCAGCTCACACAGAGCCACATGCACAGCTCAGAAGACCCAGATAAGAAGTTGCCAGGAACTCCTCCTCCAGCATGTGTCCTCTTTTTATACCCAGTAATCCTTCACCAGCTTTTTACACATGCACCTTTTGCACGTTTCTTCCCTCCCACTCATGACTCTCTTCCCCTGACACTTGTATTTTCATTTTCCCTCCTTCATTTTTCTTTTCTAAAACAATTCTTTTCCTGTCATTTCCCCACAACCCCTGCATTGTCTTCTCATCTCAGGAGGACAAAGAATCAAGTTGCTTCCTCACCTGGTTCATTTTTGTCATCTGTTTTTCTGGCTCTCCACAAGAGGAAGAAAGAAAGGGAGCTGCTGGTTTGGTAATTGCTGTCCACTGGGACCAGTAAGGCACAGTCTGCTGACAACTGGAGCAAGTAACAGTCAGCCTGGAAAGGAAACAAGCTCTAGTGGCTGGTGACAGCATGGAAGCTATTGCTTTTAGTTTGCACACACATTTTAAATAAACTGCTCTTCACAGCAGCCAAGGATTCATATGCCCTTGCTAAATCCTAGATGGGGGATACCTTCCTTCTTAGCACTGAGCAGGTTCTTAGGCCACAAATGACCTTTGGGTGCCTGCATTTCTGGATGCTTCACATAAGAATTCTTTCTTTTAAGAAAGAATTGATCTTTGAGAAGATGCTGCTCAGGTCACTGAACTGCTGGTCCCAGCACACTGGTTGTAGCAGTGGCCCCCAGATTTGATGGGTAACATCACTGATCATTCTTGCACACACAAAGAGAAAGCTTGCAGCTTGCTAGCAGTTACTTCAGAGCAAATAAACAGGGAAAGATCCAAATTACACCTGTGGCTTCTTGTAGGCCATTGATCTTTTGCTCAGCTGAGAGAAAAAACAATCACATGCAAACCTTTCTAGCCCTTTTATAGGTAACCTTGTTCTTCACACAGAAAACTGAATGCTGTACACTGTAGATTACTACATATAAATTTAGTTTTATCCTTGTGTTCTGGTTTCCTGTTGGAGCTGACCTCTCCTTTTCCCAAGCCATTCTTGGGAATCAGCCTTCTGCACAGAGCTCATGTGAATTTTCAGGGTTTTCCAGGAATCACCTGAACATTTCCTAACTCAGGATGATCACAGCTCAGGGCAAGCTGGCATGAAGGCTTCACCATCTGATAAAAATCCTATGAAAACATGACATCAGGACAGCAACAGAAAAGTTTTCTGAGAGTGGAGTTCAACATTTATATATATTAGAACTGTTACAACGTCATTAAATAATTTTGTGTTCAGTCTGAATTTTCTGTATTCTTGTGTTTTTCTTCAAAATTTCACACTCAGGGCAGTGGGAAACCAACACTATCTGGCTTTTTATGCTCTGTGATACAACAACAACAGCTAGTTCTATGTTTGCTGAGAACATACATGAAAGAGACCAGCAAAATTTTATGGCCTTTTTGTACAACTGTGAAATAAATAAAAGTATTGTGTTTTAGTTATGAGTGCTGCTGTAATATAATATTCCCTTAAAAAACAAGAAACATTTAATTTCATTCTCTACCATGTGAATTTAATTAGCAATTAAATAGTACAGATGTGAATACACAGTGATGAACCAATCTGTGGAATTTGAGATAAATGTCATCTGGAGTTTCTAATACATTATGTGGGCTTAGTTCTGCATAATTCCATTAGGAACAATAGGGTGGAGAGCCTTATCCTAAATTATAAATAAATAAATACACAAACAAAACTATGTCTATTTCCCTATAGTCTTCTCAAACCACTTGTGGAAACATCATGTCTAACAATATTCCCTGAAGAGAGACATTCAACATAGGCAGGAAAGTGACATTTATTTTGTGAGATAACAGAATTGCACCACCTTGTTGTTTGCACCTGAAACCTCAAAGGGTCCTGCAGGAACTGACAAGGGCTGGTAAGAGCTGCTGCTGATCTTAACTTCTTATGCCATATTTCTTCTTCACTGAGCCTTCCAGTGCAGCAGCTTTTCAAGTCTCCAGTCTGAAGTAGCAAAGGATTGACTCTAGGGTCACTGGAATCCTAAATAACAAACCCCAAAACAGAAATACAAAGGGCAAATGTTTTCTGCTCTTTATTCACTTTATGAATACTGCATACATAGTAGGAAAAAAACCTCAAACAAATGCTTATAATATCAGTCTGTAATTTTTGAGTCCCTGCTGGAAAATGCCAGGAAAGGTGTTTTTTGTTGATTTTTTAAAAAGGATCTATAGTAGCCCATGTTGCAGATCTTTCTTGCTTCCAAATAAAGAAGTGTAGATAAAGATTCTCATCTTACAGCTCAAGTTAAAAAAAAAAAGGAAAGGCAAGTGAAGGAACAAATGCCTTTTCATAACTTTTAGTGTTCAGTTCCACAACTGGTTTATATAGACAGGGCTTCATTCCTGAGACCACATGAATGAAGCTCACCATCAGATTTGATGGCAAATACAATTTAATGGGAAATACAAAGCTGCTGTGAAAATGAGAAAACTATTTACTTTGTACAATGAACAAAGCCAAAGTTGTTCTACCAGTTGCACAGGCAATGAAGCATTTGCAGTATGAATTTATACCCATGGAGTCCTTTGACTAGGGGAACTGTTTGCATGTGTTACCAAACAACAGGAGTTACAAGATACTCCAATCTAGTTCTTATTTAGTACAGAACCACAAATTCAGAAATCTGGGTTTATGCTGCCATTAAAAGCCAAAAAAAAACTTTTCTGGGTTTTGGTACAAACACTTTTTTTCCCAGTTTTCTAGTGTATACCTAGACCCTCTTGCTCTCTTGCTTGATGCTTTAAAGCTTTGCTTTTAAGGCAGTGTCTTAGCTGTATGACTTAAGTAACCTGCATTGAATTGTTTATTTTAATATAATGCTCTACCTTTATCCTTATTTATTGTGATGCCTTTTCAAGTATTACTTCATTAAAATGTAATAGTAATGAAAAATGTAGGTATTTCAATTTACCTAAGTGTAATAGCAATACTGTTTTTCATCCTAGGGAATGATTTCCTTATCCATAGCAGGAGCTCTAGGTGCTACTGGGCAGCTGCTGGCATAAATTTAGTTAATGTTTGTTGCACTACCTTTGTGAGAGCCATAGACAGTTCATGAGACTGTTCAATACATGACCCTTAAAAGGAGCTCACCTGAAGAAATAAGTTTGCAGTTCTGATTACATTGCTCTGCTGTAAGAAGAAAATAGTAAACAACAGAACTGAGGAGTAGGGCAGATGTGACTGACAAACAAGGAGGCCTAAGTACATGGGCACCAGTGCCCTTGGCCAGTCGAGACAGTGAAGGTGACATACATGACCTACCTTCCTTAGGATTTGTTGCTGAGAAACTGGTGAAATTTACCTGCAGTGGGCTATTCTGAAACACAGATAACCTAAGGGATCAGGAAAAAATACACAATCAGGATGAAATATTCCAATTACTGAAAAGCAAGTTTGACATTTAGAATATTCAAATTCCACTTGTTTACATGTTCTTAGCAATCTGGGAAAAATTCTGCTATGAAAAAGAATGCAACTAGGTCAGTTCAGTGGATGATACAGATAATATGGAAGTAAACTGTGGTGCTGCAATGACTTTTAGCAGTAATTCAATGTTCTGTTTTCAAAACTGTACATAACCTGGCTTCATTAATTTCTAAGTATTTTCGCTATACTTTCAATGCTAGTCTACCTGATAGTGCAGTGTTTTATTATGCATCTGGAAATCACATATATTTTAAAGAACTGTAACACAAAAAACAAACACAATCACTCAGAAAGTTGTTTGTTTTAAGGGGTTGTTTCTTTCAGGGTTGCAATTTTACTAAAAGGAAGAACTGCTTTAACTCCATGTGTACAGAGACATTGTCTCCAATGACACTTAACAAATACGGCCTAAGAAATTTAAAGAACCAAATATCAGTAGAAGCTAATCTTACAATAGAGACCTGTTCTTTACTGAAATTTTCATTTAACTAAATTTGCTTTAAAAAAAATTGGTCCACATACAAAATAAAATGGGTAAAAGCAATTCTAAGCTGAGCAAACATTGTCCTTTTTATTTAGTTCCAGTTGTAGTGGTCTCTTGGTGGTAAATCATAATGGGATCTCTCATCCTCTTCAGGTCCATAGTCTAGTGGCAGACCATAATTGTAATCAACTGTTACAACTGGTAATCTTTTATTTTGTTCCATGCTTCTGGTAGTTTCACCCTGAAAATGCTTTCTTTCATAGTCTACTGAACTATCTTCTTGGTGTATGGATGAAGATGGGTGCATTGTTCGTGAAGAGTATGGTGCAAATCTGTTTTTTCCTCTATTAAATTCCTCTGAGGGATGCACTCTCCTATTGTCTTCAGGACAATGTGGTCGATTACTGCAAGAACAAATATCAACAGTGAAATTCATAGAAATAAAACAGTTGATTTATTGCTGATGGCCACCACTAGAAATTAACTGTGTCTAACACTGAAAGAACAATTCAAACCCTCATTGTCATTTTTAACCCCTGAAATTAAAATCCTCTCTATGGATATTGCAAACTTGTTTGTATTAACTTTCCAATTCTAGTGATTAAAATTACAGCTCTTTACAGTAAGTAATTCTACTAGATGAAGTTTTGTTTCAAGTGCTGTTTACAATTAAAATTACTGGTTTACTGAGGATATCTTTACCTAGGGGACTTTTTTTCCTAAGTCTGTGTTTTCATTTTTGTGTACAATATGTAACAATAGCTCTCTAGTACATATCCTCAACAGGTGATAATGTATTTTGGAAAATATTTTAATTATTAATTTTTCTGCAACAGAAGACTCACTCTCCTATAAAATATGAATAGTCTATGGAATAGTCTAAAAATGCAGATACTGTGTATATATATTTATATTTCAATTCTCTTTACTCTCAAATACATTCCTTGCTTGGTAAAGTAAGTGGTGTATAAAGCCAATTCAAAACAATCTTTAAAATTTTAAAATCTTCTCCCTTACTGAACCATAGATTCACTCAGACTGCAAAGGATCTCTAGAAGTAGCCAGGGTCACTCAAACTAAGTCTCATTAGATGAGTTTGTACAGGGGCTATGTCCATTCTTAAAGATGTGGGACAATGGCTCGGGGCAACCCAGTTCAGTGTCTGCCCATCCTGCACAGTAAAACTCCTTAGCTCATTGTACACAGCACTTGAGTTAAATACAGCATCTGTCCTTTGCTTTTTTGCTCACTGACACACGATTTTCATATGATGTAATTCATTAGCTTGAACTGTGCTTGCCATGTCAATGATTATGTCAGGGATTCACACAATAATAACACTCAAAACTCAGTATCAATGGACAAATTAGTCACATTAATTTGCTCAGTACTCAGATCCAATGGATTAAACTGCATTTAAGCAAAAATATTAACACAGATTTTTGCACTGTGCAGTTAATTTGTATTTCTGAGCTGGAAACAGGGGGAGTAATACTACAAAGGTAAATCAGAAAACAATGTACGATATCTGACACTTACCTGTAATTTCTGTTAAAGTCATCATTATCAGACCCGTAATCTCTGTGAAGTGAAGGAGATGAGGAGAAATGAGGTTCTGGTACATTTTCATGGGAAGGAAAGGACTGACTTCTGCAAATAACCAAAAGAACTGCATGTTAAAAAGACTGCCAACATTTGTAAGATTTGGGAAAAAATACACATCAAATAAAATAAAATAAAATATTTATTCTTTTAATAAAGATTACTTAAAATTTTAACAAAAATTGTAATAATTGTATTCATTTAATACCTCAAAATCATATGCTTCTAGGTTTATTAGTAAGTGATGTATGTATCTGTGAGAATATAATGCAAGTTCTGAAGCAGATTTCCAACAAATTATTAACTCATGGAATAAACAAAGGCAAATCAAACTTCCTTGTAGCACTCCTGTTTATCTGTGTTTGGCTGAAGGCATAAATAAAATTTCATATCCTCTTTTGTCCAGAGGACTTCTTTTTAAGCGTAAGTTTCTGTACAAAACAAAGTCAGACAAGAGTTTTGTTTCAAGCTGACTAAAAGGCAAAGGAAACACAAATTTTAAAGATGCACAACCTTCTAACTAAGGAAACACTGGCTTTTGAAGCTGCAACACTCCAGCTTATATCAAACCCTAAGTCAATTAAGTCAAAACAAGAAAAGTTAATGAACTGATCATTTATATAGAAAAAGGATGATTGATTTTTTAAAAAAATATTTTAAAAAACCACTTCATTTAAGTTAAAACTGCTGAGATTTACACTTTTATTCTCTATTTCTGTTCTTACAGCTTAAGGATGCTTTACCTGTCTGAACACCATTCACGTGGCAAGTCATTGTGACCTGGATGATCATGAAAAGGTCTTGGCCTTTGTCCATGCACTTTGTTACCATAATCAAAATCTTTTGATTGAGTCTGTTCCTGTAAGCCATCATAAGGCTGAGGGTCATGAAAAGGTCTGCACCTTTGTCCAGGACCTTTATTATCATAATCTTTCAGCTGCATCTCTGTTTTTAAGTCATTATGGGGCTGGTGATCATTGAAAGGTCTCATCCTCTGCCCACGACCCCTCTTAACAAATTCAAAATCTCCCAATTGCATCTGTGACTGCAAGCCATCATGCGACTCATAGTCATGGAAGGATCTTAGTCTTTGGCCAGGACCTCTACTGGCAGAATCCAATTCTTTTAACTGCATTTGAATCTGAAATTCATCATGAGATTGGTGGTCACGGAACAGTTTTCGCCTCTGGCCACGGCCCCTGCCACCAAAATCAAAATCCTTTGACTGCCTGTCTTCCTGGAAATCATTAGGAGATGGATGGTCAGGAAAGGATCTCTGCCTCTGCTCCCGTCCTCTGTTGAAGCCAAAAGACTGCCTGTCTGCTTGCAAATCATCATGAAACTGGTGTCCATGAAAAGGTCTCAAACTCTGTCCATGTCCCTTGCTACTGAAGTCTAGGTCCTTCAGCTGCGTGTCTTCTTGATAATCATCATAAAACTGGTGATCAGTAAAGGCTCTTTGTTCTGGTCCCCTGTTGTAGTCCCAATTTCGCATCTGCACTGATGCTCTTAATTCATCCTGAGTTTGATGGTCATGAAATTGTCTTCGTCTCTGTCCAGGCCCCTTATTAACGAAGTCAAAATCTCGCAACTGCATCTGTCCTTGCAAATCATTGTGAGAGTGGTCATCATAAATTCTTAATCTTTTCCCAGACCTGTTAAGAAGTATTGAATATCATACTTAAAAGTGCTACAAGTCATTAATGAAAACAATTAATTTTTAACCAAGAATTTATATGAAAGACCTTAATCAAATATTAAGGTATCAAAATTATTAATAACCCAAACTGTATGTAAGATTATAAAACCCTCAGTGTTAAAGCAGAAGCTGTGACAAACATTCAATTGTAACTCTACAGTACTTGTTAAATGGGCAAAACCAGTGATTCAAAATTAATCAAAAATAACTGCAGATTATTGTAGAATAATGAAGAACAACAGGCTAAGTAAAACTGCATTTTCCTAAGTGAACTAATTACTTACAGACTTCTAACAGCATACATTCCCTTTCTTACCCATATCTTGTTGCTGTTTTGTCAAATTCTGTTAATACATTTTACATGGGTAGGCTATATTAATAAAATCTCTTTTGAGTATCTATGGTATTTTCAATAAGAAACAATTCTTTTGTGGTTTTTTGTCGGGTTTTTTTTTTGTTTGTTTGCTTTTGGTTGGTTGGTTTTGTGTTTTGTTTTGAATTCCATTTTTCAGCCTATTACCCCTGAAAATCTTCATTTGGGAACCGCTCTACAGATCCTTCCATTGCATGTGGTGGTGGGATAATATCTTCATCTGCATCCCATACATCCATTCCAAGGTTACTAAGGGGGGGAAAAAAAATCTCACATAAGCTTCCTTTTTTAAAGCATACTACTGACAGAGAAAAAACCCACTCCCATAAAATTTTTCAGTTCTGAATGACAGAAATTTTATGTTAAGTAAAATTTACAGACAACTCAGAAAACATTAATCTTGTAAATTTATTTTAAAATTCTGACATGATTCCAACTTCATCTTGCACAGACTATGAAACAACAATAAGAGCAAAACAAAGGACTTTCAATTAATTGGAAAAGAAACAAATCACTCAGGTATTAATTGTAAAATTCATTTACTGCTACAAGGCATCATTGGCACAAATACCTTAGGAAGACATTAAAAGTTGGCTGCTCTTAGGAGACGATGATAAACATAATGTTCTTAAACATCAGAGATACAACTACTGTGAACAGAGGGGACAAGAACGATGTTCCACTTTCCTATATTTTTTTATTCTTAAAACCGTTCTACTATTTTTTTTTGTAATATCTTGTTCTACAGTGCCAACAACAGCAGACAGATCACGGCGCTTACAAAGACACCTTTGCAGTGGCTCCTTTCAGCTTCTGAGAGAATACAGACTCAGTACACTTGTCACAGTATGATAAAAGCACAACAATGTTCAGTAGTAGCTGTCAGATGAAAAACAATCTTTCAAACCATATACACTGGAAAGATGAACAAAGCACACTGCACTTCATGTTATTCATCTGACAATACACAAACTACTACACAGATGTTTTACATCTATGTGTAGTTTCATATTAGAGGTTTAAGAGGAAAGTAATTTTGGCTTAGGACTGGAAATGAACTTTTAAAAATGCCAGGAGACATACTGGAAGATCTTAAGCACACAACTAAAAGCTTTTGCTCACCTTCGCATCGGCTGCGTCCTGAGATCTGTGAGATACACAAGGCCATCCATACGGTGACCTCTGGCATCACCAAAAGCTAGAGAAAAGGAAAAAATACAGTCTCATGAAACATGGTCAAACTGAGCCACAAAAATGTGAAAGGCAAGTTTCTGTTCCACGTGAGATGCTGAATTTGAAACAATTCTAACTTGGTATTAAATATTTCATCAAGCTGCCATCATTGCAGCATTTTTTAAAAAGACTCCTGAAACTAGTAGTGGCAGCAAACTATGAGTGAAAACTCTTTCAAGTAAAAATAAAAAATTTAAGCAGGTAAAACATACTCCTCCTGTGCTGTCAATCTGCTATTGCTCAAGTCCTGCCTGGAATAGAATCAACAGTTGACTATAAAATCTTCTATATAAGTCAGCACATGCAATTGCTGAAAAGATACTAAAAGAGAATTGTTGTATTTGTGAGTTTTTAGTAATTATGAAGTACAACCTGACATGTGCCTTAGTTCAAAATATAAACCTACCCTGAATTGCTGCCTCTGGATCCCAGCCTTCAACATCTATAAGATATCTATAAGGTAAGAAAAATATGACTATGTTATTGTCCCAAAGGGAATAGAGAGTATTATAAGGATGCTACTTTTTGTGAAGAATAATTTCTGCTTTCATACAGCCTTACCTACATATAAGATAGCCAGTTCTATTAATTCCGTTAGTACAGTGCACGCCAATGAGTTTCTCTGTCAAAAAAGGAAAGAGTCTTTAATAGTCCAGAAAGTGAAATTAACAGAAAGCTAGCACAACTTTTTTTTTACAAAAAAAATATCTCTGCTTTTCTAGCAAAATAATAATAAATAATCCTTGCTATTTACAAATTCTACTGTCATGCCTGTAAAACAAGAGACATGTCCAGACAAGACACATGTCCTCTCCATGCTGGATCTCTAGCAGCTGTTAGCTTACTACTTCCAAACCTGTGATGGCTGAGATTGACTCTGCAGAATGTAGAAAAAAAGAAAGAGTGATGGCAGGTAAAGCACCTAACCTCAGCCATTGCAGTAACAGGAGAAAAAGAATAAAATACGGGTTTGAAAGCAAATTTCAACAAGCAAATGTAGAACTGAGGAACTTAACTTACACATAATGCACCTGAAAGAATTAAAAGCTTAGGAGTATAATACATGGAGAAAAAAAGGACCAGTAATCTACAGAAATATTTTTTCAAATATTATTGGCCAAAGGCTAAAAAGCAGAATAACTTACTATTGCCAGAGTGTTTCAAATGAGAGAAACAGGGAAACTCTAATACAGTCATGCAAGGCACTGGTAAAACCCCATCCAGACTATTTATATTCATATTGAAATGTAATGAAAAACAAACAAGTTAAATATATATATATATATATAGAAAGGGCTACTATGATGGTAGTAAAAGAAGAAAGCTTGTCTTAGTCTGTAAACACAAATCTGAGCTACTGAATGTAATAGTGGGAACAGAGAACAACAATAAAGGGCAAAGCTGGTAGAAGAATAAATGCATAACTGATTAAGTTTTAGGCTAGATTTTTGAAGAAAAATTATCATCATCAGAAGAACAAAGTTTTGGCAGAGACAGTAGTGACAGATGGTCTTTGAAACAGGACATTGATAAACTTTTGAATGACATAAAATATAACTGAGACAGAATGTGTTTGCCACAGATCACGACAGTCTAATTGCCACAGAAGTTCATTCCAAGTTGGTGTCCCAACAACTAAAACACTAAAAAAGAACCACCTTCTTAAAAAGTATTTGTAAAAGGAATTCTGAGATATTTTAGGGATTATCCAAAACAGAGGCCAAATCACTAGGAGGAAAGTTCTCTCAAAGTCAGAAGTTACATAAGCTCTGCCAAAATGCCCTTACAAGCTATAACTGCATGTCAACATCCAGTAACAAATCAGGAATCGATTCTCTCAAGATCAGATTCAGATACACACAATTCTTTATCACACAAAAAAGCACTAGATCTAAACCAAAAGAAAACTAATAATCACCAGGTAATTTCCTTAAGCCAAAAAAGAGCAAAGGAAGAACTAACTTCCTGAACAAGGACAAAGGCTTTTTCTTATACTTTTTCATCTTCCCAGTAGTTCTAATTCAGGCTCTTATATCTGAAATTAAGGTCAGAACTTTTTCACAAAACAATTGATCAGCTACAGGAAGACCCTGGTTATGCTTTGCAGTAAAAACTGTATGCACTTGGGCAGTTAATATCTTTCCCAAAGAGAATGCCAAAGGAACCACAGCAAACATCACAAAAAGGTGTGAAAGAATGGTCCACCATTATTGGATAAACAAACAGGTAAAATCTGCCTAATCTGCTCACTACCAAAAGGAGTGGGAAGCTTAAAGCTACAAACACACTGTGGCAAAACACACACTAAATTATTTTCACAAAAAGCACCTTATCTAATCTCAGCCAAGAACTGTCCTGTAGCACAGACACTGAAATAGCAGCACAGCCACATTGTGGAAACACCGACACCGGGTCTGTAATCAGATTTTTCAAGAACTGTTCAGATCTGAGGGCAATAATGGACTCCTAAGACAAAGAACACTACATCAGACTAAATGCACTGAAGCTGCTCACACAGATCAGTGCCCAGTGCCATCAGAGACCCAGTGCTATTTCAAACATCCACCAAGGGCTGGCAGCTCCAACACTCAGCTGATGGTAAACAATTGGGTCACACAGAGGAAGGCCTTGCTGCAGTTACTTTGACTCATAACACAAATGTAACACTATTAGGAAGTGCATTTAAGTTCCAGTCATTTTTGAAAAAAACATGTTTTGATTGAAAAAAAAGATACATAGTGGTTTGCATAATGGATCTTATCATGATAATGAAGTGGAAAGTGCTGCAAAAAGCCCAAGCCTGAGATCGCTGGTGTCATACGTTTTATTGAATATTGAAACTAGTAAATGACATGGTTAGTACTGAAATAAAATTTTGGTGAGTTTTTTTACAGCACAGGATGCTGATATTTACCATTTCCTGCATTTTCCCAAAGAAATTTTCTGACCCACTTTTTGAACTGTAAGATAGTAGCATTATCAGGGACTTCCAGTCCAACAGTATAAAGTTTCTTATACTGCACACTTTTGGGTAAATCCTAACAAAAAAAAAAGAAAAAAGGAATGGTAAAAAATACTGAAGTCTTGCAACAATGAGAAACCTTAAGCAGTATCTAACATAACGACAATGTAAACCAGTTGTTCAAATCCTGAATAGGAACTGAAAACAATCTTGACACAATTTTATAAACTCTCAGAAACTACCACTAACATTTCTACATTAAAGACCATGTCAGACAAGGAACAGTTTCTACATAAGATTTATTTATCCCTGCTAATAAGGCTGCACATTAACTAAGGGAGTAGTTTCTTGGCATTCCATTCTAACCCATTTTACAATTATTAGCAGTATTTGTCCCTCCTACCCACAACCATGTACATACTCACAAATTCACTCCCTTAATGCCTAGAGCCCGTGTGCATACAAAGATTTGCATTCTGATATAACAATGTCATTTATTCTCCTTTTCAACAGGAGGCTGATAAATCACAATTGCTTGAACTATCCAGGCAAAAACTTTTAAATTGATAAAGTAGTTTAAAAATGTACACCTTCTTAAGTGGATTTCACTGAGGATCAGTAAAAAGAACCACCTAGTAATAAATGAGAATATCTTCAGGACAAAGGATATAACCCTTCTGCACTTTTTGTGCAGTGCCTGGCACTGAAATCTTCATCCATTACTGAGTTACCATAATACTAATCAGCCATAAATGCAACTAGCTGGGAGAATGAGCTATTTCCTCTGTGATAAAACATTTATTTTCTATTGGAGACATAAAAGTAGTCTAGATAGCTTGTCTATTCCAATTCAAGGTAAGAAAATGTATATACACTTTAAAACAAAAGTTGCAGTAACTCTTTTACATTTTTGTTAGGCTTTTGTTACCTTAACTTCATAGTATCGTGTGGTGTATGTTAAATCAATAATTAATCCAAGCTCCACATTTAGGGCTTTCATTGCAGCAATTAAGTCTTTTGGTGTAAATTTCTGGGTTGGGGTAAGCCTCTGGTTAATTGCCTAAAAAGAAAATGGAAAAGAAATATATTCTTTTTACATTCTAATAGTAAGACATTTGTAATATTCAGCTGTTTTAATTAGTACTAGGAAACATCAATATTTAAAAGAGAGTGTTTAATTATCAGAACCACATCCATGTATTATACAGGTAAGAGGAACCAAAAAGAAAGCAAAAATTTATGCATTCCTATTTAGATAAAAATGCAAGGCAATGTGAGCATTTCTGCTTGTACAGTGTTAACAAACATTATTAAAATTAGCTATAACTTGACAGACAAAAATTCTGAAAGCTGCAGCATGTATATATTGATTTTTATATAACTAAACACACCAAAAAGCAAAACACTACAATCTACTTCCCCCAAATTTCGTCCTGCACAGTAACTCAAAACTAGAAGTGTATTACATATAAAACATAAGAAATTGTGATACAAGAGTTCATTTCTAAAGGTTTAACTTTCTTCCCACAAATGTTGTGCAGACATTTTTATCCCTCCTTCATCTCTTGACAGAGAGTACTTGCATATCATTTAGCACTGGGGAATATTAAGTAAGACCAAATATCGTGACTAAGAAAGCTGTGTGTTGGTGGATAATGAATAATTCATTTCATTTGACAAACAGTGAGAAAAATGTTTACTCACCCTATTGTAGCTGTGGTTTTTGAAATGTGTTCTTCACTTTAGGTATGAAAATGGCTCATATACTCAAGACTGGATTTTCTCTGAACAGTGCACTTGTCCATTGTGAGAGCCTTTTGACACAGGCTCAGCCAGAACCAATAAAGACAGTGGCAAAAGATGCAGCAGCCTCAACCACCTGTCAGTTCCTTTGTCAACAAGAAATTCAAGCAGACTGGACTCAGAACTATTGGAAAGGAAGGCAGCCACAGACCACATACTTCTTAGAACCACAGATGCTATAGGGTAACTAACCATTCCTTGTTTTGACTGTACAGATTCTAATGTAAAATGCTAGCAAGAAGTCTTGAGTCTGGAAATAGAGACAGGAAACTGAAGTAGAGAATAAACAGCAGGGCAGTCATATCAAAGCTGGTATGTGATTAGGAAGCTTGAGCTGAAAGGAGGAGGAGGATACAAAGGAAGTAATAAAGTATTCAGTCCTATGTATTTCAGACACCAGTGCACTGCTGAAAAAAGTGGATGTTGTAGAAATTTAAACAAAATGAACATGAGTCAGTTATGTCACTGCTACTCAGCAGTGACTCTCAAGTCTAATCTGAAACCGAACTTAACAACTTTGAGGTGACAATGGTGAATCTGCAAAAGGTCTATGGTAGAATATTAAAGAATTTTTACTATATGACATGACAGAAACTGAGGAGGAATGTAATTTACAAAAATAAGGGATCTCCAAACATATTGATTGAGTAGACAGTTTTATGTGTTATGAAACACTATGTTTTGAAAGGCTCTGGAATTTTCTGAAAAACTCTTGCTGACTATTCAGTAGTTTAGGTGTTTAATAGGGCTTTGAGAATGTGAGAAATCAGAACCAATTCTAAAAATCCTTCTAATGGCATGGGAAAGAACTTGCCCAATTCTTACTACACTACAATGTTTATAATGGTGATGTGAAAGGGAAGACAGAAAATCCTTCCAAGTAAACACATGATCTTTACTAACAGCACATCTTCTAAGATGACAACCCTGTATCTTCAAATACTGAAAATATGTTGTCTCTCTTTGGAAGGAATCACCAATCAAGTTCCTAATACACAGCAAAGAAGCAAACTGCTGCATATTTAAGAGGTCTGTTCCACCAATTTAATAAATAATAGGACTTCCAACAAACTACAACCGATCAGGTCTTCAGCATCTTCAGGCAGATTTACTGACCACCTCTGCAAAGCCAGTCACACATTTTACGTGTGTTCTGCCACAAACTCTGTGGCCTTCAAGCACACGGTCTCTGGCAGACTTGTCATTTCTCTGTCTTGCATAGCTGAAACTGAACAAGCTGAAGGGACAGAAATGTTACAGATTTTGCATCCTTGGGTAGCAGACTTTATGTCTGGCCAAGACAGCTTCTCAGAACATAGATCTACACCCCAGTGAGATCGGTAGGACAGGAAATGAGTAACAGGCTGATGTGGAGTGGTCCTTGTGACAAGAGTAAAGAAGCCAATTATAACTCTACTGGATTTTATATTCACAGCTTGATTTGTTGACTGGCAGTCTTGGTGGAAAATCACACAACTGCTGTACAATCCCTCCACATCTTGGAGAACATGACATGTTAAGTATGAGATCCTTGGTGTCCAAGGAACCAAACCATCATCCTAAAGCTGTAAAGGCAGCTGCAGGAAGCAAATCCTGCATTTCACTTCAGTCATTCCTAATAAAACTGAACTGAATGGTGACTGAAAACATAATGGGTAGTATTATATCCAAAGAACCAAAATTTTTGTGTATGGATACTAGAGAGCAATCTGAAGACAAAAGCTTAGACAGAACATTTCCCTTTAACTGCTAGAGTTATGTCAGACCACTGTACTTTCTTTAAAAGTGCTTGAAAACGTTTATTTTCTCTGTATCTAAAGCAAGGACTTGTAGAAGTCAATTTATGCTGCACTTGTCCTATTTGCCCTTCTGTATAAATTAACACTAATTTGCCCTATGCCTCCAAAAAGGCCTAGGCACTAAAGAACTGAACAGTCTCTACAAGACAACCTCCACATATTGTAGAAACAAAGAATTTAAAGATTTAACTCAGTGTATTTAATAGCTTAGGATGGCACTTTAAGCTAGCAAGACTCTAAAGGAAATACTAATAAAAGTACTTCATAAACTAATTAATTAGTAAAATAGGAGAAATCTATGAAGACTTCTTTTTTAGCTATAATACATTCCCACCAGATCTGAAGCTTTTTGCTTATGAAATTGCCAGTTTGGATCTATAGTTTTGCAAGTTCTGCAGTGGCTGGTATCCTTCAATGAGTGCTTAATTTCTATAAAATTATACTTTGGCTAACATTGCCTAGACTGTTATTCATATCATAAAATCTTCCATATGATTTTCTTAAAACAGCCATGAAAAGATATTTAATAAGATTATGAATTTAGGCACTTAATTGTGATCAAATGAAGTATGCTGATTGATTTAGAAGCTTGATTATTTTTAAAAGATAAATAAAAACAGTAACATCAGAAATAAAGAAAATTAAGAAAAATATAGAATATTATTTTTAAAAGCCAGATGGTTGAAAGGCTTAAATCTGAATAAATTATTTTTTAAAAAACTTTCTTGAAATTTGCATGTATAGTCATGCTATTTTTTATTGCTTTTGTAGTTTATCTAATACAGCCAATTTGCAGTTACTTTTATACATACCCCTTTTAAAGGTACTTTGAATGCAATAAATCTCGTTCCTGGAATAGGCTGTCCAACTGGTGTCAAGCTCCGCCATCTGTAAGGAAAGAAATATTACATTTTAAAGGTTTTCAAGTTGCATGATTCAACAGAAGGCACTTGCAGCACAGAGCACATAAAAATTGCTGTTATCATAAAGTATAATTAGATCCCCAAATCTGCAATTTTTTCATGAAGCAGTTTCAAAGTATCATCAGGACACTTAAAAAGAGTCTTTTTCCTTCCTTCTTCTTCAACTTCCAGGAAATTGCTCTCCTCAAAATGGCAGGATAACATTTACAAACAAGTAGCAGCAATATATAGCAAAGCAGATGTGTAAGGTTCAACAGGTAAAAATGTACTGTTGTAGTTGGTGGACGTTTTTCAACCTGACTGAATCAAACACCTTTAAAAAGTTACCATAGGCACACATCAATCATTTAATTGACAATGAAATGCAAAGTTTACTTTCATTAACAACAGAGATAATCTCTATTTTCCAAAAATGTTTCCTTTGTAATATGCTTCTTTTTCAAAGAAACACTCTTGATTGAAATTTCTCTCACCATTTTGAAAAATACAGAGAATATTCCATCACAACAAAACCTATCACAAATCACCAATAAGAGGATTTGTTACAACACTCAAAACACCTGTAATTCCAAAACCACAAAGAGCTGGTATGCACAAGTTCTACATTGTGCTGAAAAAGCTCTCCATATACAATATTTCAGAGATTTCAATTTTTAAAAAAGGATGAAAAGCATTATCTGAAGAGGAAAACAAGTTAATCAGCAAATCAATTTTACCTTCAAAGAGGTAACTTTCTAAACTTAGAACTATTATTTCTTCTTCTGCAAGTGCGAATTGTCTCTATAACCTAACAAGGTGCAGCTGGATGACTTAAAATCTACACAGGCTTTTTGCATTTTTGGCTAATACCTCAACTATTAAAATACAAAACATTTCCACGAGATTCTTTAACACTGTTGTCCATTCCCTTGCAATTTTCTGAATTAATGCTTAAATTAATCTCTGTCTTTGAAGGGAGCATCCAACAGCTTCTAGATTCCTTTCTGATGTTTATAAAACTACAACATTTGATGAAATAAACAAAGTATTTAATTTTAAAATATTCTAACCACTGACTACTTTGCTCTGTTCACAACTTTGGAACATAAAAAACTAGAAGTTGGCTGGAAAAATTCTCAATGAAATATCTATAATTATGTTTGTCATGTTATATAAATAACAACATCATCATTCAGAGATGCTTGGAAGTAACAAAGGAAACACAAAGCAGGGTGACTGAAGTGTATTTGATATTAACAAACCACATAACAATCTCTACAGCCATGTCTTTAGCACTAATTTCTCTCTGTAATCTTCATCATGAGGCAAAAAACAGATCAAGGCTCACAGTGCAGACATACAGGTGCTCAATTTAATGGACAACAAATGAAGCAACACAGAAGTAATAACAACTCATCATCAGGAAAGCTGCTGCAAACAGCTGGTCTGTAGAAGACACACAAGGAAAGAAAGTGTAAGGGCAAGCTGGAGATGAGATCACTGAGAGCTGTTTCAAATAAAACCGTTTACTAAATTCTAAATTTTTTTGCAGGATAAGTCTTCTTAAGTGAATTTCCAAGTTTGTAAACTCTGGAGTCTGGTAGCTTTATGCTTGCTGTGAAGTATGAAAACAAATCTGAGACTGTTCCTATTTACTCCTATTTAAGAGATGTAAATTGTACATTAATCAATTAAGATGAGAAATTCAGTGCTGTTTTAACCTGCTTTCTCTTGGACATCTATGAGTGGAAATAAACCATAATTATTATAGATAGGAGAATTTAAAAGTAAAAAAGAAAGTATCAAAAAGGGCTTTAAAATCTTATTTTCTTTAATTAACAATGTAAAAAAGGCTTTGTAAAAATTCTGAACATTTTTTCATATTAGGGGATTTACAGAACAATACCCCAGGATTAGCCAATTTGTTGTCAGACCTTAATAAACTTGGGGGTTTATTCTCTTGTATTTAAAGCCATTTCAATCCTCCCAGAAAAAAAAAAAATCTGCACAATCAGCAAGAAACTCAAAAGCTGCTGACAGCTCTATGGTAGAAAATGAGCAGAAGGCACTTTTCATCAAAAACATAAAGGGTATGTGTTCCATGTTATCTTTAAAATGGTATTTAAACAGGAAATTTCAGCACACTGCTGCAGAACTAAAAATAAAACCAGCAGATTGAAATTAACCAAAGATTAGCTACGGAAATAAGTTCACATTTGTTCTGTTCTTAACAAAGGAACGTGGTCGGGAATTAAAAGTGGCCTGGACTAAAGAACGTCAAACTCTTACAGAGTAAGTACAGAAAAAGGCAGAATGATCCAAGATGATCATCTGCAGGTGGTCACATAAACAGGAATTACAGGAGCAAAGCCTTAACTAAGCATTTTAGGAAGTGTGAATGAGACTTGTGACATGTGATTTGTGTCCTCCTTGAATGTGAGTGGAAGCAAGAAAGGCAGAAGTCAGAGGTGTTATCACAAGAGTTGGCACCATCATCATCCCTGTACCACTAAGAGCGACAGAGGCTTGAGTGAAAACCAGGCTGGACATGAAGAAACTGATTATGGATTACATCCAGCTGCATATTTTATCTGCTGTGGTTTTAAAGTTTTAATATAGCCAGATGTGGAACAAATGTTTTTCTCATAATTGATTTTAACATGAACATTGTTAAGGTCATATGGAAGCTTTAATTTCCAGTAAAATGTTCTGGTTTAGAACTGATTCATTGTAAGATTTACTTTTACAACTACTGTCACCTCTAGCAAGACCATTTAGAAAATACTACTTGGAACCTCTTTTCCTTTTTTTTGGCCACTGATACTGCATGATATACATGAAGCCTGATTTTCCAATTGACTTCCATACCTCTATAGACACCAGATTCAAAACTGATGATAGGAAATATTTTTACAAGTAAAATATCATCCTTCTCTCCCACTCACTGTTGAACAGGCACAATCCATTATGCCACAGTATTGAATATTCCTGTCTAAATGAAAATGCTGATGCTTTAAGTCTGGACAGAAAAAATTCAGTTAAAGAAACATGTTTATAGTGGATTGGCAAAAATAATTCAGCTTTGCCCTTCTAACAAAAAGACCCCACACAGTATTTTTTATACTATTCAAGGGAAACTTGCCAGAAGGTGACATTTCTGCAGATGCTCTTCAAAACTGGAGTTTATGTAATCATACACACAGCAGGATTTTGGATGCTGAAGCACAAAGGAGTATAAATTTGTAAAAACATCATACTATTTTATGACTTGTTAGGCAGCTTGGACTGTCTGATTCTTCACTAAAACATTATAATATACAACTACTGAAAGTTAAAACCATTTCAGACACTGTGAACAACCAGAACTTGACTCCATGTGGAAACTGCAGTGCAAGGAGTCACTTGAACCCCTCTTTTACACTGATGTCTCATTTTGCTACAAAATTAGTACCAGCACTATTTTGTAGGTTCAAGACTGCAGTGGACACTACACCATAGCTCTGCTCCAAGACATTACTAGTAAAAAAGAAATATAATTTCCTGTATCGTAGAATGGCTTGAGTTGGAAGAAGCCTTAAACATCATCTAGTCCCAACTCTCCTGTCACAGGAAGGGACACCTTCCACTAGACCAGGTTGCTCAAAGACCCATCCAACCAGCCTTGAAAACACTCGTAGGGAAGAGCATCCAGAACTTCTCTGGGCAACCCATTCCTGTGCATCACCATCTTTACAGTGAAAAATTTCTTCCTTACATCTGATGTAAGCCTCTTCATCTTTAAAGTCATTACCCCTTGTCCTAAAAAAAGGTTCACCATTTATTGTTTAGTTGCACTATTTCTACTTACTACCTTAACTGAAAACCCCAATTTATTGTATCACTTGAATTAGCATAATGAAGTCAGGATTAAAGTGTTAAAAATCGAGGCACTAACAGGAAGAGAAAAGATGCCAGTATTTAGTGTCACTGTTCTTATCTCTTGCAGTACCATTAAACCAAAGGAGTTAGAGTACTGCTATTACAACATGGAGACTGAGGTTGTGCTTCCACAGTCTGCACTGTCTGCACTTGTCCTTAAGCTCCAGGGTACCACAATCCCACTTCTGCCAACACCTATTTGCGGGGCCAGTAAATTGCATATGCAGGATGACCTAGACTCAAACTAGGTTAAGTCCCTTCCAGGGTTCACTTCTATGTCTTCCTGGCTTACTGAACTGACAGTGAAGAACAACATGCTGTGCTAGCACAAGGGTGACATCCACATCCTGCTTCATGAGACTGAAGGGCTGACAAGGCCTTCATTACTGCCAACCCCCTATTACTGTGGATGTCTAGCTTTATTTCTTAGCAGTATAAAAACTATCTATCTGGAGAAGTTGTAAGCACTTCAGTATCAGGCACTTTGTCAAAAGGTGATACTAACTTTATAACCAAATATTTGACAGTAGCTGTTTCTCTCCCTGAAAGGTATTAGTTTCCAGTCGTAGAAGTCAAAAGTACAGTCCACGGATTCTTGCATACTTAAGAAATCCATGTAACCTCATAGCTTCTCTAGTTCAAATGCAGGGGGGGGGGGAAAGAAAGGAGAAACGAGCACTTGATTCTCAAAGTTTTAGTAACTGTTTCCAAGTATGAAGAAAGGAAGGACAACTAATTGTTTTCCAATTTCAGAATCGCTGCTTAAAAACTAATCCACTTTAGCTCACATCTAACATGTAACTGAAATTTCATAGAAATTTTCAGAGAAAGACATGTTTAAACAGCTTTTTTTAAAGTTTATTCTAATTTTAATCCTTGAGCTTGTCAGCCATGCAAACTCTTCCACTTCTTTTTTTTTTAAATTCTGTTCATCCTTTGTTTCTATTCACTGGTTTTTGGCCCAACAAATATTACAGGAGCGCATGTTTTTTGGATCTTATTGCTCTTCCTAAGAATGCTCTTAATAAACCTACTTAATACTCCCCCTGAAACCAGCATAATGTAATTCTTTCCTCAAATAATGTATAAATTGCAAGTTATTGCCCCACTACAGCGCGCTGTTATCTCAGCATACCCTCCTAGCCAAAAGTTTGTACTGATGCCGTCAGGAACACATGGGTTAAAACTCTTAATATGGACTTCTTTTCTTGTGCTTTATTAGAGCTAAAGAATAGAACTGTATCTGTTTTAATTGACATCATTCTGTGGTCCACATATGCACTCCAATCAAGTCATCACAAGGCCTGTATAGTGCATTTGGAATAATCTGGGATTATTTTTGCGGATACAACATTTCTGTCGTACTCTTGTTAGAAACAAAACCACGAGATGTTTCTGGATCTGAATTCACAAAAATATTCCTTGATCTTGTGCATGCAACCACCTGCTCCCATCTTATCAACTCTTAGGCCATTCCTAGTAGCAAACACAAGTAACCAGGAGTATGGACTACTCTCCCATTTCCAAGTAAACATACACTTGGGGGTAAAACGATTAGGAAGAAGGAACTGTGTGTGGCCGATGAAGGAGAAGTGTTTAGAGACAGGCTGGAGCATGATACTCACCTGGGGAATGAATGGCTGGGCTGTTCCTGTCTTGGAGAAGATACCTACCTTAACCTGTCTGTAGGTGGTGAAGATGCTCGAGGCAAGAAAGCGCCTGGGGCAGTCAGTGCCCCTCTCTGTGGGATGCCCGCTCCTGCCTCTTGCTTAGTGTGAGGGATACTTACCCATCAGGGATAGTGTTCTTCTTTACCATGCTGAAAGCAGGAGCAGGCAGAGCAGGAGGCAGCGGTGAAAGTGGGCACTGCAGCAAAGGAGAGAGAACCGCGCGGTTAACACGGTGCTAATCTCTTTCTCCATCAGTGGGCCTTTGCATAGGGCTGAGTCGCAAGTAAAACAAACCAAGCAGCCACCTGGGGCTTGAAGCTGTCCTGAACAAGTTCTGCACCTTGCAAGCTAGCCTACTTCTCCACTGCTACTGCGCGAGAAGAGTGAAAGACAACTCACCTCTCCTCTCCAGGTGATCACAAGAAAGAGAGAGGAGAGGCGGCAGGTTTCTCTGTAACTCTGGCAGCAGCGCTGCAGGCACGAAGATCTTCCTGGCAGTCCCTTCTGTCCCACTCTGCGGCTCGGAGCCGTCTATTCCGCCCTTGCTCTCCCAGTTAGAACCCGTCTCAAGGAGAAGAACCTCCAGGTAGCTGCAAGAGGCGAGGCCGGCACCTCAGCAATGGAAGCACCATCACCTGCTCCCCCCTAACCTACAGCGGTCCGAGTCCGCTGGACGCCGTGCGCCCGCCGACCTTGCGGGGCCCGGGCTGGGGGGGGCGAGGGGAGCGGCCCCCATGGCCCCGCGGCACGGATGACGCTGATGAGGCTGCCCCTCACAGCCGCATGTCCCCGGGGCAGGACCGGCTGCGGGGCCAGCCCAAGGCTCGACAGCGGCTGAGCTCGGGGCAGGGACAAACAAGAGACCGGGGCGGGGGGAAGTCGCGGCCCGGCTGCGGGGGGCGGGCAGGCGGCTGTGGAGGGAGGCGGGCGGGCTGTGAGGGGAAGGGCGCGGGCTGCAGACGGTGACAAGGAAGAGCCCGTGCGGCGGCGGGGCGGGGCGGAGAGGAGCGGGGCTGCGGGCGGCCCGTACCCGGACAGGATTTCCCTGGCGGAGGAAGGAAAGGCTGGCGCGACACAGAACCTTCCCGAAAGGGTCGCGACTGCGCCTGCGCGCCGGCGGCGGGGCGGGGAGGGGCGCGGAGAGCGGGGAGCGCGGCCAATGGGACGAGGGGCGGGGCGGCTCCGCGCGTGCGCGGGGCGGGGCGGGGCGGGGCCGGGCCGGGCCCCGGGGGCACCGCATCCTCGGGAGTGCTGGTGCGGGTTGTTCTCCGGCTGGATGTGTGGAAATACACCAGCTCTGGTAGTCAAGGATGTGCAAGTGATGTCGCTTTAAAAAGCAGCTAATAATCTTTGTTGCTTAAGCCAATTTTAAAAGTTCTTGACATTTGTTATTGCCGTGTGCTCCTGCACGCCGCTCTGAGGTGGTGTCAGTGGGAGGCAGCCGGGATGGTTGGCAGTATCAGAAGCACGTTCTGAAAAGTTAAACCATGATTTACTGTGAAATAGCTGTTGTAATGTTGGTCGTCAGAATTTGTTTGTTAATGTGTTTTTATTTCTGCTTGATACGGTATCCTTTACCACGGCTCATGGAGCAAGTACATTAAATATTCTAGGCATATCTTTATTTTGACTGTGTTTTTCTTTGCTCTGTGGTATCTTTTTTCCTCAAAGACTTCCTTCAGTCTTCAGTAAGTTCTTTGGGGCAGCAGTTTTGAGGTGCCTCATTTATGGAATTTACAAATCCCCTTTCCATATGCTGCTCGTGATGCATTCCATATTGGATGAGTCGTCTTGGTGCTCAGTATAAACTGATAGATCATACCTCTTCATTTCTTTCAGTATTATTTAACCTTTGGCCTTTTTTTCAAATTTCTTGCATAATTACTAAACATCAGCACTTATATTTTATTCATTGAAGTTCATTTTAATCTGAGTCTTTGGGATGTCAGTAGAAATTGAAAAGAACAAGAGAGAACATTTTGTTAATAACAATGCTGCTATAGATCAGGAATAGCTCTTGGTTATGAATGTGTGGATTTGCATTACCATAGCTGAGAGCGGAGTCCTTCTGAAAAGGGAAAACTTGCATCAAGTGATTTGGCTTCGACTTTTTACAAATAAATATTTGTGCATTTTTGAGGGATGCTCGTAGGCAGTTTGGTTATATTGATAGATTGAAGGAAGATGAAGTAATCATGGCTGAGCCGTGCCTGTAAACCAAAGATCTTGGAAAGATGACCTTGACTTTCAGAAAAAAGTTAAAACAGCCCTCTGAACAACATCTGTGTTTTCTGTTCAGCAGTACAGTGTGACACTACCTAATACTTCTCATCCAATAAATGTTAAATATTGCTTTGAATGCGGTAGATTCTTTACAGCATTTCACCGAAATCGCTTTACACTGATTTTTGAAAGAACGCAGTAATACCCAGAAGCAATGTACATGAAATAAAGTAATTAATTTAATTTCCTTTGTGTGGGGGCGAGTCTGACCCGGGGCGCTCCGGGCGCTGCCCGGCCCGCCGCCGCCAGGGGGCGCCGGTGCCGCGGGCTCGGCGCTGGGCGCGGCCCCGGGAACGGGGCCTCGTGAGGGAGCGGGCGCCGCGCCTGGGGCCCCGCAGGGCGGAGCGGCCCGGCCTTGCAGCCCCTTCACAGCCGCACTAAAACCTCGCCTGGGAAAACAGGACAGCCGCTGGTCAAGCAATTAGTGTGGAGGGAAAAATATATGGGTTATGCTCCCCTGAAAGCTTGAACTGAGGATGTTGGTAGACGACAAACAGAATGGCTTGTAAAACAGAACCTGCAGGAAGGTAGTACAATAAAAATACTTATTTACATATTTCCTGCTATTGTGCAGCAAAACTTAACGAGTCAGTTAGCAATGTATTAATTTTATTTTTACGTGGTTATATTGAGTAATCCCATTGAACTTGGTGGCATTTCCCATGGTTTAAGGTAGAGGTTTCTGAGTTCAGTTTTCTCGTTCTCTCAGCAGCAGCAGCAGTGACTGCAGATGATGTGTGAGGTCTTAGTGCTGGGGAGGGATGCTCCCAAACCTCTGTAAATACTTTCCTTGCCCTAAATGAGGAACCTGTGCTGCTGTCTTGGTCATTCCCATCACCTCAGCCTCAACTTTGCACCTACCTGAGCAATGTTGGTACAGCAGTATGCAAAATACAGACTTCCTAATGTTGAAAGAGTAGTTAAAATATCATTTACTTGTTCTGCAGATGCATTGTATTGTCTTTATTGGGGATTGAATAGTGCCTAAACAGACCCGTAATCTGACCTATTACTTTTTTTTGCAGTTTCTCTGCTGTTTACATGTGTCATAAGGCAAATGGCACTGCTATTAACTGGAAAATCTCGTCTAGCATACATGATGTGCATTTAGAGTGACAGCTCTGTACCTTGATCTACACTTAATGAAACCACTCTGAATGGAGCATCTGGTAGAACAAGTCTTCTTTAGGACATGTAAGTATTAATTTTACTGAGATCAGTAAGGAAACTTCTTTATGTATTCAGGTATATTATTAAATGCATCATGAGAAGAAAATAAGTATACAAATGGCTGCTCACTTGTATTGTGTTAGTAGTTGGAGGAAGTTTGTGGAACTTACTAAGACAACCTGATGTCCTGGTCCTGCTGGAGCTGCCTGTGACCCCATTTAAGTGTCTCTAAGTTCATGTTCACAAACAACCTCTCTTCACAATCCCCCTGCTCTTGGAGCAAGTCCAGGATGACAGTGCCTGCTAAATCAACTGTGCTTTTTTTACTCAGTCAGGTTGACACATCTGCCTGCTAGGTTTCCTACCTGAAAGCTGGGACCAGTACTAAATTCACTCTTCTGCAATTTCCAATTGACTTTCTTCCCCTCTGTCCACACATTCTTCATTTATCTTGTGGTGATTTGTTTCTGTTTCCTGACTGTTGTCAGGAAACAAGCTTCCTCTTGTTTCTTCTCTAGCTCCTGTGGATTGTAAACCACATGCTGGAACACAAATAAACTGGAAATTCTACAAATGTTTTATAAAAATATTTTTAAATTGCAAGCATGTCTTCAGCACTGCTTTTCTTAGTTAAAGTGCTATCTGATCAATATCAGATATTCATCAGATACTTAGCATTTGGTACCAAATTGATCTTAATCCTAAAATACAGTTATCTAATTTACTCACACCGTGAATATCTCTGCTTTGCATGCTCCTGATGTAATAACGTTCAGAGAAATACTATTGCTTGTAGGAGGGTTGACATCAACCCTCAAGGACTGAAAACATAAGAGATTGTATCAGTGACTGAATGACAAAATATGATTATTTAGCTGATATAAATCTTACTTTAAAAATCACTTAAATTACAAACCTAGCTGATAAATTTAATTAAATATCTTTTAAGACTACTAATGTGTTACTATCAGATAATAGTTCAGGAAGAATTATCATGTATAGTATCAGTAATCATATATTAAACATATGAAAATTTGGATAAAAATTAGACCTTAATGTAACTGTCACCAGATGGATGAATTGTTATCACACAGAAGCACTTTTTGTGAAATCAGTAGTAAGTCTGAATCATATAATCACAGAGTCATAGAGTGGTTTGGGTTTGAAGGGATCTTAAAGATCATGTGGTTTCAAAGCCTCTGCATGGACAGGGACACCTTCCACTAGATCATGTTATTCAGAGCCCCATCAAACCTGGCCTTGAACACTTGAAGGATGGGGAATCCACAGCTCATTATTTTTAATAATCTGAAATTTGACTATTTTTCTTCCCACTTACCTGAAAATTATCTAAAATAATTGCTGAGAAAAATCTGCTGCTGGAAGGAGGCACTCATACATAATGGTGCAGATCTCTTCATGACTCAGTTATGAAAATTTGCATTTGTAGCCATTAAAAAGTCATTGTTATTTAAAAAATGGGGGCTATGTCTACAAAGTATAACTGTTCTTCATAGTCACTTTGAAAATAATTTAGATGTCAGATGACTAATGCCTGAATAAAAGCAGCTAATGCTCTTACAGGAACATCTTTCTGCTCTTTTGTAGAAATGACTGTGGCACTTCATTAACTGATGAAGTGTTACTGGGACAGCCACAGGGAAGGTTGTGAGGTGCTCAGGTGGTTTTAAAATTACACCAGTCAAGGTGGGCCGGTTTACTTTTTTTTTTTTTTTAATATAGTTTGTAAAATGATTTGAAGTGAAAGTAGCATGCTTTGTACTAATAGTGCCCAAGTCCCTGACTGTACCCTTTCTTTAGTAAATTCTGTTACAGCTACAGTAAGTGACAGCTCAAAAAAACCACATGAAGTCTGGGCTGGGTTCTGAACACCATGTCCTTATCCTGAAAGGAGACACCAAGGAATATGATATTTCCTCACCAAAAAGAATCCTCTTTGAACTCTGATCTGACAGGCTGTCAATATTGACCTCTAACTGTTTTGTCAAGTATTTGTTTGTGGAGCATGTTTTCTGAAGGTGTTAGGGAATTCATTTTTTCTCCTCCATTAACTCTAAATGCAAGACAGCATCCTCCTTCAGGGAAATACAAGCTCATCAGCAATTCTGATGTTAGAATGCAGGTGAGTTGCTATGGCTGCGAGGCGGCAAAGTGTAAATTTTGTTTGAAAGCCACATTGTTTCCGTGGGCCATTAAAATCAAGTGGCAGTTTTACTTTTTTTGGAGGGGCAGAGAGGGTGACTTATCAAATATATTGAATATATATATATCCACACACAATCATATTGAATGCCTTTTTCTGTTCTGTCAATAAATTTTGATTTAGATGTACCTTTCTTTCTAGATGAAGAAGAAACTACATGCTCTGATGCCAAGCAAACTCATGCATGCTTTATCACAGGCACCTGATGAAGGAGGTGCTTTCCTGTAGCTCCTGTTTCACAGGTGATAAATTCTGCTTGATGCAGGTGGTAATGAATTGTATATTTTTAAGTTTTATCAGCGTTCTCATCTGTTAGAATTTCATGCTTAGATCTGTGGGAACTGTTTGTCAGTTGGTTTAGGGTTTCTTAGTGCTTCCTAGTTGATTTTTTTAAATAGCTATAATGTTAAACCAGGTAACCTGATTAATCTGTCAGAATTTAAAATGTGTTCTAAAAATTGCCTATGTTATAAGAAATTTCTGTTGCAATTTGTTCCTTTAAATGTTCTGCAATTAATGATAGATGGCTTTATTTTAATGTGCCAAGAAATATCAATGCAGAAATAGCTACTGGAATTCGATGGCTCAATCACAGGCAAATTTATCAAATAGGCTCAAGCAGTTGAGTTTGATTCCAAATATCCTAAGTATTCATGTATGAGGGTATTCATATATGATGGAATTGATTATGGTAATGTTTAGCAGATTTTGATAGTCCATCTTGACATGTTTTTTTAGAAGGAAATACATATTGTCCATACTGTAGTAGGAGTATTACAGGGTAATTGTAGATACTCTTAATATTTTTCATGCAAGTTCTTTGGCTTCAAGATTACAAATAACAGGGACCAAGTTAAGGCTTGTTATGTTTTTAGAAAGTCTAACAGATAAAAGCAAAGCATGGGAACAAACTGAAGTAGTTATCACAGTTATTTAAAACCCCTGAGCAGAGCTGTTGCCTGAGATTAGGTCTCATACCAGAACAGCCAAACAGAGGAAGCTGTATCTTCTGCTGCAGTTGCAGAGGGGTCACTTGTGTGCCTGGGATAAAGGTCCTGTCCTCTCCAGGACACCCAGATGTCCTGTGAGCACTCAGTAGCCCTGGGACGTTCTGAACACAGTGGGTTTATTGCATGAGCTCAGATTAACCCTGGAGAGCCCAGGCCTCAGTTGTGATGTGAGGGCTGTGCTGGATTTATGTGTGTCCTGTGCAGCTCACCCGCTTGTGCTCCCTGTGGCTGATGCACCTCGTGACTAACAGGTTATTATCAGTAAATCTGATAATCCAGTGAAAAGAGAAAAAACAAATGAAATTGTGTTGTAAGAAACATCTTTAATTTGCAGTACTACTTCTTAGAAAAAGACGTTTTAAAAATTTTTGTAATGCAGAAAAATATTTATGTACAATTTAAAGTAAAAGTATACATCTTTTTCTACTTTTCAGAAATTCACTTCAGTAAAAAAAGTATGAACTTGTTTACAACTAAAAGACATTGCAATTAGACCTGATAAATAATTTTGGCTCAGATAAGCCATGTACTAGCATATGCTTATGCTACTGGTGCTAGTCAGAAAGATATATCAGAAGTCTTGAAGAAGTTTGTGTAAAATATGTAAAGGTTAGTTAAGAAAAAAGTTATTTTGAGATTGAGGCAATTTGTAAAACCCTCCAGCCTTGCCCTTACATTCTTTCACAGTATGCAGGATCCAGGGAACAAACCATTCCAAAATACTTTTGAACAGCTGCAAGAAGAATTTAACTTTGTTACTGAAAAAGATATTAAAAAGTGTAAATGCTTCCAGCTGTTGCAGTAGTAAAACTTCTGTTTACAGGGAGATACAGCATACAGTATTTCAGGAATTTGGTGTTTCAGATACAGTCTTTGTTTTAAACTTATATTTGATAAGTTGAGTTACATTTAATCTCTCATTTTTTTTTTTATTTTCTGAATCAATCTTTCCTGTTCTTTTATATGTTTATGTAGCAGAGAATTTTATTCATTTTCAACCTAAATGCCAAGTTAGATCTATCTATACTTTCAACACATTTGGATTTACTGTAATTAGAAGCATTTTAGATATATTAGTTAGCAGTACAAATTAAAAATCCAGTAAGAATTTTATTATAGCTTGCAAAATTTTACTTACAGGTATTAGATACATATTGAAGTGCTATGGTACTTTGAGGAAAATTCACAATTTTTCTCTCAAATGTTCACAAAGTGTAGCTCTGGGTAAAACATGTAAAATGTAGTTAATACCCAACATTTTGATTAGATACTGCATCTAGCATGCTGATTTTTGTAGACTACAATCCTTCATGTTCTTGATTGATGGGATTGTATATTCTATGAAACGTTGTGAACCCTCACACGGAGCTGCCACAATTTATCATGAGAGGGAGCTCTGAGGCAGAGCAAGAGTGAGCATTACAGCAGTATGGGCATTATTCCTTTCTAATGGTTTGGGAAAATTTCTGGTTTCTCTAAAGTGTGAATTCTTCAGCTACATTTAGAAATTTCCAAAGGAACCTGACATCCTGTGAAATACTTTTGCAGTTGAAATGCTGGAAATTTTTTTTTTCAAAAAGCCAACTGGTATGAACTTCTGTCTTTTCCTTTATTAAAAAGTCTTATAGCTCCTCTTTCAATTAGTTGTTTCAAAAATTGGATATCATGAGAAAATATCTATCACACCCCTAGAAGAGTTGTCCTAATACTTAGATATCACAATGCTTTATTTCTGTCATGTACTCCAGTTTAAATTTATAACGAATCAGCTTCCTGGACTCTTCTGTGGTGTGCCCATATCTGCTAGTTCAGGATCCCACACTAGATATGTTCTTCTTGTGCAGAGCTGATAGGCTCTTGGTGGCACTCTGTGTTTGTGAAGTTAAATTGGCTTTCTTCACTCTGTCTCTAGATTGCAAGTTTTCTTGTAAATGTTTCTTGCAACTCTTTCTGAAGCTTTCCCATTCATTGAACTAAAAAAATTAGGGATATTTTTTTTTGGTAATAAATATTTTCATAGTGCTCAGTCTTTATGGCAAGATTAGCTATGAAATTAATGGGGTTTAAACGGTTTTCTTGAAAAGGATGGGTATATTCTGGGAGTTACTAGTTTTTGAGGTCTATTTTTATAGAGATTTTTTATAGTTTCCTGCCAATGTTTATGCTTTTCTTGATAGTTGCAGATGAGGCCAGGAAAAATGGTGTGGGTTCCCACATCATACAGAGAACATAAATAGAAATAAAACCTGTGATGATTGATACAAACAACTGACACATAGACTGATAGTTTAAGGTATCTTCTATCTCAATTCTCAAACCTTTTGTAGCATGGCAACCTTGAAAAAAATCCCTTCCTGACTAATGATGCAGTTGTTATCGTTATAGATATTATAAAATCATTTTATACCCTTCTTGTAAACAGATGTGTCCACATGAGTGCTGTCAGTGGCAGCTGTACACAGGGCTATTCATCACATGCTTATTTGAAGAGGTGTAGATTAAAAAATTCTAGTAATTCCAAAGAAATCATAGTTTCATGAGCAGATGTCAGAAGCAGCTGAGTTACCTATTCATCTATAGAACATCCTATGAGTAAACTTTCAGGTAAAAAGGGAGTTGGAAGGTATCAGGAGGTGGCAGAAAAACACTGGTATTGTAGCTTTACCTGTGTCACCAGAACCTGACATCTCTGCCTTTATAATATTTTAAAGTTTTCATCTTTCTCTATGCTGAGCTCCAGACCCCTTTACAAGGCTTCTGCTTCCATGTTTTCAGTTATGACAGCCTAGTGCTGTATTACTGTTCTTCAAATCTCTCATCAGAGGGAACTTTCTAGATGCTTTGATGTGAAGCAGACAGCTTCTCTTTCCATGAGAAGGGAAGTTTGAGGGGTGGTGAAATGAGAAAGTGTTCTCAACACTAAGAACCCTTGAACTGATACCAAAATTGCTCTAGGATACTGCAACCATAATTTGGAATAGTTATTTTGCTCTTCTGTGGTTTTGATTTTTTTTTTGCTAGATGTCATTTTTGTATCAGTTTGAAAAGGTGAACTCTGAGCTTAGGACTCTTGAGTCTTTGATCTGCACACCATCATTTTGGATCCAGCAGTGCTTACTTCAAAGTATAATAATTTATGAAAATCATGCCAGACTTCTGTGGGCTTTGGAAATTATAAGACTGCATCAACTCTGTGCTCCATCTTGAGCTAAGAAAACTGGCTAGATCCAAGCTAGCACATGAGAAACCAGTTCTGCTATCTATATCAGCAGCACTGTTGTTTCTTGTTCAATCTGCCAACAAATAGTTTTAGCTTTGTGTTCACAGTTATATCATCTTTGCTTTTGTTAGAATGTGTTTAAGTTTCACATTGGCCACTCTCATATGGGAAAGAACTGGCTTGGATCAGTGTCAGTCTGTTCTCAGCTCCTCTGGAGCAATTGAAAGTAATGCAAAATTAAATATAAAATATTTCTGTGGTACTTGCAAAACTCTGTAGGAGCTTTTGTTGTTATAAAAGTCAGGTGATAAGGTTTTCAGAGTGATGACATTCTGGAGAGTCCAGTAGTACATATTATAACAACAGCTCCACTGTGTTATCATTTGTGAGAACTCTTGGTGTCTCTGTATGCCTTGGAGCTGATATGAAGACAGCTCCCTACTTTTGTAGCATGATTCCAAAAAAGGCTTTTCCCAAAACCTTTTTAAGAAGCATTTCTTTGTCTGATTTGTGACTACAGTGAAAAGTGCTGGCATATTTCCCTCATGGTGAGGAGAGCATGGAGGCCTCAAAGAGGAACTGAAATTAAGTTTGTCTGAGCAACACAAGGAATTCCAAAAAGAATAGAAAGTTCAGTCACAATATTTGGATTTTAGTCTATTCAAGCTCCAGACTCTGTGTTCAGCCATAGCTGATGACTATCTTGAGCATATACACAGTAGTTGGGAAGTTGGGAATAAAAAAATTATTTAAGGGGTATTTAGAATATGGCTGTTTGCAATAAAATGTTTAATAGGCTGTTTTAGAATCCTTTTATTGAAATAAGTTTTAAATAACTTTTAACTTTTTCAACTTGAATAGGGTCATGGAAAGTGAATTGCAGAATACTAAATGTCTTAACATGATAGAATAGAACCATAGAATGATGTAGGTTGGAAAAGACTGCCAAGTCCATTTAATTTTACAAGTTCCTGAGATTGTCAGTGTTTAAGTGCATTATTCCAAGGTACCTCTTCCACTTCTCTGAGACTAGAAGAGGGTTTCCCAAGATAATTTGTCCTCCTGGGAAAAGTCCACTACTGTTCTTCTTGTCAAGTGTTGGTGTCCTTTTACAGAACTTAGCAAGTAGAATCCTTTGAGGGAGATATAAATAATTAATTGTAGTGGATTTCATGTGACTATACCACAAGTTTTACTTGGATACACCTTGAATTAGACATTTATTTCCTAATGCCTTGGAGCACATAATATTATTTACCTACATAATTTTCCTCTGTAGTTAGGCTTTGAAGTTACAAATCAAAGTAATTTGTCTGTTCTAGTTCATAGGATACTAAAAGAAATAGTTCTTCAAAGAACATGTATTTCTAAAAGAAATGTAAGGCACAATTTCCAAATAGAATAAATAATAACTTGTGGTTTAACAAAGGAGGAAAAAGAGTTTTAGTAATGAACTGTATTAAAAGTGTTGAGTGTGCCACAAGAGCTATTGAATGTTGGTCTCAAATAAGTTATTTCAGCATCCAGTAAAAAAAGCAGAATTTGTGAATTTCACAGATTCCCCAAACATTCCGAGTTGGAAGGGACCCACAAGGATCATCAAGTCCCACTCTTTGACTGACAATTTAATACTGTAATTGACAACTTGCTAGTAGTGGCTGTGGAAGCTGAACCAGTAAAATGTAATTTTATCACAATTCCTTAAGGTGTTTTTTAAAGAATATGTGCTTTTGGGAATGTCTGTTTTAGAACTAAGTCTTTAATTCAATAAATGTTTGTACATCTTTATTTCTGTGCCTAGGAAAGCATACAGCACATGCAGTGCTCAGCAGAACTGAATATACACATCTGTTATACCACAAAATTGTATTGAAAAGTAACTGTATCAAGTCTAGGAAAGTGCACTTCTTTCTGCATTTAATCAGATTTACTGAGTGGAAGGTGCAAGAAATCCCATCATAGACCCTATTGACTAATTTGCATTAAGAGATATTTCTTCCTTACCTCCATTAGTGTTTGGCTTAAATCCTGAATGATTTCATTAGCTATGTAAGGGCTTAATCTCTTGAAAATCCTGCTAAGCTCTTGCCCTCATTGAAAGCTGTGATGATAATTTGTTCTAGTTAATTTTGATTTAAATATATAGCCTTTCAGTTCTACTTAATCATCTTGGCTTTTTTTTTATAATAATGGCAAGATGAATAAGAACACCATTTTTTCCTTTATTTTATTATTTTGCATCCCTCTTCTGTTTAGTCTTAGAATCTTCTTTTAAACAATACCACTTTTTTCAATCTGTCAATGCAGTCACTGCAATTGTGAGGTAAAATTAAATACTTATGGTAGTTGATGTCTTTAATCCTGTTTTTTCAACCTAAAGTAATATTTGAGACAGCTATGATTTTTGCTGTAATTATTCTTTTGACATATGAAAGACTTAGATTTATTCAGAGTTGTCCTGCACCTTTTTTCCAAAGGAAAGAGAACAACTTGCAAAAGGTTGTAGAAGAAAGTGCTGCTTTAAATCTGTTTTATATTACTACAAGTATGTAAGGAAGCTAAATAATGTTTTTACTTTCTTTTCTAATGGAAGTACACATAATTTCTGTTACCCATTTTGTGTGTGTTGATATAGGAGGGAAAATTGCATTTGTACTGACTCTAGAAAAATTCTTTTGGAATCTCTTAGTGGGGCTGTATTGCAAGGGGATGTTATGAGCAGTCTGATACTTTTTTATCCTCTCCAGAATACTGACTGCATTGTGAATGGGGAGAATTTAAGAATGTGGTGATAGAATGGTTTCCTGTTAAAAAAAAACCCCAAGGTATGTACTAACATCAAGTATAAACAGGAACATATAAACAGGGATGGCTTATGGAAACAAACAAAACAGGCAGTTTTTTCCAGGAGAAAGTGGCAATGGAAGTGCTTCCAAGCTAGTTTTGTGTTGTCACAGTCTGGCTGATCAAGGAAGTGGAAAAAATTCTTGATGGTCTCTTGTAGGTGTTATGCTGCATGCTTGCTACCTTTTTAGCAACTAGCTCTCTCAAGTCTGAGGATACTTCACAAGAAATTCCCAAAGGAGTCTTACAACCACCTCTGTGTTGTGGGAGGATCCCTTTAGAGCACATAACCTAAACCCAGGTATAGAAGTCTGAAGGGGACTTTCTTACCGGTTAGAGAACCTGTTGCCCAGTAGGAGCTTATCCAATTTTCCGATTTGCCATTCAGCTGTTTTTGGATGCGTGGCCACACACCTACTCCTTCATCTGTCAGTGCAGATAGTCTTCAAGGTATTCATAATCTCTGCTAAAAGACAATGGAATATTCAAGTCCTTGGAGATTGTCCTTACTGCACCACAGCAAACAGGAGCTAAGATAAGATACAGACACTGAGATGGGATGCAAGGTCAGGAGCACAGAACTGCTCTCCAAAATACAGACACTTTGCCTGGCTTTGTGGTATTTCTGAAGAATTTCTACACTCAGAAACTCAGGCTTTGTGGTATTTCTGAAGAATTTCTACACCTCTGGAGATCTGCAGCAGTGCTGTCTGGAGTGTCATCCATCCTCCTGCAAAGTCTGTCCATCCAAGCATACAGAAGCACTTAGCAAAGCCTTGCTGCTGTTTGTGTTCTTAAAACAAACAAAATAAATAGAGAACTCTTCTCTAAGCAACATATCTGATAGTTGTTGGAGAGGGTAAAGCAGAACACCATTTGGCAAAATCTTTCATGACATCATGTTAACAACAGGCAGATTGACAATCTGTCCTCTTCTGCATGGAGTCTCATTAATAAATCTGTAGGTCAGACTGAAGGGAGGGCAAGTGTTAAAGTTCCCAGTCTGGTGAGCTTGAGTACTGAAATACCCATAGTGTAACTGTGCATACAATAATTTTCAATTACTTCTATTCAATTTTATGTTTCAATTTTCTAAAAGTTTCTAGGCAATGCTTTACATATATTCTTTGTTTTCTTCAAGATGATAAAGATACCTAGATACCTGAAGGTGCATAGAAGGAGTTTAAGGAGAAAATAATTATGCAGTTACACATTGTTTGGTTTGGGGTTTTTCTTTTCAATGTCCAGTAGCAAATGCTTTCTTTTGTCAGAATGCATGCCTTGTTTATTGAAGTTAGAGAAATTTCTTACATTACATTTAATTCCAGGAAAGAGCAAACAGTCTAAGGTAAGCTTCACAATTGTACTTGTGCCCTAATTTCTAAAATATCACTGAGATGGAGACTAAAAACAGTGTGTATTTTGTTATTGCTGCTTTACTTGGTGTTTCAAAAAATTGCTGTTGACAACCTTTTAATACAGGATGACCAACTGGGCACTTGCACTCACTCAGATAAGGCCTTATCTACTCACAAGACTTTTGTTCCTGTGAACATTCAGAATGCAGAGTTAATAAATTATTGCAGGAATATGCTACATTACTTTCTGGCTTATATATATTTTAACCACAGTATTAGAGTTGGAAAAAGTTTTTATTTCTGTTGATGTGTCAGTCACTAAAATGTTGACTTTAAAATTCATATTTTAAGCTAAATTTGCAATGCTGGAAGACCGTAAATAGCCTCACATTTAAAATAAATAATGAACCTGGGTCATGGGAAGTAGAGATAAGGCTTTTCTTGTTGTGTACAAACACAAAAATAGCTTGACTTGCAATTTCAAATCTGAAGCTGAGACTTCTACTGAAATGTTGAAAATTATTTGGCAGTCCTTGTAGTTGTTAGGAGACTCAGAAATGTCATGGGTAGTTCCTATTTTGTAATTACAGTGAAAAAAAAAATAAAAACTTGAGATTTCAAGGCCACAGTCTAGACAGACTTGACTTTTGCTGCCTTAAGAGTGAGGACAAAACTTTCCAGATCAAAGTATCCATGTAATATGCATGCTGTCATTGTATTAGAGCATTGCCTTTGTTCCTTACAGAGATGGAGTACAGCTTGCTCTCCCTCCGGCCCTAGGTCCTCCAGAAAGGTTTTCACTATCAGTGGTTTATTCCTAAATGGATGGGTGAAAGCTAAGAGGCCTCATGATTTCATTTTTTAACTTTAGACAAAGTTTAAGCCAACTTATTAATTTTTGTGACTCAGGCCGTAATCACAGCCTTGCTACAAATATAAAGTGTGCACAGTGTTAGAAAGAAACAAATATTTCTAGTAAGCAGCAGTTATCAGAAGTTCAAACCAATCAAAAATATCTGTGCTGGGATACATCATGTGATTCTATAGTGCCTGTAGCATGACTGAGCCTTCACAGCTATTGTAAATAACACAAGTGCTTGTGGCTCTTGACAAGAGGCTATTCCCACATCTCCTAAATGATTTCTAGTATTAGAAATCTGAGATTGCCAGCATTAATGGTTGCTTTTTTGCATGAGAACAAAATGAATTCCACCCGCTGGCTCTTGAGCTACTCGAGATCTTTTGTTCTTTATTTCTTTGTTACAGCTGTGTACTAGACTCATTGTTGAAGTGTACAATCTTTAGCATATGCTGTGGCTGCAGTTAGTTTTAAAGCTCCTTCCTGCATGATTTCCTTCCTACTTTTTTTTTCAATTGTGAAGGCTGAGTGTTCCTGAAGCTTATGATATGTCACAGAAAACAAGGGGGGAGGAAGAGAAGTCCTTACAGCTTCAGCCAGCTACACGGGGCAAGACAGTTTACATACACAATACAAAGCATAATACACACTGGAACCTTCTTACTCAAAACTAGTTTTATTTTAAAAAATAAGTTGAATGCATAGCACTCACAAAGATTCCATTGTTTTGGACATTTTGCATTTAGAAGCACCATTCTTATTTATGCCATAAAAAACACATTTTGGTTCTAATAGTAAGAACAGTGTATTTTTAATGTACACTGATAAAGCCCTTTTAAATAATATAGATTGAAACTGTTCAGTGTACATTTTCTCTGTAGTCATGATGCAGCTGTAGTGTCAGAAAAAAACTCAGACTAAGTAATAAATTAAAAACAAACAGTATGTAGTGGATCTTTTTACAATTGACCTAATGTCTTAAAATAGTCAAATAAAAAATACCCTATTAAATGTAAAGCTGTGGTATTAACTAAGTGAAAAAGCCCCCCACCCATTATAATTCCAGTGTTAAGTATTAGTTAAATTTTTATATATCAAATGCCTATGGGATAAATTTGCTAATACCCCAAAAAAAGAAGAGCCTATACTGCTGTGTCACAAAAAAAGATGACCAGTTAGATGATTTGAAGATTTTACAGAAAAAAATTGCTACAGGCATCTGCTGTTATTTCAAGTCATGGTCTATTACAAGACTGTACATTCATAGCATCAGAGGTAGTTAGAACACTGAGGACTTGGATACAGCATTGCAACAAAATGAAACCAGCAGAAAGAAGTCCATTTCCCTCTAAAATGAGTAACAGTGCTGAGTAAAAAGCATGGCATCTTATAAGGTGGAAAGTCTCTACTTAACACTACTCTCAGACACAGGGAAATATTCATTAAGAGATGAAGAGAGGAGAGGAAAAAAACCAAACCCACTTTCATTTTAATAAGGAATTGACCACACTATGCCTATTTCAAAGTTGATTCTCTAGGATAAAAGGGAGAGGGTCATCTTTTCCATTCATCCTCCTATTCTTCTTGACTTGCACATCTATGCTACAAAAGCCCACAACAGAAACTGTAATTTAAGACAAAACAAGAGAAACAGGATTTCTTCTCCTCAACAATAAATAGGTTTTTTGTAGCATGTTATAATTTAGCTCTAGAAAGAATGAACACAGCTGTCCTCCTCCATTCTGAACATTATGGTGATAAAGCTTTCATCTTTATATTGATAATGTAATTTAATTGCCCCTGCTTTCAAAACAGTTCCTGTAAGATTCACAGTAATTCAGTGTCATTTGATGGAACACGACTTTAAGTGCTGCCACTAAGACAGGGAAGAAGATGGTGAAAAAACAAATGAAACTACCAAAAGAAGCCTTAAGCCCATGTACTATAAAGATATTTTAAAGTAGTAAGAATCCTGTTATTCATACCACTTCCTCCCACATTCTACCACAGGAGAAAGTCTGATATCTTCTTGTATTTAAAGAAAAACAAAAAAAAACCAAAACACAACACCCCCCTAAAAAAACCCCAACAAACACACAAAGGACCCCAAAAACCATCTCTGTTAATATCTCTACCATAATTTTCATCCAAGAGGTGGATGAGTGAAGCTTTCTACCCTCAGACTATCCACTCCACAGGAGATAGTGTAATTCCATAAAGTTATATTATTAGCACCTTACTTGTGGTGAAGGAGTTCACTCTGCTAAATATTTTTGATCCACCCACTTGGAAGAGCAAATCTCTACATCTTCTTCTGGAACTCCCAAATAGTAGAAGAAAAAGTTGCCCCTTTATTACCTGAGAATTTCCCTCCACTATAAACGTGACAGAACTGGATTTCAGTCAGCATTTAAGTGTACTTTTTCTGTAGGGATGATACTGTCAGTACAACTGGAGGATGCTTTCTGTTGGTTAATAGTATTCATGTGTTTGTGTACAAAGAGGAATCACAGCCACTGTAGTAGTTCTGGTACAGTACAAGTTCAGTTGAAACTTTCTCTTTTCTTCAATTATCACACTGCTGGGCAGTAGTTCACATCTACATTCTGTGAACACTAACATATCCCTTTGGTACTCTGCATAGATGCCCTGAAGAAAAGCCACTCCACTTGCTATAATCTCTTCCCCCTCTGCCTTCCTTCCCCGAGTTAAACCCAATTAGTGTACAAACCAGCAGCAAAGAGTAACGAGTAGAGAAGTCCCTGAGTTAGTATGAAAGAGTTACTTTAAACACAAAAAAGATAGGGAGAATAAAAGAGGCAAAAATATACTGTCTGTCCTGTAAGGTACAAAACTTAAAAAACTAGCCAAAATATCAGTTAATTTACGTGCATTAGCCTAAAGCAAATAACCAACACCAGTGGTGAAAAAGGGGCAAGATGGAGTTAGCCACATGAGATTTGTTTCTTCCTGTGATCTCCATGTACCTGTAGAAGTCTGGCATTCAGTGGATTCTTAAGTTTCAGTAAGTATAAAGTGTTAATACTGTATGGTGGGATGACATAAATGTCTTCAAAATAATACTGCATATCTCCTTCATTAAAAGATAAGTCTGTAGTTAGTCCACAGCTGGTTTTTTTTTGAGTAGTATTTCCCAGACACACATTAGAAGCAGAATATTCTGAGCATCAGAGGAAGAACACATTATCCCCAAGCATACAGATTCTTTTTCAGAGGATGGTCTGTGTGCTAACTTTTTGCAGGCTGTTATTTGAGCTGTGGTACCGGTTGCCAATCCAGTTGCTTTCTTTCCTGGGAAGACACCTTTTTTAATTCAATTTTTTGCCCTCCAACTTTGAGGTTTAACAAAAAAATGAAACCGTTTTCCACACAACTCTCCGCCCCAAAAAACAAACAAGCACAAAAGCATTTTGTACTCATCACCTCTCAAAGCAGGGAGTAATACAGGAATATCGTCCATTCACTTGGTATGTCCGGTTGTAGGAGACACTTATGCATGGCTTCACGTCCAGTGGCACAGCCAGGGACATGGCAGCGCCCGTCTGCACGTGGCCTCGAGCCTGAGCACTGGTCTGTAAGGCAGCAGGGCAGGCAGGCAGTGGGTAGGAGGCTGTGTGAGTGGATGACAGTATCTGCTGGCAGCTGTGCTGCTGTGCTGCTGGGTGGTGGTACTGCAAGGAGGACTGGTGAGCCTGCAGGTACTGCGGTACGTGCTGGTGCTGCTGAGCATTGGCCTGCTGGGCACTGGGAGCTGGGGGCTGGAACACGGCGTGCTGGGCAGACTGAGCCTGTTGTCCTTTCTGCTTGTTTGCTTCCTTCACGTCGTTATCATGCGCACTAAAACAAATTGAAAAGACAAAATACATCAAAATAGATATTAATGTAATTTAAACTCCTTTGAGTTAACTTTAAGAGCACTCTAAAAAATGATTCAAGTATCTGCCAGCTTCCAAAACTAAAAAACAAAACAAAACAAAAAACCTAAAGTTTCAAAATGTGGTTGGGGTACAGTCTCTCTTTCCAGCATTTTACTTCACTGTATAGCAATAAAAAACACAGATAAAGCCAAGTACAATACATGTAAGAGAGTGGGATCTAGAATCACAGTGCAGTAAAGTTTGCTACTGTACTTACATAGGCCAACAAATTGCTGGATTACCAGAACCTGAACTGGCTGCTTCTACCTAATTTAAATTAAACAGAGTATAAGGTTTCTAAAGGAAAGATACCAGAAAGGTTTGCAGTATCTACATTACAGTACTTAAAGACCATATGCATATAGGTATGAGATCCTGTTCTAGAGAGCAAAACCACTTTTTTTTTTCCTTTGTCTCACCTTTTTTCTACCCTATCCAGTATGGCTCATCTGAATTCCCTTTGATTTACACCTGTCTGAAATGTATCTAGACACACTCTCTTTCTCAATTCTGTGCTGAGGTTAAGCAGATGCCACCTACACATTTCATTCCTAACTTTTTGATGGTGCCCTCCCTCTGTTCCAGAGCAATACTTAAAACACTTCTGCAACAGCACTTGCATGCTTTAGGTACTACTCCTTTCATTATACACATAAGTGAAGCCAGCAGAGGCCATCAAGGGTGATAATGTCACATTTCTAAGGCTGATGTGGTTCTTCCAGATACAGCTGTGCATCTTCTGATCACAACTATGTTAGACTTGGGTAAGAGCAAATTTCTGTAGAGGGAAAGCAGATTGTGTAACATGCTTACCCAGGAAGGTTCACTTGGCATTCATTGGCATTTTTATCTTATGTCAGCTGTAATGCAAAAATGGATACAGCAAGAATAGATACAAACTCGTTGTTATCTCCTCCTGCCAAAGCTGGTCACCTCTGCAGGTTTGATCCATCATCTCTTTGGAGCATGCCTTGAACTTCCAAGGCATACAGTCAAAAGCCCCTTTGCCTTTGGTACTCTTCACTATCTCTTTGCTCTCAGATCAGACTAGAGAGATTGGGAACAAGCTATTGAAGAAGCTCAAAGCATCCCAGATGTTCAGTGGAAATGCAAGGCAGAAGTTTATTTGTTGAAAGATCAGGAAAGAGATTAGATCTGATAAAGTCTTCTCTTTTGGAAAGAGCAAAACAGTTATTGCCTAAAAATATGTACCAAACTTATACATAAGTATTTTTAGAACAGAGGAACGGAAATTTTTAAAGAAATGTAATTGCACTGCTGGCAGCAATTAAGCATAACAACAGATGCAGACATGGGCTTAAAAAAGCCACTGGTGTTAACTCACATTAAGAGTCGCTCAATACACGGCACCAGGAAGTCCCAGGAGTAGGCAGTGAGGTGATGCAGCCGCGTGGGCCATGTGGGTGAGAGACGCAGGATAATCCTTGAAGAAGCTACACATGCAGTAGCAACTAAAGAAGGGGCATAATTTAAAAATTCATGATCTAGAAAGGAGGAATAAGAAAAAAAAATCATTTAAGTTTGATATTGTCTGTCAAGACAACAAAGAAGTCATTATCTGAAATCTGTAACTCACCTTGCAATGATACTTCCAGAAAGTAATCAGCATATTTTGCCATATATAACTTAGTCTTCTCTAAGCAAACCATTGGCCAGCCATCATGAAGATCAGTCTCATGGACAGCAATAGAAAGATAATAGTCGATGAAATGAGCAGCAGTTGGGAGGCACAAATTCCACTGAAATGTTTCTAGCAACAGCAACTCCATATGAAGCAAATTCTGTTTTGTTAGTACCAAATTCATGTTAGTCATACAACCCAAGCTGTTCAACTGTTCAAGTTTGGGAACACTGTCTTCCTTTTCTTCAAATTTACCTTCAGGTGAACAGAAAGAGGAGGGAAAAAAAAAGGTTCAGCACATATTCACTATAAAATGGATTATAGCTAATGTCTTGTTGGTCATATTTCAATTCTACTATGTCAAACAAGCTTGAGACTTTCCTGCAGATGCAAAGCTCAAATAGACTATGTTATTAGAGACAAAAAGGGGTATGTACTAAAATGGGCTAAATTTCAGCAGATAATGTCAAACATTGTGTAGGATATTGTGCAGTGCCGTGTTTCCTGTTGGTTTTCCCATGCTGGCACACAGAAGCCAGCTGCCAAGAGCAGAATATTAGGACATCACTGACACTACATATGCAAATTTTTGTCACCCAATTATTGTATAATGTGTCCCCACCATCAATGAAATACCACTTTGATGTGACTTGGCAAACACACCACAAGAGCATTTGGCTTTAATCACCCTCCCACCCCTGCACACCCTTTTTGTGTCTAAAACTCATTAGAGCATAGCTAGAGCTCCAGCCAACCTGCCTGCTTTTAATGCCTGCAATGGTAGGTGCAGTTTTATACTTGAGATCTGGCAAACAAGTGGATTTCAGCAACGTGCATCTGAAAACCTCCTCTGCCACATACACTGTTGCAACCTTCCTTGGACTTTCAACTTGTCAGGCCTGTATGTTTTTAGCCTAAAGCAAAACTGTGTACGTAGAAAACCCCATTAATAAGAGAAACAAGTGTCACATTTCCATACAGTTTGCCATATGGTTGTGCTATTTCAATTTCATTGCAAATTCTTTCCATCTTACACTCTATTCAGTGCTACATGATAGGTTGTAAATGCACGTTCTTTGAGTTTTGCAGGACTGAACATACATGAACGTTTACTTTTTTCAACAGTGGAGGTACTTACATAGGACTTAATCCAATACCAGTGCCAGTCTGTTAGTTTTTGTTTCCCATGCTCCAGTAATTACAGAAATTAAACTTCAGGAGTCACATAATAATTCCTCTTATTACTTCTTTAACCTTATCAGATATATCACAGTGTCATAACTTATTACACCACTGATTAAACTGCTTGTTTGAGCCACACAGGGCAAAAGTTTAAAACAGCATTTTGCTTCTCTCTCAACCAACCCATACACAGCTTCTCCAGGCTTTTAGATCTCTACTTGCAGCTTGCCATGAACTATGGAAGAAGTTTGTTTAAAACAAACAAAAAAAATTTCTCTTCAGAACATGAATTTAATTTGAAAATCCGGCATTACTTCAAAGCCAGTCCATTTTCCTAAATGGATTACAGTGGTTTCTGAGGCAATGTTTTCATGCTCAGCACGACGCCCTTTGCCAAGAGAGGATTACTAGCTGGTGGCACCTAGTCAAAGTCTACCCTCAGAAGAATGCGGAATAACCCTTTTCGGGTTTAACTGCTCTGCTGAATAGCTGTATTGGTGGACATGGGATGCAGTGAAAGATGAAATCCGTCCAATGCCACTGCACTCCAGTTCTGTAGCAAAGAGGGCCTAGAGCCCTTACTGGGAAAAATGAGAAGAGATTCAGAGAAACAGGTCAGCAGAAACTGAAACAACAGCTAGTTCTGCTGCCAGGACCATTTTCTCTGACTTCTATTTGTCTATGACCAAGTGCCAGAAGGTTTCTCAGCAAAAAGCACCCTTATTTTTTCGGGGATACTGAAAAGGGGTCCCCAAATGTTGAAAGGTGGATACACACCACAAGAACCTGAGGTCAATATAAGCAGCACTGTTTATAATGAGTGTTTGTAATTAATTCTGTCTTCAGAGTACTGTGTATTCACCAATGCATTTTACCTGTGTTGCATTTTTTGAGTGACAATACAGGATTTATGTTAGCCTTAGCTTGCTTAAATAACATTGCCATTTACAAAAATCTGGAGTATTCTAGAACTACACAACACAATCAGAAGAATGCAGTGCAGTCTACACATGGTTTATTTAATTTCTTTCTTTATCACAGATAGGCAAATTTCCAGCACAGGACATACCTATTTTGAGATAGACTGTCTTTCTAGGGGTTTTTGTTTCTACAACACAGGTCTTAAAGTTCACATTAGAATAATTTGTTTACAAATATAAACATTCGTTTTTAATCACAGCTTGTTTTATCCCACCCTCAGTTTTATCAGGTGCCAACAGAAATCAAAACGAAATCAAACAAGTCTAAAGAAATGTTCTACCAACTGGGCCAAACCGATATGCACTGCTTATCATTTATAGATCCACTTTATATCATTTTTATAACCACTTGGTTTTCTCCATCCCACCAAGACAGCCCTGCATTTGGCAGTAGAATTGATCAGACTAGTTAAAGTTTGGTGCCACATACTTACTTGCCAAAAGTAAACAGGACAGAGCAACCACGTGCAGTTGCTGTGTGGATATGTCGTAGCGGTCCATGAAGAGGTCCAGCAGGTACACAGCCAGGTGGCGCGCAGCAGGACACAGCCTGAAGCGGTTGCTCACAATGGCAATCAGGTCTGCAAAGTATCTTCTCAGGTGTAACTGGGGAGACTGGCCTTTGTAAGAGGGCAGCTTTAGCTCCTAGATGAATTATTAAAATAATGATTTAGTTTGAAGTGGTATCAGATTAATACACCTGATATTTTAATATTTATAACGGAAGTTTCAAAGATTTCTCCCTTCTTCCCTCTGTTCTCATAATTTCAGAATTCCTTTTCAGCAAAAAAAGAAAATATTTGTTGTATTACAGAACAACTAAAAAATACTTTGTTTCTGCACAATATTAACAAACTAAAATTTAACATCTTTCATTTGGGCAGTCAGCCAGACTTCAGCTTCTACCATGTCTGTTGGATTGTCTCTGCTGCAAAGGCTGCAAAGGGCATGCAAGTATTCCTCAGCTGATTCAATGCAAAGTTCAATAGTTAACCCCTCTCTTGCTACAGCTCAATCTGGGCAACCAGACTTGGGACTTAAATGTTTGCATGTTCTAGAGCTGCCAAATCTCCTGCCGATGCCTCCAGGAAAAGACCACTAACAGCCAGCTGAACCTTAGGAACAGGAGCGGGGTGCGCATGAACCAACATTCGCCTCGTGCAGGTTAAAACACTGACCCGATGTGACTGATGTCACACTGACACTGATTGCAGTGCGCTCTAAGGCACTTAAGCTCACAGGGTCTCAGATTTGGGGAGAGGACCCCTCGAAACAAAGGTCCTAGAAACACCACATTTGAGAAAATCTGTGCCATGATCTATTTTGAATATAAAATTTGGACTGGTAGAAAAAAAAACCCACCAGGCTCCTGCCGAGTAGCTAGTACCTCTTCTTATATGCAGCAGAACAGCAGTACTGTCCTCTGTTATTATGAATAAATTTATGACATAGACTGTGCACCCACACGCTGTGTTCAAGTAGGATTTGGAGTACAATTACATTTCCAGCGAAAATTATCTTGATTAACTTAACTTAATGACATCAAGTTGCAATGGAGTCATAAATTTTTCAAAGTTTTAATTGAAATCCAAAGTTTTGAAACGTGCTATTGAAGTGAAACAAAAGCCCACAAACAAACTTCCCACCTACTAAGCTTTATAATTCGCTTCTCGCAGCACTAACTTAGCTTTCGTAAAGATAATCTGGTAGCAAATAAATGATCCTGTCCTTCCCTTATTTCCCTCCATCACCGGAAAAAGAGTAAAGCAATCAAGACTCCGGGAAAAGTAATCCGCTCATCGAGTATCATCAAGCAACAAAAGCACTGTTTTAGCAGGTTCGGTCATTGTAAACTGATTTTCAGCCCAGGTGTTAAGATGTGCTTTATCAAAACAGTCCCGAAGAACAACTCCGAGACAATCGAAGCAACTTCTAAGCAACTGCCTAAATCCTCCACTATTAACGCACCCAGCGTTTATTTCACTGGGTTTTTGTTTGGTTAGTCGGGGTTTTTTTGCTCCAATAACACCACAATGCTTTGTACCGAGTTTAAACCTTGCAAACGTCTCAAGAGCAGCACCGGGCGTACCGTGAGCCCTTGCCGTCTCCGGGGAGCAGCGGGCGCACAGTCCGGCCGCTCGGATCAGCTGTCACGGCCGCGGACAGACGGACAGACGGCCCCGGCGCCCACGGCGGGACGACACGGCGAGCTCCGAGTTCACAAAAGCCAATTCCGCCGAGCGCGGCCGCCCCAGGCGCGCCCTCCGCCCGCTACCCCCGCGGCGGCTCCGCCGCCCGGAGCCTCACAAAGACGCCGGGGCCGCCCCCAGCCCGGCTCCCCCCGCGGTACCTTGTATCGAAGCGCTTGGTGGATGTCGGCCGCCAGCTGTCCTGTCCACCACTGCGCCTCCAGCTCCATCGGCAGCGCGGCGCGGCGCCCGGGCCCAGGCACCGGGGAGGAAGCGGCACTCGCTGAGGGCGGGACAGGCAGCGCCACCCTCGCCCCTTTCTGGCTCGCCCCCGGCTAACCGCGATCAGCTGCCGCGGGGCACCCCCAGCCCCCCGGCCCAGCTGGCCGCCATGCGGGGCACAAGTGCGGCTCGTTAAGCCGCCCCCTCCCGCCGCGGGGCACGGCCGGGTGAGGGGGTCGCGGAGGTGGTGGCGGCGGCCGCGGGAGAGGTGGCGGGGCGCGGCCCGGGACACCCGAGCGCGGCGCGGCGGCCCCGGGGCTCCGCCGCCATCACGCGGCGCCGCGCGCCGCGCCCATTGTTAAAGGGCCGCGCGTGTACAAAGCCGGGCAGCGCCCGCACGGGCCCGCCCGCCCGCCAATCGCTGGCCGCCTTACAGCGCGGCCCTCACCGCTGCCAATCGCCGGCCGCTTTACAGCGCCCCCGGCCGCCAATCAGCGGCGGCAGGCACGGGCCGGAGGTGGGCGCCTCTGGGCCCGGGGAAGGTGCGGGCGGGGCGGCGCGGCAGGGGTCCCTCAGCCGGGGCCCCTCAGCCGGGGCAATGGGCTCAGCCGGCCGGAGCACAACTGTCTGTGGGCCCCCAGGAGCTCCGGATAGCACTTTTTTTTTTTTTTTTTCTTGTCCTCTTATTCCTCTTTCCCCCGGCTCTTTCCCCGTTGGCTCAGCTGTGAGGTTTCAGCACGTGGCGGTGGCAGCGCCTCGCTCAGCTCCTGCCCTGCAGCGCATTGTCCTGGGAGCAGTGCGGGGCGCACGCTCCTCCTCCGAGCTTAGGGGCTCCAGTCCCGAACTGGTTTGGTTCTGCGCTGGTGAAATTCCGGGAGAAGGTTTGCAGGAGCGTGCATCCTCCCTTTCAGGAGCCGGTGCCGCTCAGCTGAGCGCTCACCAGGGCTCCTTGTCCTGCAGCTGGTGACCGAGAGCTCCCACTCGTGTTCCTGGCTAACAGAGCCTTTTCCTGGCTGCTTTCTACTCCCCGGTAACCCCCCGCTACAGGCACCTTACAAAATAAAACTTAGTGCTTCAGAGACCTTCACATATTTGAATTTATAAATATTGAAGCAAATAGTTAATGATACTATAAAACCTGGTACAACAGGTGATGGAGAAGAAATGTGCTTTTTTTTTGAGGGAATATATTTAATTTTTTGTTTCTACCTTTGCTCGGACATGATTTTTTCCCTTTTAATTAAGAAAATAGAAACCAACTTTTTGACATAACCAGTTTAATGACTCTCTAGAGGGAACTGTAAAAGCCTGTTCCTGTGTCTAATGGGTAATCCTATAGACTACAATAGTCCCTTTCATCTGAGGAGGTGTGCTCATAGGTGGAAGATTTTCTTTTTGAGGACACGTTTTTGGACTGTTTCCATTGATAACAGATGTCGTTATAAAATACATAATTTTCTGAAGGAAAAAAAACAAGAAAAGTTTGGGGTTTTTTTTCTTGGTGCATAATTACAAAAATATTTTAACTATTTAGATTAGCTAGCTGAGATCTATGGACTATTGACAAATTAGCATTTTCCTGGTCCAATGGCTTTTTGTCTCATTTCTGTACATTATTTTATAGGCAAATGCACACTCAAGCTAATTTTTATATTTGCAGATAAATTGTTTTTAAATTGTTCATGTTTGAAGAAAGGTAATACCAAACTGTGTGTTTCAAGGATAAGTCTCAAAAACAGATTCCGAATGGGGAATGTCTTTTATAACATCTTTATTGCCTTCAAAAATGTGTTGCCTGCATGAAGAGAAGGCTAATAAACACCAACATGCTAAAACCTGTTACAATGGGCCCAAAGAGGGAAGTGATGGTCCTTCTCTTACTGCTATTAGCAGTGCTGCCTCCCTCTAGAGCTTTTAAACACTCTGTGGGTTAGTCTGGTGCTGAACTGTTAAGCAAGGAAAAAAATACTGATGCTTGCTGGCTTATTTCTAAGATATGCTTGATTGGCTTGGCTAGGAAACACCATCCTCATAAGGCTATGTGCTCTGAGAGCTATTCCATTTATATATAATCAAGAAAAACAATGATGTCATTGTTACTTGCCACTGCGAGGTGGAGTGAGCTGTGGAACTCCCTATTTCAGATTCTTTTTCCCATTACAATCTTTGTGAATTGAGTTCTTGGTCCTGTGAACAGTTACATCTGTCTGCTTTTCATGCAATGAAAACATAGGTTTGGAAGGAACTTCATCATCCTGCCCAAGGCCAGGATTGCTTCTGGCATGCATTTTTCTAATCTTGGAGACATTCAGAAAATCATCCTATTGAAAAAGCCAGAGCACTTAAGTACAGCCTGGTTATCTGCAGGAAGCTTACATCCTATCAGCTGTTAACAATCAGCCATTGGAATAATCTCCTCAGGGAAGTGCAGGATTCCCCAGCGTTGGACACTTTAAAGATTCGGTGGAGTAGGGCGTTGGGACATCTTGCTTTTGCCAAGGTTTGGACAAGATGATGCTGGAGCTCCCCTTCCAACTTGGTATTCTATGACCTCAGTTTATGCCTTAGCCCCAGCTGGAAGATTTGAGAATAATCTTGGAGTGCTGAACTGAGGCTGATTGTTTTCAGAGTTTGCAAGATCACACTTTGGAGGTTTGAATGGGAATGGGAGTAGCACAACTGTAATGAGAATAGGTTAATGCAGCTTCTCTAAATGCCTTAAAATCAATCCTAAGTGTACTAACCAGTGGAGTTTTTTTAGCCAGTCCAGATTTCATCTACTTGCAGTTGTCAAGGCTGTGTACAGTTTTTAAAGTATTCCTACTTTAGTCCCCTCTGTGTAAGTCAGGATAGAACGAAAACCAGCTCAGCAAGTCCATAGAATAAACAGAAGATATTAAACGTGACTTTCAGTGGCAGTAGTTACATTTTCTTAGCAAGAAACTGAAAGCATGAAGTATGTGTAGTATATAGAACCTGAGAAAATAGCAGAATTAAATGTTATGGAACCATTTTGAAATTGGTATCCTCTTTCTGTAAATGACTCTGGATCACCTAAGCAAATATGTGTGTCTCAGGGGGGGAATGAAATTGGCTGTGAGAGCTGCTGTCTGTGCTTTGAAAAGGTGCCAAGTAGCAGGAAATACCGTTATTCTTGGAACTCACCAAGAAAAATTATTACCCCGAGCTACATCCAAAATAGGCTAGAATGTAACCTGTGAAATCTGGACTAAAATCCCTGTAACATTTTTGTGGAATCTTCTGAAGAGGATGCTGCAGAAGTCTTACAATTTATGGACCTGTAATTCACAGGTTATAGTCCTAACACGGTTTCAGACATGGTGGGTGAGCTGGCTTCTCTTTGTAGTTACTGGGAGGTTAGATCTGTATCTCAGGAGTTAATGCATGTATTTATGTGTTTAAGCTGTTTTTTTCCTCCCCTGGTTTTCTTCTGATGGATCTTGGCCTATGAAAAAAGAAATTTGACTTTTAAAATACAAATTAAGAACTTGGAAGTAATTGCCAAGTACAGCAAATGCTCTGATCCTGCAAACCACTTTAGAACCCGTTTACCTCTCCCAGTATAAAAGGATCTGTTTCTGGTGTACTGTTCTTCGTTTTAATGGTACATCAGCCACAGAGAACAAGTTTCTAAAGACTGATATTTCTGTGCCCCTTGCCATTAGATACATTTCTGAAGTTTGGATTCATCTTGACTGGCAGAATGAGATGAATCAACACACAATCAGCACCCAGGATGGAAGCTAAATTCTGGGGTGACATAGCACTGAAGGAAACAAATAATGGCTCAATTGCTATGTTAATTGTGGGTTTTGTTTATTGGTTCTTGCTTTTGTTTTGTTGCTCCTTGGTCATTCTCATCTGAATAAAGACATGGTAATTCCTTAAAAGGCACTTCTGAAGTACTTCGTTTTTGGAATTAAAATGTAAGGGAATCTCAATTTTGTAAAACAGAGAATAATTTAACAAAAAAAAAAGTGCAGACTTAGTTCCTGAATTTCTTGGGGCTGAGAAAGTTCTGCTTTTGTTCTGTCCTTGATCTTATTTTCAAACAAAGGCTGCATCTGATGACATTCATAGCAGTAATATTTCAAGGGCATTTGATTAAAGGGAATGAATCACCCTGAAGACAGGACTGTAATTGCTCACAGAGCTCTTTTACAGCATGGTGGTAGATGAAATGTACCATGTTGGTAGAAAGTCTTAACACTTCAGAAGGATTAATGGAGGAAGTCTCATACAGAAAATACTCTGGGGTTGTATTTGTAAATCCTGTATTGAATGCTAAAGGTACTCTGTGGTTAGGATTTTCAAAGTTGTCTGGGGATTTGAATTCCCAGAATAGCTACTGAAATGTGATTAATAGATTTGATCTGAGCTGGTAAATATCCTTTGGAACTGTTGACTTTAGTTGTTAATGTGGCTATTAATACAGAAAACATCTGAGAATGCTCAGGCCTGAGCGATACATGCTTTTCATGAAGCGTTTTAATGAACAATTTGACTTTAAATATTTTCCCATCTTCTGGAAAGCTATTATAAAAATGTGCACCCATGACTGTTTTATTTGGCATTAGGATGAATGTATATGTTTTTGATAATGTGTTGGATGAAGGAAACATTCATATAAGTGGAAGGGTGTTGGTGGATATAAGATGTACTGGGGAGGTTGTTCTTTTCTGTAAGTCGCACTCATGGTTGTCAGTAACTAAAAAGATGGAGGAATTTTGCATCTAAAGCAAATGTACTTCCTGCTTGGAGGGCTGCAGCTCATTTGACTGGAATTTAGTAAAGGTTATTTTTCGTGCAGTTAGCTTAGGGATGGGGGGAGAGCAGTTAGGAATACTCAGTTGTTCCTGTCAAAAGTTTTGATTTCCTTATATCCACAGAATTTAAGTAGGGAAAACTGGCCTATTCCTTTTCATTTCAAACTTGAGGTCCATCACAGATTTTTTTTTTTTAATATAATATCTGGAGCCAGCCCAGGCAGAGCACCACAAAGTTAATGCTTTTGTCTGCTAGGGGTGGCCCAGAAGGAGAACTGCCTGCAGATGTGGGACAGGGGCACTTAACTTTGTGGTGCTTCTTGTTCAAGTACTTAAGTAGTCGGGTTCCATCTCAGTGGCAGCACAAGTGGAAAACTTCACACTTCCAGTTTGTTCCTAATGAACAGCCAATTGCTGCTAGTGAAAGTAACAAAAATTATTGTCTGTTCAGAGGGCTTGGTAAACTAGTTTCATCTGTTGGGACTTATATGCACAGAGGCAGGGCAGAGATGTGAAGAGTGTAGCGCTTATTTTTAGGTTAGGGAAGGCTACTCCAAAGTCGTTCTGGAGCTGTCTCTTCTCTGGGCTGAACAAGCCCAGATCACTCAGCTTCTGTTCAAAGGGCAAGTGCTCCAGTCTCTCACCATCTTGGTGGCCCTCTGATGGATTTGCTCCAGTTAGTCAGTGTCCAGTGTCGTCATTGTATTGGGGGGAGGAAGGTGTCCCAAAACTGGATGCACTATTCTAGATATGGTTCAATGAATGATAAGTAAATGGTAAAAATAATTTTTTTTTTTTGCTTTTTAGCTATGGCTCAGTTAACACAGGCCAAATGCTGTCAGCCTTCTTCAGTGCCAGAGCATATTGTTGACTCTTGTTCATCTTGCCACTGTAGGAGCCTTCAGCTTCCCTGCAGTGCTGGCTGGTCCGTGTTGTGCTCCTTCCAGGATGTTTGCCAGGGTCACAGCATGGTTTACTCTGTGTACACAAAGCAAACAAACAAAAAAACCTGGCCAAATATGAAGAATGATAAATTTCAGCAGATTTGGGGCTGGGGTAAATCTTGCCAAATCCCACAGGGATAATGTATATTCAAAGTGTTGTATTCCTTGATCCATTATTCAGAAGTACTGTACCTAAATCAATTGTGTTGTTAGGGATGAGCCTGTGGTTTGGGGCTGCAGTAAATAGGAATAGTGATTCCCAACATGATCATAGATGACAATGAGATTTGGGATCTCGTTCTGCCTCAGTGTCCGATGCATGTGGCCAATTCTGCTTCTGACAGCCAGAGCCCAGGGGCTCCCAATGTAATCTTAGCATCTCACTATGCTGAAAGAATTTGAGAGTTTTATATGTTTGGGACACATTTTACTGTCAAGCACACGGTCACATGTTGAAGGAGCTGATTAACAATATATCTAGATAGTGTGGATGTACCTTTCTTGAGGTTTATGGACAAGAAGACCTTCACCTCAGCTTCCTAATATCCTCATGCTATTTAGTGTGTAATCACCCACTCACCACACATCTAGTCAAGACATGTTTTAATAGACATGAGTCAGTACTCTTTATTTTCACTCATTGCGTTGTGACTCAAGACACCCACTGCATTATTAAAAAGACAGAAACATACTTCAATTTGGATGTTGCTGAAAGCACTGTAATAACTGGTTTGACCAGTATGTTAAATGATCAATACATTTGAAAGGATCTCTGGATGGAAGGGTAAAATGAACCTAAAATGTGTTTTCACAGCTTGTTGCCAGTGGTGCTCCCCTCTGAAATTGTGACCCCCATTTTGAGTTAGACTGGGACATGTGTTTGAGGAACACATGCAGAAAAGCAATGCCTTTAATGAGTAGTTAACAACCCGTGGGTGGAAGGGTTCAGTCAAAAGTGTTTTTTCTGTTGAAATTAGTCAGCACTGACTGGTTCTCTGACAGTAACAGACAGTATTAAGATTGCCCTTCTCTTAGAGCAGAACCTACCTCACAACTGCTGTGTAAGAGATGGGAGGAACTGGTGAGGCAAAGCTCATTTTGAGCTTTAATCAACCTCACAGTTGGGGAACAAGTGCTGTCAAGAGTCAGTGTGCCTCTGTGGGCTCTATGTAGTTGCTTTGCACATTGCTGTGATCGTGAGCACAATTTCAGAGGAACTCATCTATTCATTTTCTTGTCCCATTCAGAAGTACTTTAAAGGACAATGTTTAAGAACCATGTGTTTTGTGCTGCTTGCAAAATGGAGTCATGTTTGCTTAGCATTTTGAATGCAAAACACTGCATATGAAAAAATGATATAAATCTCAGGCTGAAATTAGAGCTAGCCATATGGTAAGTAAACGATATCTGTGAAACACTCACACACTACCATATCTTAAATTTGTACAAGATTCTCTTTGGCAAGAAAATAAACTAGCACTTAATGTTTCTCTTCTCACTAATGGCCTCATTCTTATGAAATGCCAGCATGTGTTTTTTCCTTAAGTGGTGGTCCAACAATTTCAAAACAGATGGTAAAAGTCAATCTTTGTGTTTGAATCATTACTTTGCCTAGTATGTGACTGTGATTAGGGTGGGTATTGCTTGTAAGAAATAAGCTGATTGATACTGCTGTGTGTTTGTTTTGTGGATGTTTGCTTTTGAGAGTAGTTTGTAAATTACTCTTTGCTTGAAAATGTCTTTAGAATTCTTTGGAGTTTGCCATTTGAAACTACGTCTGTGGTTGGTGATTTACCATGTTACTTAGCTGTAAAAGCCAAGTGTTATTATTGTTGATTCACTGTTGTTTTTTGTAAATAACCATCAGAATTGAATTGAACTGAGTTCTGATCTTCCATTAAAGGTTTAATGAACGTAAACAGTGCCTTTTAAAGTTATCCTGAGCATGTGTTAGTGTGTTTACTGCTCAAAACTGGCTTTTTGTATCCCCATGATGTTGTAGAGGAGCAAGAGCTCTGGACTGCAGAAGATGAAGGGAAAAGCACCTCAGTGATGCTGGTGTGAACATGTGACTGCAGATGACTGGGATGGGGGCATATGGTGGGATGGAGTTGGAGAGGAGCAGAAACAGATGATTAATAGGATTGACCATGAACTGGTAAATCTTTAGAGATTGATATTCAAAGCAATGCTCAGACACTGATATTGTGCTTGGTTGGGGTCACCACGGAAAAGTTGGTGGTTCAAACAGCTTCAGGTATTCATTGCTAGATCAACATGTCTGTTAGATCACAGGGGCTAAATGTGGAGGAAAAAAAGCATGTCAGATTAGACTGACTTTTTCAATCTTTACTGCCTAATGATGCTTATTTAAGGTTTCAGATAAGCACTTCCATGATTATAAACTAGAAGTGAAATTTAAAATGCCACCCACATTACTTATGAAAACCAGAGGTATAATGCTGCAGACATGGAGTCACAGATGCTAGAACCAGTTTGGGTAAGGGTTTAACAAAATATTAAGTTCAACTTTTGGATTAGTACAAGTAGTTTAAAAATGTGCTGCTGCAGAAACCCAAAGCTTTGATCTTTGGCACTAAGTTTCTCTGATAGTTCAGCTTTGTTTAAAATACTTATTGGGTTACTCTTGTGCTGTTTATATCAACAGTTGTCTCTTACTATGACACTTACATTATACAAGAACAGGAATCACCTGTCCTCTGACAGACCCTGAAAACTCATGTAAAAATATAAAGCTGGTATAAGCTCTGTAATTTATATTCTTACTATTTCTATCACATCTAAATGTGATCTGTGTAGATCCTTCTATTCTTCAAATTTCTGCTGCTGACTGATCCAACAGCCATAGATTTGTGGTAGTGCCTGTGGAAGCCTGGTCTTAGCTATGGATAAGAACATTTGTATCCTGGGTATCTGAGTTTCTCTTCCTTGTTCTGTGAAAACTGCTAGTTAGCTGTGGCCCAAGTCACTTGTGACACTTGTGCCATACAATCACTGGATGCAAATAATCCCTCAAATCATGCTCACCTAAATACTAAATTGAAATCAAATTAATAACATGAGGTGGCAGAGTACATGAGATAGAGCAACTATTAATGTAGTTCCTGGAAGCAAAAAGATAATGAAGGCTTAGATATTTTTTTTTTTACTATCAGTGGAGGAGGTTGAAAACTGAAATTATTTTAAAAATATAAGATTGCATCCTTATTGATCAACTTTGTGGATCTTTTATACAGATTAACTGAATTCAAAGAAAAAACACAGGGGAAGTAATAAAAGGATCTACTGGGTTTGCCTCTGAGTTCAGATTAGGTCATACTGAATATTATTTCATGGCCTTCCTCTAGTGGTTTGTGAGAATTTTCCAAAGCCAAAAGATACATTTTTGACTGATTAATGATCTGCAGTTAAATGAGGGCAAGCAGTGAAATACTCTTGAGGTTACAGAACACAAAGTGAATTGACAGAGCTCTTCAGCACAGCTACAACATCCTCCTCACAACAGGAGAAACATTATTTCACTGTCTTCATTCCCTTTGACTGGGATTTTGTGTTTCTCATGAAACTACTGAGGTCATGATGTAAAATTGAATAATGGTAATGTACATTTCACTTCTTAAGACATACTTTAGGCAGAGAAAATGAGGGAGCAAGCCAGCAATATGATCAGAAAAATCTCCACAAAGTAGGAAAAGTGGGTATATGGATGCAGAAGTTGAAAACAGGTGCAGTGTACACATCTGTTTTCAGCCATTTCCAAATTTGGATTATTTGCAACACAAATCTATATAAATATATTAAGATTAATTTTATAGTTTCATGGAATCATCACTTTTATTTAGCTGTATCAGGAGGGGTAGGTAAATGAGGCGAGCAGCATTGTAAAAGAACACAGCATTTGTCTTGCCTTCATGTTTTTAGCTACTTTCTAAAACAGAGGAATAAATGGTACAATTACAGCCAGGGTTTTCCTATGAACACCTGAATTACTTAACTAAGAGTCTGGTATGGAGAGAAAATGTCCATTTGGAAAGTGCAGTTTAACATGGGCTATTTTTCACATCATTTAGAAAGAGTTCTCAGGAGTAAGATTCCAGGGTAATTACTCATGTCTGGCAGGAGCCTGCCCTGGAAGCATTGCCTAACTTTGACCTGCTTTCAACCAGCTGGGAAACAGCCAGGTTGCTCAGTGGAATTGATAAAACATTCAAAGGCTGTATTAGCATAATTTAAACATGTCATAAGCATATCATCACCAAGGTTTAATTGAGGGCTACCCATAATACAGATTTTTAAAACTGATTCTAGTTACTGCAAGTTTGGTTCTGTTCCCACTGAAGTCAGTTGAAGTTTTGATACTGAGAATTTTTTTTCTTAAGTTGTCAGACCTGTACAGTCTTTACTAAATAATTTATTACTCTCAGTGCCACATGCAGCAGAAGCAGTTCTGGTACCATTCCTATTCCCAGTTGCAGGAATAGCTGTAAACTGAGTGTAGCTCTCTCTCTCACAGAGTCTACTTACCTGGGATATTAATGATATAATTGAAAACAAATCTTTTAGAAACAGAAGATTGAATAATTTTGTATGCGTGCCATTTTAAAGGTTTAGAGACTACATCAATTGCCAGATCACTGAGGGTGTCCCACCTGACACAGACGGAGCAGTTACTTAGAAACCCTAAGGAGGCTGTTTGTGTTAGTGTGGCTTGTGGCATTAGTGCATCTTCCTTCCATCCTCCATCCTCAGTATGTTCCCAGACACTGTCACAGTAACTGCCTGCAGGCTTTTGCAATATGAATCAAATGGATTTCAGAGAATATGGGGGCTACTTTGAGGATCAGTATTTAGGAAGAGCATAGACAAGGACATCTGTGAGAACTGTTGTGATCTCTACTTCTGAAACCCTGGCTGAGAATGATGAAGGCTCTGGGATGAAATTTGCTGAACTTGCCATGGCCCTTTTCCTGATAATGTAATGTTTCTGTTTATGGAGCTGTCAAATCTAGCACTGCCACTTGCTTTCTAATTCTCCGATAGTATCTAATGATGCTGTCCTTTCAGTGGTATTCACACAATGTCCTGATTTAAACAGGAGAAGGAAACAATTTATTAAAAACAACAAACAAAACTCAAGCTCTCTTCCTAATTCTCTTTATTCATTGCTGCAGGTTTGTTCCTATTAGCAGAGCCTTTTGACGTGTATATCTAGAATTAGCCCCATTCACATATTTTAAAAGAAGGCATTGAATGTTGTTAGCAAAAGTAGCTGGGTAAATTAGTATGTACATATATTAGTTTCCAATAAATGAAGGAGCTGTGTGCAGAAACTAAAGTCACTCAGTAATGAATGGCTTTTGCAATGAGAATAAGAGAGCAGCAAAAGCAGACAGCTTTTCCTTTGCAGTAATTTGATGTAGACCCACAATTTTTTGTATGCTTCTTAGGGATTTAAATTCCAAGACTCAGCTTAGAGTTACTGAATAGGAAGCTATGACAGATTGCAGATCATTTGCAGGCTCTTGATAGTGCAGTGTGATTTAAAACTGCCCCGGTGTAAAGAAAAGCCAGGTGGCATCTATGTGCTGTGAACAAAGACTTAGCCAGGTGGATGCTGCAAAGAAACCTGTCAGGTTTGTTTGTGTGCAAAGAATTTTGAAGCACCTCACTTGAAACAGGGTTACAATATACACAGTGCTATTGCAAAAGAAACAGAAATGATTAAGTGCTCACAAGTTGAAAGTAATTTCAACTCTGAGAATGTATGGGAATGTCTTCGTTTCAGGATCATCTTCAGACATAAGTGAACTAGTAGATTATTGAATTTTCTGTCATTCTAGGTACAGAACTTTCCTTATATTTGTGGGTATCTTGTGTATGCCATTGGGATTAGTCACTTCAGCTAAAAGGCGTTGGATGATTTTCTGTCTTTTTATGAATTTGTCTGATAGGTGCATGTGCACAAATGTTTGATTTTGCTAGATAAGAATCACATATTGGTTTGAAAAAGGCTGGTATGGATGTCTGCCTCCAGAACATACATCCTGGAAAGTCTCCCACCATGCTTAGATTGGTTGGGATCTAGTGAAGGACTGTGGTGAGAAACTAGTGCTGATAGCAAAGACTCAGGTTTGGAGCAATGCAGCCTGGGACTGAATGCAGCTGCATTCCCAGACAGATTGCCACAGCCTAGGTAGGCACAGTGCAAGGCACTGGTTTTGGGCTTGTGTCAGCTGTGGCTTCCAGGTTTGTAGGTGTACATTTTTTTCCTGTACTCTTCACCAAGGATGCAGCTCAGTTCCCCTGAAATGCAATGGAAAAATCTTTTGCAGCTCCCTTGGGTGCCTTGCTGATTTGATCTGCACAGTTCATTGGGAACAGTAAGTGACAAGCTGGTGGCTTAGAGCTCCACTGAGTGCATGCAACTGCAGAGCAGAGGCAAATGTATTCGTGTGTGTGTGAAATTGAGCATCCACACTGTGAAATGCTGTCAATTGGCAGCAGAACAATCAGACAAAGAGCTTTTGTTGCTATCTCTTCTCTTGAGGAGTTTGTTGTGATCAATATGTAATCACTGTGAGAAATAAGCAAAAGATCTACTATTCCTTATCTATTTTTATATATATATATATATATATATATATATATATATATGTACACACATGTGTACATATTTTTTTTCATTAGAAATACTTGGATATTTTTCCTGACCATAATTAAACAGGTTAGATGATATAAAAAGTCAAAAACACTGCTAAAGTAATTTTGTTTATTCACATAACAGTCCTCCTTTAAGTGATTTTATTTTCCCTTTATTCAGACATGAATGCTGTAAGGGATGAAGGTACAGAAAAAGAAATAGCCCATCAAGCATAATCATTCTTAGTGTATTGGAATCTTCAGCCTCGGGGTTTCAGGAGCTGGGGGCGCAGCAGCAGAGCCCGTGCTCAGCTCCAGGGTGGGGTCATGGCGCTGCCGCTCGGTGCCTACTGCACACAGCCAGATCGTTTGTACAGCTCAGTGAGACCTGCTCGGATGCGTGCCGGCTTCTCAGAGCTCACACTCCTATCCCTGTTTGCCGGCCCGGCAGGGATGTGTGCAGATTAGGAGCTTTGGGAACAAGGCTGCTGGTTCACCTCTAGAGGGACGCCCAGGACCGGAGATGAGGCTGTGCCACACGGGCGGCAGCGCGGCTGCTCCATTGCTCTGCTTCCCTCCCGAACCTGCTCTGCCTCAGGACAGAGCGCCCCAGGCCTCTCCAGAAGAGCAACAACGAAATCCTGAAAGGAGAGGAACCGCGGGAAGCAAAATGTTTACAGGAGTGGCACTGGCAACGTGTCGTGTTCAGAGCGGTGAGAAATCCCTCCTGATGGGGTTCGAATGTCTTCTGCTCTGTTCCCTTCCTCCCTGTGAGAGAGAGGCGATGATTGCACTCATGCTTCATGTAGGCAGTGTTATTGCTTTCAGTGATTTGTATTTGCAGTTCAAACAACTTTAAAGCACTGTTTCTCTCCAGTCTGGCCTCTGCCACCACCGTCAGGGCAGGATGAGCCCTCAGAATATGCTGGGTTACGTGATGTCTGGATGTGCCTGTAGCGTTTTCATCTCTGCATTAAGCATTTGCACTGTGGAATTTCTGCTAGGATCGGTTAGGGTAGAAAACAGCACTTTGACAAAAGATGAGAAATCACTCATTGGCCTCTGATTCAGAATAGAACAAGGTGAGCGTGATTTCCTTGTTACTGTCTCTCCAAACTAGTCTGAGCTTGCTCTTCAGCATGACTCTTTCACGCAAAATTCTGAACAGTTTCCTCATACTCTGCCAAATGTGTCTCCATTTTCTTTGATTTCCTTATTTTTGATAACTACTTACAGTGAAATGCTTTGAATACATTTTCAGCTTTTTGATCTTAACCCTCTATAAATGAAGAGCTTTAGGTACACAAATGTAGTTATATAGATACATAGAAAATATTGTAGCCAGTTAAAAGAATACGTAGATTGAAATTTCCAATAGGCGGAGTCCTTCCTCTTCAGCTCAGACCTCTGGGCTGTGGTTGGGTGATCACACGATGCATATTTTTTAAATTATGTTGCTCCATTCTGACTATTGACATAGTTGTGTTCTATCATTTACTGATATTTGTGGAGTTGAAACGTATCTTTGCTCTTCATATGGAAAGCCTGGACTAAACATCTCTTTTTAGGTTTACACTGAAGGGTGTATCTGTGTTAAGGGAACCTTCCCGTCCGACCATCAGGAGCCCTCCGGCAGTCCCAGCCTGAGCTGGGGCCGAGGCCCCTTCCCGGCGGGAGTCTCCAGTGAGCTCCGGGCTCTGCTTGGCTCCCTGCCCTCGCCACAGTCGCAGTCACACCAGCTTTCCTTAGTGCCTCCACTCCAGGTTTCCCACAGCAGAGCCTCAGGCCTCTGAATCCTTAAAAAAATTTAATCTTGGCTCAACAGCTGCATAACAGCTCGGAGCTGAGCCTTCGAGGAGGGACCCCGAACAAAGGGAACCCTGGAGTTTTTATGCCCTTACGCGTGCAAGTCTGGGCCCAGCGCTCCTGCTGTGTCCGTGTCCGCTCCCCTGGCCGGCGCCACAGGTCCCCGGTCCCTTTGTTATGCAAAGGGAACAGTTCATGGCCTCCTGTCCCTGTCCCGGGCTCTCCTCACTGGAGCTCTACCTGCATCACCCAGTACCTGCACCGAATGTATTCCTCAACATCTGCGAGCCCGCAGGATAGTGTGATACCTGTAGCCTCTCTGCATCTGAGTGGAAAAGATTGAGGGGCACTGGAAAAAATGGGACAAAACTTCTACAGCTCTACTCCACCTTCAGTGACAAACTCGTGAAAAAACTGAAGAAGAGTGACTTGGTTATTAGGATGTTAGACTAGTAATTTGATGGTTTGGATTTACAAGTTAGCTTTGCAAGATATCTCTTATCTGACCATGGGTGGGTCATTTAATCTCTTTGAGCCTCCATTTGCCATCCCTGCAATGAGAATAATAACACTTATTTTCTGCTGTCTACTTAGGCAGCCTTTCAGAGTACTGATTGTCTAATGCTTTGTGGAGCTCTAAGCACCGCTAAACCTTGAGTTGGTGTAACATGCTGGGCATTGCTACACTCACTGCTCAGCCCTGCTCTGCTGTGTATGCTCTGCTCTCTTCAAAAGGAGAATTGAAAGACTGCAGGGAAGGTGACTTTCCAGTGTTTTTATTCACACTTACACATCACCGTGTGTCTACGTTTTTGGAGCAACAGCTGAATGTAGCAAGTGAGCAGCTTACTGCAAGGACCAAGTTACCACTTGGTGGTTGCAAAATAAATGATCAGAAACAAACCAACTGCAAAATTCAGGAGGCTTCCCAGCCATAGATTTTGTTGTGCAAGTAACCAAGTCCAACAGGTGCTCCAACATCTGTGGGTGTAGACAGTGAAGTTTATATGTTTTCACTGTTTTGGGTCACATCCCTGGGAAAACCCTCTTTTGGGAGGTCTTTTAGGTGAATGAGCTGTGTCTGCCTGGGACTTGGTCAGACACTTCTCACCTCTTCTCCAGTGAAAAGAGGTAAAGAGGAAGAGAGGGGACTGTTATAAACAAAAAATCTGCCAATTTTTTTTTGTGAGAAAAAGCTTACAAAAACTAGTCAGACCACTGTTGCTGCTAAAGCAGTACCTGTTTTTTATGATAATTACAAGTCGTTGTCGTTAATGGTTCTTTTTTGTATCGGTAAAGGCCCTGGCTAGGGCTAAGTTGATGGCTCTTCTCCCGAGACAGTGAAGGGAGGGGACCTCCCCAGACAGTGAGGAGAAAGAACGAGACTTGGGAGGGGGGGGCATGCAAAATAACCTCAGGACCAGCATGCCATGAGAAGCTACTACTCCAAACGTACTGAAAAGACCCCCGAAACAACGAGCCAATACAGAGTTGGGAAATTGGAGTGATGTCTGGACGTAAGGAGCGGAGTGCTGAGCCTGCAGAGATGCTGGGGGGGGGGGGGGAGATCTTCGTTACCCCTCACCCTGAGCGAGAAATCCTCTAGGACTGGTACCTGGAGAGAGAGAGAGAACCTGCAGAGGTCAACATCTGGGTCACACCCTAAGGGCTCCCACGAGGTCTGGACCCCCAGCTTTGCCCCTGGTGGATGAAGCTGTGCATATCCTCCTTCTGCGAGTCACTCTGGGAGAGACAATGGAGAGTTCAGACCTGTCGGGCTTCCCAATCTTGAGTTGATCGCTTTTAATAAAGGCATTAAAAGGAGAAAAAGTCTCCTGCCCTGTTTATTTCAGGGACCATTGCATGAAGTAAAGGGATGGTTGTAGTTGCTGGAGGGAGTTGGCTGACCAAAGCTCTTTTTTGACTTTTTTCTGGAGAAATTGTTCCACATACTATAGGCCACCCTCCTGTGTGACAGTGTTCACAGGGGTTCTTGGATAAGGCAAGAAATGAGAATGTTGACTCCATGTTCAGAAAGCTTGATTTATTATTTTATGATATATATGTATATATATTACATTATAACTATACTAAAAAGAAAAAGAAGGAAAGGGTTTCCTCAGAAGCTAGCTAAGAATAGAAAAGAAAAGAATGATAACAAAGGCAGCTCTCTCAGACTCTGTCCGAGATAGCTCCGTCTTGATTGGCCATTAATTATAAACATTCAAGATGGCCCAATCAAAAATCCACCTGTTGCTTTCCACAGCAGCAGATAACCATTGTTTACATTCTTTTTCTGAGGCCTCAGTTCCTCAGAAGGGAAAATCCTAAAGAAAAGGATTTTTAGTGAAAAAGATGTCTGCGACACTCCTGGTCTGTTTTGCTGCTTCCAACAGTGGGTGATGCAACTAGTCTCTTCTGCATGGCTGGAGGGTTGCTGCTGCTTTCCAGCAATCAATGTCTTCATGGAATGAGCTTTGTTTTCCATAGAAACTTGGAAATTGGTTGATTCCTTCCATGAAAAATTGGTTGATTCCTCCCATGAATTAATCAACTCTTACTTTAATTTTTTCAGATCATAACGCTCAAGGGACTTCATTTTGCAAGCATCTACAGTTTTCCCCCTGCTAAATTGTAAGAACAGCTCAATATTTTCTTTCTTGAAAACAGCCTCACCCTTTCCCCATGCTACCTTATCATCTTCCTACAGCTGCCCTTATAGTCAGGCTGTTGCAGGTAGTCACTCTCAGAAGAAGACAGTGGTGATGAAGGTGACTACTGGGTTGGGCTTTTTTTTTTTTTTTTCTGCTGTCCTGTTCTTGCATCCTGTAGATAGAGAGTAACCAAACAGCAGGAAGCAGTTTCATAGCAACCATGCTATTTTGCTCTTTTCTGAAAGTTATGCAAAAGGAAAGTAGCAGAAAAATTTTGGGGACACCCCTGTGTAATGGCTGTTCTCTTGGAGTGTTCCTTGGGCATTTCTCTGCTTTTACTCTCTTATTCATCCTGCCATATAAACCAGTCTTTCACCTCTCCCACTTTTATCAGACCCTTGGGGAACCCCAGACAGCATTACTGTCCATTTTCTCTGAATCTCTTTGGGGGGCTGGTGGTTTTCAATTGTTTCAACTATTTTTAAACAAAGGGACATTACCCTCATTTAGGTGGCAGCAATGTGGGTATCAGAACCAGCAGTTTCAGAGAGCTGTTTTAAATCCATTCTTGGCAGCATTTCAAAATTAAATGGGTGTTAGGGGTGCCAAAATAACCTGTTCAACTGCCCAACAGGTTTGAAGTCTTCATTATCATGCACTGAATTTGTTACCTGCATTGCTGAACACACAACTCATGCAAGCTTTTACTTGCATGAGTCAGCTTGTACACTCTTGGAAGCATCTGCAGAATTATGTTCTGTATCAGTTACATGCTCACAAGATGTGATTTCTTGTTGCTGCTCTGAAGGAAAAAACATGTAGGCATTTCTGATTGCCTTGAATTTTATTTACTTTCATATTTAATGTTATAGTCTTGTAATTTTTCAGGCAGCATGCCCAGATTATTTTTTTTTATTTCCTAGTTAAAGAACACTGCATAGAGGTTAATTTCCCCCCAGCAATCCATGAACTTTTAAATGCCCAAGTCACTGCTCACAAGAACTGACTATTTTATATTGATCTTCCATCTTTAATGCTTCTGCTGCTCTCCTCTGGATACACAGACCTCTTAGAGGGGTTAGGGAATCCTTAATGAATGCAGGTTTTTGCCTTATTGCTCTTTCTTATTTTTCCTTTTCTAAAAAATAATTTTTTTACTGATTCACTTCTTTTTCCTGTACATTCAAATGCTCCTGGTGGCTTTTTTTTGGTCTGTTTATATGTCTAATAGACTAAATAATAAAGCAAATGTCTTTCCAATATTAAATTACATTATGATTTGCTGATTTTCCTTTTCACAAAACCCAGAGAACTTAGAGGAGGTTACCATAACTTCATGTTCATTTTTCCAGTATACAAAAGCAGACTTGGAGTTAAAACTAGGCCCAGTGACCATGGTGCTAAAATCTATATGTAAATGCTTTATTTCCAGTAAAATAAATGGGTCACAGTCTAAAACAGTCTGAAAAGAATTAATATTCGGGCTTCATGCATACACTTAGCTTCTTTCACTGCTATTAATCCATGCTTAATACTTCTTCCCTGCGGGGTTTCACCCCCAGAACTGAAGTGTCAAATTGAATTGACACCAATAGACATTAGACAGGTCATGGTGCAGCCACATGGACAGTAACCCCAGAGGGAGCAGGGGATGGATCAAACACTTCAAATCAACTTTTACAAGAGGAGATCTAACTACATTCCTGAGACACTTGTTTGCACTGTAAAATCTCACCCTAGTTTTTAAATTTAGATTTTGGACATACTCACAAGTCACTTTTCTATTTTGTTATTTGTTGTTTGTAACAGAGAGGTGCCATGGGAAGCTATACAAGGCACAGGCAAGGATGGCATTATGCTGGATACTGTATAGATACATGCTTGAGTAGGGGCTTTGAAGAGTTATAGTACATTTAATTTTCCATTTGTTTGTTATTTATTTAAATGATCTAGTTATTAAATGCCTTAAATCTGTGTTAGCAAACTTTCAAGGGAAATGAAAAAAGAACTCTGCAGCCTAAAGTTTGCCTTTTCTCTTAAACAAAGCTAATGAAGTCAATGCAAATGTATTTTCCATAGAGGAAGCTACATTCACTTTCCTGCTGACCCTGTTTTCACATTTTTTCTAGTGGTCTGTACTTGTTTTCCATCTGTTGCCTGCAGACCCCCAATTTTACTTTGGTTCCTGGATCAACTTTTTTTCTTCTTTTTTTTTTTTTTTTTTTTTTTTCTTTTAACAATTACACTGAAAGCAGTAGTCAAAACTTTAAAGTGAAATCATTATGTTGGGGGTAAAAATGGAAGAAGTAAACTATAGTCTGGTTGAGAAACTTTAGAGGCTTGGGTATCTGGATGACAAAGGAACCAGAATAAGAAGATAATGTTCGTTGTTATTAAAAAGGTTTTTTTTTCCATGTTTGAGGGTCAATTTAATAACATCCAATTTCTATAATAAGTCCTAAAAGCAGCTGTGAACACATCCCCAAGGAGTAACACATGCACTCCTTTACCCCAAATATGACACAGTAAGTGGGTGCTAGGTGGGAATGACACCAAGCTGACTTTGATCTGTCCAAGTGACACTTCTGAAGCAGAAATTCCCACTAAGTCAGTTTTATTGTTTTGTGAAACAGAGCATGGCCCCTGTGAAAAAGTATGAGAGTTTTTACTGTGGTTTGTATGGCATGATTGGGTGCTTTGGGAAGGTAGAGTGGGCCAGCTGGAGAGACCCCACAGCAGTGGCCCCAGGAGTGTGTCACCTGTCACCAGGAGGGACATCCCACGATTTGGTGGTCAGCACAGACCTGCCTGTAGAACAAGCCATGCAAAGGGACCAGACCTCGTGTCACCAGCCAGGGAGAGGAGGAGTGTGTTCTACCTCACCTGGTGGCGAGGGACATTTGGTGTGTGCCACAAAGCCAAAGGCTCCCCAGCTCCACTGCTGGACACCTCACTGTGCAGGCTGCCTTCTCCCCAGCACCACTGCAGGGCAGCTCACTGTGCAGGCTGCCTTCTCCCCAGCTCCACTGCTGGACACCTCACTGTGCAGGCTGCCTTCTCCCCAGCATCACTGCTGGACACTTCACTGTGCAGGCTGCCTTCTCCCCAGCATCACTGCTGGACACCTCACTGTGCAGGCTGCCTTCTCCCCAGCACCACTGCAGGGCCCCTCACTGTGCAGGCTGCCTTCTCCCCAGCACCACTGCAGGGCCCCTCACTGTGCAGGCTGCCTTCTCCCCAGCTCCACTGCATGGCTGCTCACCGTGCAGGCTGCCTTCTCCCCAGCACCACTGCTGGACACCTCACTGTGCAGGCTGCCTTCTCCCCAGCACCACTGCAGGGCCCCTCACTGTGCAGGCTGCCTTCTCCCCAGCACCACTGCAGGGCCCCTCACCGTGCAGGCTGCCTTGCTGCTCTAGGGCTGCTCTGGTGCTGGCAAGGCAGGACCTGGGGCTGGAGCTGCCCTCACTCCTCACTGGCAACATGGGCTGATAGCGGAGAAACTTCTGGCCTTGGGGAAGGGAGAAAGGAGTGGGCCAAGCCAAGGCTAAGATAGCAACAGAGTTACAAGAAGGACTACAAGACAAAAGATGTGAAGGGGAGGGAGGGGACTCCCTGTGGGTGTAAATTTTCAAGGACAGAGGCAGGGATGTGCAGAATGAGGCTGAAACTCTCAAGTAAGGATGTAGTCAGCAAAATGGAAGCCAGTGGGGAAGGAGTAAAACAGGGCTGGTTGGTTATTTAAGGTGTGTGTGGGGAAGGGATATAAAATCAAGCAGACAGGGTCTCTGTTGAGCAGCCCCATACCTGATCACTGTGGCTTGGAGCAGGACAGACCACACATCCCAACAGATTTGCTTTTTTCCCTGCAGGATTTCTGCCTCTGTTCACTGAAGTTTAGTTAGACTTTTGAAAAGATAAGTTTGAACTTTTTTATGGGTCTCTTCAGTAATAATCATCTTCACAATATCTCTTTGAGATAAGTGTTGTCTTCCTTGTATAGAAGTGGATCTAGGTCATGAGGAGAGTCAAACTGAAATTCATGTTGGGTGCCTGATTCAAGAAAACTGGAAAGTAACCCTTCAGAGAATTCAGCATGATATTTCACTGTGCATATTGACAGTGTTTTCCACTGGCGTGGGTGGCAGATTCAACTGCTGTGTACTTCTGCTCACTGGGATTGTAAATAGCTTTTATTCAGAAAATGAGACACTGAGATTCCAGAGGTAAGGATGCTTCAGTTGCCTAGTCAGCATGCCAGGGGACTTCCAGAAAAGGCAGACATAAAACTGTGTTCTCCAGCATTCCATGCAGCTGCATCTACTGTGCAAAGCTGTTCTTACTATTGCAGTAACCCTGTCCTGTCCCAGCATCCCTCACCACACTGCCCTATTCAATTCCATAGTGAGTTGTTCTCTGAAACTCGAGCAAGAGCTGCATATGCACAGTGAAGCTAAATTAAGGGGGTCATGGAAGCTTAGCTGCTGTTTTCACTTCAAGGAATATAAATTAGCTGACAGTAGGACAAAATAACACATTAACCACCACAAGCATAAAATCCTGACCAAGCATTTCTGCCATTTCATCCAAGGAACTAATCTGATCATACCTATGTCAGCAATCCAGCATCCAATTAGCACTTAAAAGCAGAGTTGGTCCAAATGTTGCTATTATCAACTACTGTTTAAACTGACACTTTTTTAAAATAAAAAAATCTATTATAATAAACAGATTTTCATTGAGATGGATGAAATAAAATGTTTTAATAAGTCTTAGTCCTGTTACTCTTCAAGTTTTTTACTTAGTTTTAATTTTAACTAAGTAACTTCTACAAACATAATTTCCCAGCTTTATTAATAGTTCCATAGATAAATGAATCTATTGGATTGCAACATATTGACTCAGTAAGGTCATCAGCTTGTAGTGTCAGTCTCACACACAAACTCTTCCCTGTATCTCAGGCTTGCCCCTCAGTTTGTTCACAATACCTATTCCAGTTGTCTCCATCCTCAGGCTCCTAATCAGTGAGCTTACCTCCGTTTCACACATTTCTCAATGTATATTTGTTGTCTAAGTAATTTTTCGGCCACAATGCCCCATCACACAAAGCTCTATTGTACCTGTGGGTTGTGGTTCCCCTCCTGCATTCCTCAACAATCACCAGTCTTAATTTGCCACAAGTAGCTCCTAACAAAATCCCAGGGGCTTTTGACAGTCTCTCCTCTTCTTTTGCATCTTTCTCAACTCACCCTTGGTCCTGAGCCTGCTTCTACCTTGATACCTACTTCTCAAAAAAATTCACACAATCTTTGTTTTCATTTAACCTTCATTTTACAAAGTTAAACAAGATGTAAAATAGTGGTATCAGTGTAAGAGGGAAATGTTATAATTCATTATGAAGAAAATTAAAGAGGGGATTAGAAGGCTTTTTGCTATCCATGGAGTGAAATTCTGCAAGATCCTTTGAGAAATAAGTGAAAAGAGGTATGCTCAAATATTTTCATCTGTAGTTGCAAGGAAGTTTAATTCTGCTCAGGAATAACTATCTTTAAAATTTCAGTTATTAATCTCTAATAAAATCCCACTGACCATATGTAAAAAAAGATATTGCATAAACTTATGGATTTTAAGTTCTTGGCGGGACTGCTGATCAGGAAGGCAACAAGATTGTCCTTGAATTTTTTATTTTTTTTGCTTTGTTCAGACTCACAAAACCACTGAAATGGTGAGGTTGGAAGGGAGCTCTGGAGATCATCTAGTTCAAAGACTTTGTTGTGCTGAAGTTCTTGAGAATCCTGCCTGCCCATTTCTCCAGCCTGTCTCTGAATGGCAGCACAAGGAGTGGTGTATTAACCACTCCCCAAGTATGGCTGGCAAACCTGCTGAGGGGGCACTCTGCCCCATCACCAAAGCCTTTAATGAGGAGCTTACAAATACTGGACCCCATATTGTGCCCCTGAGGATTATGGGACTCTTACCATTTTATTGCCAAAGTGACTGAGCCTTTCTTCACCGTTCCTTTCTTCACCATTCCATTTTTTACTTTCTTTTTCCTTTTTTTTTTTTTTTTTTGGTTCCTTTCATTTATTTTCAGGTTTTTTTCCCCTTTCTAATTTAATAATAGAACAAAGATTGACAGAAGAAAATTTAGGCTCAGTTCAGGAAAATAACCTAGTTGCATGAAAGGACTTTGGTATACACCTGGCAAGAGGAATTTCCTTGATGATATAAAGTCACTGGCATACGATAATTGGCAGATGTATTTGGGGTAAATGTGGCCAAAATAGTACTTCACCTAAGGGATTATGAACTCCTGGACTTATCTCTTCCAGTTGCATAGAACTGATCTCATATTAAAGGACTGCACATAGTTCATCATGGATGCAGCTAAGAGTCTGGGCCTATAGATCTAATCTTTCTAATCAGTTAATCTGATAAATGTCCTTTCTGAAAGTGCAGAAGAATGCTGGTTGGAAGGGAAGAATTGGAATTCTTTTAAAGCCTAATTTCCTCATGATCACTATTATTTTAATGTATGATACAGCCAACAATTGGCCAGGATATGTAGTTCATAGGCCACCTTTTAATATTAGTTTACTCCTGCCAGGAAAGGAAAAGAAGGTCCTTGGCTGTATTTATGTGCGTAGTACTCCACAATAATAATGCAAGTCTCCTCACCATTATTCTAACAATGCTAATTGGGGGGAGTTCAGCAGACCTGTCGTGTCTGGTATTCTCTGAGGTCCAGCTGGTATCCAATTTCCAGCAGAGTTTGCTGAGAAACATGAAGGTCAAGTAACTTCCCCAAGGTTACACCATAAATGGCTCAGCTGGGATTAGGACCCAGATTGGCCTTGCTCCTAATCTTTTGCCTAATTAATCACTGCAGTCTCTTTCTGCAAATACTGAACAGGTTTATCTTTGTAGTTTCACCAACAAAAAGTTTTGGGCAAACTCCCTTAATTTGTGGGAATAGATTTCATGAGGAGGGAAATAATGAAATAGCATTAGCAAAGCTAACTCATAACTGAAATGGAAAACAATTAGGACTGGATTTTGCTTCTGGGAGATATTATTGTAATGGCTTTGTTGTGCTTCTCTTCTTGATCTCTTATGGTTCAAAGCTGTGCACATGCAGCCACTCTCCCTGTCAGCAGTCAGTACGAATGCTGTTGAGAGCACAATATTTGCTGAAATTTTTGGATTCAGCATTTATTTATCTTTACTGTAACTCAAGGAAAATGGTTGACTGGAAATGCAGAAGCAGTAACAAGGTGGTTGTCACATGGTTTATTTATCCTTTTGTAAAACTCTCTGTGATGCAAATACTGCAGCATTTTGGATACAAAACTGTTACAATGCACTTGTTTTACTCATCTCTTGTGTGGGATGGAGTAGTCTAAGAGGAAAATCAGCAACCACACTTTTTAGGTATTTTCTCTGATTTTGTCTATATCTAACTGAAACCCGTGGTCAGTATTATGGAGCACCAAACAGTTTATAAGTGCCAGCTGGTTTTAATTAAAGGCTTAGTTTCTCCAACACAAAGACACTTCATTACAAACAAATGAACATGTTCACACCAGCAGTCTGCCTGTTTCTGTAAATAGGAATGGGTACAATGTACAAGTCTGGAGAACTGCTTAGAAAGCCTTGTGGGGCACAGAACTAAAATAATAGCCAACGCATGGATTAAGGAGCCAGAAAAACAAAAATGGCTTTATTTAGCCTGTTGCTAAACTACATCATCACAGTGTAACTGATCTCCTGGCATTAGGCAGTAAACCCGAAGCCACTGAGCACAATTAAAAGGCAACCTGACACCTGCAGTCTCCAATAAACCTTTTAAAATAGGAGAAAGAGAATATGCAGCTTATCAAGAGGCTGAGGATGGTATATGAAGGATTATCCATGGTAAGTTCCTACTTTAAATTAAGTCCAGTACTAAAAACCTGGACTCTTACATAAAGGGAGTCCAGTCTCTATCTCCCACTCTTCAAAAGTTACTACCTCAGCAAAAGTGCATCAGATGAATGAATATGGGAGTGGGACTTATTTGCAGTGCAATTACAGATGATTAAATGCAATTACATAGTTGTGGGGCTATGCAGAGAAACTCTCTTGTGCTGCTGCCTTTGTCAGACCTGCAGTGCAGCAGAGGATCTGCTAGCCTAAGATTCACAATGCAAAATGACACAAAATTTAAGAATTGAAATCTATATTAAACCAAAAGATTGCTAGATTTTAGTTTAAAAATAATAATTTAAAATCGATTTGAAACCTTGTAGGGAGCCAATGAAACAGATCAAAATTGGATAAACTAGGAAAGATTTCTGCCAATACCTAACTTGATACCATGATGAGACGTTTTCAAAGCAACTTCTAGAAGATCCAGGTAAAATTCAACATATGGTGATATAACAAAGGTACAAAAAAAGCATGAAGGTATGTGAGGAAAAGAAAGGAATTTAGTTTCCCATTGTGTTCAAAGTCGGTATGTATTTTATTAGGAAAGGTTTATCAGCAGTGACTGGAATGGAAGTTATTGTTCAAGCAGCAGAGGAAAAACAAGTCCTGTCCTATTATGCATGGAGATACTTCTGCAATTTCCACAGAATTCAACAGGAAGAAAACATTCATGCCTGAATGTGGTTTACTTCTCTGGTTTTAATTTGGTGTGAAGAGTATGTATCTCCGGTTAAAATGCAGACAGACCTGTCAATACTCGTGAGAAAAATATGTTGTATAAGAAATGTCACCTAGTTCTTGAAAAAGAAACTCAAGAATTTCCCAACTGATATCAAAGACTGTACAAAGCTATTGGTCAGAAAAACAAATTAATCTTAAAATAACTAATTCTTTACGAGTGCACACCTTCACTCCCACTGATGGATACACTGAAGCAGAGAGGGTAAACAGCCTGACCTGAAGTGTGCAGGTGTGGACATGTGCATCCAGATGCTAAAAACTCATGAGAGGCCTCTACTGACAGATACTCATACCTATTAGAAATGCAAAAATGGACAGAAGTTATAGTGTTATGAAATATATAATGTCTTATGTTATGACACAGAACAACTTGTTGGTTTAGATATATTTCCGTTTATCTGCACCTTCCAAAAGGGAAATGAATACCCGCCTTGCTAAAGAACACCAGCCCAGTATCCAGGATGTATTTTGCAATGTTGCATCAGGACAGTATGTGCAATGGTGTGTGGTTTCTAGTTTGATTGCTACCAAGAGTAAAATCTTCCCCATTTTCAGAAAGGCATGAGGTTAATTGCATTTATGAGCATGAACATTATTGCAGTTTGCCAGTCTCTCTTGTCTCACCTGGGCAATCATGATCCAACTCACATGTCACTTGACTGCTGATGAAAAGTGTTGGGGTCATGACTATCTGACCATGAGGAAGATGCTCATGTCACTCAAGATATCCTGCTTGCTCAGCTGCCACTGAAAATTGTGAAGTCAAGGTATCTCCCACAGCCGGCTCAGGCACCTCTTTATTAGTCATCTGGCCAGAACTAGTTTTCCAAAGGGTAATGGCCTCACCTCTGACAGGCTGGTATAGCCTGTCTCAGTACACGTGAAACAGGACCAGGTAATCTGGAAAGCTTAATACCTCTTACTTGTAATTGTGCTCTAGAATCTTAATCTTGAGTGTTCTGTCTAAAATCCTGATCCAATTTCCTGCTTTCTAGACTTAGATCTTGTCCTAGTTCCTCCTACTGAGTGCTAGATCCTAATCTGCCCTTCATCTGTTCAGCCTTGTTCGTAGATCTTGCCTCTTTCTTTTCCAGCTCCAGTTTCTGCTTTAAATTAACTTGCCTGAACTTGCTGCAGTGTGGACTGCCCATGATGGTGAAGACACTTGCAAACATTGAGGCTAAAATTATAATGAGTCAAATGGGATCTTCACTTAACCATGCAAGCCTTAGCTTTCAGGAGATTAAAACATTTTCCAAGGACAGTGACAGTGATTAGACAGTGATAGTCTAATAAAGAAATAAGATCTGTAGAAATTCTATTCATGAAGGTGAATCAGATTATCAGTAATTGATTTACACATGGTAGAACCATAAATAAAGTGATAAACTTTAAAAAAAATTGTTTACACATTTCTAAGAGTGCTTCTTCCTTTTGCTGTTTGGCAACACTTCCCCATTCACAAATTATAACAATAAAAAGTCTCTTACCCATTTCACATATTGTGAAGGCAGAGACGTGCTTTTTCCACAAGTTTCCAAAGAAGGTTCAATATGTTCCTAAGAATGTTTTCTCAATTGTATAACAGACCCTTTGTATGCACAGTGATCAGAAATTGTACTTGAAAAAGCTATGCTGAGAATAAGAGCATGAATAAGGATATTCATTATAACAGGGCCTCTTAACTGGATGTGTCCATCTGGTGGCTGTATTAAAATAATGAACAAAGGCAACTGATGTACGGGGTCTATTTAGCAGAGCATTATTTGGACAAAAGCAGATTCCAACAGAGCTGTAGAAGACGATGGCAAAGGCTGCAATTTCCCAAGCTGGCTTAAGAAACTTACTGTCATCAAATTTTTGGCATGGTTCTATTTCACCCTTCTTCCTGTAGAAAGATAAATTAATTTAAATTTTTGTTACATTGAATGCTGTAATTTTCATTTGAACTTTTATTCCTTAAGTTTTAACAATTATGGCTCAGATAGCTCCATGAAATCCACAAAGAAAATTTAATCGTTGACTTCCTTCATTGTTGCAATATTGCTTTAGCTGTGCAGGTGAAGAAATGGAAAGAGTTCATAAATGTTCTGATATTAATAATGACACCTTTAGCTGTCATCATTAAGGCTGTTATGTTTATAAGATAATATATGTAGAAAGGGAAGCCTTAACAGTATGTTTTCCTGCTGTTTTGCCCTAAACAAAAGTAGACTATTTATCATAAGAGATATAGGGTCAAAAATTACAGTGACATATGTCACTGGCAGTGACATATAGGCAACCGTACATTGCTCAATACTTCATCATCAAAACCAATAATGCAGGGTATTAGGAACTGCTTAAAAAGGCAATTTTCTTATTTTCTCTATGTACTGACGTTTCATCTTAGAAATATGGAGCTTCTCTTACAGCCCTACAGCTTATACATACAAGCATTGTTTGAAGTACACTGTACTTTGTGAAAGAAATGAGCTCTGTCTGGCCAATGTATTATTTATTTAAGTGACAAGCACAGTTTGGAGATTTTTGTAAGCAGATCAGTATAAAATACAAGACTTGAAGAATGAACTCAAAGGCCCCACCAAAAGGCTTTTATGTAAGAATTCACCAGTAAAATGTTTAATACAGAAAATCAAGTTAGCACCTTTCAGGAGTGAAGTGGCACGGGACAGAAAAGCATGGATGTGTTTTCTTTGAACCCTCCATTCGTCCTGTGCTCTTTACCTGTAAGATTACACTTTCTATTTATAGTAATTACAAGAATTTTAAACAACCACCTAGCAGTAAGATTACTTGACTCAGACTTACTGTTACTATCAAACAGATATTTTCTAATGCCTGTGAACCTGATATTCTTAAAAAGAAATAGAATCATAATTCTTTCTTGCTTATCATTCAAAGACTGTCCTGCTGGGTAGTCTGCCTACAAGCCTAAGACCTGTCAAGTCCTAAACATAATTTTCCTACATCTGAGTATGTTTAGGTTCCTTCCTTCATGAATTTCCAGCCTCTGCTACCTGTAATATTGCCTCCCCAGTTGTACCATGAAGACAGGCATATTTTTAAAAATAATTTTTCATGGACATATTCAGAACTTGCTGTTTTCTGGAGAAACAGATAATCATTGCAGCTGTTCTGGTGACACTGAGTAGGAGCTCTAGCTGCCAAGCAGTACATAAGAATATGGTTTATTATCTCATTATATACAAGCCAAGAAAGAAATAGCAATTAATTATATTTTATAAAGTGTGTATTTAATATATTTATTAAATGCTGACATAGAAGAATGCATGAGATTGTTTTATTTACTGTCACTAAAAGCCACAAAGTGATTCAGAATTTTATCTGCTATAATTATGAAATGTTTAGTCCACATCATAAGAAAACTATCAGAAACAGGAATTCTTCCAGAAAACCCATACAGCCAATAGATGAGCACTCAGAATTTCAACACTCATGTGTTCTAAATTTGAATTACAAAGTAATAAAATACAGATAAAATATTTGTTCCCATCTTACATGTAAATTCGTTGGGATTAATAATTGACAATATGATGTATATTTTAATTTAACATCTGGAATACACCAATTTGATACTGTAGCTGCTTGTTAGACTAATGATTTTCATGGATCATTCTTTTCTGTTATCTTTTCTGACTTTAGGGTTTCAGTCAGAACTATGCTGTTTTTCTTTCTTTTTTTTTTTCTTCAGTTGTAGTTAAGTTTTCATATATGAATGACACCAGGGATGTGTACAATCCTCCCTTTTTACTTCGAAAAACTTAATGAATCAGAGAGCAGAAGAATACTTTTTTTCTGCTTGCTTTTGGCACAGATTGATTCATTTGGGTGTAGTAGAACAATTATATAATTCTTTCCTTGAGGATTTTTTTAGGGCCAAGGAACCCACCCCAAAATGGCTTCTATAAATTTTCTTTTACAGTCTAGGACACAAGGGAAATAAGTGATGTCAGTTAGAACAAGAAATTAAAAATATGTTCAATGTACCCTTAGTGTACGCATGCACACTCAAAGACATCAACACTCCTCCTTGTTCTCATATTTAATCATGAGTAAATATTGCACTTATTAAACTTTGTTACAACTAGTAAGATACCACAAGATTTGTGGAGAAATGTTTAGCTGAATTGCTAGGCTAAATTGTTCATTAGACAGGTTTCCCAAAGGAAAAAGCTCAAACTTTCTCCTCTTTGCTTTTGATTTTTGATCACTGTTTCCTAAGTGGAGAATGGATTTCCTTTGCAATGACCTCTTCAATTAGAATTCATCTTTACAGTCTATTTCTGTCATGGGCATTCGCCCTTTTCTGGCCATGGTGCAGCTCCATTTCCTGCTTCTCTCGTGCCTTCGTTCCCTTCAGTCACCTCACTCTGGGTGGTCTTCGTACGCCTTAAAACCTGCACAAGCGCGAAGAGCACGCTCCTACCCACTGTTGGTGCCGCTCCTCAGCAGAAATGATACTGTGTCTAACAAGACAAGCACTTTGTAGTGACTATCAGCCTTGATTTTTGTTATTTTCAGCATGTTAAAACAAATTAACTGATCTAATGCACGTATATTTTCCCAAATTAACTGCTGACATCTCCTACAGACAGCCCTTCGTATATTTTGCTGTTGTGTCTGTGCAGCTCAGCGAACACACGAGTGCGGCACGATCATCGCGGGCCAGGCCTTTGCCTGTGAGCGTTTTGTGAGGGGCAGCGGCTCTCCCTGCCACTGCCATTGGCCCAAACATTCCCTTGGGTGCACTGTGACACTGCAGGTAACGATGGGCGGAGCGGCCGTGCCGTTCCCCGGCCGTACCATGTGCCCAAAGCCCCCATCCCAGGAGGAGAAGGAGGACGGGGAGCGGGACGAGCAGGCGGAAAGCAGCCGGACCTGCCGGGACCGCCCCGCCCCCTCCCCCCTTGGGCCTCGTCGGCCGCCGTCCGCCCATCCCTCAGGTGAACGCGTATCCCTCCGCCGCGGCCGCCCCTCAGCCGGGCTCGCACCCGGCAGTCCCCGGATGGAAACTGTGATGGCGGCCGGTGGCGCCTCGCCGGACGGTGGCGGTACCCGAGGTAACTCCGCGGGGGGCGTCGGGCGGGGAGCGGGGAGGCCCCGCGCGGGGCGGGAGGGACGGTCCGGAGCGGCTCGGAGCAGGCAGGGGGCGCGAGCGGCCGCGGCGGGGCGGGACGGGACGGTGCCCCGTGGTGCGGGTGAGACATTAAATAGTCCGCGCTCGCATGCGGCGGGAGGCTCGCGGGGCAGCCGGGGCTCGGGCGGGCGGGACCGCGGGGCACGCCCGGGGCGGCAGGACCGGGCAGAAATGGCCTCGTGTGCACCGCCAGACCGGCCGTGGGACCGTATCCCTCCGCTGGGCTGCGCGCCGAGAGTTGCGGCCGCCCCGGGGCCATGCGGGCGGGGGCGGCGCTGCCGCGGGGCTCCCGAGGAGGAGCCGGGCAGGGACGCGCCTCGCTCGTCCCTGCCCCAGCGCCCGCTGCCGTGCCCGCGGTCAGACGGAGCTCCCGAGCTGCCGCCGCCTCGGCGGCCGCCCCGCGCTTTGTCCCGGTGCGGAGCGGCCGCTGCAGCCCCTGGACGGCTCCTGCGCACCGCTGCTGCCCCGGCAGCCCCGGCGGGCGGGGGCAGTGTCAGCCCGCCCGGGGACTGGCGCTGGCCGTGTGTCGCCGCCGCGTTCAGCTGCTGTGTTTGTAAACGGCAGGTTCGCCCCGTGGCACGGGCAGTCTGTGTGTGTGAGCTCTGAGAGCGCTTCGGTGATTTTTTCTTCTTTTTTTTTCTTTTTTTTTTCTACTAAAACATCGTTGTGCTATTCGGGTTGTGTCTGACTGCTCCAGCTCTATGGGTTTCATAAGATCTAGTTTTGTGAGTTCCTGCATGTGTCCAGGTCTGGGGAGAGATTAAGGCACCACTCTAAATTTGCAAGCACATAGAATGGAACTGGGCATGGGATATACTTCAGTATCATTTTATTTATTTATTTAATAAAATTTAAATAAGCCGAAATTTCTTTAGAAATCTTGAAGATCCTGCCTGCTGGGATACCTATTTTGAATGTAGTTTGAAATGGAAAAACTGTAAAAGTTACCTAATTTAGCAGTGTCCAACTGCTATCTGTAATTTCTTTCTAGATCAAAATATATAGCTTAAACTTCTTATCTGTACTTTTTAAAACGAAATATGGACAAATTGCAGCGTTTTGGGGGGAAGAAAATTGTGTCTGAGAGCCTCAAGTGATTGCTTATCCTTGTTCTTAGTGGTTTGGGGATTTTTTGAGTGAGCGTTAACTGTGGCACATGCTTATGTATTTTCAGTGTTGATACTCATTTTATCTGCATTTAAATCTACTTACTGGTTTCAGATACTTTGAATGTAATATTCTGCCTCTTTCCCAGGCTTTTACACAATTTTATAGAAACTTATGGTTATGTCTTTGCCATTAACATTTTTGCTTGAAAAAAGATAAATGCCTTTTGAGTTCAGGTTAAAATTTGTTGGACTGAGATACCAGTCACTTCTTTCTGTGGTGTTTTTAAGTTATCATGTGTTTATGCTTCCCAGCTATGGATGCCTGAGGTGTAGTGGCAAAGCTAAGGTAAAATAGGCATTGTTATATTGTGTGTATATACAGTACTGGTATTGCATTTGATGGTGTTCTCTGGGAGAAAAGTTGGTATATATTCTTGTGTTCTTGTGAAAATCCACATAATATAAATTTGCAAGAGATTTGTGCTTTTCACCTTATTCTTTCAGTTATTGCTTGTATTTACACCATTTAAAATACCTTTTCTTTTGTTTCCAGAACTTTTTCTAGTATTTCTCCTGACTGTGGCCTTGTCTGAGTCTTGCAATCTTACCTCTTCTGGGTGTGTGGAAAATACCCAGCTGTTGGAGAATTGAAGTCAAGTATTTTCTTAAACGCGTAAGTCAGACTGCTTTGAACATATACCTTTAGAGATCCCTGGGATAAAAGAAAGCCCTTTTTTTTTTAATGGTTGTTTCAAGTAAATATTTTATTTGTCATGCTGCAGGAGCTTGTTGATTGTTGCATACTACCCAAAAATAATAAAATTAAGTATAAGGTTAGTTAATTAAAGGGGATCTTAGATCGTGACTCTTCACCAAATGTGTTGCCCAGTTGAGGACCACATTGGCTTGGTATTGAAAGCCTGAGCCTTGTTGTCTGAAGCACTTTATCCACTTCTGATTTTTATAATTTTTATTGTAAACATACTTCAGGTTTCAGTGTCTGGCAGTATAACCTTTTAACCTGAACGATGGGCAGCTACCAGCAGGATGATGTATTGCATCATGCAAGCCCTAATCTGTGTGTTGCGCCTGTGTCTTTAAAAAGTTGTTCAAGCAAACAAATCCAAATAATTTTTAGTTACTTATTCTTTATGAGGAAGTTCAGCTTGCTTCTATTCAAATAAATGCCATTGGCAAGAGAATGCATTTTAATGCAGTACTCTTGGTGGAAATGGAATATAAATGCACATGAGTTGCTCTCTTCTCAGGGCTCAAAGCTGGGTAATAGCCCACATATTAATCTTCTGTGTAGAAGATGAGGAGTGTGTCATTGAGTTAAAAGAAAAATGGAAGTTCTGTATCCAAAGTGTTTTCCTTTGGAGAGATTCTGAGGAGAGAGTGTATGTCTCTGTGGTTTGTTGTTTTGGGGTGTTTTTGGGATTTTTTTTTTTTTTTTTTTTGGATGTCAGATATGTAATTGAAGTCTTGGCGGTCTCATATCTGGAGAACACAGTTAAGTGAATTTACTTTATATTAGAGTCTGTGTATAGAGTCTGTTGTATTTATTATTTTCAAGAATTGTGCAGAAGTGCTAGTATCTTCTCCAAAGGAAGGCATTAAAGCATGTGCTTAAAAAAAAAGTGTTGCTTTTCTTGCTACATGATACAAGAACGTGGACTTGAAAATTTTTCAGTCTCCATTTTCTTTGTCAGGTATTTGCATGTCTAATGCTAGAAACTTCCTTCTCCCAGGACTGTGGGAAAATATTTGAAAGATCTTAGGGCTATGATGCTTATGATGGCTTGGAGATCTAGAAGCAGCCCTTGCACTTACTCACAGTGAGGGTGTGATCATTCTTTTAGTTTGAATGTGAATAGATACAATGATCTAATGAGTTGCAAGTCTGTGTTGCTTCAGGGCAAGCCCCAGAGTAGTGGAGAGAAATTCGCTAATCAGACTTCAGCTAACAATTTACTAACTTTTGTTAGGAAAGAAGAAAGTGACTTTGTGACTTGTACTGTGGAAAAAGTTTTTTAGTAAAAAGTATTATACTGGTGAAGAAACAGTTCTTCCTTTCCAGTGTTGCTTTTCAGAATTCAAGTTAATTTTGCTGCTGTTCCAATTCTGCTGATTCTCTGTCGACATTCTGTGCAGGAGTGTTGTTCAGGCATAGACTTGAGCTGATATAAATTGTTGATGCAGCCTGTTATGGAAACACTGACATGAAATCTGTAGTGAGACAGTGATGCTGACCATAACTGTTTGAGCCTTTTAATCCATAGAGGGGTACTGTGGTCAGTCATGCACTGAAAATATTAACATGTACCCAGGAACATGCAATGAGAAACCTGAGAACTTTATCTGTTGACTGATTCAGACTTGTGTGGTACTAAAGGTAGGCATGTGAAAAATTCATTGTAGGTCAGTGTGACTGGTTTTTGGTGTTGGTAAAGGTCATGTCTCCATTGGTGAGGTAGATATTTTGTCAGATTCTGATTTTACTTTCTTTCCTTTTTAAGCACAATAGTAACTAATAGAGTAGCACACTTGAGTAATAAAAATGTCAAATTCTGTAGATCTGACTTCTTTTTAATACTTCAGTTAGTGGCATGTCACAAGGGAGTGGTTTTATTTGCATGAAATCCCAAATAAGTAATAAACGCAGGCTTCATTTAAGAAAAGTAGGTTTTTGGACTTCTTTGTGCTTACAGGGTGGGAGAAACCCAAAATTTGATGACATGTATCTTTCAGTAGATGTTCTTTAAAACATATTTTTCAATTTTTATTTAAAAAAACCCCACCAAGTAACAAATCAACAAACACCCCCAACACAAACAAACAAAGGTTATAGTGTAATAGCTTTTTTTTGCCTCATCCTTTTTTTTTCATCCCTTGAGTAATATTATAAAAATTAACAACTTCAGAGATTGGCATAGATTTGTTAGTGAATCGTAATAGGTGTTCCAATTGCATTAGTTTTAGAAGTAATTATTTGCTTTGTTTGTTTTTTAATTTCAGGAGAATGAAATGGGGAAGTTGTAGAGCTTTGAGAATAACTCAGCACAGTTGTCTCATTTGCTGCCAGCAGTAAGACTAAATCTCAAGAATTCATGTAAAGAAAAGTAGAACCTAAAATCATGTCATCTGAACAGGAACACTTTTTTTGCGACAGAAAGCAAATCACTTTCTTAAAACACAATGCTGTGAATAATTTTTCTACAAACATTACTTTGAAAAAAGAACTGGTGAGTGATCCTTCAAGTATGACAATTCAACCAGCAATTTTAGATGTCAATCTCGCTTATGGACTAAAAAACGTGAAGATTGAATTGCCCAAGGTGAACATTCCAAATGAAGTATTAATGAAACATGAAGTTGATAGGTTTAGAAAACTCTTTCAGTGTAAGCAGCAAACTGCTAGGAAATCCGTAAGTCTTGAGAAAATTAGTGGAAGCAATCTGAGTTGTTCAGAAGGAAGCCACTTGCAAATCACACCAGAAGTGCAATTTGAAGAAGGATTGAAAACTGCAGCAAAGATACTGAATTTCACTTGTACGAAGTGCAAGGATAACATTAGATACAGCCCAAATGACCTACAGAAACATTTTCAGCTGTTACACTATGGTGAGTTGCCTCTGTATCCTTGTGAGATGTGCAACTTCTCAGCTAATGACTTTCAGTCTTTTAAACAGCACAGGCGCATTCATCGTAGCACTTTAGTAAAATGTGAGCTCTGTAATGATGAGCAGATATACACTTTGTTGGCTTTGACAAAACACTTCATATCAAAGCATTGTGTAAATGGACACTTTCAGTGTGAAAAATGTGGGTTTTCTACCTATGATGTGGGTACGTTTGTTCAGCACATTCACAAACATAAGGAGATTCCCTATAAATGTGGAAAATGCCATCAAGAAAACTTTACAGAAGAGGAGCTCCAAAATCATCTCCTTGTTCATACCAGTATGTTTTCTTTTGGTTGTCCTTATTGCAGTTACAGCACATCTCGGAAAGATTATCTTTTAAAACACATCATAGCTTTACACAGAGACCACTTAATTGCAAAAGAAAAACTGGAAAAGGATAAATATGAAAAAAGAATAGTAAAGACTCCAGCAGGACTGAAGCTTGTGTTAAGGAGGTATAAAATGGGAGCATCAAAAAAACCACTCTGGAGACGGAAGAAGATAAGCAGTGGAAGTGACAGTGCTGGAGAAGAAAATACACAAGTGCTAAGAAGTGTGAATAAAATTCAGCCAAATGCTGAGGAGCTGAACCAGTGTATGAGAGATGTGGAAACAAATGAAGAGAAACATCAAGGTAAATACACGGAAAAGCGTCATTTTATCGGTGGAATGCTCTCTGCTACTACTGCACAATACAATAAGGCAGATGATGGCACAAGTTATGGCCTGGGATTATTGAAAAGTGCTGTTCATGGGCCAACAGTATTGATGTTTAAAAACAATAAAATATCTGTACCAGCAAATTACAGTGCGAAATTTATGGGTTTTAAAATGGTAGATGGAAAACAACATATTGTTATAAAATTACTACCTACAAGTAAGCAAAATGACTATCTGTTGGGTCAGAAAGTTGATCCTGTTAAAGATGGTTCTGCAACTCCTTTGCTACAGACTGCTGATCCCTGTGGCTTGTCTTCAGGTGCTATACCACATGTAAATGATCAGTCGACTTTAAAGAACAATTGTGTTCATCCATTAACTTCCCCTCCGTTTTCCTGTCCTGCTCCTCATTCAGGAAAAACAAAATTGGAAAAACAAAATAACTCCTTATTGTACAGTAAGAGTGTTTCTGAAACTGTACCACCTTCTAATATAGCTGAAGGAAAAGGTCCAAATTGTTTGCCAATGAAGCTGGACTCAACTGTACCTCCACATGAAGCAGTAACAAAAGTTGGAGCTCAAACTAGTATCTCATGGGGAAGCTTTCGTCCTTCAAGTCATCCTCAGGTATTATCACCCGCTATTACAAATACCCTTCATTATGACCCTATGAAAATGCCCTACTTTCCTGAACTGAAAATGCAAAATGGTGGCCTGAATAATAGCAATGGAACTAATAATCTCTGTTATTCAACCTCAGTGGATTCATCTAATGAAGGGTTGTTGTCTTTTCACAACTATTCCAAAGTGGACTCTTTGGATAATCCATGTAGCATTTGGACGTCAACAGATGACAGGTACAGAGAATTTAGCAAAAGAGGTTCTTTTCAAAACAGTGGAAATGAACTTCCATCTTCACATTCAGAGTCAGTGAAAGGTTTAAAAGCAGAGAAAGTTGTGTCAGCCCAATCAAATATTAATAAAACTTACAAACACATAAACACTAAGAATAACTCTGTGTCTTTTAAAAGCCAATCTCAATGTGGTGTTGACAGCGAGTGTTTTACAGAGGACAAGCATAATGGCCGACAGTATTTGGACACTAACCTAGAGCAAGGCTTTCAGAATGTAGCTGAGAAATTCCAGGAAAATGGCTCTGATGGTGTTAACTCTTTCTTAATGCCTAAAATCACATCTGTTTTCTCATTGCAAAGTGAGCAGGCAGCTAATTATTTATCGCCTGAGATAAACCAATTACTGCAAGATGTGTTAAAAGTAAAAACAGCTTCTCAGCAGGAGTTCCACAGCAAGACTAACTGTGTCCAACTTCGTTCTGATAAGCTGCTTTCTGGTCCTGAGACCGGGAGTGCAGCCTGCGTGCGTTTAAAAAGCTCTGCAACTGTGTGTGGTTTTCAGAGGCCTCCACCTAATGTTCACTTCCCTTTATGTAAGAGAGAGTTCAACACAAGATGTAGCACAAATGAAGGTACATGTTGTGGGAGAGAAAGACAGACACCCAAAACATCACTTGATTCACAGGACATGGACAAATTATCCAGAACTCCGGGTGTTGGTACATTGCTAAAAACTCCTACAGATGAGTTTACACAGCAGGTAGTAAAAGATAAAGTACTGTCTGCAACTCAAAATCCTAGCAGCTTTTCACCAGTTTTGCCTGTTCTTCAGGAACAAAAGAAAGCCCTTTTTGTTCAGTCCCTTCCGTCACGATTTTTCGTTCCTTTCCACCTTTCTAACCAATCTAGGCAGCAGGTGGTGTCAGGAAAATCTCTTCCATCAACCAGTTCATCCGATGTTACTAAAGGTGTACCTGCATCTTGTGTTTCAAATAAAGGACCTGGAATGATTTTGACTTTTAGTGGGGCAGTTGGAACAGTTGCAAATGCCGCTAATGATAGTTCTCAGGTTTTAGGGGGAATTGCATCCAGAGAATTTGGGAAAATACCAGCTTCAGAAGTGAAGGGGAAAAATGGCAATTTTAGAAATTTAAGAAGTTCCTGTAATGGGGAAGTATGTGGTACAGTAAATGACTCATTGAATAGTATGCCATTCAAAGCACCTCTTGTAGTAGCAAACTCATCAGTGTCGTCTGTGAAGGCAACTTCTTCTGTGAAGGTGTTACCAGAGCACCAGGATGCTGTCTTTGGGTCTTTGGAGTCAGTAAAACAACAGGAAATTAAACAGGAACAACACGTTTATGCACTTTCACCTGATGAACAGCAGGGAGTTTTTCTGAAATGTTTGACACCAAACAAGCCTGTAGTTCATAAACCAATTTTTTTTCAGGATAATGCTTATCAGAATTGTCAACCAAAGAAAACTGGAGCCATGCAACAACAGCCTTTGCTGAAAATAAGAACTCGTACTTCAGATACACTGTCTGATAACACTCAGTCAATAAGCAACTCGGTGCCCTCACTACAGGTGGATAACTTGCAGTCCCTTACTCCTGCACTAGCACAGAAACAAACTAATCTTTGTTTTAATGATGCCTTAAACTTACCAGGTGGGTTAATGCCAGCAAATGCCTCTTTGGCAAGCTCTAATCCAGCATGTCATGTTCCTCCTGTAGAACCTGTTTATTCTGCTAAATCTGCAGGGACGCGGTTGCAGAAATGTTCTATCGAGAGTATGCAAGTAATAGCTGCTAACAAGAGGAATAACTCTGGTTGTCAGAAGTCCACATGGAGCACCCAAAACAGAACTGCAAAAGTAAAACCTGGTTTAAAACAAGCTGGATCTAAAAGTTCAGGAACTGTGGGTGGGCAAAGAAACAAGAATTTCAAACGTAAAAGGAAGGCTGGTTGCCCAGAACCTCCTAGAAAGAAAGCAATGTTGCACAGAAAGTGTAAAGAAAAGAATCAAGTTGAAATTGTTAGTGAATCAGTTAGCCCTTACAAACCAAGGGCATCAAAGACAACTGTGAGGACTTTGAAATTACTCCCTTTTAATTCTAACCAGCTTGTAAAATGCCCCCGGAGAAATCAACCAGTTGTTGTGCTAAATCATCCTGATGCAGATGTTCCAGAAGTTGTAAATGTAATGAAAACTATTGCTAAATTTAAGGGACATGTTCTTAAGGTTTTATTGTCAAAAAGAACCGTTGAAGCTCTTCTGCAGCCAGACTTCTGCAATCCTTCGGATGTAACTACTGATAATTTTTCTCAGAAAAGATACAAGACAATAAAACCCCTTAACCCTGTAAAAGAAAGATTTGTCTTAAAATTGACACTGAAAAAGACTAGCAAAAACAATTACCAGATTGTGAAAACTACCTCAAATAATACCTTGAAAGCTAAGTTTAGCTGCTGGTTTTGTGGTAGAATATTTGACAACCAGGATAATTGGGTAGGACATGGACAGAGGCATCTGATGGAGGCTACTCGAGATTGGAATTCATTAATGAAATGATGACCAGTGAAGAAAATAATCATTAAAGTTTAAAAAAACACCCCAGCTGGATTAGGATACACAAGTCGTTCTGTTTTTTACGTCAGTATTGTAACTGAGGTTGAAAAAGGATGCAAAGTTCTTGTGTTATAAAAGAAAGAGTGTATTCCCTATTGCCATCAGATTTGAGAAAGATCAAAAAACGTGGTTTAAATAACTTGTAACTAACTGCAAATACAATTCCATAAAAAAAATATTATTTTTATTACTGCTATCATGTGCTATATTTTTATTCTATAGAATAAGTCTTCAGGGCCTTTGTTCTGTACATACTTAAAATCCCTAAACATGTAAATATTTTTATACTTTTCAGTTACTTGGTATAATTCTTGCACAGAAATTACCCCCTTCCCCCCCAGTTTTTCAGTTCTGTGCATGCACTACTAAAACCAATTTTTAAAATATTTTCAAATATACACGGCTGTTATCCTGGGATTTTGTTATTTTCACTTATTAGCTCTTGATTTTGTTTTTCAGGGATTGAACACTATTATTAGCAAGTGCCTCAAAGATGTGAAGCAGTTTACATTATGTTGACTGTGTAACCATGGGTCCGTATAGGGCCATTCCCCCACAGTTTCATTTAAACAAAGCCATATGTGAATGCTTTAAGCTATATTGCTATGCACATGACACTTGTACTATTTCTGTGCAGTTTGTCTAATTTCTTAGTGAAGTATTTTTCATATAAATTAATAAAATGTATTATGATTGTGTTATTACGGTGAGTCAGAATGAAATCGATGGAAAATATACAGTATATATATTCATAATGTATATGGTGTTTAAGAATGGTGAACATTCCTAATCTGTATTGATTTTGTCACTATTAAATTTGCTATAACTTGTGTTTACAGCAAATGACTTTGAGCATTTATAGAAAATGTTTCTATCTTGCTGTATCTGCCGCAAACCCTGTAGGGATGGTCAGGATATGGGGAGGTGCAGAGCACCATTTTAGGCTTGTAATTACTTCATAGCTTTATTTCAGGTGGATGGAATTTGTTCCCATAATGACTTAATGTTTTCTACTATTGCTTATTCAGATATACAGCCTTTTGGGGCACCAGGGATTTGGCAAAACCAAGGCTTGAATTGTTATTCCCATATTTTACCAGCCCAGAAGGGTAATGTTCTTAGGGGCCTGCTTGCTTTCTACTTTCAGTTTTAGAGATAATGAAGGGAGAGACTATGCATTACAGTTTTTAGTCCTTATAGAAAGGCATGTAAGCAAAAGACCTCTTAACCATAGTGACAGATGAAGGTCCTTATTATCCACAGTAATTATGTCTCGAGGCTTTGTCCTCCAGATTCTTCATGAACCTCAGTAGGCTAGAAGTTTCATTCTTACCTGGGATTGCTCTTACCATATGGCTGGCACCTTTTGCCCAAGTATGAAGGTGTAAGCCAGCTTCCCAAAGTATTGATTGCAAAGCTGTAAAAATTGAACAGTAGGTTTGGAGAGGACTGGGGCATTTAAATCCTGGGGTTTAGATTGTATGCAAGCCCAAGTAGTTTTCTGTTACTGGTTCCTTAAGGTGAAAGTGAAGATTGCTCGCTACCAATGAAACAGTAAGAAGTCATGGATGTCACAGGCATGGCACCACTAACCTGAATTCAACTTATATTTTAAAAAGTGTTAAAATTACTTAAAAACAATTGCTTCAGTGATTAGATAAGTTTTTCTTGATATTTGTGTTGTCAGGAAGATGCACACTAGTCTAGCATCTGGTGAGTTATGTATAGAAGACAACTGAAGCAGTCAAGGCAGCATAGTTTGGGTGAATCCTCATATTATTTAGTGCAGGTTGCTCAAGTACTGTTCTAAATACACAATTTATTCTTACAACCTTTTTCATAGTGCATTGTTTGAGGTCCTTAGAGTTTGGCATTTCTGCAGATCAGGTTTCAGAAAATCTCAAGTGGGCCTTCACTGAAATTAAGATCAAAATTAATTACCATCAGGAGAAAATTAGGTTGAAGTGATCTCACCTGTGTTGCAGTATATGGTGTGGTAGAAAATGCAGGGAAGATATGTTCAGTTCTTCAGCTACTTTACTGTATGAAGCCATCTTTTTACTGGCTGAATTCTTCAATGTTGGTGCATTTCTCAGCATTTTCAGTAAATGGGGAAAGGTATTCTACAAATATCCTACAAACCACAGTTTTTCATTATACAGCTACGATTTCTCCCTGAAGTGTTGCATGAACCAAGTGAAACATATAAATCCATGTGGAAAAATATTCATTGATTGAATATTTAATGCTTGTATTGTAATGGATATAGCTCATGTGACAAGGTTGCACAGGTAACTTGAATTATCTTGATTTTGAGTGCTTTACTATGCAACCATAACATTTTAATAGTTTGTAACATTGCAGATAGCAAGATAAACCTCACATTGATTTAATTGTTTTGGGACATACAAAGAGAGATGCAAGCACAAGGTTATCAACTGTCTGTATGACCTTGAAGAGGCTGAAAATCTATCCCATTATGTGTTCTTGGCAAGATGTGTATTCATCAGTAAGTCATGGTGCCCTTCCTCAGTAATTCCAGTGTTTTTAACAAAAATTTGTTATAGAGCTGTTGTTATGTGACACGCTTTTTTTCTTAACGATTCCTAATAATCTCTTTTTGCTGCTGCTGCTGCTTTTGATTGAAGGAAGAATGTAGTTTTGTACCTTGTGTCTCTGAACAATTGGATTTTTGAGAATGCAGGTTCTTATTCCTTTCATGGAGCAACATTGTCAGGAATGATATGCAGTACTCATTGTACTCTCTGTATCAGGTAGGCAGACAACACTTCTCCTTTGTGTATTATTAAATATGACACTTTGCCCTGAGTTCTCAGACAAAAGAATTCATTTTTAGTTCTTGGTTTATGGGTTGTTTCTGAGTGTGTGGTGTTTTGGTGTGAGGTTTTGGTTTTTTTTTTGGTTTTTATTGTTTTGTTTTAACTATTCAGTGAATGACATATTATATGGAAGGGAAATTAGCTAACAGTATGACAATATCAAAGAAAGATGAGGGGAGGGGTGTGTTGCTGTGTCTGTCAGGTCAGACTTGATATACCTGTTACCTGGAGATATCTGCTGGCACTGCAACAGCCACACCAAGTCACCATTTCCTGCATTCTGTAATGGCTTTTCAGCCCACAGCACTGGGATTTTTAACTCAGCAGGCTTCATCCTGAGTCCCAATTTATTTTATGTCTACAATGTAGGAAATGGTAACTTGGTGCAATCCTATACCTGAAACTTGCTTAAACCTTCTCCAGATAAAACTTCGTTTCATGGTATGTCTGTACCATAGTCCTGCCAAGCTATAACAGATCTAGCTCGAGTATGGAAAGCAGAGTAACCAGAGCTGCCTTTGTTCCTGTACAAAACATCAAGTGTAGTAAAGTAGGTGACAATGTACTGGTGTGTTTTGTGTGTTTGTTGGGGGAGGGTTGTACCCCTAGGGATCCTTATTTTGTGCCTAAGAAGTTCTCATTTCAGGAAGATAGGATTATTTTGTGGAAGGTTGTATTACCTATCAGCTCCCTGCCTTGTTTTGTTGTCGTAACTATAAGGTAGCCCTATAATCATGTAGAACATGGATAAAAAGTAAAGTAAGGTTTGAGGATGAAGGTAACTGACCCCTTTATCTATCTATGTTATTTGTAGGTCAACCACAATATTATATGTAGTGCTGAGCACTTAGAGCTGAGGGGCAGGAACAGCAGTGCTTTAAAGTGGTCAGTGCTAATTACCTTTAAAAAAAAGTGATACCTAGTCTCTGTTATGAAATATACACACTTGAACTTCCCTTGTTCACACTATTTTTTCCTCCTCAGTTCTAGAATGATGGAGATACTGCACACTTGTAAAGAATGAAGAATCTAGAGATTTTGAGGAGCAACACAGAAAGGTTAGCAGACAGACAGTACCAAGGTTGAAATACTGTGCAGTACATGAATGAAAGGCAAGGACATGAATGCAAAGGAAGTTAAATACTCAGTGGCTACTTTTTCAGAGTACTTCCATTGTGAGTATTGCTTGAAATAGCTTCTAAAGTGATGCCTAAAGTAGCTAAATAATATAATAGTACACATATAGAAAGAGTAAAGGAAGCTTGCAGACACTACTAACTTTTGTGTTTTTACACCTTGACTTAGCAATCTTAATGTTCTAAACATTTCAGTAGTATTAGGCATAGTGTTAAATATAAAACACCAACTGAGCAATATACTAAACATAGCCCTTATGTAGTACTGTGATGGTCTGTAATAGGTAGGCTTGTGTAGTCTGTGTACATTGTTTCTTACTTGCCAGTGTGAAATCACATCACGTTTGGGTTGCCTGTGTTGCAGAGGGAAGAAGCTGACCTGCCTCAAGGTATGTAGGGAGCCATGTGCTGAGCATCCTACTGGCATACAGTTCTTTCTAGAAGGCAGGTGCATGACTTTTACAAGTAACTGATCAAAAGCATAAGAAAGTATTTGCAGAATTCAGCCACCCTATGGCCCTAAGTAGCTTGCTGAGTCTTTGCGGGTCTTAACTAGACTTGCCTTTAATGCCTTGAATATAATCCTAGAGAACACTGCTTAATTTGGAACAAAAAGAATAAACTAAATGTGTATAAAGTGTCAGTTTTGGAAAATACCTTTAAGATGGATGAGTCTTCAGGTCCAGTGAAATCAAACACTGCTAGAACTAGTAAACAATTGCTCCTAAAAGTTTTTCATTGATGCAATTTATACATTCATCAAATTAATTTTTACCACTTGAATATTTGTGGAAGTTTACTTTGTTAACAATATTATAGTAAGTAAACCACCGTGATAAAACAGGCTATCACATAAAAAAGTGGGGTTTTTTGGTGTGTGTCTCCATAAGTAAGTCAGCAAGAAGTGAGTGGGTAATTTAGCAATGATGCAATGTGCCTGGGTCATCAGCAGTAGGCAATTTAAAGACAAAAGATTTGAGAGTCATTTAGTCAAATTATGTGTGTGTGTAATATATATATATATATATATGATATAAAGTTGTAAAAAGAGATGCTTTTTCATAACATTGTGAAGGAGCACATACAAATATATACATTAAAACATCAACACTAGTGAACTGATGCTTTCTTGCTGGAAGGGTGCCAGAAATGCAGTCCAGCAAAGTCTCCATGCACTACTGAGTTTACAGTATTTTTAAATTTTATTTTTACATTTTGAAAATACAAACAAAAATATCAGTGAAACAGGGTGAGGCTGAGGGAAAGTACAACACATGTCCATAAATCTAAAATGTTCAGATGGATTTATTGCCACTAGTCACAAAGTACAGTCCTGTTTTCAACTTGTGCACAGTGGTACATTAGGTCAAGTTGCTCTAATTTCTGGGGCTGTGCACTTTACAAAGAAATTGCTGAAAGCAGTGATATGTGGTAAACATAAATTGAAAGAATAGATCACTGTGGGTATTCTCATTTTTAAAATGAAAATGTCCTTCAAAAAATCTATCTTCAAACAGCAGTCAGAGGCCCAGGCTGTGGTATGCAGTTGTTCTTCCCTTGACTTTGGATACCCATGTTGGCAGAGATGACAGCGCATCTGCTTTGGCTTCTTGTGTTAAACTTTCCCGATAAAAGTGACGTGGGGTTGAGCTCTATGAAATGCATTTCTACTACTCTTGAAGAGTGTTTCCCATCATTTTGGATTTTCTTCTCTTAATAACTTGTCCACGTCTTGGTATATTGAAAGAAATTATTAAAGAGGTCTTCTTTTCAGCAGTTCAATTCGATTAAGAAACTCTTACAATATATTTCAGTTTTGTTGAGTCTTTTGTGTTGTTTTGACTGTCAATTAGAACCAGGGAGGTGCGCTGATGATTCTCTACTATTTCAGCAACACTGTCGAAGCGCTGGAAAAAGAAGACAAAAAATAATTAGTGCTGGCTTCTTTTAATGCTGTAATATTGACAGTAATCACTGCATCTTTTTATCTTTGCTTCTCATCTATTTGAAGCAAGTTAAGCTACTTGTTACCAAGTTAGATGCTTTGCCTTTTAGTGAGAGCACTGATCCTTCTCTTAGTTCTGATTTTAGTCATTAACAGATTAGATTTAGACAACAGAAGATATTACAGGCACCAGCTGTCCCCTCCTTTCCATTTGTGATTGTCACCTGCACAAACTGAACCACTGAGTTTGCTGTGGGCCATAGTGAACTGACATTTCATTTTCCCTTAATGTATAGTAGGCTGCAGCCTGGCTGCTCAGCAGCTGTGGCAGATGTGGTTCAGCCACCTCAGAGGGAAGGCCATGTCCAGGAGTAACAGGTACAGGCAGCCATCTATGAGACCTGTTCTAGTTACACAGTTTTAATGTTTGTCGTGTTACTAATGTAAATTAGTATCCAGAATCTGATAGGTCTGTTGCTTTTCCTTTTGGACTTTGGTCAGATAAAGACTTTGGACTATCTATCCTGAGATCTTTGTTGAAGACCAGGTGAGCTCCAGGCTATTATATTTTCTCTGATCTCAAAACTGGTGCTTGGAAGGCAGATAATTAGGCTATGTCAAGCCTACTTTCACACTGCTGAAAAGCCTACTCTATGCAATGATAAACTGTTTTCATTGGTATTTGTGTTCCAAGTTTCTGGTTTGCTATCACAGTAATTATCTCCGTGGCAGAGTTGATAACCAGTGATCTTTTCACTCCAGAGCTAAAGTTTAATATTTTCTTTATGTGAAAACAGTACTAACAGTAATGTCATTCTCATTTTTAGTAGTGTTGGAGGGTTTTTTGAGCATGGCTGTTCTTCCTTTGCAATTTTCCAAGAAACATAACTACAGTTTTAGATAGAAGGTAAGTGGAGGACTGTAAACAGTCAGAAAATTTATCTAGTGGCTGCAGCTCTTACCCTTTTAACTTTATTTAAACAGCTCTATGAGTATGTTTTAAATTTGGTCTGTGGTTTTAGTAACAGTGTACAGGAGCTGTTATAACACTGGTTTCTCTAGCTTGACAGATTGGTCATTATGAAGGGTATATTTTTATATTCATACATGAGGAATCTTTGTGGTCATAGTGCAATATATCTTAGTCCTTGCTTATTAAAGGTATATAATTGAAAACTGTTAGGAAAAATACCCTCACATCATCTCACCTCTTCACCACTTTTTTCTCTGCCCAGTGCATATTGCCTTGTTGATTCAATGAATCGTATAGGGATGTTGTACACTCTTCTGTTGTAAAACACAACCAGTGTATATGGCTGCCGTGAGTCCTGCCCAGAACTCTTCCTTATTAGAAAAGATCCATCCTAAAGAGAGAAAAGTAGTCAGTGTATTTGGCTCATTTCTTTTCAACAACCTAGTCTGGTTTTGGTTTAACATTTTTGATTTATATTAGCATTGAACCCTTTTCTCCCATTAGAAAAATAAGAGCAGCAGATGAGAAGTAGCATGTGTTCCTGCTAACAGTAGCTTGCAAAGGCATCATTTTAGAATCAGCTTTGCTGCTGCCTGTTCTCTCCCTCAACCAGAGAGAAAATGAAGAAATAAATACACAGTGGCAGCCATCTGTTGGGATCCACAGACTGTTTGGGAATAGTTCCTATCAGTGGCAGTAGGTAGGGAAGAAAGCAGGGAAAGGGTGGAGACACCCTTTCTCCAGAGCTGAAAAAAGGAGCTCACCACAGTCAAGCACCTGAACTCCTGACTATGCAGCCCTGTGCTCACTAACTCACAGTAGCCTTCACCTGGTGATAGCCCCCATTCTCTGCCCCTTTATCCTCTGTGGACTTAGGCAAGAGTGGAAATGTACTTGATGCTGAGGATGCAACTCTACATGGTCCTCCTCCCTCCGTGACACTAGATTTTGTAACAAGAATAGTTGAGAGAATTCAAATTCTCCAAATACCCAAATGCAGTGTTGCTATTTCAAAATGCATAACAACCCCAGCCTTTCCAAATAGCTGTTTCCACATGAGCCACTGGACAGTTGTGGAGACCGCTTAAAAGCCACTGGGCTTTGCATTTCTTTTAAGGGGGTGTGCATGAGCTGTAAGATCTTCCTCAGCTCTCTAGTCTGTAATAGCATTCTCTGCAGTGCTTTGGTCTTTGAGTTGCACTAATGCAACTTTGTGTTGCAATGAAAGCCAGCATTAACTGGCTTAATTAAATGTCACCCCAATAATTCCAGGTTTGACAGTACTTGCATGGCACAGTAGTTCTGACCTGCTCAGAAGGCAACTGATGCTCTTTGAATACTTCTGGTTGTCTTTTTAAAATTTTTTTTATTTGAAGTTCTGGGCTTTTCCCCCATAAAACAGACATTCTTTAAAAGTGACCTACCTTGTTTGATCGGTACAATGCATCTTCTGCCATTTTCCTATCACAGGTAGCAGCATACCATGCTTTACTGTGAACACCAGCATCCTAAAAAGAGAGGAACAGTGTTTCACCTGTAAAATAATAACAATAATAAAGAATATGGCCTGTAGGGGAGTTATTGCTAAATGGTGACAGCTATGAATAACTAAAATGCAGAAAACTCACGAATTTAAAAAAGTCTTTGCCAGGAGTTCACAGTTTTAGTTGAGTAGAGGGAGGGTAAAGAAAAACTGGGAGCATCAAAACAGTGGTAACAGATTTGTGATAGAAGGCTGATAAATGACAAAAGACATATACCCTGAGGAAAGCAGTCAGGTTCAACTGTAGGATCGTTCTAAAGACAAAAGCTATTCCAGCAGAATTGAAAGAGGAACAAATTGTCGAGGAATGTTGAGGAATAATGCTCTTTGTGAACACAATCATGCCTGTCTCCACATGGACAGCATGATGCCTGGATAAGTTTTGCTCCAGCTTTACAGTAACAAGTTTAATGATAAAATTAATTTTCACACAAGCTTTGTCACCTCTGTACAAAACAGATTAAAGGTTGCACATTATAACTGAGCTGGTCTTGCTGACTTATTGCTGCCAGAAAGGGAATGTCTTGGCTTCTCCTTTGTGCTCATTTTGTGACTAGTGGCAATAAATCCATCTGATCCCATGGTGAGATAATTCACTTTATTAAACTTGCAGAAAAAAACCCAAAAAACTTTCCTTTTTTGTTTTGTCTTTTTTTGTGTTTGACTGCCAAGCTGATTTTCTGTCAGCTTAATGACTTGGCTCAACCCACTGCAGGATCAGGAAGGAGCACCACAGAAGCTGGGAGGGGAGCTGACAGTGAGGAGAGAGCAGAGCCTCAATTTTGGGGGCATTGTACTAAATTCTTAGAGACTGGCTCAAGCCATAACATATAATTTTACCTTCAAAATTTTTCCATTTATTTCTCCACTCACACTATTCATTGGAAAAAGAAAGGCTGAGAGGAATTGCAAATATGCCCACATAGAGAATGAGTCCAGTGAACAAATCTTTGTTCAACAAAAGAAGGAATCAATGACCCCCAGACCTTTCTTCTACCCCTATCTGTGGCCTATAATGTAGAAGCAGAGAGCTGCTGCCAAAGTTTGGATGGGAACCAAGCAAACAGTGAATGTCGTGGGAATTAATGACATAATTAATTCTCATTAATCTGTGAGCACCTGTATTGTAGAGGATGCTACAGCAAATGATACCACTGTATAAAATTGCTGGGAAAATAACACTAGCAGCTAATTTTTTTAAAACAAAATGGATCTTTTATTAAGTTCTGTTTCTGCCCATGGCTGTTACATAAAAATTGCAAATGTAATTGCTACAAGCTGTTTATGTAGAGTTTTCTGGATTGCTTATTTGAAAGTAATTTTTATAATAAATATCTAGTATTACATACAGTTAAATTTTTTCCAGAACTTCAACTCCTTTGTGTTCCTCACTGTTGTATTATCTTTGTCATGTCAGAGTTTAGAATGCTTACTGTTGCTGGCGCTGCATGATAGAGCCTTTGGCTTACACTCAACTATTTTTACCTTGTTTGTGACTACTAGGTTTATAAGAATGGGTTTTTGCATTTTGTAGTTTCCCTTCATTCAAAATAAGAGTAAGGGGAATAGCAGTGAAATTAAAATAACCTTGCATTTGCTTAGATCATTCAAAGCTTAATGTTGCAACAAAACACATAAAAAAAAGAAGTGGCCATAAAACTGACAGCATGAATTGTAATGAGAAGAGAGCTGTTTAAAGAAACAGAAAGGAGCTGGACTTGGGAGAGACTAAAACACACAGGGGAGGCATTGCAACATCATTGTATTTGCTTACTGCACCTTTTTTTTCCTGTACACAATTTGTACAGCTATAAGTTAGAACTGGAGGGTCAGGAAGACATGAAACTAAAGCTTTTTGTGACTGGTAGGGTGCCAAGATTTAATATAATACTGTTTACATATTTTTCTACAGTTTGTTAAACCTCTCCAATGCTACCTGTTCTGAGCATGTTTTAATGAAAGCTAACATTCAGATTATTTGTGCTACAGAAAAGCCTCATTGCAAAAGGGGGCATAGAAGCCCTCCAGGAATGTAATTTTCTATTGAAAGGAGGTGGAAATACTATTTTAAAATAAAGGATAAGGAGATTTCTGTAATATGAATTTAGCTAATACTATACCTGGTCTGCAGAACTTGAAACAGATGAAATGCTGCTGGGAGGGGAAGCACCCAAGGAACGGTTTGCAGCTTCTGGGACTTCTAGAAAAGAGAAAGAACAACAGGTATGAGTTTTCAAAGTATGTTTGTTATGATGTAAGAAATTGAATTGTTAAAATTATTACTTTGGAAGATCTGGAAACACTTGACCTTTGATATCAGTCAGGAAAGCTTTCTACTGGAAATAGATGGGGCCTATGTAAGTGCTGGGACACTTGCCTGCCCAAAGGGTAGCCTTGCTTGTGAAGGAAAAACCAGTCTGAATAACAATTTGGTTATTAGCCAGAACGAGATTCAGAGTACAGGAAAAAACCTCTTCCACCACCAAAGTGAATGAATGTAGCAATAGATAAGAACATGCAGGAACTCGATGCAAGTAATTCTCAGTCCTGTGAGAAGCAGTCTTACAGATGAGCAAGTCAGGAAAATGAATTTTTTTCAGGGATAATTTTTCACCAATTTAGACTGCCTGAATTGTTTGTACACACGTGCAAGAAGTCCAGGCAGCAAAATGGAGAAGCAGAATTAATATAAAACATTATGATGCTTAATTGGAATAACAAAGCATAGTTGAAAATAGTTACTAGGGCTGAAATACAGATATAAGAGTTTAAGAAATCAGAAGTGAAATGTTTGAGTAGTGTTGCATAGTAATGATATGATGAAAGAAGTATGGATTATTGCTTTCTGGTAAAAAAATAATTTAGCCCAACAGTAGGTGTCTGCTATAGGTACTTGTGAACACAGCTGGATGCAAATCAATATACTAGAGAAGATCATTGTAGAAAGTTAAGTGATGCTTATTTTGTTATTATGGGAAGCTTTTTTCCTGTGTGTTTTACTTATTAGGGAAAACAAATGCTACCCTTTCTGGATATGGTGCTCTGCAGACTTCATTGTTAAATCTGCACTAATAAAATTCTGATTTAGATATTGGTTTAGAAAGCAATAGAATTGCTTTCTAAATAGAGAAGACCATACAGTGACCAGAACTAAAAAAATGCAACTGGAGGACAAAGCCAATTGTGTGAAGTACGTTTAGAACTTCTTTTGCAGTAAAGATGCAACTGTCTGGAAGCTGCATCCCCAAGTGGAGAGGAGACATTATGGAGAGCAGTTCCAGCTCTCAATGAATTAATAATCACCTGAAGAAGGCTGTTCAATATTATGGATTTTGGTTTTTCTGTCAAATTTTGACTGACTGGCTGTTAAAGCTACATCTGAAAGTAGACTGTATGAATGAAGCAAGAACTGACAGAAGTCAGATTAGTGAATTAGACCTGACAAAAGGATATTAAAATAAGTAATGAAAGATGCCTTGGCTGTGTGTAAAAAAAGTAAAGAGAGATGGGGCTTTATACAATAAGAATTTTATTGATTTTAAAGATAATCTAGGTACTAAACAAATAGTAGTTCTGGCACAGAAATAGAAATTTACAATCAAATTGGAAGCAGAGCTTAAATAACATTATACAATTGAACTGATGGGCCCAGATTACCTATGAAATTTTAAAAACTGGCACATGTAATTCAGGGGTGGTAACAGTTATTTTACATAATTTTCAAGTCAGGATGGTACCAAATAATTAAAGAATACCAAACATAACTGCTACACCTGAAGTGGAAAAAGTGACTTGAGCATCTACAGGGTTTTTTGCCTGATTCCACAGAACACAAGGCCCTAGGAGAGAATTTGAAGGAAATAACATCAAGATTTGGAAGTAAAGGTACAACTAGCACAAGAAAATATGAATTTTAGCCAAGTAGATAAAATGTTACAGCTCTTTCATAGAATAACAGAGTTCTACAAAGAGGGGATGTGGCAGTGTACTTAATCTGGACTTCAGAGGAGCATTTGACACTGTGCCATATGGGAAAGAAGTACTTGTAATGATGAAGACAGAAGTTAGCTCTAGGCTTGTATACAAAGAAGAGATGGCAGATTATGCTCAAGGGAATCAGTGATTATGGGACCAGTGGTATGTATTATAAAGTTGTTATTGGACCTGGCACTGAATAAGATTATGCTAAAGAAAGTTTACTAATCAGAGCATCATTTACCACTAGATGGTCTTGAAGAATAGTTACAGTTCCAGGAGTAGTAAGACTTTATGCTTCCAGTTGAAGCACATCAGTTGTGTGATGGGAGCAGACAAGCTTGAGTGCATCAGTCAAGAGCATTAATGTGAATCATGTATTAATGTGAACTTCTCAGCACAGGAGATATAATTGCAACATGCATCAAGCAAATGTTTCCAGGAAAGAGATACACTAATAACAGCATGTCAGTTTAAGCTACACCAAATGTAGATTTATAGGTGCCATTCTCACCATCTGTTTACAATATGAAAGATATGTTCAGACTGAATAAGTACAGTAAAGGGCTTACAGGAAGGTCAGACAAGTGTCTGCTAACAAGCAACTAGAAAAATGTTAATCTAATTTACACTTCTGCACAAAGAGGGTTTATATACATATTACCTAATTTGTTTTTAGCTGTGAACTGAAACAAAGTCCATCTTGGAAAGCACTACTTAGAAAAGAGCTTCAGCAATTGCTATTATAAAAGTACCTTCTTTTTTTCCTTCTGTAGAAAAAGAATAAATTGAATGTAATAATAATCTGTCTGTCTTGTAGGCAACAGAAGCCTGGAGCAGCCCAGAAATGTCATATTTAAGATTCTTCTGTGACAAGGAAGATTGATGGAATCTTTATTATGATGGGAAATGACCCAAATTGCCTTTGCTAGGATTTCCAGTATTCATAAATATAAATGAAGCACCCATTTTCCATCAATAATCCTGAGATACTCCCTTAATTTTACTAGCTGAGCTAAGATCTTGGATACTTGACCCTCTCTTTGTATGCATTACAGATACATTAATTCCAAACTAATTAACATGCAAGGTATTTTGAAATAATTTTAACTCAGAGATTAATTTGAAATTACAAGTTAGTCACATTTTAATTCAAAAACTGAATTATACTTACTTGGCAGAATTGAGGGCTTTTGGAGCAGAGGCCTGAAATAAATGTTGAGAGATTACAGAAAGGTCTGAGGGGATGGACCCAGTCCTGATAATATGAAAAATGAAAATATGCAGTGGTAGAATGTGTTCCATCTCACCCATGTGTTCATTGAGAAACATGGGTCTGATACAGGTATTTTTAAAAAATGATATCCCACTAGTAGGAATTTAAACATGGGTTTTAAATCTCCATCACCTTATTACAGATTATATCCCCTCATGCTTTTTGGTGATGGTTAAAGTATTTGTATGCATTGCCATGTTTTATTTTTTTGCCACTGTGAGGCTTCAGGAATCTCAGCTCTGAAAAAGCAACAAGGAGGCTCCAGTGAAAAGAGTGCCCCCCTTTGAGCCTCTCACAGCTGGTGCACAGTAATATTCCCAAGAGGATGGAAAGGGACCTTACTTTTGGGCACCACTTGGAAGGGGGGGAAGTGGAAGTTCCTGGCTGGAATTGCGCCGTCGTTCTGGTACCATAGGTTTTTCTGGAGTTTGGGAAAACAAACGGTAGAGTCACGATTTCTTCAGCAATATATTATCCCAGGTAAGGGAGTCCCAGTAGGTGAGGGAGGGTTTCTTTTACTATAAATTTGGGTTTTTTTCTGACATGGCAGCCTGCCATTGCGCTGCTGTTAACTAATGCTAGGCAAATACCCGTGCTGCAGATGCCTGCGGGGCTGGGCGGGACTCTGTGACACGGGGGAGGAGGGCAGCCAGCCCGGAGCGAGGCAGCAGCTCCTGCTGGAGCCACCTCGCCCAGGCACAGACACAGCCACAGCCAGAGCCAGGATGGAGTCCCTGCCTGTGCCAGGGACTGCCTCTTGCCAGGAGTCGGCTCTGGGAGGGATGGTTCTGGCTGAGTTCAGAGCCTGTCCCTCCCTTCCCCCTTCTCCACTTCCAGGGCTCCATGGGCACACTGCTGGTCCATCACTGTGCTACATTACCCTGCCAGGAACCTCAGCAGCTTTACTGGGACTGCTTTCAGAGAACAATGATACTCACTGCAACTGAGGCTGCCCAGATCCAGTTTGAAACTGCTAAAACCAAACACCCCTCAAAAACCTACAGTAACTTGAATGTCGTGCTGTTTGTTTCATGTTTTAGTAAGAAAAAAATTGGAAAAATGTCAACTTTTCACAGTAGTGGGTAAAATTTACCTTCATTTGCAGTTAAGGTCTCTCTGGAAGGTAAACATGGTTTCTGCAATAAAAGAGAAGGACAACCAAGTATTAACTGGCACTTGTGTAGCAAATGTTTATAATTTATACTTTTTGTGAAACAGTCTAGAATTGACAACATCCTGGAAGAATTAGGAGGCAGGGACATAGCCATTCTGTGAAGAGTCTCTAGTTGTATGACCTTGAAGTTTGCGATTTTGCAAAGGAGATTTGGAAAGAATCCCAGCTTGTGGGTATAAATAGATGGAGAAAAACTAAAATCTAGATGGTTCATTCTTATCTCAGGACCTAAAATCAGAAGTCTATCCCAAATACTTAAAAATGAAAATTGGATTTTCATCTGTATTGAACTATGCACACAAATACCTGAACACATTTTCTTCTGTTTACTGGAAGTTAAACTGTTGGTTTAGCTCACAGTAAAACTGGAACCAATCTTCCACTTTTATTTTTTTTTGCTTTCATTTTGAAACAATGATAATAAACTGCCAGTTTTGAAACATTTTTTGAATTAATTTCTTTGAAAATTTCAACCAGTTCTCTTACTTTCTGCCACAAGAAGTTTTGGGATATTTTTTGAATTACTGAAAAACCTCAAACAAATTCTGGTAAAATCCTGCATATTTCCTTGAGCTATCACTTTCAATGAACTCATGTTCCCCATAAGCAGCCCTGTACATTCTGGGAATACTTCTGAATTGTCTGTATTCCTATCTATTTCTCATTTATTCAGCTCATGCACTGTGTTTATTGTTACATCTCAGGGCATTGAATTCAAACTTTGCTTTGATCAAAATATTTTTCTTCTTGAGCAGAAAGATCACTGATCTTCATTCGTGTAATAGCACCCAAATATTTCCTGTCTTTATAACTCTTTCCCCTAGCATTTTTTACATTCATCTTGTAACCAAACCCATGTAAAATTAAGTTTTACAATAAATTAAAAATATAATAGAAGTTTTGGGTGATTATGCAATTACAAGTCAACTTACTGGTGAAATTACTGCATTAGAAGTTTTCTTGCTGAAGTATGGAGGAAAAAGAAAAATAAAGAATATGGTTACTTAGCAGTAAGTATGGATTCATATAGCAACTAAGCATCAGTTTCATTGGCTCTCAGGGTATTTCTGTCTAAGATGGGATTCACTGGATACTTGTAGCAGTTAGAAACAAAGAAGAATAAAAAAGGAATAAGGCTATTATCAGATGCAATGTGGGGACTCACTAAAGGTACTTGCACAAGGAAGCTACAACTCTGTCCAATACTTAACATGGGACTAAATCAGCCAAGGCAGCCAGCATCTGCCATCAGTGGCAGGCAGTGAAGGGCAAGGCCACTTGGCATACAAACAGTGTTCCTCCAGAAATAGCAAAATAACAGCTTGCCTTTACCTAGTCAGGATATCTTTCACAAACAGGAATAAATGTTATTCCTGAATTCTAATTGTTATAGGCAAGGATAGGAGTTAGCTCCTAATACACCTATTAAACCCATCCCCATCAAAAAAGTACTTTTATAGTTTTGTACTCACAGGCCCCTTGGTAATGGAGATGGAGCTGCTCCAGTGGGAAATCTGGATTCTTGTGTGTTATTGAACCTCTGACCTAGAGATGCAAGCAATATATTTAGTATGCAATGTGAGTGGTATCTGAACAGTGGATTTTCCTCATTTGCCATTTTAGTGTTAATGTAATAAAGGTAAAAAATATCCACTGCTTTAATTTTTTCTTAACATGTTTTCAGTATGGTAATACAAGAGAACAGTTCAGTAACACTTCTTGCTTATTGCTGACTGTACAGATAAGATTTACACTGACGCACTACATTGCACGCTGTATTCTGCTAACTGGTGGCATATCAGTCCCACTTAAATTGCTGTGTTTTCATCTGAATACTTACTTTCATCATTGTTGTTAGCTTCATGGTCCTGTAACGGAAAAAGAGTTTAGATTTGATATGAAGGAATTAAAAAAGGAATTACTGTGTTCAGTTTTAATTCCTTCACTACCAGAAGGACACAGAAGTAATGGAGCAGAGAAGGGCTACAAGGCTGGTGAAAGGACTGAAGCACAAGTGTTATGTGGAGTGGATGAGGGAGCTGGGCATGTTTAGCCTGGAGAAAAGGAGGCTCAGGGGGGCCTTACTGCTCTCTACAAGTACCTGAAAGGAGGGTATCAGGCTTTTCTCACAGGTTACAAGTGACAAGAGGAAATGGCCTAATGCTGCACCAGGAGAGGTTTAGATTAGATATTATAAAAAATGTTTTCACTGAAAGGGTGGTCAGGCATGGAATGGGCTGCCCAGGGAAGTGGTGGAATCACGATCCTTGGAGGTGTTCAAAAGCCATGTGGATGTGGTACTTAGGGACATGGTTTACTGGTGAACATGGTGGTGCTGGATTAACAGCTGGAACTTGATCTTAGAGGTCTTTCTCAGCCTGAATGATTCTTTGATTATTAAATGAGAACTGCATGAATAATCAATATGGTTTTGGTATCTGTAGTAATTTTTAAAGAAATATTTGTACAGAAGGCATATAGTATCCAGAATACTTTCATGATGTTATTTGAAAAATTTTAAGCAACCATCAAACTTTGAACTTTCTAATCATCTTGAGATTGCTTGTAGTAAGTATTGAGAAAATTTGGCCTTAGTTTTGCAGTGATACCTTTTGGTTCATGTTTAATTTCTGACCTGGAAGACAGAAATTTTGCAGCAGATTTCAACATACTAAAACCACATCTTCCACTGAATGGAGAAAACTGAGTGGACCCTCTTATCACCATGCTAGAATTGAAGCAATCCACCTAATTTCCTGGCTTCTTTGGGAGAGGCTTAATTTTGGCTCCCATTTCTTGACTTTTAGGGAATCAAGACTCCCATCTGGTAAGTATCTTTCAAAGAAGCACCAGTTATTAATTTGTCTGTCTTCATCTACCCAGCTAATAGCTTTTCACTAATGTTAGTGACAAATGCCTCCATTCTCTCGCTGGAGAGGTGTAATCCATCACCCAGCAGTTGGGGAAATGAGACATGGCAAATTTTTTCTCCCAGTCAGCTCAGGCCTTTGAGAGGAACAAGGGTTACAGTTCTGTGCACATGATCAGTGCTGGTTAGTGCTGACAGCAGACTGAATGGGAGCAGTTAACAGATGTTTCTGGTTTTGTTTGGGCTTTGCCAGTGTGCTGGAGCCAGGGATGGAAAGGAACAACAGAGCACTGGACAAACATCATGCTCATTACCATGTGTTTGTTTCAAATTGTAAAGGCTGCCACTTACAAGACAAGCAAAGACCCCAGAATTGAGACTGCACTGGGTAACTCTTTCCTAGGCTGACTCTTGTGACAAACTGGTGAGCTGCAAGCACCCAGGAGCTGAATACACCCATGGTACCAATGAGTGTTTGTCTGGGAGCTTCATCTTGGAGCTGTAACTCAGTGTGTGGCTCCAGCTAAAGGATAGTCTCTTTTTATTCTCTGCAAAGCTAGGATCATATCCATCTCAAATGCAAGCTTTGAAAATGCATTAATAGAGAGGTTTCAGCTGCAATGTGGCACTTGAGTCTGTTCTGAAGCAGGAGTATTCTTAGTGCTGATCAGATAGTGGAATTTCTGTCGAATATCCTCCCTTGAGATGTGAGATTTTTCTTGTATTGGTAAGAAAAGCTGAGAAATCAAACTATTTCCTAAAAGAGAAATCCCAAATTTGGCACCATTTAGGATTTGTTCAGAATCCCACAGGATACAGATCTAAATGGGAAGAACTTTGTGATGAGGTGGAAGGGAAACTAAAATGCTGTTGTACATACAAACTGCTTGGTACATCTAGAAATTTAAACACTGAAGACTGTAAGGTGCTCATATACCATCTGCACTGTTACCATAACTTCTAATCCTATTATATGACCCCAAATTCCTGGTTTCAAGTGTCTAGTTTCTCTATATATAGTTATATATATATACCAATAACTATATATATAGATATATAGTTATTGGTAGACTGATTATTTCCTAGGGACAATTCAGAGCACAGGGCTGGGACAGGGTCTGAGCATGCAGCTTTTGGCACAGATGCTGACACAGTTGACATGTTGCTCTGTTCTGGATGGTTGGCTCCTCAGGAAGACCCTCTCAAACTAGAGTACAGCTGTGAGTAGAGCTATGGTGTAGATCAATTAATGGAGCTAATCTGGCTGAAAAAGATTTGCTTTTGCTCCTTTCTGCAGCTGGACAAGTTTCCAAATAGTTTGCTTAAAACAACCCAGCACAGTGGAAAGGACAGACAGGATAAGAGCAGAGGGGGCAGAGGGAGAAGAGGACTGGCTGAAACACAGCCTTAGGACCCAAGGCTTGTAATTAGTCCTTCAAGGACTGCATTTTCTAGTGATACTGGTTACTCACACTACCCAGTCTGACATTTTAGAAGGTTTCCATTTTCAGAAAGCATTAATCATTCACCATCTGAGAGGAATGAGGCTAAAGGAAAAGTGCTTCAGATTGGGCAGAATAATCCTCTGCTACTTAAAGTAAGGTTCCTGAAGTACAACTGGTACAAGAAATTGTTTTTGTGGACTGAAACATATATCCCTTATATCCCATATATCCCAAAAAACATTTGAACTTTTTCTTGGATCAATACAGATGTCCAGTGCTCTTTTGCCCAAAGGATTAATAGCAACAATCACAATATTACATTAATCTGACATTCAGCCATCTGTTTCCATTATTTAATCCAGATAATAAATAGATAATCCATCTATTTAGATATGAAACACAGGACCAAATGTAACATGTTCTTTTAGAGTGGCCCATTAACTACTCACTGGTTTTGGATGAAGACGACTTCTGGGGAGAGGCAAAATATTTCTGAAAAATACACACAGTAAGTTATAATTAATAAGATTTATTTATTTAATTGGCTCAGATAGGCTTTTTAAGATCTAGAGGGAAGGAGGTCTGCAGTAAATGGATTTGATTTCAGCTCTGCACAGCTACAGTGCTTCTGTGGATGCTGTGCCCTTGGTGTGGAACTACTCTGGAACAGCTCCTGTCCTAGACCTTGGGTCTCCTGTGACTGCACAGGACCTCACCAAACACCCTCACACACAGAGTATTGTGGATGCCTCTTTCTGGGGGCACATAACATACTCTGTAAAATAATGACCTAGAGAGGAGGCAGGGCTTATGATGCAGCTTTCTATGCCTCTGGGTACACAGGAGTGAAGTAGGCTGCACACACAAGTATGATTTGGCCCTTTTCTGACAGAGACTTGGGATATAAACAATGGATTTACTGAGCCCAGTTTCTTGACAAGCAATTTTATACAACTGCAAAAACATCTAATTTGCAAGGGTGCAGAGATGGCTAATAGGACCTTCAACTGGCTGGCAGAGATATTTTATCCCTGTACTGGATCCCTAAAGGGTTATTTAAGAAAATCCTACCTATATGGCAAACTGCCTTCAACACAGAAGTTCACAAAGCAAGGAGAGCTTTTGGTTCTCACCTTGTCCTAGCATCCCTAGCTATTTGAGTGGCCTGACAACTGTTTATTGTTTGAAGTCTACACATTAGAGAGAAGAATTTTTTTTTCTCTGCTAATATTTCCTATTGATCGAAGCTGCTGTTAACTTACCTGGAATTATCCTGCTTCGGTGACTCTCTGGTCATGCTGTGCATGTGGGAGTGCTCTGTACTCTGAGCAGGCATGAACATGAGTGGCTTAGTGAACCTAGTAATTAAACGTGAATTAAGAAAAGAAAATTACATTTAACAACAGTGAATACAAACAAAACCTCTCTGTCTTCTCCCACACTCCCTCAAAATTCTAATAAGTAACCTTAAGAGTATTTCTTTTTAATATGTATTACATTTGGGTTATTGAAATTAACATAGAAATGGTTGATAATATTTGTGCAGATAATCTGAAGAGATATTTACTGTATGTATTTCTTACTTCTGTTACTGTATTTCTTCTAGAGAAAGAATTACCAGACATGTAGTATCTAGATGAGAAAAAATATTTTCTGACAGTTTTAAATAATGCACAAACATTGACAGCAATGGGTTACCTGGTTACTGGTGGTGGTGATGGTTTTTCCTGTAAGAGAAAATGCACTGAATTGTTTTTTGGTCACTTTTTAATTTCATAAAATAGATATTATGATCCTATTTATGTTACCACATCAAGATATTATTTTTGCATTGTGATACAGATTTCTACTAGAGCTCTGTCTGGTAATCTACATTAGGATGGGACAGGCAAGAACTCAACATCAGTAAATCTGCTTTGGCCATATGTTATGTCAGTACCAGCAAATGGGAAAAAAATTACTGTGTCAGAACTGTCATTGCTCCTCTGCTGCAGTTTTTCTGCAAAACATTCCCTTAGGCTGCTGCTTCACAGATTGGATCACTATCACAGAGGACTGGGAAACTTTCCCCTTCCCATTTACGCTTTTGAAATGGTTTGCCAGTTTTTCTGAAAAGGGAGTGTCAGAAAGCTTTAAGTGCAAGAAGAGTTATGTTCCCAGTTTTCCCTTTTGAAAGGCTGATAATCTTTTCTCACAGTCACATCTGTACCCTGCCTGAGGGCAATGGGAGTGATACTGTAGAAAGGCCTCACCTCTTCTTCAGGAACCTCGTAGACCTCTACAGGACAGGGAAGAAATAAAAAGCATTCTTTAGTGTAGCAAAACCATAGTGCATGTTACCATAAAAGCTGATCTGAATTTGTATCAGTCATACTTCTGACTCCGGAAAAACAACTTGGAGAATCTGCTCAGAATTTGAATCTGCCACCCTGGAAAAGCAACATCCCCTGTCTTGTAGGGAAAACTTCAGGTGAAGTCTGAAGGAATTCTGATATACAGTCACTGTATTAATCAAGTTTCCTCCCATTGCAAAACCTTTTTATTGTTTTGTTTTTCTTCTCATTCCCTCCCTGCTGCAAGCAAGATGAATGCTTGTGTTGTGCAAAGCTGGGTCAGTTTGGAAAAAATGTGTTATCACACCTGTAGGAGCATTTAGCCTTTCCTTGACTCAGGGAGGAAGAAATCAGGTCAGTCATAAATACAAACTGGCTCATTTGCATGGCCAACATCCCTCCCTGAGTTCTGACGAACAAGTATATTTTAATTTATAGATCTTGAAAGAAAAAAGAACACCACCATCTTCATCTATGCCCAGTTTCTTCAATGCAAATAGAATCCTATTTCAGTAAATTTCATGTCAGGTTTCATCACTTTACTGCACTCAAGTGTCCCAGCTCCCACCAGGGGGAGATGTTTTATTCTGCAGTAACATCTGTCAGGAGCTGGTTGTTGCTCGACACTGATTTACAGAAAGGCTGAGATTGAAAAGGGCATTTTAAAATGTCTGGAAAATAACTCACGAAGTCTTAAGCAATTCATAACAAATGTTAGTTTAGGACTTGTAGCTTTTGACTTTAAAGCTAAACACATTGCTAATGAATATGCAAAGCTTTTTAAAGAACTGTGTCATGTCTGGAAAGGTTACATCCAAGCAATTAATGAGGCTGAGGATGCAAAACAAGTCTAAGTTGGAAGAGAGAGATTATCAAGAATATCTGAATTTACAAAAGCAAAAAGGATTCCTCTTATTTGCTTCTGCTTTTGTTTCTTTTCCAAATAAACTGCTCTTTACAGAACCTCAAAGGGAGCACTGTTATAAAAGGCCATGCAAGACATCAGCCTGTACAGAATTTCTATATGGTTAAGTCTGAAGTATTGGCTCCTGATTCCTATGGTGAAATGGGATTACTGACATACTGAGTCCTATAATTCTTTTTGCTGTATTGATCAATTTGTGTTCCTCCACTAGAGCAGAAGACTAAAAATAAATTAATTTGGGGCAAATAACTTGTTCTAGTTTTATTCATGCTTAAAATGGATTTACTGTTCAAGCTAGACAAAGCAACTGCTACAACACAGAAAAGCTAAAGGAGAACATATTTTTGTTTTACTTTAGTATGTCATAGGGTTAGTGGTGTGAATACATCAGGCATAATTTAATATTTCACAGTTTTACATTATTTTATTCTAACAGCAGTGCAAGCTTCACATACCTTGCATATCAGATGTAAGAGAAGGCTTTGGAGAAATAGGGGGGGCTGGCTTTGTTGTCTTCATAAATCTGTTCACAGGTGCTAAAAACATATTTTATTCATGTACATATATATATATTTGTGCATGTGTGTATATATACACATATATTTATATATGTCTGTTTACAAACTAACAATGTAACATTTATACAATAAGAATGAATATTAAGTAGGTCCAAATGACAACCTTTTGTGTGACCTTGAATAAATCAACTGAGTCAGAAAGCAGCTCTCATTTTAAAAGAGAAGGATTATTCATTATTCCAGCCTTTCTGAAGAGGTTTGATACTGTCAGTATTGTCAGAGAGCAGAACTACAGTCTCTTCTCTGTTTACCTTTCACCTTTGGGCTGTAGTAGTTTCATCCTCTAGCTAAATATACTTATATATAAAGTGAGATTAAAAAAAAAGCAAAGTTTATCTTTATCTACTAAATATCTAAAAATGCTTGTTTTTCTCCTGAAGCACTTCAGCAAACAGAGAATTTTAATGCTACTGCTCCCTTGCTTGAGAAGGCAGGTCATATGTCATGAGAAGCCTCCTGGTTGTACAAGGGCTGGACTTGGAAATAGCTGAGAGAGGCAGAAATTAAACATGTCTTTCAATAGATAAAAAAATCATTTTCCTTGGCCTTGTCATAAGCCAAAGGAACCAACTGCCTTTTTGCAGGCTGTGATCTCTTTAATAGCTGCGTCTCCACTCTTTGAACTCTAGAAACAGACCCATTAATTTGACCCATTTTTTTTACTATTATTCCTAACAAAGCAATAATTATAGGCTTAAATGACTAAACTCACATCTTGTAGGTAGTGACATGCTGTCTTCTGTGGGTTGAATATAGTTATCATCATCATTGTCCACTGGCACAATGTAGTTATCCTATGAGAAATGCAGGACAAAAATCTCTCAGTTAAATGTCCATCATGCCATCAAACTGTTTGGATTGAAGCCCTGGCAGCAGTTTACAATAGTTGCCATTTCACAGTGACTCCTATTTCAGACATTTATCATCCTGTGTGGAAGGGAATCCCAAAGACTGAAATCCCTTTATTGAATTATTCCACTGGTGTGTGGAAGCCCTCCCTTCCCTCTGGTCCTGGAGCCTTTGAGGTTACTCTTTCCCCACTGCCTGCAGCTTGTTATGGATGATCAGGAGTTATTCCATGGTCTAAAGAGCCTCCTTGATGCTCAGTGCAGGCAGATATCCCCTAGGAGTCAGTGTGATACTTGCAGGTCACTGTTAGTGATGTACAAAATGATTTGTACTACAAAGGGTAAGAAGAGACCAGCCCGTGGCATCGCTATGACATTTACACAGTTATAACAAATATATCTGTAAACTTTACCTCATCATCACTGCACTCCTTAGGCTTAGGTGGCACTTTTGGTTTTGCAGCAGGAGATGGCAATGGCATGGATGGCACACATGGTTTCTTTGGTCTGGACATGGCTGGACTGGGTGTAGTTGGGAGAGGTTTGTTGATGGGAGGAAGCTTCTGGTGACTGGGGCGATTGTCTTTTCATTTGGCAGAAAACAACAATTTTAGTAGAAATTACATTAGTCTCTGCACTTTCTTCTCCTGCTTGTGCAAAGTCTTTGCTGTGGCTGCAGCACAAGTCAAATGGCAGACCTGGGCACAGCTGGACCTGATGTTGAGATTTGTGTGTAAACAGGTCCTGTTCCCTTGCCCAGGGTAGCAGCCTGGCCGCCTGTATCTGGTGCAGCAGGTGCCCAGGCACTGGCTTCTGTAAGAACAACTGTTCAACTCCCTGGGGAAAAGGTGCTGGCTGGGTGGTGTAGTGCATATGAGGCATGAAAAAAATGACAGTGGGTGGGACTGCAACATGAATTATGCCAGGTTCTCTGGGGTGTCAAGTCCTTCCCTTTTCAAAGAACACACAGGTGAAGGGCTGATAAACTTCTGTGAGTACATATGTGGTATTTTAACACTTTGATGAATAGTCTACAACCAGTAACAGTCTGGTGTCATACAAAAATGAAAGCAGGCATCATGTCAATGTTTCTTTTCTCCATGTCTCAAATCTTCATTAACTGAAGCTAACTTTCATTCACTTCAATGCAACCTATCCATGGTTGAAAAGAATCAAATCAGAAAGAAAAAAATCCCTTTATACTGGACTGTTGAAAATAAAATCTTGATCCTGTCCTGTTTTTTAGGATATTTATCATCCTTAGTACCAATTCTGAAGGAGTGAATATTTGGGCTACTTCTTTTACTGCTTTGAGAATAATGATTGGAGAAACAGAGAAGTTTAAGAAGGGACCTGTCTAGTCTTATGTGCTTCAGCTTAAGAGTAATTGCTGCATCAATTTATGTGGATTAATTTGGAGCCTCAAGCTAATACTATCTCCTAGACCTCTCCTTGAATTTTGTCAATAGGAGATGTCTATCACAGTCTCTAGGACACATTATATTAAAATTATAAACATCACTACTGGCAATACTAACCTGTTTCATGCTGTAATTAAAAAAAAAATCATACCCCTGAATGCTTAAGATCTGAGTACGAGAATTAAAAGCAAACTCTTGAGAAAAGGACAGATTAGTGCATTTGGGACCTCTTCTCTTCTGGTACTGATCAAAAAGCAATTATCAAGGTGACATACTTAACTATTCCATAACTACCTGCATATTCACCCCTAGAAATAGGGAATGCAGAGGGAATCTTCTTTTTCTCCTTCTCACTTGGAGGTGGCTCATAGCTGTCATCAGGATTCTCTTCACTGGGGACCACATACATCTCAGAGTCAGAATGGTCATCTGGATTTTCATAATCACTGTCCTAGAAAGACACAACTCCCCATTTCTCATCTCATAGCATTCTAGAACACAAAATTACAACAATGTACCCTTGAAGAGACACATCACACTCCCGTTTTGTGCTTCCTCTTGCAAAGAGGCACTCCTGCCTCCTCCCCTTCTGCTCCTCACAGGAGCTCCCTGTCTTTTTGCTATCTCCAAGGAGTCCTTTCACCTCAAGAGCTCAGTCTTCAAATTACGGACCATAGCTTGTTTCCTTTCCCACGACAGGAAGGAATGAAAGTTCCTTTCTAGATCCAGCCAGGTGGATCTCAGTGTGTGTCGTCACTTCCACTCCCTTTTCAGTTAAAGGGGTACTCATGATCTGACTCCAGAAGGAGACTGATCACTTCAGGCTGACAGCTGCACCATTACTTTACATGGCTGACAGCCGTGAATTGCTTCATTCTAATGTTTTCTAAAATCTTAGCAGAAGTTTTCATTTTTAGTAAGAAGTGGCTTTCCTCTCCTCACCCCTCCCATCCTTCCTGCCCCAAATAAAACCTTCTTCTGATTTCTGAAATTATTGTTCAGTTTAGAAGGTCCCTCAAATTGATGCCATGTGCTTCCTTATCCAAAAACTTAGTGTTCATGGCAATCCTTGACTGTGCTTCTGAAAGTACTTCTATGTTGAATGTAAAAAATTGAGGTAGCTAAAAATCAGTGACTACTTGTGAATTAAACTGAGGTAAAAAATAACAACATTTCAATAGTATTTAGTTCAACCACAAGTAGATAATTTTAAAAGAAACTTTTATTATTATTTCTTGAGCTAACTTGTTGCCACAGTAACCTCCTACTAGCCCAAAATATGTACTTACAAAATCATCTGACCATTGTTCCTCTTCATTGTCTGCGTGTTCTAAACCAAACATTAGAGTTATTTAAGGAGATAGAACAGTGAATATAAATGTTTGTCTTAGGTTGGTTTTTCAATCTATAGTTATCATATTCGGTTAAAAAAGCAAGCAAAATTTCCAAACAGTTCTGAGCAACACAGCTGTTTGGACAGAATAGTAAATTAAATGCCTTTTTGCTTATTTTTGACAAATTATTTCAGAACAATTGGAAAAGCATTAGAAAATGACAAACTGTGCATGGTCTGAACAGCAGAGCATGCACTTCACCCACAATGTCCCGTTAATGCATCTCATTTTTAAGTAGGGGTGCCAATTTCTAGATAATGGAACTCTTGCTGACCTCTGGGCCCTGGTTAAAGTTGGTTAAGTGTTTATATTAAACAGGGAACAGTTACCTGATAAGTTCCAAACTCTGTCCTGCTTTCTTCTATTCTTATCTTAACAAGATGGCTGTTAACTTGTAAAAACAGCCATGAACTAGTTTGTGGGCAGTGCTGTATGATAAGCAAGTAAAGGTCTACCTTTAAGATAGTTCATGATGATTCTACCTTTAAGATAATTCATGATGTCATCATTACATTAATAGCATGAAGATTTTAAATCTGTAATGATGCATTTGTTCAACTTCTTCTGTTCTTACTTTCACAGTTTCTGTAAGGAGGGGCTGCATGCAAATTCTCCTCCATTTTTACAGCAGCCTAGATACAGAACTCTGATTAAGACTGATTTTGAAAGAGTGGTTACTTGCTACTCTTTATGCTGGCATAATTAATAACTTCTTTCTTGCCTTTCATTTCAGAGGTGTGAACTGCCTTCAGAGTTGTTGATAATGGTATGTTGTTCTCTCATTAAAAACAAATTATGAGGCACTATATGGCTGAAATACTGTTAGGCATATAGATAGCAAATTAACACAGACATGCAGTTTAAATTTACATTAATACAGCCTTACCTGAAGCATAATCCCTTTGTGGCAGACTTGGTGGTGGCTTTTTTTTAAGGCTGTAAATTATAATTATTACATTTATGATCTCATCATTAACATTCATTAGAAAGGAGTATTAGCCAGACACATTAAAAAGCTGATAACTAAAGATACCCGCAGCTAAAGAAATACAGATTACCATCACAGATGCTTAGCAAATAGCTGCAGAAGAATGCTTTCAAAAGCTAGAAACTGATAAAATAATAAAATAGAAACTAAGAATTTAATATATTTTTTTCACTAAGAACACATGTTGAAAGGAGAGCTTCTTTGCTCACCCCACGTCTTCTTCATTTCCAGAAAGAGATAAGATGGGGGCAGAAATAAATTATGATCTATCAGAAGATTAAAATCTGTTCAGGTTCACAGAGGCTTTATTAAGACTATGGTGTAAGAAAGTGATGTGGAATTCTCCATTTGTATTTTTAGAACTAAATAATTTTGCATGCACTTTATTTGATGGCTAATATTTAAATGTATACCAGGTCTCTCAGTGAAAGATAATACTTTTTATTATGTTATGATGTTATATCCCTTTTTTGGTAAAAACTGTTACAATGGCATCACATACCAAGTGAATCAAAAGATGATTGATTTGTAGAAATATTGAAAGGATCTTTTTGGCTATACAGGTAGGTTCATAAGTATGTGCACATATATATATATTTATCTCTAGGAAGGAGAGGTACACATATGTGTAAACACATACACACACACACACACATATATATATATATATATATATATGTACATATGTGTGTGTGTGTATTCATGTATACTCCTCCTTACTAACTTGCAGCTGTCCAAAGAGTATTACTATTGAATTACAGTCAGTTGAATTATTTCACTACCCTGTAATGAAAGAGAAGAATTTGGGTTTAAAGTCAAGATGAACAATGCATGTGTGGCATCACAGGCCAGACTGATGCCTCTGCAGAAGGAAAAAACAACAACCCTTTGTTTTTAGTAGCCAGATAAAACATTAAGATAATTAATTACATTAAAATTATTCTTTAAAGTGACTTTTGAACATTGTCTGACAGCTTCCTTGTAGCACTGACGAGATTTCACCGTGGACCTGAAGCTTTGTCTACTAAATTGATGATGTCACTCATTCTTCAGTCAGGTCCTAACAAATTCATTTCAAAAATAAGCAAATAATTTTAAAAAACACATCCCCAAAGAATGTAAAATGTTTTTTTGGGATCTCTGAGCAATAGTGTTTACAAATGTTGCTTTACCACAAGAATTTGACACTCAATATTTAGGTCCTATTTAGGCTTGCTGCCTAGGTATCATTGTTCAGGTACCATTTTACTCAGGGTGGTGGCAGGCTGCCACTACCACATCAACTTACAAATTTTCCTGTCTGTTTTGAGAAATGCTTTGGCTACTTCTGGGTTGAATTAATGGAATTCTGTTGCTCAGACAGTCACCAAAAACACCCCATACATGAATCATTCAATTAATAAATGGTGCGGGTATTGCTAAAACTCAAAAAAGACCAATCCCCCAAACCAAACAAAAACCAAACCAGGAAGATTATTTTTGCAATGTTAGCCTGCTTTGTTCATGGCTAACAACACTAATGATGGACAACTGTCTCCTCAGAGGTTTTAACTTCCTGAAATATAATGTAACTCAGTGTACAAACAGTAAACTAAAAAGCATTCTCAACAGTTTTGCTCTGGTCTTCTGTCCAGGTTAGCACAGCCATGTTAGAAAGAAAATCCCAGGGCCACTGCCAGGGCTCATCTCACATCTTAGGAAGGGGAGACCAAGATCTCTTGATGTATTTTGCAACATGTCTGCCAGGAGTTGTTCGGAAATGGTGGAGACTTGGAAAATAGTGGAACTGAGGCAACAGTAAGAGGCTGTCTGGGTCATGGTATAAAGTACATGGCTTAAGCAATATCACACATTTCTAAGCTGCTAAAGAGAAGTCTTCCACACTTGGTACCAGGCCCTGTAAATCCTGGCAGTGGCCCTGGCAGAAAGTGTAAATACGTTATAACGAAAGCACACAAGGGAAGAACAGAGGTCTGTGTCTAAGCAGCCTATCATGCCATGTGCAGCTATGGAGAGCATACCGATCCCAAGTATCTTTCCCAGTTTTGCAAATTAAGGCCACTTGTTCATTTTGGAACCTGAATATCAATAGAAGAAAAGAAATAATGTTTCTGTCACAGAGCTGAAACAGTTCACGGCCAAATGTATATTTGCTAGAATCTTTTCAAATACGTTATTTATTCTACAATTCAAATCCACTTAAAAAGAAGTTTTCATGGTACTGGTATGATTTTCTGAGTGCCAGAACTGGAATCCAGGCTCTTCTGAAGTCAGCTGGAGCTTCACTTTACAGGAGCCAGAGCTCTACCCAACATGCAAACCACAACACAAGCTCAAAAGACACAACCCTACGCCAAGGCGTGGTAACCCAGCTCCTGCAGACTCTGACCTCACTGTCCACACAGATCCTTGCAGAATGGCAATTGGCTCTGTCCTGTTCCCTGAAGTTAATGAGAAGGGACTGCAAGGATCAAATGCCATCCAACTGACCTTGTATATTTAAATGTATTTAATCCTAGCACATATATTGGAGCTTCAACAAATAACCAGGTAGCGCTTTAGACACTTCATATGTTATAGATGCTTCTTACATAAGAATATAATGCAGGGTACAGAAATTCAGAACAGCTTTTAAGAGAATAAATTATTCCATTTTAAAACAATTTATTTGATTCCAAGATTTCCCCCTATAATATGCTGAGCTTGATCCAACAAAACATTTAGGCGTGTACTTAACTTTTTTGACATATATGGTCCTGTAGGAGCTGCAAATATTAATTACTTAGAATTTGTAGCACATTTTTGTTTTCCTGTGTTAAGTGAAGAATTTTAAAATAAACTACAGCAGAGATCTGGGTGTTTTGCTCTAGCAACACTTGTTTTTACAGGCTACACCCAGAAAAACAATCAAACATACATATCAGTAGACTTTTACATGTAGCACTTAAATTTTCCCATGGTGCATTTCTCTACTAATGTTTGTGCTCAGCCCCCCCCGCATTAAAGATATGTCTGAAAACTCCTTGTTTTCAAAAGTCCTTTGCTTAAAGTCCACTCCCTTGTTAGGAACCATTTTAACATAATAGTTTTTACGAAAATTATATTGGCATCTTTTCTGACCTGAGTATTTATAGTATGTATTAGCTTTACATGCACTAGAACATCACACTTGTGATTACACAATAAATTAATTGAACTTTGCCAGAAACATTTTCAGACGTCCAAAAGGTGTGATGAGAACAGATAAACTTTTCCTGAACTGTGTATTCCTAGTGGAAGAGTTTGCATTTGGAATTGTGCAGAAATGGTACAAGACAAAATTAAACTGAAAGGGATTTTTTTTGAAATTGTTATTACGACTCTTTCACACATGTTCTTACAATATGCTGTGGCAGTTATAGTAATAAAAATCCTGACACTCAAAACATTCTATTCAGTTACACAGTAATTTTCATGTTTCTTCAGCATAACAGTTAAAATTAGGTACTATACTTTTTCCTGTTTTCTTTTTCTAAGTGTGGTAGAGCTTGATTTTGGTACTTTCTCTCACTGTTTGGTTCATAAAATACCACTTTTCCCTCTGCCAAGGGTTTGATCATGAATGTCTTTTGGTTGTAGCTATGCAGGTTGAATAGACATTTAGTGACACAATTATTTTTCTGCCTAAAATATAAATGGGATAGAAAAATGGACCACACAAATCTGAAGCAAAGACTTACCCAACTAAAAAGCTGGGTAAAGCATCATTGTTCCATTTTCCAGGTCACATGGCAAATGTTTGAGAAATGGACACATTTGGAGAGTGTGCAGTCAGAAACAAGAGTACAAGCGCATGATTTCTGATGGCTTTGTGAAGGATGGGATATTACAACAAGGAGAATAAAATGAACTTCTTGTTTCTTATTCAACACAGTAGGTCAGCACATACAAAACTTTAGGCGAAGTCCTGACTTTGCTGTGCATGCAGTGTGACTTTTAACACCCAACTTCAGTGGAGCCAGGATTCCACTGAACAAAGCCTTGAGGCTTAAAGCTTATGATGCACAGATGAGTGCTCTGTCTTGACAGCATGTTTCAAGCACAGGCCACCATCCTACATTCTGAAACCTATGATTTCTCTGCTTCCCTGTTCTGTATTACCAAGGATGTGAGTATGAAAAAAATGCCCCCAGCTCTCATTGTTTATCCAATGCTGGCTACACTCATTGCTTCTACACCTGAGTACATGATCCTCCTTGACACTGTGATCTGCACAGCATCTGGGACTCAGGGCTGTAAACAGCTTTGCATGTGATAAAGGGCAAGCAGGTGACAGCTACCCTGCAGTGGCCAATATTTCTACTGCCAGAAAACGCTGAGTTGGAATGGGGAACAAACAGGAACTTTTAAGCAATGAAAAAACAAGCTTTCTATTTCTTTCCTGCTACCAGGACTGCTCAGCCTGCTTTCCCCACACCTTTAAGACACACATGGATAGTAGATGAATTCCTCCCCACCTGCACCCCACAGATGAACTAGACTGGATAGCAAAGATTTTGATGCAAGACCTTTTACATTTCTGCATAATCAGGAGCCAGTCCAGATTTTAGAAGTGTTTTAACAAATACTGCTACTAAGTCTAATGCATTTCACGAATATTTGATAATTCTTTCAATTTGTGTAGCAGAGGCTTACAGCATATATCTGGGTGACAACTTTAGGCTTCAGATATGCAAGTATTTGAATACATACACTATTTGAATTCTCTAAAATTATTTCTACTTATAATAGGTTTCATTTTGATTTTCTTTCCCAACATATGGATGAATCTGTGCTACACAAAATCCATATTAAATAAATTTTTTCCTGCTTTAGTCTCTTGTTTAGAACCTTGACATTTAATAAAATAATCCTTTAACTGAATTGGAAGTAGTGATCATCTGGATAACCATGATTTGTTTGTTTTTACAAAAAGCCCCCAAAGATTGCACAGTAAGGAACAAAGCCAGCTCTAATCCTGTAAAGCTTAGCACCTCTTGTACATATCCTTATCAGTGCTGTCATGCTTTTATTGCAAGTCTCATTATGTGCTGGGTTCAAGACTTGAACTCTGAAGTCATGTGCAAATATCAGAAATTCTTCAATTTTTAAAAATTAAATTTCTGATCTTCATAGCTGCAAAAATGATTATTATGACTCAGATGAATCACAGTAACATCAGAAAGATTATTATGCTTTTATACCTTGTGTTCTTATAACTGAGAGAGGTGACGTGAGCTTTGTGCTGCAGTCATACTTTGAGTTTTTATGAGTCTGCTCTTTTATATATATATTTATCTTGAGTGAATCAAAGAATTAGAGTGCTATAGGGGCAATCTTTGACACTTAATGATGACCTTCCCAGCTTCAGAGAAACTGATTAACAACAGAATTCACATTCAGGCTACTATAGGCTACTTTGTAGCCTCACATGATAAACCTTAGATGCTTCTGTTGTTTCTGTCATCTTTCCTCTCTGAGGCTTTTGAACTGAGTCCACTGGAATATTATTAATTAGAGTTAAACAACTATTGTGAAGTAGGAAGCCACCCTTTATTAAAAAGCAACAACTATAAGGAAACTCTAACCCTCTCCCCTCCAAAACTCCACAAAAAGCCTTGGACAGCCTAGCAGCTCTTCCCTGTGAGCAGGTCCCAGGTGAAAAAGAGATTTTTGTAGATGGGTGGTGAACACAATGGTCACCCTGCTAAAAACAAAAACACAAATTTACTTAAAACCCCAAGTAATTGAAAGAGGGCCATTTTATGGGAAACTCTCTTCTGTGCTTCCATGGAAATAAGTATAGCAAGTGACTGTGATTAACTGTGAATTGCAGCAATCTTAGCGTGAAAGAGGATGAGTACAGGAAAAAAATTATCTCCAAAATCTATCTGATAGATCAGGTGTTTGACCATCAGAGCCTGCTCAATGTCTGCGGGCAGAAAACACAGCTGTGGCAATGAGAGCACAAAGGAGGCCAAGATTGCCCCTCCTGCCTGGGGAACAGGAGAGCTGGGCAGTCCTGCTGCTCCTGGGAGTGCGTCCCCCTCCTCTGGCAGCTCCAGCAGCTGCCCACAAACACCAGCCCAGCCCGGGCTGAGCCAGCCTGGCTCTCCAGAGCTCCTGCACAGCCACACCTGGCAGGGCCCTGCTGCTGCTGCCAGCAGCTGACTGAACACTGCAGCTACACCCAGAATCAGCTGCTTCCCCTGAACTCAGCCATCACGGTCCCTCTTTAAAAACAATTTAAAACAATGCTTCCACGTGCCTTTTATGTACAGGAGCTGTATTTCTAGAATTTAACATGGTTGTCCTGGAAACACTGCAGATAGGTGTTGTAATTAACTTCTAAAAGTACTTAATACTTTTGTTGCCAATGACCCAAGTAAAGAAACACATCTGAATGAGAAAATCACATCCAAATGGAATTTCAATGCAAATGAGCTGTTGCATTAAGAAAAGTGTGCTAAATAGCTAATTGCTTTAAATAGATGTTTGTCTGGAAACAGTGAATAGTGTATTCATTTGACAAGGATGCAAAATTACTGGGATTTCTTTCTATGTATAAATACATATGAATATTTTAAAATACTTTCATGCACATGACACAATCTGCATGCTGTTCAGTATGTCTTACTAGAATAAGGGTGCTAGGTAATGCTGGGTTTTGTTTTATGAGACTGAAACACAGGAGGACTTTGCATTTTTATGGGAATTTTAAGTATGATGTCTGACCAGTTGGTTCAAGGTGGAGCTCAAATTCAACTTAATTGCAGCGGGAAGCCTGAACAGTTGCCTAAGGAGAAAGGCAGACATGCAAACAACAAGCAATGACCATTCCCAGCAAACATTAAAAAGGCTCTTTACTCAAATACTGGCTTTTTTCAAGGCTACAAACAGAACCTATCATTGGACTCCAGTTCTGCAACTCCTTTATGATAGTCTTAATACTGATGACCATTCTGCAGGTTGCAGTCTGAACCAAAGCTCTTTCCATGTACAGAAGTGCATCCCTCTGGAATGACAATGGTCCCGTGACTAAAGTACCACACACCACTCTGCTCATAATCCAAACTTCCTCACATTGATAAAACTAGGGATTGGCATTGCAAACTTACTTTTTGAACTTGTTTATTATCCCACTTTCATTTTTCTTGATGTCATGCACCATCTTTTGAAGCTTCCTGTAAGATATTAAACAAAGCCAGCATTAATTTACTAAGTGGTTGAACATTAATATAAATTAAGAAAAATATGCTCAATATATCTTCAATAAGTAGTTTAATTGTTAAATCATTTGTACATGAAGTTTTCCTTCCTTTTATAGAACTCTTTAGCATTATTTGTGTTATCTTTCTGAATACAATTAAATACGGTATAAACAATCAATTTAAGAGTAAGTGCATCAGGAAAAAAATCCTTGCCTAAATTATTAGTTTTGAATATTTAAATGTTGACATTTTATCTAGAAATGACTTCAAAACTCTGCAAGGCTCTAATGGTGATGCCCTCTAATTTCTGGCCATACATGGGACACTTAAACATAATGAGAATAATGGACAAATAATTCACAAGCACATCTTTAACTCCTGCTGAAAACTCAAACTGATAATTTATAGCAAAATGATATAATGTTACCTACTAATTTAAAGAAATTAATTACTTATAGATGTGAGAAATAGGTGTACAGCAAAATGCTCCAAAATTTCCAACAATGTACTACATATATAAGAGTAGCTTGAATTATTATCTAAACTAACCAGATACATTAAATCTGAGGTGAAAAGCTCAGAACTTCTGCTTTTCTGTTCTATTTGTTGGGGTTTTTTTTCTTAACAGATTCAGCTTCTGGTTCTGCTTGAAACATCAGAAATAGCCATCATCTGCAGTTTGCTGTTTCTGTGCTGTGCCCCAGCTGGCACCTGGCAGTGTCTATAAATGAAAAGTAATGAGGAATGAAAAGAATGAGAGGAGATCTAAATGGTTTAGTTCTAGTTTGGGGAGAATGCTTGTAAGTGTTTGTGTTTCTTTCAAAAAGGCTTGCCAGACTTCAATTAGGGATGGATGTCAGCATCAGTTACATTTCCTTTGTTGTTTGTTAGAGATAGAACTCACCAACAAAAATCGAATTGTAGATTTCTATCTGAATATCGCTTATTGCTCATCAGTGACACCAATATCCTTACATTAGAAAAATTATTACTTTATTTTAAAAAAAGGTGGGCTTTTTCCATGTTACTGGTTTTATTCTATGTCATTTATTTGCTAAATATCTTCACACATGCATGCCAATAAGATCCAACACAAAACTGATAAGTACAAGTACCTGAATTAATTTGCTTTTCATTTGATCACATTTAGGTGAATTGATTAGAGCATCATGGATATTCCATGAGTCTTGAATAAGGCTATAGTTTAAAAGATCATTTTATTACATATTTCTACTAAAAAAGGTGCATTTAAATTAGGAAATTACATGGACCGTTGCTATTATGATATTTCTTCCAAGCAGATGGACTGAAATGAAAACATTCCCATTTTTACATAGTCAAATTTCTTAAAAATCTGTGTCTCTTATTCTTTTCTCTTTTTATGGAGGCATTTAGATTTCTAGTTACAACTTTGATAAATTAGAGAGTACCTAATATGCATTAGTGTGAATTTTTTCAGCTTTTAAAGTTACATAGCTCTTGTAGGAGTTGTTGAAATCCTTGTTTGCTGCCTCTGGAGAATTTAACTTGTCTGAAGCCTGTGAGAGTAAACAGATAACCAGTGCACTAAGTGGGAAGTATAGGAAGCCATCAAGCACAGCTGATCTCCTGTTCAAGTGGAATCCCCTTCCACCATGGAGTTGAATGAGCTGCAAAAACCAGTCTGTCCAGTCAGCTGGAGGCTGAAATTTCTTGAAGTGCCAGGTCATATAAAAGGAAACAACTGAAAAGTTTGAGGAAGAGCTGTCTGTCTGATTTGTGATCTTAGAGAGACAGAAGAAAAGAAGAGAGGCAGATAGAAAAGTCTATGGCAAGAGGGTTCTCCAAATCTTCACGCACTCAATCCCAGGCCCAAAGGCCATTCCAGAGTGATGAGGAAAGTGAAACACAGAAGGGCATATATATATATACACCTAAAGCTCTGACTGAATCTACATATCTGACTACTAAAATACTTGTTGTATGGCTCTCAAATACTTGAGATTGCACTCCAAGAAAAGGGGTTTGTTGAGAGAGGACCTCACCAGAGCAGCAGCCCCGAGAGCACCCAGGCAATGGGGGCTGCCATGGCCCAGGGCAGGCAGGCAGCCCTTGTGTCAGGTACAGAACTACAACCTCCTCCTTCACAACACCTGAGTCAGGACCTTGTCACCATCTAATGTTTATTCTCTAGTGCTCTCTTGGGATGAGCAGATACTAGAAACACTCAAGGACCTCCATCAGCTAGTACTGTAAATAAAAATAATGAGTAATGCTTGTCTTACTTGGCATTGCATATAATTAAAGATAATCAAGAGGTAAAACTTAAAAGTTGCTTCTTTAACTACAAGCTCCAACTCTTCATTAAACCTGCTTGGGATCTTTTTATGCAAAATCAGGTTTGCAGATAAAAGTGCAGTCTGTGTTACTGCTAATCTTTGAAAACACATTTCAGCAATAGATATTTTGAGATCCATTTTAATTGTAACTTGCATAGACTGGATGAGACCCTTTGTTCAGGATCTTATGGCACATAATAGATTTTCAAAGTTCTGCAGACAGCAAGTTCAGAAGTCTTGGCTGTAGGTGCTAATAAAAGTTTTAGGTTTCTTACAAGTACATTAGAAATTCTTACATGTTGGAAGGAATAATAATAAAAAAAGGACAGAAACCTAAACCAAAACTCTTTAGCCCTGTGTTGCTATTTTTGTAGCTAAAAACTCCAGTCATTCAGAATTATCAGATCAAATGACAAAGGGGTCAGTAGCTGTGATAAGTGCTTGAAGGAAGGTGCAAAGTTTTCCCATTACAAATACCATACATCCTGAAAGAAGGATTTGTTGTGCGCTTGCTGCACTCAAGGACTGTCAGAGCTGCCTCAAGATAAAACAAAATAAACAAACCCACCCTCTCTTTGATCTGGTCACAGCTCAGCTCATGAGGAATATGTGATGATGAAGTGAGGATGATGGGTGGACCTGGCCTGTGACACATCCCCACCTTCAAACATCATCTGGAAGCCTTTGGCTCTTTTGCATGCACACTATCCTACAAAAGCTTTCCAAATAGGTTTTAAAGAGAAAAATGAAGAAGAATAAAGTGTGCAACAAGTTTTCAACTCAGATGTGAGATGAGGTACAGAGTCCCTAGACTTGAGGAAGAGGAGTCTGTCTTGCTTTCAGACAGATTTGTGTAATATGGAATGGGTTCTTTTTCAGGTAAATTTAAATACTTGGCATTAGAAACCTAGCATGAGATTTATTAAGTGCAAATTTAGACGTAACACAAAAAATCTCCAAAAATACCCACTTGCCTCAGCTATAAGGAAAGAACCACAAAACAGAAAGCAACGAAATTTGGAGAATAAAAGCTAAGTTATTAGAAGATACAAACCAAAACTCAAAGAGCAGAAATTTAAAAATTATAACAGCTACTTCTGTTAATTAAAAAAACCCCCACATTAGAATTTGAAACTGAAGAAAGAATAGCATGTCCAGACCCCTCCTTTATGGCTTCTCACAGCACAATTATCCCAGCTGGTCTTTGTTTTGTGTTTCTATTATCCTTCAGTTTTATAAATAGCTATGCAGGCAACCAAATCAAGAAAGAAAGTTATTGTTTCTGGACAAAGGGAGGACTCCTGCTTCCTTTTGGGGAGAGAACCTGCTTACCTACAAGGGGATTTATAAAACTACTACTTGAGATTTTGAAAAGCATGTAGCTCTTTTGTTGAATTATCTTCTCAAACTGAATTAACACACCAGAAAAGGACCACCTTTCCTATGCCAGGCTTCCATGAAAGCAATGCTCCTGCCATGGTCTTTGTGGAAGAACATGGATTTTGGTGAAGTGGGTGTCTTTTCAGATGTATTTTCATATTACTTGTCATTTTTGTGCCTCAAAGACAATGCAATTAAATGTTATAAAACAACTCTACCCCCTTCAACTTCACTTCTAATTCCTCAGTAGAAAGCAAAAAGAAATACCAAATAAAGCAAGCATCTCATTAAACCTCCTTCAGGTGCTTCAGATCTCCAGATGCACACCCATATATTCTACTGGAACAGCAAGAGTGGGAGCCTCTGCAAGGAATGGCAGGTTGAATCAGCCACCTGTGTCACAGCTGGTGTTTTCTAAGGCTGTGATATGTGTAAACTGCATAAAAATGTGTACGAGAGACAGCTAAATCCTTGAGGTGCAGTCAGATGTGCAGTCAGTGCTACCACTTCAGTAGCTGCTGGTCCAAGGTGGCCTTGGAGCCCCCATCCACTCGGGGACTTTATCCCCCCCTGCAATGGCTTTCTTGGTGGGAGAAGAGGAAGTTTGGAACCGGAGGTGGTAACCTGTGGCACCAAACCATCCATTCAAGGCACTGAGCCTTTGATATTTATCTGTAAAGCTATCTCAAAGCTGACAAGAAAAGTTCAAAGAAGTTTGCTTATTGGGAGAAGTCAATTACAGCTACCTATCTGAGAGGAAGAGGAAACAAGGAATTGTTCTCACCCGTGTTTGAGAGATGCACAAGGGGAAATGACAATAGTTTATATTCATTTAGACAAGAGTGTTGATTTCTTAAAGTCTCAGAAACATCCTGTTCTGCTCACTTTTGAATCATCCACTGTTTTGCCTAAAGGCAAACCCCATTGGTAGAGCAGGTGTGTGTTTACATGGTACACACAGAGGCACAGAAAGGCTAAATATTGCTTGCATTTTTCATCTTCATTTGTCCTCTACTAATCTTTACAAAAAAGCTGTCAGTCCTCCTTGTACTGGTAAGTACTAATATTCACTGAGTTAATAAAAAATGTAGCATGCAAAGGAATAATACATTCTTGACAGAAATCATGCCTAACATGAAAGTAAAAAGTGTAAGTACTCTGAGGTGATTGGGAGTTTGCATATTGAAAGAACCCATTCTAGGTTTCCAATACTAAGCATTTGAATTTGCCTGGAAACAAACAAGCAAGCAAGCAAGCAAGCAAACAAAACTTCCAAGGTTTGGACACCTCTCCCCTCTTATGCAGATTGCTCTTCCTTTATCCCAACTGAATAACAGTGAAACTGTAGGGAATACAGAAAATAAGGTAGTACAATATGTAAGTGAATATTACATGTCACTCCTTGACATAAAAAGATAAGCTATGTTTTCTGTTCTGTAACTGATCTGCTCTGTCTTGAGCCATTTTTTGGTTTGCTGATCTTTTTTGCACCAGCTCTCTGGATGTAAGTTAATGTTTTAAAACACAAAACAAAAAAAACAACCCCCACACAGAAACCACATTCACAAGACTTACTCCACTTTTCTTGAAGGTTTTCAAGCAGCAGGAAGAAATTCAACCCATTCAGCTACTCTAAAATGCAGTTCCAGTTAAAACTAAGTGAGTGCTGTACCTCCCTGAAGGATTAGTACCCTACAGCCTGGCCACTGAAGGAGAACAAGGGCAGAAATTTACAAGACTTAAGTGGCTTTTATAGTTCAACAAGAAGAAGCAGCAGAAAGACATTGCAGGGAAATGAATAAAGACAGGATCTGGTATGGACCCAGAATATTCCCACTGACAAACACTACTGTACTTGGGCTGAAAGTGTTCTTGCTCAAGCTACAGAAGCATTATACCCATCATAGATGTGGGGTGGCACTAACAGAAACCTAATGGAGGCTGCTCATGGATCAGTTTTGTTTGTTTTGTTCTGAAGCCAATCAAATTTTGTTAAAACTCTGGAGAAATTCCCTGGCTGGTCCCTAGGTCACTTTAATGGAGCCCACGTGGGCTGCCACTGAAAGGGGAAATTCCACTCCTCTCTGCCCTAGGTGCTTCCCCAACTATGATGAATCATAGGAATTCCAGCTGGGAAATTAACTTCTTTTTTCTTTTGCCAGTTCAGATATCAGCAGGATCAGACCCAGCTCTGTCACGTGGTCATTGGAGCCCTGGTGCCAGTGAGAGGGCAGAGAGAGGCAGGGTGAGCAGGGGCCTCGGGAGGGTGGAAGAAAGGGATCTGCTCTTTTGGCAGCAGCTCAGACTTATGCCAAATTCAACTGGCCATGTAGCTACAGCTTCAGTAGCACCTCTGTGCATCTTGCAGAGATGCCTACAGCATCCATATTTTAAGACAGGAAGGAAACACTAAGACACATGGTATAGCCTCTTCTATTAATAGCTCACTTCACCTGGTGTTCCCTTGAATTAAGCTTGAAAAACATATAGTCATTTTCATATTACTGCCTCATAATACATATGAGAACATTATGTACTCATTATAATTTACATTTCACATTTACATATAAAATACCTTACTTCAATTCTTTTTAAAGTATTTACCATGTAGTAATTTATGTTGAGGTCATAAACCTGTAGCATTGCACATCTGGCTTTGCTTATGTCAGGAAAATAAACTTGTTCAAAATGTATATACTAACCAATTAGGATAAAGATGCTAATAGAATTTTCAAGCTTCTGTTACTGTTCAGTAATTGATTACAGCTGGCACAAACCAGACATATCTACATTGCATCCTCTTACAGTTTACCAAAAATCTAAGATGATACCTACAGCCAAATGGGAAAGTACTGTCCCTTTTAGCTACTGTTTTCCATCAATTTTTCAATCCTCTTGTCTGCTGAGCATATAAACTAATATAGTTTTCCAGTGGGGTGTTTTCATGATGATTTATGATTGTCATATTTGCCTTCCAAAAGCAAAGCATCTGTCACATTTTCATGTCCTGTGCAGTACATAGATTTTGTATGATTCTGTAAAACATAAAACTGTTTGTTCTGGAATCAACATATCACTGGGTACCTGCAAAATCAAATGATGATTTAATATCTAGCACTCTACACAGCTGTGTGGGGCACATTTATAAACTAATGGTAAAAAAAGAGTTTTGCCATGTTTGCTAGAATGTTTTTTCCCCATGGGCATGAAAATTAATTTATTGGGTTATTTGCTTGGCTCTTAATAATTTATTATTTTACTGAAAAAAAACAAAAAAAACCACCCTAAGTCATTAGATCAAATTTAAATTTTTCACTTCTGCTGAGTAACTGACAGTTGCAGGCCAAGGATGGTGTCACTTGTCATTGCTATGGTTGACAAATGCTCCTACTCTGGACAGTTATTTTAGCAGTTATTTTAGCAGGCCTTTAGTGTCACTTCAAGACCTTATTTTATTTGGAACATAATTTATTTGCCAATTACTTAATAATTTTGCCAGCACAAGAAGAATGCAGCTATAGGTACTACATAAGCATAGCTGATCTTGCGAACACATTACACCCTTACACTGCTGTCTACCTGCAGAGACTAAAGCAGGGCATCTCTTGATAGTTTCAATATTATACTGCATCATTTTGTCCACATTGCCATATTTCTGTTTAAAACACACATAGATCACAGTCACACAAACATACTCTCTATAAACAGCATTATAGGCAGAAATAAATCCTATGTGGTGGTTTAGTTTGGGTTTCTTCCCTCCTTCAGTTTGTGGGTGGGTGTTTTTTTTTTTGGTGGTTTTTTTTTTTTTTTTTTTTTTTTTTTTTTTGGTTTGTTTTAAATAAAAATTAGTGTGTTTCAGGTTTGGTTGTTTTGGTTGGTTGCTTTATTAGCCTGGGGATTAGTCCAGATTGGATGACATAGCTGGAAAGAAGAAAAGAAGCTTTAAAGGGATTGGTAGAATGAAGTGGTTGTGCAGAGAGAAGGAAATAAAGCAGGACAAATATAGATGGGATGGAGGCTATGTTGTGCTGAAGCAAGGTCAGAGGAAGAAGCAAGAGGATTTGACTGGAGAAGTCCCACTGAGTGAAAGAATAGATTTTTGCAGTGGTATTTGGGGAAGTTTGCACTTCCTATCTCATTTCATTCCAAAGTCCAGAGATGAGAGAGAATTCATGAACTATTTAAGCTGACATAAATTGTGCTTTGTATGGCAAACAGGACCTAACAATCCTACAGAAAAAACTTTTGCTTGTGCTCATCAGCGCAGCAAATGCAGCTGGTGTCCTCCTTTCCCTGTGCCTGTGAAACTCAGTTTTGAAGACTGCAAATCACTCAAGTGGGATTTCATGTGACCTTTTATGTTCAGCCTACACTTTGCTGGGCTAAAACACGGGTGTGCCACAAAAGCTGCTGCCACCACAGAGTGGTACTGTGAGTGGGAAGTTGTCAGGAGACACTGGAAGCTGAGACAGGAGGTGGCTGTGGGTGGCAATGGGTGCTGAAGAGCAGAAGACCTTCCCAGCTGTTATCTCCTTAGGGCAGATTAGACTTTTGCTAGAAAGGGGAGATCTCCAGAGGTGGAAGAGCAGAAGTGAGGCTGAGAGAATTGGGATTGTTCAGCGTGGAAAAGGCAAAGCTCTGGGGTGATCTTATTGCAGCCTTTTAGTAACTGTAGGGGTGTATAAGAAAGCTGGAGAGCAGCTGATTACAAGGGTAAGCAGTAATAGGACAAGGGGAATGGCATCAAACAGAGCAGTTTGGATATTAGGAAGAAATTCTTTACTGTGAAGGTGGTAAGACACTGGAACAGGTTGGCTTGAGAACTTGTGGCTGTCCCATCCCTGGAAGTGTTCAAGGCCAGGTGGGATGGGGCTTTGAGCAACCTGATCTAGTGGAAGGTTTCCCTGCCCATGGCAGAGGGATAGGAACAGGATGGTCCCTTTCAACACAAACCAGGGAATGATTCTATCATTAGCAGAGCCTTTCCTCTGGACTCTATGTAACTAATGAGAGGTTGAGATGTTAAAATTGGATGTGGGCTTTGATGCCTAATTCTGTCATGGAGAACATTCTATAGGTTACTTCCAGTTCATTTCTTGCTTGAGTTTATTTTTGTTCTTTTGTCCTGTTCAAGTTCACTGAGGTAAAAAACTAAGTTAAAATTTGCCTTGAAAAAACAGATTAAATTTCTAAAACTGTTTGCTACCACTAAGAGAAATTTGTAGAACTACTATAATAAAACAGTACAAAACTCATATTCGGATATTCCCCAAACATTTTCTCCAAAAGTAAATGCTCCCTATGGTAAAGCATCCTATACATAGGATGAAATTTGAGATAATAAATAAAAGTTCAATCCCAAATGAATTATTTTTTTTCTACTATACACTTTCAAGAAGACATTGCCAGAAGATCCTCTGTTAAAGAAAAAGGTCTAGCAGTTACAGCCAAGCTACCAGTAGAAAATTAGTGAAGACTATAAACACATCCTGGTTTGACAGACAACAGACATTCAGGCCTTAAGGAAATCCCTCTTGATTTTCATAGAATTAGGATTTAAACCCTTCTGTTTAACAACGAGGACTAATACAAAGTCTTGCAAAAAACCCCCCAGACACACTTGTTCAACCTGAGAAAAGTAAATTGCCAGTTTATTTCCACTTCCTTTTAAATGGACATTATGCTTGGAGATAGGGATTTTAAACCTTTGTTTTTGCTGGGGGCAGAGAAGGAGTGCTGCAAATTAATGAAGTCATGTGAAATTAACATGAAACTGCTCTTGGAAAAGGCTGTTTTCAATCTGGAACTTCCTAGCTGCATGACCTTAGGCAAGTGAAAGCCTGTGGCACACTGTTTTGTGCCATGGTTTGCCCATCACCACAGTGGTGATGACGCCTTCAGAAGGACTTTGTGCTACACAGCAAAGCCAGCTGTGGGCAGAGGGTCATCATAAGGTTTGTGGTCTTAAAAAAATGTAGCAAGTCTGAAAAGATGCTGTGACACAGTCACATATAGTAGCTAGAAATTATTTAATAGGGAAGTTAAACCATAAAAGAGTTTGCAAGGTTAGTGCAGACTTTTCTTTTGAGCTTCTAACTTCCCATTACCCATGCTGCCTACTGTCCCTGATCATGAGTGCATCTATTTCTGTATGTTTGCAGCATAATTTTTTTTCCTGAAGTTCAGACTGAAATCCAGGCACACTAGAGCTTGCTATGGCAGTATGGGTATTGCTCGTGTATTCACTCCACTCTTTGGGAAACCATTCAAAGTACCAAATTACTTCTAAGAACCACAATTTAGTTTATCTCACAATAAATAACCAAGCCTTTGAATTAATTTTCCTGACTATAAGGAAGTGGTTAGAACACACAATGTACTCTGAGGGAATATTTGTATAATACTGTGCATACCTTATGAGAAACTATATAGAAATTAATACCAGAATTCCATGAAGTTCCAGCATTCCTGTCTAACTATTACTGAAGTTGAGTGGCTTAACTGCAAACAATGTACATACCACAACATGTTAGGCAGACAGACATATAAGAACATTTAAAGTTCTTATTGTAGCAATAAACTTAACAAATGGAACATGTTACGAATTCAGATCTGATGTAAGATTTGCTAATGCAACAAAAAGCTAGGTCTGGTAGGCTCAACTACACCCATGGAGAATAGTTGAGCTTAGCAAAACCACATAATATCTAGCTTTTCAGGTCTACACTTAAAAAAATAAAAAGAGCCTCTCTCAGACTCAACAGTAGTGCTTTTTTAACTTTTGCTGCAACAAAGCAGAAATTTTAAGAAAGTTGTCTTTAAAAATGCAAACTATAATCACATAAATTGAAACTGTGTTTGGCAGGAATGTTTCTTGGCATTGCATCTTAGCATATGAAGAAAAGTACAATTTTGACATAACCATTTAGATCATGTAACATTCAGTACAAACTCTGAACCACCTATGTGTGTTCCATAGAGACAGGTGTGGAATTAGGAAGTCAACTGCACTGTTAACAGGTCACAGAGCATGAGGGGGTACCCAGGTGTTTCAAAGATGAAGAAGAAGGCTGCTGCCACATTATGCTGATTTCTTCCTGTATTTGCATATCTCTCTTAAATTTATCCTGTGAATATCTACTCATGGAAAGCTCTGCCTTCAGGTTTTAAAATTCTAACACCAGTAAGATTTTGTAGCCACATATCCAAGTTTCTAAGGAGTATTTCAACATGCTCAAGTCAAAGCATGCTGTCTGCTGTGTGTGGTGAGAACGCTCACACACTTGAGAAATGGGTGCTCCTTCCTTCCCTGCACAAATCAGTTGAATTGGCCATGAGTAGAAGAGAAAAACTAACTTGTAATACTTCAGGTTAATACTGGAAAGCAGACTACTTCTTTCTCTTTCCTATTTTACAACAATATTAAAACCTCAGATGAGATGGAGAGTGTAGTCTATGTGAAGGTGCAGCAGAGGGGTGGTGCTGCCTTTCAGGTTTAGGGCTTTTGAATCAGTTCACCAAAAAGTTGTGGGCCATTATAACTCTCACACATAGACCCACTTTAGATACTTGAAAGTAATCCTGCTTTAATTGTTTGCAAAAGTGCAGGAGAATCCCAGCTACAATTTTATGACAGCCGAGGGTATGTTCTTAATGTTTTTATGTACCACTAATGGACAGAATCAAGCTTTCCATCTTGTTTCTCAACTTGTTATTTAGCTAGTTTAGACCAACACCGAGCTGACACCATTGAAACCAGTTCAGGCTACTTAAGGTGGTAAATTGCAGGCAATGAGGAAATTCCCTGCGTTCTTCCCCCTGTTCATTGAGCCTTCCACAGAGTCCTTGGCTGGGCTTAGGATGCAGCCTGCTTGGCTTTCATTAGCTGTGCCTGCCTGAGGAGCATCAGTGTCACTGCAGCTCTGCAAGTACAGCCCCAAACAACAACATTGCCAAGTATGGGGAATCTCGGTATCGATAAACTGCATTCCATCAAAATTAGCTTTACAAAAGATTATTCCAGTTTGCATGAAGGTTTCTGGGGAGAGAGACTTGAGAAGGGTTTATAAGTTAGTATTGAGTCTTGAAGTATGACTTATTTTAGGACAAAATATTTTTCAGTATTTCATTCATATTTTTTCAGAGGAGGAAAAGAATTCCATGTTACCTTAACCTGAAACAGAACTTCTTTTAAGCATTCAGAAATACAGAAAGTCACGATGAAAGAGACTCGAGGTGCCAACTGTAGCAGCACACGAAGCGAGACACACTAAAAATACTTCAGTAATGGCCAGCTTCTGCTTTTTTTCCTCTCAAACCCTGTATTTAACATTGTTCTCCTTCACTTAGGAACATTTCCCGTTCTCCAGTTCCCTCTATTCCACCAGTTCTTTCGAAGATTAGGAAACATTACAAAACTTAACTGCAAAAGCCATCTTCATGAGACATTAAAGCATTAAGCAATTAATTAAGCTTTTCTAATTTGCATAAGACTCATACATCATAATGAGTTACACAGTATTTCCTTACAGCTTTGAAAATAGACACTTTGAAAATATTCCTTTTTGCGCCGCAGGTGAAACCGACACATATTTTGCTTCGAAATCTGCGTTATCCACTCCAAACCCGTGTTTACCTCCCGCACTTCCTTGCGGCGCCCTGGCCAGCGGGTCAAAACGGGTAAAACTCTCTTTTACTCTAAAACCCCTGCCAACTTCCTCGTGCCTCGGCAACTCCCGATCCCCCCGCGCTGCGCTGCGGGAAGCGCCTCGTCCCACCGCTGCCTTCCCACCGCTGCCTTCCCGCAGGAGCCGGGAGCGGACCAGCCCTACCTGAACTTCTCTCCGGCCGGCACCGTCAGCCTGTTGAGCTTGTCCATGCCCGTGAGCGCTGCCCCCCGGGACGCGCTGCCCTCGGCCCGGCACCTACCGGCGCCGCCTCTTCCCCGGGCCGGGCTCTCCCTCCGACGGGTCCCGCCGCGCTGCCGGAGCCTCTCCCCGTCCCGTCCCACCCGCAGGCACCGGCAGAGGAGGGACCCGGGGCTTGGCCGGCCCCGCCCCGCCCGGGGCGCGTACAGGTGGCTGCGGAGGCGGGAGCCGAGGAGGAGCCTTCGGGAACGGGGGCGCGGGGCCCCGCTGATCCGCCCCTGCCGCCGGAGCCGCCGGGCCTCGTTGGCTCGGGGCGGCCGAGGAGCGGCCCGGCCGCGCTGGTTGAGAGGAGCTGAGGAGCGGCCCGGCCGCGCTGGCTCGGGGGAGCTGAGGAGGGGCCTGGATGCGGCGAGCCCAGCGGGCCGTGCCGGGACCGGTGAGCCGCTCGCTGTCACCTGTCCAGCCCACAGGGGATTTCACCGGCTGCGGGGAGAGATGCGAGGCCTCGTTCCCCTCCTCCTCCTCCCCGCTCCTGGTGAATTTGTGCCAGGTGGGAACATGCTGCGAGGGAACTTTTCCTTTCCCGAGGTTGCCCAGTAAAAGCAAGAGAAAACGACCATCTTTTCCCCCATGCTTTTGAATCTAACTGTAATGGAAAAAAAAAAGGTTTCTTACCCTATTTTAAAACTAATTTAAAACCCTGATCCTTTCAGAGACACAGCAAGGCTGTTCCCACCCAAGGTACGGGCAGCTGACTGTGTTTTATGGCTCTGGTATCTCTGAGCTTGGGACTTTTTGCTCAGTCTTAAGCTCAACCATATTTTCCTCTATAAAGCTGAACTTTGGAGGCAGCCAATTGCTTCTGAGGGGCAGCATAGGCAGTTGCTCACATCCAGCCATTATTATTATTATTATTATTATTATTATTATTATTATTATTATTATTATTATTATTATTATTATTATTATTGGCTGATTCATTTGAATTCTGCACCTTTGGAGGATGGCTCTTACTGCTCCTCTTCTGTATCTTTGGCCTCTCTGCAGCTTAGTTTATAACCTAAGGCTGTTCTAGGGAAGAAACCTTGTAATTTTTTTTTTATGTGTGCATCTACATCATGTTAATATATTTTGATATGTACAATGTGCTTTGGGGACACACAAAGGAATTTCTTGGTGGGATTCTGATTGCCACTTGGCTAGGTTTTCCCGTGGAATTCTTCTCCCCAGACAGTACTGACTAAAGTTTTTTTCTTGTGAAACTGAAGGAGTAAAACAGAGTTTCCTGGTTAGTGCAGGTGACTCTGGGGAAATCGCCTGCCAGGAGATTTTTGTCTTTGATAGCAGTATCGTTGTGATCTTGGCAGGCTGGTGTTTTTGGTCTCTGAGCTTTCAGCATAGGAATTGCTTGATGTTTGAATACAGTATTTTCTAGGCTGGGCTGATAGGGTACAAATTGCTTGCTTTTTTTTGGGGTATCTTAAAAGGTTTGGCTTTAAGAAATAATATAATGTTGAATGTCACGTAATACACAAAACTGGAATTCCACGTTGCATTGTATCTGGTTGTGGTCCGGTCAACTTTGCAATTTTGCTCCCTAAAACTTATTTTCAAAATTAAATTAATTTTGAATTAGTTAAAATTCACACTGACAGTGTGAAGAAGTAGATGGGAATATATTGCTGTGTCACTTTCCCTTTCGCTTATATAATCTTCCCACTTATCTGAACACATATCAGAATAAGAGGTTTGCTCAGTAGGCTCCTGCAGTGGTTTCCCTTACACAACAACTCCTCTTGCCAGACTGTCGCAGAAATCCTGGGCTGTTTTCGTTTGGGATCTCTGGGGTCTGTCATCTGCAATACTGTGCTGGTTTAACCTTGTTTCTTCCTGACTCAACCAAAGCTACAGCTTTAAAACTCTGCAGTGCCAGTGCCGAGGTTTTCTCGCCTGTGCTTGCGGTGCTGTCACCTCCCTGCTCCCAGGAAGGGGTGGCTGCTGATGTGTCATGCTCAGGGCAGTCCCCCAGTCCTGTGCACGCAGGGCTCAGTGACACTTTGACTCACACAGGATTTCTCATCCTGGTCATCTGCTGGCCCCTGTGTTTGTGTAGCTATGCTACATGGACTGGTGAAGGAGTCCACTACAAACAGATGAGCAAAAAGTCACAAAAATCGGGGTTTTTAGCTGCATCAGTTCTTTGGTTTGATTTGGTGCACAGATGTTTGTGAGTGTGCAGTGCAGGGTGAGCAGAATAGTGCATGTGACTTCTTAGACTGGTACTGCTGCCAAGAAGTTACTCCTAAAAAAGTCTTCATTACACAAGACTTGTTCATGAGATTCTGTGGCACCTGCTTAGCTCTCTCTGGTCTGCCTCCAAGTCAGCCTGGGGCTATCTGCCCCAGTGCTGAAAAGGCCAGTTTGGGTACAATGATATAGAAAATCCACTAGAGAAAAACCTTAAATAAAGAAGGGCATGGCCAAGTCCTTCCAAACAGCCCCAGGCCTCTCCTTTTTGCTCAGCAGGTGTTTGCAGAGTCTGAACTCCTGGCCCATGTTGAGACTGATCCTGTCTGTGGTCAGGTGGATTTGTACAGCCCATATGGACAGGGACACACTGCAGTGTCCAGCTGGCAGGGACAGCACCAGGGACCTGCAGCCCTGCACGAGGGACAGGGCAAGGAACAAGAGTTTCTCCATCAATACAGCCTTACTTATCACCCCAAAACGGTGTCTCTGGGGCTCAGGCTGAGGTGGGGGCAGGGCCTGACTGACCCCCAGTGCAGGAAACAACACCCTGCCTTTCTCTTCTGGAGCCCTGGGAGAGATGCAGGCAGTGGTAGGGTTGAGCCACACAGCACACATAATGTCATGCTATTTCTGTAGTTGTAACCCCAGCAACTCTCCCTCTTTGACATAATATGCTCATTTGGACAAGGCCAAAGAGGAACTGGGATTTTTTTTACCACGTGGGTGGCATCTTGACCATAGTGATGGTTAACAAGAAACTCTCCTCCCCAGCCACAGGGACTGTTTTGGGTCGATGGGGATTTGTTTTGAGGGATGGCTGTGTCACCTCCTGCTCCCTGGCACATCTGGGGCCAGTGGGGATTGTGCTGCTGTCTGCTGAGACATGGCCTGGGAGCCTGGGCCAGCCTGCCCAGCTGAGGGACAGGGCTGTGGGGCATAATGGTGTTCCAGAAGAATGTATCTTGAAATCTTGGATGAGGTGTTTTGCAGAGGTGTTCCCACAGTACTGCTTCTCTGGAGCAACATCACTGAAGCCTTTTGCCTAAATTGTATTTTCTTATCTAATGTTTTAAGAACCTGCATCCACACAGACTGTAACTTTGGTGATTATGTAGATAGGCACTAACTTTATTTTCCTTTATATGGCTGCAAAGGATAGGGGATGAATTCCTGGCACTATTACCTAATGCAGGTATGCAGGATTTGCCAGTTAAGTCCCTTGGCAGGATGGCTTACAGAATATACATGCATTTCTATTTTAAATTTTTGATGCTCAAAATGCCATTGTAATTTTGAAAAAGGCCTTCTATATGCTTGAATAGATTTTATAAATGCCACTGTCTGTTGTAACATAATTTTGTCTTCTTTGCAAGTGCTGTGGCTCAGTCTGGGTTGGTCTCTCTCATCCTCTCCCAGTATGACTGCGTAATTCCCCATTTATGCTCATAAATAGATGGATTTTTAAAAGCAACTTCTTTAGCATTTGATAAAGCATGTTGATAAACATGTTCAGAAACAGAATGTGTTTTTTATCCCCTCTGCTGTTTTCTGCTGTTAATTTCTAACCAGCTCTTTCCTTCCACATGCTGCCTCATTCTGGTGGCATGTTCTGGTTTCTGTTTCAGAGCTGTGAGGCCATTGAGGCATGGTCAAAACTAGACTAGCTGAAACAAACTCTGTGACAAAGACTGTGAGCATCATTTGGTCAAAACTGTGAATTGCCAGGTATGTCCTGTTTCAGGGCTCCAGTTTTCTATATCCTATTGTTAGAATGATTTTTGGTTTTACTTTGGATTTCTGAGTAGATAAAAGACTCCTGTAGCATAGAAACAAAGGATCAGATGACTTGTCTAAAGCATTTTAGTTCTTGTTACGTGATGTCCCTAGATCAGAAAAAGCATCTTCACAGAGTCAATTGTAGAGAAATAAACAAAGTCCAGGGTTTGGCAGCTATCACTGACAAGATGGGTGTATTTTCTTGCCTGAAGGTTTTTCTCTGACTCCTTTGATGACTGCCTTTTCTTATTTCCACTGAAATTAACACTCCCTGGTTTAATACATGGTTTGTATGCTGATTTTGGGTTTGTCGGGGGTTCCTGCTGAAGCTATTAAATTTAAATATAACAGCTATGCATATCTTCCTTTAAGATTCTTAAGTTTTGATGCTAACAGCTTTTTAAAGAGACTATTTTTGCCATTGTCTTAATGCAAGTTACAGAGTATGATTTTGTGACATATTAGTCTAGGGAACTAATTATTCTAGGGAACCTGGGGGCCTGTTTGAGCTCTTGCTCTGGGTTGATGCCTGAAGCCACATCCTGGCTGCTGCTGGGGTGAGGCTCAGTGGTGCAGCAGCATCTACCCTTAGCAACTTCTGCCCAGCAAGAAACCCTAGGAATGTGTCCCAGGCAGGAGCTCTGGCACACAGGAGAGATGGACAATCAAGCTGCAGGAAAGGGTGAAAAGTCCAAGCCAGGGTACAGGTGCAGCCTTGGCTCTCAGTTGCCATTTCTGAACCTCTAGGGTTTCACACAGTTGAGATAAAAGCTTTAATTGTAAATTCACATTTAGCAATGAGAAGCTGAATAAAAAGAACTTCAAGTAGATTAAAGTGATTTACAGTGAATCTCTTTAATGCTTATTTTTGATGCTTTGAGGAGACAGTGCTGCATCAAAGGATCTCAATCTATGCATGACTATTCAAGAGGAAGCTACTTTTTACGGATTACATTAATGCTCATCGATACAGTCTAGTGCCTTCAATGTCTATGAAACTGCCAAGAAACCTGATTTGAAGTAAGTAATCAGTTGGATTACCAGGTTTCATTTTTATTCATAACATGACCATATATGACTTTTTCTCTCAGTCATGTTAGGAAACCCATTTCTTAACTCCTTCTCTATTAACAAAGCTTTCTCTCCAACATTATTAGAGGTGATTGGGCCAATTTTTTTTCTTAGAAATACTCAGGAGTGAAGGATCCAACTGTTCTTTATATGAAAGAATTAATGGAGAGTATTTAATGTACAACCGTCTCTTGCCGAGTGTGTTCTTTGATTTTGACTTCCCTACTTTTGGGGAGTGTGGAGAATCACAGGATATTGCACAATTTGCTCTTTAAAAGACAGCTTTGTGAGCTTTTGCTTGGCTTTTCCTTTAGGAAATCCCAGCAATAGAGCTCCACTATAAGCTCTCCTGAGCAGTATGTAAAATGATTGATAATTCACTTCAAAATATCTGTCTGATTTTACTCTCTTGAGGTCATAGTGTTTCACCTAGCTCAGAGGTACTTCTCCCTGCCCATATCTACAGGCTGTCTTTGATCTTAGATTGATAATTGCTTCAAAGACAGTATGTATTCAAACATGAAGGACTCTATTTAAAAGAGGCATCTACTGCTTGAGCTCTGAGCTACTAGATTAGCACTAAAGAGAGAGCTCCAGCCATAGAAGCACTGTAATTTAAATGTAAATATAACTGGTCAGTAACAGGAATTTGGCTTGATCAGTCTGTGTTCACATGAAAGTTAAGAAATGATTGCTGCAGTTCTCTTTTTCATGGCTGTAGAGTGAAAATAGCCCAAACTGGTGCCATCTGCATCGGAAGACAGCCCAAGTACAAACCACGTGAATCTGAACTGGAATCTGCAGTCGTGCTGCAAGCTCATTTTTTTTCCCTAACAAAATGTGCTGTTTGATAATATTTTGTATGTATTTGATTTCTTCTACTTTCAGAATATCTGTAGGAAGATGTGCCAGCAATGGGCTGTGGCAGTGAAGAGTGCAGGGGAAACAGAAAATTAGCAGTAGATGGTCACATGCTGCCTGTGAGGGTTTTATGCTTGATCATATGGATCTGAATGCAAATTAGTGGTACTTCATACCAGGCCAGAAATGCACTCAAACTCTATTGTTTAAAACTATGTCAATTTAGACGTAGTTTTTGCCCCCTCAATTTCTATTTTGGTCAACACGCTGCCTACGTAACTTACTATTCAGTGTCCCATAGCTGGTATTTGGAAAGCATGAGTTTATGGAACATGATTTCTCATAATATTCTCTATATTTGCTACTTACTGATTGCTACAAACAGGTGAAATAGTTCTGCTTTTTATTTAAAATAATACATCTCTATTTTTTTCCAATCTAGTATCTCGTTCAATGGAATATTCTCCCTTCCCAGGATGCTTATATGCCATTTTAAACTAGGAAACACTTCTTGTACAGGTAAAATTACACATGATGAGAAGAGAGTACATTTCTGTCCCACGTGTTTTCACATAACACTGATTTTCAGGAGTTTTGGTCTTCTCACTGTGGGTCAAATAGCTCAATGTCACAGTGTCGATTTTGGACGATTCCTATCAGCTGCCCTAGAAATCTTAAAACTTTAATCCTCTATCATTTTGGATACCAATGGCATACTCAAAGCTGGTCTTACAGTACTAGTAATAGAAGATGCAGTTGAAACTGCAACTCTAAATTTTATTGAATGGGATTTGGGTTTGTCATTAGGCTCACTGGAGGAAACAGGTCATACATGTAGGCATGTACTGCAGGCAAAGATGTGAAAACAGTAAATTTAGTAGGATTTTCCCATGAAGAGTCTTCTGAGCAAACACATTTTAGCACCTGCTGAGAATATATGTTATCTTTCTCTGGGGACTGTGCAAAAGCTGCACTTCTGCTTTTCAGTTTTACTGTCATCTGTTTCATGTGCATACAGAAACACAAGAATTGCTCCTACAGACACACTAATTATTTAATGTCAAACTCAAAGCATTTGAGATCAGATTGCCTCAGAGGCAGTGACCTGTCTTGGAGCCAGCTGACACCCACAGTGACTCTTGGGAACTGCTCTGCAAACCTGATCCCCTTCCAGCAGTCCCGAGTGACTGCCATGGAGATGCCCCTAAGTGGCCACTTGTCCCACTGTGAGCCTAACCACGGGAGGGAGGGTGTAGGGATACAGGGCTCTTTGCAGCCTGGCCAGCCACGAGCATCAGTCAGCATTCAGGCATGGATGGTGAATGCTCTAAATATGTTTGTGTCCCTGCTGATGAAATTGCTCACATGGACAAAAGGCTGCACAAATGTTTAAAATTTCAAAGTGAAAGGAATGTATTGAAATAAGGTCATTTTTGTATAGGGCTGTTACACATACCATGATGCCTTCAGTATCTGAAAAATGCTTAAAAACTAACAATTTCTAAACCACTTCTTTCGTGCACTGGCCTGTAATACATACAAGCAAAGGGAAAGGGTTGGTGGGTGTATTCTCTGGCACAGTTTGGTAATCTGCACTTCACTGACCATAATTATGCTGTCTGAGCGTTTTCCTATTCCTGCTTAAGAACAGGAACGATTATTTTATCTGTAGTCTTTTCTATTCTCATGTGTTTCCATCTGCTTAAGACTGCTCTCTCCTGTTTCCTGGATAATTGAAATTGCCTGCCACTGTGTTCTGGAAGCAGAGATATCACTGAACAGAAAGAGTTTCAAAAGTTTTTTTGCCACCCTAAATAAACCCCAGTAAAATGATCAGGGAGATGGGAGACTTTCTAAAGAAAGAAATTATTGTCTTAATAAGTATCAAACTACTATTTGAAATAATAGCAAGAGAACATCTTATGACCAAAGATAAACACTTTAATGGAATACTCTCTTCTGTGGTGAAAAATTGTTTAGACTTGTAACTACAGCCATGAAATTTTTCTGTTGTCTACAGCTGCAAATTTTGTGGATTGTTGCTAAGGATATGTTTACATCGTTGGTAACTTTAATTGCATTAAGACCACAAAAATGTAGCAGATGAATTGGAGTCCAACACTATATCAGAGAGGGTTATTATTTTTATAGATCCTAATGTGAAGCATTTATTGCTGGAGTACATAATTTAAAAGAGTTACTTTATAAGTTTGTGGTCATATGATTCTGCATCTTTCCCCTCCCAGAGGATATTGGGACAAAAAGTCTATGTTTACTATCAAACACTGGATTTCAGAATAACTTCCCTTCAGTTTTAAAATACAAAGGTAAAATACGATATTCAGAAAGGAAAGAAGAAAGAAAATATGACAGAAGTCTACATGTAAAGAAACATATATATGTAAATTTGAATGTCCATTCTACTTCATTGTATTATTTATAAACAATCTTCCCTTTTTTATATAGTGTTATAATAGAGAACAAGAAGGTCTCTGCGTTGAGGAAATTACCAACTAAAGTATTTTGTGATGGAAGAAAGTTTCTGACTGTTAGTTTAGGAATAATATGCATTGGTGATAGCTCTACAAGATTTTTAATTTCTGGTTGTTAGCGAATTTTATCAACATCTGCAGCATGGATTTAGATATTTAACACCTTTCTCTGTATTGTAGCTATCTAGGGTTATGTCATACATTTGAAACAGTCCTGTTCATTTTGTCGTAATGATGTTGAGTCAGGATTGTGTTTATAAGCAGACTGATGAGTGCAGACTAGATTGCACTGTTTGTCATTTGAAACTACTCACAAGGTGTATGGTATTTGTATAGCTTTTGATAGAAAATGTTTGTATTAGCAAATAGGAAGACAGTACTGATACAGTAGAGTCTTCCAAGGAGAAGTTACTGGTTTTTAAGGTATCTTTTCCTTAGGCATTGTGATTTCTTTCAAGCTTAACCTTTCCTTGAGGTCGGTTAACTTTCATCGTTCTGTTCACAGGAGAATTGCTCCTTGTATGAAAAAAACTACTCAGAGTATCATGAGGCTTCTAAAGAAATTACAGATTTCTATTATTGTGCTCATTCCTGGTGGAACTGATACTACCTGAGTCGAAGTGCACAGTGCAATTTTGTTTGTTTCGGGTGGTGTGTGGGGTGTCACTGCAGCCCAGCAGTGACAATTCACACACGGGTGTGGAGGTGCCCACCCGAACCCATCCGCTCCTTCTTTTCTTCCTCGAGCATCGGGTGTCACAAATGTCACCTGACACCCACCTTTGACCTGGCCCAGAACTGCTTTGCTTTAAGGAAGCTGATGCACAAGGATGTCAGAGTAGAAAGAAATGCTGATAAAGGAGGGACATTTTGAGCTTGGTGTAGAATGAGTTCTAAGCCTAAGCCTGGGTGTCTGCTGGAGCTATGCCCTGGGGCTGTGCTTCAAAATGTTCTTGGGGCATTGGTTGTGACTGAACAGCACTTCAAATCTGTCCAGAAAGTGGTGCTCCATCCTGTGGACTCTACAAGGTACATGACAGGTATAGATGTATACAGATGTGTTGGTTTCGTCTTAGGCTGGTTCGGGAGCATTTAATTCTTTAATCCTGATGAATTTATTCCCATTATTCACTGTGATTAACAGAGGATCTGAAGCTATAGTCATCTTGGTGATGATAGAAAAGTGTTGCTGGAAAGACATTATCTGTAAGGTCTGTGATCAGAAATTAGCTACAGTTGTTATTTTGCAGTATTTACTTAGCTGCCTTTTTTTGTTTTTAAGAGAAAACCCAATAAAATACCAATGCATGGAGGTATATGATACATAAATAGTACTGCTTTTGGTTAAAAGCTGAAATTGTTGAAATTTGTTGGTTTATCTGTAATTTGGAATTAATCCCTGGAAAGGGACAATCTAGCAGAGATTACCTCTAAGACTATACATGTGAATCATACTTCTATTTCATTAAAAATAAAAATTAATACTAAGAAATAATTGACTTTGGAATGCCTTTTCAGAGAGTATTTAAATCTATTTGTGGGCTATATATGAACAATATTTATACCAGTAATATAAAGGAATATAGCTGGTAATTCATGTTGACATTCCAAGCAATACAAATAATTCTTTTACTTTTGTGTTCTTGAGCTATAGTATCTGTTAATGAAAGCAACAGTATGGAAATGTCTAATATTCTTGTGTATTTCTTCAGATTATTCCCTGAGCCAGAGGAATGAAATGAGGAACTAATATACTGATAAAGGTAATTAATGATATCAACCAGATCAGTGATTTAGGAAAGGATTGATTCCACTCGTGAAATGCATGGTAAGGTATGTTAATTGAAATGGTAACATATTTTGAGCTTTAGTCTGTATTCTGAGAGCTTGGTAAAATAATAAAAAGCCATGAAACTGTGCAGTGAGGAACTAAATAGGAGAAATGACAGAGCTGTGGTAGCAGGTGTCTGTCAAGCTCAGTGCCAGAATTGTGAAGAAGAAACTGAGACCCAATGCTCTGTCAAGGATATCATTGGAGAGTACCTAAAATGTGCAATGGCAGTAGGTAGAGGAGAATGGAAAACAGAAAAGCTAGTATAAGAACTGTAAAATACATGAAATCTCCTTTTGTTTTTCTTCCCAGAATTCCTGGCTATTAGAAACAGAAGGAGATTGTCAGGATTTGAAAAATTAGGCATGGCTTGCGGAAGAATAAAATAAAATAAAATATTTTTAAGGACAGATTAGGTAACACTGTTCCATTATCATTTTTAGCAGCAGTCTCAGTCCAGACCAAAACAGATTTGGGTAGGGAGACTGACCTGCTTCCCTACTATGGAGAATGTTCTTTAATCCCTCTGCCCTCCAGGAGCTTGACAAAATGACCTGCAAGACATGGCCTGAGTAGTCCTGAACTGTAGCATCCTGCAGGAAAGCTGCTGTTCTGGTCATGTGCAGCATCCATTGGAGCAGTGTCCCCGCTTCTGGCAGCTGAGCAGCTCCTGTGCTGGATGGCAACTCCTCAGTCCCTCCTGCACCCACTGCAAGCACACAGGTGCTCTGAAGCACTGACAATGAGAAGGCCAGCATGAAGGTGCTCATGACTCATAATTTAGTGAATATGTACATTATGATACTGTCTGTATTTAGGTGGTTGCAGGTGATCCATCCAGAGAGGCTCTCTGATGCCCTGAGTCATGTGTTGATGAGGGTCAATGCATCTGCATGCAGTTATGCACAAGTGCTGCCATGTCACTGTCTGTGGTGTTACTAAGGTAATCCTACATTCCTCCTACTGTTTGCTCTTGGAAAGGGACTTTATAAGGAAGGTGCTAGTAAAAAGGTATTTATTTGTATGCTGAACACAATTTCTGCATTTTTTTGGGGGAAATCTTTGAAATATGTATTTTTGGCAAACATGTTAATTCTATGGGTTTCAGACAGTTGGGTTTCAGGTCTTGAATTCTGTCGCACAAGGGGCTGCTGTGGCATTCCTACCAAGTGCACTTCATCTTTTCCAGCCCAGCTGCACTGAGCAGCCTCCTCTGAAGCTGTTTCAAGTGTCTGGTTGCTGCAGCCCCAACTGTCTGGCTTGCAGCTGCATCTGACCCTCCTGCTATGGTCCCTTAACTTCTCCTTGCAGCTTATCTTGTAACTTCTCTACTTTGCTTGTCTTGATGACCCATTTTTAAGTACTGCTGTTTTCATTGCTTAGTATTATCTCAACCTGTTATTTTCTCATTTCTGAACTGAAAAAAGTTTACATTATTTGGTTTAATACTTTCCTCCACTATCTTAGCAATAGTGTGTAGACCCCCTGACATCACAGCATAAACTTATGAACTAATGAATGAAGCTCTCCCCTTGCTTATACAAAAGCAAAAAGAGGTTGTGTTTTCACTTATTTTCACAGAGGCTAGTCTAAAGCAAGAAGAATGACATGTCCCTCCTGCAGAGTGCATAAATATATGTTGATAACATGCTGTAAATTAAATATTTTATTTCTTCCAAAAACTGAGAGGACTCCAGTTTGGACACATGGAGCAAAATGAGCCCAGACATCTGTTCTATTTTCTGCCCAGTGTGTACTTGAGCTGGGGCACATGTGAAATCCTGCTAAAATGAGATTATAAATTAATGGCCCTTCACACTTCATTGCTTGAATGAGCCAGAAGTTATTTTCTTCTGGTTTTGAGTCCCAGGTGCAGCACTTTCTGACTAACAAATATGATTCTCTAAAAGGGAAGAAAGACCAGTGATTTGAAACTACAACAGCCTCTTCTCTGTGGTCTGAGTACAGACATGTAATAGAGAAAAGGAACACACATCAACTGACAGGGTGGAGGAAAGGGATCCTGTCCAGAAATATGATGTTGGTGAAGAAGTGGTTTGTGATTTGGGCAACAGCTTCCATTTCTGGTCTTTGCTTCTGGCTTCATGTGGGAACCTAAGCAGGTCATTTGCATACATGCCCCAAACAGATGACCCATTTATTTGAATTTTGGTACCCAAATTGAGTTGCTGTGTGACTGATATTGCATTGCTATTTAGGCTGGTCTAGAGTATTAACAAAGGGAAAGATATCTACTTTCACAAAAACTTAGTGAGATGAAGCTGGGTGTTACAGTCCCTCTGCCTGGACCAGCACAGGCTTTGTTCTCAGAGGCTGATCCACTCTTGCTCTTCAAAGAGGGCTGACAGATCTCTAGTCTCTCACTGTCATTGAAGTGTACCTCTCATCTATCTTGCTGAAGGTCCCTAAAAATCAGCATAGTTTCAATATTAAAGAAACATTTAAAAATTTTACCCTCATCCCCTCTAATGACATTCCATAGATGGCTGAGCATGGTAGGGTAGCATGAAAAGTGATTGGGCAAGGTTCATTAATTCTATAATCTTCTAATTTATAAATTGTCCTGAACATTAATTTTAATGTGTAATGTTATTTGAAGGATATATCATAATAAGAAAACATTATGATATATCCCAAGGATAGGGGAAAATCTTTCCTGCTTACTAAATATTGGAATAGAAGTCATCTACTTCCTTTGTTTTTCGGTTGAAAGCTTTCTATGGACTGGGGAAAGTCCAAATGCAGATTGTCTGAACAAGACAAGATGTCTGTACTGCTGGATCTTACTTAAAGAGACAGCAAAAGCTCTTTTTTATTTATTCCTTATTTTTTTAAGGAAACACCCTAGTTGTCATAGAAATCTCATTAGTTTTATTCATATTTTTGTTAGGAATTGTCTTTGGTTAAGTGTATGTAAGTGTTGATGTCTGTGTCAAAGCTGAAAAGTTAATTTTCCACATTAAGTTGTTTGCCTTCATTATAAAGAAATAAAAAATGTGAGCGGAGAGGGGAGAACAGAAAGAGATGTTAATGTGTAACATTGCTAGTTCTTGTAGTTTGAACTATGCAAGTTCAGACATCTCAAGTGGAACACCTCAGCATTACTGGAAAGGTACTTTCCTGGTATATAACAGCTCTTACAGTTGAGAATTTATTCATATGATTCAGGAAAAGACATTGCCTATTCTTGGAAGGCAAGGATGGAAAATTTCAGTTTGGAGTTCTTAAAAATTATGATCAAATCAAATAAAAAAGATGTTAGAAACTAATCTAGAAATCAATTATAGAATACTTACATGATTTAAAAACAGCTAATTTTTCTGCATATGCTATAAATTCCTGCTGGAATAAAGTATTAACATTTTTCACAGAAGTGAAAATTGATAGATGTTTATTTCAAGCAAAGAAGATCAAATGCTGCCCACACCATAATTACACAGAACTTGTAATTATGCGTTCTGCAACTCAGCACACTTATTACCCAGGATCTTCCATAACTGCATGTTGCTATATACAAATGGTAAACTCAAGACTTGACACCTCAGACCTGATTTGCAGGTGAGGATTTCTCATTTACCTGGCAATCTGTCACAGCCACAACAGGCTTCTGAATTAGCATGTGATAGAAAGTACTGATTTTGTGATGAAAGATTTCAATCCTGATTTTGTAAAGTAGCCCCCAGAGCTCCCGAGAGCTGAGAGCAAAATTTATTCTAAGTTTGATCTGGGATGAATTTCTAATCACATTAGCTATAAAGGCAGCCTTTTAATTTCACGGTCCCTGGGAAAATGAAACTTGGGTAGGCTGAAAGCATTATGAAAAAACTTCTGCATAAACATCTGATACTGTAAGTCTTGGAATATCTACACTGAGGTGATGAAGCTGTAATTACATTTCTTTCTGAGATATGGTTCCAAATTTTGGGTGTTTGTAATTGAGTTATAGCCTATATGCTGGGTTTTGCTGGATGCAGTGATAAATACCAATCTTATTTGCACAGCAAGACAGCATGTTTGGAAGGCACTTAAGTTCCAGGATTCTTGTGTATCTGTGTTAAGAGGTTGATTATGGTATCTGCACTGTCTTAAAAAGTGCTCCTGAATGTAGCTTGATGTTTTTCTATAGAGTGTTCTCCCTGGCATAAATATTAACACTGACTAAAGGAGCCCAGGACTGGAATCAGTGGGATGTTTGAAACTTCTCTCAGGGGAAGTGTCTGGAAAGTGCAGTTGTACTGGCATTCTTGAGAGTGAACTGGTTCAGTGTTTTGGGTGAACTCAGGCTTTCAGGGTGAGAGTTTATCAACTGAGTCTGCTGTGTGGAGTGAAAAATACAATGGTGCTTGTGCAGGAGGAAAGGCTTTGAGCAAAGATCGAGATTTCAACATGCTGTTGGGATTGCTGCAAACATGTAAACCTGTGAGAGCAGTTTGTTGCACAACCCTGGCAGCTCCAGAGAGGGTTTGGACTAGTGAGTCAGTGCTCTGCTGTCCTGTGTTTTAAAGCAGCACCTCTCTTCTGATACGGTTTAGCAAGTGGGGAGGAAAATCTTTCATTATTGAGTTTCAGAGGTAGGGCAAGACACTAGTAGAGACTGCACCTTGGTAATTTCACCTTAACATCCAGTAGTTGCTCAGAAACAATCTAGGTAGACCTGTGGCTTTAAGTGTAGGTGGGAACTAGTTTATATGGGGCTGTCATTAGGCTGTCAAAGCCAACATTGACACAGTAAACTCAAAAGAATATAGTAAGAAACTTCTTGAGAAGTATAGTGCAAAAAAAGTTTACTTACAGGTATCAAAACAGAATTACTATGATAAACTCTTTCCAGATAAACCATTTTGTCTTTTTTGCCTAAACAATTTTTTCCCCTTAGAGAACAAGCGCGGTACTGGCTGGAGGGAAAAGAGCCTTGCATTAAGTTGGTGGAGGTGTTTGGTGCAGAGAGCAGGGAAGCACAACCAAGCCTGGCTGCAGATTGCTCGTGGTACCTCTGTTGTGAGATGTCCCAGCAGAATGGGGAATAACTGTGTGTTTTAGCTCAAAGAGCACTCACAGCCTTGTGGACTCAAAATCTCGTGGAAAACAAGAATATCAAGTACTGAACTGGAATAGGAAAGGCAAAGGGCTTTTGCTGGTGATTAGAGAGCTTATCTCCTGCCTGATGAAGCCCCATGAAGAAACTTTCATCAAGGCAGAGACCTGAAGCTCTGGCCACTGCCAGGAGAAACACAGGATCTCAGTCTCACCATGTCTGGCAATTATTAATTTTCTGTTTATCTGTCCTCAGTGTCTTGGTCCATTGGGAATTACCTGCTGTGTGAACATGCTGGAACAGGTCAGCTGATCTGTCTTAGGTGGATCAATGTAGACTCAATGTCTTCAGTTAAACTGGGAGTGCTGGAAACTCAGGCAGTTTTTGCAATAGCATGTAGTACGATGTAAGAGTAACACATTTTAGATTGGATAAAGATATGACTAAGGATATGACATCCACACTGTGCATTTAAGGAATTTTAATGCTTTGGACAATGGAATTCAAATGGCAAAACACTTTTGTTATTCCAATATACAATTTGAGGATTCAAAGCTTGAATGCTCACATCAGTAGAAGGGCAACTCTTGGCCTAAGTTCAACGTTTGTTTGCCCCAATATTTTAGCAGATCAGATTCATGTATGTCAGAAACAGAAAATGTATTCTTGGTTGACTTTCTCTCTACATTTTCTCTCAAAATGACGTCCCGTTAGACTAAAGTGCTTTGCAAGAAAGTCCATTCATTTTTTTACTTACCTAGTAAATTATTAAATTAGACCCAGAAGAATATTTACCTATGCTCTCAATGAATTCCTATCAATAGGAATAGGAATTTATTGGGTAAAAATGCCTTCAAGCTTATCCAGTTTCTTACCAATAGAGTGGAATTCAGAAATCAATTTGCAAATTGATCAATGTTTTCCCAGCTAGTGATGGAGGGGAAAGCTACATGGAATAGTATTAACCATTAGGTGAAGAACAGCAACACATTATATTAAACTGATGTCTTCTTGGTTTCACTGGCTCATAGAGAAAATTCCCTAATATTATTTCTGTGTAGTACTACAAGAGAAATAATATGTTTGAACGTTAAGGATATCCTTTGAAATGGACTTGATTTGTCACAAGTTATATGAAGGCATTTCTCATGTGTTATATCTATATTTGCTTATTCAGTACTATATTTAAATTCTGGTTAAATTACTTTCAACATAGCACTTTGTTGAACTGATTGGTTAAATTAATCCCTAAGTAGCAGATGAAAATTTGACCTCAAATACAATACAAGCAAAGAGCCTTTATGTTCTGGAATAACATCCTTTCTGCTCTGAGGAAGAATAACATCCAGCATCTGCAGAGAGATGCAGAAGAGACTTTCCCATCAGCTGATCTGAACCACAGCTCTTGTAAATATTCCAGGATCCTAATCCTGAGGAAGTCCCACCCCATGAATTAATGTTAAAGTTCACGTGATCAGGAGGCTTCAATTCTCATTTTTCCTGATTTATTAACAGAGCAACTATCAGAGTAGAAGTGTATTAGTCATTCAATGGGGAAGTGGAAAATAATGAGAAACTTACGGCTGGTGCATTGTTTTGAATCTGCTCAGCTCATGTGCGGATGCATTCTGAAAAGAGAGAAAACAGGTTTTTTTAAATTAAATGAAGATCATTTTAATCAAGAGCAATTCAAGAAGTGAAATACATGATATTTTAAAAAGTGAGCGAAGGAAAGACCTGAAAAAACAGTTTTTAGTTCTGTAACTACATGCTTGTCTCATCTTGGTTAATGCTTAACTTTTTGTTATTAGCCTGTTGTAACATTTCTAGAAAGCTGGTAGTACAGACTACATTGCTAAACTGGAATTTTACCAGGCATGTGGCAGATTAAATTAGGCTGGTTAATGAATCATCCAAGAAGTGATAAGCAAGCCATTTATAAGGTCACTTCATCACAGAATTTCTTTGTATTTTTTTCACTCAAATCAGCAGATTAGTATAACAATGGCTGAGTGGAAGATACTTTAACAATGGCTGGGATATTATTAACCTCATGTTTCCTCTGTTCTTGTTCTAAAGTTCTGCATGACTTCTCAACCTATGAAGAGCTGGTGATGACAAAGAAATAGAATTTGTAGAGTACTATAAAGTGCCCATTCTAATGCTGAACTAGCTAATGCAGGTACTGGAAAGAGTTTCCCCAAATGATTTCTATAGTTTGTGTAGCTCTATATACCTCTCAGCTCAATGTAAACAAAGAGTTTGTGCAGTACTTTTGATGTTCAAGCTAGTGCACAACTTGCAGGCAAACTTCTTAAATCAGAGTTTTAGGTTAGTCTAAATAAAACCTTTTTTCATCTATGGGTTTTTCTTTAGTGCAAAATTTCCAGTGCAGTCTCTGGATTGTACTAAGACCAGGGGTGGGATTGCACGCTTTCAGTCCAGAAACCTAATGCTAAAATGCCCTCTTTTTCAGCATTGATTTCAGCAGAAGATAGGTCAGGCTGAAAATGTGTCCATTTAATAGATGCAGTTCTAACCCTCCATCTATTTTTGTCTTGGGAAAAGCAAATTAATTTGTGTATTTCCTGACACTTTCTAGGTGTACCTATAGTGGATGTGAAATCTCTGAAATAGATACTTTCCAGTGAACTCAGTGATAGTGAGTTCAGTGTGCTATGACTGATGCTTGCTCAGATCTGTTCTGAATGATGTCCCAGCCATCAGTCCCAAACCAAACTGTTTTGCCTTTTCACTCACCATCTCATCAGCATGATAGATGGGTTTGTATCAGGCATACAAGTGGAGACACTAATAAGTGTATGAGAGAAGATCAAGTGGAGGACATACACATTCTCAGAGAAAACATATTTCCTCAGTCTATATTTCAATCCCAGTGAATCTCTGCATTTCTTTGACATACTTGTTGGGAAAATACGCCATTTCAGACAGTAGAGAAGCCCCTACATTTAATACTTAGCCTGTAATTATACTGTAACAAAAAGCAGCTGCATATCTACATGTAGTGGGTATGGTAATTAGCAGATGATCCAGCAGATCTAGAAATCACCATATTCCTGAGGAAATTTAAAGCTGCATTGAACTGTGTGATTGCCATTCAGGCCCATCTGGGCTCCTTTGGCTTCATCAGCTGTAGCGGTGACTCACCCAATTGCCTCTGCATATCAATGAACAGCAGGACCAGGGCTATTTCCTCACCTCCTCTTGCACTTTGTAAGTAAGAAGAGGAGGCAGCTATGCTTTTTGTTGCAAAGGTTTGATTCTTGTTCGCTCCCTTTTCTTTGCAAAATAGAGTACTTAAACCTTTACTTGTTCGTATAAAAATTGCTGGGGTATAATGGCTTGTTTTCAGAGAAATAGCTTAATATCTTGTGTAACTTTCAGTCCTTCCAAGATGCTGTTGTTTGGAATGTGCTGCCTAAGCACAGCTGCCTTTCCACGCAGGCAAGTGCTGTGTGTATGGTTAGATCAGGCACTTTTAAAATTTGCAGTGGAGCTTGGTAGAGAAGGAAGCTATGGAACTAAGCCATTCCCTTATTGAGGAATGTTCTATTGAGAGAGTTTTAACCTATTTTTCCTCCCCGGGACAATCTTCAATGAAGGGATCAAGCTATGTGTCTCACTGAGGTTTGAGATGATTGATAGCTATGGGTCCAGCTGAAAGCTTTTTTTTTTTTTTCCCTTCTTCAGTAAAATGCATGATTGATTGCAACTAAGAGCTGCTGCTGCTCTTCAGCAGCAGAATTCTGGTCCTAGGAAAGAGTACAAAAATATCTTGCGAACCTCAACACTTTTGAAATTACATGGTAACTTCTGTAGGAAGATGACTAATGCTTCCAGGTTTTAATTAACCATTGCTTCTGTTGTTGCTCATGATATACATTGTTAGTGATTCATATTGGCATGAATGGAATAAGTTGCAAATGAGTTCGTGTGATAAAGAAGAAGTTAAAGTAGTTTCTTTCCTGGAGGGATTTGTGTTGTCAAATATACAATGAGGAAATAAAGGGACAGATTGTTCTTAAGGTTTTTTTCTTGTTTTCTTTTTTTCTTTGGTTGGTTTTTTGTGTGTTTGGCTTGTTGTTTGGGTTTTATATTTACAATTTTATATTAAAGCATAATTATAATTTAGAAAGCATATAAATAGGTATAGTATTAATATATAATATTTAAAAATATATAATATTAGAAATAGATAATATTAAAATATATAATATACAATTTATAATTTAGAAAGTATATTAAAAAATCTATGCTCTTCTAGACTGATGTTGATTTCCTCATTTCTACTGGCTGCTTCATTCACCCAATATCAACTTTCTCACTCACTCAGTTCAGTAGCTCAGAGTAACCAAAATTCCTATCTTGCAGATCAAGCCAGCCAGCTTTGTTCTGCAGATAGCATCCTGGAGCCAGAGAAATGCTGTAGTAGTGCCAGTGTCTGAGGTGTGTCTTTGCCCCTTTCCTTGCAGAAGCATGTCTTGGCCCTGAGCCCATCCTGCTGTAGCTGCCTGCCACCATGGGTGCTGACAGAGGAGCTGCCTTGCATCAAAAGCAGAGAGCAGGTATGATCTGTACAGTCTGGAGCTGTGGGTGCACAGGGGGTTTTGTGGATTTTCATCTGGAGAGCTTTGGACTGGCTCGTGCCCGTGGACTGCGCAGTGCATGCAGAGCAGTTTGGCATCTCTGAGGTGCTCTGCTTCTGTGGAGGGAGCAGTGTGGGTGCAGGTGGCTCACATGCTGTGGCTGGGTGGGATTTAGGGCATTTTGCAGTCCTGGGGATGCCTGGTAGGTGGATAAGGGATGGTGAGTGTGGTAGGAAGGCAGAGGGAATGGGGCAGAACGTTGCCACGCAAAATGTAGCATATATGACACCCTCATCTGCCCCAGCCGTGGCACTTCTCTAAGGAAGTCATGAACATTGCTGTCAGCAGCCATGGGACTGGATGTGTTTCAGATTCCATGTTTGCCTTGGAGGGTTTTTGCTATGCTTTTACATTGCTGAGACTGTGCAAAGAGATGGTTTCAATGGAGTTGCTGTCTAAAAAAGTTTGTGGATGTCTTTGGAGAAGATTGTTGATAGAGTTGATTGCATGATACAGTGTTTTCAACTCTGTTTTGAAGTTCATTGAGGTACATCTTTCCCCTTCCTTGCTTTCCATCCCTTGCTGGTAGGCAAGCACTTGTATGAGACGGTTATGGCTGCAGGTGCAAAGAATACCTTGAGGAGTCCAGGAGAGCTGTGAAGGATCAGTAGGAGCTTGAAAATGCATTCGCATCAAATGCATATGATGCGAATGAGGGTTAGGGGATTCCTTTGACATTATGATAAACAACCATAGTGTGTTGCTAGCTAAACTGTCAATATCTGGACAGTACAGCTTCATGAAAGGTGACAGTCTTGTCATTACTTTGTAAAAATTCAGAGCTATATTCTGTAACTTTGCCAGTTCTGAGCTTTGGAGAACTTTGTTGCTTTTTGTGGAGTATACATATATTTGACTGTAATAATGTATAATGAATTTGACTTCATCCCAATTTTCTTCAATGATTTTTTTTTTGGGGAAGGAAGTAAAGATAGATCTACTTGACATATAGCAATTCCATTTTGCGATAAAGTAAATGCATAATATAGAAGTTCTGTATTCAGTATGACCAAGTTTATGTTAAGGCTAGCTAATGAAAACTCTTCTTAAGAAAAACACCTGTAAAGAGCCCTTGTAGGAGATTGGAGGAATGTACAGCTATGTTTTTGACTCTTGAGAGACAGAGATTTGAAGTATAAATATAATCTATCTGCATTTAGGCAGTCAATATAACTAAAAATCTGAAAAATTGTAAAATTTTAATAAGCCATATCAATGATATTCCTTATTAACTGGCATGGCAGCCTATCTGTAATTACTTTGGCATTTCTTAGTAAAAAAATGTAATGGCATTTCTTAGTAGAAGTGTCCTTATGGAATATAAAAATATCTCTGGGGAATAAAAGTAAGATTTCAGTGCTGGCCTCTAGAGACACAATCTGAGGTATAGACGTTTGTCAGTGACATCTGGCAAAAATGGCCAGTATCTCAGACTGAGCAAATCATGGAATAAATGCATAGCAGAGTTTTTTTTTCTTTAATAAAGGAGAGCTATGCCCTGAGGGGCTGGGGAAGAAGTGGAGAGAAGGTAAATAAAATGTGAGGCACTTCAAATTAAAGGTCAGTTCAGAAAGAATTGCATAATAGAGAGCTGTTTCTATTGTGAATGGAGAATTACTATTTTTAAGAGAATTGACCATTTTTAAGTGTGTAAAACTGACATCTAGTGGTAGCAATAGCACTTTGTGCAAAGTGGCTTTACAGTGAGACCAGTTTGCAGAGCAGATTAACAGATTGTAACTATATTACTGTTATGAATAAGAAGCTTGACTAGGCCAATATTCAAGCAGCAATCAATTTTTTAATTAATATGGTAAAGTATGAGCAATACAGCGCTGGGTACAGTGGGGGAAGTTTTCCCTCCAACTGCACACTGATAGTTGAGGGTTACAGGTATTTATAGGGGTACTCATCAGCTTTTTCAGCAGTTTCTATTTCCAATTTTTACTTATCAGCAATTTCTATTCCAAATTATTACATCACAATTCTATACAGTATTGTGATTTTAGTTTCTCTCAGGATGTATCTCAAAAGGAGTATCCCAGATGGTGGCAGTCCAGTTTCCAAAAGAAGAAAGACAAATCCCATCTGGTGGAGTCCAGCTCCCCAGATGTGGGTCCACCTTTTAATTGCAGAGACTATAAATCTATATAAATCTAATAACAGTGATGTCCAGCTTCCCTTTGGTTGAAACCATAAATCCTTGAGGTGATGTTCATCTTCCTTTCTCAAGCTGTTTTTCTCTGCTTCAATAAGGCGTGAGATAAGCATATTTCCTTTATATACATTCCAAAGCTATAGTTTCAAGGATATAAGTAATATTCTAAAATTATTCTTCAAAAGGTTATTATTGCAGAGCTCTTTATGGATTAACTGCAAGCAAAAAGCAACATCCTTAATGCTTTAATTCCAATGCTCCTAAATCAACCAGGGTTAATTGCAAATAAAGGATAGGTTCAAAGGCCTTTTTCCATGCTTTATTTTCCTCAGTTATTATTAGAATTCACAGCTCTCCCATTGTCGGTGTCTGCACATTTCGCACTCACAAATACACACGTCGCCTGTTTGTACCTGACATGAAACACAGCTTTGTATTTCAAATTGCATACTAAAATTGCAGTTCTCTGTACTTTAGCTGGGTTTTACAGAGCATTCAAACTAAATCTTGCTTCTTTTAGTAATATCTCACTTGTATCTCACTGATGACCCAGGTTGTGGGTCATCTTTGTGTATGCATGGCCTCACGCTGGAGAACTGATGAACAGTTTCATTAGAGGAGAAAAGTTTGAAAGGGGCGTGAGGGTTAAAAAAAAGAAGGTGACAGTAAGGGTTACAGAACTTCAGTGTCAATTGGGAAGCTGTTTGGAGATACCATTCTTAGACCTCCAATGAATGAACAGAAGTCTGGCCTCAGAGCTGTGATGTGCTTCTCAGGTGTGGCATTACTCGTGAGTGTAAGCTCCTCTGGGAGAGGAAGCAGGACTTTATGGCCAAAACTGAGATCTCACCTGAATTCAGGCGAGGCATCAAGAAAGCACATAGGCATGTGCCTAAATAATTGTCATCTTCATTTGCTAAATCATGGTTAATATATTAATTTCTAATTCACATTTTTGTTCAAGGGGCATTTAAAATATTTTGCTTTTCTCTTTTGTCTAGCTTGTGTCTTTGAAGAAAAAAATCCCTTGCTAAAACTCTGCATGCCTGCCCCACTGAGACTTTAATTTATCTTTGCCTCCAGTGCCATTATATACATAATGTATAAATTACTAATAACAAGCAAAGTTATGCAAAAATGAAATATCAATTATTTTAGAAATTATTTTTTAAAACATGGCTTAGGGGCACCATACCTACAGTCAAATGGTGCAATTTAAAATGAACATGGAAAAATATCAAAGCTTAATTCAAAGCTATCTCCGAGATTATAAAATGAAAGAGATCAGCATTAGAAGACTGGGTGAAGACAAAGACAAATCTGAAGGAAGAAGGAAAGGAAGTGTGCTTCAGTGAAAGTGTGATTAGGAGTGGGAGGAAAAAAATAATAGATTATTTTTTCTGGGTTAGCAGTTTGTGGCAAGAATTGTCAAACTATATTGATTTATTTCTGGTTGTAAGTGTTTATTTTACAGTTTTCTCATTTCACAATAAGTGTTGCAAATATTTCAGAGATAAAAGATGTTGGTAGCATAATTCTAATTCAATGTGTGTTTGTGCAGTTGTGCAGTTTCAAGGCTGGAGTGAATCATATGCTGCCTCTACATTCCATTTCTGTTACTTTCAAAACATGGTGAATCATATTTGTTGAACACAAATGTTGACATTCTGCAGTGAGACTTGAGTCACAGTTATAGGAGTGGTATAAGAAACAGCAGCTGTCATTTCAGATAGGCGAGCCTGCTGCTTTAGTGGGAAAGCAGAGCTGAGCAGCAATCCTGTTTGCTGCAGAGCTCCTCTCTAAGGATGAGATTGGTTGTTAACACTTGTGCCAGCCAGAGCTGGGAGATGTAATCTTGTCTGTCCTGAGCCTGGTAATCCACTGCAGGTGCTTAAGAGCTCTAATAAGCTTCTGACCTTTTGGGTCTGAGTGGGAGCTGTTGCAATGACATGAGGCCAATTGCTGTGTGCAAAGTCACTCTGACTTTGTCTGCACTCCCTGGGGCTACTTCTTACCTCTGGGACACTGGTGCCTTTCCAAAGTTGTGGAAGCATGCTAGTAGCACCAGAATGGTTAATATATATGAGATCTCTAAGATTTCAGAGCAGCTGCCTCTGTGTTTGGTTTATATAAAACCTTTCATAGTACAAATGGAGTTGTGTTGCTGGCAGTGGTGGTAGCAAGGGAATATATTCAGGATGTGCTTGTTGTAAATAGGACTGCTGAGATTGGGTTTCTTGGGCTGCTGTGGATTTGTCATCCCTCATGGAATGCTGCTGTTATTTTGTCTTGAGGCATGCTTTTAGTTAAAAACCTGCCAATCCAATACTGTGTTACTAAGAGCTGTGTTCAACATGTAATGGGAATTTGAGATCTAGATGTTTCCCTTACTGGAAGGAGTAGACAGTAGAGTACTCTACATCCTTTAGGGCAGCTGGAATTTATTACACTGATGGAGAACTGTCTGTAGTATTGCTGCTCTAACACTTCAAATTAAAACCAAGGGGTTTTTGGAATTATTTTCTGAAGTGTAATATGCATTGAGCTGTATGGCTCTGAGGATTCTGTACTGCCTCATCTACCACATTTTTTAGCTGTTGAGATGGTAGAAACCTGTTTTTTGCTTGACTGAAAGATGTTTTCTTTCAATAGTAGCTCAGTGAACCCCTGAGGTTTGCATTGTTCTGATGCTATTGTTTTGGTACTATTGCAGTAGTACCATCTCACATTAAGAGCTCAGTGAAACCTTAAACTAGTTGACCCTTTATTCCTATATGTGCTATGAGTGGGTTCACCTATGATTTATTTGTTTATGACCTAGTGTTTCTAACCTATTGTATACCCCAGGAGCTGTTTGCTCAGGCTTGACTGTCCAAGACTTTTTGAACCTGTTTTACTCAATCTCATGTGTGGAATGAATGGTCTTCTCCTTGAAAGCTGGCTGCAGAAACAGCCTTGTTCTAAGACAGACAGTAAGGTTTGATTTGCAATATAAATCTATTTATATAGTGCATACAATGGAAAAGGTCATGTTATCTTTCCTAGAACATGATGTCCCCATTAGTCTTAGGCTGACCTGATGGAGAGATGAGAGGTTTCCAAGGTTCTTTCAAAAATTGTGCTATCTTCCTCACCGACAGTGTAATATTCTGTGGGCTGAGCTCTGTCTGTATTTGCATGTCCTTATTGAAAGGAAATTTACTGGAACACAGAAAATAAAGCCACTTCCCAAATCTTTGCAGTAATGCACCAATATATGCTTAAGCAAATTGAGTTTTAGTGTTTGAAAGAGGAAGGAAGTTACCACATATAGAAATAACTGGGTCCACCAGAAATTTAGCCTCAGCAAAAAAGCAGCAGAGCCTCTGCTGATGTAGGCTGCAAAATTAGGAAGTCTGATTTCTTTTTATGAGAAAAAGATAATTCTAAAGGGTCAGCTGAAGTTCTTCTGGTAGAACCATTTATCTCTAAAAATGCTTCATCAGTTAAAACAAGTTGTTTTTCAGGGTTTCTTTTACTTTATTGATGGCTAAGACTATTAAAAATTTGTGAAGTTGAATCAATTAATTTTCATGTTTTTTTTAATATAAGATAAAGGACCCAAATGAGACATGTAAGCATTACTGCCTTAGTGGTTCCAAAGCACTTTATTTTTACTTTTATGGGATGTTTGCAACGATTCCTTCTGAATCAGAGCAAAGGGAAATACTGAAGTGTCAAAAGCTCCATTTTTGTTCACATCTAAGCATTGAGGCCTGGAAAATATTTCTAGTCTGTAGTTAAAATGCCAGTCACCTGAGAACAGGACATGCTGCAGGGGAGTCCTGCTGGAAGCAGACTTGGTGCTTTAAGAACTGACTTTTCCTCAGGACTCAGCCCAAGGTGAGTGCAGTAAGCTGTTGACCCAGTTTAATGGTGACATACAGCAGAATTGACACTGTCAGCTTCTGTTAATAACCTTGCCTTTGTCAGGGCTGAAGCAGGTCTGATGCCAGCTGCTGCTTCCAGCAGTTACCTGAGAGCTGTTCCAGTAACTGCATGCAGGTGGTTTCAGTCAAGTGGTGCCCTTCTGTGTCTGGCTTGTACTGTGAAAACAAAGACTGTCCCTTGGCTGGGTGATTATGCAGAGTTTCTTTCTAGTTCATCTTTCCTATTAAACAATCTGGTTTTGCTATTTGTTATTCCCTTAAGTGAGCAGACATCTCTGCAGGTATGAAAAAGTCCCTTCAGTTCATCTAATTTGCTTACTAAGGGAATGGAAGGAGGCAAGAGCTAAAATTGCTGTAGTGGTGGTATTTTCAGTATTTGAGTATTGAATTAGTAGGAAGAGTAATGTCAGTAAACAAAGGCTGAGGCTGAGTCAGTGCAAGATGCTCTGTGCTTTGCACTGAAATACAAAACTCAGTTTTCTGGGTGCTGTTTCCATCCTGCTCTCATGAGGGACACTGAAAATGACCAGGAAATTGCCTATCAGGAATCAATTCTCAGGTCACTGGTAGCTGAGATTGGCAAGGACTCTACTTTCTTAGGGAAAGTTAAATCATAATCTTAGTTAACTGCTGCTGTACAAGTCAAGTAACTAAATATGGTGCTCCCCAGGTGTGTCAGGCTGTGGGATCAGTGGGATCCATCTTGGAGAATCCCAGGAAATGGGTGACATTGGACCTTCAGATCCCCCCTGCTGGCCAGGGGCCTGGGAACTGTGCTCCCTGCTGACACTGCCTGCAGAATCTGCTGCCTTCTGCTTTCCTGCATCTAGACAAAGACAATTACAACAAGAACTGCTGGGAAACAGCTGAGACCAAAAAAGCTGTAGAGAAGGAGTGTGAGAATCATCTTACCTCTCAGAGCAAATACTATGGCAGAAGCTGTCAGCAACAGTTAAGCTGTAACAGCAGTCTTAAAGGCAAAACCTATATATTCTTGAAAGATTAGGAAATAACATCTGCATAATTATAAGCACATTACATTTCATCAAGGGGACTAGGAATAGCAAATCTTAATTATAAGAATAAATACTCTTACAGAATCAGGAAATCAAATGTGGCTTAGTACATGCTTGTCTACCCTGAACACTTCGATGGCTTCTCTGGAAATAAACCACCTCATAAGCTCCTTGAGCATCTACATTGAAGAAACAATTCCAAATGCCCACACAGAAATGTGCTAGGCTGTTTGACTTGGAAAGTATTCCCTGGATGGTGGAATAGATTTGCTGTTCCTCCTTTGATACTGGTTTTTGAAGTAGTGCTTGAGTTCCACTGTTTAGATTTTAGTAATTACAATGGTTATAACTGTAAATGGTTAAAGCTGTATATGTATATATAATCACAATGGTTAAAGCTGGCCTGTATCAATACTCTTTAATTCACCCAGTCATGAGTATGTCATGTATTTATATCTGTAGGCATCTTGAAAATGAGAACCTGATTTGCTTGATTCATATTACCTCAGCCACAGCAAGCAACATCATTAATAGTGAGTAATCACTGACTCCAACAGCAAGATCACAACTGCTGCATTTCAATGGCTGAAATAACTTAGTGAAAAGTTAGACCTTAAGGTGCTGGCTGGCAGTCATTGCAAGTAGGACAAAACACCACAAATAGTGATAATTTAGGTAAGCAGCAGAGGTATCAAGATTGAGCACAATTAAGACCTGTTACTGTGAAGCAAACATGCCAGGTCTAAGCTGCTGCACAAACTCAGCCTTCACAACTCTTATGTGTGGAAAAGACTGTCTGCCAACAGTGAATGCAATATGTGGCCCTGGCTCAAACAGGAGAAACTTTCTGCCCCTGGAAAAAAACAACTACACATGCTTGTGTCTGTAAATATCTTCATTCAAAGTATGAACAAAATCTGTGTTGGATCACAGAAGTGAGTCTGGATGAAGACTTGTAAGGTGGGGAGGAGGACAGCTATAGCACAGAGTAGTCACCTCTCTCCTGGTCTGTGATAGAGAACAGGTTGCTGTTTAGTGGTTTATGGCCAGGACAGCTCCAGATTTTGAGATCTTGAAGGGGCAAAGCCAAAGGCTAGTACAGTATTACTCAATGTGTACCAGTGACACAAAGAGCTTTGCAAACTTTCTAAGTACTCAGCTACAAAGTGTTTAAGGGTATTTGGTTTAAACATCTGCTTTATTTTTCTCAGTTTGGAAATTTGAAGACAGCCTGTAGATAGAGCATTTCCTCCCCCATACCCCAATATCCCATCTTTCTGGGATGCCAGTAAATTTGTTAGTGTGTTTAAATGGTTTAATTAAAGTATTTTCTGCAATTAACAATGCAATTAATGCAATCAACAATATCTTTTGTCAGTGCAACATGTCTGGTGCTAATGATGCTTCTGGATGATAGATGTTGTGGAATAGCTATCAAAGTAGAGAGTAACTTAATTTGAGAGGTTTGATTTCCTTTTACTTTAGCTGTCAAGACCTGAACAGTTAGTGTCAGTTAGAAAGAAGCAAAGGAAAAGGTGCTTTGAAAGTTTTTCACCGCCTTTGTTTTTGCATGGAAATTTAACAGTACAATGACCTGTTTGTCAAGTGACATATCTGTCTAACAGATGTTAGACTGTTAGGTGATTTCAATAGGAAAAAGGAGATCTAGTTTTGGATACAGGACTCAATATATTAGGTGAAAGTTTTGGTGTTCCTGTGTATATTTATATTGCTCTACAGACTGTGAAGCACACATGCCAAGTATGTAAGTGATCTGTGTTTTTTATACTTCTGAATTGCTGCTTGGTCTTTACACACAAACATTTATTTATTTGGATTTCATGCTGGATCTGCATGTTTAATCAAGGTCCTGGGGTACCCAGCATGTGAATCTTTCCCTTCCCTTTTAGCATGATAAATCTTCATAAATGTAAATATCAATCTTTTTCTCTTTGACACTTTATGGCACCCAGTGAAGTCTGTCTACATCTGAAGTTCTCAAACCTTCAAAGTATTCAGATTTTAAAATCATGCTCCTAGTATATTCACATTTTATAGCATTAGATACTGTTCAGGAATGCATGTGGAACAGACTTCCTTTTGGCCCATTCTTGAAGTGACCCAAGTTAATTGAGAGCAAGGCAATTGGTGTGGGTTCTAAAAATGATGCCAAATGTCATTGGAGTGACCCTTCCACTATAAAAAATATACATGAATCTTCTTCAGAAAAAACTTTTTCTACCCATTTTTGAAATTTAAATTACAGTAGTTAGCAAGCATGACTCTTGAAGTGAAATAAATATCAGAATATATATTAAGTGTCTAAAAATAAATATTTTTGCTTCAAAGCTTTATAAGTCAATGACCCAATATGTTGTTGACAGCCAAGATTAAATGCTTACAAGAAATTCCAAATTTCCACTCACATACAGACACTCTTTCCTTTCCTGGCAATTCATAAAGCAGCACTTGAGTTTCAGGATGCTGCCATTGCACCATTTTGGAGCAGTATGTCTTTAAATCTATTACCAAGTTTGTGCAGAGTTCAGTGTGGAGAGAAAGGAAAAGCAACATGTTTTCTTTGAGAAAGGTTGCACTGTGAAAGCTACTGGAAGTTTTGGAATGTTAAAAGACAAACCAGCTGAGATATATTAACAGGCAAAGAGCAAGAGAAGAGGTCAAAACTGTGCATGCAAATGTCCTTTCACATCCTAGTAATTTCAGAAGATTCACATGGCTTCCAAAATAAGCTTGTTCCAGGAAAACAATACACATATTTTGAACAGTTCTAATATTAGCCTGTCCTTATAATGGTATCTGGAAGCCAGTGATATTTATGTTGGTATGAGTGTGACCAACCTGTTAACTTCAAATTACTCTCTTAACCCCAGTTTCCTTGTGTGTGGGAGTAATTTCTTTTTAGGAAAAGTCACTGTTGGTTAATTTTATCTCTCCCTTTCTCACCCTCAAACCGTTGACTAATACTGAAATTTAGCTTAGAGTGACTGTTTCCATTTCTTACATTTAAATGCTTTAATCGAGGTTTTAAAGAATTTTATTGTGCGGGGTGACTATCACGTACGGTTTGCATGCAGAAGCAAACTAGGAATTGTATGAACACTAAACATATATAAACACATATATGCTGCTCTCTAAATGATTTGATGATTTGTGAAGGTCAAGAGGCAATAATGGATGATCATATTACATAACAGCCATCCTTACAATTGGGTATATACACTTGTAAAACAGGAAAAGAACAAAAAGAGAGAGCATTTGAATTTTGATATGTCAATTATCAATTGCTGGCAAATTGTTTATTAGAAGTGTCAAAAGGTTTGTAATGAGTTCAATATGAACTCATTACAAATGTGAATCCAGTTCTTTTTTAATTGACCATGATCAAAATAAAAACTTTTTTGGATAAAACTGGGAAGTTTGATTACTTAAGTTTCTTCATAGTTCAAGAAATACTCTAACTACTATTTTTTAGTGGCTTTCCACATTCATTCTAGTGAGTAAAGCTGCTAGCCAAGACCATTTTACTTCAATTATACGTTCCAATTACTTGTAGCCATTTCTGGTGCAATAAAAGTAAAGAAAAAAAGAAAAAAATCAAACTCCCTAATAATGTAAGACGGTGATGAAATGGATGGGTGTTGTTGTTAAATCTGTATTTTACAGTCACTTATTTTTCTGGGAGGGGGGAAGGGAAGCACAGATTTTAAACTTCAGACATGCAGACTTAGAAAACAAAATCAGTTAAGAAACTTGTCCATATAAATTAAAGAAATAGCCCATAGTGGTGTGTCTCTTAGATAAAACTAAACAGAAGTGTTGTATTTTAGATAAAACTAAACAGAAGTGTTGTATTTTTAGTCCAGAAAAAGAAAACATTGAGTAATAAAAGTAAAACTTTATTTACTTAGTACTTTCTACTGCTTTTTACATGTGACTGTAATTACCCAGCCAAATAATATACTTGCATAGTATGACCAGATGTCTTCTAGAACACTTAAATAAGGAAAAACAAAATATATTTTTCCTTTTTTTTTTTTTTTGCATTATCTGCCAAGTCAGTGACCCTGGCATTTCCCACTGTAATATGTTTTTAAAATGACTACAGTTTCCCACTATTATCCATGTGTGAGAGAGGCAATGTGCAGCTCATTCAGATGTGTGTGAGGTGCACAGGATCAGGAGCTGGATGTTGGAAGAGTTGTTGACCTGACTGATAGCTAGGCTTTTGCAGAGTGTCAGTGAATCTGGGTACTGTTTAACATGACAAAAGTGGCTCTGTTTGGCTTTAGCTGATGAAAATTGGCAAGTTTAGGTAACTTCAAGCTGAAACTCAACAAAGGCAAAATCATATCCAAGAAACTCTTGATGTTGCAACCATACTTCATGTTGTGTAGTGGAAATTCAGCTATTGTCTGCCAATATGAAATGATACCAGTTTTATCTGTGCTGGCCAAATGGATATTTATCACATTTGGAATTAATGTGGTGGTTTGTGTTGTGATGAAAAACATAGGACAACATAAAAAAATCTCCTATGACCTAATTGTTGAGTTCCTTAGTTTTATATATTTCTGAATTTATTCATGAGCAGAGTCACAAAAGTCCTTCAAGACCCAACAGAAAATGTAGCTCTACACTGTAAAGTTCAAGAGTACTTAATTGGACGGGGAAAAGGAAGAAACGATAACACCATAAATAATGCATGGTACAGTTCTAAAAAACACTGAAATTTTGTCAGTAGAGGACTTTCTGTTTGGAAAGTGTATGTATGAGCAAATAAATCCCAGGCTTTGGGGATGATACTGTTACAGAATTTATTTGCCCTTTTTTCCTGCTGCCTCTTCAAAATTTGGTGCTGTGTTTGTACAGATGCATTTCAGATACTCTGATGTAACCTGAATCAAAAATATTCAGGTAAAAGAGTGAGGTTTTGAGGTTGGTTTGTTTGTTTGTTCCAGTGGAGAGTCTCTTTCACTTACAGTGTAAAGCTGGTGCATACAGACATTTCTCTAATATGCTTTTTATATACTATGGGACCCAGACAATCTAAAACACAAATGAAGTGTTGCATTTTCCCCTTCACAGGAAACTAGGGGTTTAGGGCAAATGTCAGCATTTGCCTTGAGTAGTTCTGAGTGAATAAAATAGGTCATCAGCTATAAATAGATAACATATGTTTGTAGTCTAATGCCTGTAATTTTTTTAACCAAAAAATGGTATGACTTGTTAAGTTGGTTTGTATCTCATCCTACATTCAGATGGTTAAGCACCCTGCCTCCTCATATTATGCTGATTAGATGTTCTAGATGTCTAATGGGACATTTAAGTACGTTTGATAGAAAATCAAGTTTTTACTCTATCAGGGTCATACCATGAGAAATGAACCTTATGGCATTTGTAAAGTTTTAATAATTCTCTGTCTTAGGTTTTTCAAGGACTCTGTTGCAATGGATGCAGATAATAACACCTTTTAAAAGTGTAAATTGCATTCAAGTAGCAGGGGACAAAATGGTTTAACTGTTAAGGGAAAAAGTCCAGCTGTACAGGAACATTGGAAGAAATAAATAGAAAAGCAAAGAAACAAAGTAAAAATCTTCTATAGCATATTGAAAGAATATTAATAAACAATTTAAAATATATTTTGTAGGAATTTTGTGCCTATCTGCTTATTAAAGTGAAGTAAAATGCTGCAGGTAAGAGTGCCTAGAAAAAGTCAAACACCCTACAAGTAGAATCTGTGTTTCTGCATTTGACACACTAATGTGAATTTTGAATAGAATTTACTCTTCAATGTTCCAGGGACCTAAAATATATGAAATGATTGAAATTCTTATTCTTCTAAACACTGGTTTTGTAGGACCTCTGGGAATTCTAAATTCTTTCCAGCATGCCTCTTCCTGAGCCCCAGTGTGTGATGTGGTTTCCCAGCAGTCCAACCCAAACTCCAGGCCAGATTCCCTAATGGTAAGGTCTGTGCTTATGCACAAAACTGGCACTGGGAAAACTCATGAAAGATCTCTGCAATTGCATTTGTGTGTGTTCTGTTTTTATTTTTTAATATGGGCAGATTCCATGAGTTTTTAGATATGGAAAGACTGATAAATATTGAATAGTGTCTTTTGAGCCATTCTAAGAATGGCTGAAAGCTTTTGCTCTTAGCAGTATGCTGAAAACTGACAGCTTTTGCAAGACATCTACTGATAATTTTAAATTAAAGACAATATTACATTGAAATTCAGAAGTCACTACATTAGTAGCAATCTATAGGCTTGGTGTTCCTGTTGTGTTTGCTTTTTTCTCCCCTTCCCCTTATCGTCTTGCTTATTCAGAGCAGATGTCATCCTGCAAAAAAACCCAGAATGGCTTCATTTTACTAAGGGAAACTCCCTGACTCTTGGTAACTTCCTCAGTGTTTCTAGTTTCTATAACTTTGCATTGCAGACTTCATGTACTTTCATTTTAGATGCCTTAGGCTTTTTAATACAGCCATAATAGCTCAGTCAACATTAGCAAAAAATGCTCAGGTTATTGTGGGTTATACCTAAATCTTAGGCTTGTAAGTGAAAATCTACCAGTTCTGCTGGTAGATTTTCACTTACAAGGCTTTCTAAGTGAAAATCTACCAGCAGAACTGTCCTGGCATAATCATCCTCACTTATCACCCCTGTGGATGTTCTGTGGAGGTAACAGTGTACTTGTTTTAGGTTCATTCATGTCACTTTACAATTAGTAGCTTTGTAGTTGCAATATCCAGACAGGTTTCAACAAAAGGGAATTCCTTTTCCTGCCTTTTTTTTTAAATGGAAGTTCCTTTAATTTTTTTTCAATAATTTCTAGTTATTTTTAATTTCTGCACTTAGGACTCCAGTTAGTTCTTTAATTTAGAATAGCAGCTTGAAATGTATCTCTTTGGAAATTTATCTCATTTTGGCACTAACATCACCCACTGCCTCAAATAAAATGTTAATATTCGAGGCCTTTCCAGGTTCCCTCTGTTTGCAACAGAAACTTAGACTAAAGTCAGCTGTACATAATGCAATCCTGTTTTTACACAGAAGGCTGATGAATTTCTCCCTTTCTGAACTCAGTAGAAACAGACAACTTCAAACTTCAGACTCTCTCCAGCCTTTTCCCAAGGAGTCCCTTCTCCCTGCTACATTCTCTGGTTCTCACAGGGTTTTCTTGTTTTCCATGGAATTGTACATGTGTTCACCTTTCCAAACCAACAGAGCCCTAAGAGTCAGCCCTTTCTTGGAAAAACTCCTCTGCCACATCAATTTTTAACTTTGTTCATACTTTCTCATGAGAATTGCTAATATTCAGCTGGCTTTAGTCTTTACTGCAGAGAAGTGTATTTTGCCAGAAGCCTTTGGAAATATCTCTCAGGTTAAGAGCACTACAGTGCCCCTCTTCAGCCACCCCTTTAAGGATGAAGTAAAGAGTGGAGAATGTGGAATTGCATTGGAAACAGATAATGGGAAAGCAGAAGGACTAAATTCTGATTAGGCATGCTAGAAGATTTCTGAAATTGTTAGCAGCTGGTATTTAACAATGGGGTAGTGATTATAGTTTCTGGCTCGATTTTTAAATGTTACTAGTGATTTTGGACATTGCTATTATGAAGCAACTTAGATGCATTGTCAAATCCCCTGATCTTTCATGAAGGAACAAGTACAAAAGCAACCAAAATGAAGACTCTTCTAATCACAAATTCTCAAAAGAAGAGGTGCACTTTTATAACTAGGATACTTGAACAAAACAGAAACAGGAGGAAATTAAAAATTACAAAGCCCAAGGCTCTCTGGAGTTTTCCTATTTTTCAGTGAAGGGCTTACAAAGTCCACGTTAGAAACTATGACACAGTGGCTTTATTTTCCACAACTTCTCACATTATTTTTCATGTTCCCTGAAGTTGAAAGGTACACAAAACTCAACATTTAAAATTATCAGCAAACTTTAGGAACAAAGAATTCTGTGTCAAAAGATATTCCTTTAATCCATATTTAATGTAATTATGATTATCATGACATTTAGAATTCAATTGAATTGTTATGGGCTGGAGCTTAAAGACTGGAAAGCGTACAAGCACTTTACATCCTTTGCAACTACTGCACAAAACAAACAAAAAGAATGTGTTCAAATAATTTCTGGCAGCAGCATTTGGAATATGAATAGAAATACTCTTCTGTCACAGAAAAAAAATAAGGGGCCACTCCTGCAATAAATACTTTTGCATGGGCTCAGGATTTTTTACTGCAGGATTCCATTGCTGGGTTATGACATTAGACAGTTTTATTAAGTTGCTTTTGAGATATTTGAAAATACTTGGCAGGGAAAGAATTCAAAATTATTGGATAAAATTCAGTTTCTAAGCTAACTATCATGGGAATCTGGTGATAATGATGTTTGACTTTATATCTCAGTCTAATAATTTCTTTGGAGTGTTTTATTTGCTAATATTCATATATGTTTAACTAATAACTTGATTGCTAAAATGACATGTGTTCTTGTATGCCAAGAATGATGTGTATCTTCACAGTGCCCTGGATTTCAGAAATTGTATCTACATTCAATAATACAGCTTCATATTTCGTTTGCCTTTTTTTTTTTTTGAGAATAAGGATAAATATGCAGATTTTGCTTTTACTTTACAATTGTCTTATGCAGTACCCTTGTACCTTATGACCTGGTTGAAGATGACTGATAAGCAGCAGAGGTGCTTAGCTGTAAAATATCATTTCTTTTAGCTCATGCCTCTTTCAGGTGACTCTTTGTTTCTAGTTACAGGTAAGTTAAACAACATTTGTCTTTCTAAGACATGCTCTTAGCATTTTCTTCTTCTTGAAATGACTCTGAGTAGCTGATTCTGCTTTCAGAAACAGTTTCCTATTTGGTTACAAACAGAACCAAAGCCCTCTGGACTTGGCAGTGCTGATGTTCAGGGGACCCAGGGAGCTGTTCTTACCTGGCCCTTTGCTCTGCCCCCCACTGCATCCCTGCAAGAACTGCTCGGGAGCAAAGCTTGTACTGCTCTACTCTTTATGTTTTCTGCCTTCTCTTTTAATGTTTTGCATCTGTCTCCCTGGAGAAGGAACTATTTTCAGTTTCTTCCTGCCCTGAAAACTTTCATTTTAAACAGCTTTATTTTAACTGTGTTTTCAAAGTCTGTGAGGTACTTGCTAAAGGGATAGGTACTAAGATCACTTCTCTTTGCACAAAAGAGACCCAGCTCTTAAGGTGTCCAGCTCCAACTAGTATCCTCTCTTCACTGAGAAAGTGAGCACAGCCTGTAGAAATACACCTGGAATATAAGGTGTTTCTGAAAAAAATACTTTTGATATCTAAGCCACTTCTGCTGCCTCTCACAGGAAACCTTTACATCTGTGAAGAATGGAAATGAGGCAAGCCTGAAGGACTGTACATCCATGAGGAATGTCAGTAGGAGAAATTTCAATCCGTGACCAATAGAAACTAATTAAGGAGCAACGGGAAGGAGGGCCCTGGCTAAAAGAGGAGCAGAAACAAAGCACTAGGGGTTGGAAGGCACTGGAGGCAAGGAGGTTTAAAGGGGAGTAGGTGAAGAGGGGCTTAGCCGTGCTGAAATGCAAAGGGGGAAGGTGGCAGATGGTAGATAAATAGGAGAAAGCAATGTCAGAGGAATGAAAATAGTGTAAAAATGCAACTAAATTGATGCAGTTACGTGGCCTAATTTAGTTTTGTAGCTGAAGATGTGTATTTTTGTAACATCAGTTTTCTGTGGTGAGCAATCCCTTTTTTTGCCATGGTAACCTTGTGTGCTTGCCAAAGGCAGGACAAACAATGCTATTTCCAAAACAATTTGGTATGCCAAAACTTTAATATTAAAGTTTTGTGTCATTGCAAAAAGCTTATTTTATGGCTTTCTGAGATATATAGTATATTATTAAACCCTGGATATGCATTTAGGGCATTAAGGTGTCAACAGCCAGCCCGTGGGTGGGACTCAATAGGACCTGTACCTGGGACCGTGCTTCTCTGACCTTACCTAAGCTTTCTATCCTCACTAGACACCCAGGGAAAACACTGCAAGACTCTTTTGGCTCTTTCCCAGAAGAATTAGCTTATAAGAATGTACTTGGTAATTCTTCAATTTCTTTTGTTTTTATAGAAAAGATTTTTTCCCCCTCTCTGGAAACTCAAGGCATTCATGGTCTGAATTTTATTTGTAAAACTAACTATACAGGGGTGGATGTCAGATCAATCTGAACAGAACCTGATGCTGGTTATCTTTTTTCCAAGCCAAAATCCAAGCCACCTAAACGAATTTTAATGTCTTTCCACCTATTCCCATACCCCATGCTGTGAAAATATCACTCCCATCATTGGGAAATACTCTTTTAGCTGAAACTGGGGAAGGTGCGAGGTTTCAAATAGCAGCAGAGGAGCTCTAGGTGTGGTGTGTTTGGTTGTTGTGGTCACTATTGAAAGCAGATGTGGTTCCTACTTTCCTGTCTGCTGCTTCTGCATTGCAAGGATGGGAGGGAGCACCCAAGTGAGACCAGGGTTGCTTTTTCTGGACAAGAGCTGCTTTTTCTCAGTAGCAATGCTGACAGAAATGGATGTCAAAGGACAGGCTCGGTGAGTTGAACCTGACAAGCTCTGGCAGTGTTTTGCACTGGCAGGGAGTCAGGAGTGTCCCACAGGAAGACACAGGTTCCATTTTTTAAATATTATTCAAAAAATCCCCAGTAGAGTATTTGTGAATAACATGGCTCTGGTTTTCTCCAGGGCATTCCTATTCCAGCCATGCAATTCAAAACACATTTTGAAAGAGCAAGAAAGAGGAGAAATACATGAAAGTGGTTTAGAATCAATGCCTGACCATTTTTGCTGTGTTTAGATTTCTTTTAGTAAATTTTTATATACAAATCTAATAAGAAAGTCTCCTATTTTCAGTTCTGAAGTTCAAGTAAAACTTTCCTGTTTTTATATCTTTTTCAATCTGTCACTGGGAATTCAAAACAGAATTAAAAAAAAAAACATCAAACAAGCAACCTACACTTAGAGGGAACTGAAAAGCCAGGAGCACACTGTAGCAAGTTCAGACATTAAAAAGCAAGAGAGAATATAATATGCCCTGTGCAATGCAGCTGTGGCTTAATGCTGATTTGCACATTAGGACTAGATTAGCATCACTCAGATGTGACCTGCATATTGAGTAACTATCACAAGTATGGTACTATTGATGAAAAATGAAACTGCATGGTACACTTCAGATCTAATATACCAACCTTTTGTGGTTTTAGATTCTACAGAAGCGTAAAAGAAGACCTATTACTTCTAAATTTTTATGAAATGCATGTAATTTAGTTTCCTAGAAAAGTTCAGTTGGATGCTCGGTATGTTTATAAAATAGAATATGATATTACCATAAAAATGATTGTTTTTTAGCCACTCAAAGGGAAGAAATATTCAAAGAAATGACCATATAAATGTTGATTATTTTTATTCTGAAGGCAGTCAAATTGATTTAAGGTGTTGTGGCCAAGTTATCACAGATTTTGTGGCTATAATGCCTGCATGACTCCAAACACTTTAAAGTTCAAAAAGACCTTACTGTTGATAAATGTTTGATTCACTTTCAAATAAAATGCAGTTTGCATTTGACATGAAGGATTTTGTGCAGGATGGCTCCCTCAGTTGTTTCCTGTTAGTTCAGTGGCAGGCTATAGGATGATTACCTTCTGCAGCATTTTCCCAACATTTGACAATGTTCCTCTTTGGAAAAATTGAAAAGATGAGTGTCCTCACTGGAAAAGCAGGAAATAAAGGCACATCTGGTGGGTTGGTGTTTACATCTTTGCTAAAAGTGCAGTGTGCTGGCTGCGGATCTTTCTTTCTAGGAAAGCTTCTCTCCAGTGCTGCCCAGAAGTGGGCTGGCACCACCTCTGGATTTTGGCTCATCTCACTGGCACAAAACCCTGTACAGCATGTTCTTAGGGGTCAGTGCCATAGCAGGGGTTTGGGGCAGGCTGGAGGAGTCACACTGTCAGAAGAAGGGCTTGGCTGGGATGGGTTGGTTTTGGGGTGGCTCCCCTTGGAGTGCCCTCCCTGCCTTCCCAGGCACTTGGAGGTGCCTTCTGCAGCTGGGATTGAAGACAATCTTTCAGCTGATGCAAAGGTAAAACAGCAACTTGGGCCTCTCTGAAGGTGCAGTGGGGGAAGCTCACTGTGTTCTCGTGTTAGATACCACAGAGTTGCTTTCTTCTTTATCTGCCAGGCTAAAGGGATTTTTCACTTTTAGTGATTCCTAACAGATCTCACAGCAAACCAGAGCTGTATCTAAATATTCATCTAACTTTTGCTAGACACAAAGAAACACGGCACATGTATTGTGAGATCTCCATGTGTGCACAGGATCTCTATGCACACACAGCAGCAAACCTGTATTTGCTTTTTAAAAATTACTATGCAAAGGCAAACCTGTCACTTCTATTTAGTAGGTGTAATCTGGCTTGTTCAAGTGTTTTGTTTTAAGGGTTTTGGGCTTAGTTTTTTTGGTTCATTGCTGAGTAGTGATAGATGGCCAGCTTTTCTCTAGTGATTCTACACTCAATGTCTAAAGGTGATATTGAGCTTCTGTTTAGACTTTGCAGACAGGAGTAGAAGGAAATCATATTCTTCTTATAACTGAAGGATAAACTGAAGTGCAAACCCTCAGATTCTTGTAAAAGACACTTAACAGGCACATAACAGCTTCAGGATTTTTAGGATTTTTGAATTCTGAACATCTCTACACAGAACAGTAGATGCAGTTAGGGAATCATGCTATATGTCATGTAGAAAGAAACTCATATTTTCTGAGTGGAAATGTCCAACATATGGTTACTCCGTTGTATACTGCTAAGGTAGCTCTACTAAGGCTGTGCCTTCTAAAACACACCTTGTAGAAGATAAGGAACATTTAATTTCTGGCATAGTACAGATTTCTCGTATATTGGGCTAGGAGCTTGGAATAAAAACTTGGCTGTTGATTTAATTACTTTTAAGTTGATATATGTGTTAGCTTGTACATAAGAGAAGAGCATCTTACAATTACTAAGGCTATTAATGATAGAAAAATATAGGTATTTGAATTCTTTTTAGTATTGTCATAATTCTGTTTCAAGCATGCAGATTTATCATGTTGACAATGCTACTGAACAATTCAATTAAAGAATATATAAAATTTGTCGGAAAGTTTCTACCAGTATGTCAGACCTGTCTCAATTTTTCTATACAGACATAAAAAATGGATGTTGCTTATTGTGTTGTATGTATAATGCTATGTTTTCTGCAGTGCAAAATAGTCTTTAAAGGTATTTTGAAGATACTACATAGTTTGGAGAAAATACTAGCAAATACTTTCGTTTTTACTCATACTACTTTTCTACTGTAGACTGTCCAAAGATCATCCATTGTTCTCCTTGCTTTTTTCACTTGTGTTTTGAATAGGTTACCACTAACATCTGAAATTACTTCTCAGTCCACTGCTGCTCTACAGCTTTGTTTGCAGAGCCACAGGAAGCTGCCACATCCACCCTTAGCTTTAACTTCACTGCCTCTCATCCAGTGATGGAGACTGCAGCACCTTCAGTGATCCAGTTAGTAATGGATGGATGGGACAGGCATCAGTGTGGACTTGGCAGCTTTGTCAGCCTCCCTGCATTGGTGTGAGCTGTTGGTAAAACCCACTTTTACTCTGTGCCCATGGTGCACCTGCAGTCTCATGAATCATGTTGCAGCACTGAAGCTCTTGTTAGAATAAACAGCAGGTGTAACTCCTGATGCACCCAGGAAACAGTTCTGTTGAGCAATGAATTGCCAAGCAAATGTATTATCTCTGCAGTGCATAAATGCACCATAACAATAATTTTACCTTTAGAACAGATTTTAAGGAACTTCAGTAGCTACACAAATGATATTATTGGTAGAGGAATTGCTGCAATTCAAGGAGTTACTTTAGTCTTCTCTCCTAATTAGTTGCAATCAATTAAGCATGCTCATACAAAAAATTCCACAGAGGTCAGGAAAGGACATTATCAGATTTTTCAGACATTGTTTCTTTAAACTTTTACTATAAAATTTATGTACAATTCTGTGCTGGTAAATGTTCTTAATCATGCAAATTTTATGAAAAAGCTTTTACATAAATGATGGCTTTAGAATATCTATATTGTTAAAAAAGCCCACAACATCCTCATATTTCATGAGCTGTCCCCTGCCACACCTGTGTGCTGATGGCTGATTATATCTGCCTTTTCTCTGGAGGGGGGAAGGCTGACTGGGATTTCTTTTGTGTAGGGGGATTCCTCAAGTCAGAGGTGGAAATCAACCCATTAGGAAACATTCCACATTATTTCCTGGCACTGTAAGGAGTACAATCCTCAAGCTGAAATACACCTGAGTGAGAGCTCTTATGGAATATTTGCTTACCAAGAAACGAGATCCATTCATGCACAGTTTTTCTACAACCACAGCAGATTCAGACATTCCAAACTGGGGTGAGAAAAAAGACAAGATTATTACAATAGTGTGAAACTTGGCATTTGTAAACAAACTAATATTTCCATGCTCAAATACTCAGGGTTGTGGAAATTGTTATACTACTTGACAAGGATAATTAGAAAAAGAATATTGAGTAACTGTAATGCTTAGGCAGTGACTTTCACATAAGAGATAAGACATAGTATTACCCCTTTCTTAGGAAGAAGGATTACAGGGGATAAGGGCTAATGAAATTGTGAATGGAGTAGACAAGAACAAATTTCGAAGCAGCAAATGTCATATAAGTGGAACAAGGAGCCCAACAGAAATACTGTGGATTGCTGTGGGATAAGAAGCCAGAATTAGAAACAGGTTAAAAGGTAACCTGAGGCAAAAGTTCAGCAGTAGCCATGCCATCATCCCACATGGCTGTTTACCAGCCTCTGTTTGCTCTGCTTGACTTTGGCACCAGCTATTTGGGCTGTGTCTTGCACTTACCATGCTGATGGGCATTGCTGGAAAGAACTCAGGCTCAGAAACAGGATTTTTTTCCTGTAACTTGGTTGTGGTAATTGTGTTTTCTAACAAAGATGATGTTGATTATTAATTAAAATGAAACCAGAATGTCCAGAAATATTACCTCTTGAAATAGAACCAACTACTGAATAGTAGTTTGGAAAAAATGGACACATTGGATTTTCTATTAAAAAGTGGAAAAGAATGGATCAAGGCTGAAGATGTCCTAAAAATCTCATAGTGTGTTAGATGGCTTAGTGTGGCTTTTAAAAGAAGTTAACTATTATGCGTAGAAAGTGGCAAAAAATTTTGGGAATCTTTTCTTTAAGAATGTACCACTCTCAAATTGAGTTTTAGCATTTGTAATGCTGAGGTGTAAATGTCAGTATCAGTAGTGACCAAATCAGATGCTAACAGAGAAATATTAGTGCAATAAGTTCTTATAGACATAGTTATGTGGCTTTCCTAAGATAATTCGGTATTTCTAGACTACTTAAAACTGATAGTGTTTAAATATTAAATGTGTATTTTATCTTGTAGAGCAAAGAAATATACAAGCCAACAAAGCACTGACTCAACCTCCCCCCAAAAGTTCAAGTACATTAAACTTAAACAACATCTAGCAACTACTGTGTGTATATATGCATTGAGAAGAAAACATGAAGAGTAGATTCTTATTGACATGCTGTAAATTTTAAAGCTATATTCACATATAAAACTAGACATACTTTCTCTGAAATGATTATTTTTTCCCAGCAGGAAATAAATTTGGGCATGAAATATCTTTTCTCTTACAAGCAATACTCCTGTAAGTAAACATTTTTTGTATGGTTTGTAATGTTGGAGATCTTCGCTTCTACCATGAATTAGATTTCTACAGAAAACTGAAGTTATATTAACATAAGTGGTGACTAAACTATTTTTAGCTCTATTAAATATTTGTGGTAGATGTAGGATAAGATATCTGGTTTTCAAGGATAAGTTCAGTGTTTCTGCTAGCTGAATATAGACTGAACTCTCTAAAGTCTTACATACAGATTCAGTACCTGTCTTAAGAGATCTGCAACTTGAAAAGCTGTCCAGTTCTCAAACTCCTCTTGAGGCGGTAGTTTTGTGGTCATTCTTCTATCCGGGGAGAAAAAACTTGATCTGCAAGAGTACTACTGAACTCTTGCTTTGCTGTTTTTTTACTGATGTAGAAATCTGAAGAGGAAGTCCTTTTTGCAACTTTTTTCCTGTTTGGTCATTTAAAGTGAACGCCTGTAAAGGGTGATTTAGGAAGTACCAATGTTCTTGTGTGAGTGACTCCAGTATAAGGAACTGGTTGTTATATCAACATATGCACATAACTGCCATTACTGAAAAAGTTTAAGTGTCTCATCTGCTATCCTTAAAATTTTCCTGCATGTTTTTTTACTGTTAGAGTGACTGACAGATCAGGTGTTGCCAGTGAATACCTTTTTGCTATTTTCTGACTTGGCAGAACTGGATCTGGCAAAACTCCAGTCCCAGAGTTGCAGAAATATGATTGAAGCTCTTGCATCTTAAATTTGGCCTCCTCAGAAAAACCTTAGAGGTGCTTGGCTGGCATATTATGAAAAAATGATGTTGAATTTCATAGTGCTTTTTGTTGTTCAGTGTTTCAGAAAGTTGGCTGTGTGTTTTTCCAAGGGGAGGCACCATCTTCCTGGATGACAGGAGGCAGCAATATATATGCAGAACCAGAAGAGAGAGGTGCATGTATTCCTTACAAGAAAGTTTGCTTGCCTAGTTTGAGTGCAGGAGTGATTTTGTCTCTTGTAGCGTTGTTATGAGTTGGGAACAGCTCAGCAGGAGATGTGCGAGTTACAGGTTTAATGGCTGCTTACACGAAACAACCAAGTAACAGCTGGCATCAGGTGTGGAACATTAATAATGTGAAGTGCAGGCTGTTTGCTTATCGAGTAGGCATAAGCAGTCCTAGTTCAGAACATCTCAAAGGCAAATTAAAAATAGTGCGTTAAGAATTTTGCAGTTCAGTGTGTGCTGCCAGCCCTACCTGCTCCTCCTTCTCCTCCCCATCAGACGGGGAGCATTTTTGGAAGTACTGAGATGCTGAGAACTGCTCCTGGCTGCCAGCTGCTGTCTGCCTGCAGTGCAGGGTGAGCTGCAGCTCTGCCCTGCCAGCTGCCCCACCTTGCTGTGCCCAAGCATCCTCCTTCTCTTTCCTGTTTCTCTCTGCTCTCCCTCAACACTGGATTGTGGCTAGTCCTTCTGTGTTGACATTGCCTTAATTTGTGTTCTAGGCTCTTGGGACAGTCTCTAAAAAGGCCAGGGTTAGTGCAGTCTGCCTCTGTCCATGGAATGAGGCAGATCTGTTTGGGAAGGTTCTGCTCAGTTTTGTGCTCCCAAAAGGGCTGTAGCACAGCTAGTTCCACCAAAGAGACTCGTAAGACTTGCAGGAAATGTTTTTCCATTAGTGTTTTAGTCAGATTAAACATAATGACAAAAGGGGAAAAAAAAGAAGAAAAAAAAAAGACCAGGGACATGGGGAGGCTCATCTGGGTTCCTGCGTCTCCTCTCTTGATGCTGGTTTTGCCCTTGGCTCAATTGATGCTGTAGTTTTCTGTCCTTCAGTGTGTGGGACAGAAATGGAGAATATTGTCATGCACTTGCACTTGCTTTCCATTACCCTCAAGGGGGTTATTTCAAGATTTGTTGGCTGGGGAACCTTAGATTTGATCACTGATTCTACCTAGTACCCTCATACTTCTAGTTCCTCTGTATAATGTGTCACCTCTCATGGTGTGACAAACCCAAATAAATATGTGCACTTGGACACATGTTGGTTGTGAGGGCTGTCGTGGGAGGAGTTCTTGAGCAGAATACTGAGGCTTCCAGAGTTCCCCAGATAAAGACAGGCCACAGAAATGGTTTCTTTCCAAACTTTCAGGTGCTTACATAAAATTTTGAAGCAGAATTTAGATACCTGAATGTGAAACAGCACTAGCCTAGGGCAGGTCAGGCTCGCTTGCTACTTGAAAATTCCCTGGAGCCTCCTGATCTGCTGTGAACCCTGGCAGGCTTAAAAATGTATTTGGTATGTGTGCAGAGAGTAATCTGCTATTTTAGAAACTTGTGTCTTACTGGAGACATTAACAATTTTAATCTGCACTGTTTTACAATTTCACTCCTCCAAAAAAAGGTAGAAATCTGATTCTATATATTAAGAAATTTCATAATTTCAGAGGAATCTAAATTTTATACATCAGGTATTTTGTCCTCTAAAGAGAAATTAATTCCCATACAGAATCTGTATATCAAGCAGAGTTAACACATCTTTACAGTATATATTGGCTAAAGTTAATTTCCTAGAGTCTGAAATGTGCAAGCAATGTAAAAACCAAGTTTTTGCAGGCTTCAGCTCCTTGGCTTTTTGTAAATTAAGTTCTCAATTTGTGATTTCATAGCTAAAAAGCAGTATGAAACTGTTTGCTAGATCATACTGCTGGCATTTCTTACTACTCTATATATTCATGAGCTCTAAATGTGTTAAACATATCTCAAAACTTCCACAGTGAAGTTCGGCTTTGCAAAATGCCTCAGCAGCAGCAAGCAACTTGTTTTACTGGTTGTAACATTGGAATACTGCCCCAGGAAAATATACTTGAGCAAAATAGGTCAATGAAATATTACAGTACAGAAAATACAAACTGTTGTCCCTGTTTGTTTTTTCCCATTTTATATAAAAATAATGAAAGTAACGTGACTTACCACAAATTCTTTTTTTTTTTTTTCTCCCAGGCACACATGTTGGAGTTGATTCCAAGTAAGTTAAAGGAGCAGTTTCTCATGTCTGCTCTTCCTCCTAAACTGTCCCATATGTATCTTGTTGTTGTTAGTGTGATTGACAGGCTTGGTATTCATGGTGGGTGGGAGAAAAAACATTCTTAAAGTAAAATGCTAAAATATACTCATAGTCTAAATAAGTCTATAAAGAACGTTGGAAAATGAAGTCTTGCTTACAGCTATCTGTCTAGAAGTTTGATAAAAGTCTTACTAATTGGTTTTGTCTTTTATTTTTTTCATTTAACAGGAAATAAAAAAAGCAACATAATCAACAGAAATCACAGAGTCTGAAAGGGACCTGGAGAGATCTTGGCAGGGCTTCAGCAGAGAGGCAGGATCAAACACAACTAGAGGAAACTGGGTCAGTCTTGGAAAACAGTTCAATAACCCATTTTTTTAACTGAGTTGTTGGGGATGCATCAGATTCACCATGTCCTTAAGTGGAACAGCAAGAAGGAGATCTAGAATAAATTTTGAGCTCTGCTACTGGAGGGAGCAAAAGGAAATGTCTGTTTGTAAGGATAATTGCTGTCTAAGCACCAGATGGGCTTGACTGAGACATCCTGCTGTTTCTGAAGGAGCCAACCCAGTTTCAGGAGCATTTGTTCGTAAGTAGTGGTGTGAGAAACTCTTAAGTCTTTTCCCTTTCAGCACACTCTTCAATTTGGCTGTATCTTTCTGAAAAATGAGGTGTCTAAACTGGTCCCAGTGTACTCTTTAGCTCATGGAAACCACTTCTGGCTCAGTAATATCCTGATAGACTTTAGGAATGCTTACTGTGCAGCACCCATGTTATTAACAAAATCCTGAACACAGTTAAGACCAGGACAAACCCCTGTGAAGCTCTACTTGAAATACTCTTTGAGTTTGGAAGTGATTCACAGGATATAGTCTCAATGAGAGTCAGACACTGTTTGTCTTACAACAAACAGTGCTTTAATCATGTTTCTCTAGTTTGTATGTGATGATTTTTATGTGGGACCTTAATAAAAGCATCAGTTTTAATATGGGCCTTGTGCCCCTTATCTAGATAGCTATCATTATGGGGAAGGAAATGAGACTGGTTTGACACAGCTTATTCCTAAGAAGTCAGTTTTTACTGCAGAAATAATTTATAGCTATATTGAGGCCCAACATTTGCATTATATATTTGTGAGATTTGAAGTTGGGCTGACTGTTCTCTAGTTTGCTCTCCTCCTTCCCCCTGATGTTCAAGGGGAGATATTTGCCCTGTAGATATAGGAGGTATGAAAACCCAGTTCAAGAGTCTTGAGTTTCTGTTGTGACTGAAGTAGATTGTTTTTTATGATTTTGAGAAGTCAATTGAGTTTTTCAGAGACCAAAGAGACCTACACCTGGCTAAGAACTTCATGGATCTTTGCCAATCTCCTTGTTTGCTGTCACAGTGTTTTCCTCCATCCTTGTTTCTGTGAGAGCATTCAGTGCTGTAGCAGGGAGAATCACAGGACATAATATATCCATGTTTGTCCAAAAGTTATTACAATCTTCATGTTATGAAATGGGCACCTGGGTTTTTTCCATGTCTGTTGTTCTAGTTTTGGTGTCTTGCCTTTCTTGGGATCACAAAAGATTGAGAGCCAAAGAAGCCTCAAATGGAAAAAATATGAAAACAAACCTCAGATCCCCAAAAATTTGCTGAGAATGGTTAGTCCCATTGCTACACCAAGGCTATTCACTGATTTGAAACCTGTCACCTTTAAATCACTTCCACTACATACAATTTACTTCATAAATATGCCCTTTTTCTTTATTTCAGTAATTCTTTAATCCATTTCTGAGGCATGTAGTTTCAACTGAATTTTAATTACTGCCGAATGCTGGGGGATTTTGTTTGCAAGTTTTGTCAGAGAGGCTGGATACGTGACATAAACCCCATTGTCTCAAGGACAATTGTTCTTTGTGTTATAACTCAAGCTTCTGAAATCTTTTGATATGGCTTTTCATTGTTAGTTTGACCTTCTCTTTGGATCTACCAATAGATTCAGCTGTTATTCTAGAGAGCTTCACTACAACGAAACATGCATTAAAAATGTACTCATTCTCATAGGTATTTGTTTGTAGCCTGGATTTTGCACCTAGTTTTCTTTATCTTTTCAAAAATTCATGTTTTTAACTAGTACAATAAAATATAGCAGTAATAAAACCACAACCTGCTACAAAAGTGACAATGTTCATTAAAAATTCCCTTTGATTTTTTTTGAAGGCTGGAATTGATGCTGTAGTGCTTGGTTGTGATATCCTTTGCTAGCACTCAGTATTCTTTGCTGTTTAACTGAGCCACTTTTTTGATTATTATTCTTTTGAACACATTGGTAAAACTTGCTGTCTGTTCCTCTAGATTTATGTGCTGCCTTGTATAGTTTGTGCTTAGACTTTATATAGTTTCTTTATAAAACCTCTCTTTTGAAATTCATCTGTGTTGACTCTTCTGATAAAATATGGAAAAATGTGTACAAACAGCTTTCCATCTGGAAACGTTTTTATGCACTAAAACCTAGTGAGTAAATTTAAAAACAGAAATTCAGTATTATTTCAGTGTCTTGCCTAGAAATTTTATTTAAATAAGGCAACTTAAAGTTGAAATGCTGTGGCTGATGCTTGCTTTAATTTTTTTTTTAATATTCTCTGATGTATTTTGTTAGTGTAATGAATTCTTCTTCAACCACTATTGATCTTTTTGAGGCTTGAGCACTGATATATATAGAAAGTATTTTACCATGCCCATGACTCTTGCTATGAAATAAATGGAAAAATGTCAAAGCAATACCTCAGCTCTCAGTGGGCATCACTGCATGGTATTTTACAGTGGAAGATCTCAGCAAAGTTGACCCTGTTGGTGCATCCATATTGTATAGTGCAGTGCCATGGTATGTTATTGTACTGCATTTATAGTGTGTCTGTGATTCTGACATGCAGGTTTCTCTCAAAAACTTGTACCAGGTGAATTCTCAAAGGTCAGAACTTCAGTTCTTCTACTTATTTAGAACAACTGAGATAAAACTGGAAAGGATAAATAACAGGGTGGGGGGAACAGGGCACTTCAAAATCCAGGACCTTTCTGTAGGACAGAAGGAGTTTTGAGGGAAACTGGCTAAATATGAGAGAGAGGAGGGGAGAGTCTGAGAACAGAATCTGCAATATAAAGTTGTTTGGGCAAGGTATTTATTGCTTATTGTCACAAAGACAGCATGTGGAAGGAAGGAAGGAAAGGAGCAAGAGGTGATTGTTTTGGGAGGACCAAAGGGTTCAGGGAAGCATGCTATTCACTATTCAAGAGGGACGGGGTGGAGCGTCCCTGTCAGCTGGCCAGCATCCAGATATTGTTTGGACCAAAACCAAACAAACCTCCTCTCTACTTCCCATCAGCAGATCCCTGAAAATGAAGTTGGGAAAATGAAGTTCTAAGCCTGTTAAATAAAGGCAGACAAAAGGAGGAATTCCAGAGAGGAGGGGAGCTTGAAGATAGATTGAGAAATAGAAGATAGAGAAATTGAAGAGATTGACAAAGGGAGAAGAGAGGGTTTTAGAAGTGGAAGGGTACAAAAAGTAAAGAGGAGAGTGGATACAAGCTGTATAAATAGAGAATGTTTCTCAAGGTTTTTGGATTTCTAAATAGGGCTTTTACATTTCTTATGTCCTTAGCCTGCTGGCATAGATAAAATTTAATGAGCAGAGTTTTTTTGACAGTCAACAGAGAATATGATAAAATCTCAATAAGAAGGACCATGAAAACTGAGAGATTAATTTTTTTTTAGAATTCTGACTGTATTCAGGGAGATATCAAAAAGATATTTCAAGAGATACTGTGTTTATGTTAATAAATTGTAAATGAAAAAGCTATCAAGAAGAAAATGACAAACTGCTTTTGATTTTTTTTTTCTCATTTGACTCACAAACTTAAACTCAGTAATTTTATAACTTTTTATTCTGGATCCTTATTATTAGCTTGATTTTGTTTATCATTTAGATAATGGTAATGTTGTTGAACATCTATCACCATGGTATTAAGTGAAATTACATCTAGGAAAAATGCTCTCATGATTACAGGAGAGGTATGAAAGGAAAAAACACTCAGTGATGGATTGTTTCCCACACCAAATGTGGCGCAGTCTTCTACTGTTATATGCTGAGTAAAACCAGAGTTTGGTGAGCTTATGTCAATTCCCTTTTCATTTTTTTGGTGAACTTGCTTTTGTCAACCTTCCTTCTATACCTTTAGCATCTCCAGTTCCATTGTCACAGAGATAGTCAAGAAAAACCATGAATTTTCTCACAGGTATTTTCTTTGCACTGTTCAAGGCGCCTTGTATGAATCAGTGACAATACAGAGTTGGTTCTGTTTATTCTCTCCTCTTTTCTAAAGCCAGCAGCCATCCTAATCATGTTGGTTTCTTTCCAAGGAAATGTGTTGCTTATTGGAAAAATGCTGGGGGGGATTTTGTTGTACCAGGTGGAATTAGTGGGAATGAGGGTAGTAGTTGGCTGCTGCTTATGTTGGTAGCATGAAAGTGTATCTCAAGATTTTTTGCTGTTCCTGAGGAGTGTATTAGGAAATGTTTGCCTCAGAGTTCATTCATATTGGAAACGAATGGAGGACACTCCAGTAGCACTTCTCTTGTGTGTTGTAAACATTCCTCTGCTGAGCTTTTTAGCGGTCTGGATATGAGATGTTTGGTATGCATCCATCTGCTGACAGCATTATAAATATTGCATTTCTGACCTTCAGATTTTCTCTTTTGATCTCTGGTTAAATGATATATTTGCCAGTTTGACACTGCTGACATTCTGTCTGTTTGGTCTAGCATTGTTATACCATGATTCCTTGTGATCCCATTGTCATGGGAATGATATATCTCAAATGATGAATATATTTGAAGCAATGTGGGGAATAAACACACTGGCTAAACTGCATTTGCAAGAAGAATTTTTATTGTAAAATTCCCACTTCAGTGTATAGTATAAATTATTTGCTTAATGTATTTAACACTGCTGTTTTATCAGATAGTATAAAGGAGGATAAGCTATTATTTGGGGGGATAGTAAGTGTCTTAATCATGGTTTTAAGCAGATTTCCCCTTCCTCTTGTTTTGTTTTGCACTGCATTGGGCAAACCTGCATTTGCCAGACAATAAACTGAACAGTAGTAGAAATAGAAGCTTCTTGTTTTTCCTCAGTGATGAATGCTTCACTTCTCTAGAAATATTCTTTTCTCTGGAACTTGTGAATATTAACTTCCCTTCTAGAGAAGTGAACCATAAACCATAGGAAGTGAGAAAGAGAATAAATTAACTCAAACATTTGCACTCTCTATGGTGTTTTTCTTATGCTTCTTTTAGGTTTTTGAACACCTCAAAAGCAGTCCTACCTTAGAATTCCATGCCTGTTTTCAAAAGCTGATTGGAGGTATGATGTGAATAAAGACTTGGTAATGTTACCTACATTCCTGATAAATTGAAGTCTGTTTAGATTCAAGTATTTTATGAAAAATCAGTGGGAGTTTTTTTACGCATAACCTTCATGTCCTCATTCCATTGTTATTAAAATGAAATGAGAACTTGGAAAAAAAAGTTGGCAACAAATGTCAGGCTGATAAAAACCTCAGCAGTGACCTTCAAAGCAATGAGATTTGACTATGCTATGGTTATCCACTGAGGCCAGAAGTTAGAAATCAGATGATGCAGTGATGACTTTCATCCTCTGGAACGTACATGTTCTGCATAACATACCATGCCTCATTTGTCACCTCTTCTCCACTGTCCAGAGCATGATCTATTATTTCTGCTTGCAATTTTGCATCTCTCCATTGTTGGCAGACCACAGCAGACAATTGAATTCCCTGGCAATTCTCTCCTCAATGACCTTCTTGGTCAGCTGTGCCCCAGTTCATAATGCTTCATATGCTGTGCCTGTGATTGGCACATATGAGTGCAAAAGCTGTGGGAACAGACACTGGCCCTGGTACACCTGTATCAGAATGAATTGGAATGGCCCATAGCTTATAACAGATTAGAAGTTATTAAGAAAAAAAGTTGCTTTTAACTGTATTCATCTCCACTCTTTCCTGTTGACTTGGGTGGCTGACCTTTAGCTGGAATTTCAGGCACAGAAATAATTGTATTGTTTAGAGTTAGTATTTTGTCACAGTGTGTGCTGCAGGCACTCTGATCTAGTGTCCCTGTCACATCACTGACATGATGCCATCAGTGTTGCTCCACTGGCCAGTCCAGCTTTTGGATGTCTACTGACAGTTTGCAGGGTGCTTACATCAGCTTCAGCCATGTCTTTGTTTCTGATGTTAAAGTAAGCTCAGTAACATGTGAGGGACAGTAACCATCGAGTAATTTTCAGGTTGCACCTGGAAAGCCTCACAATCACTGACTCATTAAATAATTATTTTTTTTACTGAGAATCTTGCTCACCTCTTTCCTCCATAACTATCCATCAAGACTTCATAAATAATTGCAGATCCAAAAGGAAGCTTGAATTGAGGTATTGAAAGATTTCAGTGTCTTAAGAACTGAGGTTCTGCCCTGGATGGACTGAACTCAGGAACTTCATCATACTCTAAATAATTTTAATTTTCCTTTTTGTTCTTATAACAGATGAATTGCACTCAGTTCTCTTAACTCTTGCTGTTTCTCACAGCATGAAAAGCCCTGTGAGTCAATAATTCCTGTAAGAGCAGAACAGCAGGAGAGAAAGGCCAGAAAGAATGCAATAGTTTTTTGTGAGGGTTTTCTTATATCAGTCTCCTTCAGATTTTTTATCTGTATCTCAGGAAACCTGAGAGCCCAGATACTTGCTTGTCAAACTAAATAAGCTGAAACTCCTCTTCTGCAGAAGTGTGGTTAAGAATCTCTAAGAAGGTGCTGGGAAGGACATGGTGGCCAACTTTGACTGTGTGTCTGAAAGTCTGGCTTTCACCTTGCTACTGATTCAAATCAGTCTGAAGAGGAGACCAGACCCCTCTGTTTGATGGGAGCCAATATTTTAATTCATAAGGATTTCCTTCCTGCCTCCTATTTTTTTCCCCGTGAGTTTCTGTCAATTTGTCTGCTTTTAGATTACAAACTGCCTGTGGGAGTGGGGTGTTCCCCCCTTCTTGAAAGATTAGAAACACCTCAAAACCAAGGTGATTCTGTTTTGGCAAAGCAGCTTTCTGTATCTGTTCACCCTGCCTGAAAGACAGACCTTTCATATTTATGATGTTTAGTTCTCTAAGAAAAATATCCTTACCTGTACTGCCTATAACTAGTAAGAAAATACAATTAGTTCCCACTATGAACTCCAGTTTTAAAACCGCAAAACTATTTTGTGCAACTGCATATAGAAGAATCCTAGAACATCTGCCTTACAAAAGAAGATTCTGTTCAAATACAATCAGTCTCAGAAAGAGCAAAGTTGAAATTTAACATTTCATATACAATTTCAGTGATTTTTGATAGCTTCATAATAGAATTTAGGAGAAATGTTGAATAACCTTCCCTGTTTCAGAAGGTAAGACTTTAAGACTTGTAAAATTTTTACCTAATAGAGGAACTTTGGTTTTTGAATTTAACATTATTTGGAAACTTGAAAAGCAAAATCAAGTGAACTTCTTGAATGGAGATGACACCACCCCCTCTGTTCACAGAGGAGATGAAAATAGTACTGGGAACTATTTGTCAAATGTTATATGGAGTTCCAGTATTGAAGCTTAATTTTTTTAAAGGGATTTTAGGAGGTTTTTGCCAAGTTCCGTTGTTGCTTTTATCCTTTGTATTGTTTGCACACTTTGCATGTTCTAATAAATGTTCTAAACAATTTTTTTTAATATTAACTCCCACAGAATATGCTGCAGAAAATTGTAAATCTGATTATTTTTTTAAGATATCTAAATTGTAAATCCATTGCAGATAAACCCATTCATTTTTATTTTTATGAACGGAATAAGCAAAGATAAAAGCACTTTCAGAAAGGATGCCTTTTAGTGAACTGTTTTATTAGAATGACCCCAGAACCACTCAGTTAAAGTTCAGGGAGAAGAACTTAAATCAAAGTTAAATCAAATGAAGTTCTGTTTATTTCCAGAGAGGATCTTAATCCTTAATGTGCTTTGCTTAATGTTACAGGATCTGCTGGGGGAAGTTAGGGCTTACTGTTCTTTGAAGTTACCAGCTGAATTCTGAAGACTTTGCCAGAGAACAGAGCACTTTGCTGGACTGACACAGCACAAAGGAGGTGAAATTATATCACTGTTAATGAATGTTTTTTGGCACATTTTGAGAAGATGAATTAGTGTTAAAAAGAAGTGAGAAGGATCAATGGTAATTATGTGTTTTACTGTTTGAATAACATTTCAGGTTAAAAATATCAACACACTTTCCTCAAGCATGTGAGGACATAGTAGAACAGGGAAGGTGTACTAACACAAGCTGCCCTGAGGAATGAGCTATTACAGTCAGTTATAGCAGGTGAGAGACCCTGTGTGTTTTCAGTCAGTAATAGGGTGAAAACAGAACCCAGGAAAGACTTTCTGAATTTTAAGGCATTTCAAGTTGAAAGAATTATAATCTAGGACAGCAGATCTTATATAAGGTCTAACTAGTAAATTTTTCTTCTAAAGGATTAGCACAATGACATTGCAAATCCATTTTGAAATAGACTGCTTGATTTGAAGAATGAATAGTGAACTTGGAGGTGGAAGTTTTTCTCACCATATCTACACAGAGAGTAGGTGCTAGTGGCCACATACACATACTGTAGTTTTTTCCACTTCTTCAGGAAAATATAGTAAATACTATAATTAATTAGATTTTGTTTCACTATTCTACATATGGTTCCTACAGGATTAATAAATATGGTTTCAAACAAGTCACTGCAGTGGCAAATCTCCTAACAACAATGCTTGGCTGTATTTATTGTCCAGGGTAAATTCCAATAAGAACAAAACACTAGTCAGCAGAGCCTGACTTAATCAATTCTCTTCCTATATATTTATTCTGAAATTTAATAATGATGAGCAAAACCACATTTAAAAGCAAAACAAAGAATGACAATTTGCTTTCAGAGACTTAGTGAAATGAAACAGTTCCTATGGGCTGTAACACTCTAGACCTATCTTAAGTCTGTTGCTGTATATACAGTGCACGTGGGAGGTGGTTGCATTTAGTTCAGAGAAATTCAGAGCACTATAATGTCATGTTGTAGCAGCCCATAAGGGGGAGTATGCAACTGCATTGAATCCTTAGAGTTCAGGAGAAAGAGGGAGATCTAATGCAAGGTGGTTGATCTCCTGTTGACAGTGAAAAATAATATCCTAAAAGAGTTTGTCAGTTCTTTAGACTTGAAATAGTTTTCACCTCATGTAAGCATAAAATCAAATAGCAAATGTCTTACTGGGGCAGAACCAGTATAATCAATTTTGAAAAATGGAGAGGTGGGAGGTTTTTTTGTTGCTTGGAGTACTTTCCTCATTTATTTGACTGGATGGTTAATTTATTAAGAGTTAAATTTGTAATATTTATACATACAAAATTACTGTTTCATTTTCTTTCCCATATTCATGCAGGTTCTACCTGTAATTTTACCATAGATAATTGATGTACTTCTTTCATGTTGATATTGCTTACAAAAGGACGTTTTATTGTTACTGCTGTAACTGAGATAGGAATCTAGCCCACAGTACACGTTCATGCAGGAGACATTTGCAGCTGTCAGGGTTGGCAGCTCGTTGGCTTGTTTTGAGATCTGTGGATAAAACCCAGTGCAGATTAATGACAAGATATAGGATATATATATTTTTTTTTGATAACTGACACTTGGTATCAAGGGGGCTTAACATGACAGTTGACTATTAGTTGGTCCTGGAAAATTTTGTGTGCAAGGCAATAGAGTAAAGCCATGCTTTGAAAAGAAAATGCTATACTTTGCTTTTGTTTGGGAATCTCCATGTTCTTGTTAAATGCTATTTACACAATCTAAGTAATTAATAATTACCAAAGTTAGACAGAATTCTTAATGTCTCCCTATTTGTCAGCAGTGAAAATACAACAAATACAGAATTTTGCACTGTACTAGTGTGCAACAACCTCTCACTGAAACTTCATAAGCAAAATATTGTTCTAACTCTAGAAAACATTTTCAAATTCATTTTTTTCAAATTTGCAGATGACACTAAGCTGGGAGCGTGTGTCAATCTGTCAGAGGGACAGAGGGCTTTGCAGAGGGACTTGGAACGGTTGGATGGATGGGCAGAATCCAATGGGATGAAGTTCAATAAGTCCAAGTGCCGAGTCCTGCACTTTGGCCACTATAACCCCCTGCAACGTTGTAGGCTGGGGATGGTGTGGCTGGACAGTGCTCAGGAGGAAAGGGACCTGGGGGTGCTGGTGAGAGTCGGCTGAACATGAGCCAGCAGTGTGCCCAGGTGGCCAAGGAGGCCAAAGGCATCCTGGCCTGTATCAGGAACAGTGTGGCCAGCAGGAGCAGGGAGGTCATCCTTCCCCTGTACTCAGCACTGGTGAGGCCGCACCTTGAGTGCTGTGTCCAGTTCTGGGCCCTCAGTTTAGGAGGGACATTGAGATGCTTGAGCGTGTCCAAAGGAGAGCAACGAGGCTGGTGAGGGGCTTGGAACACAAGCCGTATGAAGAACAACTGTGGGAGCTGGGGTTGTTCAGCCTGGAGAAAAGGAGACTCAGAGGTGACCTTATCACGCTCTTCAACTTCCTTAAGGGTGGCTGTGGTGAGCTGGGGGTCGGTCTCTTTCTCCAGGCAACAACAACAGAACAAGAGGACAGAATCTCAAGCTGCGCCAGGGGAGATACAGGCTAGAATTAAGGAGAAAGTTTTTCACAGAAAGAGTGGTCAAATACTGGAATCATCTACCCAGGGAGGTGGTGGAGTCACCATCCCTTGATATGTTTAAAAAAAGACTGGATGTGGCACTTGGTGCCATGATCTAGCTGAGGTGTTAGAACGTGGGTTGGACTCGATGATCTTAAAGGTCTCTTCCAACCTAGAAATTCTGTGATTCTGTGTGATTTATTGTGACTAGCATATGAAAGGGAGAGATAAGTGTTAAAGTTTCACCTTCTTTTTTGTCTGCCAGGGCTGATATTCCCCATGAGCATACATCACCTTGTAAATAAAAGCTGTGTTATGATATGCCAAGTTCTGACTTTGATACACTTTCTGGTGAGTAGATGTTTGCTGATTATATAACTTCAGGACTTAATGTTTGCTCAGTTTGAAAAGAGCTCTTTAGTGAAGACTTTATTTGAAGATGATCTACAGTCATTGATTGTAAGCCTAATGGATTTTGTCTCCACTTTTGGATTGATTAAACAGTGATTTTTGAGTTAGGCATATGGGAATAAGTGATATTGAACACAGACATTTCACGTATGCCTTTATGCTTTCGTAAGCCAAGTTCAAGAAATGTGTCAACAGTAACTGGAAACAATACCTTTATCAAACCATCTCTGAAAATGGACAAATATACTGAAATTTGTCTTAATGAGCCAGAGATAATAGTTTCATTTTTTGAAAGGATTACTTTTACTTGAAATAAGCTTGTGTTTAGAGGAAACAAGGAATGTGTTCTCACTCTGGAACAGTAGTTACTGCTCCTTTCTTGGGTGAACTATTTGAGTATTTGATGTTCCTTCCCTTCCCCAGCAAAAACAGTGATCACAGGAAAAGGAATTTTAGCTGAGCTGTTCTTAGCATAGAATTGTCCTCATGTAGCAATATCATCCCTTTGTTTTGAAGAAATTAATCTAAATTGTTCACTGAACAATTCTTTCTGATGCCTTTTGAGGCTACCTAGAACAGAGACTAGATAGTGTTAAAGGAATAAGGTAGGTTTTTATTAAAAAGGCCTTCAAAGGATACACCTTGGCAGAGCCCAACTGTGGCTCCACCCAAGATGGACAATTGGTCACAAGTTTTCACATTTTCATAAGTTTTGGTCCATTTACATATTGGGGTTAATTGTCCAATTACAGCTCCAGGTTATGAAGTCCCATCCTCCCAGATTGCTCTCCTCAATTCCCTATTGTTTACACTTTTTGGGCCTGAAGCTGCAATGGTGTCCTTGGTTGTCTGGCTGGAAAAGGGTTCTTTTGTCTAACTAAACTGTGAAGGGAACTTGAACAGAGTTATATACTATAGCAGAATATATACAGAATCTGGAAAATATGAAAGCTAAAACTTAAGGTATAATTTCTCCATTTTAGTTTCCTGTTCAAATATTTCTGGATAAAATATTGCTGGATGTAACACTGGAATCTGGCTTTAAAAATGATTAATTTCCATTTTATGGACAGTATTATCCGCTTACAAGTTTCAATTAAATTTATGAGATTAGGTTAGAAGAATTTATATTTGGAACAAATCACACAAAGAAAGAAATTCTCTCTATGGAGAGAACCAAAGTTTATGTGAGGGGTCATAAGGGTCATATGTGCAGTGAGACTGGACTTGTCATGTCTTAAAAAGGCATATATCATATTCAGCCATTATGCAAAATATTATGATATAATGTGCTCTCCTGGATGGCACAGTAATAAGCAGTTGAATAGCAAGAAAATGTGCCTCTGGTTAATGTATTCCCTCGCTCCCTGAATCCCTCAGGAAAAGTCACTGTCCTGAATCTTTGTTGATATATGACTGCTGTCCCCAATGGAGTCGTACCAACTGAATGATAAATGTTTTCAACTTTGAGCATTTGACCTACCCAACACAGACAAAATGTTTTTAACATTCATAGAAGTGCAAAGTGTGTATGTGTGAATGCACCAGTATGCAAGTTAAAAGCACATTTCTTCTGCACCAGTTGTAAAGTGCACCACTCTTCCCTAGATCCTACTGAACACTTGTTTACTTATTTAGGCTTCTGAACACCTCAGAAGAGTCTCTTATTGAAACACAAGTTTTTCCTTGCCATCTATTCAGGTTTCAGTCATAGTAGCTGAAGCAGAAATAATCCAGAAGTTAACCTGAAACTGGGAATGAAAATGAAGTTATTTTTCAGTGTAGAAATCACAGCACTCATTTTGGTCTTCTTTTTGTGAAGTCTTCAAATAGATTTGTAAATTCATAGGTGTTAAGGTTGGAAATTACTAACAGTCATTATAGAGTGTGACCTTTAGCTTAACAGAAATTGAGAAAAAAAATCTGGTTTTATATTCTGTGACTGTGATTGAAGTAAAGAATATACTTCATAAAAATATTCAGTTTCAATAAGGAGTTTCTGGTGTTTGAAAATTTGCCACCATTGCATCTGCACAGAAATAGATGAAAGTGAATGGATCACATTTGCCATGTGTTTCTGGTGAGAGCCTGAATATATCAAGATAGCTGCATATTGCATCATCATCAGTCTAAATATATCTAAGTCTGAGTATATCTCATTAGGCTTGTCCTGATGTGTCAAAATATGGCTATTAAAAACCAAGATCATAGTTAAAGGAATACCTGCAACTCATTTAAACAACAGCATATATTTTAAAAAACCCAAACCATAGTCAACCCCCACCCCAAACATTGTTCAGTGCTGTTAGCAAAATCTAACAAAAGACAGAGATCCAACACATAAGATATTAAACTGATTGCTCTGGGATTCATTTTGCTTATGCTCATATCGGACTCAGTGTTTACAGAACTTAGATAAACCTGTAAATGTCACCAGCAGAATAAGGTGGCTTTTTTTTTTCACTTCTCATTCAAAAATGATATTTAAAATAAAAATAGCCCTAAATTTAAAAATAAAATAAGGAATTAAGACAACAAGTATTTTGAAATTGTTTTATGTTTCCTGACTTCACATCAAGTGAAACACATAATTCAACCTAAGCTGAATATGGGCTATTTTTGGATAATTGATACAAGGAGTTTCACTTTTGGTTGAATGAAAACTTTTAATCATAGAGAAACATTTTGGTATCATTTTGATGGTCAGTGTCCTGCCTTTTCCAATCAAACAAGTATTCCTTTCAACAATTGTTCAGCAAATGAACCAAATCCGCTTTGTTTACCTGCTCACACTCCTACTCCATGTGCTTCTCTGCATTCAGTATGAAGCACTTGCCCACATGAATTCACTAAATTATCCAGGAACTATATTCAGTTAGGGTCCTTCTATGATCACTTTATAGGATAGAGAGAAGATTAAGTAGAAAAAAAGGTGCAAAAGCTGGGCTTAGAGTTCTGCAGAGGGAAATTATTTCCTGTATGACCACAAACCCAAGCCAGGTGGCTTCTCTCAATCAGGTCTGACTCCAGTCTTTTGAATACTGTCAGCCCAAACCCAGCTGTTGCCTCCCCACACCTAACACCCTTCTATGAACAGGGAAGTTTCTTTTCTTGCACAGGAATTAATTGATCATAAACCCATTGGGTAATGTGGATCTATAATCCCAGCAATCCTGACCCCCGCTACCCTGACGTTGTCCATTGGCCTGAAACTGCTGGCCCTGTAGTACTTTTAGGCCATGGGATCCTATTGAATTCAATGCTTAGCACTAGTGAACTTGGAGCTCTAAAGATTTATCTTGTTCATTAATGTTCAAAAATGATTCCTTTTAGCCAAAATCTAAGCACAGTTTTCAGACCCTTCCTCACATCTGTGCTCAATCAATTTTCTCATTCCTAGCCTTAGTCTAAAAGACAGACAAATGAGCTTTGTTTCCTTTGATCCTAATGATTATGCTTGTCTAATTGTTTATATGGATATCTTGTGTCACACAGCAGAAGAAGATTGAAAAGCAGTGATCTAAATGGAAGGTGGATAAGTTTGGATTTTCTAGTCACTTTTGAAAATAAAAAGCCTGAAGAGCACCAAGTACACTGCTTAAGCTTACACATGTGCCTCTTTGAAATGTGAGGGAGGGGAATGGTATTGACTACTTTTCAGGCATGTTCAGCATAAATTAGGGTGCAAAGTGATATATAACTGTTCAGGTGTGTCTTGTTTACTTGTTGAACTGAAGCAACCTTAACAAGGTTGAGTGTTTTTAATGTATCCATTTAAATAGATGTCAATTAAATGTGGCTTCTTGGGAAATACAGCAACAGGACAGAGCTTCAGTCATTGCTGTAAGGAAAAAACAGTTTCAAACTTGACAAGAAAAGAGTCTGAGTGATCATTGTTTTGATGTATTGCTAAAATCTTTCTTACTTGCTCTGGAGATAATTGAGGAGGCTCTACAGCCTTTCTTAAAAGTGAATAATAAATTGACTGGCTCTACTATATATGAAATACCATCTCAGCTGGATCTCCTAACCTCAGTTTGCTCAGGCTTTGCAAGGGCAAGGCTTTTCAGATTTTCCTGGATAGTTTAAAGAGTCAGGTGCATCAGTCAACTTCTTGTGGCTCAGACATTTTGGAAAGAGGCTGAGTTGTAAGTTTTGATGTCAAATGTACAATACTGTGACTGAAAAGGGAGTAATAAATTGTAACTCCACCTGTTGTGTACTGTGTATTTAGTAGGTTTATTTTACAAGTTTCTTTTCCATTATTTTCCTAATGATTTTACCTAATGAATGTATTATATTCCTGTGCCAAGCTGTTTAACATAGTTTTGAGAACACATTATGAATGCAAATACATAAATTAGAACTGGTCTGAAGAAGTATTGCCAATTGTCTACTGCTTAGTCCTGTGAAAGAGTCTTCCTTAATTTCTGCCCCTCGTCTTTACCCTTTTGTGTTGTGCTGCTGCTTGTTTGCACTGGTATTTGTGCTGTAACCTGCTTGTGGGTAGTGCAGCTGTGGAGGTGACGTGAGGTGATCCTGTTGTGGTTTGCTGTGAAGCAGAGGGAGCATGTGTGATGGCTTCCTATCATACACAAAGGCTGCTGGGTTTGCGTTTTGTTGTCTCATGATTTTGACCAGTGAGCAGTGATGAGACTATGTCTAAATGGCTGCTAAAAGTGAAGAATATTACTTTCTGGAATATTTTCTCCCTGAAATGTGAGTTTATTCCCTCTCAGAGACATCCACTCTTACAGTCTTACTTAGGTAGTTTCTTTAACATCCCTTTGCCATTATTCATCAAAAAATGTTTATGTCTGGTTCCTTTCACCATACTCTTTAAAAGCAGAGCAGTAACGGCTCTTGAAAAAGTTGATCTGAACTTCTTTCCCCAGCTATCTAAGCTGAGCATAATTGCCCACAATTGTGTGCCTTCTCTGTCCCCTGTCACCTGGTTGTCCCCTATCTGACCCTCTCTCCTTGTTTTTAACACTTTTACAATGTGTAGGAAGGTATCAAGAAGACATTTTAACTCCATAACCTGTAGACAAGTGAAACAAGGAGCCAGGAAGCCATTGAGTCTGCATACAAGGAAAGATATAGCATACATAGAATTACTTGTGACAAAGAACTTTCTGGATTTATTGAAGTAAGAAAATATGCATGGATTTTTCCCTTTACAGGTTGTGCAATATGGCACATTTTGTACTTTATTAGATGCCTACACAAGATAATGGAATGGTCAGATTTTCTGTAGATTCAAACCCATACTCTTAGCAAAATATAATTTTATCAATGTTAACTGTATGGTTCAGATTATGATACTTACATCTATACACCCCCCCTTTACAGTTCTGTAATTAAACTTGTTATACAGTTTCTTTATCATGTCCCATTTTGTTTACATAACATTTCATTACTCAGAAGAGGTATCTTGGATTACTTTCCCATACATTAAAAAGCATGACTACATCTTATTATTTTAGTAGTTCAGTAGTATCGAGTATCTTCTTCCGCAGACTTCTTGACATGATTTTGATATACATTCACTCTGTGTAGTCTGTGTATGTTGTTCTGGCTTCCTTGTTCCTTTGAAGGTCATTGTAGCTGTGAATATTACGTTGAGATATTCAGGTGTTCTGTGTGATGAGTCTGTAGAGCACAGACTGTTGGGCAAGGCCATAAGAGAGAAAAAAGCAGTATTTTCCTCAGTGCCTCATATAAGTTACTTGGTGGTTTGTCCTAAATATATACAGGAGATGATTTCCAAAGTCTCCTATTTTACTCATTTGCTTTGGAGAGGGAAAGCTTGAGTGGTAGGTTGGTGTGACTGCTCTGGTGTTTGACTCAAGCTTGCAGAAGAGCAGGCCAGAGTATCAGGAAACAAGCTGGCTGTTTTTTGAAAACATGAATGCACTTGTCAAAATATTATTTCTTGGCTATATAACAATTTTGGGATCTACTGGTACCTGCTGTCTATAACCACAGCACAGTCTCAGGATTTAGGCCTTTCTCTCCTCTAACTTGTCCTGATCTTACATCTTTGTTATGCAGACAAATTTAGCCCCTATTTTGTTTTTCATGTTTGAATGGATGACATTTTGAATTCTAGTGCATTGCAAGCCTCATAATGATCTGCCAACAGCAAAAGAGGACTATGATATTGAATTGTATCCTTAATAACATCACCAAGTACAAAGTGACTAAAGATAGCATGTATTTTTAGTAAAATTTGAGTAAATTGTAACAGAGCAACATTTGCAAATATGCTTACCTGCTTTATATCCTTCCTGCTGTCATGCTTCATATAACATAACAATAATTGGTTTAGCACAGCAGCAGAAAAAGCAGAAGGATATAGGAAACCTTATGGGAAGAACGACATGAAAGTTTTCTGGTGAAATTCTTTATTATCTTTTGATTTGTCACTTAAATATTGAATTACAAGCTTGATTAATAGTGAAGTGATAGTATATTGAGTCTGACTTTTTACGTGAAAGAAAATTAATTTCGGTTTCTTAAAACTGAATCCACTCTGCAGCAGAAAACACAGGAAAGAGGAGTAAAGCTCATAATGTAACTACCTCGGTTAGGTGCAATTGTACTGTGTCTTTGAAAAGTATAAAAAATGTGTCATAGCTTGTGATGGAATTTTCTAATAAGCAGGTGTGCATCATAAAATAATGGCAAGAGACTTGTACCTGCCATTTAAAGAGTCAGATGACTCTGAGGGCTGCCTTTTCAAAAATGTTCTACAAATAGTGCTTTTTAAATAAAGATTGACCAACACATGTTTACTGCTAAAAAAACATGGAGTGCTACACTGGGGCACAGTTTCTAGGGGCTATTGCAACCTAGAATATTGTAATAAGTAATATTGAGTTTTCTGCAAGATGAAACAATGGAAGCAAACCTTGAGATAGCCTGGAAAAAGAATGGCTCATAGCTTGGAGAAATATTTTTTTATGCAGTTGGAAATAAATTAACCTTCTTTGTAGTTAAAGGTAGAGCCATTAAATCCACGTTGCAAAATAAAAACTGTGTAAATATTTTGTGATACTCCAGGCAGCTGCCAAATTATTAGGTGAAGTCAGTAAGAAGTGGAAAGTATGCTTTTTTTGTGGAAACTGTCAAAATCTGTTTTGTGTTAAAAAGTTCCTGCTGCCTGATTCTAAAATTTTCTGCTATGAATTAATTACCCGGCTAGGTCACTTCTGCAGTAATTAGTTCTGTGTTAGTGGAACGCTGCACCTAAATAAATTAAAAAGGTGAGAATTCTGTTCCATTCCACTCTGCTTTTCAGCTTCCTTTAGTTCAAATTTCTAGGATTAAAAAAAAAAGGCTTCTAATTGATTTTTTCTTCACCTGCAAAATTCACAACACATCACTTGGATGAACATCTGCTTTGTTTTCTCTCTGTAGATAACACAAAGATGTGTCTAATCCTCATCAGCAATTCCTTCAGCTTCTCTGATGCTGGCTCTTTTTCCTGCAGCTTATTTCAGTGGAGTGTGCGGAAGGAGCTCTGTCAGAACTCACTGTTCTGTTAGGTGTTACCTGTTGCTTTTGCTCAAGAGCCAAATTTTATCTTGGTTTGACTTGCATAAACTCTTAAGAAGGGGACATTTTGTATAATATTATTCATAAGTTTTTCTTCCCTTTGCAACAACATTATCTATGGTACTTATTCTTACTTACTTCTCTCTTTTATATTAATTGATCACATTATCTCCTCAGCTTGATGGTGTGGGAGCTTTCCTGTACTACTAAAAATTAAACCTATAGTTGAAAGATTTCTGTGAATCATGGCAATAGCCTTTCCCCAGTTTTCATTACTTTGGCTTAGGTACATCTATCTTTATTAAATGCATCATGCTTTACTACCTGTAAATATAGAAGGCATAAATCTCACACATACTGCTGTTTGTATGTTCTGTAATGTAAGTAGGTTTGGAAATGCTGCAGTGTCACTGCAAGGTGCATCAATTCTACCACCTAGTAACTGTTACAACAACTAATTAAAAGAAGATAAATTAGCAATTTAGAGGTTTTATTTGCAGTGTCCTACTAGAGGAGCAGAAAAGGACATAAATATTCTTTATAGATAAAGAATGATAGGAGTTGTTATTATAACAGCGTTATAATTTTATTATAATTTAACAGTGTTTATTTCTAGTATTATATGGTTATATAAGAAGTTTTTGAAATGTCCACAGAAATATTGAGTCATTGCTGAGATAAGTAACATTTACAGCTGCCTAAATTTAGCCTGTTCAGCCCTGTTTGTGTAGCTCCTCATCTCTGGAAGATTGCTTGCTGTTTCTTAGCTAATGGAAATATCTTTTATACTAGCAGTGAGATAAATGGGACCAGATAAACGCTGCTCAAAATCCAGGCAGATTTACCTTTGTAAACTATGCTTGGAAGAGATGTGTAACTGTCAAAGGATCTTTCTGGCCATGTATAGTGATGGGATTATGCAGATATGTCTCTGCTTGTTGCTAAAAGTTCACAAGGCTCTCATGAGACTAAAGTATAAAGAAAACCATTGATGTACCAGCACAAAAATCAAAGAATAGTCCAATAACAATCACAACAAGGAGAAGCAGCTACCATAGGCAGAGTAGCTAAAGAGAACAATTGTAAACCTTGTTACTGAACAGAGAGACTGAAGGATGAGTGAAAATAATAGTTTCCAGGGAATATAGGAATATTGATGTGAGTAGGAAACAGCTCCTGCCAGGATTTGTCACCAATTACTTTTTCTCTATGCTGTAAGGGAGAACCCTATTGCTCTATTTAATTATTCAGAGCTATGATATTGCTGTTCCCTAGTTTCTTCAGAAAGGGCTCAGATAGAATACCTGTGTATGCAGTAAATTAAACAAGCTGTTATCTCTTGGTATGATTTGAGAGATGTTGCCAAATAAATTCTTTTTATTCAGATTTTCATTTTTAATTAGGTAGCACAAAAAAAAAAAAAAGATAACCAGCTCTTTTGACCATATATATCAGAAATATTGTACATTTGATGACAACAGCTGCAGAATTTTGTATGCTCTCTAAGTCTACTTTACTTTATATGCCAAATAGCATCATACAGCCAAGCAAGGACATTCAAAGCATACCACCATTTAATAAGTTTTTTTGAAATTCTTGGTCACATGACTTCTTATGGAGTTTATCACCTTTGATGGGAATAATTCAAGCACCTATAGCTCAGAACTTCCCCCTAAAAATATTCTAGTGGTTCAAAGAATAAAAATATCACAGAATCAGTTAGGCTGGAAAGTACCTCTGAGTCCCACCTTTGACTGAACACCACCTTGTCAACCAAGTGCCACATCCAGTGTTTCCTTAAACACCTCCAGGGATGGTGACTCTACCACCTCCCTGTGCCCTCATTCCTATGCCTCATCACCCTTTCTGTGAAGAAATTCCTCCTAATGTCTAACCTGAATCTCCCCAGCTGCAGCTTGAGACTATAAAAAAGAATGTGGGAGAATTAATTTTTAAAACAGGAAAAACACCTGCTGTATGGTTTTTAGGCACTGAAAGATTGGTATAATGGGTATAAACGACAAAGGAAATGCTTGGCAGCCAAGAAAGCCAGAATTCAAACAGAAGAATAGTAATGGGAATATCTTGACAAAAACAAACGTGAGAAGTATTAAAAAAATTCCATGAATTGGTTCATTGGAAAATACTGAATTACTGAAGAAAAATTACTAAATGAAAAAGCTAGGGAAAATTAATCATTGTGTAACAATACTGCATGAGATGCTGGTAAGCCTATGCAAAATAAGAAAGCATCCAATCACTTCTCTGATTTTTACTGTTGGTATTTGAGAGATGTTTCTCTGAAGGTTAGCAGATTGTAGCTATGTATTAAAAGAAAATTTCACAATTTTCATGAAAGCGACATGAATGGACAAGTACTACTTTATAAAATATTTACAAAGCAGCTCACATGATATCAGGGCACTGAAAGACTGACAATAATCAAGAATGTGCAGTGAAAATGTGAATACTGAAATTCAGAGGAGCTGTACTTTGCAGCACTTTTCCTCTCAAAGAATCTCCCTTTGAAGTTGCTCAGCACTCTGCTCCTCAGAGGAATTTGGAATGCTGTTGTTGGCACCCACATCACAAGTGATGAAAAATGTTTGCTTAAATGGCCATCAGTATTTGTGTCGAATTCTTAATCTTTGCCTTTGATAGTGTTCAACAGTGATCTATAGCAAGAACATAAAAGTTTGTTCAGATTTCCCTCAATGAATGTGAAATACTCTGAACTCCATGAGGCTGTAATGAGATGGAAAATTTCTGCAAGTTTCAGTGGTTTTAGGCCATGAATCATATGTGGTGCCATGGCTCAGGTAGAAGTATACTTTTCCTTTGTCATAAATAAGAGACATGCCTTTTCTCTGTTGTATTTGCTTTCTCTCTAATGCATGTTCTACTTTCTGTGGTACTGTCAAAAATATTATGATATAATATTGTAGGAGAGTAAGTAATTCACTCATCTGGGATTTGGAAATCCTGTTAATTTTAGAAGGTGCATTTAGTAAAATTGCATCATTGGCAGAGACTTTTTCATATTATACTGTGTTTATTAGAGAAAATCTCTTTGCATTAGGTTCAAAGCCAGAAATTGATTTCCAAAGGAGCTGAATGCTTAGGTTGCTTAGATATTTTCAAAATCCCACTAGGTCTCTGTTGGCAGCTTTTTGGCACCTAAATACCCTTGAAAATCTGGCTTAAGAGTTATAACAGTAACACAAAGGAATAAAAACTTGTTATTCAAGCCAGAAGGATTTGACTGGCACTGAGCATATTGATGTTACGCTGGGGAAAATTATATTTACATGTTTTAGGGCACTGAATTAATTATAACATAAAATAAAACTTTGTTTAACATATGTAAAGAATCTGTTCTCCAATACATTATTCCTTGTAGGGATTGAGAAAAAGTGCTTTACCAAGTTTAGGAAAGCTATAAACAGGGAAGTGACCAATGTTCAATGGTTGATTAGTAGTCTGGAAAAAAGACATGGAACAACCAAAACAGATTGCTCAGCCTTAATGCCAGATCCATTCCTATTATTTTTTTTGCTTCCTTGCTGCTATTCTTTTGCTTAAGCCTCTTAAAGTCAGCTTGTCCATTTTCCGGGTCCTATGAAAATATCTCATATAATTTTAAAATAACCTTCAAATGATTTATTTTGACAATTTTAATGTTATAAATCCAAAAGAGGAATAGATATTTTGGCTTCTGGGTTATCCCTAGGCAAGGGAAGAAATGAATCCAGTCTAATCTATATACTGCACTATGTATATATTTTTTTCACGGCCTCAGGAAGACCCCAGAGCTGAAAGCTCTATATTAATTTTTGGATGGTTAGTTTCTATTTGGATGAAAAGTATTTCTTTATATCTGCAATAATACTGTTGAAGCAGCAAGAGCTATAGGGCTCAGAAAATGTCTGCAATACTTTTACAATTTAATTTTAAACTCAGGGCCATAATTGCAGGAAGCGGGTTTTGACTAATATTCCTGAAACTCAGCTTGTATATCCACCTGTGATAAAAGAACTGAAAATATAATTGATGGATCTGACTTAGGAATTTTTCCACCTTGCTTCCCCATGAGAACATGAGCAATGAGAACTGTAACGTAACATTTCTGATGTGTTGTGAGGGACTGGTACAATCCAAATTGTCTGCTATGTTAAAAATAAAAATCCAGCTTGACATGGGAATAGGGGTATTCACCGCTGAAGTAGATTTGTGCTGAAGTAGATGTGCAGGCTGTAAACCTGGTTCATTGTGCTCGCCTTGCTGTAATAGAAATCCAGGGAGATACAGAACTGCATCCAACATGACACTGGCAAAAACTTTGGTGTAGTTCTGCAATGAGCAGTGCCCCCTCCTCCAGAGGAGGAATGTGAATGGCCTCCATAATCTCCTCTGTAGCTGTTTGGAGGTCACTGGGTGCTTAAATGCAAAAAGGTGGAACTGAGCCATTCAATCAGCTGAAGACCTGGTTGAAATCTTGAGATGATTTGGCTGATCAATTTTATCTGTATAATCTTTGTAGGCAATGGCTGTTTTAAGGAATGAAATAATTTTTGTACCTGTCTGGAGTATTTCTGTTGAAGAAGTCCCAGCTGGCAGAGAGCCAGTGATGTTTCTGCTTGTATAGCACCTGGTTTTGATTTCAGAGGGGAAACAAGAAAATTACTTCAATGGGTGGTGACATTAAATACAGCTGTTGCCTGGCAGAAAGCATGTTACCTCTATTTTACCCAAGTGAGAGCATTTCTACCTTGCATCATGGATAGGTTCAAAGCTCCAGCTGTAATCTCCCAGAAGAAGAGACAGAAAGGGTTGCATTCCCCAAAACTTTCCTGCAGTTATGAAATAAAGTTCAGTAACTTTGTCATTTTTATTATGCAGAGGAAGATGGGGCTGACCAGATGGATGTTTTTGATGGAACTGGGTAGAAGAAAAGGTTTCAGAGTAGAAAGCGAGCTAAGGTAGGAAAATGTTTATATGTTTTGAAATAACATGTAGTAATGCTGTTTGAAGCATTTTAATTCAATATAGTCATACAAGTGACTGTGATTGAAGCTTTTGCCTATGTTTTTGTTAGGTATACTTGGCTCTTTCCATTATAAATACGTTTCAAGAGTTCAGTGGGTTTTCCTAGTATGTGGTTTATTTCAATTATCTTCTGGTCAGAAAGCAGGGAAAGCACAAAACTTAGCAAAATTTCTAATTTTTCACTTTTAAAATGTGCATTTCTAATTTATCGTAGATCTGTCAGTTTTCATGGGTCTGCATATAAATTGTGTCTTTAGCTCATCTGAATCACTCATTGTTTATTTCCTCTTTGAAGTCAGGTTAAGATTAAGCTAAATTTAATGGCCAATTTTGAAAATGAAAAAGGTTAAATGTTCAGGAACGGAAATGTGATGGGTTGAGGGGGACATTTGTCTACATCATCTCTGGTATTATAGTATTTAACTTTTTTACCCTAATATGGGTCTCAAAATTATGGCTTTTGCTTTGGTACAATCTGGAAGAGCACTGGAGAAAAATCTTAGGAGTAAAATACCACAGATGTGGCATTTGAGAGTGGAAACACACTCCAGATTCAGGTTTGTCTGGTTTCAGCAAACCAGCTCATTCAGAAGGAAGCCTTCCTCCAAACAGGGCTTTACATAAGTGCTGGTTATGTCATTATGCAGTTTTCCAAAAGCTGCATCATTATATAGGTTCTCTGAAAAGCTGGAGGAAAACCAAGTATTGATCACGTCTCTGGGTCTGTCTCTGGAGTGTACAACCCTACAAAAGTGTATTTCTACAGTCTTCTTTTCAACCCCATCAACTTTGATAGTCTGAGGAAGAAGGGAGGGTAAAATAATTTATAAAGCAAGATTAAAGCAGGTATTGAACAGAAGTAAGCAATTAGCATCTGATACAAAACTAATTGAGTTCTTGGGGAAAAAAGAAATGAAGAGTGCTGTTCTGGACCCTACGTTAATAATCTGTAGAGTAAATGCTTTATCTGGGCTGCTTTGACACATGGGTATTTATTGCCAATATTTTAGACTTTCTGTAAGTTTTATGAGGCAGGTGTTATGTTTAATTTCAGCTTAGCTGCTACTGGATAAAACAAAACTATTTAACTGTTGATTTTTGCTTTTGAAAATGACAGAGGAAATGTTAAATTTGTTATGTTCTGTGCCAAGAAAATAGCACAGCTGTACTGGTATGAGAGGAAACTGGAGCACAGCAGCTAAACTGCTGCTGTGTGCATAGTTATGGCAAAGTTCCCAGCTCTGCAGCTTGGTACAAATACATGACATATGAATATTTTATATGAAGTGAAATAAACCACAGGAAGCAGAAGTTCTGTGTCTCTAACTGTTTGGTTTTTTTAACTCAGGTATAAAGATGTGACAGTTTAATTAAAGTAGGACATAGCAGGGTTAAATAATAATAATAAACCCAACAGTATTTCTTGGGGATTCACTTAATCTGTGTTTGTAATCTTTTAGAAAAAAATGTGATTTATTCTTTTTTGATGGACTCTGCTCTCCAAGTTCCACTATATGGAGAGAAAAAAAATTGTGCTATAGCATGACATGCATTTCTGAAGTACAGTACTTTCAGTACCTTTCTTATAGTTCCAAAATACAGTATGTTTATTGCATTGGAGAGTTATTTGATAACAATTTTCTATGGAACAATTCCAGTATTTGTCATTGTGATTTCATGACTTAATGAAACTGGTGATCACTCATTTGAATAAGGATCACAGAGATGGGCCAAGGGATTTTCTTGGTTTTCATGAAGGTAATTTGCTTTGAAGTGTGCAGTCTGCCTTTAACAGGAGCATGTTTTGAAGTCCATGCTAACCAGTGATTGCCACCAGTGGTGTCCTCTCTGCTTTGACAGGCTGATGGCTCCACTTCTCCAGCTCTTGCAGAGGGCTTACAGAGCAATCTGTCAGCTCCTCCATTGGAAATTTGCTGTATATGCAGAAGGCTGTCACCATCATGGGCTACCAGAAAGTCATAGACTTTCAAATGGATTTGGCTGCCATTAAGACAATTTATGTTCCAACTCTAGCTTCCTTTTGTAAAAATAGTGTCAAATAGTGACACTGCCTGTCTGTGCCTTTCCTGCAAGGAGTTTAGGAATCTGTTGCCTGACAGAAATGAATGTTGGACTATATTTTCTAGATACTTAATTCTACAACTTGATGGAAATGAAGAATTTTCTCCTTTCTCTCATGTTTTTTTGTGGGGGTGACAGCACCCTTGTGGGATGCATAGGGAGCAGGAGCACTCAGAATCATTTGAAATTTCCTACCAAATCTGTATTTTTTCCAACTTGCTGAGAAACATCAGCAGGCCAGACAGAAACTTACAGATCATCCTAAGTATGCATGAAATCTTTTCTTGAAACAAAGCTTTGTCCCTGTCCATTTTTTTGTATGATAGGTACAGAAGTGTCTCTTTTTAATCTTTAAAAGGATCACCTTTTAATCAGGTGATCCTTTCCAATGTTGTTCTTGTACAACAACTGAAATTTACTGCAATAGCATTTGTGCTATTGTATTTTTAGGCAATGTACACCATATAATGTATTGAATAACAATTCAAGCTGTAAATTTTGTATTCACTAAACCATCAGTTTTGTTGTACTGACTTAGCAGCAAGGAAATGGTCTTTATATGGAGCGTGTAGTTCATAAGATTTAATTCATGAATATTTGGCAGTGCCATATGTAATAAACAGCTTCATACAAGTACAGAAAACTTAAGTATCCAAATAGATATTACTAGCTGTAAAGTTTTAAATAATTATTGTTAACTGACTTCTTAATGTTGCAAAGCTTTAACTCGTTGATGAGGAATATTTGGAAGAGGCTGTCAAACAACCTCTTGTCAAGAGGTGTTGTCAAGCAGCCTTTTAATTAAGGTACTGCTTGTGTAAGCAAAATATTTTCAGAATTGCAAAGAATGTGTATTAGGTTAGTGTCTATGGAAGGTAAATGATCCTTCAAGAAAGAAAATGCTGCACTTACAGAAGCTGTCAGACTACAGTCTTTCCTCAAGGCAGAGTCAGTGACTAGAATAAATATATGGTGATATGAAAACTTCAGTGCTTCCCACATCCTAAAGTACAATATACACTACAATTGTCAGGAAGTGGATGGTAAGTAAATACAGAAATAACAGCTTTGTATCTGTGTACAGTTGATTCAGTGAAAAAAAAAAGAAAACTTTTTGTGTACTTCTTGACAGTGATTCAGTCACTCATATTGTGGCTGAGAACAACTCTTACCTGGAGGTGCTGGACTGGCTGAAGGGACAGGCTGTGGGTGACAGCTCTAGGTTTGAGCTGCTGGACATCTCCTGGTTCACAGCCTGCATGGAGGCAGGAAGACCAGTTGATTCAGAAGTGAAGTATCGTCTCATGGTAAGACAGATCCTGCAGTGTGAGTGCAGTGATAGCCAGAATGAATGGCTGTGATTGTATTTATTTTTTTAACTGAATACAGATATAATTGTGTTATTATTTTAAATTTATTTTTTCTGTGAAATTCATGAGTAATTCACACAGATTCAATAGAGTAGAAACACCTTCTGTGCCTTCTTTATCAGTGTCTGGTTATTACTGTTTCATCACGGGTACAAACTGGTAAATACAGAATTACAGAATGGTTTGGGCTGGAAGGGACTTTAGAGATCATCCAGCTCCCACTTCCTTGCCATGGAGAGGGATGCCTTCCACTAGATCAGGTTGCTCAAAGTCCCATTCAACCTGGCCTTGAACACTTCCAGGCCAGCCACAGCTTCTCTGGACAACCTGTTCTAGTGCCTCAACACCCTCACAGAAAAGAATTTTTTCTGTATGTCTGATTCAAATTTCTCCTCTGCCAGTGTAAAGCCATTACACCCTGTCTTGTCACTGTCCCTTTGTAAGAAATTCTCTCTCCAGCTCTCTAGCAGCCCCTTAAATTACTGGAAGGCTGCTGTTAGATCTTCCTGGAGCCTTAAGGGGCTGAACAGCCCCAACTCCTCTGCAATATCCATCAATGAGGCAAACAATGCAAAAATATTACAACTTTTACTGTTGCAGGGTGATCAGGTAACAGCTGGGCCCTTGAAGGACCTGTGAAAAGAAGACTGATGTAGTCTGTGGACATGTGTTTACAGACTTGGCACCATCAAGTAATTGTGCTAAGTTTTATTATATTCTATTATCTCTCAATGGAAGCCGTTAGTCAGAGGATGTTGAAAATGGCTGGTTGATGATTTGATGCATGGTGTTTGACCTTGAAGCAATGGATAATGATGTTTTCCTCTGATCTATATCTGATGAATTACCTGCTAATTTCTCAGATTGGAGCATAGTGAGGAGCAGTGGTACTCAATATCTTGGCACAGACTCTGAGTGGTGGGGGTTTGGTGGGGATGCCAGGTGTGCTGTGCCCAGCTTGTGCCACTGAGCCATGAAATAGGCCCAGCAGTGCAGCTGGAATGAAGCTGTCCCCTCCTTCTGCACCCACCCAAGCCTCATGGTGATGGGTTTCGTGTGCACCAGCAAAGAAATTTATTCATATGTGAAGAGAACTACAAGTCTGATCTGAAGCTCTCTAAAGTGGAGGATTCCTGCTGATTCCTGAGGGTCTGGATTAGGCTCTGTGTGACCACACTGGGACCAGGGAAGGATGTGCAGCATGTGGCCTCCTCTGAGGCACAGAATGCCTGAATATTTAACAGCAACATTGCTCTGTTTGCTGCTTCATCATTTTGGTATTTAGATTATGAAGGATGATTCATAAATACCATCCTTTCCCAAGAAAAAAAACTGTAGCTGATTATTTTTTTTTCCCACTCATATTGCATTTTTCTTGCCAGAAAATATTTTCCAGGTTTTTACATACAAGAATTACTGTTTAATAACAGTTTGGGTTGGGGGGAGGGGGAAGTGAATACACCAGATGGAGCTGTCGCTCTCAGGCTCAGCATGATTCCATGACAGAATGTGTGTTTATATTTGAAATCCTTCCAAGGATATATTTTTGCAATAAATTTATAACATTTTTCAGTGAATCTGCTGGAGGGAGAATAGACAAAGGAAATTAATACAAAAAGAAAAAAATACAAAAGGAAGCCTTGTAACTTCTGCTTTATTTTATGTTACAGGCCATAAAAATATAAATACAGGGAATGCAGAGAAGTTCTCTAAGCAAGTAATGCATCAAAATCCTGAACAAAATTCTGTGAGCCTTCCTGAAAGTTTCCCATCAGCATCAAAAGTAAAACAAATTACCTTTTATGTGCATTCTTAATTTTGGCAATATGAGCACACCTATAGATTCAGATAGCTCAGAAAATGTGATTTTATAATTTGTTTTCCTTTTCAAGGCTAGAAACACCTTTGTTTTCCTCCAAAATTCCTCCAATTTTTTTTTAGGTCAACAAGAAGTCTTTTTAAGTCAATGAAACTGCCTTAGTTTTATATAAAACTCCTTTTGGAATATTGGTGTAGCATAAACTTCTGAAAAAGGTATCAGCACTGTCAGGAGATCATAATTATACTGTGAGACTGGCTCTGCAAGTAAAAGCTTATTTTTTTATTGAAACATAAAGATTTCATGCTAATAAATGTAGAGCACAATAAGGAAGCCAGTGACAGCTATACTGGTATTTTTAAAGCTTATAAAACCAATCTTAATTATATAGTTGCTCTGAAGTAATAAACATTTTGTAAAGGAAACAAGGAGAAAAGAAGAATTCTAGGAGTGTAGCAAATTTTAAGATAATTTTATTGTTGCAGTGTCACCATGCTAATTCTTTTTTTCTGCCTTGAGAAATGAGGAAAGATTGAAGTAAAGGTTAATTTTCTTTTTAAGTACTAGACCGAACTCATACATAATGTAATTTAATTGGAATTTCACTGAAGACAAATTTGGTTCGTTATGTCAGACTTGTAAAATGTGAAATGAAAGTGAATTAACAAACCTTGAACTCAAGCTAGATCATTAAGGTTTTGAAGAAAAAGGAATGGATTGCAGTGGGGGAATGTTTTGGGTGAAATCTTGTCCCCATGTAGTTTTGTGGTCAAATTCCCATTAATATCAATAGCAGTAAGAATTTGTCTTTTGGATCCTACAGTATTTGGAATCCTTCCTATTTGGAAGGTTATTCCTCATTCAGGACATTTGTTTTACTGCATTAGTAACAAGAAATGCCCTTCTTCATGCAAAACAAGGGGAATAAAGTCAGAGTTACAGACCATTAGCTAACATCCTAATTACAATTGTCATTAAAGTATATCTTTCTGCAGTAGTGATGATCCAAGAGATGCTCTGATGTCAGTGATTTATAGAGAATGAAAGGTTGGTTGACCAGATTTAAGATGGACAGAATTATTATTGATTCATTCAGTCACAGTTGACTTTTAGGGTTAGTAGCCATCATTTCGTTTAATAAGCTTTGGAAATATGGTAGCCAAACATCTGCCTTGAAAGGGAAGCAGAATATTTGTGTGACAAAGGTCAGCCCTCGTGCAGAGACACCTTTCCTAGCACAAGCAGGAGGGTATCCTTGACAATAGCAGGACATGGACATTAATGGGTGCACAAGGGCATCTCCACATGCCAGAAACTACTGATGCTTCCTTGGTTATGGAAGGGAAAGAGGCAGAGGGGGGTGTTCAGAGAGGTAAAAAGAGAGGAAGAGATCCTTAAGGGTTGCTGCACACTCAGCAGCCTCAAGAACTGTGCTGTGACTGCGTCTCTTCTGCCTTTTCCTCAGTCAGAACCCAGAAGTTGTTAGCTAATTAGTTTTTGTTTGTTTGTTTTTGTTTGTTTGTTTTTTCCTAGAAAGGAAAAGAGATTTATTTATTTGAAGAAAGGATTTTTCTCCACGTTAGGGAAAGAAAGGTACCATCTTTTGATCTTTTGTCTTATCATGTGTCAGGAAGCATATTTAACATTTTCTGAAGCATCTCACTCTGTTTCATTGTGAAAGAGAGAGGCTGTAAGTAATGGAAGAAATCCTTCATCCTGACAGTCTGAGTTTCTCAGGAAATAAAAATGAAACTTATAAACTGTCTGCCTTCTCTTCATAAAATGCTGGATATCAGAGGACTTTATTATTTGGTCAATGCTGCCTGGGCTTTACCGGGCTGCTGGCTGCTTGTCTCTGTGCACTTCATTCACTGCTGCTTCATTTTCTCCCTGTTATTTCCCTGTGTCATTAAACTTCTTGGTGTGTTAAAAAATAATTTGACAAAGAGCAAAGTAGTCCCCCACAATATTAATTCTGCAACCAAGTCTGTCTGCTTTACAAATTGATGCTAGTGGTAAAGGCTGTTTCTCCTGCTTATGCCATGTGGAAAATGTCACTGTGAAAGAATAGCAAGTGAAATTCACTGCAGCCTGGATGTGGGGTAGAAACTCTGACTAGCTCTAGTGATTAAGTAGCCTACACATTTAGGTATTTTTCAGTGGTTGCCCCTGTGCAGTGTACTGCAAATTCATTCTAATGTAGAGTTTTCTAAAAAGAAAAGGAATTTTTAATGCTTATATTTTTCCATTTTTCTCTTATCTTTAGTTGTTTCTCCCCAGTACTAGAAATTATTTTTGGTCTAATGAGTTTCCAGGATTCCTTGTTCTGCACTGTAATTGCTCTAGATGGAAGTTTAGGTTTATCCTGTAATCTGTACAAACAATTTCTTTCCCATCTAGTTTTCCCACCAAATATCAATTCGACCAGTATCAATTCAGCTCATGTTCTGCTGCTGATAGATCATTTCTGTAGTTCCCATGCAGGCATTATAATATTCCCTGCACATCAGACTGTAGTAATCATTGTTTGCCAGATGTTTTTCCTGTTCATTTCTATCCAGAATTTCTTCTGTTCTTATAAACAATCAAGACCAGTTAACTAAATGTATAACTCTTACTGATTAAGGAAAATGCTCAAATATCTCTACTAAGGCAGGAATAGGATGTTTGAGTCCAGTCTATCACACTCTTAAATGCACAGATTTTCTGTGTTAGTTTTGCCCTCCTCCACAGTAGCAGCTGATGCTGCATGTAGGGCTCTTGTTCTTTGTGTGTGTGTGTCCTAGAGAAGGTAACAGCTTATTTTATATTCTATTCAGGAACATTCTGTTTGTTCACAGTCTTTGCAGCTGGCACTATCATTTCAAGCAGTATATTAGCACTAATCAATCATAGTTTATATGATTTAAAATCAATTTTAAAATATAATTCATGAATGTGTGCAGAAATGGATGAGTTGTGTTGCTGTCCTGACTGAAACCCATTTTGGTTATTCCCAAGACTGGTTTTAGACTTAAAATTGCTTTCTTCCTTTCAGGGCATGCTATGAAAACCACCATATAATTCACTGCTCCTTCAGTTGTACAAGCAAATACCTTTTTATGTGTGTGTGAATACTGTTATTTAACTTTTTTTTATCAAATACAAAGGCAATTTAGCATGAAATGCTAATTGGGGGTGTGGTTATGAAGATACACACATGCTTGTAGGTTTGCTAGCCTTTGTGTGATCGGATAGAGGGGAAAAAAGGACTTATTATTCCATTTTTGGTGTGAAAATTCTTTTATGTATTTTCATGACATTTTTTATTGTAATTGTTGAACCCTTTCCCTGTGGCTTTCGGATAGTGCAATGGAATAAGTTTTTGACACATCTGCCAAAAATTTTCAAGCAAAAGGACCAAGACCAAAAAATACAGGGAACTGCTGAAGGTACTGCATGTTTCTGAAGTATTTCAGATTTTGGCACATTAAAGAAAGTGAAAGATTTGAAGGACTAGTTATTATAAGATTTGAAGGAGCAGAAAACCAGTGTGAGTTTGCCTTTTTCTAGGTGCCTCCTAGTCAGGACATTCACATCTTGAGGACTTGTGCTCTCTTTTGCCAGTGGGGGTATGACTCTGAATCCTGCCTTTCAGAAGAATTCCCATCTTTCAGGGGTGGGTTGCTCACAGACCTGTACGACCTTGGTCTATTTTGCATGGAGCAAAATTAGGTGAAAAGTGAATGAGCATGGAGGCAGCCTGGAGATTGGGAAATGCCCTTTCAAGTTTTGGATGCCCATTCTCCTTTTCCCTGCTTTGGTGAATGTGTAAAAATGATGTCTGGATTGGATCAGCATCTATGAGAATTGGCTAAGGGAGCAACCACATTACCAGCTGGCTGTTGAGTGAATAAAGGATGGTGATTACTCTTCTGTAGTTGTTTATAAATGTTTCCTTCACTCTAAAATGACTCCAAAATTAAACACTTAGCTGGATGAATTAAATCCAAAAGAAAAAGTTTTCTATCATTTTACCTGCAAGAGGGAAGAAAACTTGATTTCCAATTCATACAAAAATTTTCCCCCCGCTACTGAATTTATCTACAGACAGAAAAAGTCAATAGAACATTTCCCTTTGGTCTAATATCCCTAATCTTGTATTGAATAATCTAGTGTTTCCTGTGAAAACTGTGTGTTTTAGAGCTTATCTGCTCTTAAAGTTTTGTAGTTTTTCAAACTTACTGTGGTAATGAGAGTAGTAGAGACACAGATCATTTAGAAAGAACTTTTTTTTAAAATGACAGTGCCATTGAAAACTCCCTGCAAGAACTTACTGCAGAAAAGCAAAAATCCCCGTAATCACCAAATAAACTGTACTGTCAGTCCAGCCAATGTGAAATCACCTGTTTTTCATAGCAGGATGACAGGAGCATTATTATTTTCTTGTCTGCTCTTCAAAGGTTTGTATTTTGGGCTCATGAAATGTTTTTTAAATTTTAAGCTATTTGCCATGTGTGTCACTAACTATTATTTTTTTTTACCCTTGTTAGGAGCAATCCCAATCTCCTCCTCTGAATACACCTGAATTGGAAATGCCAGCATTTATTGCAACAAAAATATCTCAGTATTCATGCCAGAGGAAGACAACTTTAAATAACTACAACAAGAAATTCACGGTAATATTTATTCTATCTATAAAATAAAAACTAGTATAATTAGAATAATTACTAGAATACTTGCCTCAGTATTTTCTGTGGCACCCTCAGCAAATTCATGAGTAAACAGGCAGCATAATAACAATTTAAAAAGTTATAAATCTGCCAAACTTAAATTAAAATTGAGTGCAAGCTTAATTGCATCCTCTTAAGTATTGCTGAAAGCTTAACACAGTGGATCTTTAAATATATTAACAGCTTGTAAACACATGAATTTTTAAAACAAATGATAGAATAACATTCCAAAAATGTCTTTTAGCCTTTCATCACAGTCTTATTTGACAAACTAGAAGTATGATAAACCAAGTTGGGTTTAGGTGAATCCAAGGTTCTTCACAGTTGCTGTGCTGCCTTTTGGTTTGCCCAAGTTCAGTTCTTCAAAGTTTGGTACTAAACTTCAGATTTTCACAACTGAGCAATTATGAAAACAGACTGCACGTTAATTATTTGACATCACAAAACCCCCTTTGAATTGTCTACTAAAGCAGAAATCTTGGAGACTGTCATATATCCTAGTTGATGCCCATAGCATTGCACATTTCAGAGGGTATGAAGGGTCTGAGTCCTTGGGTCTAAATTCCTCTGGAGTTCTTGCGCTTAATGGGTCCTCCTGGCTCTAAATACTCAGTGGCCACTATTCAAAAGGAAACATTTCTCAGAGACTCTAATGTAGTGCAGTCTAACTATATCTGGCATAGTTACATGCATATGTTTCAACTATAACATCAAACTAAAGCTTTATTATGTGTTTTGTTATTATTTATGATTTTTATGATTCTACTTGTGTGTTCCTGTAAATACATACAAATACTTCAAGAAAATATTATTTGTAAGGTTCATATAAAAAGAATAGCAACAGATACCAGTTATTGGTGAATATAAACCCTTTACAAGGTAAATACTAAAACCTTTGGGTATCCAGAACTAAAGATAAACCTACAAGGAACTCAAAAATGTCTTGATCTGGGAATGCACAGTTCAAAATTAAACAACCTAAAATTTGGCTTGTAGTTATGCTTTGAAATAATCAGCAATTACATCAAATATATGCTACTATTTATGGTAGCCAAGTAGGTTAAACTGTTTGCTTATTTACAAAAAGCCCCTTTTGAGCAACATGATGGGAATTGAATTTTGACCCTGTTTTGAGCCTGAGGTTGGACTAGAGACCTCCTGAGGTCCCTTCCAACCCCAGTGTTACGAATATTCCCAAAACTGCTGCTTTTGAAATGGCTGCATTTCCCTACCTCCTGCTAGAAAAAAAGGGCTGTGATTGCAACCATTTAACCTCTTGAAAGCAGCAGTTCTTTTTCACTGTTTATAAATATCAAAAACAAGCTGCTGTAGGGGAAATGTCAGACCAAACATAGTATGACTGAAACATTATGTAAAATAACAAACTTCTTGGAGAAATAGGAAGTAAGTGTCTTAGTTCTACACTTCCTGAAAACAGTAGAATGTGGGACCTGGCTCTTTGATGAATTTTCTATATTACAACATTTTGTCAGACATTCTAAAGGTAAAAAATTAAAAGGAATGTGGTGGATAATGGCAAAGTAAAATGGTTGCTCCCAGAAGGCACAAAGTTGTTGCTTTAATTGTCATTAGCATTTAGACCACATTCTTAGAGTGGTTTCTGTTATACCTGTGTTTCACAGAGGCAGTCCCTAAATTACTTCCAGGTTTATCAGTACAGCAGTCTTAATGTCAATGTACAGCTTGTATTTGTTGAGTGAATTTAGCTGAACAGATTAGAAGTGGGGCAGTTTGATGATGGGAGTACTGAGATTCCCTTCTGTTACCCTATATATCAAACATTTCTGGGTAGACACTGGGTTTTGTGGTGACAAAGATGTCAGTTTTTCATCTTCAACATATTTTGAGAGTAACTTCTCAGAGTTCATGCTGTATTTTGTTTCTGGAGGTGGAACTGGGCGAGTTTATGAGTCTGTCTAGAATCAGCATGTTGGCAGCTGTAATGGAACTCCTCAGGGCTGTTGCCCTTATTCCTCACAGCCAAACCTGGCAATGACAGCTGAAGGGTTGGGTGTTTATGGGCTGCCAGAACTGGCCCATGCCTTGGAGAACTGCCAGTTAGTCTGCCTAATGTCACAGGAGCCTGATTTTTAGATTTGCTGTTGTTTTGTTGGCCTTGTATTAATCCTTTAATTCATGTATTCAAATAAAAGCATTCCAACAGATTTCTCAGTGCAAGCACTTAGCAAATGCACTGAAGCATTGGTGTAATTCACTTGTGCATGCTGTGGGCAGCCAACCATTAAATGACAGATTTTCCTTGGGTCAATACCATACATCCTGAAAATTGGGTCCAAACCATCTTGAGTTATGTGCTCATGGTAGCATTTTGTTATAACAACCTTATTCTGTGGGTCAGGCTTGTTCCCTTTTCTTGCAGATTTTTTGTTTTCTTTGGTTAGCTTGTCTTCTGATCATGCCCATAACAGGGGTACAAACCTATTATTTGCTAATGCATTCTTCGATGAATTCTTGGATTCTTCCTTTTACTGGACTTTGCCCTGAGATGTTGTATCCAGTTCCCCTTTCAAATAAGTAGGAGTTGTGTTTGAAAAAGGGTAGTAATTACATTGGAACAGACACTAATAGGCAGCAATGTGGGTGCAGCAGGATTTATACGTCCTGTTTTCTTGGGAGAGGCACTTTAGGGGACTTGATTTCTGAAGAAATTGATAATTAGTGACCCTTTTTAATCTTGAGTCCTGTTCTGCATATATTTCATCAGGAAGGACTAATTAAAAAAAGTAGTAGAGATATTTGATGACAGCTCATGAGGAAAAACTGGTGGTTTAATATACTAGGTGCAATTTCAATGTTCAAATGTCTCATGTTTCCTGTCTGTTGTAATAAACAGAAAATATCTTGCAGAAAGTTACAACAAACCAGTTTTACACATGCAAGAAGCTACAGAAGGGTTGACATAAATTGCAGATGTCAAGGTTTTGTTATTGCATTCAGTATGGGGCAAGTCCCAGTCAAATAATTTCTGAGCTGTTGTGTAGTAAGGCTTGTGGTGTGAAGAATACACTACAAATGTCAGATGCCAAGGAGTAGAGGGTGGAACCATGGTTCAGTTGGTGGGGTAGAGATGCAACTGCTTCAGACTCGGTCTCTGTGCAGTCTTTGGGCCCCAGTGTCCCCTGGCCTGGGGGTAGGCAGGCTGGGAACCCCTACTGGGGCTTTGCTGGCCTGGCTGGTCCAGGAATGCCCCTGAACACATCTCCCTACTCACAGGTGAGCTATGGCTGCTCAGATGGGCAAAACTGCAAAACAAAAGAGCAGAACCTTTGAGTAGTGTCTGTACCTTAGCAAGTTTCCTTTATGTTTGTCTTAAATATGAACGTTATTATGGAATATAATGCTCCAGTATTGTTCTCTGGCTTATTTGTAGCTATCTTCCCTCTCCCACTGAAAATATACACTTGGAGGCTGCATTGTGTTTTCTTGTGCTAAAATAAAAGGAGTCATTCTGCTGTGCCCAGGAGGGGTTGTTGGATTTGAATACTAATATCAGACTGCAATAAAATTCAGAAAGACATTCTTCTGTGAGGAAAATGCAATTTAATTCTTACAGAAGAAACTAATTAAGTCAGAGGCAAATGGTTCTGTGATTCTGAGGCTTATTGCTAATGCTACTGGATGTTACTTTGCTTTGGCTGTTACTCATGGTAATGAGAATGTGGATGTTTAGCACAGGAAAGATGCCTGGTTTCCTTTCCACTACATTAGAGAAAAATAAAAAAGAAGTATTTCTTTCTTCTTTTGTATCTACTGAAGAATGTATCAGTTATGCCAATGGCTCAAGCAGTTATTATTATTATTATTATTATTATTATTATTATTATTATTATTATTATTATTATTATTATTATTATTATTATTATTATTATTATTATTATTATTATTACATTTTAAAACATACCTCAGAAGATCCTCAATTTCAGTTTTATAATGAACTTGGGAGCTGTGTAGTAGAAAACCACTAACTGAATGGACACTCTTAATAACATGTAGTGTCCCACTGACAAAGCTTGCTTCAGTAAAAATCTGCAGACTGCACCTATGAATTATGATGTGAATGTGTGCAAACTGTATGCCTATTCAAAAATAATTGATTGTTTGGTGTAAGGAGTAAATATGTATTCAGATTTTTAAGATAAATGGGAAGGTGCTTTGTAAAATACAGAGTACAAAGGCATCTTTACTTTTCAGCAGTTTAAATTTGTGTGATACATCAATCTATGTTGCTTTCTTTGACTATATTAATGTATGTAATATATATGTATTTTATATTTCTTATTACTCAATGTATCTATCATGCAGGTCATTGTTTTGTGATTAACACTAACTGCATTTCTGTGCTGTGTCAGCAGATCTTTTTTCACATTTGTATTGTTTTCTTTTACATAATGTGGAATAATATTAAAAATTCTCATTAATTTCTCTCTGTTTCAAGAAATGAACTTGATATGTTTGTTAATATGAGGAGCAACTGGAACTAATATGTTTATTTCTTGTAATGGCGTTTATGCAGGGACCTTGAGATCATGCACATTATGCTTTTATTGTTACTTTCTCAGCTCCTTTGTTTTTCTAGTCTATGTAAAATAACATGATAAAATCTTAGCATCTGGGAAAGTGTTGGGCTTTTCAGTCCAGATACAAAACAAAAAAATCAGACTGAACAAAAAGGAGTAATTTCATTTATTTGGAAGTAACTTCAGTCAAAATTGCAGGTTGGCCTAAATTGCTTAATTCTTCTTGGAATAAGCACCTGAAGTATTTATTTTCTCTCTCAGCCTATACAAAGGTCATTCACATGCCAAGATCTCCTCCTACCAAAATACAAAATTGAGATTTACAGAGGTGGAAGAGAGAGGAAAATCATTTGAATGAAAGCTGCATTCTAAAACTTCAGTTGCTTTTGAATTATCATCAAACACTGATGATGCTGATGTAATGAGTCGTAGGACTTGTCCTTTGGATTTGCAACCTACTAAATAAACAAGTAGAAAAGAGTGACTGAGAAGGAAAGCAATTTAACTCAAATTGCTGTTCTGAGTATAACAGGTTCTCAAACACATACCATGTAAGATTTTTGCGGTTTTTAGTCACAATTTGCTATTAAGCTCTTTGGCTCTTTTAGCTAATTTGTGCTGCAGTAATGTTTGCTGACTCAAGTAAGGTAGGAGCCTTTTTTATGAGAGATGCTGTACAAGCACATTGTGAAAGCATGCAGGCCCTGGAGTGTTCACAGTCCTAATAGAGAGTGAATGGTAGAGAAACAATGGCAGGGAGGTGTGGAGCAGTTTTCCAAGCTGGCAGCAAAGTTGTGAGCATAGGCATAACTGTAAGACAAGTGCCCTCTCCACGAAGCTGTACTAAATTCTTTACAAAACAGATTAGATTTAAAATATGGGGTTTTTTTTTTGTGCAATATTTATAATTTCTGTTCTAGCAGAGTCTTAAACTGAGTTTATTAAAGACTGTTTTGCAAGTAGCAATGGACCAGATCTGACATTGTTGTTGAGAATAGTATGAAATAGCACATGGGACCATTAATTTGTTTTGCTTTTCTGCATGACTTGTACTCTGATAATCAGGCTGAATGTTATTGGGTCAGCTGTTCAGCAGACAGAAAGTAGCATGGTCTAACGATAATGATTATTGGTTATTGATTATTTTTTTTCTGAGAATCATTCTCATATATTATTTGAGAATTTTGCATTTTTTGTTGGTTTCACAGGAATGATGTTTAGTATTTATAGTATTTGAGTTTGCATTTTTTTGCATATATAAGATGATTACAGGTAGCTTTGATGGTGAAATTAATGATATTTTATCTTATTAGTTCTTAAATACCAGATATTAAATGAGAATCAGAATTCCTGTCTACATCTGTCACCTTTCTTATTTTTAACACAATTCAGCAAAATCTTAGTGGGTCTTGGATCTGATCCACTGGAATCTGGAAGTGCATTTAAACCCCACATTTTTGCCGAGTCCAAGTCTCACCAACAAACATTCCACAATTTCAGAGACAGAAGGAAAATTTTCAATAACCAAAGAACTGAAATGTAGCCCAGCTCTGTTGCATATTTAATTAGAGCAGACCCTGCAGAGTACTCTGAAGATAATGAAATTCTCATGTGCTGGAAATCTCTGGAAATTTAGTTTCCTTTTAAACTGGTACTTTTTAAACATGTAATCTGAATATTGATCTGATTGATCAAGTGAAGGTAAGGTGCTTCATGTAAGACATATAATAGTTTAGAATAAATGGTCAATAACTTTCCTTTTTATATCACCATAAGTTCACTTCACCAGAGATCTATTAGATTGTAGATTTTTATTAAATAATATTAGATTTTTGTATGCTTTTCCTCTCTAGAATATTACTCAATATGAGCTATACTGTTTAATAGACAAGTCCAGTTGCTGTCTTTTTTTAGTAAAGAAATGTTTTATTAAAAAGAATGTTAAAAGCAGTTTTATGTTAAAAGACACCTGTAATTAGTTGCAGCATTTGCAGGCAGTGTGGTTTTTTTGCACAGAGAATAATGAATATTCAATACTCTTTAATTGTTTATTTTAAACAACTTAATGAGCTTCACAAAGGCAGGAAAACACTGAAAAATGTAAGCTAGAATCATAAAAATGCTTTGATTATATTTTCTCACTGACTATCAACAACCTCTGAGTGAAATGCTTCATGTGATTGTGTTTTTCAGTAGTGCTGGTGACACAGCTTTTCCGAGAGCTGCCCTTCTGGCAGTGGGAAGGGGCTGACACCTCTGTGCAGCGGGGCTCGTGCTGGGATATGCAGACACAATTATCACTAAGGCTGATTATTCGGTGTAGAGCACTTCAGATGTGCATGTGAGAAGCTGCCTTTTGGGAGTGAGAAAAAACATCCCAGGACTTTTTGAGCACTCTAATCAAGAAGATGGTTTTGCAGCATTGGTTTCCTCTCAAAAGCTGAGACTCTACAGTGGCAAACAGCAACAAAATTCCTTTACACCACTGTGGTCTGTTCCCTGCATTTAACTTCTAAAATTCTGTGCTATTAATATAAATATTTTTTAATATATTCTCAAAGGGAGATAGACCTCATATGGATCATTTAGGAAAAAAACAACTATATGGATATCCCTCAGGTATTTTTGAGTGCAATGTTAAATAAACCAAACCATAAAGAGCCATAAAGAAAATGTGTTTCTATTTGCAAAGTTATACATCTGAAAAATGAAGAAAAGGAGCATTTGTTCCTTAAATTACCAAGTAGAAGCATGGCTACATATTCAAAAAGATGAAGGTGGTTTCCAGTACTGCCACAGATTCCTATTTGGTTGTGTTTGAAAATGCAGATGTTACGTGCTGGATTACTTATGGTTGGGCAAAATTCTAAAAATTAAGGCTCTATTTGATGCAGATTTATAAGATCCACATAGAATACAGAAGGCAAACCTCACAAAAGGTTTTCAAGCTTAGCTCTAAAATACTATTTTTATGATACCTGGAAAACTTCAAGTTGGTAGAAAATTGGTCTGCTTTTTTTTAATGAACTCTATCTTTTCTATGTAGTGAAAAGGAGTAATTCTTGAATTAGCATACAAAGTAATCTTTCTAAGGAGCATTTTAAGCTTTTATTAAACTTTAACTTTTTTTTTTTCCCCTCTACCTCCCCCTGTCCCAGGATGCCTTTGAGGTAATGGCTGAGAATTATGAATTCAAAGAAAATGAAATATTCTGCCTGGAATTTTTAAGGGCAGCTTCTTTGCTGAAATCTCTTCCATTTTCAGTAACCAGAATGAAAGATATACAAGGGTTGCCCTGCATGGGAGACCAAGTCAGAGATATCATGGAGGTAATGTACTTCTGAATTATCTGCCAATGGATTCTTTTACAGGTCAGCATTTCCAGGTCATGGAGAGGAGCACTGGTACATCTATGTGTGTGTACAAACCTTCTGCATTTCCTGTAATACAGTGTGTTATCTATGCTTCCAAGAATGAAACTATTTTTTGAAACCTTTTGTCATAACACAAGGCTGTGTCATGGAACCCCCACTCTTAGGAATGAGGGTAACAAGTGAATAAATACAAGGCAATAAATAAAGCAGTATCAGCTTTGCATGTAATTTCTAAGGGCTCACTCTGATTTGGATGCAACAGTTAAACTGTTAATAGTTTTGTTCATGTGACTTCTGCCCTTGGCAGCATCACTTCACTCACCTGAATGCTTTATTAGAAATATGTTTTTTGTGGAAGTGGTAAATATTTTAGTACTTTAATGCTAAATCTTACCTTGCTAGGTTATAGCAAGTTATATATAGTTATAGGAGAGCCTTTTAGCCCGGTGATGGATGAATTCTACATTCCTACTGGAAATTGGAGTATTCCCTGCATTTTTCTTTAGTTCTTAGCCTTTTCAGGACCCACATCTCCGAGTGCTGCTGTTCCAGCAGGAGCTGCTCAGGGGTCATTGCTGAGTGCTCTGCTTTGCTCTGGCTCCTCATTTCCCCATTCCACCAGTTAAGAATGCACCCTCTGAAGTGCTTTTAGTACCTGCTGTGTGGGGGCTGGGATTGCAATCATGATCCCACAAAAAATAAGATGGTTTGTTGGGGTGCTATTGGTGGTTTTCTTTGTTAGTTTTATTTTTAATTTTTATCAGAAAGACTAAAAGAAATGTACACTCCAGAAAAAATGTATTTGTTCATACAATGGTCTTACTTTTGAGAGTAGAAAACATAACCAAATAATGAAATCTAATTTTCAGGACAAGTCATTGATAGCTTGTGATAAATAACTGCTTTCTGGCTGTGACTTTATGAGCAAATAAGTACTGTGAAATATATTCCATGGTCCCATTTTCTACTTCATCCTTGAGTAAATTTATGAGTAGATAAGGACTGTAAAATTTATTCTGTGGTTCCAGTTTCTCCTTCATCCTTCAGCAATTTTCTTTCTTTAGAAGGGTTGCAGAATTTGATCCTAAGGGAATAAAACAATATGCTTGCTAGGGGTTCTTTTATTGATTAATAAATATTGATAAAACTTGATTTTAGATTATTTCACTAAATCTTATAATTGTAATAAGATCTTAAAATGGATTTAAAATTTTTTTTATCAGTAATATTTTTCTTTTTTTAGGAGATTATTGAGGAAGGAGAGAGTTCTAGAGTTAAAGAAGTGTTAAATGATGAGCGATACAAGGCATTTAAGGTAAATCCTTTGAGTTTTGTTGGTGCTGTTAAAAATTTCCCTCCTTTTAGTAGAACTTGGACAAAGCCATCAATGTTATTATAAACGGAAAACCAGAAACAGTGACAAGGAATAATGTGAAATATCTTTCTATTTTTAATTAATGTGATGTATACATAGTTGCTGTTAAGTGATGTAATGCAACTTAATGTGATGTTGGTTTCATTTTTGCCGCATCTGTTTATACTTCTAAAATTACTTCATTTTATTCTGGAATTAAGAAAATACCAGATGAAGAAGATGACTCAGATCTATTGTAATTCTCTTTTGTATGAGGCAGGAGGACTGGAGCTGTTTCTTCCTTAGGCACATTGTAGAGCCTTATTCACACAACTTCATAGTTGCAGGGAATCTAAACCACATAAATACTGCAGTTCCCATTACTGAAATATTTATTGAAGTCTCCATTGGAAGCGTCCAAGATGAACAAACATTTTTAAAAATTTTATCTGCATTTTTGATCTCTATAGCTACCCTCGGTCTTCAGAAAAATTAAAACAGAGTAAGGGTTGTTTAATTCTCCCTGTCATCACTCAGTTTTGCTTCAGCTATCCAAAGGCTCTTCCATTCTCTCTGACCTACAATGGAAGGGTGTTCAGTGACAGCTGTTGATGCCACCTCTAGTGATATTCAAAGAGGTGTAAATTCACATGTACAGCAGGATTCAAGAAGCAGTCTTGCTTATTAATGCATGATTGCATTACAGCATGATTGAGGAACAGCTATTAAATCTTCAGGGTTTAAAAAAATCTCTTGGAGATTAGAAAAAAACCTATTAGGAGACAAATTGTCTCAAATATGCTTTATACCTTGTTTCACATACAAAATTACAACAAACTTAGGTGGCTCTACTTCTTAGCTGAGCATACATCTCAACATTTTATCTAAATTAGTTGTAACCAGTTGTTTCCACTGATTTTTGAAGAATCTCATATTAGTGAATTCTTAGATTTTCCTGTTTAGCATAGTCCTAGTACCTGCTGCTTCACTTATCATTGGCTTGAAAGATCACTGCTGGCCCCAGGGCCATGGTTATCAAATGACTGAATTAAGTTATAGTCAATGTTTTAGATGTAGGGACATGAACTGACGAGGTCAATTTGCTTTCTTACAGAAGTGGGTGCCGCAAAGAGTGAGTCTGTGTAATTGGTTTCACCAGCTGAAAAGAAATGGGCTCCCTGTTACTTGTGCTGCACTGCTGGCAGCATCTCTAGCATCTAAAAACATGCTAAATAACAATGGATCTAAGTACAGAAAGAAAAAACCACAATTTTGTTTTTTCCCCTAAAGCTTTGGGTGCATAGAATCCTTTTTCTTTAGTTCTTTGTCTCAGTGTTAATTAAGTCTCCTAGAATAATTTAAAACCCAGTAATAGACACTTTTGAAAATATTTCATCACTAGCAAAAACATTGAGATAACAATCAAAGTATTTAAAAAATTATATCCTTTTATAAGCATCCCATGATTCAGACAAAGAGTAGGTAATTTCACACATTATATACAAAATGTAGGGCAATTCCTATTTAATATTATAAATTATTTTAATTTTTCACTTTAAAATCTTAATTTTTTCAAAGGAATTAATATATTCACAAAACCACAAAATAAAGCTAGGATGTTTGGGATTCAGAGGTTGTAGATTCAATGGAAAAGAGTAGTTATTAATGTCTTACACAGCTGCTCATTGAATTCCATAGAAGTACAATGCAAGGTGGAGAGCTACAATATTGACAAACTGAACATAAAGAACATGATTTTAGGCAAACATGAAAGTTTTCCCTCTTCTTTCATATCAGTGTTCATGTGAGATAGCAACCCAGTGAATCATGCTTACAGCTTCTGCTTTACATCCTTTTGTGGGTAATAACTTAGTGAACAACATTACTTTGTAATAGATGGAATATGACCACACAAAAATTTCCAGTGGACTGTTAGATTTTGGGGTGTTTTAGGTTGTTTTTTGTGTGTCAGTTTTTTGGTTTGTTCGGGGATGTGTGGGTTTTTGGTTTTTATTTTGGGGTGGTTTTTTTTGTTTATTTTGTTTTTTTGCTTTTTTTGCCTTTTTTTTTTGTTTGGTTCTTGTTTGGTTGGTTGGGGTTTTTTTTTGCCTTTTTTTTGTTTTGAGAGCTGGTAGTGCATACAGCCATAATGTCAGTCAAATTCTGAATATAAAGTTGTGACATCTCTTGTTCTATCCCATCAGTGTCAGGGAATCGAGTTACCTAATATCACTGTTTGATTTCTATTAAGAAATGGAGTGAAAAAAAAACTTATTTCAAATCTCAGTTAAAAGTGTACATTTTAGGAAATTACATAAAGGTGCTGGGACTACTGCTATATTTTTGTTTGGATGTCATGTTAATGAGAACTGTCCATGTATAAAACCAGTTCTGTTAAATGTAGTCATGCAGAGAAGGGAAGCTGAACCTTTAGGTTTGTATCACACTCTTTGTCCTCAGTGTAGGCTTAACTCTGCCCGTTGCTTTCCCTGAGGAACCTTGTTGTTGCTACTTATTATTAATTCACTGCTGCTTTAGAAAACAACACTGAAATGTTTTTCTACTGACCTTAGCAATTTACTTCAGTCTTTGGAGTGGGAGTGAAGACATCTGAGAAATGGTACAGAATGGGTCTGCGAACTGTGGAAGAGATAAAAGCTGACAAGACCCTGAAGCTGTCAAAAATGCAGAAAGCAGGTAAGGTGAGAGTGTCATAAAAACTTGTATCTCAGTACTCTAAGAACTTGATAACAGAGTCACAGGGGAAGGCAAAGCTCATTTATACATTTGTTCTCTTGCTGCAGTCTTGTGAATACTGAATTATTAGGTGAAAATATTTGGAACAGCTGAGCTCCTAATTAAAAATGGTGTCATTCAAAACATAGGAATATGCATATTTTTAAATTGCTTGCACAGATACCAAATGAAATCTCTTATATACAAAACTATTAATGGTTCATTATTGCACAGGTTGTGAAAAAATTACAAAACTGGGAAAGCCCAGAACTACTTTTCAGAGGAGATCTGTCCCCCTCAAGGCAGCCCTAATTTACTGATAAATGTAGACTTGTAATAAAGTAGTTACAAAATTTTTCTACAATCCTAGCACATCTTAGCTTTAAAATGTTAAATGTGGTCACATGAATAATGTTTCTTCCCCGCAGATTTTGTGTGTTCACACTGTTTCCCTAAATAAATGAACTAATTTAAACAAAGAAATTAGTTACATTAAGGAAAACATATTCTATAATATGACATTAAAATAATGTTACTTTATTTTGCATTAAATTTGTCACCTCAGGCTCCCTTGGATCAGATTTCTTGTATTTGTGCTCTTTTGTCCCTCTTTATTTTACATGTCGTATTGAAATGTGAAGCAAGCTGCCATACTGGGTACTTTCAACCCAAGCTCTGTGATCAGAAATAAGATAGCTGGGATATTTCACATACTTCTGGGCTCTATATTTGTGTAGAACACCATTATTTTGGAAAGACAGCCTTTTGAAACAGTTCATACAAAAATGCCATTGATGGGAACTGACAGGGAAGTTAGAGTAATTTTTAAATATTCAGGTCCTAAGAAAGTGGAGAATTATTGTCGTTGCTGTGTTGACAAATTACATGACAAATTGTAATGACAAAAATACATATAAACTCTAAGGACAAAGATGAGGTAAGAAAGAGGCTGTCTCTGGCCTGTGATCCCTTGTACCCACACCATCTGTGATTTGGGCCTTGAATAATGGTGTGTATATTTTAGTATTCTGTGGAGTGATCAGCACTTTTCCCTTTTGATTTCCAGGGTTTCTCTACTATGAGGACCTTGTTAGCTGTGTATCTAAGGCAGAAGCAGATGCAGTGAGCTTGATTGTCAAGAATACTGTGTGTACATTTCTCCCAGATGCTTTAGTTACCATAACTGGTGGTTTCAGGAGGTGAGTAAAAAAAAATGAGGTCACTTGGCTGTTTTATGCAGGTGCATACAAAGAGATGTTTGTGTCTTGGAAAAATCAAAGAAGCTTTGTGGGAAAGTATCACAGTTTGTTTTCAACATTTTTGTGGGTTTGTTTGTTGGTTTGGTTGGTTTTTTTTGAACAGGAGAGCAGTTCTATGACAGTCCCAGGTTCCTGTTTTTTGTTGCTGTAGATGGTTAGATTTACTGCATCTGAATTCCCAAGGCTGAGACTATTGTAAGGCCATGCTTGAAGGAAAGATACAACAGGCTTAAGGCTGTCTGGTTTGTACTGTTAGAAGTATACTTGGAATAAGCAGTTACAAAAATGACTATAAAGCACTGACTAAATTAAATATATACTAACATCTATATAGATGGGATGATCTCAGAATTCCTTTCCTGGTTGATTTTTATTACAAATTATTTTGGTCTTGCTCTGCAAAACTAAACCCAAAGCTGTTGTTCAGAAAAATACATTATTTCAGCACTCACTTGAGAGGTTTCTTACAGCCACACAACACGGTACTGAGACAAGGAATGGTCTTCGGGAGTTCTGCTTTCCTTGCTCTACTCTCAGTCTCCCATTATGTCCTCCTTGTTCTACATGTTATGCTCTTAAACCAAAAAAATGTAGCCAGTTCTACCTCTTGCTGCTGAACTTGATACTTTGTAAGACTTTGACTATATTTTAAATATAAAAGTATCTTTGAGAGATACTTCTTCTCATAAAACTCAAAATACACAATTCTGTGACTCTCATGCATCTAAAACTGATATAAGAGCAAAAGACAGAAGAATATTATTCATTAATGTATCACCTGTGTGTTTTAATATTGTAAACCTAGATAGGTCAGACTCAATCCAGTACTAAATTAAGACCTTTTATAATTTATAATTTCTACAGTACTGCAATTGTGTTGAATATTTTTATCATCTTTGTCCCTTTTAATGATATTTATAATTATTCATTGTATATCCCGTATTTATTGTAGGACTGTTAGTAGCCTCAAGCTACATAATTTCAATAAAACTGTGTGGTCAATAAGAAGCATTAGGCTAAGTAGGAACCCTGACCAGAGGTTTAGGAACAAGGTGAAATTTTATGTTCAAAACCTCGTGTCATCATTCTGTGAATCTTTGTTTCAGAGACATGTGGTGTCTCTCAAGAGAGTCTCTGTTTAAGGGAATCTTTGTTTAGGAGACTCTCCCCACTGATGCAAATCAGTCAGAGACCTTGTGTTATTGGTAACTTGGATGTAATTGATTAACACATCTAGGTGGGTCAGAGCTTTACAGGTTATTTACTGAAAAGTCCCAGTTTCTTCTAATGTAATGTATTTGTGAGCTTTGCTGGTAGCATAGTTTGCAAAGTTTGACTCACAAATCAAATCAAAGCCTTTAGTGTTGCTTATTGTTGTGGGGAGATATGATAGTCATTCTCTTTTTTATTAAGAATAAGCTTTTGTATCTCTAAATGGGTGTATCAAGGCAGAAGAGAAATTATTTAAGTATCTATTGCTGCCTGCTAGTGGGTAATTCTGTATACTAATTACATGCCTTTAACTGTACAAGAATATATTGAACTATAGGTTTCAATATGTCAGTCCTAATGGTATTTTACCAGCCCATGGAAAAGAAATGCTGCAGTGTAGGATTTGCAGATAACTTGATGGATTGAGATACCTCTTTCAGGCACCGATATTTTAATTGCTGAGTTGCAATAGGGTTGACTACATCTGTTCTTTTTTGCCTGTCACCTGTAGTGGAAATGCTCTTCAGCAAGAAGTTTGTGTAAGCTTAGTAGTTCACAGTTTTCAATTACCAAATTATTTTTTGTTCCTTTCATCATTATATAAATATTTTAATAAAATAGGCAAGCTGTATCATTTAAACAATTCCCTCATTCTACACCCTGTACACTGCTGTTATAAGAGGAAAAATAGCTCACGATTGCCCTGAATGATATATGGATTCCCCAGGCCCCAGATTTGCCTTGCTTTGTAGTCCTGTTTCATAGCTTGGGAAGAAATTAACAGTTGATTGTTTTCCTCCAGATTTTTGGTTGGAGAGTTCAAAGTCATGAGTCTCATAAACCTTACTATGCAGGAGAACTGGATGAATCAAAATAAGCAGAACTTCCATAGAGATCTGCAGCTATGGAGATGCAATAGAAATGAAAGATGAAAGTAGAGATGAAAGTTACATTGTTTTCCCTAAATCTATTATGTACACACATGGGTTGATATATTTATTGTGTTACTAGATATTTTCCTTTAAATTCCTGAAATGTCAAGAGATCAGATGATGAAGAAACTCTTTAAATCAAAATTAAGAAGCATAGTACAAAGCTAAAGTAACTAATAGGTTTTTGTTCTGTTTTATTTTAAATGCCAGCAAACTTGTTAATGGACTTTTCTTTGGATTGATTCATCTTTCACCTCTAGGCTTTTGTATGGCTTATTTTCCTAGTCTTCTAAAAATTAAAAGAATCATGATGGCAACCCTTCATATCTTTCTAATTTGAAATAATTCAGGAGCAGAAATTAATAAATTAATGAAGTCTAGATAAGTTTATCCCTTGTTGCTTTCCTACAGGAACTGCTGTAAAACATTCCTTGAGTTTCAGTAGGTATAGTTTCAATAGAGATGTTGGGAG